>NW_026575126.1:73822106-75192106 GCF_905146905.1 Nyctereutes procyonoides
AGAAGAACATGTGCTTTTGCATTAAACCCTATGGCTCAATCCCACACTTCATCAAGGTGTGTGCTCAGCCACAACGCTTATACATACCCCTAATACATTGTGACACCCTATTACTACAGTGCCTTTATGAGCTTCAGGGGAAATTACATTTTAAATTATAGCATACAAGTATAATGGAAAATCTAATTGTAGCAATGACAGTTTATTTATCAATCATTTATCATTTTGATTTATAAGGTGCCCAACTTGATTTAAAGGTAGCTAATGTTTTAAACTCTCAAGGCACCCATACCACCAAATACACATTGAAGGCAACAAAGTGAACAACTCCTGCTTTTCTGCAGCCCTTTGCTCATCTTTCCCATGCCCAGGACTGAAGTCAGAAGCACAACGGGGTTGATCCCAGGGACCGCCAGTCAGCATATCAGAAATTCTTGATACCACATCTAATTTATTATAAAACATGGCAGCTGTAAAGCTTCGATGTTAACATGGAGTCAGGTTTGGTGGTATTAATATTTCTGTGTCCCCAGTTCACAGAGTTTCCAAATTTAGAGGCACAAGCGTCTTCCAGAAGTGACCCGATGCCTACATCTCCATCCTCCCTCTTGCTTCTGAGGAGTATGCCTTGAGGATTCACCCAAAGGAGTTTATGAGTGCAGGTCATCAACCCTTCAAATGCAACCCACTCTGTGGTGCCAATTCACACATTCTTGCTCCCAAACACTTCTTGTCAACTGTCTGTGGGCTGTGTTCTAGAACCTGAGCGCCTCTCTGACTGCCATACTTATGCGTGCCTAAGCTTGATGTGTCCTTCCATGCCTGGTCCTCACTCTAGCCCATCTATGCCTAGGCTTACATTTCATGACCCATCAACATAGTCTACCAACACACACCTCTGCCATGCCCTGGTTTTCTACTTGGTTGTACTCATTCATTCTGGCTCTGGAAACTCTGGATGACCTTCCCCTGAAGCAAGGTCCCAGTTAAAGCATTCGAAGTCTTGGGAGACCTGAAGTCTCAGACTTGTTGCTGCAGCAAATAAATTAAAATCAGAGACTCTGAGGTAAAGCCATGTCTACAGGTCAATCTCAATGGCCATGTAGAGTTTTCCAAAGCATGGTTTCTAAATCAACTCAGCACACACGCACATGCCAGGCACCAAGCTACTGGGGGGCTTGCCAGGAAGGGATTGTCCCAACCCCACGCTGTTTGAATAGTGGCCTTCTACCTTCAAAGGCAACATTCTTTCCACTATACCTTGGTAGTCTTCAATTCAACGCATCCCTCATTATTTGCTATGTTCAACTACCTTGTTTGGAAAAGGCCTTGGGTCCTCTAAGCTGCCACTGCTAGAAAACGGAACTCTCATTTCATTTTTCCAGATTCTGGTATTTGTCTGCTCAAGAGGGATATTATCTGCTTCCAAACCCTAGAATATTTGGTTGTCAATCAAAAGTCTAATTTCCAAATGCCTTGATCACTTAATTATCATCACTTGTTGACGTCCGTTAAAATGGCCTGTAAGGATTCACCATCTTCCCTCAGCAAGAAAGACCAGTATCTGTAGACAGCTTGCTGATGGCCAAACCATCTGCCCTCTTACACATTTTGGGGACCCCTTAGGATTCACAACAAAATCTGCACACCCCTGCCATTTTCTTGCTTGAATAGAAAGGTAAAGTGTTTTTGTTTTATTTTGTTTTGTTTCTTGCATCCCTCCCTCGTACTAACTTGAAGGCATAGAATGTTGGAAAGCCAACCTCTCATTTGTGATTAGTACAAACACGGCTGACCCGACTCTCTCTGTGGTTTGATTTTCAGAAAGTGGCTCCAGTCCCTGAAAACATTCCCTTTGGGATTTATCCTTAATATAGTGCTTGACATATGGTAAGTCTTAAAAAATATTAACCAATAACCTGATATTATTACCAGGATTATTATTGTTGTTGTTATGTATTAGAATGTCTTAAAATTGGCTCAAGTGAATTGACTGTTACTTCACAATTTTTGTGTGTGTTTGTTTGTGTGTGTGTGTGTGTGTGTGTTGAGAACAGGATGGAGCATTCAATCCTTTGTTCTAAGAAGTCATAATTATATTTTAAAAAAATCATGGTAGCAACTTGCATGTTCACTGCTTACAACAGGGACTTTTAGCAGTTGGCTAAAACACCAAAGTAAGGGATTATAAAAAGAGCAAAATGGTAATCAGGATGTCAGCACAGGCATCTTTATCCCCTCCACTCTGTCCGGTCCCCATACCAATCCAGACCATCTTGCAGAAAAACTGTAATAAGGAAAAAGCTGCTGGTGGGTTGATGAGCACAACTCCCTGATCTCGTGGAGCTTATGTTCTAGAAAGGAGACTGACACTAAACCTAAGACACAGACAACTCCATGAATTATAGAGCAAGCAAATACTCTTGAATAGTGAAGCTTGCTCTCAACAATAAACCAGAATAATGTACTAGAGTGTGGCAGGTAGGGTGGCATCAGCTAGGGGGGTTGGGGAAGCACTCTCTGAGGAGGTGACACTGGGGCTAGGACCCAAACACTGGGAAAGAGAATTCCAGGTGATGGAACAGAAAGCGCAAAGCTTTTAATGCAAGAGTCTCTTTAGGGCCAGTTGCTTCTCTCTCTTAACAGCTCAGAGGAAATGTATTTCCTCTACTCACAACACTTCTGACGGCAAATGTGTAGGACCACCCCTTCACGTTAGCATTTCTGACACTAACTCCTTTGAGTCAGTGCAGACTCTATAGGTTAGGGGCTCAGTCCTCAAGACTACATCCCCATAATCACAAGTAGTGGGTCCCCTGGTATAACCACGCTTCTGCCCAGTTTGGCTGCAAATGGAGGATTCCCATGAAACCCCAACTCAGACTTGATAATTTGCTGTAAAGGCCCATAGAATTCAGAGGAACCGTTTATATACCAATACTGGTTTATTATAAAGGATGAAATTCAGGGACAGGCAAATGGAAGAGACGCATAGGGACAGGTATTGGAGGGGGGTAATGGAGTTTCCCTTGCCCCCTCCAGATGCACCACCTTCCCAGCACCTCCATGTGTTCACCAAGCCAGAAGCTCTCTGAAGCCCATCATTTAGGCATGATTGATTAAATCTTTGGCCATTGGTAATTAACTTCATCTCCAGCCCCTCTCCTCTCCCGGGGATGCAAAGTCCCAACCCTCTGATCAAGCATTGGTCTTTTGGTGACCAACCCTCATCCAGAAGCTATCTGGAGACCTCAGACTCTGATCATCTCTTTAGCATATAAAAAGACACTCTTGTCACTGGAGAGATTCCAAGGGTCTTAGCAGCTCTCCTTACAGGAACCAGTGCCAAAGACCAAATACTATAACAAAAGATGCTCCCATCACCCCTAACACTCAGGAGCCCTGTGTCAGGAACCAGAGGCAGAGACCACCTATATATTTCCTACTGTGTTACAACTCCCCACTGCCACTACCAGACCAGTCGAACCTTCCAGAGCGGCTCCTCCATCCTGGCCTCTACAATTGCTCCAACAGAGAGTTGGAGCTAATAAGCTATGTTGCTCTCGAGTACAATCCTTTCTTTCGTCCCATATACTTATAGACTTTGTGACAAAATATAACTGGCGGCACCTCCCTCCTCTCATTATCAAGGCAGCACGGGACACTCTCATGGTGGTGGAAGCCCCCTGGAGGATGAAGCATGAAGGGTATATTCAGCAGCTGCTCTAGCAGGCATGGGGTGAATGCACACCCTCTAACTGTACTGTGCCTTCACAGCGGTTCTAGAACTGGTCAATGAAAGCCAGGTGGGCCCCACACACAGTAAATCACAGCAGAGTGGATGCAGGGCCTTCAGGTGCGCAGGCTATCAGCAAAGCATCCCTGGCTAGTGACTGATATGAGCCAGCAGAGATCCCTCACCCCCTTGTGGGCTGCATTTAGCATCTTCCCCCCATGCCAGTTAGAGAAAGGAGCACCCAAGTAAGTTGGGAAATGCCTTTCCTTCCCTGTCCTAGGGCTTTCACTTTTCAGGAGTGCTCAAACAAATCAGGGCCCCCTAGGCGGTAGCATCAAATCCTATTTTCCCAAATTTTCATGCCACGTTCTTATTTTAACCAAATCAGGCCATCTAGTTGAAAATAGCCTCAATTTAACATCCGATCCCTGCTGCAACATTTCCACTGTTAGTGAGACGTGAGGAGACATGCCCCGGGGCTGGTAGCCAGGAATGGGGAGTGTGGGGAGAGGCAGGGCCTGGCATTTCCGAACCCTGCTCAGCTGCCTGTGTGGACACATAGCCACTCTGCTTTGTACAAGCTCAGGCACGCAAAGGCTCCAGTGGGGGCTGACACCACCATCTTTAGAAACAACTTCTCTATGAAAACTCAAAGGGAATTCACCCAAAATGCTTTCCCAGAAACTCCACCCTCTTCTCCAACCCATGCATCTATCCACTTTTTGGAGAGTCACCTCTCCCTTGAAGTCTACCTGGATTACCCTCTCCAAACCACTCGTTCCATCCTAGCAGCTTCCTCAAATGCAACGTTGCTTTGAATCGATTTGTATCTTCTCTTTTCACTAAGTCCTTTCATTAAATGGATCTTGGAGGAAATGAGGTTCTTAATTAGATTATTTCTCAAACTCAGAAATTAGAAATTTCTCAAAAGCAAGGAGCTTATTTAGCCAGTATTACTGAACCCTTATTTGATACTAAATGCATTCATTTTAACTGCCCTATTCAACCTCCGCAACAAGCCTGTGAAGCAGATGTTTTCGACAGCTTTGTCCAAAATCACACAGCGGGAAACATGCCACCCAGGACAAAGTCGCAGGTGTTCTGATGCCCAATCTAGCATGGTTTCCTTACGCCTGCCCCCTCTTTCTTGGGGTCTCCCTACTTCTTGCTCATGTGAGTGCTAAGTAAACACTGATGAACTGGCTGACCATCGTAGCAGAGGAATGCAGGACAGGCTAGCTGAGGCCCATTTTCGATCTCAGAAAACGAGAAAACAGCCATTCAGCTCTTAAGAGCAACCCCTTCCTACAAACCCATCCCACTCCCCAAGGCTATGGGTCATCTGGATTGCCACTCAACTGACTCTGAATGTTTATTTATTTATATTTTTTTATTTTTTTTAATTTTTATTTATGATAGTCACACACACACACAGAGAGAGAGAGAGAGGCAGAGACACAGGCAGAGGGAGAAGCAGGCTCCATGCACCGGGAGCCCGACGTGGGATTCTATCCCGGGTCTCCAGGATCGCGCCCTGGGCCAAAGGCAGGGGCCAAACCACTGCGCCACCCAGGGATCCCCTGTTTATTTATTTTTTAAGAATGTTATTTATTTGAAAGAGAGAGCGTGAGCGAAGGGGAAAGGCAGGGGAAGAGGGAGAGGGAGAAGTAGACTCCCGACTGAGTCGGGAGCCCGACACAGGACTTGGTCCCAGGACCCTAAGGACCCCCCAGGGCCCCCCAAAATGTTTAAATTGGTAAAAATAACTCTTCCCCTTTCCTGTGACCTGAGACATGGTGATCGCTCAGACTTCTGCTAAGTCCAGAAACAATGAGAGAGGGTCAACGCCATTCCCCTACAAGCGCAGCCAGGCTCCCCACATATCTCCCCCAGGAACCTGGGGCCAATGGGTCCTGTGGCCCTAGGACACTCTCCAGCGGGACTGGTGGCTTGAGGTGGGGATGGCAGTCCCAGACAAAGCTATCATGAGCAGCCCATTAGCGAGGACTGGGTTATTGATGATGGAAGTCTCTGAGACCAATATCCAAGGTGGAACCAGAGGAAAATTAGCTAACATGCAAACCGGTCACACACCAGTGGCACTCTTGCCCGGTGGCATCACTTTGCTGTGCCCTGTGCTTTCTGTAGGGTTTATTAATTGGACTGTGCCAGCCACTTGGGGCCCAACAGGCTGTCAGCACCAGCGTTCAAAGGAAGATCAGATTCAAGGCCAAAAGAGACAACAAGAAGTCAAAGCAGAAGCTGTGATTCCAGATGGATTTCTGTGAACAACTTTCAACTCGGGAAGGACCCCCCCAGAGAACCAGCAGCCCTACACCTTGGCCGCTGCCTCCCCCTGCCTTCTCCTGCACACAGCCCCCATGCCTTGTCTTAGAGATGCACACTCTGAACCCAGTATGGGATGGTGACACAAATGCAAACCAGGACTTGTGTCCTCACCACCTGCTTTGTGTCCCTGGGCTTCCCTGAAGCAGTAACAGACGCCTGGTAGAGGGACAGCTGCCTCAGCAGGACGTGACTGGGAGATACCAGCCAGCCGCAGTGTCACTTGTAACTGTGACTGTGAGCCTGACACTTATCCTCTCAAAACCTCCACCTCCCCAGCTGTAAAATGGGACAGGCCATGCCCCCTCCACAAGTTGGTCAAGAGATCAAAGCATGTCAAAGAGCCGGGGTCCAGCAGATGGGACCCATGCTTGATAACTGCCACCTGCCCACCTGCCTTTGCTCTGTTCTTCTGCCATCCTGATTCAAGAAGCCAGAGATGGGCTAGGGCCTGGGAGAGTTCTGGGGAAGGCTCCTTTCCAGGGAGGGTAGAGGGAACTGCTGGACCTGACAGGTAAGCAGCAGGCAGAGGAGGGAGGTGTCAATGGGAGCTAATTGACTGGGCAAGTGGCCACACACCCCAAGGTGAGGGCACAGGGCACTTTACATATCAATAAGGTCAATTATCAGAGGTTGTCTACTTCCTTGGTGCTGTTATTAACCTATATTGCTCTTATTAACCTTTATGATGAAGAATCTTTCAAAAATAATTATATTAAGGCACAATTCTCTACAAGTTTAAAATATGGGAATGTTCCATTTTGGTACTCCTCTGTCATGAGATAATGAACACCTGATTGCCTGGCTACTGCAATGAGGTACTTAATCAGATCCCTGTCCTTGCTCTACTGGGGGCTCTGGGCCAGTCTGGGGAGGGGCAAGGGACCTCAGGAGATCCAGGGAGGGAGGGTTTCAAGGGCAGGACTCTCCAGTAGACTGACGAGAAGGGAAGGAGCCAGCATTCTCTCCAGAAGAAGCCAACGGGCACCCACAGTGTGTGTTCTGGGGTGCCGGGAGGCCCCTCCACAGTGACTGCCCCCATGTCCCGTCCCTGGGGGCTGTAACTATTTTTTTGCAGAGGACACACTGTGATTCCACAGTGAGCGATCACAGGTCAAGAGCAAGCCCTCCTGGAACAGAGGGCTGCGGCAGGGGCCAATTCCGAGCTGAGCACACATAAGCGCAGGTCAGGGAGCTGGAGGTGCTGCGAGGCGGGAGAAGGGCGGCGGAGGACCACGAGGGAGGAGATGGGTTCAGAGCAGGAAGGGACATATTCAGACATGGTTGGTCGACCTTGCCCATCCCCATGAGAGAGGCCACAAACAGGCCCTCCTGGGAGTCAGGCAACCCCGAGGCTGTCCCCTGTCCCCACTGTGACACACACTCAGCCAGAGTCACAGCCGCAGCGGAGACCACTTTCACAGTCCAAGAAGGTCGACTTCAGGATTGGCCTATTTTCAGCAGCTCATTTCTGCTGGCTTCCCCTCTTCTCAGTGGCACCTGCGCTTGGCTGGAGAATCACCTGCGCTCCTGAGGCTTAGGGCTCTGGGAACCAGGCCCGGCACACAGCGGGCCCCCAGACTGTCTTAGTAGTAGGGGCATGGGAGGGAGCCTGCGCAAGGCAGACCCAGGGAGCAGCTGACAGTCTGGTCTTGAAACATAAACTCACATTGGCACTGGCCACCTCCTAAGCTAATTCTGTCAATGTCCCATTTACTCTGTCATCTTTACCCCAACCTGTGGCTCCCAGCAGACCATCTCTATGTGGTGGCGATTTGTGGTCAAACAGAACTAACTCTTGAGAAGAAGAGTGTAAAATGCGGCGCCCTCCCAACTTTGTCACATGAAGTCAATAGCCAATGAGATTGCCATGACTTTCCATGCATTCTGCGCATAGTCACCCAAATCTCAGCCTGGATGGGCTAAGTGGAGGTACAAGAATGAATGCCCCTAAACCCACAGGCCAGGGAGATGGATATGGGGCCAGCAAAACCGTGGACAACTCTGGACCTCCGTCTTAGTGGACATGGGAGACGGTTGCTGATATCAACCTGTTTTACAGATGAGGAAAGTGAGTCACAGAGAGGTTGAGGAACATCCCCAAGCTCACGCGGCTAGGAGCGGCAGAACCAGGATTCACGTCCAGCCACTTGGCTCTGACAGTCTGTCTGGTTTAACCATGAACCCCCCCTGCATGGAGGGGCTCGGCTAAGAACACAGGGATGGGTGAGAGAGAGCACACCGAGGCAGGAACTCTCCTGGTGAAGGGAAACTCATGAGGGAACAGAATGTGACCTGAGCAACACATCCTAGAGTCACCGTAAGTCAAGCGCCAGGAAACGCCCGTGACCAGGACAGCCCAACGGCAGGAGTGAGAGACTGGGATCTTGGCAAGCAGAAGTCCCAATCCAGGCAAGAACCATGTGGCAACTACAAAGCCGAGGTCACGTCGTGAACCAGCCTTCATCCCAAGGAAGAGGTCCACAGAACGGGCATCCAATCCTCCATTGTGGCCCTTGCTGGGGACAGAAAAGATGACAGATTATCCAACATTTCTTATTTTTTAAGATATTATTTTATTTTTTCATGAGACACACACAGAGAGAGGCAGAGACACAGGCAGAGGGAGAAGCAGGCTCCTCACAGGGAGCCTGATGTGGGATTTGATCCCAAGACCCCAGGATCACACCCTGAGCCAAAGGCAGATGCTCAACCACTGAGTCACCCAGGAGTCTCACCCAAAATTTCTTGTAACTGAGCACTCCAGAAGGTGAACAGGAGCCAGATACATGAGGCCAACCCTGGCAAGGCCAAATACTGTCCCGGGTCCATCCTGGAACCCTGCCCGCCAGAGAGGCATTCCAGCAGAGTGGTTAGGAACTCAAAACTCTAGCTCGCCTGCCCGACCTGACTTCCCAGCTTGCCCACTGATAAGTGAGGGAGTCTCAGGCAAATTGCTAGACTTTTCTGTGCCTTGTGTGTATGAAAGTCCCCGACGTGTTAGGAGCCATGTGATC
Source organism: Nyctereutes procyonoides (assembly GCF_905146905.1). Lineage (NCBI taxonomy): Eukaryota > Metazoa > Chordata > Mammalia > Carnivora > Canidae > Nyctereutes > Nyctereutes procyonoides. The sequence continues at coordinate 73,831,206 of NW_026575126.1, forward strand.
AAATGGGAAAGTGACCCCTGTCCAGGAAGGGTTGTCAGGCTTAAAAGTCATGTGGGCTGGAAGGAGACAAACCCCAGGGGGACAGTGGAGGACAGCTACCCTCCTACTTGGCCATACATCCCTTAGAGGGCTTATTAAATAGGACATAGGCTGCTGGGCCCCCACCTGAAGGTTCTAATTCAGGGGGTCTGCAGTGGGGCCTGGGAATCAGCATGTCTGGCAGGTGCCCCACTGCTACCGGGCCCCGGGCACACTTTGAGAACCACTGGCCTAGAACAGTCAGGGTTAGCAACACTCTGGAGAACTACACGTTGCCATGCAGGAACGTGGCTTCTTCAAGTTACCAAATCTTCAGATGTTCGGAAGACAAGTCTCAGATCTAGAATCTTCTGTGAGGTATCCCTAGGTCTAAGACACTGATCCACACAGACAGCAACACTGAAGAGTACATGAATGCGCTGAAAAGTAGAGAAGGCAGGGAGCCTGATCATCTGGGGGGACTTCTGTGCTCTGCTGCTGTTACGATGTCAAGAAAGTTAAGCAGAGTGTGTTCTGAATTTAGAAGTGACTCTTCTTTGAAAACAGTACACATAGTGGTAAGAAAACAACCCTGAAAGCTGTAACATTCTAATAAAAAGAAAAGCAGGGTGGATGGATGGATGGATGGATGGATGGATGGATGGATGGGGAGCCAAAAATTGTTCAGAGGGAGAGATAATGGGGCAAAGGGGGTCAGCATTTTTTTGGGGGGACAGCATTTTGAACCAGAATACACCTGTCAGCTCTCAGTGCAAATACCTGGGACACCCAGATGCATGTTACAGTTCGGAGAGCATCAAGCTGCATTAAAATGAAAAAAAAAAAATTCAGTTTCTGCTTTTTGTGAGTTTTTTTTCTTCCAGAAAGACTATCTGAAAAGTAAGAAATGCAAGAATCTCAAAAATATTCCCTGCAGATCCAGGAAGTTGTTTTCATTTGTACAGATTTCCATAAATAGCATTTGCTAACAAAATCCTCAAATTTTGTAATATTAATTAAATTGGAATATACATTTGATTTCCACTGGATTCTTTGCATCAAATCCCATATCATCAGGCTTTTTTAGTGATGATCTAATTTCCCCTTCTTTTTTATGAGAGATGTTTCCCTTACTACAATCAAGATCTCTGTTGTTTTTATATAAGATCTACAAATTAACCATACGTTTTTTCCAAAATGAAAGTGCACATAGAGTTTGCTCACATTTTGCTAATCAATTTATTCAGACCCCCAAAAATCTGTTTTTTGTGAGTGTGTGTGTGTTTAGTTTGCACAATTTAAATTAGTTAGAACTAGAATTCAAATGATTTCTAGTTAACATTCTAGTTGGACCATTTGACTGAGAGCAGTTCTCCACCCAAACTACATATTTTTTAAAATGGGGATGGGTGGATGTTTTACAGCAATGATTTTGTTTTGTTTGGCTTATGTTCTTTGCTACCAGTATGGTTTAAAGGTAGAAACCCAGAGTTTAGGAATTTCCATTCAGAAGTGGGACTGGGGGCAGGTACAGAGGACACTGCCCCAGACCTCAACCGGGCACCTATGTGTAAATCAAACCAAAGGTTCTAAATATCTGATACCCAGTAGTGTCAGAGGTTTGCAAATGATCTGTCCTCCAGTTATCGGTGGATAGTTCGGGTGTGAAAAATCAGGTATACTTAGTACTCCTCAGCAGATAAACGGGAGGTCTGGAAAAACTCAGTGCCCTCATCATGAATACACTTGGGTTATAGGTCTCTGCGCAGGGTTGGGAGATTCCAGGCAGGGTCTAAGAGCTCTGACTCTCAAAGTGGCCTCAAAGGTCATCCAGATCACACAGCTATTTCTTTTTGTTGCTATCTTATGCCGTGACCACATTCTAATTCTGAGCCCCTGCCTACCCATTAAATTGATACATGTGTGGCTGTATTTCCATCTCTGATTCACTTAATTACCTATGCTGTGCTCAAGATCCAAGGCCACAATTACTGTTTCCATGGGAATAAGATTCACGGTGGCTTTTCCATCCCTCTCCACATTCATCTTAATGCCGCCTTCCTCAGCTCTCCGGGATGTGCCCATCTTCATGGAATGTCCCCCATGCCAAGCCCAGAGGCCTTCAGCACGGGCCATACACCCAAATCATGGTCACCGGTGCCCTCTACCTAGGCAAGATCCGTATCCTCCTTTCTTGTCCGGGGCCCAGTGTCAGGAGAAAGAATCCTTACAAAACCACCTCCTGGTCCTCAGTCTCCTACCGAAGAAAGAAAAATGGTTTCTCGCAATTCTTCTAACCTTCTTTCTGCACAGATTTTAAAAGACAATGCACAGCGGGCAAGACGGTAAAGGTCACTGAGTGGCCCTAACCACCGAGTTCTAGGCAGTCAAGTGAATCTGCATCTTCGACTCTGGTTAATGTAAGTTTGAATCCAGAGAAGTGTCTGGCACCAGTTCTCAAAGAATTCTGTGGAACATCCGCACAGGACATGTCTTCCTTACTTTTAAAACGAAAACACTAAGACTTTCCCATGGCTCAAAACATGTCACCCTCGTTGCACCTGGTATAAGCTGGGCTACCTTGGGAGGACTGCTAGAGCCTCTCTGACTTTACTTACTATTCAGCAAAATGAGAACAAAAATGCTCCCTGCCTCATGGGGTCATCGTGCAGAGTAACTGGTCTGTCCTTGTGATGGCCCTTCCAAGTGCCCTATACACCCTTCTTCCCCACTTTTTGTTAAAGAAGGGGCCCTAAGCTATAGAAAGACCACTTCTCTGAAGTCAGTGAGATTCTGGGACTAAATCACAGACTCATGACTTACTTGTGATTTGTCACCTCTCTGAGAGGCAAATGCCTTGTCCCCAAATAGGAAATGCAAGCGTTGCCTCACTTGGTTGGCTAATGGCACCAGCACAGACTGGGCACTCAATGGCCATTTATTCCTTTCTCCCTTGAGTTCCCATCCTGGCTCTGTTACATATCTCTGTAACCTTGGGAAAGTTATTTAACCTTTCTGGGCCTGCATTTCCCTACCCATGAAAACAGGGGATTTGACAAAAATCCTCTTTGAATTTCCTTCCAATTCTAACATTCCAGGATTCTGTGACTTTGAGCTACCCGAGGGATATGGTAATGGGTTACATTACACAAAAGACTTGGATGTAATATTATGAGCTGTAACACAGGCTTCCAGCAAATTCTCCCGCTCTCCCCAGCAGAATTCCCTATTGTTCTGAGTGTAATGAATAATCCAACACAACACATGCTCTGTCTGAGCCTTGCCCGTGTCCATACTCGGGGCCAGCCAGAGGCAATAGCATAAACCTAGAGAAGGATACTATCAACATCTCCTCTTCCCCTGGCAATGCCCCCTGCCCCAGGTAAATGCATTATTCACTTATCTTGACATCACCCACTAGGGCCAATACCACATGCTCTAACTACTTCCTGTTCCCACAAGAGCCTCCAAATCCACCTTCCTTTTGTTCCACTCCTCTGGGACCCAGCGTGCTTGCTGCCAATCTTATGAAATGATTCATTTAAATACATATTACTTGCTTTAAAAGATACAAAGGTGAACGAGAAGTAGCAGCTCTCCTAGGGAGCCTTCAGTCTGAAACGTAGGGGATCCTAACACACAATTATAAATTGGAACACGTCAAGTACAAAAACAAAAATAAAATAACATTGCTTTCAGAAAAGGGAAAGAGCATGGCTCCTTGAAGAAAGACAGGAAGGCTTTGTGGAAACAGGGCCTTTGAGCAGTAGCCCAGGTGTAGCTAGCATCTGGTAGGCAATGATGGAAGGTAAGGGCATTATAGACAGAAAGAAAAGTATAAGCAGTGTTCTTCTGTGTGCGAGAGGAAGCATACAGCGGATGTTGGAAACTGAGAGCAATCTGATTTGGCTGGATTTCATGGAAAGGAACAATGAAAGACATTAGCAAGTCTGGTTGAAACTCTATCATGAGTGCCTGGAAAGTGTAACTAAGGTGGTTTGGGATTGGGGTTTTGTTTTTGTTTTTTTTTTTTGTTTGTTTGTTTGTTTTGTATTGTTTTGTTTTTCCCAACAAACAAGAGAGAGCTATTGAAGGTCATGGGGCAAGGACGAGGATGGGTCAGACAGTCTCCATAAGGAAGTTTAGTCCAGGAGCTACATTTGGGAGGACTGAAGCAGAAGCATGAGTAGCAGACTCACAGAAGATCTGTGTGTGGGAACTGGTGACGATGAGATCTGAGACTCAAGGAGTAGCCAGGGGAACTGGGAGAGAACTTCAAGAGAGACAAGCAACAGGACCGGGCTATCACATCATAGGGAGGCAAGAAGCATAAAAAAGAGACAAAGAACCAAAGCCTTGATGACCAGAAACACAGAGAAGAGAAGGCAGATGGAAGGCTGGGTTTGGGCAGGAAGAGCAGGAAATTGGTTGGCCAGACGTTGCTTTTCAAATGCTTGGAGGATGACAGAGAGAAGTGTTTGAGCTGGAATTCAGGAAAGGGGTGGGGCTGAACATAGTGGAATGGTAGCAGAAGCTGTGGGGTTGAACACGTTTGGAGGAAAATGAGTGATTCAAGAGAAGGAGTGAGTGCCAAGCACTGAAACTTGGGAAAGCTACATGAATCTCCATTCATGGGATGGAGTGGAAGGAGAAGGAGTATGGATGCATGACCAGAGGGTCAACACCATGAAAGCAAAAGGATTCCAGAATGGGTCATGGTCGCTGGGTTTACTCCCACTTATGGGTTTTCAATTTAATCCAGAAACAGCATCTTGACCTGTAGTTCCGTGGCCCATCTAGATGGCAGCCGGGGAGCCATGCAGGAAAGGAAGGCACACCAACCCTTCTTGACAGGCTCAGCCCTGCTCTAGCTCAAGTGCGAGTTCCCAACTTTTCCCCCCGTAGAGCAGCTATACTGGGTGCAGAGACAGAAAGTTTCATGTTCACAAAATCCTTCTTCAAGAGCATAGCTCTGTCTGGAGGAAGACATTCATGAGGGGCAGTGCTGCAGAGAACATGCACAAGGGAGTGGGAAGGCATCAGAGGCTGGGCAGAAGCCACTCAGCACAAAAGAAAAAAGAATGGGAACTCTTGGGGGCAAGTTGGAACAAACAGACTGAGGTCCTAAGATGGGAGCTGGAATAAGAAAAAGGATCTATAAGCTGGAGGAGGTCTGGTCCTGGGACTGGGGGATGAGGAGGACATTTTACAAATTAATATCACATGGAGAAATCTTAGAGGCATATTACCAAGAGGAAGAAGTCAATCTGGAAAGGCTAGCATAGTATATGATTCCAGCTATATGGCATTCAGGAAAAGGCTACTCTATGGAGGTAGCAGAAAAGATCAGTGGTTGCCAGGCATTGGGTGTCAGGAGGCATGAGTAGGCCACTAAAACTAGTCTCACAATATTACATGATGGATACATATCACTATTTATTTGTTCAAATCCACAGAGTGTACACCACCCAGAGTGGACTATAGTGTCAGCCATGGGCCTTGGGTGATGAGGATGTGTCAGGATAGGTCCATCAGTTTCCATCAATGTACCACTCTGGTAGAGGATGTTCCTAGTTGGGGAACCAGATGTGGGGGTGGGAGATTGGGGGGGGGGATCTGAGAACTCTGGCTTTCTGCTCAGTTTTGTGATGACCATAAAACTGCTCTAAAAAAATGCTCTAAGAAATCAAGTCTATCCAAAAGGGAAAAAGAATTGATAAAATTATTTCTTCTTTATTATTATTATTTATTTATTTTAGAGAGAGAAAGAAGGAAAGAGAGAGGAAGAGGAGAGAGAGAGAGCGCGCGATGGGGGATGGACAAGCAGAGGGACAGAGAGAAGTAGACTCCATGCTGAGCTTGCAGCCCAGCGCAGGGCCTACTGCCATGACTCAGGTCATCACCTGAGCTGAAACCAAGAGCTGGAGGCTCAACCGACTGAGCCACCTGGGTGCCCCCAGATACTGCTTCTTTTAAATATTTGTTTGCATTACTGCTGAGTAAACCCCTGCTCCTTCCTATCTCCCAACTGTCTCCCACCAAGACCTATCAAAGTGTTCTGAAGCTTCTTTGGCATACATGGATTTTTTTTTTTTTTTTTTTTTTTTTTTTGGTTTTTACTATGGAAGAAATGAGTGAAGAGGCTAACTTTCAGGTACAGAAACACCCTCACAGGCCTGAATCTGGCAGACAGAGGGGACCTGGAAAGGGATGTCTCAGGAAAGTCAAGAAATTGTGGGAAAGCTTTGGATTTCCTCAGGGTGGAGTCAGGAGTGAGGCACCTTTGGCCAAACCTCAGGATCCAGAGAGTGCTACTGATAGCCAGTAGGGTCTGGAAGCTTCGAGGTTGGCCTACTTGATAACAGCAGCACTCTGGGATCGCAGTGATTCTGGAGGACAGGGGGCTAGAAGAAAGGGTGCCATGTGAACAGGAAATGAACAGGTGTTCTGACCTAGGTCACGAACACCGGCTTTGACCTTGACCAAGTGCCTGCATTTCATGGTCCCTTCTGCTTTAAAATTCTATGCTTCTAAATCTAGACTCCCACATTTCTTTGACCCTTCCCGAAGAAAACCTCATTATGAGCAAGGGAAGCCAGTCTGCACTCAGCTGGCTTCCCAACCACCTGTATTACTGAATCCCAACATACGTAGTACATCCTGTCAGAAATACAGGGCTCCTTTGACTTTGAGGATCACCAAGTAGCCTGCTCCAGAGGGCTGATTAAGCTTCCACCCTCCACCAAAGGCTGGCCATGGCCAGCAATTACCTACAGGAGCCTGGCAGCAGCTCGACAGAGTGGACAGGAAGAGCGCCAACAGCCGTCCATCGGGCCCAGGGCAGCAGCAGCCACAGAAGCATCGTGCATGGTGAAATGATCTTCGCTGACTTTCATTAATCTCTCCAGGGCCCCCTGAGGTCAGAGATGTTTAAACAGCAGTGGAGGTTGAACTTGCTCACCAGGCCAGCTCAGCTAATCTACTCCCCCTAGGCTGCAGGCTTCCTCAGTCATGGCCAAATCACCAGGTGAGCAATAGGTGAACTGCAAGGTGTGCAAATATTTGGCTTCATCCGTGATCAAATAAATCATTTTTCGTTTCCCTGAGCCCTTGGAAAACCCAGCAAAGCTCCTGGACCTGCCCAGCAGCAGAGATTTATGCACACGAAGCCTACCCATGCTTAAAGGAAATGCAAGGCTGTGAAGAAAGTCCATTTTTACACACACACACACACACACAATTACAGCCGGGATCTCAAAACTTTACTTTTCCAGTAACACATCTTCTGGAAGCATGTGAGACTGTGCATAGTAATAGATAATGTTATGTATGGAAATAAACTATCTTTCCATGATGAGTTAAAATACGCTTTTGTTTTCAAAACCTCTTTTTTTTTTTCCCCCATGATTCTTTGGATTCATGTAGGCTGGGTAAGGGAAGCAGCTCAAGGCTTTCATGTTTTTTAGGAAGTCCTAGATCTTCAACCCCGAGGTAGCTTCCCTAGAGGAAAATTTCCCATCACACCCCAGGGCAGCCAGAGGAAGCCCTGCTGTGCTTCCTACATAGTGGTCCAGGTCCTGGCACCTGCTCTGATTCCTTCCAAATGATGCTAGACAAGCTTGGTAACAAAGGGGAAGCATTTTGCCAGGCTGTTTTGTGGGCTTCATAGTTTCAGATGACTTACTCTGTGCAAATCCAACAGTTGCCTTTTTTCTGCAAATTTAACTCAGTGGGTTTATATGTTTTGGGTATGGTTCCTATTCATGCTTCCATAGTGCATTCCCATGCATGTGGGAATTCATGTGCTTTGGGTGATTTTTTTTTTAAACTTCAGCTCTTCCTTCCTTCCTCAAGTTATAGTGCCAGCTTTCAGCCTTGTCTTCCTCCTCCTTCTGGATTCTCTTCAAGAAGGGAACGACATTGATCCGCTCCCAAGTAGACACCAGCACGTACTAGGTCCAGCCAAGATTTGGGAAGCCTGTTGCTAGCAGCAACGTAGTGAAACTCCCCACCAAAGCAAGAAGTCTCCATGCATGCTATAGGCTTTGCCCAAGAACATTACACCAGGGACAGAAAGGATCTTCCTTTGGGATTTTGGTCTTGGAACACAGCATGCTCCTTACTCCCAAACTATGTGCAGCACTCCTCCGCAGTGAATAGCTTACCTTCTCGAACCCAAATAGCTGTTGGGGACTTGCAGCTTGCTTTAGCACAATGACAAAAGTATCAGGACACCAGGGCACAGAGCCTTCCTTCTCATGTACATACACAACTGCCAGTTTCTTTGAAGCAGATCTCTCCAAATGACACAAGTCCTCTCTCCAGACCTCAAATGCTCGCCCAGATTCTGATGATAAATCCAACAGACCTGAGTTTCTAGACTCTTTCATGATTCATTCACCTCTGCTAGTTCTCTTGGCTTCCTGCTTTGCCTAAATCATTATTCTGGTTACCTCCAAAACTTTTGTTGGAGACCTCATGTCTGCCTCAGAGCCACATAGGGCTGCCTGGCTCATTCCCTTTCCACTTTCTTCCGAGTCATTATAAAGCAATCAATCCCCCAAAGCCACATCTGCAGCAACATGCTTAGGAAAATGCCTAGCTACTCCAAAAAGAAGGGGCAGTGATACACCTATGACACAGTGGGAAAAGCCCACTGATAATCCGGGATGAAGTATGGTCATGGCAGGGACAAAGGGAAGTAACATGCAGTGTATTAAACACCTACTAAGGGGATCCCTGGGTGGCTCAGCAGTTTAGCGCCTGCCTTCGGCCCAGGGCATTATCCTGGAGTTCCGTGATCGAATCCCGCATAGGGCTCCCTGTATGGAGCCTGCTTCTCCCTCTGCCTGTGACTCTGCCTCTCTCTGTGTGTCTCTCATGAGTAAATAAATGTTTTTTTAAAAAATAAACACCTACTATGTGCCAGATACTTGTTTAAACTTTATTCTTTTTAGACCTAGCACCAACCAAATGAGTCAAGCCATGTTATCTCTGTGTGGCAGCTGAAGATTCTGAGGCTCAGGGAAGTTAAGGAGCGGCAGAAGATCATACACTAGCCTGACCCTGGTTTCTCTGATTTTTTGTCAAAGATCTCAGCTCACAATACAGTTATTGGGCCCTGCCCCTCCACTTCACTTCATTCGCTGGCTCCTCCTGCCCCTGTCAAATCAGGAACCTGAGATGCCTCACACTTGGGTTAGAGATATAAATTTAAGATCCCATGAAAGTGTTTCATTGAGAGGAGGCAGGGGCAAGCACCATACAGGCTCTTACTCTTGAGCTTTTTTCTATGAAATAATTATGGATTACCGGGAAGTCACAAAGATAGCACAGAGGGGTCCCATGTACCCTGCACCCCATTTTTCCCCAATTGAACGAGTTGTTACATGTAATAATTGTGCTGTTGGTCCATCGTAAGTAAATCCTAATTTCCCATATGATTTATTCTTTGTCCCACGAAATATCTGTAAAATTTTAAATTGCAAATATATAGAATTTCTGCAACTTATTTTTATGATATCTAATTTAATTGCATCATAGACAGTAAAATGTGGCCTCTATGTTATTCTTTGATATTTCAGAAATTGGCCCGAAGGCCTAATCAGTGATCAATTTTTGCAAACATGCCATGTATGCTAGAAAAAAAAATATATTCACTAACTACTGGCAGAGTATGACTTTTGTATTTTAGAGAGTTTCAAAAAATACTTAAATACTTCATGACCTTTTATGTTTTGGTCTGTTGGATCTAATACCAAGAGTGGTGTAAAACTTCCCAGAATCATTATGGATTTGTCCAGTTCTCCATATCATTCAATCAAGTTTTGCCTTCATATTTTTTGAGATCGCATTATTATTTCAAGTTTAAAATTGTAATAGAGGGCACCTGGTGGCTCAGTTGGTCAAGCATCTGCCTTCAGCTCAGGTCATGACCTCGGGGTCCTGGGATCGAGTCCCAAATCGGGCTCCCTGCTGAGCAGGGAGTCTGCTTCTCTCTTTACCCCTCCCCTCTGCTCATGCTTTCTCTCTCTCTCTCTCTCTCAAATAAGTAAATTTTAAAAATATTTTAAAAAATAATAAAAGTTATAGATTTATAAAGAATTGTTACTTTGAACATCATGTAGATTGCATCATTATGCCTAATTCTTCTCTTTGCCTTTGAAAGCATTTGTCCAATGTCACGTGACAACTTTCTCTGCTTAGTAGGTAGTTTGCCTATCTTTTCCATCTGAATCCTTTCAACATCTCTGTGTGTTTAGGTTTGGGGTATGTCTCCTATACCATGCACTCAGATAGATTTTTCTTTTTTCATTCAGCTGCTCATCTGCTTCTCAACTTCTGAGTTGAGTCCACTTACAGTGCACATGCAAACTGATTTTGACATGTGCATTTATTCCTATTCTATTTTGTGCTTTGTCACCATAATTGTTATGCTTTTTCCATTCCTGCATCCTTAGATTCATCAGTTTTCCTTTTTGCTTTTATTTCCATCTGCTACTTAGAAGTTACATATTCACTTTCTAGGTGTTTGGTGGATACGATTTTAACATGCCTACTTGGCTAACCAAGGCTTCAGGTAAATCCCTATCTCTACCCTCCTCCTGAACAATTAGATGGACTTCATTCTGATATTCTCTGGCCCCTGTGAGACTGTAGGCTAGCATTTGAATTCCTTCTCCTTGGTGTGAAGCCTAGATCTGTGGTTGCCATGTCTCCTGATGCGTGAAGAAAGCTGATCTGAGAGAACCGAAAGTCAACATGCAGAGAGAACCCAAGATAACAGACTGGAAAATTTCTGGCAGATGTTGAATTGTGAAGCTGTGACTGTTGGAAAACTTGAACAGTTTCCTTGCCCTTCCAATGGGAAGAGGCTTTCTCCATCCATCTTAGAACAAATGCCCTGGGCTTTGGTCTGATTGGACAATTCCAGTCATGTGTCTTTTCCTTGGCTAATCCTCTGCTCATAGGGGCAGGGGTTTACTGAGTGAGGAAGAGGAGAGTAAGTACCATTTTGTCCTGGATGACATGGGCCACTGTAAGGAATAGTGGATCCCCACTATGTGCCCAAACATGTGAAAATGGCATGCTGTCATGGAGAGAAGGAGAAATTGATATCTGGCAACTCCCAAAGCAGACATCCACCCCTCAATTAAAGAGGAAGTTAATTGTGGGATAGGTACTCTTTATTCATTCATTTATTTATTCACTTAAATGTTATATAGCCACTCATTCAAATATTAAATACTTGCATTTCATGCATCAGGGAAGCCCTGGGAGGGTTCAAGTTTGGAGCTGGCAGACAATTAGAGTACAGGATTAAAGTAACTTCTGTAATCAGGGTAGGAGTAAGGGGATAATGGAAATTAAGCAGAGGTAGATCCTGGAAGACCTTCTCCAAAGGAAGTAATGCTTGGGGTGTGTCCTATAGGGTAAACAGATGCTCTTCAGTTGAAAGGGGTAGGATGAAGGGACTTATATTCCCCTTGTGGGGGGCATAGCATGGGCAAAGACTCAGTTCTTGGGTTGGAGAATGTCTCTGCCATCTTTCGGTAATTTCCGCATCAGAATTCTACATCCTGTGCTTCAAACTGTCCCCATTCTAACCAGCCATTTGCATCCTCAAAATGCTGTAGCTTTGTTCAACGAGTTCTTATTTTCGGCTCACAACCTTCCATGATCTTAGTGACACAATTGAGGCCCAGAGAGCTTTAGCCACTTGCTCCAATTTATGACATTGTCTTGTCTTCTTAGGCAAAAGCAGAAGCTCACTAAGGGCTCAATTCTCATCTGAGTCATACCCCTAAAGAGTTTAGCACAAGACTCTGCAATGAGTGGGTCACTGATAAATGCCGAATGAATTACTGATGAGGTTGAAGGTATTCTCTTGGTCTTTTCCCTAAGATCCTGACTGGGAAGCTCTTTAAAGGGGAAGTTAATGGTGACAAAAATAAGCAACAGTCTGGGGCACTTGGCTGGTTCAGTTGGAAAAGCATGGGACTTTTTATCTTGGGGTCATGAGTTCAAGCCTCGTATTGGGTGTGGAGATTACTTAAATAAAACTAAAACTAAAAAAAAAAAAAACAAAAAACCGTAGGGCACCTGGGGGTCTCAGTCAGTTAAGTATCTGACTCTTGGTTTCAGCTTAGTCATGATCTCAGGGTCGGTCATGGGATTGAGCCTAACGTTGGGTGGGCTTTGGACTGAGCATGGAATCTGTTTGGGATTCTCTATCTCCCTCCCTCTCTGCCCCTCCCCTTATTACATATTCTCTCTCTCTCTCTCTCTCTCAAAACAAGCAAAAACAGTAAACAGTCATTTAATGGATATTGTCAGCTCAAAACTGTACCAAGTGCTTTTCAGGGATTTCTTTCAATTCTTAGAATGCCTGTATGAAAGGTATTATAACCAGGCCTGATAATAATACTTAGTCCCATTTAGTGGAGGAAACAGAGCCTTGGTATTGTTATATCGCTTGTCCTATGCCACATGGGTGATTCACAGTGGAATTCAGATAGGACCTAGGGCTGTCTGCTCTGGGGCACCAACTCTCAACTTCTACATCCTGAGCCTTCTTTCAGATGGCTTCCTCAGACAACCGAAAGATGATTCAGACACAGAAAATGCAATTTACACCTTCATCTCTGCCTCTCAGAATAAGGGCCTATACACCCTCCAAGACCTTTTCTGGAAAAAAAGTTGCTTATCTGATATTCTGGAAATCTGAGCAAACAGAGCCAGCAGTGCGCAGGAGAGGGCCAGGTGGCTGGAATTTCCAGCTTTGACCTTTCCCAAGACAAACCAATCTATGTCACCAGCCTCCACTCAACAATCTGGCTTTCTGATGCTGCTTCTTTAGAAGGAATTTCAGGGATGACAAGTCACTATCCCCTTCTTTTACCAAATTCTCTAAGCAGGGCTATGCTCTGGGCAGTTCCCCAGATGCTAGAGATCCAAAGATGGCCCAACATGGTGCCTGCCTTCCAGAAACCAACAGTCTAGTAATGGAGCTGGGCATGCAGATTATAACTGCAACAGAGCAGTAGAGACACTGCAGTCCATGTATTACAATAAGAACATCAAGGAGAATAAGAGCCACTAACGCTGGAGGGCTTACCGAGTGCCCAGCACTGTATCAAGCACTTGATATGTATTACCTGTCTTAGCTCAGGCTGTTATAACAGAATGTCGCAGACTGCATGGCTTGAACAGAAACATTTCTCTCTCACAGATCTGAAGGTTGAGAAGTTCAAGATCAAGGAGGAGGCAGCTCAAAAGTCCGGTGAGAACCAGCTTCCTAGCTTGCAGATGGCCACCTTCTCATTGTATCCTCAAATGGCAGATCATAGAGAGACCGGGTTTGTGCCTCAGATAAGAGCACTCATCCCATCCAGGGGGGCTCCACCCTTGTGACCTAATCCCCTTCCAAAGGCCCCACCTCCAAAAACCATCTCTTTGGGGTTTAGGATTTCAACATATGAAGTGTCAGGGTCGGGGGAGAAGAGACGAATCACAAACATTTAGCGTATAGCATTACCTATTCATTCTTTTTTTTTTTTAAGATTTTATTTATTTATCCATGAGAGACACAGAGAGAGGCAGACACAGGCAGAGGGAGAAGCAGGCTCCATGCAGGGAGCTCGATGTGGGACTCGATCCTAGGACCCCCGGATCATGACCTGAGCCAAAAGCAGACGCTCAACCACTGAGCCACCCAGGTGCCCCCTATTCATTCTCCACAACTTATTTGAAGAAGGTACCTCTAGCATCTGCTTTATACTTTCTACACATTTTACACAGGCACAGAAACGTTCAGGAATTAATTGCCCAAGATCATAATAAAGGGTGAGATGCAGGTACGATTAAGGCTGTCTGATCCCCAAAACCAACTCTGTAACTGCACCCACGCACCCAGTGTGATATGCAGGATGCTTTGGGAATCCAGAGGTTATAGCGATGCTGCCTTTCAGGGATGGAAGAACCACGATGGCGCCAAGGAACATAAAGATGTCTGATTGAGGGCACGGTGAGGCAGGGTGCCTCGGATCAGACTGCAAGCCCCTAGCAGAGTCTGTGACAGGAAAAGTAGCAGAAGCTTTCCTGGGAGGCACATGCAGTGACCAGGGTTAAAGACAGAGCTCTCATGGCAGACCCCCGGGGCTTGACCTCTGGATGTGCTGCTCTCCACTTATGTAAACTACATCCCAAATTTCCATACATGTAAAATCAGAATAATGACAGCTCTCCCTTCTTAGGCTCCTAGAGAAAACTAAAGTGAGATAATCCATATAAATGGTAACCACCCCACCATGCAAATAGTATGTGTTGGATAAATGTTAGCCTGGGGGCACCTGGGTGGCTCAGCCGGTTAAGCATTTGGCTCTCAATTTCAGCTCAGGTCACGATCTCAGGGTTGTGAGACTGAGTCCCATGTTGAGCTCCATGCCAGGCATGGAGCCTGCTTAAGATTCTCTCTCTCTCTCTCTCTCTCTCTCTCTCTCTCCCTCTGCCCCTCCCCACCGCTCATGTGTGCTCACTCCCTCTCTCTCTCTAAAAAATAGAGAAAAATAGAAAATGACTTTCACTGGGAGACCTAACGAATGAGTAATAGGGTTGAGTCAGATCAACAGAGGAAATGTGTAACATGCAAAAGAACTCCAAGTGACAATGTTCAGAGACAAGAGAAATCAAAGACTCAAAATGGGGTCCAGGCAGCTGAAAAGAAGAACTCCAAGTGACAATGTTCAGAGACAAGAGAAATCAAAGACTCAAAATGGGGTCCAGGCAGCTGAAAAGAAGGGGGAGGAGGGAAGGATGAAGATCCCCATGGAAGGGTCCACTAGGTGTGCTCAGGAGGCACACTGCAGGGCAGGCCAAAGACAGAGGATCTTGTATGAGGCACAATGGGGTCACCCTGTTCTTTAAGCAGGAAGGGTCACGATCAGGTTTTTCCAGTAATCCAAGCCATAGGTGGTGGTGGTGTGGACTAAGGCAGAAGACATAGGGAGAAGTGGATGGATCTGGGATGTGTCTAGGACTGAATGAGTGATACAGTTCCGGGAAGAGAAAGGAAGAATCACCATGACAACCAGGCTGCAGTTTGGGTAATAAGCAACTGGAGGTACCTAAGAGAGAAGCATGGCAGGGCGGTTCTGGGGTGGCAGTGAGACATCCAAGTGGAGCTTCCACGGGGAGTGATGGACACCAGGCTAGAGCTCAGCAGAGGGGTCTGGGCAATTTGAGAATCATGGCAGACTTATGTCAGTTGCTTGTCCCCATATCCTTTCTATCCCCATTTCTTAGCAAGGAAGCTCTGACTAAAAAAGTACTTTATTTATCCAGCTTAAGATTTGGTTAATGAGATAAAACAAAAGTATAAGGAAACTCTCAGGTCATCTTTTCTGTGGCCTGGGAAGCAGATGTGATGGCTAGAAGGCCAAGGACCCACTTTAACCATGAGGTAGAAGTCAGGCTCTGAGGCTATTGGGGCAGAAGGCTTTGTGGAGCTGGCATCAGCTCTCAATGGCCCATGTCTAGAGCTCATTGACCTACAAAAAAGATACCTACAAAAGAGACTCAGAAGGAGCCAAAATGAGATTGTTGAGAATGAAGGGGGTTGATGTCCTAGGAAGGCCAGAATGGGTATAGGTAGATGAAGCCCAGCAGAATTCCTTGTTGTGTGTTCCTGTGTAGGGGGATGAACAAAGAAAAAGGCTCAACACAGACCCCAGGGATGAAGGCCTCAGATCCCCTCAAGCCAAATACTTCAATGTCAGGCAGTCTAGACAGTTAGAAACCTTTTCCTCATATGAAAATCTGCCTTCCTGTGATTCCTCCCCATAGCCTCCTAAAGACACACTGAATAAAATCTGTACTCTCAGCTTCCAGACAGGCCTTCTAAACCTTAAAGATGACATTCTTATTCTTCCTTTCTCCCAGATGAAGACTCATTAACTGCCTCTCAAACATTCATCACACCACTCAAATTCCAGATCCATCACAGTGCTAGTTACTCTCTTCTAAATGGACATTTTCTTGTTAACATCAACAAGTGGGTAAGGCTAAAGCAGGGTGATGAGTCCTGTAGCCCATCACCTCCCTGGACGGGCATTGCGCTTCTATTAATGCGGCCAGAATGGCATGGCTTTCTTCAGGAGCTTAACCTCCCTAGGCATGTTGAGCTTGAAGCTTTTGTTAAGTCAGCTCATCCATCAAGGACAAACATGTTGACATCCTTTTAAATGACATCCAACCTCTCTGCAGAAGTGGGCAGAGAGATTAGATCCCAAAAGGCAGCTCAGAGCTGTTCCCTGACAGTGTTGGGTTGGAAATCAATTTTAATCTCTTGCTTATTATGTCAGAATGAAGCAGCCCCTAGAATACAGCAGCCTCATTAGCAAAACAAATGACACGCAGCCCCCACCCTCCAAAGCATTCCTAGCTGCCTACTTTCCTTGGGTGGCAAAGATAATTGGCATTAGAGTTTCAACAAGTAGTGCTGGGCAACAGAACAGTGAGTACCCTAAAAATGCTTCCTTCAGAACCACCTTCACAGAAAAGAGAACTCTAGAATTTTGTTTAGAGAGGCCTTGCAAAGGAATCAAAAGACCACAGATTTCATAATTTAAAAATCATGGTTTCCTGGGCCTGCTATAGTCCTGGGCACACAATGTCTCTTGGCCTCAACGCCTTTATCTACAAAAAGGGATAATGAAATCTGCTTCATGGTAGTATCTGTTTTGATCATAATATCTGCTTCATGAGAACAGGGGAGGACGTCAGCACTTGATCCAATGAGAATCCTCCAGGGATGGCAACCATTAGCATAAATTGTCTAAGCCAGCCCTCCACCTGGGGTGGGGCTTGTCTCCATGGCAACACTTCCAAGGGGATCCTGGTACCTCTCCCAGTGCCCTGGACAGTGCCAACGCACAGAAATGTGTGCTGAAGGGCAGAGTGGATTGATAGGATCCCCAATACTGCATGCTTGGCAGAAAGAGCACAGGCACTGGAGCTTCTCTGGCTTCTCACACTGTACCCTCACCTATTAAATGGGTACCTGTTATTTCAGGCCTCAGACACTGTAATGTCTTTTTTTTTAAGAGTTTATTTATTCATGAGAGACACAGAGAGAGGCAGAGACACAGGCAGAGGGAGAAGCAGGCTCCATGCAGGGAGCCTGACATGGGACTCGATCCCAGGTCTCCAGGATCATGCCCTGGGCTGAAGGCAGGCGCTAAACCAATGAGCCACCGGGCTGCCTGCAACTGTAATGTCTTACTGAAAGTTCTGCACTTGATCAGGTGGACTCATAAAGCAGCTTTGCTTTTTCACTACACTCACCTGCAATCTGCTGCTTGCCAGTTACCCTTTGCTGCAACTGGATGGAATCTTAGGAGGTTCCAAAGCTTTTCTGGATAGCCAGTATCAGTCAGGAGAAAAGCATCAGTTGAGTGTAATCAAGCTCCAGATTTCATTCAGCTGAAGCTTCTCCCCTCCTCCCTGGGAAAGGTGGGAGCCTGTTTCATACCTGGATGCCTGCAGTGGAGGAGCAGCAGGAGCACGGTGGTCCAGCTCTCTCCAGCTCCTCCTTCTGTCCCTCTCTGCTGTGCTTGCTGCCCAGGATGATTGTATGGTTTGCCCAGAAGCATCCAGCTCATGTCACTTGCCCAGACATGCTTATTGAGAGTGCTTTCTTTCACTCAAGTGATGTCCTGCTTTACACAATCGGTGATATGGTCTCTCTATTTCTGACCCTACTGGTGTCCAGCAGAGAGAAGGGTCTGGAACAGCTTGAGAAGCGGGTCCAGTTGCGAAATGTATTGGTTCTCTGCAAGTGGAGGTGCACTAACCTGCTGCATAAGACAGTTCACTCTTGCCTTAAAGGGACAGGAAAGTGGGTTTTCTCAGAGTTGTTCCCATTGGGCAGTTCCGCTCCCTCTTCAGAGGCAAGGCATTCCCTGCTGGAAGCTTCCAGCTCCCTCCCCCAACCCTTCAACTTTGGGCTGCCACCTCTTAGATTCTCACTATGAGGACCCCTTTGTCCTTTCAGCCAAGATCCCTTTAACCCAGCTCCAGGCCACATCCCACATCAGGGCCTCCAGATGTCTCTAGAATATACCAAACACACCCGTATGTGTTGC
Organism: Nyctereutes procyonoides; assembly: GCF_905146905.1. Classification (NCBI taxonomy): domain Eukaryota; kingdom Metazoa; phylum Chordata; class Mammalia; order Carnivora; family Canidae; genus Nyctereutes; species Nyctereutes procyonoides. The sequence goes on from NW_026575126.1 coordinate 73,849,367, forward strand.
TATATTTGTTGCCCTAACATCTAGAAAAGGGCAGTGGGGGCAGTGCCAACCACAGCATGGCACCTTGAGTCCTCCCTGGCTAGAAATCACAGGCTAGTCCTTTTGTTTCCCACTATCCAGGGACAGCTGAAGGCTCTTCAAGAGTGAAAGACCTCCTACTTTGCTATTGTGAGGAGGAAATGGAAAAAACAAACAAACATAGGACTCTGATAGTTTCTCCCAAAGAAAAACTATGACTCCCCCACCTGTGAATCCTCTGGAGGCATTGTTGGGCCAACCACCTTCACGGTCTCTAAGCATCTTCACTTAGATGACCCAGCATCTTATTTCAGGATGTGGAGGTATTTTATAAATTCTAAAGCATGTTACATATAATAATTATCACAGCAGCTAACATTTCCTGAGTGATACCCAAGTGCCAGGCACCATGCCAGGAGCTTTCTGTCTGTTACTAAATCCCTGAGAAAATCCCATGAGCTAGGGCCCATTGTTCTCTTCATTCAACAAGGTCAGCTATTACCCTGAAGTGCTTGTTGACCCAAAATGACCCAGACTTGCTTTTCTATGGCTTCTCCATGGTTCATATTCAGCCTTGAGGAACCACAAGGAAAAGTCTGGTGTTGAAAACCACATTTAAATCTTACTGAAATGATTTCTTCTGCACATTCCCAAAGTTCCCCATGACAAGCTACAGACTCTCTTCATCTTGTCCAGTCATCTCTAAAATTTGTCTCTGCTTTTCTGTGTCCAAAACACAGATGGGGGATACTAGATCATTGACAACACTACTAATGTAATGATAACTTACATGGATTGAGTATTTACTATGAAGTGAGTGCTGTTGCAACACTTTTACATACATTATTTCATTTAATCTTCATGACAACCCAGTGAGGTACATTCTGGTGTCAACCCCATATTGCACATTAAAACAACAACAACAACAACTCTGAGGTTCAGAGTGGTTCCATAACCCACAGCTCATAGTGGCAGATTCAGCATACAAATAGGGTCCTCCAGATTTCAAAACTTGTGCTTTTAACAAGTATGGAGTGTCACTACAAATGTCATAGTCTCTAAAGCTGTTTAGAATAACACAAGGAGCTGCCTGCCCCAGTGGGGATGGTGGAGCCTGACAGGGGGAGCTGTGGTACTGGGGAGCAGAGGAGGTACTGGCAGCAACAGGCAGCAGCCGTGCTTACCGTGACCTGGAAAAGAGGTAGCCAAGGACATAGAGGCCACATCAGCTAGACCCACAGCCAAAAGTGCTCAGCTGAAGCAAGGGCAGCTTCTTCCTGCCAGCCTGGCTCACCCCCAGACACTAGGTGCTGGAAATTAACTGATGGAACTTATAACACATAGGTTTTGAAGTCACTAGCTACTTTGCTGCGGACAAGCCACATATTCACTTTGAACCCTAGTTTCCTCATCTGCAAAATGCTGAGCCAAGAATATCTCAGCACTGTTTCAAGGAATCAGTGGATAATGAAGGTAAAGAACCCACCATCATGCCTTTGTATTTTAGATTCCTCCACTTCCGTTAAGTGTGTGGCTACTGAGTTGACAATTCCCAGGTTGCCCCAACCAGACTTCTATTTGCAGAAGCAGACCCTACATCTACACAGGTGTGCTCATCAGCTAAGGATTTGCTAGATGAAATGAACAGATAAACAGTAGAACAATGAAGAAAAAAATCATCAATCCTGTTAAATGACTCCTCTACTTCCCACTCTGTAGGAGAAATCACCCCTGTACAACCATACTTCACAGAAAATCTGTTTCAGAGGTTCTGTTCATTAACTCATACCATCATCTCTTAAGGTTTCTTGAAATCTGCTTTCCCCAAACCTGCCACATACAGCTTGGCAGGGGCCTTCATGCCTCTGATATTACAAACGACAAGGCAGCGTGATCACCCCCCCTACCCCTCACAGTTTCCCATCACCTTTGCATCCTCAGATGAATGCCCATTCATCTTTGTTAAGTCCAGAACAGCTGCTCCCCACCCACTTCTCCCACCATCTGAGCTACGAAACTGCCAACAGGGCAAATTGAGAATTCATGACAAAGAGTCAGGCTTCTGGGAGTTTCCAGACTGTAAAACAGTTTAGTCCCTATCATTCATAGGATCCACAGAGCCCAGGATAAAATTGGCACAGTAACCAGGGATTCTTTTTGTGGATTGGATGTGCCCATGAAAGAGCCCCAGATGATGAAGTTCCATTAGCAGAGTGACATCAGGAAGGATGTGATGAGAAAGCAAGACCCAGATTCTAATCAAAGCAGCCGTAGGTGTCAAGAGCCCCCTCTGTGAATCAGTCAAAAGCAAAAGGATTCTCCAAGGCTACACTTGAACTTACACTAGAGATTCATCCAGTTCTTCTGCCTAAACAGTAGTCTTTAGTAAATGCTAGTACTCTTTAGGACCTGACAGGGTTAGCTTGGGCAGCATTTCCGCCTCTAGATAGTGTGTTGATACAGTCCTTTCCTGAGAAGAGCCTGGCGGAGAAAAGGGGAGTAGGACCTGGATACCTGCATCAGGAAAAGAGACTTCTCCAGGCAGAAAGGGCGATGTCACATGGGAGCGGGGGAGAAGTGAGAGGAGGAACATTTCTATCAGTGCCATCCCCTGACCTCAAGTAGCCGAGCCAGTCAGTCTGCAGACTGACCAATCACTTCTTCCCACTCCACTCACCCTGGTCCAGCTTATTGATTTTTGTGTATAAGTAGTGACCACTGCCTGCCTAGTCAGAGCCATATTCTCAATTTCTAAGAACTGTTAGTTAGCCCTCATCTCACCCTGCCACACTTTTAAAATGCCTGAGAAGCTAAATAAAATGTGGTTTTTGTTTGTTTGTTTGTTTGTTTGTTTTACAACATGCAAGGAGAATTAGAAGGCAGAACCTTCAGTGCACGGCAGCATCGCAAGTGAAAGCAGGTATCCCCAAAGTGCTGTCAAATTACACCAGCAGCAACAGCAACAACAGGAAAAAAATCCTCAAAATGAAAATAAAAGACTTAAGTTAATCTCTGACATGGCCATGGTGCTTTACTTGTTCCCAAACCACCGAGGAGCTAGTCCTCAATTGAATTTGTGCTTCTGTAGGAAGGGAGTGGCAGTCCTTCTTCCTACCAGGTGGGAGTTACAGGTGCTGAGAGGTTAAACATACTGCATCTCGAAGACTAAAATTTAGCTTTTAGGGATCCCTGGGTGGCGCAGCGGTTTGGCGCCTGCCTTTGGCCCAGGGCGCGATCCTGGAGACCCGGGATCGAATCCCACATCGGGCTCCCGGTGCATGGAGCCTGCTTCTCCTTCTGCCTGTGTCTCTGCCTCTCCCTCTCTCTCTGTGACTATCATAAATAAATAAATAAATTAAAAAAAAATAAATAAAATAAAATTTAGCTTTTAGCAAAGCCAATACACTAATGGAGAAGTCCCGCTGCAGGATGTGGAGACAGGTGGGGCTGCAGAGCTGCAGGTACAAGATGACTCCTGAATCAGAAGTGATGGAATGGTAGCTTTTGTGCTTCAGGTCAGGCAGGATCAAGGGGGTGCCTGGTGTGCAGGGGTAGGTTTTCTCCCTGTGTGCAGTAGTTTGGCTTAGCATTTTATCTGCTCAACACAGAAGCCATTAAAACCAAAAGGAAAACAAGCTGTCAGTGAAAAGTCAGGAGAATTTTGTTTTCTCAACTCAAGAAAGACAGTTTTTGTGAATACACCAAAAAAGATGTCTGCTGGGATTTGTTGAGGCTTGCTTCCTATTTCAAGATCAGCTGAAGCAATCGGCTAGGAAGTCTCTACTTAGTAACGAATTCACCCATTTGTTACCCCAACAAGTTAGCATTCTCATCTGTCATCCTGTCAGGGAGGCACCTTTCTCTCTGGGGGCACATCTGGGCAGCCCTAAAAGGAATATATTTGTATGACACCTGGGCTCTTACCCTTCTGGCTCCAGGGCCACTAACAGGATCCTAACCACTAATGGGATATTCAAGTTAGCAGTTTCACACATGTCTCCAGAGGGTCTCTCCGATTCTCTAAGCTTATATTTAAAGCCTATCATCCCCCACAAAAAGACACATAACTTAACTAGATGGGCACTTTGGAAAATCCATTATCAAATGAAACTTTGTCTGGTTATTTGAAGTCTCAACATTTCCATTACTTGCATTTTGGCCACAAGCGTTAACTTCTCTGCCAAAGCGGCTTTGGATTTTTATCTGTCTTTGGTCTGGATCGTTTTGCAAATTCAGATTGGATGATCAGTGTTTCCGTGATTAGAGCTTCACTTACTGGCCAGAGAGAAGGGAAGCTAACATAACTTCTGCACGGTTATTCTTCTCCACAGTCCTATACTGTGCATGAAGCTGTGATAACATACGTGTTCACTAATAGGTACCTTAATTAAAATCATTAAGAGTGATACTGGTCATTGTCTTGGTCTGGATTCACTTCCCTCCCTGCAAAAAAAAAAAAGACTTTGAAATATGGGTTTGGAAGACGTTCCCAGGAAACAACAGAGTGGGTAAAGGAGGGGACAGGGAGACAGGGAGGGTAGAAGAGCCAATGAAGGGTGTAGTCATGAGCAGATGACCTCTGAGGCCATCTGGGTCCAATACAGCATGACCTCCAAGTTGTCGTATACAACACTCCTTAGAATCAGTCCGTCGGATGCTACGTGTCTACCGAAGCAGGGGTACTTATGTCCCCAGCCCTGTTTCTCACTAGTGAAAAGTTGTCCCTGGAAATATCCAATGCCTGGCACCCACACCCAGGCTAGGCAAGTCCCCAGGGCCCAAAGAAAGCCCCCGGGGTGCTGCACAGCAACTGTGGGTGCGTGAAGGGGTGTCACTCGGGAACTCTCCATGTCACCGCAGGTGAACTCAGAGTGGAACTGGAGGGACACGAGGCACAGTGTCCGTGTCTCCTACAGCCCACATGGGGATCACTGGTTCTTGGAGTATTTCTTCTAGAAGTGATCTTAGAGACTATTAGTTCCTAGGGCTGCCATACCAAACGACCACAAACAACTGGAATTCATTCTCCCAGAAGTCCAAAATCCAGGTGCTGGCAGAAACACACTCCCTCTGAAGGTGCCATGGGAGACTATCTTCCTGGCTTTTAGCGCCTCCAGGCAGGTGTTCCTTGGCTTGTGGCCTCGTCTCTCCTCTGTCGGCCTCTGCCCTCCCACCGCCTCCACTCCTCCATCTGTCTAATGTTTCTCTGCCCCCCTCTTATAAAGACACTTGTCATTGGACCTAGTGCCACCAGGTAATCAGGATGATCTCATCTCAAGGGCCTTAACTTAATTCATCTCCAAAGACTGTTCTTCCACACGAAGTAGTGATTCCTAGGAAGTAAAATCACCTGACATTTACTGAGCACTTCCTCTGTGATGTGTGCTATTGATGCTTTTACCCAAATTAGCTCATTTAATCCTCCAAATAGCCCTATCAGGTAGACACAATTACTACAGCCGTGTTTGCATATGCACGTTCTAACTTCAGCTCTTGGCTTCTAGGTACGATTTCCACCTCTCAGAATGAATGAACACAACCCATCATTTTATGTGTCTGTGGTACCAAGTAAACAAGGTTCAAAGATAAAAAAAAAAAAAATTGGATCTAGAGGGTGAAAAGAACTGGAACCAGGAGACAGGACTAGCTTCATGGCCATCCAACCCAGGGAGTTACACGGGACACCACAAACACAGCAGCCCCGACCTTGGAACAAGTGAGATCCTTACCTTTTTAACAAGGGACCCCTATTTTAATTTTGTTGAACAAAATTTTTATTTTATTTTAATTTTGTTGAACAAGCGAGATCCTTACCTTTTTAACAAGGGACCCCTATTTTAATTTTGTACTGGACCCTGCACATTATATGCATCCCATCCTGCCAGTGGATGTAAGTTGCCAGCAGCTGATTCCAGATCCATATGGAGGAAGATTTCTTCCCCCTCCCCACTCCCCCCCCAGTAACTGAACTCCCTCCTGACGTAATGTTCCCTCCCTTTCAGCACGCATATTCATGCGGATGCTGGATGACCACATGGTGGAAATGTTAGAGAAATAATTCACTTTTCAAGTCAAGGGTTAGAGAAGCCAACTCTCCGGGACCATCCACATCATTCCAAGTAATGACAGCATCTCAGATTACAGCAAATTGCCTCTAGTGGCCAATCTTTGTGGCCGTGGATTTTGGCTAGGGGGTGGTGGGATGCAGACCAGAAGCACAGCTTAGAGTTTTTTTTCCAGATAAACATGCCCAGGCCCTACTCAAAACATTGAACCCAAATCTTTCAGGGTGTGACAGGTGCATGAATCTTTGGAAAGGGTCTCTTGATGATGTTTAAAGGTCCCCCTTGATTAAGGACCACTCCCCAGATGAAGGCTATCAGGCCCTGGCTGTATAGACACCACTTAAAAGGAACACAGTACTCTTTAATGTGAAGAGAGTACTGGCATTGAAACTTAGCTGGAGCTGCCCCTCAGGCCCCACCTTTTGTCCTGCCAGAAAGCTGCAACTCTGCTTACCCTGCCCCACCTCCAACATCTCAAATATCCAAAAACCCAAACCACTCAGCATCCCTGACAATGACCCAGAAACCTAAAAGGAAGACAGACCCAAGGACAGAGCATGTTTAATCACCTCCCCCCTGCCAGCCCCCTCACTAGCACAAAATAAGTCAGATGAACCCTCTCTCTCATCATCCTATAGACCTTTCCTTCTCTTCAGACTTCTTCATTGTAGCAGAATAATGGATTAACAGAATCCCACTGTGCAGATTAACAGAAATCTCTAGGGTCCACGGAGACCTCTGAACACAACAGAGAACCAAATAAAGCACACGGAGGTCAAGGTTAGCCGGCGTAGTTACCCTAAACTGACATCATCTCAACCAACTGGCGTGTCCTTCTACTGCCCTGGGTGAGCAGCCAGTGTTCTAAAGTTCTGTCTCCTTCCAGAAAAATGCAAACAGTGTTTTAACACTAAGGGCCACCTGCTGTGGTTTTTTAATGTGATTTGAAACAGCGCTGTTCCAAATTACATGAATCATCTCTAAATTTAGAAGTCAGCTTCTAATACTCATGGCCTATTCTGAATGGTAAATAATGTTTCCCAGTTTCCCTGCAGGAATCACTGCCAGGAATCTCTTAAGTGGGTGCCTCGCAGGCCCTGAGAGGTGAGCACAGAACTCCTTGTTCCCTTTGGCAAAACTGCCAAGGGTTTCGTCAATTCTGCACAAAAATGAAAAGCCCCCCCCCCCCCCCGCAGACCATGGGGAGCGGCGGCTCACACCTTGAAGGGTGTTATGGACTGGATGTCTCTGTCCTCTCAGGATGCATGTGTTAAATTAAGCCCCAGTGTGAGGCTCTCGGGAGGTGGGACCTTCGGGAGGTGGTTACATTTTAGATGCGGTCCTAAAGGTGGTGTCCCCATGATGGGATCGGTGCCCTTAAAAGAAGAGGAAGAGATGCCAGGGGTCCCTCTCTCTCCACCATGTGAGGGCACCGCAGGAAGGCAGGAAGAGAGCCCTCGCCAAGAACCGAATTGGCCAGCACTCAGATCTCAGACTTCCAGCCCCCAGAATTGTGAGCAATAAAGGTCTGTTGTTTGAGCTGAGAGAGAGGGAGGGGTGACGTCACATTGACTCTCACCTCCCCTTCCTCTCCCACCCTGCCCATTCTCCACTACTCCTACTCCTACCCCAACACAGAAATCTCAAAATTCTCAGCAAATACCTTGGGGAAATGTGTAGTTTATAAAAGCCTCATAGAGGATTCGGTTTTATCTCCCACCTCCTGACGATCAATGGTATAAGCCAATTTCTCCCTCTGCTACTGCTGCTCATCCAGACTTAACACACACACACACACACACACACACACACAGAGACACACACACACATACGGTAACTAATTTTTCAAAGAAAAGGGTTTTCTTTTCTTTTTGGTGATTTCATCTGTTTTATTCCACATTACTAAAAAAAAAAAAATTGAGGTCGAGTAAATTGTTCTCATTTCAAGGGTTTGCTTAGGGCCTCCATGGATGCAGCTGGCATATCTGTGGGATGAGGTAGGGCCTTACCATGACGGCAGTTTCATGGGGCTTATTGTAAACCCCAACCAGGTCCAGCAGTGAACAAAGGAGAGGCTGTCCCTATGGTAGCCCCAGTCCCCCTAAGCCTCTCCTCTTAGGTTTACCGAACTACAAAACCACAATCCCACACCAGGATTACCACATCCCTAAAGTCCTACCCCTCCCCAAATTCCAACCCTGACTGCTAGGAAACTGGAATCAATGTAGCTCATTCACATAAATCAGGGCCCTGCAAAGATTATGAGCTCAAAGATCATACACGGTTGTTGTTATATTCTCAAACAACATATCAAGATCCATTTTGCTTCTTCATGGACAGACAGATTCACCTAATTGAATGCTAGCATATTGCAGTTCCCAAAAGGTTGGGAAGACTTTGTCCTAACACATGGTTGATGACATAATATAACCCAACATGCTCTTCCCACATTCTCTCCTCGTCAGGCCCAGCCGAAAGCCCATACTTGACTCCTGCCATGTCAGAGACTGACTGGCCAATCACTGGAAGACTCCATACACCCCAAGTTCTAGGAGAACCCACCCAGAGGCACAGGAAGGGATTCTACAGGCACTCTAAGCCCCTTCCCAGTTTATCCCCCAAAATGCTCACCACCTTAAATTTCTATGTCTTTCTCCTAAGCAATCTGATAACTCACCCCTTCAAGGATGGGCCAACCTTGTTCTTTCCCGCCTGACCAATCTTCCACCGAGGTCCTAACTAGGAGCAGAATCCTATCCTGAATATCAAAAGTACGGAGTAAGTGAAAAATTAGTAAGTGAGCAAAAAAATACACAACATGATATATGACTGAATCTGGTCCCTGCTTAGATCACTTATAATTTTTACTATTCGATTTCCCATCCTTTTTTTCTACCCACTTATTTGGAACACCCTCAATTTGCAACCAAATTCTTGGTCTCGGTTTCCCTAGTGTGTCTATTGTCACATCCCATTTATGTTTATTAGTGGAACTGGTGTCCTCCCTGTGACTGTGTAGGTCTGTCTGGGGCCAGCCTTGCCTGATGAAGACACTTGATTCTAAGGGCAGGACCAAGTCACAGTCATCCCTTCTAGAGTAAGGTTAAGGCACTAGTGTGGGCACTGAGTTACCTGGGACCAAGGTAAAAGGAGAACTTCTTGGGATGCCTGGGTGGCTCAGTGGTTGAGCATCTGCCTTCAGCCCAGGTCATCATCCCAGGATCCTGGGATCAAGTCCTGCATCGGGCTTCCTGGAGGGAGCCTGCTTCTCCCTCTACCTGTGTTTCTGCCTCTCTCTGTGTGTATCTCTCATGAATAACTAAATAAATAAATAAATAATCTAAAAAAAATAAATAAAAATAAAGGGAAACTTCTTAGCAGAAAATTGCAAGGGAGGAGTTAAAACAAACAAACGGAGAACTAAGCAGAAATAACCCAGGGCCCTAGTTAAGGAAGCTAGAGAGGGATGCTAAATGTGCTTCCTAAACACTTGGGGCCAGAAGCAAGATTTGAAAGCCAGAGTCTGGAGCCAGGGACAGGAGAACAAGGGCAACAGGTTGACAGTGAGCCACAGAAACACCGCTGTCCACGGCCGGACTTCCCGTGCCAGGGTCTACTGTGGTGAGATGAAAAGGGCCAAACACAAAACACTCATATCCCTGAGTCTGACTCATCCAGCACAGCCGGTGAGACTGCCCAGTCTTAGCATGTAATCACCTTCTGCTGCCCACTTGCCAACGTGCACATACACTCACGTACATGTGCGCGCGGGCGCAACAGGAGCAACAGGAGCTATGATGTGTCCCAGTGTCACACGCTGTAATATCTGCACTCTTCACCAAGGCAAATCTCTAGAGAAATCGCGCCATCCTTTTTCCAACAAACCTCTGTATTTCCCAAATCCTGGTCCCCTTCACCAAGCAGTAGCAGGACAACCCCTCGGAGCTGCTCGGCCTCACTCTCAGGTCCTGTCCACATTCATCAGTGAAGCCATCAGCACCACCCTCATGACAATGCTGTTCCCTGGTGCTCATCCCCAAGGTTAATGCCCATCATTAACCTTGACAATGTCAATGGTGTTCTCTACTCTGAGCCTGAATTAACATGTGAGACAGGCTGCCCCAGACACCAGAGCATTCGGGCTGTCACTTGGACTGGGCACCAAGTGTCTGAACTGGACTGGTCCTGTGAGCAGAGGGAGGGCTTGGGGGAAATCAGAAAGACAAAAACAGTGGTTTTTTTTATATGGCTCTTGTACCAACCGGATGGACAACCGTAAAAACATTCCTAAATACTGTGGCCATCTGGGGTCCTACATCATTAAAAAGAATAATAACTAAGATAAAACAGTAGAATCAAGGAAGAATGATTATCAAAAGTGACCCACTGTCACCGGAAACTGAGAGACAATTGGGGTAGCCCTTCAATGGATGGTGGCAATCGTTATGCACCAGCCTGGCCCCCTGGCTCTCTAACCATCTGAAAAAGCACACAAGGAACTTGTACTGTTCTGCTTTATAGATAAGAAAAGGAAGCTCAGAGAAGTTAAGCAACCTGCCCTGGATGCAGAGTCAGGAAATGGCCAAACGAGTTTCGAACCTACAACTCGGGTACCAGCCAGAGGAATGCCCTCAAAGATTTTCCCATCTGAGGGCCAGAAATCTGTGTGATGTTCCCAGGGCGAGGGGAAACCAAGGAAGCAGGTGGAATTAAGGTTGCTGGAGACAGGGGCATTACCCTGAAGCATCCATGTGATCCCTCTTATAATCACAAGGGCCCTTGGAAGAGGGAGGTAGAAGAGTGGGTGTCAGAGTGCAGGGATGTGAGAAGACTCAATCCACAGCACCTCCCACCCCCGCTCTGAGGATGGGGGCAGGGAGCACGAGCCCAGGACTGCAGGTGGTGTCTGAAATCTGGGAAAGATGAGAAAACTCTCCCCTAGCGCCTCCAGAGGGAACACAGCCTTCCTGACACTTTGATTTAAGACCCATTCCGGACCTCTGACCTCCACAATGTTAAAATAATAAATTCGTGTTGTTTTAAGCGATTACGTTTGCGGTGATTTGTTGCAGTAGCCATAGGACACTAATAGCACCATGGAAGTCCAAAGTCTTGTTATATTCGTTATGACCATTGTTCATCTTCTAGGACTTCATCACAAATTCCCACAAACTTGGCAGCCTCGACACTGCATGAATTTATTAACTCTAAGTGGTTTTTGTTTGTTTGTTGTTTTTGTGTTTAGGTCAGAAGTCTGGATATAGCATGGGGGGGTTCTCTGCCCAGGATCTCACAAGGCCAAAATCAAGGTGTTGGCTGGCTGTGTTCCTGTCTGGAGGCCCATCCAGTTCGTTCTGATTGTTGACTGAATTTCGGGTCCTGGCAGCTGCAGGACTGAGCTCCTCATTTCCTTACTGGGGGGGTCACTCTCTTACAGTGGAAGAGTCACTCTCAGCTCCTAGAGGCTACCTGCATCCCTTTGCCGTGTGATCCCCTCTTTCATGACAGCCAGCAACAGAGAGGTTGCCTTGCATGGAATCTCTCTCAGTTCAGAAAGGGCTCTGACCCTTTAAAGGGCTCACTTGATTAGGTCAGGCCCACTCAGATGCTCTCTCTACTGATTCACATAAAGGCAACAACCTCAGAGTCTGAACTACATCTGCAAAATGCCTTCTGCCATATACTGCGGCATAATCGTGGGAGGGTTATCCCATCACACTCAGGTCCACATTCAAGGGGAGGGAATTAGGCACCAGAGAGTGGAAATCGTGAGGACCCACCTTAGAATTCTGAATTCTACAACAACATGAGCATAGAGCAATTGCCGTGACCACACATTACTCTACTTCATAAGAAGGTCTATGGTCTTTCTTAGGTGAACCACAAAACAAAACAAACAAGCAAAAAATGAACACCTAAACTCAATACTGGCCTTCTCTGCCTACCCATCTCATTTCCTACCAGACCTCCCTCTGAGTTTTGTTTTGTTTTTTTTTTTTTTTTAATCACTGGTCACAGCATTGCACAAGCACCCAGCTAGAACCTACTAATGTTAAGAGTTAAATTTATTCAGCACCGGGCACTGACCTAAGAAACCTGCCTCCCCACAATCTATGAGGTATTAATACCACTCCAATTTTATAGATGAGTAAACCGAAGGGTGGAGAGGTTAGGCAACACAATTGCTCTTAATTATGGGGCAGGGCCAGGATGAAGAGGCAGGGCAGTGGGATTCCAAAGCCAAGCTCATCCCACATTGCTCACTTTCCAGCTTCTGGCCTTCTGGCCAAGGCCCCCACAGGGAAACGGGTGCCAGCGGGTACCTCGTATCTGTGGATCAAGCTGTTGACTTTGTTAACTAGGGCAGCTTCTCCAATGTGGATATTTTTTTCCTCTTTATGGAACAAATGAGTTCACAGACCATTTTGACAAAGCCCCAGGGAATTGAGGGGGTGGGTTGACATACTCAGCCATTTCTCCAAAGCTAATGATCAGAGAGTCCTCCGCCCCCTACCTCCCGCCTTGTACGCTTCCAGGCAGGAAAAGTACAGGGAGATCTGGTCACCCACTCATAGCAGAACACAAACCCCACACCCCACCATGAGAGCAAAAAGGAGCACTGAAAAGAGATCAGGGATTTTTCAGGCCAATGATGTCTGTGCCTCACCCACACATAGAAGGTGGGGGCAAGTGCTTTCTCCAAAAGCTGTGGTCTCATCCTTTTTCTTAGCATCCCTAGTGTACTTGATCCATGTAGGATATACTTATAAATTAATCTTGAGCTGTGCAGAGCTAACCTCAGTGTTGGTGAGCTGCTGTCCTGTTAACGCCCCACCTAGTTTGGTCGGGGTTGGAAGCTTCCTGAGGGCAGGAGCCCCACTCTCCTCAGTATCAACCTTAATAAAATTTTAATTTGCAGATTGATATTCTTTTTTTTTAAGATTTTATTTATATGAGAGAATGAGCAGAGGGAGAGGGAGAAGCAGAGCACAGAGCCCAACATGGGACTCGATCTCAGGACCCTGAGATCAGGAGTTAAGCAGAAAACAGACACTTAACTGACTGCGCCATCAGACACCTTGGTAGATTGATATTCTCCTGAAGGGCCACAGACCCTCCATTGCTGCATGCCCTGGTTTGGGTGACTCTAATAGCATCTCTCCAGATGGAACCATCTGATTGCTCTGTGGGGTCCCAGGGCCAATGAATCTAAGATTCTCCTCTCCTGCTGCTTATTCCTCATTCTTGGGCAGCAGCTATGAGGGCGTCTCAGTCTCTTGAGAACCATTAAGATCTTAATGTGATTTTGATACTACAAGTGATGATTACTTTATTCTACCTCAGTTGATCTTATGTGTGTGGGGTGGGGGGGGCAAGGGGCACAAAGAGGTGTGTGGGATTCTTCGAGCAAACTTTTCCCCTAAACTATATGTGCTCTCTACCCCCATTATTTCCAATACAACCCCATTTGGGAAATCAACACAGGTATGATCACAATTTGTGAAAATTTCGAAATGATTCTGAGTCATTCTCTGCAAACGTCCCCCAGCTCCATGTACACATATAAACCTACACCACCAGGTTCATTACTCTAGAGTCATGCTGGGGATCTTTATGAACCAGCAAGGAGAGAGCCCACGCTTCACTCCTGCAAAGGTCAAAATGGAAATTAATCTGAGTTGTATCAATCTGCACAAAACAGTCTGAAGGAAAACCGTTGAACTTGCTTGGTCTTAAATGACTTTGGAAAATGAGCTTAGTTGGGAACTAGCATTCTGAGTTCATCCAAACGTTATTTTTTAAAAAGTCTCTCTGTCACGTTAACAGAATTGAACATTTTAAAAGACAGGTTATTTTTTAGCAGCATCTAAGTTTTCAGAATTCAGCTAATATACCATATCACTTTCCCACCCCCTCTAAGTCCTGAACATTTAACGTTTTTAAGATTTCTCAGATATGACTTCTAATCAAATTGGATGCGTCTGGCTCCCTGGCGCCCCTGGTGGCAGAGGCTGCAGGTTGCCTCCCAGGATCCCTTCTCTCTACATTCCTAAGAACCCAAGTTCTCATTGCATTATCTGGAATGCGCGTGTGATATCTGGAGCTCTAGCTACTATATGGGAACATGAGGCATGGGTCACATACAAGAAATAGCAGAAGGATTTTAGAACCTAATATCCCAGGGAAGCTGCCACTCAAGCCCCAGACTACCATATCCAGACTGCCTTTATTGTACTAGCAAGACAGAATGTTCTAGTTTGCTTAAGTTACTCTAATGTTGGACTCTTCTGTTATCGCCACCAGCTCTGATCCTAACTGGTATAGGTGACAACTTCAAGTGGGTCTTCCAGCTTCGACATTCTAGAGTTCCAATGTGTTCTTCCTTATTTTATCCTTGGTTTATCATCAACTATCAGGAAAATCTTCAGCTCAGAGAGGTTAAGTGACTTGGCCAAGATGCCATAAGAACAGAACCTGGGTCTTCTCTGACAAGTAGGTCTTTTGTTTACCGATGCCTCTTGTAATAAGATGCTTCAAATGTCAACCCACAAATATATTACCACGCATCTTGACACTAAATCCCTTAATGTTTTTGCATTAGGCTTCTTAAACAAGTAAAGCTTTCTAAAAGCTGAATTATCACAGCATATCATGAAGTAGAATAGCACTCAATGGTATTCCCATCCATCATTCCTTTTTCTCGAAACTGGTGTGCATCGATCGTCCAGTCCAGAGGATTGTGACAATCAATAACTTTTTTCAGAGAAATTGTGTGTGAGACTGAAGAAATTAGCTCATTTTGTAGTGGAAAGAAACAAGATGTCAATCAAACCCCTTAAATCTAACCTCAAGTAAGTGTAGGTGTCAATACAAGAAAAATCTAAGTCACAACTGCCAAAGTCGCCCTGAGAGGGGAAGGCCAGTGCTCTCAGGCCGGCTAAGCATGGGAGTACATTAAACACAGAATCCCCTGTCATACTAAGACACCCCCCCAACCCTGTGACACAACCTGGAGGACAGGTATTCCACCTAAGGGCTCTACCTCACCATCACGATACTCATTTTCCTACTCCATGTCCTGATGACCACTGCCAAGTAACAAATTACCTCAAAATTTAGCAGCTTCAAACAACCAATTTATTTTGCTCACAATTTTGTGGATCAGGAATTTGGGAAAGGCTCACCTGGAAATTTACGGCTTAGGATCTCTCATGTGGTTGCAATCTGATGCTGACTGGGGCTGCATGCATATAAAGGATTGACTAGGTGGGACATTCAAGATGGTGCATGCTCATGGCTGATGATTGATGTCAACTGCTACTGGGGCTGTTGACCTAAACACTTGCATGTGGCCTCTCCATCAAGAGGGTCTCAGGGTAATCAGACTTTGCAGGTGACAGATGGCTTTCCCCAGAGATTGAGATGGAAAATTCTTGGCCTGTTATGAGCTAGCCTCAGAAGTTGTATGCCCTGGCTTCCATTGCATTCTCTTGGTGGAAGAAGTGTTTTGGTTGCATCAGCCCATCCAGACTAAAGGTGAGCAGACTTAGACCCTATTTCTCAATAGGAGGAGTGCCAAAAATTTGCAGTCTTTTTTTTTTTTTAACATACCTTTACATGTAAGGGTTGGCAGGGGAGGCGTGAGTAGATTACAAGGAGGAGAAACAAGGACTTTCAAATGGATTTTCAAAAAGTGTCCATTTCAACTGAAGGCTTTTGTTTTTCACCCTGATCTTGTGTTCCTCCAAATTGCCTTTTCCTTTCTTTCTCCTCAACCTCAGAGTATTTCCCCTGTGCCAGCTCCAGTCCCACTGGTCCCATCCTACTATGCTTTGGCGGCCTATCATGGTTCCTCTGTGTCCTAGTACACCCACATGACTTGTCTTCTCTCATGGAGAACTGTCCCAGACCCATTATTGAGCTCTAGGTGAGACAGCTCTCTCCTCTAGACAGGTCATCAGATCGTTAGACATTAGGGCTGAATTGTGAGGTGCCTATATGTCCAATATAGTTTTATACCTTTTTATACTTTTACAGCTCATCCACTCAACCAATATTTATCGAATACCCATTATGTGTTGACATGCCGGGGATGTGGACATAACACCAGAAAGACATGGTCCCTGTTCTGACGGAGTGTACAATCTTATCCAGCTAGTTACTTCCCCAAAAAAGGAACAGAACAAGCTGAAAAGCATTTTGTTCCATATGGAGATGCAGCAAAACAAAATTAAAAGGAAAGTTGGGAGTTATTCAGGGATCATCCTTAACATATCCCGTTTTTTAAAAAAAATACTTATTTATTTATTTGAGAGAGAGAGCATGAGAGCACACATACAGAGGGACAGAGAAAAGAGAAGAACTCTAGCAGACTCCTCACTGAGCTCGGAGCCTCACATGGGGCTCAATCCCAAGACCCAGAGATCATGATCTGAGCCCAAACCAAGAGTTGGCCACTTAACCAACTGCGCCACCCAGGGGCCCCTTAATGCGTCCTTAATGCATAACCTCCCACCCCCCTAAGGTGTCTATAGACTTGGGGCAAATCACACCATGGATTAGTTAGGGCACTGCCCGCTGTTGCAGAAACAGCAACATTTTGATTTTCATGGCGTAGTAAAACAGAAGTTTATTTTTGGCAGATGTTCCTGACTGGCCAGGAGCTTTCCTCCACGCACTAAGTCAAGGAGCCAGGCTCTTTCTACTGTGTGCTTCTGCCAATCCCTAAGCTCTTGTCATCATCCAGACAGGGCTGGCAGAAAAGGAAAGAAAACGTTTGAAAAAGTGCCTCTGCTTTGTCAATAAAACCAGCCACCTTTGCTCACATCTGCTGGGTGAGTTAGACTCATCATGTGGCCACACTCAGATGCCAAAGCTGGGCCATGTAGCTCTTGCTGGGAAGTCACTTATGGCACAGGAAACACCAGTGCTGGTGGAAAAGCTACCCATCTCTGCCACACACGCTCTCTCCTCTCCCGCACCCTTCAAACCTGTAACCGGAATGTCACGTTGAAATGGAATCAAAGCCAGAGATGTCACCTTCCAGGCAACGTCAAACCTGGGAAAGAAGCTACAGAAGGACCACGTACAATACTGGATCGGGGTAGCTAGAGACAGATTAAAGGAGTAGGAGTTAATTAACCTTAACGTTCAACATTTTTATGGGACTGTCCTCAAGCCTCTAACAGATAGAGCCATCTTCTTTACATGCTGCCTTCCTGACATACTTTCTCAATGCCAGCAGCAAAGACAGACCCACATTTTGAAGTTTTGGGAAAACTCTCCATTCACTGACCCACGAATGCAGTTTTCCATTCTACTTTGCAGCCTCGCCCTTGTCGGAGAGCACCTGAGTTCCAGCTGAATGCTTGCAGAGCCAAGTTCTAAGAGTCAGGAGGAGGAATATTAAGGGAATATGCAAGGAGGCCTTATTTTTGTTTTAAAGATTGATTAATTGATTGATTTTAGAGAGAAAGCGAGCACGAGCAGGAGTGGGACAGAGGGAGAAGGAGAGAGCATCTGAAGCAGGCTCTGTGATGCGGGGCTGTCTCACGACCCTAAGATCATGACCTGAGCCGAAACTAAGAGTCAGACTCTCAACCAGCTGAGCCCCCCAGATGCCCCTGGAAGCCTTACTTTAACACGGTGGAATGTCCCTCAGCAGATCCTCTCCAGGGGAGCTTCAGACCCTCTTCTTTTCCTGCTCGTGGGGCCTGCAGATTGCCTCAGACAATTCTGGCATAGGAGGGATCTTCAAGAGCACCTCTTCCAATGTCCTTCTCTGACATGAGAAATCTGAGGCTCCAAGTAGTTCAGTGACTTTCGTGAGATGACATGGCCAAGGAGGGGCAGAGCCCAAGCATGAGCCAACAGGGGTATGTCACCGCCACGGGGCGCTGGGTAAATACTGGTGTTGTCTCCCCCAGGTCCGCCCAGGCTTCTCTGTTCTAATTGTATCTCCTGCTTCTTACGCAGCCCGACGGACAACTTTTGCCCAGTTCTGCGACACCAAACTGTCATTCCCCGACATTCTGCAGACTCCCTCCACAGAACCGTAAAGGTTTAGTCCAACTCACACATCACTTTCCTGTTAATTTCTCTGGCAAGTGGGCAAACCGTGGTACCTGGCAATGCCAACTCCATCCCATCCCGGAGTTGTCTGGAATTCTTGAATCCACACAAGTAATCAGCTACGCTGAGTCTCCTTTCACTCACGGCCCAAACCATTTGGTTTGGCCCAATGTCCTGTTGAACATTCAAGTTGATTTGAGAGGACATGACCACGACGGGCATTGCCTAGGGGACCCTCATGTGTCCTGACCATCGTCCAGGTAAACCAAAGATTGGAGACGCAGTTACTGGAGCCCCCGTGGAATTAACAAGTCACCCAGTGGAACTTCACCCTGGTTTCATGACGACCGCGTCTGCAAAGCTTTGAGAGAGGCTGGCAGGGAGGAAAACCCGCAGCTGTTTTTCAAGAAATTAATTTCTATCCCCGCAGTGATCAGTCCTGGTTAAGTGAGAGAATCAAATTATCTAAGTTACTTCTGCTGGGAAGGTCGGCTGCTCTGAATCCTGATGAAAAATAACACAATGGTGCTATTTAATTTAAAACCTCCGTCTGCTTCACTTATAATTCATAATGATTACGCTTCGCGTTTATGTAGTATCCGAGGATCGCAGAGAACTTTGATAGCATACATGATTCATCCCTGGGACCCTACAGAGTAGCATCACTGGCCTCTCTTTCTCTGTAGGGCGGGTGAACAGATAAGACTGAGCCTGCTAACCTGGATCGCCCAACAGGCTTTCCAACACAAGTCAACACTCCCTGTGTAGTTATTTAGGCCTTGGCATCCAGAGCCGCCAGACTAATATATTACACAAACGGACATCACGATATTAGGGGCATAAAAGAGATAAGGAGTTACGGCTTGCAAATGTAAATCAATAAAGACCGTGGGCTTTCAGCCATTTCTTCCGGAGAAAAATGCTACTGTGGCTTCCAGCAGCCTGGCCAGCATACGGGAACCTTCCACAAGACCATCTTAAATGTGGATTTAATAGGTTCATGCGTGACACAGACAGGATGAGTCATGTACACATAACAATAAACATGTGCCCTGTACTTTACAGTTTACAGAACACATTTGCGTCTACGACCTCATTTGCATTACCCCTCTGTGGCATCCCCCTTTTTCTTTTTAAAGATTTTATTTATTTATTCATGAGAGACACACACACACACAGAGGCAGAGACACAGGCAGAAGGAGAAGCAGGCTCCATGCAGGGAGCCCGATGTGGGACTCAATCCCGGGACCCCAGGACCATGAACTGAGCTGAAGGCAGCCGCTCAACCACTGAGCCACCCAGGCATCCCTCTGTTGCATCCCCTTATGTGGTTTGCACCCCTGGCTAAAACTGAAGTGACTATTCATACCCCCTCCAGGCGAAACACGGTGCCCTCACAGCGCTGCATTCACATTCATGGCAGCAGGCACCCTTCAAAAGAGGCTTGGCATCACCCCACTCAGTGACAGATTTCCAAGGACAACACCACCAGCCATGGTGGCCCTCGGGTCACAGACCAGCTACTTGTCTCCTATCTCAGGCCAAGATAGAATTAAGAATAGCAATGCCCATGGTGTCTTTGCAACCGGTGAGTTGTCAGGGCTTCAAACACTTGGCGAGAAGCCTTACCTCACACTGGTCGAAGGAAGAAACTAAAGCTTAAACTTGCCCAAGTTCAGAGACAAGTAATAAGTAGAGTCATTCAGATCTGGCCCCATCCACCACTCACATACTTCTCCAGGAAAACCAAGACACAACAGACTATATATTCCAGAGAAGAGTACCTGACACCCAGTCCAATCAACAGCACCCCTTACTTGCTCCAGGAGGCCATGCTCTCTCCACGTGGTGGCACCTTCTCTGTCAAAGTCCCGCCCACTTAGTGACAGACTTCTCAAATGTTGGCATGGGCATATTAATAGGAGCATGATGTCCAGAGTAAGGGAGAACAGTTACTTTGCAGGCTTCATTTCCTCTAAACATAGTTGAAATATCATAGTCAACTAAGAATGATGATCTTCCAGAACACATCCAGGGAAAAGGTATTAACCTAGCTAACTTTGAAATATTTGTCTCAAGGGACAAAGACGAAAACCACCTGTCAGAAGAAGTGAGGTGAGGTAGGCCTGGGATGTTCATCTTCAACTATCTGAAGGGAGAGAAAGCAGCCTTGTTCTATATGTGACACAAGATAGAACTAAGTTGGAAACAGCAGGCAAGTTGGTGCAAATCTCTGCAAGCAACATGACCTCTAGGACCAACTGCTCTTAATGGGACCACATTAGCCCCGCCTCCTGGCATTGCTCTGATGGCCACATGACATAGTGTACGGAAATGCTTGGCCTGGTGTCTGAAAACTGTAATCTTTTGTCATGACAAGGCAGGCTTCTTGCCCTCAAGAGGGAGAAAGGGAAATAGTGAAAACTGAGATTCCTTCCCAGGACTAATTTCAGGCCAGATATTTGTTAAAGCAAAACCACAACAGCCAGCCTCGCTATGGGATAATGCATCCGATTCCTTTCCTGACTACTCTTTCGCTGGGTTGAGGATAGGCTCGCATTACTACAAAAGAATTTCTGACTCCCTCACCCTTTAAATAATTGCACATTCTCTAGAACAGACGATCATTTGGTGTGAAAATCTCTCCACACTGACTGGGAGCTGAAAGCTTTCTGCTCCACCTTCTGCCTAAAATAGGCCATTTGGGATGGAAGCAACCAATTGGTGACAGACCCTCCAAACTGCAGGACCCCGACAGATGGCTCGGGCTTCCAAGGCACACTGACCAGAATCCAGCCAGCTTCTTGGATTTCACATTTTAGGTCACAACAACTCTGTTTCCTTGTCTTAAAAAAAAAAAAAATTACTGGGGGGTGGGGAAGGCCCATGGAGAAAAGCAGCCAACACTCTGTGCCCATTAAAAGCTGTTCCTATCATCCACAACCATGTGGCTCCATAGGAAGGACACCACAATGATTGTGCAGGGTGATGGAGCTGCAGGCATCACGACTCAGTGCCTCTGGTGTGTGGGAAGGACCCAGGCAATCTCCAGAATCACAGACCAAGCAAGAGAATGTACCCCTGGGCAAAGAAGGCCTCCCACCCCATGACAGGCCCGCCGACGCAGGCAGCACAGACAGATGTCAGTACAAATTGGGGCATGGGCTGAAGGACACGTGCCGGCTGAGGGTTGGCCAGTGGAAAAAGTACTTGTGCCCACACATCCCCTCCCCCGGCCACAACAAACCACTGGCTTGTCCCCCAAACACACTGGCCTTTCTGTTTCTTCTGCATGGGAGGCTTCGATCCTCTCCCTCCCTGCTCACCCGGAATGCTGCTGCTCTTCACATTAAGACAAGCTCATAGATTTTCTCTTTCGTGAGACTTTCTTGGATCTCCAAGCAAAAATAATCATTTCCTCATCTGCGATTCCATGACATTTTATCCATACTTTATCGATGGCACTAAGAATATTGTCTTAGAGATAATTATCTATGTGTCTGTTTCTTCCATCAGACGTAAGAGTTCTTTCGGGTCAAAGGCACAGTTTCCTTATTTCTGTACCTTCAATTCTAAGTATGAAGTCTTTGCGTGATAATCTGATTATTTCCATTTTCCCTTGTCTCACCCCCACTGGACCATAAGCTCTATGTGGAGGCAGGAGCTGTGTATGATTATCTGCTTATTCCCAGAACCCAACTTAGTCCATGGCATTTATTTTCTGAAAAACTGGACTGAATTGACGAATGGATGGAGGGATAGACAGAGGTAAGGATGGATGGGTGGATGGGACTGCTTAAATGGATGGATGGATGGATGGATGGATGAAGGAGGCATCGCAAAAATAACACCAATAAAAGTAAGAGAGGAAAAATTCACCACTAACATTTAGGACAAAGAGTGGAGTATCCAGAAAGTCTCATGGAAGAGGAGCTATCTGAGGCGAACCCTTACAGCAAAGTTGAATTTCAGCAGCTATAGAAGAAGGCCCTTGCACTCAGGACACATAGTGAGGAAAGATGCAATAGAAGAATTTGTAGAGCACCAGGGATCCCTCAACAGCTAGAGTAGAAGACATGTGTGACATCATAGAACATAAGCTGGGAACAGGTCATGCAGGGTTGCAAATGTTTTATTATGGAATGAGAGTCTATCACACAGAAACCAATAGGAGATATCCAAAGGCTTCATTTCTTTGTTTTGTTTTAGCAGAGGTACATGGACAAGGCATTGTGTTTTGGGGTGAGGGCATTTAAGTCTTCCCTGCAAACGACATGTTAGAAACACGATAGCTGTAGACAATCCTTTATCAGCAATGGGCACCTGTGATTTACCAAACCTGCTAAGCCACCAGGTGGGAGATGAAAGCAAAGCAGGCAAGCTCTGAAGGCCGAGGCAAGAAAGTGAAGCTTTGGTCATGGAGGGCTACCAGCCGGTCTGTGGGCAGGCTGCTGATTACCGGCCATGGCAGCCAGGGAATGGAAGGTGGCGAGAGAGAGCCAAGGTGAGCCTCTCCTGAACTTCACCTACATGGCGGCCTATCCAGCTCTGACCTGCAAGCCTTGGTACACCCCAGCTGAGAAAGATCACATGCGGGACCCAATCTGGGTCACGTCGTTTGGATGCAGGCAATCTAGGCCACGTTATATATCAGCAGCTTTTGCAATCTCACTCCCTCTGGGATGTGTCTGCGTCTGAAAGCCCGCCTTGGGCACCTGGCACATGCACACATGCACCCAGCTGTCCATTCTCCTTGCAATGTCACTTCAACTCCATGTCTACTTCAGGGGACACTTGTTCCCTTCTGGGTAAGGAGGGACAACCAAAGCAAAGAGGCCTTTCCAGAATGGAGATACCCGAGGCCCCACCGATACACCCCCTCCACCCCTAGGGACCCCCGCCACCCTGCACCACACACTCCTTGACCCAGTGGCCCCCTTGTCTTGGAGACCACACTACTTCACCAAGGGAAGGAAGCTAGGGTTGTTTGCTATAGTTCAGATGACACAAGAGGTACCAAAGGAAGCTTCCAGAGCAGAGGGGGGCCGAGCCCCCCATGTGCTGGACTCAGTTCTCTCCTGCTCTGATTTGCTTCCTTTCCTCCCCGGTCCTTACGAGGGTGGAGGCCTGCTCTTGGAGCATCAGCTGGAGAAGGGGTGCAGACAGACAGCTCTATCTGCTGCCTCTCACGGCCCGGCCTGGAACGCCACTACCGCCATGGCGCCCACAAAAGAAAATGAGAAGGCAGCATTATTGCAGTGATTCTAATTACTGTATGCTAATTGGGCCACCTTCAGGCTTTCGGGATGGTGCCATTTCCCTGAGATGAAATGACAGAAGCCCTTGCACTTGCCTTGCTCTATTTATTCTTCCATTGCTTGCAGAACATAGTGTACCAGGCAGCAGCCTGCACAGATACCCCAGGCAGGGAGGAATCACGGACCTGTCCGCCCCTGGGTGACCTGGTCCACATTCCATCAGACCCAGATGGAAGTTCTTGACCTTCAGCATTCCTGAATGTCCTCAGCCCCTAGGGCATGCAAATTTTCTTATATTTCTTATATTTTCTTATATATTTAATGCATATATGCATTAAATAGGGTGTGTGGGGGGGAGGGTTCAAAGCTGTCCTTGGTTTTTCAAGGAAACCCAGATATCTTTTTTTTTTTTTTAATGCAAAAACCACTGTCCTAGAGGGGAAAGCACCTAATTTATCAAGAGTTTATTTTATTCTCTGCATACCCTGGGGGAAAGAAATATAATAGCAAAAATTTTAAAAGGCAGGAAAAGAAAGAAAGAGACTGAGATTGAAATTAGAACAGAGTCAACAATCAAAGGATCAAATTTAGTTCAACCCATTTAACCCTTACCAGGCTTGTTCACCTCTTGGTTTAAATTCTAACCAATTAAAAAAAAACAAACACGTAAGATTAATCTTTAGTTTCTTGCCTGAGCTTTTGTAATATCCTCCTGACTTCCTGTATCCATGCTTTTTACTTGTTTCTTTAGTTTCCAAGCACAGAGACTAGGTGAAGAATTGCACAGGAAACAGCCAAGTTCCCCCCACACCTGAATTTGACAATGAGCTTCCTGCTACACTTGCTGTCCCACCTGGCTACCCATCTTTCCAGCCTCTTCCTGTCCACCCTGTCCACTTTTACCTTGTTGCTGCTGGTGGTCTGGGCATGGGGTTCTCTCCTGCCTCCTTCCATCTTATTGCCCACTCAGAAGGCAGTGATCTACGGGAAACACAAATCTGATCACACCCCCAACCCGCACCTCTTGTGTGTCCTCAGATTTGAGCCCAAACAGGTACAATGCTTGCCACGATGATGTAGACAATGACATTCCACCATGTGTATAAGTTGCAGAGAAACATGTCTGTCAAGTGTATTGGTTATGCCACATTAATCCGAAGTGCACAGAACTGCTTTAAAACAAAGCTAAATATACAGCATATACTAATATTACCTACGCCGTAGATAAAGAACCTTTTCAATTAAAACTTCCACTGACGAAAAGTTAATGTTTTAACTTGGATCACAGTTCCCCTGTTGCATTACAGATGAAATATGAAAATCCTTCATGGCTGCTAGAATTCCCGATGCTTCAGATTTGATGAGGGGGAAAAAAAATACCCTCCGCCTTGCCGTTGTTTTTAATAGACACTGAGTTCAATGCATTCATTCTGCCCAAGCGATGCTGCATAGGGGAGAAACAAAATGTATGACTCCAAGGCCATTATCAAATTTAGACCAGAATAGGCATCTGCCCCGGAGGCTTCAATATGAGGGTCAGAGATTCGCATCTTACAGACAATGTTTTGTCAGGCCGATGCAGACACGGAGGATACAGTGCGATACAACTTTCGATTAGAGATATATTAATAGATAAGAGCATCTTGCAGGATTTGGTTGGCACAGCGTTTTATTATTGTTATTATTGAGAGAACACAGGGGAAAAAGTCTCTCCAACATATACTCCACTCACTGCTGCAAATCAGCTCCTGCTTTTATCTCCAAACTCATCTGTTGGCTGCATATCTGGCCAGTCCACTGGCTCCCCTCCACGCCACTTGTGCATGTAGAAGAGGGGTAGATTATGTCCAATAGCCATGGAGAAGGTAGATGGCAAATGAACTTGACTGGAAGGAGCAGGGATTAATTCTGCCAATGGTTCAATAGGTCAGTGATGGTCCTTGATTCACTGTGTGGGGGAGACCCTGGGGGACGCACCAGTCCATAGTCCAGGCAGCTGCATGGACATGAAGTACATGTTCCTGCTTCCAAGTGCCCTGGACAAAGTGAAAGCCTTTGTATGCTGTGGGAAGCCAATTGTCTGCCTCCAATGATCCATTCTTCCTTTCTTCTTGCTAGAATCCCAACTTTAAATGAGATGACATGTCAGCTCCAAGAGCTGGATTAGGATTGGCCAAGGCCTGTAAATGCTATCCTATTTTTTTCTGCCAGTTCCACAATGTCCAAGGGTCCTCTGTGCTGGGTGTGGTCTTCAGGCCCTGCATGGGCAATAAAACCACAGAGGAGTATGAAGGGGTGGCTTCCAGGAAAGATTACCCTCCATGATAAAAGGAGACCCTTTGCTTTTCCACCTGTCCCTTTGTCCTGCCTTGAGCACAGTAAGTGAGGATCTGGTGCCTGGAGCTGCAGCACTCTGTCTTGAGATCAGTAAGGGACTGCCCTGAAAATGAAAAGTGGTCATGCAGAGAGTAGTGCAAAAAAGATGGAAGGGGTCAGAATCCCTGATGGCGCTGAGCAGCTGCACCAACCCTGGAATTGGCATTGACTTGTTCTAAGAGAAAGTTAAATACATCTACAGCTGCCCAGGTTTTGTTACTTGCAGCCCAAAGCATTTCTACCTGATGAAGATAACTGAGCTGGAATCCAGGACAGTGCACGTGCCGTGTTAGCATTTGGCAGTACAGCCTTCCAGTGCTCTCCTGTATCTGGTTCTCCTTTCCTCTGGGCACCTGGAAGGATTACTTTTCCCTGCTGCCTTGGAGTCAGATGATGTCATGTGATGATATTGCCCATTTAGTGAATGTGGCAGAGACATAGGTCAATGCAGAGCCCAAGTATCTAATTGCAGGCAGAGACTCTTGGTGCCCTTTTTTGCTACAGTGGCAAAGGAGGAGGCCCCATGTTCCAGCATCAGCCTAGATCCCCAAGTGAATACGGGGCAGGATCTTTTGCCAATGTAGGGGGGACATGCAGCATGAATTAGAAACCAGTTTTGTTGTATGAAGCCAATGAGATTCGAGGGTTGTTTGTTACCTTGGCACATCCTCCCTATGGTGAACAATATACGTAGTTGTCAATTAAACTTTTAATGGGTCAGTCTGATACGAGTTATGGAGGATCTGGCTATGGCAGATACATTGATTCATTGCTTCAGCTACTCAACACTCATCATCCCTTTCTTCATCGCTGACCAAGCTACAATTTTCTTCAGGGTCATGATCTCTCCCAACCCAGGGGATGTCCAACACCAGAGGTATCCAACCCCACAGTATGACTGTCTCCAGACACTCACTTCCCCAGATTCTCTTGTAGGTCCTTTGGCTAATAAAACAAAATGGAAAATCTTCACAAAAGAGGCATGTGTTAGTTTGCTAGGGCTACTAGAACAGACACTGGATAGCTGTAACAACAGAAATTAATGTCTCACAGTTCTGGAAGCTAACAGTCCAAAATCCAGGTGTCAGCAGCGTTAATCTCTTCTGAGGGCTATGAGGGAAGGATCTGTTCCAAGTCTCTCTCCTTAGCTTATAGAATGCCATCTTCTCTTTGTGTTTTCACATCTTCTTCCCCATGTGAGTGTCCAGATCTCTTTTAATAAGGATACCAGTCCTACTGGATTAGGGTCCACCCTAATGATTCATTTTAACTTGGTTACCTCTGTAACAACCCCATCTCCAAACAGGTCACATTTTGAGTATTTGGGTTAAGAATCCAACTTTTTTTTTTCAGGGACACAATTCAACCTATAACAGCTTTTTAAATTTAATTCTGTCTTTTGTGTTTGGTTTTACCTTATAGCACTCATCCTCTTCATTTAAGTTTGGAATGCTGGTATGCAGATGTTATGTATGGAGCTAAGGCAGCCATCTTGTGATCTTGAAGGAGAAGACCAACATTCATAGAGATGCCCCAAGAGTAATAATGCACGACACTCTGGAACCCCCAACCTTCAAACTTCTTGTTAAGTAAGCCATAATTGTTCTAAGAGTTAAAGCTACCATTAGATAAAGCCTCTATTAATTGTAGCTACAAGATTTTATACCAGGACTCAAGACCAGAAGTCCGAAGACTACTGTCTCTGCCTCTACTTTCACAGATGATAACAGAGAAGTCATTAAATATTACAACTTCAACATCTGGTGAACAAAACCCACCCTACTGACCTTTAATAGGATCATACTGTAGATAGAGAATCACATGAAATAATGTCCAGGCTTTTTCAAAAACTCAACAAAAAGTTATTTATTTATTTCATAGTCAAATATGGAGTATCTCCTACTTGTCAGCACTGTACTAACTCTAGAAATTGTGTTAAAAAACAAATGGGGCGCCTCCCCTCTTCAAACTTCTAGTCCAGTAGGAAAGTTTGTGAAACAAACACACAAGTAACTAACGGAATAGAAAGTGAAAAACTAAATTTGATCCAATTATTTAAACACATAAGGAGGTGACGAAGTGCACTCAATGCTGGAACAATGGGCCTTCCATTGGACTCTATCACTGTGTTCACGAAGACCTAGTCTCCAGGGCTTCTTCTTTTGAAGAAAAGGGACTCTCATTATAATTGTGCTCATATATTTTATCAGCCAAATAGGACATATCTAGGAGTTAAAGGAGGCACTATTAATAACCATCCCTGGGAAAAGGGCAGACAGCAGAGATGTCACAAGAAACCAGGACATTTGGACACCCTAGTTATGGTGATTTGTACAGTTTAAAAAGTAGGATATTCAGAATGTGGAGATGAAGAGTCCTGAGTCAAAACTCCACAGAATATCTCATCATAATGGGAAGTGACTTATTTAATGTGGCTGAGATTAAGAATTATACATGGAAAAATTATTTTTAATTTTCCCACAGTGTAAGTATTCAGACAAAAATATACATTTTTAGTAGCCTTGGAAAGAAAAAAGAAACAACTGACCTGGACATAGTTTGAGGTGCAATAATTGAGCACATGAGACACAATGATTTGTGCTATGCTTAGCTGGAGGGAAACCTTCCCTGCTGTGGCTTGTAAAAGAAATTGAAAGGCTGCTCCAGTATATTAAATGGGGCTAAAAACCTTGATCAATAATTTGCTTCACAAAAAAAAAAGCAAAAAGGATGAAAATGATCAGAGATTGATTATAACTACCTAATGCCCAATACCAGCTGGCAGAAACATTTTGCAAGCAATATTTTCAAAGTTGCCAGTGCATTGGTCGAAATTGTGCGAGGATTTTTTTTAATGCATTCCAGCATATTCTCTACTCCTTTCTAAAACTGAGACCTGTCAAGGATGTCTGTGAAGATGTTGTGCAGAGAAACATAGCTTATTTTTTGCAAATGGGTTTGGGACACTTTGATAAAATAGTGGAGTTTTTAGAAAGAAACTTTTAAAGATACGCTGTGTCACAATTACATGTCCTTTATTTACCTAAATATTCCATTAAATTGAATATACTATCATCTATGTGATTTAGAGTCCATGAATGCTGCCTCCCCCCCGCGCCCCCATATCTCACACCTAAAAATCTCTCTTCTCCCTTCTCCTTCCCCATCAACACAGCAGCAGGTCTTGAAAAGCCCACAAATGCTCTCTACTTTGGGTGAGAGCCTGAATTCATTCTGGGACTGCTTCTTGCCATACAAATAATCTAGGCATATTATATAATTTCTCTAGATCTCAATTTCCACATGTAAAATAGGAGTGATAACAGCTACCTTGATTAAATGACAAAATGACATGGAATTGACAAACCACAGCCCCTGACATGCAATAAAGCCTCGGTAAAGAAGACAATTTAATCCTTAGCCCCCTGACATGCTCTTTGCTCTCAAAATTTCAATTGGCATCTGCAAGGGGGTAAAAACTAGGCTTCATTTCTGTTTAATATAAATTTCACTGGTTACATAGCATATACCATGAGCGAAGTGCAAAATTTGCTCATTTAAATGGTGAACATTTAGAAAGGAAACGCGCCAATGTAGCTATCAAGAAATTCACATTCCTAGACTCCCAGGAACCTCTCACTCAGGCTGCCTCCTCAAAGGTAACCAATATGCTGATTTCCATCACCAGAGGGTCTGTTTTGTCCTGTTCAGAACCTCATACAGTATCTACTCTTTTGTATCTGGCTTCTTTCTGTCAACATTAGGTGTCTGAGACTAACCAATTTTATTGATGTGGCAATAACTCCTTTTCATTCTTGGGAGTATTTTATTATTTCTATATATCATGACTGATTTTTTGCCTCTCGATAAAGACAAATTGGTTGTTTCCAATTTGGGCTATTTTTTAAAAATACTTACTATGGACATTCTCCTCTTTGGGGCACAGAATACACTTTTCTATTAAGTACCTACTTAGAGCTGGGATGGCTGGCTCACACAGTTAATTTGTGTTTGGCTTTAGTAGTTTTCATCAAAGAGTTTTTCAAAAGACCTAACAATTTACACTTTTACTAGGATGTATAAGAGTTCCAGTGCCTTACTTTCCACATTACTAATGACCTGGGTTGTTGTTTTATTGTTGGCTTGTTGTAATGTATTTCAGCTGCTCTGGGTATATAGTTGCTGGGTGCCATCCTATTTAGTTCCAATGCGCATTTTCCTGATGACTAGCAAAGTTGAACACTTTTTTTAATTTAATTTATTTATTCACGAGAGACACACAGAGAGAGGCTGAGACATAGGCAAAGGGAGAAGCAGGCTCCCTGTGAGGAGCCCGATGCAGGACTCAATCCCTGGGATCACAACCTGAGCCAAAGGTAGACGCTCAACCACTGGCCACCCAGGCGCCCACTTTTCATTTTCATTGGCCATTGTATGTACTCCATTTTGAAGTGCCTGTTCAAGTCTTCTGTCCACTTTTGTTGTATTTCCATCTTTTTCATTGATGCGTAGGAGTTCCTTATATATTCTGAACATGAGTCCAACAGTAATGAGTTCTGCAATATCCTCTCCCACTCTGTGACTTGTCTTTTCTCTCACTCACTGATGTCTTTTCATAAGGAGGATTTTTTCATTTTATATAAGTCATCGTATCATTTTCCCCATTATAGTTAGTAGTGTTTGGGGCTTAAAAAACCTTTGCCTACTTCTACCATGAAGGCAGTCTCCTACATTTCATTTGAAAAGATTTATTATTTACTATTACCATCTAACCAAAATTCAATTTGGGAGATTTTTGGTACACTGGAGGTGGTGTGAAGATTGCTTTTTTGTTTCTATATGGATAAACAACTGACCCGGTCCTAAACGATAACATGACCTGCCTTTCTCCACATCACCTTAGAATCACCTTTATCACACATAAGTGAGTACTATGTCTTGCCTTTTCCTAATCCCTTTTCCTTTGTATTATTTGATTTGCCTTAAACCAAAACCACATCATGATAATTATAGGAGCTTTATAATGGCATATGGAAGTGTAAGTGTGCCCACTTTGTTTTTCTTCGAGATCATCTTGGTTACTCTTGGCACTTTGCATTCATATGGCTTTTATAAAAAGCTTTTTGAATTCCACGTAATTAGCCTGTTGAGGTTTTGACTGGGGTGATATTGAAATTTAGATCAGTTTTAGGAGAATTGATGCCTTTACTATTCCAATGCATAAACATAGTATACTCCATGTTTATGGATTTAATATGATTTAATCTTTTTAAATTTCCTTCAGTGATCTTGGTTGTTTTCTAATATAGCAGCTAAACTTCTTTGTGTCAGATTTTATCCAGGCATTTTACATTTTTATTATAATTAGTACTTTTTACAATTGTTTTTTCACATGTTGTCATCCTTGTGTCTAGTGGCCATACTAAATTCACTTATTAATGCTAGTAATTTATCTAGATAGACTGTTGGATTTAAAATCATTTATGTTATCTGCGAATAATGCTATTTTAATTCTTTCTTTCCAGTCCTTATATGTTTATTTTTCTTACAATATTGCAATGGCTAAGAACCATAATACAATATAAGAACAATGTTGAATACAATGTTGAATAAAAGCGGTGATAATACAAATCTCATTCTTGATCTCAGAAGGAAAATTTTCAATTAACACCAAGTAGTATATTCATTATAGCTTTTTT
Source organism: Nyctereutes procyonoides (assembly GCF_905146905.1). Lineage (NCBI taxonomy): Eukaryota > Metazoa > Chordata > Mammalia > Carnivora > Canidae > Nyctereutes > Nyctereutes procyonoides. The sequence continues at coordinate 73,880,856 of NW_026575126.1, forward strand.
GTTATGCTCTTTCTCAAAATATACATCTATTTCTTATTTGTTAAGAAATTCTAACTTCTAGGGACACCTGGGTGGCTCAACAGTTGAGCTTCTGCCTTCAGCCCAGGACGTGATCTCAGAATCACAGGACCAAGTCCCACATCAGGCTCCCTGCATAGTGCCTGGTTCTCTCTCTGCTTATGTCTCTGCCTCTGTGTGTGTGTGTCTCTCATGAAGAAATAAAATCTTTAAAGAAAAAAAAAAGAAATTCTAACTTCTATTTCTTATTTGTCAAGAGTTTTTCCTTTTAGTGTGCATTAAATTTTATGCTATTTAATTGTATTACATGCTTTTTCTATGTTTACTGAAATAATCATATCGTTTCCCCTTTTATTCTGTTAAAGCACTGATTTTCCAATGTTAAGTTACCCTTGCATTCCTAGAATAAACCTAACTTAGTATGACACACTATCCTTTTTTTATATCACTTTAATTGATTTGCTGAATCAATTTAATTTTTAAATTTTATGTCCACAAAAGTGATTACACATGATTGCTTTCTTTCAGTATCATAAAAATAATTGATCACAAATTGTCCTTTCTTTTGGTAGTAAGATTATACTGACCTCATAATAAATTAAGAAGTATTCCCTCATATTCCATTTCCTGGAAAAGTCTGTGTAACAATGACCATTGTTTTGTTTTTTTTTTTTTTTTCAAATGTTGGAAGATTTCACCACTGAAGTCATCTGAGTCTGGAGTTTTCTTTGTGGAAATACTTCTACTTAAAAATATTACTTCCTTATTAGATCTGGGTGTCTTCAAGTTTATGTTTTCTCTAGTTTAAATTCTATAATTTGTGTTTTCTAAAACTCTCCCTTCCCTCTAAACTGTCAAGTTTATTTGCAAGCTGTTCATCATATCCTCTTACTAACTATTTAAGGTCTATAGAACCTTTTCATTCTTAATACTGGTAATTTGTGCTATCACATTCTGTTCTTGAACAAGAGGAAGTTCCCTAGGTAGATGTTCACCAGTTCTATCCATCTTTTACATAATCTGCTTTGGGATTTACTTATTTTCTGTATTATACATTTTTTATTAACTTCTGCTCTTATCTTTATTGCTTCCATCCTTCTACTTCTGTGGCTTTAATTTGCTAATTTTTACAAATATCTTTAGATGCATATCTGACTTTGAGTCTCTCTCCTTTTTTTCTAATATGCACATGTAAAGCTGTAATTTCCCTCTACATGTGGCTTTAGCTGCATCCCACAATTTTGTAATATTTCATAATTATAATTTCATTAAAAATATTTTTCCAACCAAGCAGCTGTAAAGAAGAATAGAAACACTCTCTGTGAAGTAATACAAGGTGTTTTCCAGATGAATGGATAAAGAAGATGTGGTTTATGTATACAATGGAATATTACTCAGCCATTAGAAATGACATATACCCACCATTTGCTTCAACGTGGATGGAACTGGAGGGTATTATGCTGAGTGAAGTAAGTCAATCGGAGAAGGACAAACAGTGTATGTTCTCATTCATTTGGGGAATATGAATAATAGTGAAAGGGAATATAAGGGAAGGGAGAAGAAATGTGTGGGAAATATCAGAAAGGGAGACAGAACATAAAGACTCTTAACTCTGGGAAATGAACTAGGGGTGGTGGAGGGGGAGGAGGGCGGGGGGTGGGGGTGAATGGGTGACGGGCACTGAGGGGGACACTTGACGGGATGAGCACTGGGTGTTATTCTGTATGTTGGTAAATTGAACACCAATAAAAATTAATTTATTAAAAAAAAAGAATAGAAACCTATAAAAAAAATAAAAAACAAAAAAGAGAAAATACATAAATATGCTACTGTAAGTAAATAAAAAGACAGTTATGAGTGCATTTTTTATTTTTGCAAAAACACCACAACAACTCAGGAAGGAAACACTAGAAACTAACAAAATTGTTTATATACAAAAGATGGATTGGTATACTGTAAAAGTAACAGGGAAGGAAGCGGCACTTCCTTAATTATACCTAGTGTTTGCTTTTGTAAACATGGTAATGTTTTATATATTAAAGGTAAAAATTAAGCCAACAACGGACAAAAATAAAAATACTTGAGGCACCTGGCTGGCTCAGTCAGCAGAGTACGCAACTCTTGATCTTGGGGTTTGAGTTCCACGTTGGGTGTAGAGATAATTTTTAAAAATAATAAAATTTAAAAAAATATTTAAGGAGCATCTGGGTGGCTCAGTTGATTAAGCATCTGCCTTCAGCTCAGGTCATGATTCCAAGGTCACAGGATTGAGCCCTGCATTGGGCTCCCTGCTCAGTAGGGAAACTGCTTCTCCCTCTACCCTTACCCCCGCTTGTGCTCTCTCTTGCTCTCTTTCTCACTCATTCTCTCTCAAATAAACAAATCTTTAAAAATTGTTTAAATTAAAAAATAAAAATCCTTAAGCTGAATTCCAACATAAACAAATGAACCTGATTATTAAATGGATAATATAACCACACAGGAGAGAGGAAAGGGCTAATACAATAACTTTTGGAAGAGTATTGAACTTTATATATTTGGTCTAATGGAAACAAGAACTACAAATACATCTTAGACTCCTCTTAAGAGATTTATTGTTGATAAGGGTTTTGGTGTATCAATCTTGAAATTATGGTGTATATATTTTAGGATTAAACTACTGAGTAAATAATTAATATTCTGGGAGATGGGGTTTCATTGTGAGAAAAGGAATTCACAAATATGGAATGGGGGAAAGCTGTCTTTTGGGTGGGTTAGAATTTAAAATATCACTATTAACTTATTAAAAGGCCTAGAGGCAATAACACCCCGGTTGTAATAAACCCACATAGCATTCAAATCTTGGTTTCTAAAGGCCTTTTTCTGACAGAAGGAGCTAGGGCTTTTCAAAGAAATGAACAGGAGAAGCACAGATATACTGGAATATTTGTGAGTGTGTATGTGCATCAGAAAGTAATTATGTGCCTCCCTCCCCAGGGATAAAGCATGTCAGAGCAACAAGGAGACAACATATGAAAATAAATCATGGGAATAATAGATTATAACACAATGTATACAAAGAATCTGTGAATCATACTGAGATAAAACATAAATGAATAGATGAGAGAATGAATGAATGAATGAATGAATGAATACAATGGAAAGTTTTTCTTAACCATAGAAGGTCAACTAATAAATGCATAAAGGATGAAAGTTAGAAAATCACCACTTTGCAACCATTAATATAGTAGCAGATCCATGCAAAAATCATCAACAAATTCTAAACTCTTCTAATTATATTGGGTAAAAGTATATTAAGGAACAGGCATTTACACAGTCTCAAATTCTCTCCCAGCAGATTAACTGTTAATTACAAAGGGGAAGAAGGTACCTTCATAGTGAAGAAATCTGATGGATACCACCTTAACTACGTGATAAAAGTTACATCAGTAATGATGCTACAAACTGACATCATATGACTCTTAATGAGATAGTGAAAAAGATAGGATGTCATTGGTGTAGTATTCCAAAAACTCAGGAGGAAACACTTAGATAAACCTAAACTGAGAAACACTCTACAAAGCAAGCTGGTTTGAATGCTTCAAAGTGGTAATGTTGGGGCACCTGGGTGGCTCAGTTAAGCAATTGACTCTAGATTTTGGCTCAGGTCATGGTCTCAGGGTTTGGGGATGGAGTCCTGCATTGGGTTCTGTGCTGAGTGGGGAGTCTGCTTGAGATTCTCTCTCCCTCTCCCTTTGACCTCCCCACTCACATGCACATATTATCTCTCTCTCTCTCTCTCTCTCTCCTCTCCAAAATAAATAAATAAATATTCAAAATGGTAGTGTCATGAAGACAAGGAAAGACTGAAAAATTGTTCCAGATTAAAAAAAAAAAAAACTAAATGCCGTACATGATCCTAGATTGAGCCCTCCCTGGGAAAAAAGTTGCTATAGAGGATAACATTGGCACAATTAGTGTAATTTGAAAATGGACTATATATTAAATAAGAATATATTGAATCAGTGTTGAATTTTCTTAATTCTATAGTGGATATACAAAACAATAGTCTTATTCTTGAGAAATGAATCCTAACTTATTTAGGGGTGAAGTGTCATGACATCTTAAATCTAATAAATGTTTCAGCACAAATAGGAATTATAATACTAGAAAGATAAAGCAGATGTAATATATTAGAGTTCTCAAGAGAAACAGAACCAATAAGACATTTATGATAAGGAATTGGCTCAAGAAATTATGGAGGCTGGCAAGTCCAAAATCTGAAGCGTGGTCCAGGCATTCTGCTTGGGAATTCCCTCTTGCTTAGGGAAGTTGATCTTTTTGTTCTATTCAGGCCTTCAATTGATTATATGGGGCCCACCCACGTTATAAAGAGCAATCTACTTTACTTAACTTTCACCAATTTAAATGTCAGTCTCATCCAAAAACACCCTCCAAGTTGACACATAAAATTAACCATCACATGAGGCGAAATCTTAACAACTGGTGAATCTAGGGAAAAGAAACATGAAAGTATATTGTGCTATTCTTGCAACTTTCTCTAGGTTAGATATTTTTCCCAAGATAAAAATTTAAAAATACTTTCTAATTCTCATTGGTATTTCTTCTCTGATTCGTAGATAATTTAGAAATCATATTGTACTTTTCCAAATGTAGAATTTACAGTTTTCTCTTCATTAATAATTTTGAGCCACTCACAAATGGGAACATTCCTCAATGAGAAAAACAGCAGGAGATGGATGGCTGGCCTACTGTGTTTTCCTTCCTTTTGGGATCTTGACCCCATGGCTTCCTTGGCTCCCCTCAGTGCCTTCAAATGGCTTAAGGGGGTAGGGCTTTTGTTTAATCAATTGGGTTTTGGTATTTTAATACATCTGCTATAGTTATTCTTGGCAGGAAGGGTAGTCTGGGGCAAGCTACCCTATCATGCAGAATGTGAAAGTTGGGCTGGACCACATCTTGTTCCAGTAAGATGAACTAGCAGAAAGTAACTCCCAAGGGAAAAAAGAGTGTACCATTCAGACTGTGACCCTGAGATTCCCTTGAAGTAAAAAAGCCTTCATGTTTCTCTAAATCTCCAGAGGTGAGCATCTGTGGGGTCTCAATAAATGTATGAGAATTTATGAATAAAGGAGAGAATCCGTCAACCTGGCATGCACACCGAGGGCACCATGTATGACCTATTATAAGCCAGTAAGTCCTCCCAAACTGGAAAACACCAGTAGTCAATGATAGGCCAACATTTGGTCAAGAAACATCTGCCATCAGGGATGATGGATTTAATGACGGTGATTCAACATGGGATCGAAGTCCGGCCTCATCAGCCTGACTTTAACATATGAATCCTTCCAATACACCTCACCAGAATCAATCTCTTTTCAGACCAACTGTTTCTACCATGAGTCTACCATTCAGTTTTGTAGGAAATGAGCCAATGTTATTCTTTTATTCTGTACCAAACAGTGAAACCCAGAAAACAGCCTACATATCCTTCAACAGAGGACTGGCCATTAAGATATAGTCTTACAATAATTTACTATTCACTTACTTTAAATAATAAGGGAAAATATTTAATGACATGACAAAGCGTCCCTGATAAGCTGTTCAGTAAAACAGCTACAAGTAAGTATAGTGTGGCTGCATGTTTTTTAAAAAGGCTGTACTTGGGGTACCTGGGCAGCTGAGTTGGTTACTCATCTGACTCTTGATTTCAACTCAGGTCATGATCTCAGGGTCATAAGATCCAACCCTGCATCGGGCTCTGTGCTGGGCATGGAGCCTGCTTAAGATTCTCTCTTCCCCTTCCTCTGCCTCTACCCTTCTCCATCTTTCCATCTCGAAAGAAAGAAAGAAAGAAAGAAAGAAAGAAAGAAAGAAAGAAAGAAAGAAAGAAAGAGGTTATATATGTGCATAGTTAAGGTTCTGAATAGATATAAAAATATTAGTATCCTTTGACCATGAGATGATAGCTAATAAAAGTTTTCTTCGAGTGGTCTACAATTATAAATGTTTTATAAAAATGTTTCTCTTCTGAATAGCAATTTTTAAAAAGTCTTGTTCAAAAAGTGCTGCTCTGCCTCTTTTCCATTGGTGGGAAGGGAATTGTCCATGTCTTGTAGCTTTGTGAGGATAAATGCCTCTGCCTGTTGTTTTAGAATAGAAGGGGGAAGGTAGTGTGGCCCAGAGGTAAGGGTTTTATGAGGGCTGCTACCAACCTGGCTGATGATGGATGGTGCTGCCCCTGGCCGGCCACAATTTACTGTTGTGGATGGGAAGTACAAGAAATGAGGAGAGGAACCCCAGCCAGAGCAGCCTGCCCTGCTGAGCCCAGCCCGGAAGGAAGGAACAGGGCCCTCTGCTGCAGGAGAACAGGAAAGGATGGCCCCTCTGCTGTGACTCGGGTTGCTAATTACCTGCAGACCCCATTAGCGATGACCTGATCCATCTGCAGTGCAGGAAGCAGGGCCCGGCTGTGGACAGCTACAGTTTGCTCCCTGTCACAATTGCTTAATGGGCTGCCCTAAAGAAATGGCTTTCTCAAGGCTTCTCTGCAGACACGGCACGTTATTATGATAACCATGGGGGCAGGTGGCTTTGCATCAATTACCTGGCTCTGCGCATGCCCTCTTCTGAAGGGCCTGCTCCACAGTGACAGAGGAACAGCCCTCCTGGAGATGCTGGGCCTGTGCCAGACGATCTCTACCAGAGGGTCTGCAGTGCCCCATCTCTTGCTCACTTTCACTCTTCAGCCAGCCTCCCCATCAAAGATCTTCCCTTGCTGAGTTCCCATCATGCCTTGAGCAGCCAGACCTTTAGAGCCAGGTGGACCTGATAGCTGCATTCTTAATTCTGTTTCTAGCAACTATGTGATCTTGGGGAAGTCAACTAACTTCTCTGAGCTTCACCTCTGCCACCCATAAGTTGACATGGTGATAGCTAACATTTGCAGCTACTATAGGTAGTAATCTGTTCAATCCTCACCCCAGCCCACAGGATAGTTGGCATGGAGTGTGTCCACATCTTAGTGAGGAGGGATCTAAAGCACAGATAGTTATAGAATTGCCCCCAACCTAGGACACCTAGGTGGCCCAGCAGTTGACCATCTGCCTTCGGCTCAGGGTGTGATCTCAGAGTCCCGGGATCAAGTCTCACATCGGGCTCCCTGCGTGGAGTCTGCTTCTCCCTCTGCCTGTGTCTCTGTCTCTCTCTATGTGTCTCTCATGAATAAATAAAATAAAATATAAAAAAAAAAGATTTGCCTCCCACCCATGCTCATTCATTGACAGCCCACGTTCCCAAAACTAGGTGGTCTTCTGCAAGCTTACTCTCTTAACACTATGCTAAATTAGTGTTCCTTTTTTTAAAAAAATATTTTATTTATTTGTTCGTGAGAGACACAGAGAGGGAGGCAGCCACAAGGAGCCCGACAATACTAATAGCCCTACATAGCAGCATCTTTGAAATGCTCTCTGCCCGGGGAACTCCTTGTCTTTGCAACATCTCCTAGATGAGTGGTTCTCAATCTGAAGTCCTGCCAAGCAATATTTTTATATGCATATAGGTTGTGTTTGGGAAAGTAGTGAAATAAAGCAACTTTTTAAAGCTATGTCCGTAGCTTGCAAATAAGGAACCAGAACAGCTGCAATCTCCCAAGGATGCATCACTGGTTGGTGTTCATCTATGCTGGTGACTCCAGGGTGCCCTGAGTGACCTTTACAGTGGTGCCACCACCCCTATCCATCCCAGTCATCCCCTCTCATAGAGCTGTGAAGCAGCAAACATGAAGAGAGACAGGAAGGCAGTTACGAGGTAAGACCCACAGGAAGACACACTCCTGAAGTCATTACTGCTCGACTGGAATGGCTCCCCTGGAGAAACACTCACTACTTTAGGTTGTGCTTACTCCCAATTGGTTCCAGAAGGATAATCCAGGCAGAAGTATCAACTCTAATAAGCACACTGTATTTTAGTAGACGTGGTAACCCAGGGAGCTAATGCTTTATGGTTGTGACAAAACCCTATATTCCAGCTATGTGTCTCTTCATCTCACTGGTGGTACCCATGCCAGCACATTCCCGGTGGTTAAGAGCTACTGCCTTTGGCTGTACTTGTGAATGGTGGCTAATCAAGGCGACCAAAGCCACAAGTGAGCAAGTCAGGCCATTTGAGCTTCCACCCAGCAGACCTTGCCGTAGGCTCTCTTTGAAACTCCCTTTCATGTACTCTTCTGTCCTTTGTCCTGCATTCAGTGAGGCTTTTAGGGGATGAGATCTGTCATTTCCCTTCCGTCTCCCACAGTGAGGACTCATAAACAGCAATGACAAATTGAAAGCCCAGCTCCCTCCATAAGAAGCATCCCACTATTGAGAACAACTCCACATCCGCTTATAGGACCAGACTGCATCAGGCTTGTTGATTACCTGGACCAGATGGAAGCATCACAAAGATAAGATCAGGTGCAGAAACATATCCAAACCTTGACAGAAATAATGCAGCATTCAAAACAGGCTCCTTACAAAGCCTGTCCTTTGTTTAATATTGTGCAACAGGCTCAATATAAAGAACTTGACTTACGCCTTCCCATCCAATTTTACACTAATCTCTACAAAATAGGTATTGTCACCCCATTTTGCAGATGAGTAAACTCTGAGTCTGAGCTAAAAGTGCAGTGTTGGAATTTGAACTCCTCCAAGCACAGTGGCTTATGTATTAGCGAATTCTTACTAAATGAATGCATCACTTCAAAGTCATGCTGGTTCCATGAAGCCATGCAGCCTCAAGACGCCCTTCCCACCGCACCGTGCCGCCCTGACCCAGGACTGAGGGCAGGGTCAAAGTAGGAGATAAAGCAAGAGTTTGGGAAGCCAGAAGAAGTCAGAAACGTAGATACAAGGCCAGTGGAAGCCAGGGTCAGAACTTCAGTCACAAATTCTGGCATGGCCCAAGTGGATACTGTCATTGGCGCCAACTCCAGGTAGAGGCAGAAGTACAGACACAGGCTCAGGACAGGTGACAATTATATTCCAACTGGCTCTATGTTCTACTATTTCTGAATTCAGGGAGAGCACAGAAAAGGGTAAAGTTGAACAAATTGAAATGGTAACAATCCATTGGAAGCCAACCCAAAGCCAAGGCTTTCAGATAGTTGTATTCATTGTGCTGTGTGGTTGGATTCATCAGGATCTTTCATGTGACAGCTAACAGGTAACCAAATCAATCCTAAGGTCCACTTCTGCGAGCAGTCCTGGTCACAGATTTAGGTTGTCCTGGTCTCAACCTTATATACCATGGCTTAGACTGATGACTGTCGCACAGGGGTAACATATGAGGTTTGACCCAGCGTAGGTTACATATTCACCTCCTCTAACTCGAAGTGACAGTATGTGTGATTAGCTGCCCCATCCCACTAATCCTATGGGTGTTCCCTCCAAAGAAGAGGGGTGCTGTGTCAGTTGACCAAAGAAAAGCAGTCACTGCCATGATGAATGATGAAACGGGCCCTTTTCAATCCTGGCCTCATTTACGAGGCTCAGGTTGGCAGAGAAAGATATAAATTCCTAAATGTGTGAAAGGGTCTGAAAATGTCACTAGGGTCCTCCTATTTCTTTACTGAAGAGTTTTCGACAGGATCTCTGTGGACTGTGAAAAAGAAATGAATCTGCTTTGCTGGGAAGTCAAGCCACCTCCACAATTTGAATCAACCTTCTCATCTCCGTGCTTGAACAGTGCATTCCAAATAAATTGATCAATATTCTGTTCCATAAATGCCCTTAGCACCTTCCCATCTCTGAGCTTTTTCATCGTGTGGTTTCCTCTCCCTAAAATAACATTCTTGGTTCTCCCTCCATCTCCTACCTGTCATGCCTTCCCTTCCCTATGGGTACTGGTTCACCCGACCCCCTGTAGATGACAGCGGGTCACCTCTTGCAGAGAGCAACCCTCACTGCAGTCCCAGCTGCCCCTTACTTTCCACTCCCCTGTTCCACCCTCCACAGACATTGCAAGTGCCCCATGGCTTAGCCCCATGGAGATAGGATGAAGATGAGAGGATCTGTCTTTCAAAGGCCATTCTTACCATTCTGGCCAATAACCTCCTCTCTCTCTTCTGAAATCCCCAAGCACCACTTTATGCACTTGCTGGTTTGTTGATCAAAAACGATACGATGCATGTAAAGCATCCACATCGGACTTCTGCCATTTTCTGCAATCATGAATAATAATCACCATCATTGTCATTGTAACAGATCTCATTTCCCCTGCTAAGCTGGACAAATATTTGTTAAATGAGCAAATAGTTGGACATAGATGGATACAGTAGCAAAAATAGTGACTCTGCTGTCCTCAGATTGGAAATCTTAGCATGGATGTGTGTGCATTTTTTTAATTTTTAAATTTAGAACTATTTTTTTTAATGAAAATCCTCCAACATTTGAAAGGACTCCTGTGAGAGACTTTTTCCAATTCAATATGCCAGCCTCTCCCAATTTATCAACTTGCATCCCATCCAGTCCTTGAAAAGCAGCATTGTACCTTTTGAGGTCCATTGTTTCCAAAAGTTACAAAATGCTTCAGATTTCATGAGAGGCAGGGCAGAGAGACAGGAGAGAGGAAGAAAGCCACAGGAAGAGCTGGGGCTGGTCGTGACCAGAGATGCTGGCCACTGCGTGCCTTGCTGCTGTCCTGCTTACAGAGGCACCAGATAAACCCTGGCCCTGTCACTCCCTGGAGAGTCAGGTTCCATGCAAAGCATTCAGATTCACAAACGTCACAGTCCTCAAATGCCAAGGATCTAGTCTCACTGCACAATGTCATGGATCTAGTGAATGTCTACTACATACCAAGTTAAGCTATTATTCTAGTCACACATTTCTATGGAAGGTACAAGACACTGTTTATATCTTTTTTAAGACTTTATTTATTTATTTATTTATTTATTTATTTATTTGAGAAAGAGCGAGTGAGAGAGAGCATGCATGGGGATGAAGGGAGAAGGAGAAGCAGACTCCTGGCTCCATCCTAGGAACCCAGGACCATGACCTGGGTTGAAACCAGATGCTTAACCAACTGAGCCACCCAGGTGCCCTCCCTGTTTATATCTTGAAAGCAATATATGTGTGGGTTATTTTAAGTATATATATATTTCCATGTCAATTATATAACATTATTTATAATTATATATAACAAGTAATTATATTATTATATCTGTGTCTATATTATATACTTTATTGCCTAAATGTATATTCATATGTAATCATATATATATGGTTTTAAATGTTGTCTAACATGTTAGGATTTATTTTAAAACCTTCCATTGTTGCTGGGTTAAAGATGTGGTCATCTTTTGCTTGCATGCATAACTTGACCCAGGAGCAGATAAAATGTAATGAAGCATTGTTGAGGACATACTGAAGAGTTTTAGCTACCACAAGAAAGCATGAAACATTTATTCAAGTGTCTGTATTTTCATTTCTGAATAGATGAGAATTAATTTTCGGTCTCCTTAGATCCTGAGCGCCGGCCTTTAGTTAAGAGTTTGGGAACAGGCGAGCTTTGATGTGATGTGCTGCATTAAGCACAGACGACCAGCCAGGGAATTTGCTAAGCTGGGATGGATTAATGCAAGCTGCCAGCACTAACTTTTTACAAACTCCTTTCCTGATAATAACAGGGGAAAGTAGACACAAACTGGAAATTTTTGTCAGTCAAATTAGCTTTAACATATGATTCACTTTTTTTTTCTAAACATAGAAAGTAGGGGGAGGGGAAAGCAACCCCAAATCATTTAAAACCTCTCTACATACCAAAGGCACAGGCAGGGGCACCTGGGTGGCTCAACGGTTGAGCATCTGCCTTTGGCTCACGGTGTGATCCTGGGGTCCTGGGATCAAGTCCCACAACGGCTCCCTGCAGGGAGCCTGCTTCACCCTCTGCCTGTGTCTCTCCCTCTCTGTGTCTCTTATGAATAAATGATAACATCTTTAAAAAATGGGAAAAAAAGAAAGGCACAGGCAGTAGCTGGCTGGCATGCCTTCATGCCCTACCTCTGTGGGCTCTGCAGACCCAGGGTCTCTCCTCCATTGAAGTATCATCATCTCCACAAATGGCCACCATGCTGGCTTTCATCAGTGGCTTTCCCACTGTCCCCATCAACAAACACTCTGAGCAAGTCAGGCAACAAGATCCCTTGTTATAAGGAAGTGGAATGATAATGAGACCAGAGAAGCCAGGATGCCCATCAGGATTGCTAGAGTCCTAGGGGAAGCAGGCTCCCCTATAACCATTTCTTTCCTGGCACTTGAGTCATTCTTAGAAACTTAAAAATATAAACACAGCACCTGGTAAGAAAGGGTGTGTGTGGGGGGAGGGGGGCTCGGGATGGGGGTGGGATGTGTGAGAGGGGGTGTACTATTCATGCTTGAAGTTTTAGTCATTAATACCGGAATGAAAGACAAGGCATATGGGTTCAGAATCAGGCTCTAGTACCGAGGTGGCATCTGTGCACACTGCTTCATCTCCCCCTGCCTTACTCTCCACTTCTGGGCAGTGGGGACAATGACACCTATATTACAGGTTACGTAAAGAACGACATTCAAAATTATAAGAAAGCATATCTCACTGGCTGACACAAAGATGGTCAATGGATATCGGGTCATAATCCTGACAGTATTTGCTAATTATTTGACACACAAACCAACTCCAGGTTGTAACCAATATACAAGATGGTGCTGCAAAGTGAAAAATTGGGGTAAATGGGTCATCTGGCATCTTCTCGATGGAAAATAGCAGTCAACTGCTACCGACTTAGTTGGTGGACTTCGAGACACATTCAGTCACACTGGCCTCCCCCAGGGGAAGACCCCAGACATTGCATCCTAGACCAAAGCAATATTCACACTGAGTCCACTCTCACCACTCACTAGTCTGAGGCAGAGCTGTCTACTTCTCTGATGGAAATTCAGCTCTGATGAAGAATTTTGTTCTTCTCAGCACAGAGATCTACAAAGGGTGGGCTTGGAAACTTCATAAAATACATTACTTAAGCTCTTCTTTATTTCCTATTTTCTTTCACTTCAAACAAGTCCTGTAAGAAAGCCTCAGTCCCTTTCTCCCCAAGGTTTCTAGGTGGTGGGAGTGCTCCTCCTTTGATTTCTACACACACATACACACTCAACCCTACAAAAATACACTAAACCTAAAAAAATATATTAGCATATGTGGTGCTCGACATGACTGATCATCAGGAAAATGCAAATCAAAACCACAATGAGATCACCTCATACCTATCAGAATGGCTGTCATCAAGAAGACAAGTATTTGTAAGGATATGGAGACAGGGGAGCCCTTGTGTGCTGTTGGTGGGATCATAAACTGGTTCGGCCACTACAGAGAACAGGATGGAGAAGAATCTCTTCAAAAGATTAAAAATAGAACTATTTATCATATAACCTAGCAATCCCGCTTCTGGGTACATAGCCAAAGGAAACTGAAAACAGGATACCAAAAAGATATGTGCACTCCCATGTTCATTGCAGCATTATTTACAACAGCCACGGCATGGAAACGACAGGTGTCCATCAATGGATGAATGGATAAAGGTAGGATATATTTACAATGCAATATTATTCAGCCATAGGGAAAAAAATAGAAAATCCTGACATTTGTAACCACATAGATGGACCTTGAGACATTATGCTAAGTGAGATAAGGCAGAGAGAGACAAATAACTGTATGAAATCCCTTGTATGTGAAATTTAAAAAAAAAATACAAACTTGAAAAGCCAAACCCAAAGTGGAATAATAAATACCAGAAACTCAGGAGTTGGGGAAGGGGAGTGATGTTGCTAAAAGTACATTCTCGCAACTAGCTGATAAAATGAGGTCTGGAGATCTAATACACAGTTCAGTGATTACAGACAACAATACTGTTTTGTAAACATTACACTTGCTAAGGGACTAGATTGTTATTGTTCCCAATACAAGAAGAGATGACAATTTTGTGACATAATAGAGTTGTGAGCTTTATCTGTCCTATTGGAATACAAACATATCAAATCAATACGTCATATATCTTGAACTTACACAATGTTATATGTCAGTTATATCTCAATTTTTAAAAAGCATATTCGAATCTAAAAATGTGGGGCACCTGGGTGGCTCAGTGGTTGAGTGTCTGCCTTTGGCTCAGGGCATGATCCCAGGGTCCGGGGATCGAGTCCTGCAGGGAGCCTGCTTCTCCCTCTGCCTGTGTCTCCGCCCCTCTCTGTGTCTCTCATGAATAAATAAATACAATCTTTAAAAAAAAGAATCTAAAAATGTCTCTAACATTACAACATGACACTGAATGCAGAAACAGAAGCAAATAGCTGAGAGTGTTGGGGTTCACCCCGGACTCCCACTCCACCATGTCCAACCCCAGAGCCCAGGAAAGAGCATGCTGGCCGGTTGCACGTAGCTGTGCCTTTGTTCACACTCTCAGCTGGCTTCTCCGCTTGCCTTTTCCCACACACTGTCATTCACCTGGCCAACTTCTAGTGACTGCTGACGCCCACCCAGCACTGTGATCCTCTGTCGTCTCTTCCGGCACACTGACACCTTCGCATTCCTCCTCCTTGTGTGCACTGTGATTTTCTTGTTCGGCGCTCAAGCCTGGTGCCTCACAGGGCCCAGGCTATAACTTTTATGAGCATCCTCTTTGGTCATGGGACATTTCAGAATAGCTCCTGCTAAAGCAGGGATCGTATCTTGAAAGCAGTCTCAACACAGAGTTAGGCTTTAATGATGCAGAAAGTTGAAGAGGTTCCTTTAGCTCACAACCAAATGCCATCTTATGGTTTCCTTACCCTAAGTGATTGAAATGCCAGGAATCAAGGGTGTCTGGGCCACTCAGTGGTTGAGCGTCTGCCTTTGGTTCAGATCATGATCCTGGGGTCCTGGGATCGAGTCCTGCACTGGGTTCCTCACCAGGAGCCTGCTTCTCCCTCTGCCTGTGTCTCTGCCTCTCTTTCTGTGTCTCTCATGAATAAATAAATAAAAATTAAAAAAAAAAAAGAAACACCAGGAATCTTCCTTTTTGGTATGCAGTACTCCCATTAACATGCATTCCACAAGGACTTAGGGACATGCAACTCTTTGCCTGGCATCCACATATTTTCTGTTTCTGTGCCCCCCAACCTGATGTCCAACCAGCTTGACCCTTGCCCTCTCTTGGCCCACACTCATCAGCACCACCCCAACTCCCAGCCCTGTACCCTCTGAAGCTCTCATCTTACTGTCAAGAGACCTGTTGTATAAATCACTTTTCCCTGGATTGTTCCACTTCTTTGCCCTAATTGGAACCTAAGGACCCATTCCTGCCCCAACCTTCTTGAATGAGGGATACTTCCCTTACCTCATGCTCCCCATTGTAGTGTGAAAGAAGGAGACAATCTGCCAACACACCACCACCACATCTAGACAATTGTTCCAGAACAACAAACCTCTACACTTTGCAGCTCTTGCCATCTGTTTTTACCAGCCTCGAGATAATTCTTCACGCTCCCAGCATCATGAGCTTGCCGCGTTGTCACACCTGTCCCTGGAGCGCAGGCTCACAATCTTCCTCTTCGCTCCTACCTCCCATCAGACTGGACGATTTCAAAATCCTTGTTAAGAACCCAATATCCTGGCTTCAATCACCTGAAATTTCTAGTTTAATACTTATTCTATTGTAAGGCTCTTCAATTCTATCATGTCTGTCTTTGTTCAGCCTGTGGCCAGGACTGCCAGCTTGCAAGATCCATAGTCCCCTCCTCTTCCTGGACACACAGCTAGACCACATTTCCCAGGCCTCCCTGAAGTTAAATATAGTTGTGTGAATGAGCTGTAGAGCTGAATGGAAGGGATGTGTGTCATGCTGAGGCCTGGAAACGTCCACGCAAGTTCCTCTATACCTTTAGGCTGCAGGGAATTAAAATGATCCCTAGATCAACCTTGGAGGCTATGCGCTGAAGACAGCATAGTTTCTTGTTAGTGGGATGTCTCAAACGCCAGTGTGGAAAAGGTTCATCTGCCCGGCACATTACTTCATAAGGAAGAAGTAATCTACTGTATTTGAACCATGGTATATTTTAAAGTCAGGTTGATTGATTTATATAACCAACCTGTTCTCAATGGTCAAGCACTGCTGATTTTCCTTGAGTGGCATCTTTTGGATCAACTCCTCCCTCCTGGACCCACTATTGCCACTTCAAGGCTCAGCCTTCATCTTCTCTGCCACGTGGTCTATTACGATGGGCTCTGAGTGGTCTCTCTGCCTGCAATGTCTTGCCTCTGACACCTCTCCCTTCACTAAGAATCAAGTTCTTAAAACGAAAAGCAGATACTTCATCTCCCACCTTCAGAAGCCCTTGATGTTTACAGAATAAATCTCACACTGCTTGGCATGGTACTCAAGGTTGCCTATGGGTTTGCCCGGAATCGCTTCCCAATATCCATTTACTCTGGGACCAAAGCAAACGCACTGTCCCTCGTGTTACCTCTATTTCTGGGATTCCTTCGCCCTACTCTAGATTGGCAATATAAAGAAGTCCTTCTAGTCTTTCAATTTCTAAGTGTCCCTCAAATATGAAATATTCATTCTGAAGGAATGAATCATTCCTTCGTCCACCATTTACATGATCTGGTATTTCTTAGCTATGTCTATGTGTACAATTTGATCATAAACCTAGAGGCCTGGCCCTTCCCCCTATCAGGCAGTGGAGACAAGCCAGCCTGGGTTTAAGGCACAACTGGAAGCAAGGACTCAGCCTGTCTCGTCATCTAAGACAATGAAGTCAACAACACCTACCTCGTAGGTTTACAGAAAACTCTCTATGAAGGACTTGGTCTACAATCCAGCATGCCATAAACACTCAACAAATGGCCACCACTGACAGTAACTCTCAGGTTTGCTCTGGAAAGAGGCAGGAATTAAAATTTAAATTGTGTCACCCCTGTGATGCCACTTGCCATGACTTCCCCGGTAGTTACTGTCAAGGAATCCTGCCTTTGCTGGCATGCCCCTGTCTCCTGTACACATATCCCCTCCACTCCTGACACTCAGCCCCACGATCCCAGCAATGCCCTACCCATAAATCAAGGGGACCTTCTTCATGAGTTTGATGGGATATTTGCCATGAGGTTATCAAAAAATGTTTCCTTCACAGAAACTGTGTTAAGTCAGCCAATGGCGTAAGGAAGCTCTATTTCCCAAGCAAACCAGAATCCTGAACCACAGCTGCCCTTGCCCTCACTCCACATGGCTGGAGGTACCCTGGGATCCTAGCTTTACCTGCCACTAATATGGGCCTCACGTTGGGACGGCTGCAGACAGGTTTACCATCCTGGGATGTCCTCCAGAGACAAGTGTGGCTCCCTGGCCTATTCTGAAATCTGCCTTTTTTCACCGTCTTAATGATATAAGATGGAAATTTTCATTTATACATTTGCTTTTCTTCTCTCTTCCACCTGAGGCCGGCCGCTCATCTTTTTAATAGATGTTCACTAGATTCAGTTTGGCTTCCATGTGTCTCCCGGCTTTTGCCCCAGTCTTGAAATAAGATGCCTACTCCTCCCTCCCCAACCATTGCATTTCCTTCTGGGGGGTGGGGGGCAGCAGGGCTAGGGGAGGACCCCTAGATCATGCATGACCTGCCTGGAGCCAGCCGCCTGCTAGCTGCTCCTCTGTACAACGCTGAGCAGCAGCCTCCAAATGCCTCATTCTCTCTCTGCAACTAGCAGCCATCCATTTTCTCCCTGGAAAGACAATACCAAGAGAGAAACAATTAGCTTAAGAGCAAGAGGACACATTTTATATCAGTCTTTCCTTGTATATTTCTTGTTCTTTCTACTTGAGACATTGTTAACTGTGATTTGTGCCTTGAAACCCTCTGGATGTAGGAAAGCTGTACACACACACACACACACACACACACACACACACACAGCAATGAAACAGACACATTGATGGATGTCCTCTTATTTTTCTGTCATTCACTTAATAACATATCTTATTCCAAACCATAATAGCAAGTAGTTTGTGGATTGCATCTTGCAGGGGAGAAAATATATTAGAAATGGTCTTGCTCTGCATAATCTTTTCTGTGGTACCATTTAGGAGGAAAGATATTTACCTATTTACCTGGTCGCTGAGGAGAAGGGTGTCATCTTCCAACAGAATGTGGGAGCTGGAAACTAACTGATGGTGGTTCATTTGCTTGAAACACAGATGTGGCCATTTCCATGAAATAAGTTGACCCTGAAAATTTCACCCAGGTGTAACATTTTGTCTTGGCTTCCAGGATCTTTGATGTTTTCTTTATTGACATTTTAATGCTGTGAAGAATCCTAAATTCCTTCCGACTTCTGAGAATCATAGTGAAATGTCAGGGGTCTCGCCTTCTGTCTTCCTTCTCTCCGTTCACTGAATCATCGTGCATCACTTGTGAAGCCGGTGCAGTGGGCCAGGTATACTAACGTGAATTGGGGTCCAGACTCTGCACTCAAGTATCTGCACATCGAAGGGAAGGTGGGTCTGCAAATGCAGCTAGTGATTGATGCAGATGTAAGATCATAGGGCAGGGGCATCAGAACACAAGGCCATAGGAACACAAGGTGAAAGCATCAACTCTGAGCCGTGTCCGGAAGGCTGAGGAGGAGTTTCTGGGTAACGAGCTTGGTACAAGGCAATCCAAGCAGCGGGAAGAGGACGTGCAGCGGGACATGTCATGCCGAGCTTGCCATGCCCAGGGCAACACATATACCTCCAAAGTCCAAGGAGATCAAAACAGCAGAGGGAAAGAAACAATACTTTAAAAAAATAATAAAACAAATGACAGAGACTTCTATTCTGAAAACTACATCTGGGAAGCACTTAATGAGCACCTACTGGATGTCCTACCCATATACAAGCATCTTGCCACTGATACAGCCTCACTAAGTGATCCAAAGCTGATTTTAAAGAATGTATGGGCCGCCACCCAGCAAGTCCCAGTTCAGGAGCGAGGGCGCTGGGCTCATTTAAGACACCAATGTCCACAGCCCTCACACGAGATGCCGTGACAGGTTCCACGTCAAGGCTGCACAGCACAATGGCTAAGATCGCTGTGTCCCCAGCATCGGTCCAAGTGCCAGCAACCCAGTTTACTAGCCGTGACACTTGCAATTAACCTCTTCATCTGTTTCTTCCTCGGACTTGCAGATAATAATGGCACCTCCCTCGGTGCCTTATTATTCTTAAGCACCTGCAAAATTCCCTGGCATGGAGGCAAGCACTGTATACTTTCGTTATATATAAGTTTGTTAACTAAATAAAATAGGTTTTATCCGAAAGCATATTAAAAAGTGGTCCCTGCCTCCAGGAGCTAAGCATAAGAGTTATAACCTGATTCCAGAGGAGAGAGGCTATGCACAAATCTTAGCAATAAAAACTGAGCTGCACCTCCAAATAAAAGAAACTTGGCCTGGCTCTGAAATCACAGCTGCAATTGAAAATTGCTAATTCGGGGAACCTGGGAAAAGCTGGCCCCTTCTAGACTAATCTTCATTCACCGCAAGGAAAAAAGTAACAGTTCTGAGGCTTTGCTTGGGTAGGAAAGAAATGATGAGCAGTGGGAGTCACATTGTATCTCTGGCCACAGACTATTTTCTGCAAGGAGAAAAACCATCTTAAATGCCCTGCTGTTGCATTCCCCCTCTTCCTGTTCTCCCCTGCCACTCATCAGGTAGGCAAACATTACAGCCTTTTCATTTATAGTAAAATTTTGGGAAGCATCTGGGTGGCTGCGTCGGTTAGAGGTTGGACTCTTGATCTGGGCTCAGGTCATGATCTCAGGGTGGTGAGATGGAGCTCCGGGGCAGGCTCTGCGCTGGGTGGGGAGTCAGCTGAAGGTTCTCGGTCTCCTCAGGACTCCTGGGTGGCTCAGCGGTTGAGCGTCTGCCTTCAGCTCAGATCATGATCCCGGGGTCCTGGGATGGGTCTCGCATCGGGCTCCCCACAAGGAGTCTGCTTCTCTGTTCTGCCTGTGTCTCTGCCTCTCCCTGTGTGTCCCTCGTGAAAGGATAAATAAAATCTTTAAAAAAAAAAAAGGTTCTTTCCTTCTCCCTCCACAACCCCCCTCAAAAAACTAATAATAAAATAAAAATGTTTAATGCAGAGTAAAATCTCCTGGTATTTAGAGTCACTACTTGTTAATTTGAAAGTTAAGTAATTTGGGGGATCCCTGGGTGACTCAGCGGTTTAGCGCCTACCTTCGGCCTAGGGCATGACCCTGGAGTCCTGGGATCGAGTCCCACGTCGGGCTCCCTGCGTGGAGCCTGCTTCTCCCTCTGCCTGTCCCTGCCTCTCTCTCTCTCTCTCTGTCTCTCATGAATAAATAAATAAAATCTTAAATTAAAAAAAAGAAAGTTAAGTAATTTTTTAGCAATTAAAAATCTCCTTTTTTCTTTTACTTCTTGGGTGGGGGGGGAAATGGGCTGACCAATCCTCACAAAAATGCTGAATATTACATTTTCTGTTTGTCAGCCACAGGGCCATGAGGAGGCTTTGAATAATCTACCCAAACAGCAGGAGAGGGCATAGGATATTCATTTCCTGCAACAAATACCGGTTGACCAACACCCCAAACCAAGGTCAGGACACAGTCAAGCTTCCTGCCATCACGAAGATACTCCATCCAGCCTCGATCACTAACTGTGACACTTGCAATTAACCTCTTAACCCTCAGAAACAGGGTCTTGGGGGAGAGGTTGCTGGGCTGTGTCTGACCCCAGGGGAGGTGCCCCGTGGGGAAGAGCATGCCAGGGTTTTGCCCACATCCTGTTGGGTCTGGGTGGACAGAGCTGTCTTTTTATGTTCCATCAGCAGAGGGAAAAGGTGACAATGACGGTGTCAGGAATAAAAGACGCCTTCTAACCACCACCCTGCTCTCTCAGGTTGGGTACTGATTAGGAATACCATTAAAAAAGAAAGAAAAGCAAGAATCCATGGTTTCAGGTTCGTGGCGGAAGATCTAAATAGGTAGAGGGTGGGTGTGTCAGCTCGCTGTGGTCTGTTACAGCCGGCTACAGGAAGAAGACTGTCTATGTACTCTTTAGCCCAAATTACAGGTTCCTTAGAGTTCCAGCAAATACGCTTTGAACCTCAGCCTTCATACAAATTAGAAATTCTCACCTTCCTCTTGCCAGGAGTCATGTTTAAACATCCCTGCCTCCTGTGAGCCCACAATTATGTCCTCTTTGCAGCCCGTTCAGGAAAAAGCTCGGCAAAGCTCCCCTTTCAAAGGGTGATCCCTTACAAACCACAGAGGGACACAGCCCAGACTAAAGGATACTGTTAAATATGATTTTGATTTAGTGGCTCTGATTTTATCTTTTGTACTGTGCAAAGAAAAAAAAAAGGCGGCAATGTTTTATCAGCAGTTACATGGTAAGCATATTGTACACTTCAATTAGATTCCCTTTATCTAGCACGTCCTGCCTTAAGTGAAATGATGCCTTGTGTTTCTTCTATCCCCAGGCAGGCACACTCAGCCCCTGTTGAGGGTTCTAAGATGCTTTGTTAAACAGAAAATTAAAATAATGCTATCGTGTCAGCTGGCAGCTTCTTGTGCGTTAAAGACTTCGCAGTATTTTATTATCGGAACCAAACCCTGACTTCTGGGCCTGACAACCTGGAGACTTTGTTCTATACTTGCTTGGCCCAAGAGGAGAGTGTATAAGCCCCAACGTGAGCTTCGGCTTTGACCACATAATGTCGAAACAGTGAGATTATATGAATTGAACCACACACCCAGCTCTTTCCTGGACAAGAAAAAACTGGCCTTGATACGGTGTATAAACCGGTGAGATATTGAAGACTTGTGTAGATTCCATCTTTTTTGCTCAATTAAATGTCTAAATGAGCCCCTTCTATGCCAGGCACTGTGGGTCCCCGAGACAGGCTGAGATACGCTCTCAGCCTTCGAGAAGCCCACCGTCTAGTAAGGAGAAAATCAGGCAACAAAGCATCATAATACCATAGGCATGTGTCAGATGCTGTTGTCATTATCATGGCCTGGATATTCAATCCCTTTTCCTGTTTTTCTTGCCAGCAGGGGCCAATAATTGTGGTTGGCAGAGTGACATACCCAACTGTATACCCATCTCATCAGCTTCCTTTGCAGTTAGCTTCGATTAGGCTAGTAAGAGAATACTAAACAATAAAATATAAGCAGAAACCTAGTGGGAGATTCTGGAATCGCTTTTGCTTTCTTGAATAGAGAGGACAGACATGGCCAGTGCTGCCCTAACTTCCACCTTTTTCATTGAACATAGATGTGATGTCTGGTGCAGGAGCAGCCATCTGGCAGCCATGAGGTGACAAGCATGGAAATAAGAGCTAACATGAAAAGAATGGCAAAGCACAGGACAGAAAAGGCCTGGCTTCCTGATAACAACACCGAGAAGCTGAGTCAATACCAATTTTCACCAAAATCTGGATGTTTTATTAAATAAGGGAAATAAAAGACTTTTTTTTTTTCTTTAGACCATTCTTCATCAGGTTTTCCATTACTTGTATAGCCATATCTATTCCCAGCAGGTATGGGATCAGAGCTAAAGATGTATATAAGTTACAGAGAAAAGGGTAACTACTTTTAGGGTGGGAAAGGTCAAGGGAGGTCATACTTCTTCCTTGAGAGGACATACTTCTTCCATGGAATGACATTTTTTTAAAAGACCTATATATTTATTTCAGAGAGAGACCATGCACAAGTGGGGCAGGGGCAGAGGGAGAGAGAAAGTGAGAGAGAATCCCAAGCAAACTCCACACTGAGCATGGAGCCCAATGTAGGGCTCAATCCTGTGACTTAGATCATGACTTGAGAGAACCAAAAGTCAGTTGCTCAAACAACTGAGCCACCCACCCAAGGGATGGGATTCCCATCCTATGTGGAATGACATTTTAGATCAAGTTTTAGTGGAATCACAGGAGTGCCCTGGTGGGGGGTGGGGGAGTTTTGCAAGTGGAGAAACCACACAGTAGGCTGAGGGAGCAGCCTGAGCCACAGGCTACCATGAGTGTAGGGAAGGGAAGCTGTGAGACAGTGCTGTGTGAGGACGGGAACATAAGAGGATGAGCAATTTGGGAACTCAGATCAGGAGAGTAATGAGGTTTCAAGCAGGCAAGTGATGTGATGAGTTAGAAAGACAATACAGTGGAAAGTTGGTGGGCCCTGCTCCCGGGCTCCCAGGGAAGCTACACCATGACATTTACCAAGGTCAAAATGACTCGGCAAGATTTCAAGGCACCGGTTCTCTTTCTGCCCTGATCACACCCTATATGTCTGCTTCATCAAAGAAAATAACCAAAAAGGAGCATTCTGAACACAAAAGATAAGAAAAAGAATGAAACCACCTGGCTCCCATAAGATTAAAGGCAGCGCTGCATATATTAAAAACTTCAGATAAGGTTTGCAACTTTCTGAAATGTCCTTTGTCTAATAATTTGTAACTTTTTATGTAAAAAAACTATATATATATTTATATATAGTTATATGTATAAACACCAAATGTTCCTTCATGGAGCCCTCCCTTCTTTGTGAAGATTATGTATCCAGGGCAGCTGTCCTAACTTGGGCTCAAACAAAACTCTCTTTTTTTCAAAATTCTAAAAGGTTTGTTCCTTTGTGTCGACAAAGATAACTAGCTACCATGGGAGCATGCAAGAGAAAGGGGAGGGAGTTGGGAAGGTGGCTATAAGGAGATCTGTTTGAGTATACTTTTATAATTACCTGGAACTATTTATACTTCAAAGCTAATGAGACACTTTTATAGTGTACAGGGATGAATAATGTTTGCATTTCAAGCCTGGTGCATAGGCTACCTAGAGCCCACTGGGTTCAGTGTTCTAACCTCACTTTAGAGATGAGAAGACTGAGGGTAGGAAGCCCAAGCCGTTGTCCAAGCTGGCGCAAGGACAGATAGGAGGTCTGGTACCTCAGCCCACATCTGTCTGGAACCCCCCACACACACACACACACTCCTATGCATAAAGGGACTGTTTGCCTCCCACTGGACATGGGGAACTGGTGGACTTTGCAACTCTAGATGCTAATACTAGGAACCTGAAGATCGCAACCCTAGTGACTGGGAAAACACTCTCGTGTCCCTAAGGAAAGTACCCAGGTAGGTCTGTCCTGCTGGTATGGTACAGGGCTGGTATGCATGGGCTCTGTCAAAAAATAGATGCCCAACCGCCAGACACTGTCTCAAGTGCCTTCCATGCATTAGCTCATTTAATCAATGACAGCATCACATGAGAAAACCTCCAAAGCAGGAGTTTGATGTTTTGCATTAAAGCGTGTAGAGACTGCCAGTGTGGAGGGGTATCCACCAGGGAGAAGGGAGGCAGTCTGCACCACCTGCTCCCTGCTATTTAAAACAGATGCCACAGGGACTGAAATGTGTATTCCTTCAGGGCAGAGCCCCTGGAGAGGGGAGCACAGCAGCTGAGATGGGCCGAAGGGAGCCAGGTAGGAAAGGACATATTACTTGCCTGAGCCGGAGCTAGGTCCTTTGAAAGCCCATACAAAATTGATTGCACATTAACAACCCCTGAGCTAATGCTATCAAGAGGGTTATTTAATGGCATTACCCGGGAAGAATCATGGCAGTTTTGTTCCCGCCCAGCGAGGAAATCCATTTTCACTTAGGACATCAACCAGGAAGTTCCACAGCCAGCCGAATGGAATAAAGCATGGATCCCATGGCCCCATATGGAAAGAACACAGGTGATAATTCTGATCGCTAACATTTACCGGGTGTGTACTACATGCCGGGCACGGCCCTGAGCATGCTCTGCTCATTATCTCATGTGATCCCCATGAGGTGGGTGAAAATGGCATCTTGGTTCCACAGACGAGAAGCGCAAGGCACAGAAGGGTTTCCGTAATACAATCAACTTTAGCCCGTGGTCGAGCCTCCAACATCCAAGATCCAGAGGATGAGGTCAACTAGAAGGGATGCAGAGCCGATACGCTAATGGGTCCCTTCCCAGAGTGGTTAATTGAAGTCATAACCAAAATCTTGGACAGCTGGGCTGGATGCTGGCCGTGGGCCCCCACTGTGGTTGGTGGGCGTCCAGTGGCTTAATGTCTGCCCTGGAGCTGGGCAAGTGTGCCAAGTGTCTTGGTGGGAAGCCACGTTCCCCCAATGCCAGCACAGTAAAGATCTAATTCTTGACACAAACTTTGAACCGGGGTGTAAGTGAAGATGCCACCACTCAGCAAGTAAGCATTTATGGAGTACCTGCTGCATACCAGGCACAGCTATAAGTGATAGAAATCCCTGCCTTCAAGGAGTTTACATTTTAGTGAAGAGAGAGAGAGACATTGAGCAAGAAAATTAACAAACAGGTAAGGCTATATTGGAAGGGGACACGTGTTCTACAACATAAGGTTGGGATGAGGTGGCTTGGGAATGCTGGCGGTGGAGACAGGGCCCCAGTGAAAAGGTGGCAGTCCAGCAAGCCTTAACAGAGGTGAAGAGTCAGCCACATGGTTATCTAGAAGAGCCGATACAGAATTCCTAAGGTGGAAGCAGAGTCTGCGGCACTTGAGACCTGGCTGCCTGGGCAAGATGGGAATCCCGCAAAGCCAGTGAGGCAGGAATAAAAGCCAAGAGCACGGTGTCCTGGAATCTCCAGGATTAGGCCCAAGTCCCAGCTCTACCACGTTCTGAACAAATTCTTGACCTTTCTGAGCCTCGCTTTCCTTGTGGGTAAAATGGGAATAATAATTGCAGCTGCCTGGCAGTTTCTCTGGACAATTGAATGGGATGAGATGGGTTAAGTGCTCAGAATGCCTGTGTAGGGGGGCACCCAGGAAGCCGTCAGGGATGCCCATGACACTGAGACCCCTTACTGCAGCACCTAACTCATGTTTATCCTTCCTCGATTGCCTGTCTCCCCCATCACCTGAGCAGCAGGGACTGTGTCCCACTTAATTCTCAATCTCCAGATCCTCGATCAGGACCTGGCACAGGGTAAGCTGCTTGGTGGAGACTTGCAGAATAGGGGGCTGGTGAGTGACCCAGTGGGAACTGGAGGTAGAATGGAATCGGAACTTAATAATGCAAGCTATTGGCCACTGCACTGAGCAATATAAGCAATATAGTCACTCTCTAAAGTGAGAGTCGGGTCAGGCACCTCCAGACCTCAGGGTTTAGAGGCAGGGGAGATGTAGCCAGTGAAGTAAAAGATGCACCAGGAACAGATGCTGACCCCAAAGGAACCATGTTAACCAAGCCTTCCCGGCGCGTTCGAGCTCTTGGACAGAGGTACAGTTTGCCCGGGGTCCAAGGTCACTGCTGCCCATAAAGCAAGGAGGCCCGAGCCTCTAACCTAGAAAATGCTGGCTTCCCCTGCAATACACCAGCTGAGTCTCGGCGCCTGGGTCTCTGCAACGTGACTTCCTACAGCCTCACGTCACCGCAGAGAGACGGGTGGTGATGAGCTGGAATCCAGCTCATGCCTCATTCATGGGATTTCTCCATTTCCAGTGACAAAAACAGGCCCTTTTTTTTTTTTCCTGGAAGCCCGAATCTATGCTTTTCATGTGTGTCTGTCCTCAAATAGCCTGGGGACAACTAGGCTTGTGTGTTAGATGGAGAAGAGAAAGAGTAGCAAAGGAAAAATCTTGGCTCCGTGGGAGGCCGGCCCCCCTGCCCGTGACCGTGAGATGGCATCTGCATGGGCTCCAGGCGCCCCGCTTGGACGGAAGGCACCGTGGGACTGGCCATTCATCCCCGAGCCTCTCCTGCAGCCAAATTTAGTCCAACTCCTTGATTTAATTACACTCCTGTGTACAATAGGAAGCTTGCATCCTCCTATACGCAATGAATATTAAGCTGTTAGGCCTGTAATTTCCTCCGCCAGGCACACTCCCATTTCTGCATATTGATGCCACATTTAGTTTGTTACTTTCTAATTTTCCATCCTTCTGGTCCTGTGCTCACCACCTTCCTCCCCTAGTAATTTCCATCAGCACACACATACACACTGCCTCCCCCTCTGTCCTCCCGACTCCTCCCAGGTGGTGAGCAACACCGTGTGAGCGACCTGAGCCCCCTTTTACACCTGCCACAGAAATGGGAAGAATCTCTGGCTCTGGTCTTTACCTGCAGGTGCCCCAGCTCTAAAGGGTCAGGAATGGAGCTGCAGGTAGGTTACTGTAAATGTTGGAGACCCACGCACACCCTCATAGACATCAGAGCTATGCCTCCTGCCAGAAGGTGATCAATATCTAATATCAAATATTAGAATACTTGGGGAACCTGCAATATCCCTCTGTGGAGGAAACAAGGATAAAAATGGGAGGGGGCAGGTTGGGGTGTCCCACCAGACTCTGCCTGGCTCCCACATGTCCTCTCCTGGCAACTGTTTATACTTTGAGGACTCCCTTTGTGTCTTGGCCAGTTTGGGCTGCTGTAATGAAGTCCCATGGCAGGGGTGGCTTATAAACAACAAAAATGTATTCCTCACAGTTCTGGAGTCTGGGAAGTCCAAATGAAGGCCCCAGTAAATCTGCTGTCTTGGTGACAGCCCAAGTCCTGGTCTGTAGATGGCAGTCTTCTCACTATGTCCTCACATAGTGGAGGGGGCAAGGGAGCTCTCTGGAGCCTTTTATATTCATGGGGGCTCCGTCCTCATGACCTAATCACTCCCAAAGGCTCCACCCCTAAGTACCATCACATTTGGGATTAGGTCTCAATGCTTCAGTTTTGGGGCATACACATAGTCTATAGCACTTGGGTTCAGCCTTCCTTAGTACCCTCCCGATCATTTCTCTGGAACCTGGTCTCAGAGGCAGCTCACTCTTGCCTTAGTCTCGGGCTCTCAAATCTGTGAATGTCCTCTGATTCCATGTGAACCACTCCCCTCTTACTTTCTAGCTTATTTTGGTCAACTCTTGGATCTTGCCCAAGACCTTGCCATAGCACTGCCATGAGTTCTAGCTCTCTGTTCTTGCCCCAGGAACATCTCAGGGTTCTGTGGGGCCAGGCACGGGGCTAGACTCTGGCACTTAGACCCTGGTTGCAGGCTAATGCTCCAGCTAAGCCCAAGGTCCCTTGCTATTCTTGAGCAGCCTCTCCAGTAAACCCAGGTGCAAACATGCACCAATAATCTCTCTTCGTGTGGAACCATTTGGTCACTTCGACCTGCTTGGTCCTCAAAGAAATTCTCCATTCATTACCCCTGTGGCCACTGATGACCAGATGAACTCCCTGCACAGAAGATAACACTACCAGGGGCTCCCAACCCTTTAAGAAGGCAGTGACACTATGCAAGTCCTTCTGTGAACTATATTTTTCTTTCACTCCAGTCATTCCTTGAGAGGACTGAGGAGCAGAAGGGAAGCCAGCCCCAGGGATATCAGAGTTCCAGGGAGGCCTCTTTTAGTAGTACCTAGCAAGACTTTCTGATACATACCTTACAGTGAGACTCTCTGATAGACAACTACTGTTTACATTTGCAAAGTTTAATTTAAAAAAAAAAACGAAATGGACATTTTAAGGTAGCTGTGTGCCTCTCAATGATATAGTCTTTGAAAGTCACGTGACATGTAGATGGCTTAGCATAAATTATATTCATTTGAGTGCCATGTGCTAAATACATAGTGCATTAATTCACTTAATTTTCACTAGACCCCTACAAAGTATTAGTATTTTCATTTCCATTTCTTAGATTAGGCAATCATAAATGATGAATGATTTGCCCAGGTTCCATTGGTACTAAGTGGCAGGATGGAGATTCAGACTCAGATGTCTTTATTCCAAAGCCCATACTCTCAACCGCCATGCAGCAAAGACATCCAAGTGGGACCAGCTGACAGTGTAGACCCCTTGCCCATTCCCGTGATGGCATGTGGCAGGGCCAGCAGAGTTTAGAGCCTGTCTGTTTGAGGACAAAAAAGACTTCTATTTTATTAGGCTTTCCAGAAGTCCTAATAACCGCTGGATCAAATTCATGGTGTCAGCAGATAAGCCAAGGGTCCCTTAGTCTTTTGAGGGACATCACACAAGTTCCCTGCCAATTAGGAGTCATACAATTCTGTCTCCTAGAGCTCAGGCCCAGGGGAAGCCATCCTTCCACCTGGGACCATGTAGAGCACCCTAGAACTGATCAGAAACTGGGATAATCTGAAGGCCAAAGTCACCCAGTTTGGCAGCCTGGGTTTCCTAACTTCCCTGTAACAAGGAATTTGTCAGCCAGCCAACAGAATTCTTGTTACTGGACAGACAGAGCCGTTCTGACGAGTTCTTGCACACTGATTTTTCTTTTCTACACTGGATGCAAACACTGTCTATTATTAGAGTCTTTGCTTAGACAAACGAGGGATGATGGGTCAAGTGAAGACTGGCTTTCCTTTGCACACTCATCCTGAGCACACTCTGGCCATCCCAATTAGACTGACTGATGTGCCAGTCTGATGGGATTGTCTGGTGGTCCCTAAATCTCCTTAGCAACACGTTTGCAAAGGTTCTTGGAATAGAATGCATCTGCAGCTAATTCCATCCACTGCATGCTGCTTTATACTGGTTCCATTTGGAGGAAGATCCTTCCCTCCAAGTGCCTCAAATATCTCAATTATAAGATGGGGATAATTATTTAGGGTGATGCTCTCAGTGGTGATGGTGGACCTATACCCTAAGTTTTCTGTGCAGATAAGCAAGGTAAGGTATATGAAAATGCAAACTGTAAAGTGCTGAATTGATGCAGCCTATCTAACAGACTATATGACAGAATGGAGTAAACACCGGACTGGGAGTTTAATTCTTGTGCCTTTTGCAAGGCATATCACTTAACATTTCAAGGGGCTCTCTCTCCATCTGTGAAATGGCAAGTCATGACTTTAGCCTTTCCGACTAGCAGGGCAGTTATAGAACCCAAGCGAGCATTCTGGAAAGTCATTTGTAAACTGTACAGTATTGTGCAGGCACACAGGACAACTAACTTCACCAAGGGAAGTTTCCAACATGGAGAAATCGTATGGCAAATTCCTCTTGTAAGTCATCTCCTGCTCGCATATGCTTCTTAAGTCCAGAACATGCTTAGATTTCAATTTCAAACCAGCTCCAATGAATTGGCCACAGGTCCATGCTGAGGAGAATTTTATTCAATGGTTATTTGATGACTGACTGAATGAATGAATGATGCCAGGTATAGGAGGAGATGGCTCTATTTTTATAGCACTGACTCCACATGATGTGTTTAAACTCCTCCGTATAATTAGCTTCATGAACTCTCACCAAGCGGCATAAATCTTTATTGGTACTACTGAGAGTATCTGAATTTTTGAAAAAAGTTGCTCTTGCTCCAAAGTTTTTATTAAGAATTGTGACACCTGTTATATTAGTGCTTCTGTTAATTGAGCGTCAAGTGAATGAAATGCACACAGATGCAGGGGACTTGGCAGGTTCACGGGCAAGACATGGCTGTGCATTTGCTTCTGCGCCCAGCCTCTGGGCTGTGCCGGGTCTCTATCCCCACCGAGTGCCCGGGCGCTGCGGCTGTAAGGAAGATCCTGCCAGTTTCCCTTGTGGTCGATCTGCCATCTGTCCTCCCCCAGCCCTTCAATGTCCAGCTACAGCCTTTGAATCCCACTCATGCCCACTCACTTTGCCATGGGCAAGGTCAATGGCAGTCTGTTGGTGCCAGCAGAAAAGGAAGCCACAGCCATAGCTATCTGGTTTCCTGGCTGCCTCGTATTCAGCTTTCCCTACTTCAGTTTATTTGAGAGAGAGGGAGACAGTGAGCATGGGAGGGAGGAGCAGAAGGAGAGGGAGAGAGAGAGAGTCTTAAGCAGACTCCATGTGGAGTGTGGAGCCTGATGCAGGGCTCGAGCTCACAACCCTGAGATTATGACCTGAGCCAAAACCATGATTCAGACACCCCTAGGTGCCCCCTCCTTTAAATTTCACCAGGACATCCTTTCTGCTCAGCCCTCTGAACCTCACCCCTTGGGCATGACACCTATATATTACAGGATGCTCTTCTCAACGTACATTTTCTGGTATTTCCTTAACAGTGTAAAAACTAATGGACTTGGAGATTTGTGTTCAGTTCTCCAAGAACTCTTAAAAAGCTGCAGTAGAAGAAAGTGTGGTTCAATGGTGAAAATGATGACTAGCTTGGATGATGACCAATTCAGATAATTGGCCATAGACCTCTAATCTTGCTGGTATCCCTCTGTCACTCAGCAGGGACCGGGCCGATCATTCCATCAATACATTTATTTTGTCAGCTGTCACTGTGTGGCGCCCACATGTCTCAGCTGGGTAACTTAGACTGAGAAATGGAAACCTGCCAATATCAGAATCATTTCATCCCTATCACGTGCCTTTCTTGTCATATGGATTTTCAATGCATTTCTGCCTGGCTTGGCAAATCTAAGCCATGACCTTGCTTTTAGCTGCTGGGTCCCTTTAATTATTACTATCAATTCCAACCAGCTTGAGTCAGTACATTTCTAAACTGCATTAACTCAGTAAGTTCTACCCACAAGATTTCTATTTCATTCTGCCCAGCATCCCCCTCTACACACACACGCGTGTGCGCACACGCACACACACACACACACAGTCATCTCACCCAGTATCACTGAACTGGTTATTTCTTCTCAGCAGGGAGCGCGTGTATGTACACATATTGATTTATTTTCCTATGACTTTTCATACGCAGTTTCTCCTTGTAGTAGCTTCACTCCTGTCCAAAGGAAAGTCCTGGATTCCTGATAATGTTAAATAACTAAATCATTGCCCATTCAACAAACATTGAGTCCTTAGATTTCCAAACCAGGCACCATGATAAGTTCATGGGTATCAGTCATCATTGTGAGAGGCAAAGCAGAGGGTCCAAAAGTGGGTTTCAGAGAAAAGCTCCTTCCTGTTTCATTATAATTCCTGAGATGATGTGAGGACGTCACATATCTAATGAGAAAGCGATCATGAGGGGCCTCTGGGTGGCTCAGCAGGTTAAGCATCTGCCTTCAGCTCAGGTCATGATCCCAGGGTCATCCCATGATGGACTCCCTGCTCAGTCAAGAGCCTGCTCTTCCCACTCCCCACTGCTGTCTCTATCTCTGTCTCTGTCTCTCTCTCTCTCAAATAAATAAAATCTTAAAAAAAAAAAAGAATGATTATGAAATTGCCTGTCCTCCACATCAGGACTAGGAACTCCTCCCTCCAGGGGCCTCCTCCCTACCTAGGACCCTTGTCTGCTGGTGTCCATGCAACCAGTCCTTCTGAACATCACACAAACCACAGAGATTTTGCTCTGAGGTCACAGGCAGGGTGTGAAGGCAAGGAAGGGAAAGGGACGTGAGATTTCAAGTCAGGCCTGGCTCCAAACCCAGCTCTAGCACCGTGTGATCAAGCTCCTCTCCATCATCTGGGTAACGGGGATGACAACAGGACCGTCAGTGGGATGTAGGGTGAATACTGTGCATACACAAAGCTCCAGCACAGAGCCTGTTATTTACATGCTTCCCCTGCTCCTGTTAGAGTCCAGCTCAGTCATCGGCCAAGTATAGAAGCTCCAATACTTCCACCTTATCTTGAAACCCTCGTCCCACTCCTGATCCCCCTCTCAAAACAGTAACAGCAGCAAATGGTGCAGAGAGGCTACTGGTTAATTTCCAATGTATATGACTCTCTGCTTCCGCAACATAATCATGACTTCCTGCCAGCAATGTTATCACCCTGTTGAAAGAGTACATTCTACAATCTCCCTTGAGCTTATGCGCAGACACGATTAAGTTCTGGCCTATAAGATATAAATTAAAGTGGTGTGAAATTTCCAGGAAATAGTCGTTAAAAGAGGAGGCGTGCCCTCCTCTTTCCTTCAATTTCCTCCTTCTTGTTGCCTGGAACATTGATGTGAGGACTGGCGCTCTAGCAGTGATCCTAGCTTATGAGGACAGACTCACAGCCTATGGACATGCAGTAGGAGGAGCCTGGATCTCTGACATCTCTTTATATGGCTTTATCATTCACTGGCTGCTTATTCTGGGAATTCTTTTATATGAGAGGTAAATACACTTTGATCTCACGCAAGCCCACAAGTTATTTGGGAGTTTTCTGTTATAGACAGGTCAACTCTAAATGGTGTGCCTGATTTCTCCACTTTTCTCCTCTGCATCAGGTCAAGGGCCAGCTCAACTGAATAACCTCAGATCATTTCTTCTCCCCCTCGTTCATGTCAAAGATTCAAATTTGTGTGATAGATTTTCCACTTATTTGAGTTTATATTGGGTACCTACCCTGTCTTCACCAGGGATGAGGGACATTGAATCAGGAGGAAGGAGCCCCTAGGGACTCCTAAATTGATCCCACCTTTAGGAGTGAAAGATAAAACCCCGAAGGGAAATAGGAGCAGTGGCAACCAAGGTCCACCCCCAAACCTCCCATTCCTCATGCTTCTGTTGACCAGCATACAGCATCTGGGACTGTGGCAGCGGCAGGAGTCAGCGCGGTTGTGATTGTGAGTGCCGGGATCTCTGACTGCCAAGTAGGGACACCACCACCTTCATCTCTAGGTGACTCTAGTAGTGGGATACACAGGCCTCTATCTGTGCACAGAAGAGGATTTGAGGCTCGATTTGTTCAGCATCTATTACAAGTCTACCAAATACACTGGGGACACAGGATGCAGAGTTAACCAGCCTGCCTCGTACTCGCAGCCTGGAGGGAAGGGCACAAGTTGATGACCCAAGGTAAACAGATGGGTGGGAGTTACAGGACCGCACAGGGGTAGCTTGTAGTCTAGACAGGTGGGGCGGGGAATGAGGAGGAAGAGGCAGTAGGGATCGTCTCCACAGTGAGTCCAGCCTAGAAGCAGAATAGGAATCAGGCAAAGCAGTGGGGAAAGCAGGCTGGAAACAGTGGAGGGAAGAAGGGGGAGCATGTCTGGGCAAGTGCAGGTCATACTGTGGTCTTATTGGAGCCCAGAGTGTGAGGGGACACAGTGGGCCAGAAGCAGGCCACAGAGGACTTCAAGGGATGTGAAGCAGAGCCTCGAATCTACCCTGTAACCAAGGGAGGGCTGCTGAAGCATTGTCATCATGAGCTCGACGTGATGAAATATGCATTCTAGAATGAGTAGAAGGATTGTTGCATGTGGAGAACAGGCAGTGGAAGAGGGGCCAAAGGATCATGGTGCAGTAACCAAGGAGGAGCCTGTTGAAATAATATAATTGAAAAACAACGGTGTCTTGAACAGAGAGGAACATTGCCTTACCAAAAAAAGTGCAGCAATGTTCGGGCCAGTTCATATTTCGTTCCCCAGTGAAAGCCAAAAACCTAGTGTTAAATTGCAGGCATCTCTGCATGCATCCAGAGGAACAGAGGCCAAGTGTACAAATTGCTGGGATCCCACTTGTACTGGAGCAGAGCATCAGAAAATTAGCAGTTAGCTCAGTGCCTCTTAGACCATCTCGCCGAGACACCTCCAGTGGTCTCTCCACAGGTCTCCCGGGCTGTGTCAGGAGCTGGAAAGCTGACAAATCAGAATGGTGTCGCTGGTTACTCTGGCATTCTGAGTGAACGAGGGACGGGAGGAATGAATGTATGAACTTATCAATTGCATTTCTGGATGAGGGCCACCCTGGTTTCTAGAGTTAACCATCAGAGCGATGTGGGACCCAGGAAAGTTAACAAAAATCCCCTACCCCTGGACAAGCAGAGCAGGACTGATTCCATTTTGTGCTGCACCCGCCACCTCCTGTATGACCCCCACATGACCTGCTTATTGCTTAGCGTACTGTACTGCCCCACCCTAGTCAAGCCCAGGGCACACCCTAATCGGAAATCGGCTCATAACAATGTAACCCGCCTTGTGCCCGCCAAAACTGCGCTCCATTCTGACCACAGTACTAGGCCAGCTCAAGTGGATACTATAGGGTAAGGTGTAATTCAATCGGCCACCTGCGTGTGGACCGACATGACTGTGCAACTTTCTGTGTATCCCATGGGCCAGTGGCCCCTAGAAAGCTGCTACGCCTCGTAGCCTCGGGGTCCAAGTCCCTGCTCCGCTGTGTCGGGTGCACTTGGACCCAAGCCCGAGCTTGTAAATAAACCCTCGTGTGTTTGCATCGGTGTCGGCTCCTTGGTGGTGTCTCGGATTGGCAATCTTGGGCACAACAAGCGAGGGGATTTTTCACCCCACTTTCTGCCTTTTATTTTAAGTACTTCTTAAAAGAACTGGAAAGTGTTATTGAACCATTCCTTCCTCACACTACTCAGAGGAGTGAGCCATCATTCTCCATCAGAAATGGTGGCTGGGATGGGTGCGATGCCTCACACACCTGGACTTTTAGCTGATCTTACAGCCGTTTACTGACAGGGGAGGTGTGTAATTTGGGAAATGTATTTTTGGAAATGCTATAGATGCAGAACAAAAGTTAAGCAGATAGATAACACATGGAGCCCGAGTTATCAAGCACTTTGTTACCTTATTCAAAAACAACAAAAACACCAACCTTTCCTGAGCTTTCACTGTTCACTTCGGAGTCTGGTGAGAAGTAGGTTTTCTCCAGGTGTGGCAATTGTTCTGGTGGGAATAAATTCAGCAAAGGAAACCATGCGCCATATGCCAAGCTAGTCAGTGTATGTGTTTATGCTGAATTGTGCATTATGGGTTCATTCCATTTCCATCCTGCCTGTTAACCTTCTATAAGAAGAAAAAGAAAGTTCCTTGAGTAAATCTGCATACAGCGTTTTCAAGCTGATGCTGACATAAGTCTCATATTCAAGGAACTCTACGAATATTAACCAATGCCTCCCTTTCCTTTCCATTGGGTTCAAACACATTCATTAACACCCAGGAGTCTGGGGGCCCCGAGATGCCTCCTGGATTCTTGTCCCCCTGGATCATGACTCCCACAGCTTGATCACACAGAATGGTTCAGCCCAAAAGCATCTATGCACCACCTTGCACCCTTTAGGATAGCTACTTTAAAACAACAACAACAGAAAAGAACAAGGGTTGGTGAGGATGTGGAGAAATCAGGACCCTTGTGCACTGTTGGTGAGAATGTAAAATGGTGTCACTCCTGTGGAAAACAGTGTGGTAGCTTCTCAAAAATATTTTTTTAAAATACAAGAACTACTATACAATCCAGAAATACCACTTCTGGGTATATATCCCAAAGCATTGGAAGCAGGTTCTCAAAGGGATGTCTGAACACCCATATTCAGAGCAGCATCATTCACAATACTCAAAAGATGGAAACAACCCAGATGTCCACTGACGATTGAATACATAAGCAAAACATGGTCTATGTGTTCGATAGAATATGATCCAGCCTTCAAAAAGAAGGAAATCCTGACACCTGCTACAACATGGATGAGCCTTGAGGACATTATGTTAAGTGACATAAGCCAGTCATGAAAAGACAAATAGTGTATGATTCCACTCCCGTGAGACACCTAGAGTTGTCACAAATTCATAGAGACGGGAAGTAGAATGGTGGTTACCATTGGCTAAGGGGAACAGGGTGGGGAATTCGTGTTTAATGGGGACAAAGTTTCATTTTTCTAGGATGAAGCATTCCAGGGATGGATGGCGGTGATGGTTGTGATGATAAAATGTAAAAATAAAATAAGTAAATGTATTTAAACACCACTGAACTGTACACTTAGAAATAGTTAAGATGATAAATTTTATGTTATGTGTATTTTGCCACAGTTTTAAATAAAAAGCATCAAGGAGTCTGTAGGAGAAAAAGAGGTACCAGACTGTTCTGCTTGGTCAGCCCTGAGGAAAACCTAAGGGAGATGTGTCTTCTCCGCTTCTCCCCTTGCTTTCTCAATCCTTTCCTTGCTCCCTGCACTCTGCTCACTTCGGGGTGTCCTCAGAGCCTGAGAGGTCTCTGCTCTTCCCCTTCCTCTACCATTAAGGTCATTCCCCACCAAGAGCTCAGCTGCCCCCCAGGAGCCCCAGGCAAGATCTCCAGATTCCTCCACCTTTCCACTTAGCTTCAGACTCACGCTGCCACTTGCCCACTGGAAATGTGCCCCCACGACCCCACAGAGAACTCCTCCTCCCCCCAGACACATCTTCCTTCCACTTTCTGATCTTAAGTTATGACTTAGACTCTACTGAGCTCCCAATCCCCTCCATCGCTTAGCTCCCGCATTCTGTTTTCTTCACTGCTTTTTAAAACATGCATGTGATCATGTCATCCTCCTGCTTTAAAATTGTACCAAGCCTCCGCCATTACTTCTAAAAGTAACCTTTTCCAATATCCCAAGGCCGAGTTGGGTACATTCAAGGGTCTCAGGAAATAAATGAATCCAACTGGCTTTGGGTCAGGTGACAATTCCTGTGAGAAGAAAGATGCTGTCATGCATGAAGAAGGTAGCTGCAAAAGGCAGAATTTTAGAGCTGACTCCCAAGATTCCTGACCCTTGGTTATAAAATCAAACCTAGGACTGCTGGGAAGGGTTTTGCCGTTGCGATTAAAGCCCCAACTCAGTTAACCTTAAAATATGTAGATTATCTGTTTGGGCCTGACCCAATCAGGTGAGTGCTTAGGAAGGGGAGTCTTTTTTTCCCCTGGCTTATAGCAGAAGTGGGAGTCAGAAAAAGTGGAAGCAAGTGAAGGATCCGATGTGCTCTTGTTGGCTTTGAAGATGAAGAGGCGACCTGCAAAAACCAGAGATCAGCCTCTCGGAGTGAGAATGACCCCACTAAATTCTGCCAACAATCTGAAGACATCTAGAAGCAGATTCCTCTTCAGACTCTCGGAGTAAAAGCCTAGCCTGGCCACCATCTTCGTTTCAGTCTTGTGAGACCCTAAACAGAGAGCATACCTGAGCCCACCCCAAC
This sequence comes from Nyctereutes procyonoides, assembly GCF_905146905.1. NCBI lineage: Eukaryota > Metazoa > Chordata > Mammalia > Carnivora > Canidae > Nyctereutes > Nyctereutes procyonoides. The sequence goes on from NW_026575126.1 coordinate 73,918,756, forward strand.
TTTTAACCTAAAATGCTGCAAGCTAACACGTGGGTATTGCTTTCTACCACTTGATTTGCAGTGATTCCACAACACTGGGAAATGAATGCAGCACTCTCTGGGACAGCTCTTGGTGGTGGTGGTGGTGGGGGCTTCCCCGAAGGCAGGACGAGCTCAGCAAGCCGGCCCCAAGGAACTGTTCCACCCACCAACCCACTTTAAACAGACCCATTTACCTCTTTCTGCCCTCTATGACTTTCTCTGTTCTTAATTAGATCCACTTTGGAACTTCATGGACTTTTCAAAAACAATTCTTAGGATTGTAATTACTTTTATCCTCATCTAGAGACACTTAAGACTGCAAAGTATAATATAGCATCGTCTTTGGCACACATCATTGTATATGGTTGTATTAAGCTTAATAAATGAATACCAACCCCTCCTCCTACCTTTGTCCTCTCTCCCACCTCTGTGTATGTGTGTGTGTCTGTTTCTCTCTCTCTCTCTCTGTCTCTCTTCCTCATACCCCCCACCGTCCCCCCCCCCCCACACGACCAAATTATGCCTCAATCTCTTACTTGGAAGGAAATAAACAGCCATTTTCAATAAGAAAATAAAAGAGTTTGTCAGTGTCTACACTGTCTGCTAATAACTGATTTAAGAACATGAACTTTGGAATCACCTAGGGTAAAATCTGCACTCCAGGTCCCTCTTTAGTGGCTATGTGAAATCTCTTGGTTTTTTTCACCTGTCATACGTGCACAATAATAGCATTCGTATGAAGATTCATTTAAATATGGCCCATGAAGTCCTTAGCAGTAAATGAGTCCATACTCAGTAAATGAGACTGTTACTATTATAAAGGAGATGAATATGTGTGAGCCTTTAAAAGTAAGGACATTAGGACCAGCTCAGGCTTGCTCAAGGCTAGGTGCCCAGTTTGGTTTGGTCATGGTTTTGAGTTTAGCCCTGTCCAAGCTAAATTCTCTCAGATTGTCTTTCTGCCACGTAAACATCTCTGAGATGCCTCCAGCTGCTCTTTGAGTTATCTGCAGACATTTGGTAAGTGAGAAAGAGACAAAGAAATGCAGATTGGAGCCCTTAGCAACATCTTTTTTAAAAGATTTTATTTTTTTATTTGAGAGAGAGAGCACCAGCAGGAGGGAGAGGCAGAGGGAGAGGGAAAAGCAGACTCTCCGCTTAGCAGGAAGCCCGACATCCCAGGACCCTGAGATCATGACCTGAGCTGAAGGCAGACGTTTTACTGAGCCACCCAGGAGCCCCAGCAGCATCTTTTCTTTCTCATGCCATTCCAGAGCCAAGCCCAGTATCTTGAGTGTGTAAGGACACAGCAAATAAACATGCACCTGTCAGGAGCTGATTGCAAGGGCTGTGACTGCTGTATCTGGGGGCGATGTCAGAGTCTGATTTCTGGACATGTCAGAAACAAAACAGGGAAGAATAAGTGGACACAAAAAGTGCAGAGTGAGGCGATAATTGTTTTTCATCCAAGTGTTCAAAAGAAAGAGTTCAAGAACACAAAATGTAGCAGAGCTTTACATGCTAGCAGGATCCTTCAGATCCCAGCAGATCCCTGCAGCTCCTTGGGATCTGGGCAGATCTGAGCTATAGTGGGATCCCAAGTGTTCTGGAGCATTTGGGAAGCTTCTCACAGAGAGGGTAAAGTAGGGAGGTTCCCCTACATCTCAGGGACTAAATAATAATGCACTACACCAGGGTTCACTAGGTTTGCAAAGATGTCCCCAGACTGGCAGCAGCTGCAGTATCACCTGGGAACTTGTAAGAAATGCAAAATTCCCAAGTCTCACCCAGACCTAATAAATTAAAAACTCAGGTGCTGGAGACGGGCCATCTGTGTTTCAATGTGCCCCTGGGTGGTCCTGATGCTGACTGAATGTTGAGAACCGTGGTTCTCAAATACATATTCAAATATATGTATACATGAAATTACATATATATCAAAGGATGCTAAGAAAAAATATCCAAAACTTGGAAGTCAAGCAAAGAAAGCAGAGCAAGACCTTTCAGTATTATACAGAGGCATTATTCAGCAGGCAACCCATTATTTAGGGGAATGTAGTTCTGGTTGGATTTGCTATGGATTATACATTAGATCCCAGCCACTAGTAAGTTATATGTAACTCCTAGTTTCTGATCCATTAGAAAAGACGACCTCCAAGGCCGTGGGTTTTAATTGCGCTATAGGACAGTAAGCACTTTCATATCTGACTCAGCAGTCTTCTGCTCACATTCCTTTTGGAATGCCTTTAAATATCCAGCTCTTGAAGATGCACTTTGGCCAGCTTTACCATTTTACTGGATCCCTCATTAAATGAGTGGACAAGTCTTTGACACATGTTGGTTCTATATTCATAGGAGGATCAGGTTTTTAACACTTTGAAAATTATTTTTCCAGATAAATACATCTTGACTACAAGACCCGAAGTATACCTTGGGTTAAATTCCATCCTGGTAGTCAATTGTGAAACCATCTGTGTGGAAGGGCCATGTGTCTGCCCCATAGAGGAACTAGCTTTTCTGAAGATAGTGGCTGAGCCCTCTCCTTCTCCTTCTGCCCTGACTCGTGTGGGCATTCTTTGTCTCTCTCAAATAAATAAATAAATAAATCTTTCAAAAAAAAAAGAAAAAAGAAAAGAAAAGAAAAGAAAAAAGAGTGTTAGGGAAAAAATAAAACAAAAAAATTTCAGGCAAAAAAGAGTGTTATCAGGGGTGCCTGGCTGGCTCATTCAGTGGAACCTGTGACCCACAACCCAATGGTTGTGGGTTCAAGCCCCATGTTGGATGTAGAATTTACTTAAAAATAAAAAAATTCTAAAGAGTGTTATTGAATTCTCTGACTCCAGTTTGTTCTTCAAAACATGAGAAAAATTGATTCTTCACAGAGTAAGATTCAGTGATAAAACATGTGAGATGAACCTAGCACCCTGCCTTTGATAAAATCCACTAGGTACTTGCCAATGTGATCGGCCTACACTACTGCATTTCACATTGGGGTGAAAGCTTTCCCCAATTATAGGATTCTCAGATATCTTACAGGCAAGTTGGGGGATATATTTTGGGGTGAATAAACCTCTGCACTCACACTAGAACTACTGGGTAGATTCCAAAGGCAGACCTGATCTGGAGCTTTCAGTTGAGTTGGAATGGCAGGCAACACATAGTGCTGCCTTTGTTGATGAAATAGAGGGAAGAAGGAAGGAGAAACTGAATAAATATAAATGCTTCATTTTGAAGACAAATGGCAGAGACCTGGGTGGTTCAATCGGTTAAGCATCAGACTCTTGATTTCTGCTCAGATCATGATCTCAAGGTTGTGAGATTGAGCCCCATGTCGGGCTCCTCGCTGGGTGTGGAGCCTGCTTGAGATTTTCTCTCTCCCTCTCCATCTCCCCCTGCCCCCCAACCCAGCTCGGTCTTTCTCTCTCAAATAAATAAATAAGTAAATCAATCAATCAATCAATCAATCAATAAATAAATAAATAAATAAATAAATAAAGGAAAGTGATTCTGGGGCATTCAAATTACCCAGACATGCACAGCGTTCCTTTGCTCCTATCAACTTGTAGGAACAAAATAATATGACTGAATGTGCCCACATCCACAAGAAAGGGCATCAGGCTGCCTTGTCAACTCACTGCAGACTCCTTTATATATGTATGTACTCCAAGGAACACCTGTCAGGGGAGGGCAGGGTCTGAATGGGAACACCTGGGGGCATCTCCACTCCTGGGAATTAAGTGCTCCAAAAGTGAGTGAGCAGGTGCCATTCATCTCAGGTAGGAGGTCTTTACCTGGGGTTTGTAATCATAAATCCAGATGGAGAAAAACATTACATCTTTAATTTTCCCTTACCACTAACTGAAATGTAGCATTTCCTTCGATTACACATGCGGATGACAAACTGCAACAGAATGTGCATTGCCTGAGATGTTACCCCTCACAAAATCACAGATATTTCCATATCACATCGTACTTGTGCAACTATCACAAAATATCAATTATATGCATCATGACTTCAAATTAGGCTCATGATTAGTCCCGCAGCTAGAACTTGTTACCTAACATGTCAATAAAGAAGCAGATCTGTTACTATGTCACAAATTTGTTTTGGTAATATTGTGATAAATGGTTTAAGCATAACTGGATTCTTCTTTAATCCAATTTATTTTATTTTATTCTTTTTTTATAAAAGATTTTATTTATTTCTTTTAGAGAGAGAGAGAGAAAAGCATAAGCAGGGCTGGGGTGGAGGGCAGAGGGAGAGGGAGAGAGACAATCTTCAAGCGGACTCCATGCTGAGCTCGGAGCCTGTTGAGGGGCTCTATCCCAGGACCCTGATATCGTGACCCGAGCAGAAATCAGGAGTTAGATGCTTGACTGAGCCACCCAGGAGCCCCTATTATATTCTTTAGGAATGGTCTTCTGAGAAGGGGACTGTAGGGCTCTTCAGATAGTCAAGGGTCCTGGGCACAAGTTGAGTGTAATGAACCTACTGCCTAAGAACCAAAGCATGATGACCTGGTATTACAGAACATGCTCCACCCATGAGAAAACTTAATTACTAAGGAAGAGTCTACACTCTGCACCATGGTGAGGACAGAAACTCCTTCAAGACAAGAAATAAAAAGACGAATTGTATGGAGTACTGACTTCACATTACAGACTGTAGATTACTGAAAATAACCTCATGTCATCCTAATAATAACCTCGTGAGGTGAGAACAATTTCCCCTATTTTACAGGTGGGTAAACATGGCTCAGGAAGTGTATTCACACTGCTGGGGAATGAAGGAACTAAACCCAACTTCAACACAGGTCTTTTGACTTTCCACTCTCTGACCATGGCCATGACAATGAGACTCAGCTTTAGAAGGACTACTCCACAAATGAAGAGGTCAACACATACCCCAGAGAAGAAGCCACTTTGGGGGGTCATGGAAGTGCATTGCTCAGATCCTGCTTCGCAAGAACCCAGAGGGAGGAGTCCTGCATCAACACTGTGAGCTCCTCTGCAGCATTTGCTCTGAAGACACACTGTCCACAGTCAGAGATCCTAAAACCAGCTGTTCCTACCTGATGGGGCAGGTATCTGCTGGTGGACAATCTATCTGTGGTCCAAGGCCTCTCCAAGTTAAGTACATCCTCCTTCCACCCCTCTACTCTTTCACAGGGGCCAGAGTGGCACTGTGGTCTGAAAGCTCTCACCAGTGTGTTTCTTGTGACAGTTTCATAGGCCAAGAAGGGAAAACAAACTCTCCTCCTAAACTGTCACATGAAGAATACATCACGGTAAAATAAACAGATGTGACATGGGCCAACATTGTTCCAGCTTCCAACACCAGTGTAGTTCTATTAAAAGTCAAGATTGCGATTATATTTGATGGAGAATTCTGGGGGGATTCTGGAATGCTGGTGATTCCATTTCTTGAGCTGGGTGCTGATTTAACAGGTATACTCAGATGGTGACAATTCAAGATGTTCGCTTATGATCTGTGCAGATTTCTATCCACCTATTTTTCTTTGTTAAAATATTTTTTCAAAAGTGGGCATATTCATGGCACCTGGCATCCAATGAGGTGGAATTTGAGGGGTTGCTCTCTGTAGGGCAGGATGCAATGTACGAATCACCGGTGGTGGGGAGGGGGTTACTCTGCACAATATACACTCTGCAGGGTCCGGGGATTTGATTGGAACTGGGTTGTGGCCCTTAACAAAGAAACTTAAGTCTATTTATGTTGGGGGTCCTGAGCACTAACAGAGGTTCTAGGCTTATCTGATATATATGGTCTTTATAACCAAACTTCAGTTAAATAAATAAGTGGCTTACTTAAATCTTGACATTCCAGAGATGTCAAAAAGAGAAGAAATAGGGAGTTCTTGGTATTACCCATGGCAGGATTCATTGCTTGACTTTGAAAGTATGACGTGCAGCTCGCAGAGAGAATGAATCTGCCCGGCTGGAGAAATGTGGATATATGTTTGACAAATCAATTCCCTTCCCTGAAGTAGGAGGAGGGAGGCTCCCATGGAGGTCAGGCAGCTCAATTACCACAGGCAAAGCCGGGCAGCGGAGGTCTTGCAGAATCAAGGGGCCCCCTCGCGCTGACGTTTGCACGGGGAATTGCTGGCATCGCCTGGTTGGCTGGGAACCACTGCAGCGAGCCTGTGAAATGAATGACATCCTCACCTCCGCCAGCAGGGCCAGCCCCTGCCCTCAGTCCCACAGCTTCAGAAACATCTCGAGGCTGAAAAGCACGGAGCGCTCTGCTGAACAGGACAGATGCCCCCGTTGGATCACAGGAGCCCAGATAATAGTTGCCTTCCTCCCGTTCTTTCAGCCAACCCTCCATCCCCAGGGCCTCTGAGTGGGGTCACTGACCTCCTACTTGCAGGACAGAAGGAGCTAACTTTTTGGTACTCAGGTGAATTATAGGAAATATGGCCTCAAATCAACAGCAGCACCTAAAGCGGAGGTGGTTTATAAGGGCTAAGAGCATGAGTTAAAAGTATAATTCTCACTCAGTAGCAGTGTGATCTTAGGCAAATTTTTTAACCTCTCTGCACCTCATCCACCTCCTGTATGAAGAAAAAAAAAAGGAGATTCATTAGAGTACTTAGGTCAGAGAATTATGAGAATTAAACTAGTTAATACAAGTAGAGTATTGTAAAAAGTACAACTGGTAGACCTCGGCTACTATCGCAGTGGTGCTCATTAATGCTGTTCACCAAATATTTCTGGCCCTCTGCGTCCCGAGGACATGGTACGTGGTAGGATTTCCCTTAAAATGTAAATTAGCCATGTGGCTTGTTTTTGTCAAAGAAATGTAGGCAGAACTACATTTCATTCACATGTCATTTCTAGACAGAAACTCTAAGAGCTGGCATGCAGTTTACCAACTTCCTTTTTTAGTGACTGGAAAATTTGGCGACACAGAGATGGAGCCTCCTTGAGTATGAGCCAGGGTGGGGGCGGTTAGGGAGCCAAAGTCTTAGCCCATGGTGGGTGAACCTGTGCTGTGGAAAGAAATTTCCACTGAAGTTTTGTATTCATTTGCTACTGCAACATCATCTAATCTCTTCTGGCTGAACTAATACCTAAAAACACGAACACAAACTGATACCTAAAAACCCGATGTTGCTATCACACAAACTTCCAAGACATGGAATTAGCTTGGAATCCAGGAAGCCTGCAGGGAGGAAGCCACTATTTTAGGCGGGAAGAAAGCACCCCTGTTATGTTTACCATAGGAAACAGGTGGTTACCATTGTTGCCTACTGTAACCTACAATCCAGGTTAAAACCTTGCAGCTCTAGAGAAACAAATGGCAAGACAATGTGTATATTGGTTGTCAGTGGCTTCCAGTGGCCAGAAATACCAAAAAAATAAAGCAGCTTGGGAAACAAGTAGCCAGTTTGCATCCAGGAATGAAGAGAAATGCAGAGTCCAGAAATTCAGAGGCAGGTAGCCTCGGAAGGGTAAATATTAGAGATAAAATTGAGAGGTGCAGAGTCTAATGAAGCCTGTAGAGCAAGAATCAAATTTGGACTTTGGCCTCACATGGATTATTAATATTTCTGAGTATCCTTAACTATGCTTGGAAACAGCTCCACTCAGGGAACCAGAAAGGCTTTTGCACCTGTGGTTCAGAGAGCTGTGGACCCACTAAGACTCCATGCCTGATTCTAAGACCCAGAGTCCTCCTTATCCTCATGGACTGGGTTTGCTTCCCTGCCTTAGCTCACTTCCTGCCTCAAAATTTCCAGTCCTGTCTGCTTTCTCTGATCAAATGCCAGCTTTTTTTTTTTCTTTAGCTTCTGGCCTTATGCCCTACCTTGTTCTAGGGGCCAGAGTCCTTCTCCTGAGCTCTGGTCCCTGTGAGTCTACCTCTACCAGCTCCTATCATACCCTTGAAACCCTGCAAACTTGAGCCTCTGAATATGGCCATGGCCAAAAAATTTTGAATCTGTGACATTTACCTGTGACTCTCTTGTCTTGCTGGAATTTCCCAAGTTGTCTTATGCCAGGACTGGCCAGTTTGCAAGCCACAACTTAGCGAGTGTCTCAGTCACTTGGACATGGCTCATTCCAGCCCAGGAACTCCACTTTTGGCCTTATCTTTTCTGAGACTTGGTGTCCAAAGCTGAACACAAGAGTCTAAGTGGTTTCTCACAAGGGCAGGATGCAAAGGGCCTAGTATCTGTCTTTTCTGACTTTCAACTGCTACTAATGCAAGCTGAAATTTCACTGGTTCTTTTCTCTGCTTTGTGCTTTTCAATGAGCCTACCCACCTGGCATTTGGCACAGCTAGCAACCCCATGACTCCTGCTCCCTCCCAAGCATTGTAACACCCACATTATGAACCTTTCCTTTCAGTGTTTATTGCATTCTGCTTCCAGAATTCTGCAGATTCCCTCTGCTCCGGGTCCCAGAGTGACCCACTATGCTCTTCTGATATGACCTTTGGCTCTATTTTCAGGCCATGATTTTCACTTGTTCCTTGAATTATGGCTGCTTCCTGCAAGTGAAACACCCCAACCTAGATCAACCTGGCCTATGGGACCCTCCTGGGATGATTCGTGTGGTCGACCTTCCCACTGAACACACCCCAATTCAGAAGAAAGAAGTTGGACCCTTTCTTTGCTGTGGCTCAGGAGAAACGTTGGGTGAACAGAATGCCCAGATGTTTACCACATGAACACTTTTCAAGATGCAAAGATCCCTGATCCTATGTCTGAACATTGAACTCACTGTACCTACATATAATGTTTAGTAACTTATTTTTAGAACAGTCACAAAATTGGATTAATTATAATCCTTTGTTAATGACACACTATTAATGGTGAATATAGAGTCCTCTTCTTTTTTAAAAAAGTTTATGTATTTATTTCACAGAGAGATGGAGCAGGAGCACGGGGAGGGGCAGAGGAAGAGGGGGAGAGAATCTTAAGCAGATTCTGGGTGCAGAGCCTGACGTGGGACTTGATCTCATGACCCTGATATCATGACCTAAGCCGAAACCAAGAGTTGGACACTTAACTGACTGAGCCACCCAGGCTCCCCTAGAGTAGTCCTCTTCTGATTTTAATAATATTTATTTCTATATTAATTCATTTATTTTTGAAAATATAGTGATTTTCATGAACCCACAATTGAATCCCAAATGGGCAATTAAAAATAACCTACATCTACTTGTGTATCCTTTCTTTTTCCCACTGGTCTATAGCTAGTGCTAGTAAAGGGAAATTACCCAACATGTTCTTGGTTAATCCATGCTAACTTCACCTGATCATTTCTCTCCTATCTGATTGTAAACAAACTCTCCAGATGCCTGCCTGGTCTGACTTTGGGCAACTTTGAACTTCTGTCCTGTCCTGAACCCAGTGTTAGTCTAAGATTCCTTATCATTTGGTCACTCAGTGCCATGCGCCTGGGAGAGTATTACCTTGCAAGGCTTAGATTTACTTGGCACATTTTTACAACTGACATCTATTCTATTCCTCCATAGCTTCCCTCTGGATTTTTTTTCTTCCTATTTCCACAAAACATTAGTTGGCAAACGTCCCATTTTAGAATGCTTTTGTCTTTAGAAAAACCCACAGTTCAGTTCTTTTGATCTGAAAGTGAAAATACATACATCCGTGTTCCTATCTCCATGAGAAATTACATCCTAAAGTGCCACCCCTGACATTAAGCTTGCCTGGCTCATACACCTGCACACTTGTCAACTGACTAATTTTTCTTCACAATTAGTAGAAACCTGAGGAAAGATACCTTAACATCTGGTGGGCTTTCAGGCAACTTATTATAGGAATTTGGCACCTGGATCGCCTGTAGAGTATCTGCTAAGTGTTCCACAGGAAGAGGATTCCTAGGGGTTCAATACTCATCTATTCATAGGGACTTGATACAAGCAAAGTTCGTAAATGTCAAAGGAAAGTGCATTCGAGATGTCTCCTTTGGTACATTTTAAGGGCAACCAAGCTCATTCTTAAAAGGCAATAAAGCAATGTATGAGGGGTAATTCCATTGTCAGCATCTATACATGAAGAAAGGAAAGAGATAAAGACAAAAAAAAAAGAACAAGGAGGGAGAGAAGGGAAGAGAAATGAGCGGGTGAGAGAGAAAGAAGACAGAGCAGATGAGCCTAGACTGGGGCTGAGCTGGCTGTCCATTGAAATTCACTCTTAAAGTTTCTAGACTTTGCATGGCAGAGGCATATGGTAGGCTCTGTGAAGAGCACCAGTAGAGGAAGAAATAAACGGCCGGTTGCTGGCATCAAGTGTACAATCCTATGGTGCACAGGGGCTGGGAAACAAATGTTTGTGAATTAATCCAAAGGCCATCAAGAGAGGACTGACCCCTTGGATTGGTGAGCTACTCATTAGCTCGGCCCCATAAATATGAGCAATTATATACATAAGAGAGAAATATGGGCTGTAGATCACATTACACTGTTGGAATGTAATACCAATAAAATCTTACAACTGTTAATAAATTCTCATCATAGACAAGTGTTCTAGACAACAAACTTATTGCCATGTTATGCCCTGGACCAGAGTAAGCAAATGTTTTGATCTGAAATAAGCCAGTATGAAATCTTTTACAACACATTACCTTGAACGATAGCAATAAAAATTTTTCTCTGATTTGTGAGCATCAAACAAATATTAAAAAATAAAACTTTTCTGCTTTCCTCTATGCAAACTACCTATTCTCTGTCCCCACCAAAAAAAAAAACCACCACAATTCAATTATCAAGTGATAATTTGAATTATCTGAATAATTAGCTGAATTATTTCTGTCATCCTACCATTAAGTGGCTACCATTAAGTGGCTATTAATTTGCAAATGTCCTCACCTCTTTCAATTTTCCAACATACACTCAGAGCCAAACACAGAAACCTGCACCCAAGGATGTAAGTGCACCCAGAATTTTTAAGAGGACTAGGAACAATGCAATACCAATAAATGGTTCTGAAAATTGAGTGGACAAACTGATCAATCAACCAAGGAATTAAAAAATGAGTGGGAGGAAAAAAATGAATGAATACAAGAGCTTGGAATTCAGTAGGAGAGAAGTGAGGGAGTTTGAATCAGGTGCACTATTATCTTTCACCAGTAGTTTTAGAACACTTCTTTTTTGTAGAGATAAATCTACTTATTTTCTGAGAGAGGGAGAGTGTGTGTGCATGAGCGGGGGGGGGGGGAGGGGCAGAGGGAGAAGGAGAGAGAGAATTTCAAGCAGACTCCACGCTGAGAGTAGAGCCCAACTCGGGGCTCCATTCCAGGGCCCTGAGATCATGAACCGAAACCAAGAGTTTGACGCTTAAAAGACTGAGCCACCCAGGTACTCATAGAACACTCCTCCTTATTGTTTGATTGACTATAACAGTTGGTCTTCAGTCCCACTTCATTTCTGCTTCTGCAGGCAAAGAATATGCTTTCCAGCCAGTCAGGTTGACAGGGGAGCTGTCCCACCGGAGTATGGGATAAACAGATTGTATCGGTGCTGCTGAGAAGTTGGCTTCTTGTCATTTAGTATGAAGGCAGGGCAGCCCTCAGACAGCTATTGGGTTCAGAAATTACATATTCAGTGTAGTTCCTAGTTCCCTGGATGTGAAATACTCACTACCATGTATTTGAGGACTTACTGACATATGAGTCCCAGTATCTAGAAAGATAGAAGGACAAACTCCTAAGGCAAAAATCTAATAAAGTGCTAGTTTTGAGGCATAGTCTAATTATTTGATTTTGCCATGTTTCTTTCAGTCTTGATAAGTGGGGTTTTTTCCCCCATCCACGTCTTCCTTCTTGTTCTCCTTCTTGTTTTAAACAGAAAGAACAATTCTGATGATTATGAATGAGAATACATAGTCCCTGGTGGGATCAAGACTTCTAATTCTATTTTATCCCATTCATAAACCTTTCTAGGTAAGATATCGGTTAAATTCTAGTCTTGAATTATTCAGTGGAAGCTGCACTGAAATATCATGTGGAGTAAGGGAGAGCCCATAATACACATTTAGTATTCTTTCAATCTGCTGTTATATGTCATACCTTCTAATCCTTCTCTCTACCCTCAGCTCGGTAATCCCTTTAGTGACATATACACATGCACACATATCCATTCTAAATAATCCCTCCTTTCTTGAACAACACAAGGAAGTCTTCTTTACATACCTCATTCCATAACAAAATTCCTTTTTTTAGAGCTATTTTTTTGTTAACTGGATTTATTGTAGCAACCATTTTGTTCTACATACAAATATTGAATAATTATGGGGTTTTTTTTCAAACCAAGACACAGACTCTTAAGCACAAAGAACACACGGATGGTCACCAGAGGGGACAGGGTGGCAGGATGAGTGAAATAGGTGGAGAGGGATTAAGGAGGGCACATGTCCTGATGAGCACTGGGTGTTGAATGGAAATATTGAATCACTACACAGCACACTTGAAACTAACATCACATTGTATGTTAACTAAGTGGAATTTTTTTCTTAAGATTTTATTTATTTATTCATGAGACACACACACACACACACAGAGAGACACAGGCAGGGAACCCGACATGGGACTCGATCTCGGGTCTCCAGGATCATGCCCTGGGCCGAAAGCAGTGCTAAACCGCTGAGCCACCTGGGCTGCCCAACTAAGTGGAATTTAAACAACAATTTTAGAGATTTTTTTTTGGAAAATTATAAATAGTACCTCATTAATGGGAACCCAGTCTCAATAATCTTACACATGTAACCAGAGCGTAAAAATGCCACAGCTGATCCCTTATGAGCACAGATAATTTCCACAGTTATCATAGTCATTCTTCAGCCCTGAGGGTATGGGTGGCCCATTTCCGAAGCAGGTGTATTTAAAAGAGTTTGGTTTAAATGGCACCAACTTCACATGAATTAGTAATTGGAATCAAGTGACATATTTGAATAGGAAAGGCAACTACAAATACATTAAAGTGAGACTTGATGGGGAATTTAAGGTATATTTGGATGCAACCAAGATGGAAAAGTGATTGTGCTCTACACTTTTGAACAATGGGCAATGAACAGATTCATGTCATACATGGAACAGAGGAGAGAGCAGGGAGGTGGTGGGCTCAGAATAAGGAGTAGATATAAAAAGCCAGAGTCTAGGAGTCAAGAAGAAGAGGTAAGATGGGAAGGAAGAAGAAGAATACAGAGTTGGAAGAGAAAAGAGACAGATGGAAGAAGAAGGACACCATCTTGAATATTTGTAGGATGTAATATATTAGACAGCAAAGCCAAATTAACCCATGAGGCCCCAGAAAGCAGAATTAGGAGTAAGAGGAACAGTTTCAAAGAGATTTTTTGGCTCTATATAAGACAGTATTTTCTAATTATCAGTGCTAATATCATTCTATAAAAATGAGCGCCCTCTCAGGGGTGCCTGGGTAGCTCAGTCAGTTAAGCATCCAACTCTTGATTCAGCTCAGGTCATAATCTCAGGGTCATGAGATCAAGTCCCACCTTGGGCTCCATGCGGAGTGGAGCCTGCTTGAGATTCTCTTTCTCTCCCTCTCCCTCTGCCCTTCCCCCACTTCCTACTTGCCCTCTCCCTCTCTAAAATAATAATAATAATAATAATAATAATAATAATAATAATAAGCACCCCATCAGAATTAACCAAGCAGAGGCTGGGTCACCTCTCATCCTGGGTCTTCTCAAAAAGACTGCTCTAGAAACTCAGAGATTCATGTGACCGCATGAACAGAACATTCCTATGGTAAAGTAACAGAAACATACAAAGTAACAAAAAACATACAGTCCATTTTATTATGCTCTAAACTCTCTGTGAACACTGAATTAGTGAATACTGAATTAAATAGTAAACCATAGCTCCTAAGGGAAAACAGGGTTCAGTGCCTGTGAACCTCTGGTTGCAACATTTTCATCAAATAATCAATACATAACCTTGTTTTATGTGTGTTTCTGTTTGAAGAAGCACGTTTAATATATACTGTTGATTCATTCACATTGAACTCATGGCCAATGGCACTATAACTCATGCCTAAACAAGGCTTATCTAACATACATATTTTCTTCTTAAGGCACATCACAGCCTTCTTGCACTTAGAAGAACCCTAGACATTTTTAGCATTCTGCTTGGAGGTCAAGGAAACCACCAACAAAAAGCACAAACACACCACACACACACACACACACACACAAAGTGGCACCAGATAGATGGGGAAAAGGACACTTGCTTACAACATGAGAGCTAAAACACGAAGGCCAAGGGTCATATTATTTGAACTTAGTTGGAAATGTGTGTAGCAGGCAACTTAAGTTTTCACCACTTTGCACATGTCTATGACTATCAGGGGTTCATAAGTATTTATTTTGGGGTCACAACTAAATACTAATGAGTAGGCGAATTTCCAAATATGGAATCTACAAATCATGAGGATCAGCTGAACTTGTGGAGAGAGGGGGAGCAATAATGGCAAAGTGACCAGATAAAGGTCTCTGAACAGTCTGAAAACCCTACCTCCATTTCCACAACCTCTTTTTACAGAGCAGGGTACTTTGTGCCTGACCACAGATGTCAACAACCCTTTTGGTCACAGGCTAGACAGGCAGCTGGCCAAGTGGTCCAAGCCATGAAGATGAAGTGGCTTTGCTGTTTGGTAACAGCTGAAAGGTCTCAAATGGACCACCTTGGGGGTTAGAGGGGGATGGTCTTGGGACCACCATTTTGCTCCCGGGTTGGCCCTATTCATTTCAGGACTCCAGAAGCTGCTGTTTCCCAGCATGCACTCACAGACTCAGAAATGTGAAGTGATTTGTCTTCAATCCAGTTAATGGCAGATCTTTGTACTTTCTGGCACTGCTTTCCATCATCATCAGGATTCAACCTTCTCAGAATTAAGAGGGTTATTTATGATCCCCTTAACACCCACTTTTGTCCCATAGTGGACTAAAAGTACCTCATGGAAATCGGCCCATCTGTGTGCCTTGCCTTCACACACATCTCCCAAATAAGAAAATGGTCACTACCATTGGAGTCTCATTCATCAAAGGACAAAAATATAGATTTCCCATTTCTGAAAACAGGCAGAAGCATAAAGACAGAACATGAAAAGCATTTTGATTTTTTTCCCAAATTCAAACAATAGAGTGGAAGCTGAGATCTTTCTGTAAGAGCAGTGGACCTAGCTCATCTGCATCTAGCATCCTGGACCAGAGTGTGATTGCTTTGTCATAAATGAAAGCAGTATTTACCTTTTTGTGGATTTGAATGTAATGATGTGTGCACACTCATTATTAGTTTCTAGCAAATCACAGGAATTGAGGCCTTGGGAGTTAAAAGGATGTGCTATGGGAACATGGCCTCAATTAACTTTCTGGGGTTGGCTGAGCATTGACCAGAGTGAAGGACGAGACCAGCAAGAAGTGGCCTCTGGAACCGTCATGACAGCCACTACATCGAGGACCACCTCTCATCTCAGAATCTCTCATGGGGTCTAAGGCTGCTGTATGGGGGCAGGGGCACCTGGGTGGCTAAGTGGTTGAGTGTCTGCCTGTGGCTCAGGTCGTGACTCCGGGGTCCTGGGATAGAGTCCCGCATCAGGCTCCCTGCAGGGAGCTTCTCCCTCTGCCTGTGTCTCTGCCTCTCTCTGTATGTCTCTCATGAATAAATACATAAAATCTTAAAAAAAAAAAAAAAGAATGGTGGGGGCAACTCTTCACATTCTGGCCCGGCAAAGCCCAGGATGTGCTATGCTCATGGGACTGGCACACACATGGAATATAAGTGAACATTTCCACAGAGCTGCGCAACCCCGTGGCCTGCCTTGGAGATGATCATCAGTGCCAGAAGGGACTCCATGCTTGTGTACAATTCTTCATACTTCCACAAAGAGAAGTTACTTCTTTGTTACGAAGACAGACAATCTCTTTCTTAACCTAGACCCTGTCCATCTTTCGAGGCTCATCTTTTGCTCTCCCTCACATAAAATTTTTAATTAAAAAATTTATTTTCTGTTTCTTCAGTGAGTTGGGTTCTTTTCCAAAGCCACAGAGCCTTTACCTGTATGCCTCCCTTCGCCCAGGATAGCCTTCCCCTCTCTCATCCCTGAGTATCCCCACTTCTTCAGAAACCAACCACAACATCACCAGCCAGGACTCTTTTAGCTGAAATCACAGAAACCTTGACTCAACTGACTTAAAATAGAACAAAGAAGTGTTATCTCACAAAACAAGAAGTCTGGAGATAAAGGAGTTCTCTCCGTTTGGTGAATTCAGCTGCTCTATAAGGGCATCAAAGACACCCGTTTTTCCATCTTTCTGCTCTACTGTCCTTCACCTCTTTTCTCAGCCTCTTGGTGGTCAATTTGCTGCTACAGGTTCAGGCAAAACACAAGGTCACAGCAAACACCCGGAGGAAGAAAAAGGCTCCCTCCCTCCCTGTGTGTGTGTGTATAAGTGCATGTACGCCTCCCTTTAAGAGTGGGAAAACATTTCTCCGAATCCTCTATTAGACTTTCTCAATTCTCAGTGACCAGCATTGTGTAACAAACCCATGCCTAAATCAATCAGCAGCAAGAGAGGGATTATCATGATTGGATTAGTGAAGCACAGATTACAGGAACAGAATCAAGTCTGCTAGAAAAAGAGGACGGTATTGGGCTGGCAACCAACACTATGTTCCGCAAACACCCCCACTCCGCCCCTCGCAGGCTGCATTAGGTGACCTTGTGCTGCCTGTGCCCCCAATTGTTACCTCTCTCAGAAATCTGAACTCTTTATGTCATAATTTGCTGTTCACTTACACGTCAACTCATTCATCTTTGAGCTTCTTAAAGCTGGACCTGGTGGCTCAGTCACTGTTATACCTGAGAGCCCTGTACATGCTTGGGGCTTAAGGATGAATGAAGGAATAGAGGAACGGCCACAAGGATGACAGCCATTGGGTGCATAGGTAAACAGTAGCCCTCTAAAATGGGCATTCTTTTTCCCATTCTAAACTTGGAGAAACTCCCCTTAACAAAGGGCAAACGACTCCTCCAGCATCATGTGGTCCAGAGCAGAGCCAGAACTTAACTTCCAAGCCACTGGTTCCAGATTCAATGTTGGATCCAACAGAAATGATAAGGAGGCCGGAGTATGAAGTGGCCTGCCTAGCATCCAGACTGGCAGTGCTGGGAACTTTGTAAAAATAGTTTTATTAATGTGCGTAAGGCCCATTTAAAATTTTGAGCATAGACACATGTGAATAATCCTAAGAATTTTCCTCTACCTGGCTCAAATCCTACTCTGCCTTCAGCTTTTTTCATCCCAGGAACATTTATGTAACAAATGGACCCCAATCTTTTGAGGATTCTGCTTGCAATCCTGACAAATTAAGGACCCTGAAGAATCAATTATTTTTACTTATCTCCCAGACCGAAGGGGAGGAAGCCCTCTAATTCTGGAACTTTGGCTTTGAAACCTCTTGAAAGCATTACAGAAAATCCAAGGGAATTAGACAATAAGGATTCTTTCAAAACAGTAGGATTTAAAGGATCTTATTACCTACTTTATAATCTTACCTTAAGGCTGTAGAAAGTATTAATTGGAGCAAAGACATCCAAAAGGGAACAGTTACTATAAGTCATCCATATTGTTGAAGACTGTCTTTTTATCTCTTTAATTTGTTACATTGCCTCAACCTCAGCAACTCTTTCAGATAAACCTATACAACTCCTGACTCCCTGGTGTATATATTTTTTTTCCTGGGCACAGAGAAGAAAAGAGAGAGAGAGAGAGAGAGAGAGAGAAAAAAAAAAGCTAAGCCAAGTAAATCAATGGCACTTCAAATCCCATTTCCTGCCTGATCAGTGGCTGATCCCTCCAAGAAAAGTGGGGTGGAAAACAGAGCAGGCTGGCTCCAGGCAAATAGAAAACCTCCAAGCATCTCTAGAGGAGGCTTACATGTGGCCTGCATCCCCAGTATCCAGTTCTTACTGGAAATAATATACCGTTTCTCCACGGAAAGTGTGAAACGCTGTAAAATAAATTGGAATGGCTGCAAACCTCTCTGATAGATGAAAGCTGGATGCACAAATCAGATCCTGTTGTTCCTCACTGATGAGGCCTTGGCCACCACCTTTATCCCACTCTCACATTTCTGCTGTGGGAGTGGAAATACTTCTTATTTTTTTATTTGAAATAATAATCTTTGACAAAAATGCCACAGTCCCACAGAAAATGGTGGGGGAAAAGAGACCTTCAATCTTCAGAAAGGAAACAAAAAGCAAGATCAACTACTATTTTAGGAAAATTGGTCTTTGTATAATTTCCTCTCCCAATTTGTAAAAGGTTTCTGAGTGTGTTAGGCTATCACATAACTCCTTTTTTCTTCATAAGTGCTGCCTTTCTGAGGGCAAGCTAAGGTCCTGAGATATTTCTCAAATCGTGGTCCTTGTATCGATCAAAAAATGCATATTCCTGGATGCTGCTCTCAGATCTATTGAATCTGAAGCTCTGTGGGGGAGGACCCCAAACCAGAAATGTTCGAAGCTCTTTGGGTGATTCTTACACATGCTAAAGTTTTAAGAATATTGGTATCGTGAATGAACTCATGGGCTTTAGGGTCAGAAAGAACAAGGTTTGCTGAGCCTGCTGCCAGCTTAATAAACAAGGGAAATTAGCTACTATGAGGAGAGGGTATGCATCTCATATTTCTTGGCTTAAGTGGGCAAACAAAAGATATTTATGAAGATCAGTGGTTCCAAAACATGAGTCTCACAAACATTTCCTAGGTTACAACCAACCAACTCTATTTTATTTTTTTCTTTTTTAAAAAAAAAAATTTTTTTTAAGGGATCCCTGGGTGGCGCCGCGATTTGGCGCCTGCCTTTGGCCCAGGGCGCGATCCTGGCGACTCGGGATCGAATCCCACGTCGGGCTCCCGATGCATGGAGCCTGCTCTCTCTCTGCCTCTCTCTCTCTCTCTCTCTCTCTCTCTCTATCATAAATAAATAAAAAAATAAAAATAAAATTTTAAAAAATTTTTGTCTGATAGTCACAGTGGGGGGGCAGAGAGAGAAGCAGGCTCCATGCACCGGGAGCCCGATGTGGGATTCGATCCCGGGTCTCCAGGATCGCTCCCTGGGCCAAAGGCAGGCGCCAAACCACTGTGCCGCCCAGGGATCCCCTCTATTTTATTTTTTTCAAGTAGGATCTATGCATAACAGGGGGCTTGAACTCACAACTCCAAGATCAAGAGTCACATGCTCTACCAACTGAGCCAGCCAGGTGTCCCAGACACCCAACTTTATTTCATGAAGAGTCCACTGCCCTTTCAGGGCAATGCTGTGTTCAGTGCTATGCTTACTTGCATGATTTTTGTTGCTGTCTTTCTCAAATCCTTTTATTTGATCATAACTTGTACCATCGGCCCTCTGTTTTGATTCTCACTCATTCTGCATATGTCTACATGGTGGACTCAACAGAATAGCAGCCACACTGAAACATGTTGGATTCAGACACGCAACCTCCTTGATTGTTTGGACACACTCTGAAGGATTCTAAACTTAGGAGCCAAAGGGCTGACACCAGAAAGCCTGGGGCCTGGGCAGTGGGTGCTTTGATTGGTAAGGATCCTGGAGCTATTTTGAGTCTGGCTGACACTCAGCAGAGCCAAGGCACGCAGAAAATAGTGATGAAATGGATTAAAGAATGGATTTGTGTATTTCTCCAGCTTGCTCTGATTGCAATAGTAGAAAACAACTTGAGTGAGCTTAAGTAGATAATGATGGTGATGATGATGATGGGGCATTTCAGGGAATCCAATGAAAAGCTGGAAAACCAAACCAATAGAAAGATAGGGAGCCAGGGCAGCTCTTGGGTTTTCAGAAAGAAGAGTTGATTGGTCTTGGTTCTGGGACCCTGATTTTACTTGATTCTGCTCCTAACACCCACTCTCTCCAGAGAAAGACTTAATGACAACCCCCTCCCCCAGGTTCAATATGCCACAGCTTGGAGGCAAGTGTCACACAGTGGCATCATGGGTGTTCTGGAGGCCCAGCCCTGTGAGGGGGGTAGCCCATTTTCCCGAACAGCATCCTAGGACACCTCATTGGCATTTAACATGATCTAAAAAAAAAAAAAAAGAAGAAGCAAACTAAAATAGACTGTATTTAGACAGACTGGTAGCCTGTTGAGGGGAGGCCAGGCTCTTTGCCTGATTCATATCTCTGACACCTCTTACAAGGGCTTAGTGGCTGGGAACACTAGTTTCAGACTCAGCCTGCCTCAGTTTGATTTGCCACTTTACCAAAGTTACTCATCTGACCTTGGACATGTCTCTTAACTCTCAAGCTACTATTTATTCATCTGTAAAATAAGAGTAGCGCTACCAACTAACTCCGGGTCGTTGCAAGGATGAAATGCGAGTGCTGCCTTCTACCTGACACCACCAGACTCGGAGGTTCCCCCATCTTCCAATCACTACTGGGAAAACCATAGCCCCAGCCCAGGTGGAAAGGTATAAACCTCATTAACTGACAGCAGCAAGACAGTTTTTCAACCTGAACCTGTTGGATAATAAATAAATTATCTCTTTAAATCTAAAAGAGACAGTCCAAGGGCAGTTGTCCAGAATTTTTAGAAAGGTCCCTTAACAGTGAGGTGTGTTCTCTATGATGAACCAATCCCAACACCCCTCCAGATGACCTCCATTGTGGATCTCCTCGCTGTCTTCCCTGATTTCAGAATAGCCACTCTCATGCTCTGCTTCTGCTACAGGAATCATTCAAATGGTTACTTGATATAATGGAGTAAGAAATTAGTTGGAGTCTTGCCTTCTACCACACTCACCTCCAGCCTCTGCTCCTCAGGGCTGGGAATAGAAACAGGATCTGGAGTCTCACTAGAGGATGAGCTCTATGCCCGTACCTACAAGGCTTGGAGAGGTCAGGACCTACCTAGGGTGTGGCTTCAAGGAAGCCCACGAGGCCAAGCCTTTGGACACCAGCAACATGGGTGTTCTGGAAGCTGATCCCTGTCGCCAAGTCTGCTACCAATACGAGGTCTCAGGGGCATTGCTAGGCAGTGCTAGACAGCACTCCAAAGAGTGTCATGGCTACCCCCAGGGAGCATCCCATTCTGATTTTGATGAGACTGTGTAAACCTTCGAGTTCTTCTACAGTTCAATAAAGGTCACATCCCAAATATCAGACTGACCTCAGCCAGTTGGGGTCATGGAGTTTTATTTAGATTTTTCATTGAAGAAATATGGCATTTATTGCACTTTCAATTAGCTGGAGTGTACACACTAGTATCATCTAACCTCCCTCCTGTTTCCTGAGGTGGGCTTCTGTACTCCCTTCTCAGAGGGGGCAAATCCTTCAGCAACTGCTATTCAGTGGTTGGAATTGGAGACCAGACAAGCAAAGCACATGGTCAAAGAGGGGCAGTGATTTCACTCTTCAGGTGGCTTCAGCCACATGCCCACAACTGCAGAATGAGGGTAGAGTCTGCTGAGCGTGGGCTTACAAACCGGCTTCAACCCACAGAAAGCCAGCAGGGCCTGGGCACTGGAGAGACGACCCAGACCATGTAAGGTCCAGGTGCAGAGAAGCTCAGAGAAGCCATCAGAAAGGGGCCAGCAGCAGGAAAGAAAGGCAGAGAGGAACAGGGAGGCTCAGATAAGGGCCAGAATAACCAGCCCCTAGGATTCAGCAGTGCTTAGAGCTCTAGCATTCCAAAAATAACTCCAAACCAAGATCTTCGTGATTATCTTAATAATCGTTAAGTTTTATGATGATCTATGCACTGTGCTAAGCCCTTTATACATGTTAATTTTACCTAATTCCTCAGGCAACCCTGCCAAGTCGTATTAAGAACCCCACCTTATAGAGGAAGAAACAGAGCAGGTAATTTACCCAAGATCACTGAGCTAGTAAGCAAACAGGCCCTTGCCTCTTGAAGCAGCAAATTTTCACTTTCATCCTCTGCACAGGAAAAGCTGACCGGGGGCTTGGGCAGGTCTGATCCTACCAGAGAAGAATAGAACTCTGGCTGGGGTGAGGGCACCATGGGGCAGGGGCCAGACTCCTCTGACAGCCTCCCCACTTCCTTCTTCAAGGACAACAGAAGAGGCAAACAGAATTGATTTAAAGTACAATAGATTCTCGACTCATGGTAATCATGTTCTATAAAGCCCCCATGAACACTGAATTGGCAAATACTGAACCCTGGCTCCTGGAGAAATACACAGTTAGGTTCCTGTGAGCCTCTGGTCACAACATTTTCTCCAACCACATTAATACATGACCTTGTTTTATGCATATGTCTGTTTCAAGACATCTTATTAAATATATAATGTTGATTCATTAATATTGAACTCACAACCAATAGCACCATAACTCTGCCTGAACAAAGCTTAGCTAACACAAGTGTTTTCTCCATAAAGCACATCACAACCTTCTGGCATGTGGGACCACGAAACTGTGAAAATGTGGCACTAAATTGACCATGAAAAGGACACTTGTTGACAGTGTGAGCACTGGAACAAAGAGAGCATCACCTCATCCAACCTCATCTGGGAAGGTGTATGTTGGGCCAGTCAAATTTTCTGCTCTTCTGTGTATGTCACAAACAGTTTCAAAAGAGCCATGAATATTGACTTGGTGATTACAAATAACTTCTAGCAAGTAAGCAAACTCACAAGTGTGGGATTTGTGAGTAATGAAGATCATTTTGACTGTAGCTTCTCCACTAGCTGTGTCGCCTTGAGCAAGACAAGCACCAGAGCCCATTTACCCATCTGTAAAATGGGTCTAACATCGGCCTTATCCCAGGATTGCAGAGGGCTGAAATGCTGATGATCATGCAGGGAAGCAGGCCACGGAAGCTTTGTGATATGGGCTCAGAGAGCATTCATTCCCTTCTCTCTCTCTATCCAGGGACTTACTTGGATTGTGTGCAATCCCTACAGTGGTAAAAAGACAAGGCTAAGTGAGCGTTCAAGGTCACACAGCTTAAAAGCATCTGACCCCAGACTGTTAGGAAGAAGGACCCGCTTTAACTCCTCTCAACCATGGCTGAAATAATGGTATGTGACTGGACTTGGCTGTCCGTATGCTTTCCTTCCATCTTCCTTCTCAATTCCTCCCCTCTTGGCTCAGGGAGATTGATTCGATGGCAGAAGAAAACCAGAGCTGGTTGGCGTAGGCCTGGCGAACACCGTCACGTGGCAGGCCTGCCTGCGGGGAGTTCACAGAGTCAAGTGCAGGCATTGAATCCTGACACATCACAGGACCAAAGTCATCTTCATCTTCCAGCGCTTTCCAGGCCATTCATTCACCGAATAGACAAATATCTGCATTTTTGTAGATAAAATGAATGCAGAAGGAGCTATTTCCAAAGATAGATGACTGTCCTTTTTCCTTCAGCAAAGTTTAAAAAGGTAAAAATTATCATATTATGGGCACAGTGGTCATGGAGAGAAAATGAGGCGACTGCTCTACAGGGGAAATTGCTCTCCCTGCATGGGAATGTTTTAGCATTAAATTAACTCTCCTAGCTCCTGCCTGCTAATAGGAAAGCTTTCACCTCTCTGTTTGGCAGGGGATCTGCATTTGCATTTAGATGGACCTGTTGTAAAGATGGCCCAGTGCAGGGGCCTCCATCCCTTATTTACAATAGCAGCCAAGTGATAAAATGATTATCACATAAGTGGTTGTTTCACTGGTTTAGATAGGGCTGGAACCAGAATGGGGAAGGCTGTCATCTGAATTAGTCAATGAAAGGAAAGAATCATTTTTCCCCCACGGTGAGCATCCCGTGCCCCCCTTGACAACACGGAGGCGTGCTCTCTCCCTCCTGACTGCCCGAGCTAGGTGGCCGGAACAGCTGGACACTGGGAGGAAAGGTGGCAGTGGCCTCTGCTGCTGCTGCTGCTGCTTCATGGACAGATTGCACGTTACCATTTGTAAATCTTCTTGCATCTCATTGGAGGTTGGCAGCACATGGATTGTTGTTCCCATTTTTTAGACTTTGCGGGTGGGATGCAATAATTGTCCCACTGTCATACCTACAAAATGATAGCATTTAAATGAGATCCTGACCCCAACACACACTGTTTCCTGCCAACAAGCCTCCTTATCATCCATCCATCCACCCATCCACCCTCCTGCTGAGCACCTAGAATGGAAAGTACACAGAAGTGAGAATGCAGCAAACTAGAAGCCGTTCTGATTTCTGCTACTAACTGTGTGATTTGGGGCAACCCCCTCTCTCCCGCCACTCGTCCGGTTTTCCAAGTTTTTATCTGTAAAAACAAAGAATCCGGACAAATGGAGTGATAAGAAAAGCTTGCTTCTCTCGTCTGAATGTTCTGGATCTCTCTAACATCACATATGCACCCGACCTGTGCACTGGGGGAGCAAAATGAACAGCTGTTGCAGCTGTCAAGAAAGTCAGTCTGTTCCCAGCCACACAGTGGTATTTCCCAGACTTTAGCTGCCATTTGAATCATCTGGAAGGCTTGTTAAAATAGTTTCCTGGGCCCCAGAGATTCTGATTCAGTGAGTCCAGGATGAGGCCCAAGAATTTGCCTTTCTAACAAGTTCTTGGGTCATGCTCATGCTGCTTGTCCAGAAATGACAGATGACATTTTGAGAACCCCTGCTCTAGAGATAAGAAAGATCATACCACTGCAGGAAGGACTATCTTTGCACACTTGTGATAACCTAATATGGTACAAACCCAACCACTGAGGTAGCTCACCATCCAAATGTCCTTATGGACTAGGGGAATAATGACCATAGTCAGGGGCCACAGCAACACAGAAAAAAAAAGAGAAACTGAACTTGAAATGTGCCAGTGGAAAAATTCTTTCTTTGAAGAAATTCTACAGTTGTCATTCAGGTCTTTGGAAAGCTGATCAACTAGTGGGTATTGGTCATATGTCCTGTAGTCAATAGAACTGTAATGTCCTTTTATCAGGTGGCAGGTCGACAGATTAGGGCCCAAATCAACTGAATGGATCCACAGGCAGAGCACTCAAGGAGACCCAAGATAACCAGGTAAGGGAAGCCCTGCTTTCATAACAGATATTGTGCTGTCCCTCTAGGGTCACACTAATGAGTTTCTGTCTCACTGCTGAAAGACTGGAATCTACCCCCACATCCCACCCAGAAGGAATTAGTGCAAAGCAAACTCCACATCTCTGGCTGGGCACCAAGAACTCCCAACAGGATAAAATAATGAGATGGTGTCCCAAGATTTCCCACACAAATTCAATTCCCTGTTCCTGAGTGTTCCAGTGTTTAAGGCAATTCATTGCTCCAAAGCCAATGTCCCATCATAGCATGGATGGGGAAACCATCCTCAATAAAAAGGAGATGCTTGATAAAAACATCCCAGATCACGCTCTTGCCATGAACCCCATGGAAACAAAAGACCAGAGGAATGAGGAGGGCAGGAGTGGTGGCAGCTCCCTCAGAGGCTAGCTCACCCCAGCTTAGGACAGTTGCTTATATCAGTAAAGTAGGAATCAGTAAAGTAGGGAACATTTCTTATCATCCACACTAAAAAATGAGAAAAGGATTAAAAAAAATCCCAGGACATCCAAAGTATGTTTCCTCCAGTCTATACTCTTTAGTCTCAGAATGGCATGCACCCATCTCCTGCTCACCTCCAGTATCACACACACGTGCACACGCACACACACAGGATCCCCATCTTGCTCTCCATCTCCCCTCACTGCTACCCCTTAGTCAAAGTCAAAGACTCAGTTGTTATCTGAGTATGGCTGATAAAGGAGGGAAACATAAGAGGAATGACAATTGATGATGACTGAACATCCTGCCCAGCGAGGCACCTGACCAATATATATACATATGTATTTAGAGAATGCACATGTGCAAGTCAGGGGAGGGCCAGAGGGAGAGAATCTTAAGCAGGCTCCATGCTCAATGCAGAACCCAACACAGGGTGAATTTTATGACCCTGCAATCATGACCTGAGCCAAATTAAGACTTTGGATGCTTAACGTACTGAACCACCCAGCACCTCGACCAATATACTTTTTTATAGTCCTTGTACCATACCACAACTTTTCTGTGCCAATTTAGCCAAGATGGAATTATGTGTCCCAGAGTCTCCTTCCCTGCAGTTGTGGGTTAGTGTGGACCAGAGCAGACATTTGGTGTGAGATTTACAAGATGCCCCTGAACAGCTGCCCTATTCCTTCTTTGCTTGTTAGGTTGGAGCACCTATTTCAGCTTAAGTGTAGTGTGGCTCATCTCTGGAGCACCTGGTTGGCACAGTGAGGCAACTTGCTGGTC
Organism: Nyctereutes procyonoides; assembly: GCF_905146905.1. NCBI lineage: Eukaryota > Metazoa > Chordata > Mammalia > Carnivora > Canidae > Nyctereutes > Nyctereutes procyonoides. The sequence continues at coordinate 73,945,088 of NW_026575126.1, forward strand.
ACACAGCCAAGAAATGGTAGATCTGGTATCCTAACCTTCAAGGTCTGGTGAACCATGTAGTCCAAAGTCATGTGGCAGGTGCACAGAGGGTCTTCCTGGCAATGCATTGTCTTTAACATGAAAAAGATAGAAGGTCCCTCTGTTTTGTGCTCTTTTCAATAAAATAAACACATAGATAATATTTTAATAGAACTGTAGATCATCATCTACCGTGTATAAGTAATTGCTGATCTTCCTGTTGAGATTTGAACATTCATTAGAGCTTCCTGCCCAGCCAGCCCTCAGAAAATGGGGTCAGCAGAGATGCCCGGGTGAGTGGGGAAGCTGACTGCCCACACCAGACGCCGACAGAGAGCAAGTTAGAAGATTGCCAGCTGCTGCTGTTGCTTCACCTCTAACCCCCGCTGTGGGGTAATGACCCCTGAGAGAGAAGAGGGAAGGCCGGACAGAGAGCAGGAGGGAAAATGTAGATGAAAAGAAATCAGAAAGCTTTTTCTTTCATGTTTCAAGTACCAAATTATGCTTGACATTTGAATTTTCCCCAAGGCTCACTTCCATGAAATCATGCCAAATTACCCTGAAAGTGTTGGAGCTTCCCGGAGAGACTTTTGACTGTAATCAAACAGGTTCCTTCCATTGTTCCAGACACTCTGCAAGGATCTAGAGGAGAAAGGATTGGAAGGGCAGGCAGGTGGGGCAGGGGAGGGGGAGCTAGCCAAGCAATGGTGTGGTGGCTGCCTTTCTGGTCGGTCAGGGACTCACCACCATCAACCCGGGCATTGACACAGCTCGCCAAAATGCAGACATCCCAGGGAGCCGGGTGGATACAAGGAGGTGAAAACATTCCAAAGCGAAGGCCCTTGTAATGAGCCTCACACAGGCTAACATTCTGGAGTTTATTGCAAGGTGGGCATTGTGCACTGGGACCGGGACTCATTTGAACTTCACCACAGCCAGGCACTACTATTATTCAATTTGCAGGTGTGAAACCAGAAACTAAGAAGAGAAAGGAACCTATCTTGGCCTTTTGGATGCCAGAGCCGGAGCCACAGCCAGAGCCTACTGCCTTGATGAGCAGGTGTAATGCCAGTGCCACAAGCAGAAGAAAGGAGCGTCAAGGGGCCAAAATGCACTGAATATCAAAATATCAATGAGTGTCATCATTGATTGAATCAACCAAACCATCCAATTTCAGGGGCCTCATCTAGACTCGCTGATATTCACTGACTAAGCATAAAACACTCATTCTATCCTATCCTTCTGCTGGACTTGCTGACGTTGACACCCGATGGAAAAAGTCTTTTTTTTAAAAACTTTTATTTATTTAGTCATGAGAGACATGCAGAGAGAGGCAGAGACACAGGCAGAGGGAGAAGCAGGCTCCCTGTGGGGAACCGGATGCAGGACTCAATCCCAGGACCCTGGGATCACGACCTGAGCCAAAAGCAGACACCCAACCACTGAGCCACTCAGGTGCCCCAGGAAAATAATTTTTACAACCAGCAGAAGCTCACCATTGCAAGAGGTCAAAATAGGTCCTGATCCAACAGGTCCTTCTGGATCGATCTAATGAGAAGCTAATCCTGTTTCCTGAGGACTCCTTGCTGGCTTTGCTGAGTTGGCCACAGACTGTGGTTTGCCTCTTTGTGCCCATTGCACTTTGTTCATTGCTCTGTGCAAGCACTGCATTTACCTTCCCTGTGCACAGATGCAGGTGTAACTGAGGTCCTCATCATTCCCTCACCTGGGTTACTCTTAAAACCTCTTAATGATTTGACTCTTGACTCCTTGCATTTCTGCCAGAGGGATCTAGAAGTAAATCTGCTCCGCAGCCTCCCACAGTTCCCCACTGCTCTTGGGATCCAGCCCCGATACACCAAGGCCCTGCTCCCTCTGGGCCCAGCAGTCTCCAAGCTGCTCCTTTCCCTGTGCTCCACCAACTATGACTCATCAGCATGCCTACAAGTGCACGTGATTTCTTTACCCTCAAGAACTTTGTGTGGCACCCTCAGATCCTTGGGCAGATAAAGCTGTAGTGATGGTCAGACATGAGCAAACTTGTCCTCATTCTTCTGGTTCCATCAAATGCCACTTGTAGGTACAAGTTGTAAAGCAACTGCCTCCACTTTGTCTCTATGACAACTTGATGGTTGCATGGGATTGACCAAAGTGATCATGAGTGTCCATGGGGGTTTTGGCCATGAGTGACTACTGAATAGGCAACACATAGAACCCACTAGTCATCTGGCGGTCTCCAGAAGCATGGAAACCACAGTCAGCACCACAGGAAAAGGCAACTTTGACTTCCAAACAGCAGCACTCAGGGAAGTGAACTTGGAAGATACTTCGGTCATTGCCCTCATTAGGATTCGTGCATCTCTTTTGAGGTTTTTACTTACAGATTGAGCTCAGCTTCATCACAGAGAGGGCCCCGATGCTTCTGAGGGTGAACCATGTGCCTGCCTCCCCAGCACCCACCTCACTCTGCCTACTGTATACTTGGAGGTGTTAGTTTAGCGGATGGGGCACATGCCTTTCTATTGCTGCAGGAAGCCTCTGAGAATCCCAGACCAGCTGGCTGGACCTTGGCATTCTGCTTAGATGCCGTCAGTCTCTTTCCCAGAGGGCTGGGCCCCCAGCTGTTTCTCGGCTTCCACTCCCAATGAACTAGAAGCACCCTGATGTTCCTTTTCCCTCTCTCCTCCAACAAACCAACTCAGCAAGTCAACCTGGTACTACTGCACAGAGGTGAATGACAGATGTCCCAGCTCCCAAATGCATCCAAAGTGGCTGGCGATTCACCACTATTCCCTCCCTATTCTTTCTCCCTTTTCAATCACTTAGGTTTTCCTGCCTTGGACTCAGTGCTGACCCAAATCAGCTCTACATGGCCAACTGTGCCCTTTGAATATCAGAATTTCTACTTCTTTGAGGCAAATCCCACGTCTGGACTCGTTCTGCTAACCTGGGCCCTACCTGTACCTGGAGTCTTCCCCTGAGCTGTGACTCAAAATATTTCATTTTAATTAGAGGATCTCCCTCTCTGTAGGATATACTGTGGTAATCTGCAAATGCCTAGTGACATCACGCAGCTCAGTGCTTTACATAGCATAGGTTTTCAATGAATATTTGATTCGAACCATTAACAGTTATAATTCACGGTGACGAATTGTGGCTACAAGCTGGAGATCATCACTACTAACATCCCTTGTATAAAATATGGTGGAATCGTAAATAGAGGTGTCGGGGTTGGGTTTCCTGGGAAGCAGCTTCTGAAATGCAGAGCAAGTTTATTAGGAAGCACCGCCCCCCCACCCGGGGGGATCATAGTTGTGAAAGGCCAGGGAAGGGAAGGAAATGAGATCGACAGAGAAAGGAGTGAGCCTTCAAGGAATCTGAAGGAAGGTCCCAGCAAACCTCAAGCCAACTTGGGAAGCTACCAACCTGGGCTGGCACAGCAGAGCTGTCCAGAATTGAGGAAAAGAGATTGAGCTTTTAATTCTTGCACTGGCTGATCCCTGGGTGCAGGTTGCCCCAGAACGGACATGTGATGTTGGGTGAGGTGTCTTTCTTCAGCCAAAGTACTTTCTATAGAAAACTGAAGGCTACAGTTTGTCCACTGGCAGTACTTCTACCAACAGAGGAATAAATCTTTCATCCCTCAAGGGGGACCTGAGTGGCAACTCTCCCCATCCAGCAGAGGCAGACAATGCCCTCTATCCTTCAACAAACCAACTCAGCAAGTCAACCTTGAACTGCTGCACAGAGGTGAATGAGAGATGTCCCAGATCCAAAATGCATCCAAAATGGCTCTTCACCACTATTCCCTTCCTATCTTTTCTTCCTTTCCGATGCCCCTGACCCATGATTTTGAATGTCACAGTCTCATCTTCTTTCTAAGTGAACGCTTTCTGTCAAATCAGAAAAGGCAATATTACTACTCCTCCTCTAAGATTAGCAGATGGCAGGTTTAGCAGCTGATGAAGAAGTGAAGGATGTCAGAACACAGTATACTAGAGCATAGCATGATGGAAGCCAAGACAGCATAGAGGTCAGACCAGAGAAGAGGGAGCAGTTGTATACCAGGCAGTACCAGGGAAGACAAGCCAGGGTGGGAAGATGGGGGGGGGGGGGTCAATGGAGGATGCCAAGAGCTGGAAGGAGAGGATGAACAGAGCAGGACATTTACAGTTTGGCCTCAGGGCGGAAGGCAAGACAACTGCTATGGGACCGTGGACCATCCTTGGGATCATCAGTGGATGACCTGACTCAGTTCTACTCTAGGGTAGTGCCTTCTGGCCTGGGACCCATGCAGCCTCTTTCTAAAGCCCCATCTTCAATGGAACCATCCAAAACAGTGAAAGCATATTGTGTTTTTCTAAAATCTGACTTCCTAAAACCTAAATGGCAAATCGGGAATCAGTGAGGATCGTAAGGCATCATCGGCTGTTAGGTCTGGACGGGCGCCCAGAAAGGAACTGATACAGAGGGAGTGAAGCCCTTCCTGGGAAGTGAGAATCAGCCTCCTTGCCAGCTTCTCCCTGGACTTAAACTCCTCCGGAGGCAGCAGGCAGCTCTGGAACTTGCTCTCCATCTGTGCAGGTCCAGAGATCTCCCAGGTCTCATCTCTGGGGCTCTCACTTTGCCAACTCATAGTGAAGCGTAGGCCTGAGATGCCAACCTTGGTGACATGCATTCAGATGCGCAGAGAAAGCGTGTCTTAGGCTGCAGGAAACATGGCATGTTTTCTCTTGTGCTTGCACTTAAATGTTCACACAGTTAAGAGGCTCGTGAAAAGGTACATGTAGCTTGAATTAAAACAGTAAGAGACAGTTTTGCTCTGGCCCTTCATTAAAAAAAAAAAAAAGGCAGCCATGAAGACATACTACTCAATTCTTCTGTTAAGAAAGAAGTTGCTGGGGTGCCTGGGTGGCTCACTGGTTGAGTGTCTGCCTTTGGCTCAGGGCATGATCCCGGGGTTCTGGGATTGAGTCCCACATCTGGCTCCCCGCAGGGAAGCCTGCTTCTCCCTCTGCCTGTGTCTCTGCCTCTCTCTGTGTGTCTCTCATTGAATAAATACATAAAATCTTAAAAAAGAAAAAAGAAAGAAGTTACTCTTCCACTATAAGGAGTGCAATCAGATGACAGCTTCCAGCTGCAATGTTTGGCTAAGGCCAGAGTCTTCCCAGAGAGTCCCCAGTCAATGACTGAGCTCGGAGGGGGCACCAGGGCCTGGGCAGTTCTGCCCCAACACAGGACTTCTCCATAGGCAATCTGCACTGGAGCTCCCCATTCAGCTGGCTAAGATTTTCCAGGAGCTGCACCACTGTGTCACACTCTTCCCACCCTTTATCTCTTCCTCTCCTTCTTCTTGTATGTGCATCATGCCTGGGTAATGGTCTGACAGCTTCCTCTGCCCCTGACATACTGGTCTGTAGGCCTACCTGGCTCCACCTATTTATCTCTCATGAGTAAACTCTTGTACTTCTATCTCTTGGAATCAGCAGGGCCTGAATTGGTACAGTATCATCTTACAGATTAGGATACTGAGATCCAGGGAGGCTAAATGACCTGCATTAGGTTGCAATACAAAGTGATAGAGAACAGACAGCATTTATGTCTTGAGAGATAAATATCATAGTCTAAAGCCCAACACCTCCATCCCTGTTAGTCGATGAATTATCTAAGATTCCAGCCAGGGATGGTTGATGCTGGACCTGCCATGGTTTGGGCTGTGTGTTCATGAGGACCAGAGACATTCGGGTCAGTGCCAGAAGTCAGCAAGCAAGCAGAAGGTCCAGTCTGCCACTCTGGGAAGAGTGTCAGCACAGGTGTTAGGATATCATTAGGACTCACAGAGAATCATAAAAGGAATGTCTTGAAAATCCAATTCCCGAATGAGATAAGAAACAGAAACCTGGATTGGGGACTGGCCACAGACATGCTCCTAAGGAGGTCTACTGACCAGGGGCTTTCTCACCCCATTACACCTGTGCTAGTTCTCTACTCATGCCATCTCAGAGCAAACTGGACAAATGGGATCTGAGAAAAGCCAGTGTCCTTTGGTGCCTTGGTTCCTTCCAGTTGGAGCAGCAGGGTTAAAAAACACAACGTGGCTATAGCTAAACAGACATTTCTTGGTCATTTTCCAAGCTGATGGGACTTTCAGAGCCGTAAATCATTAATAGGCTCATGTCCCACGAGGAACAGAGAACAGACCCGCATTGAACAATAACACTTCCCACTGCATCTGAAAAGTTGCCCAACATTCCATAGTATGGGGTCCCCTTTTTGCCATCAAAAAAATTCAAAGAGCCCACTCCTCCAAAATAGTAGCATTTACACTTTTTAGCTATTATTTGAGGAAGTGGACAACAGCTGTTCAGATGCTGTGAATGAGGCAATTTTTTAAAAAGATTTTATTTGTTTGAGAGACAGAGAGGGGGCAAGAGTGGGGAGAGGGGGAGAGAGAATCCTCAAGCTGACTCCCTGTGTACACACACACACTGGAATATTACTCACGCATCAAAAAGAATGGAATCTTGCCATTTGTAATCGTGTGGATGGAGCTAGAAGGTATTATGCTAAGTGAAATAAGTGAGTCAGAGAAAGACAAATACCATATGATTTCACTCCTATGTGGAATTTAACAAACAAAACAGATGAACACAGGGGAAGGGAAAGAAAAAATAAAAGAAGACGAAATCAGAGAGGGTGACAAATCGTAAGAGAATCTTGACTCCAGGAAACAACCTGAGGGGTGCTGGAGGGGAAGAAGGGTGGGGGTGACTGGGTGATGGGCACTGAGGAGGGCACGTGACGTAATGAGCACTGGGTGTTATATGCAACAGATGGATCACTGAAGTCTACCCTGAAACTAATAATACATTATGTGTTAATTTAAATATAAATAAAACCTAAAACTTGGGGAAAAAAAGACATTTGGTGGAACATGAACCAAAAACCCAGGTCCTCTGATACCCAAAATGCTTAAGGTTCTTTCCACTCTGCCAGAATAGCACTACGTGTAGTGTGTTTGACTCCTCTCTGGTCTCATACATAGAAGGAAATGAACTTCCACTGCCTTAAATGATATTGTCTGAATTTTATTTTATTTTTTAAAGATTTTATTTATTTATTCATGAGACACACACACACAATGAGAGAGAGAGAGAGAGAGAGAGAGAGAGAGAGAGGCAGAGACATAGGCAGAGGGAGAAGCAGGCTCCATGCAGGGAGCCTGATGTGGGACTCGATCCCGGGTCTCCAGGATCAGGCCCTGGGCTGAAGGCAGGCTATAAACCACTGAGCCACTCAGGGATCCTTTGTCTGAATTTTAAACCAGATTATGGTCAAGTTCCTAAAACAGACATCCTGAAGTCTCCCCATCAACCTTTTCTACCACGCAAGCTGTGCTGGCCTCTCTACAGCTTAGAATCCTGTCCTCCCTGGTGTGAGTTCCTGTGTGTTACTGATAGTGGCCTGTTTCTCTACATACACATCCTTAGTGCCCAGGACAGAGTAGGAGCTTTTTATTGAAATGCTTCTTTAAAAAAATTATTTATTTGACAGATAAAGAGACAGCACGAGCAGAGCAAGCAGGGTGAGGGATAAAGGGACAAGCGGACTCCCTGCTGAGCAGGGAGTCCAACGCGGGACAGACCTGATCCCAGAACCCTGGGATCATGACCTGAGCTGAAGACAGACACCTAACCGTCTGAGCCACCCAGGTGCCCCTGAGAAGTGCTTCTTGACTATCCAGGAAATGGCCTTGAGAGGCCTTAGCAGGATAGAATTTCCATGGACTGGAACAGTATGCAAGGAAATCTAAGATGCTATTTATTTTATTTTTTAAAAAAATTATTTATTTATTTGAGAGAGAGCACAAGCAGGAGGGGCAAAGGGAGAAGGAGAGAGAATCACAAGCAGACTCCACCCTTAGTGCAGAGCCCTACTCGGGCCTCCATCTCATGACTCTGAGATTACCACTGGAACCGAAACCAAGTGTCTGACACTCAACTGACTGAACCACCAAGGCGCCCCTCTAAGATTCTATTTAAAGCACAGAGTCCCCTCTACTTTGCTCAGACAGAAATCAAGAGACCAAAGGGGCAGAATCCAGGTCATGGGTCTGTCAGTCCATGAGTCAACCAATGACCATCAGACAATAAGAACCTCATGCCATGGGTTTCATTCTGAATATAACAGCAGCACCAATGAAAAAGAAATGATTTGCAGACCCACTACAATGCTGGACTGTACCTACCAAATGCCAAACAGTAAATTATAAAACCGAATGGATGCTTGAGCACTAGCGAGAAAAAATAATTATATCCAGCCATTTCCATCTGTGTACGGAGCTACAATAAACCAAAACCATTCTGTGCACAGAGTTCTGATTAATTGCCAGTTTCTCAAACTCTCTAAAGTCTGTTTTTAAACTCAAAGGTCTGACATTTCAAAACATAAATATTGTAGGTTTGCAGATTGTGGTCTGGTACGCCTGTCGGGCGTCAATTTCTGACACGTCAGCAATTCCCCACAGAAGCAATTGAAGGGATGTCTTCTGGCCAATTGATTCCATTCTCACATGCTCACCTGTAAATCCACACTCTGGTGGAACGTGATGCCACACATCAGAACTCCTGTGTCAGAACTCACGGCAGCCTCCTGCCTGGTTCACGGTCATGTCCCAGGAACTGAGCGAGAGGCAGGGATCCTGGACCTAACAGGAGAGGGGCCAAGGTTCTCTTGTAGCAAGCTGTTGTGAGGGAAGGTGTTCTCTCTTACCTCAACCACGCGGAGAAGCCTTCCTGGGATCACAGTGAAAAGTTTTGTTTGTTTGTTTTTTAAGATCTATTTATTTTGGAGGGAGGTGGGGAGTAGTAGGAAGGGGCAGAGGGAGAGGGAGATACTCAAGTAGACGCCACGCTGAGTGCAGAACTGGCAATGGGGCTCAAATTCACAGCCCTGAAATCATGACCTGAGCAGAAACCAAGAGTTTGAAGCTCACCAACTGCCCCATTCAGGTGCCCTCTTTGTTTTGTTTTGTTTTTGTTTTTGTTTTAAGGATTTGTTTACAATGAAAAGGTCTAATCCAGGGTGGAAATACTTCCCTTTGGCTGTTAAGCTTCTACGCAGACTCTCAAAGAGACACACGAATTCAAGTGACTGTAACTTTATAGAAATATGGCACCCAGTGATATTGATCATAAGAATAGCTGATGTTTATTGAGCACTTACTAACCGCTCAATTCCTTGCATGCTCTCTCAGCTACAGCCAGGGGAGAAAACAGAGTCCATATCAGGAGTACAAGAGCAGGCTTGAGTGGAGAGCCTGATACTAAGGTGTGGAAATGGGGGGGTGAGGCATCCCAGAGGTGAACACCAACAGGAAGTTGGTGCTTTTCCCATCCAACCGCCAACCACATTCAGAGTAACTCAGACCCACTGTGATCTTTCCAACCATGAACTTCACACCGTGTGCTGGTCACTACCTTAATAGCCCTGCCCACTGCCACACTGCCCTTCTCGGCCTGGGGAAGTTCTGGTCACCTGGGGACCCTGTCCTCTGCTTCCCTGGGCAGCCTCTATTCTTTCTTTCTCTGTGCTTCCAAAACCTCAGGGAGGCAAAGCAGTAGATGAGTCGTCATCCACTGGGTTGTCACTCTGCCAGAAAGGTTGCTCCTTGAAGGTAAGGACTCTGAATAAGCCATCCTTCCTCCCTGATGTGGTAGCCACAAAATCAGGGCTTAGTAAATACAAGTAGTAGAATGACTAGATGAACTAATGCTATTAACGAGTCTAGAGGTAGGAAAAAGTTTCCTCTGACATTCTTTATTTTTTTAAACATTTATTTTTTTAAATTTATTTAAGAGAACAGGCGAGGGGCAAAAGGAGAGAGAGAAAGAGAATCTCAAGCGGACCTTGCGCTGAACCCAGAGACCAACACAGGTCTTGATCCCATGACCCTGAGGTCATGACCTGAGCCAAAACTGAGAGTCGGACACTCAACTGACTGAGCCACCCAGGCACCTCTCTTCTGACATTCTTTAGACTCCAAAGCATTACATAATTATATGCTAATAAAAGCTTAAATAAATGAAACAAGGCCATACTAAGGAATTCATAGTTTTCATACCCATCCTCTTCAGGGCATGAAGAGATGCAACACAACAACACAACAACTAATATACTAAATTGCACCTAGATATTCTTTTTTTCTTACCTTTGCTGCCACCCTAGTATCAGGCTGTTCATCCATGTAAACTCTAGAATTCATTGAAATTGAATAACTGGGGCACCTGGGTGGCTCAGTCATTGAGCGTCTGCCTTCAGCTCAGATCGTGATCCCAGGGTCCCGGGATCAAGTCCCACGTCGGGCTCCCTGCATGGAGCCTGCTTCTCCCTCTGCCTATGTCTCTGCCTCTCTCTGTGTCTCTCATGAATAAATAAATAAAATCCTTAAAAAATTTAAAAATTAAATAATAAAATAAATTGGATAACCAGCGGCTGTATTTAATATCCATTTTTTTAAAAAAAGGAGCCCATTGTTGAATGGGTTTTAGCTCAGGTCTTTTTGGTGTCCACCTTGTCTGGGGACACAGTCTGCCACAGTCAGGCCTTTGACGTTATTCCTGAATGCAGTGACGTTTCCAACAGTAAACCCTCGTGTTGGGAATCCTCCCCAGCCTGAGCAGCTGGACCATTAAGTTCCTATCAAGGCCAAAGACTGGTTTCCATTTCAGTAGTGACATATGTTCTAAAATGTTAATAGAGGTAGGACTAGAGACGAGTTTTTCTTATATTTCCCTAAATTTTCTATTTAGCGCAAGGATTGTGCTATTTTGATTGTAGATATGATTATAAATTACACTACAGATATAGCATAAGTTAGGACACTATTGATATACTACAGCCGCAGATAGATTTGATCACAAATTACACCGTAGATTTATACTATTTTTACAATGAGAAAACATTTATTTGTAAAATGAAGAAAAATGGAATTTCAAAGCATCTTTTTATTTCAGAAACAAGATCCAACATTTTTAAGGTATAAGTGAGAAAGACAGACCAGAGTAGGAATATGAAGCAAATCTAGGACTGAATCTAAATCAAACAAATGTGCGTGCCTCCACGATTCTTCCACTTGGGCCGACGTGTGGCTCGAAGGTTTTCAGCAGCCAATGTGAGAAGTCACCTACGTAATTCCACAGTTCTGACCTCAGACAGCAACAGACTGATTACTCTTGACAGGGACAACATCTCCTGACTCTGGCCCCAGAAACTTCTCCTCAAGGTCTAAAGGAAGGCTGGTTTTCTGCTTGGTGGTGAGATGGGTGTCTCTGGTAGCCCAGGGTGACTGGCCAGGGGTCTGTCCAACATCTTACCACTGCCCTCGGGTCTGCTGAGGCAGGGACACATGTCCACACCAGGAAAGAGCTGACCCAGGCCCACCTCTTCCATCCTTGCTACCCTACCCTGTCCTCTTGTGGTCCTTCTGCTGACAGCTGGTCCTCCTCCCCTGCCTCTCCTGCCCAGTCCTCCCAGTGCAATCCAGCCTGAAGCTACTTTCCAGGCTCCACATCATACATTGGCTCCCCCAACTCCTTCAAGCACTTTCCTTCATGGTGGCACCTCTGCAAGCTGGTCAGCCAGTCTTCAAAGTCCTTGTGCCTGCTTACAGCCTGCCCCTGGTCTCACGCTGCCTCCTGTCCTTCTTGACCATCACCTGGGTGAAATCAAGAGATCAAACAGCTGCTGCCCAGGGTGACTGGACAGCCATTCCTCAAAGCTGGTGCCTTGGCTGCCACCAGCACATAAGCTGCTTGTTACTGGCCTGCAGAGAGAAGGACAGAAGTTGTCAGCAAGCTTGTCAAAGCTTTGACAGTGTTGCCAGGAGAGCAGAGCACGAGCGCACTGGACTTGCTCATTGTGCCAGGTAGAGACTAGTTCAGGTGTGGCTGACTCAAGGTGAGTCTCATGGGGGCTGAGTTGCCCACCAGCAACATGCAGGAGGACCACTTGCCCGGCCTGCTGGATTGCAAATCTTTTAAAAAGCAACTCCTCCAACTTGGTTTGGAGGAACTATCTAGAGACCAGCAGCCATGCCCTCTTGCCTAACTGTAATAGCACCATGAGGACCTTACTACTTTCCAGGCTCTGTGCTAGACAAACTGGGTGTGTTGTCTCTCTTTTTTTTTGGGGGGGGGGGGTGTTGTCTCATGTAATCAGAGCCACTCCAGGAGGTAGTACTATTGTCATCCTCATTTCATGATTAACACAAAGGAGTCCCAGAGTCGTCCTGTTGCTTACTGTAGGTCTTGCAGGTGGCTTGGGCAAAGCAGGGATTCAGACCCGACTCGGCCTGAATCTGAAAGCTGCGCATTTACTATTGCCCTTCTGAGTAGCAGGACAATTGTCTGCAGGACTTCTGGAATCAGCGGGAAATCCCAGGCTGTTTTCCCTAATCAGGAGCAGGTAAGGGGTAGCTGTCTCCCTGCCTTCCCTACCTTAGCTCATTCGGGTTAGAGCTTGTTATTCTTGATTTTAAAACAATTGTTCCCATGGCAACACCCTGGCAGCTTCTCTTAGCAACCAGGGCTATCTTTCACAATTGTAACAAAGTTGGTTCAAATACAAATACGAAACTGCTTTTTGAGAGAGTTTTCAGAGGCAAAACCAAATTGACCGATTGACCAGAGCTTAACTTTTTACACAGATTAAGAAAATCATAGCAAGATTTGAAAACCGCTGGAAAGCAGTTCCACCAGCCCGAACAATGGGCAAGAAAAAAAAAGAAAAAAAAGGAAACACCCACGTTTGCAGCCCAGGATACTGTTTCGAATCTAAAAACCAACAATAGGTAAACTCTAAAATGTGAATTTTCCTCTGATTGACAAAAGGTTCACAAATTTTGAGTATTTAAGGCTTATAGATTGTCTGAGTTCTCTACTGCTGCTGTGACAAATTATCACCAATTCGCTGGCTTAAAAAGAAGACAAATTTAATATCTTGCAATTCAGCCCGTCAGAAGTCTGCCACAGAGCTCACCCGGCTGAGCTCAGGGTGTTGGCAGGACACGCTAGTTTCTAGAAACTCTAGTGGAGGGGGAGGGATTCCTTTTCTTGTCTTTTCAAGCTTCTAGAAGCTGCCTGCTTCCCTTGCCCAATGATCCCCTTCTTCTGTCCTCAAAGCCAGCAATACTGAGCTGAGCCCTTCCCCTGACATCTCTTCCGATCCTCTCTTCCACTTTCAAGGACACTGATCACCCGGGGCCCTCAGATCATCCAGGATAATCTCCTTATTAGCAACCTTAATTCCATCTGCACCCGTAATTCCTCTTTGCCTTGTTAACTAATACATCCACAGGTTCCAGAGATTAGGATGCGGGCATCTCTGGGGAGCCATTGTGCTACCACAGTGGATAGAGCAGCCAAGGCAGGTGTTCCTGAGGAGGAAGCGAATGGTGGGGCTTCGGCTCTGACTTCTCCTCTGGTGTCCAGGAGCACAGCACCTCCGGCCCCTCAGCCTCATGGATCCATCTGGCCTCCCTCCTGGGTATCCTGGCTTTGGCTAAAGTACATCCTTATGAAGGTGAAAAAAAAATGTGACCCACAGTCTTTTCCCCAATCTTTGCCCCAAATAGTAATGGTTAGTGGTGAGGAGAGGCCCCTAGAACAAGGTGAGCCCACAGGGAGGTGGGGTCGGGCATTAGGGAGACGGGTCCAGACAACCAGTCCTGTTTGGAGGCGGGAGTAAGGGCAAGGGCAAGGTCACCTGCCAGGGCAGGAGGGGCTGGGAGGGAAGCAGAGGGGACTCAGAGCCACTGACATGTTGGCTGGAGACACCTTGGTTGGATGCTGAGCAGGCGGATGAAGGGCCCTGGTTACCCCATGAGGCACTCACGGAGCAGGACCCCACACAGATCCCCCTGCAAATCAATAAAGACAAATGGAAGGACAGAACTTCCTGGGCAGAAACAGCCTTCAGGCCCAGCTGAGGATGCACAAGAACGTGCTGGGTCCTGTGGTGACACCCTGGGGGAGCAGGATGAGGGAAGGTGCCTTGGGAGCCACACGGCCTAGCGGGAGAGGGAAGAAATACCCTCTGAGAGGCGAACTCAACAACCGCAAACACAGGAGTCCAAGAGCCAAAGGACTATGAGCTGTTTGGAAGAGGTGCTGGGGCGGGGCGGGGCGGGGTGGGGGTCCTGTGGCCTAGGGCTCTGGGGGTGAGTGCTCAGCAGCGAGAGGTGGGGAAGCAACAGGTGGTTGGGAGTTATCAGCTGTGTGACTCAGGAGGTGACTGCCCTCCCATGCCTCAGTTTCCCAGTCTGCGACCACAGAACTCCAGGGTCGTACCTGTTGAAGCAACCCCCAGGCACAGCGCTGGGATCCCAGGGGACAGCTCTGTGTCAGCGTTTGTTTCTGTGTTTGTTCTCTCGCGGTGAGGAGTTAACGGAAGGTCCACTCTCCTAACAGATTTGTAAGTGTCGCCCCGGTATTGTCCCTGTCGCCCGGCGCTGCATCTCGGAGCTCAGCGCTGGCACCCTGTGGCCCGGTGATTGCTGATCGCCGACTTGTCAGTCGGTGTGCGGGTGCCAGCGCCTCCTTGCCCCGCCACGGTGCCCCTAAGTATAGGTCGGTTTCCCTGCGGAGGGTGAGAATGAGGCTAGACAGCCGAGAAAGACACAGGAGAGGCAGCGAGACCCATTCGGGAGCAGGAAGGGCCCAGTGGGTGATCTGACCATGCTCACCTGGGAGGACCTGTAGCCGCTGGGCAACTCAGCTCCAGGCCAAGTTGCAAAGTGCTCCAAAAGGCCGCCCAAAGTCCCCTAGGAAGTCCCCAGATGAGTGAGATCAAAAGAGCCGCACCAGGGCACTTGCTGCTTGCCTGGAGACATTCGGGAATGTGTGGCTTTCTACAGAAAGTCAGGGACCCTGACTTGGTGCCACTCGGAGCCCATTTCCTCATTTGCCAGGAGAGGATGACAGTCACCTTCCTCAAAGGGCAGGAGTGAGGACGTACTGTCTGGGATAGATCTAGCCAGTGCTCCAAAAGTATTAACTATAATTCTCCCCAGGAATGCATGACGGTATTTTTTAGTGGTTTGATGTCAAAATGTGTTTCTGTTGTTAACAGTGAAATATCACCCCCCCCCAAAAAAAAAAAAAAACTCATAGGGTAAAAGAGGGCAGGCCTGATTGGTTTGGGGGTTCGAGGCCAGGAGCCTACGTTGCTGGGCCTTCCCGCTCCCCGCAGGGCACCTCTCCGGAGAAGGGCCTTCCTCATGCTTTTCCAACCTGCTCTGGCCCTGCCGCTCCTCGGGGGGCCCCCTGAGGAGGGCTGCGTTGGCCAGGGCCGTGGCCCCCAGCCTCCCAGCCTGGGGCTGAGTCTGGTTTCTGAACAACCAGTTCATCGAATGGCTAGCTTGCTGGTCAGTTTGATAAAAGCCAGTACACTGAATGTCAGTCCACCAAATGTCAAGTCACCAAATGACATTTTTGAAATTCATCAGGAACTTGCTCCAGTTTTCACTACTGATAAGATTTACAGCAATTCATACTGAACTCCTGGGCAGTCCCAGTCCGCCGTCTGCTCCGGGCTCGTCCTCTCCTTTCAGGGCTCTGCACTTCCCCATCTGTACCCTCTGGACTCTGCCCCTCGGCCGTCTCTGGCCTCTGCCTGCTGCTCCTTTAGGAGCTCTTGATGGGGTGCGTAGCCCAGACCTGGTTATCAGCTGCCCCTTGCCTCACGCTTCTCCCTGCAGAGGGGCTCCCCGCTCTGATTCCGCTACGCGAGCTCCCGCCACAGGCAGCTTGGGACAGGAACACTGTTTGAACTCTTGTTCTGGAGGCAAAAGGAAAGCCAGTCACCTAAAACCTCACCGAAATCTTCTAAACATGTTTTTTAAAGCAATCCTCCAACTAAAACAAATACAGTCTGAGGAAATTCTCTGAATTTCTATTTGGCAAATTGTCTATATGGTGAATTAGACTGTTGACAGATCGGTGTATGGTTTTTTGTTTTTGTTTTTGTTTTCTAAACTGACCTAAAACTGGAACTCAGGCCCCAGATTTCTGGTCCAATTGACTTTCTTCTACATAATATTTCTCAGTATTTGGTTGTAAACACAATCAGGGGGTCCTTATTAGGATGGTTAAATTTGGTCTCTTTTCTCTATTTTTGGCAACTTTGTTTTTGCAAAATGCATTCTCTCAATTTTTTTTCCCCGCTTGCTTTCTTTTAAAAAATGCAGTGTATTTAAGATGTTAATAGACTCATTTTAATTTGCACATATTCTTGTTAATAATGAAATCTACTTAATGTGAGTTAGAACTAAAAGCTTGTCAGGGTAATTCACAAACATTTAGAAACTCTGTAGCAATTCTAGGAGGATTCCCTGTTAATATTCTTAAGGACTTTCAATGGGTATACTAAGTAGGGCTTGGTAATAACAGAAATAGCAAACAAATTAAAATTGGACTCTCGGTAACAATTGGGAAGAATGAATATGCACACCCTTCAGTGTGCAATTGAATCTAGTTGCACGGGTGCCTCCTACACATTTAAGAAGAACATCTTTATTGAATAACCATCATGCTAAGTGTCACTTAAGACTGGTAGGGAGTCACCTGACTTCACTATATTTCTTCCAGGAATGCTCAAGAGAATGGCATCAATCAAATTTAAAATAATGCAATCCTCATTTGGCATCAAGGTTAGCAGCAATCTCTATTTGTAGCATATAGCAAATTTTCATGTGAGCAGTGTAATTTACAAGGAATGCACATTTTATTAAAATTCCAGCCTTGGAGACATCTTAAAACCTATTCTCTGGCCTTCGAGGATATCCTGATGATCCATGAGAAATGTCAAAATGATCCCCGATTTCCACAGTGGATTACAACTTCAAGAGCAGCGCCTATCACTGTAAGGATAAATCTCTCTGCAGGCTTAATCTCTTTGAGAATTCCATTTATATTAAAAGAAAAACACTTTGCTATGTATTTGTACATAAAAAAAAAACCCAGGATTTAAAGTGGAGCTTTCATACATTATCCTGTTTAATCTTCACAACAATCTTTGGCAGTAGGTATTATAATCACCACTCAAAAGATGAGGTGCCTGAAGCTCAGAGAGGCTAAATGACATTCCCAACCTCACATGGCTCATGAGACGTAGATAGGCATTAAATTTAAGTCTCCTGGCTCTGAGTCAATCAATAGTCAATCAAACACGCATCGCCTATTATATACACAGAACTTTGTCTTTTTTTTCTTCTTTTTTTCCCAGTTCTGGTTAGATGTAATTGGCAAGTAACATTATGTAAGTTTAGGGTGACCAGCGCAGTGATTTTAAACATGTGCATATTGCAAAATGATTGCCACGATGAGGTTAATTGAACATCTATCACCTCAATTTTATTATTTTTTTAAGTATTTTGTTTTTATGTATTTGAGATAGAGATAGATAGAGAGAGAGAGAGAGCACAAGCAGGGGTCAGAGAGAGCAGAAGAAGCAGGGACCCTGATGCAGGGCTCCATCCCAGCACCCCAGGATCATGATCTGAACTGAAGGCAGATGCTTAACATACTGAGCCACCAAGGTGGCCCATCACCTCAATTCAGGTTACAATTTTTGTGTGTACGCAGTGAGAACTTTTAAAACCTACTCTCTGGATCCCTGGGTGGCACAGCAGTTTAGCGCCGCCTTCAGCCCAGGGCTCGATCCTGGAGACCTGGGATCGAGTCCCACTTCGGGCTCCCTGCATGGAGCCTGCTTCTCCCTCTGCCTGTGTCTCTGCCTCTCTCTGTGTGTCTCTCATGAATAAATAAATAAAATCTTTAGAAAAAATGATAAAACTACTCTCTTAGCAGCTTTCAATGATATACTGTATCATCATTAATAATCACCATGCTATACATTACCTCCTCAGAAGTAACTAATCTCATAACTGGAACTTTGTACACCTTCACCCATTTCCCCCCACCCTGGGAAACCAAGAATCTGTTCTCTGTTTCTATGCATTTGGCCTTTTTGCATTCCGTGTATAAATGAGATTATACAGTATTTGCCCTTCTTTGTCTGATTTATTTCATTTTTAGCATAATGCCCTCAAGCTTCACCCATGTTGACACAAATGGCAGGAATTCCTTCTTTTTTTATGGTTTTAGTATTCCACTGTAGACATACACTACATTTTCTTTATCTATTTATCTGTCAGTGGACATTTAGTTTCCATATCTTGGTTATTGTGAATAATGCTATAATGAATGTGGGACTGCTGATATCTCTTTGAGACAGTGGTTCCATTTCCTTCAGATATATACCCAGAAGTAGAACAGCTAGTCATACAGTAGATCTCATTTTTAATTTTTGAGGAACCTCCATACCGTTTTCCACAGTGGCTGCACCAATTTACACTCCCACAAACAGTGCACAAGGGTTCCCTTCCCCACACCCTCACCAACACTGTTATCTCTTGTTGTTTATTTTGTTTTTTTAGAACAGCCATCCTACCAGATGTGAGGTAGTATCTCATTGTGGTTTTGATTTTCCTCTCCCTGATGATGAATGATGTTGAGCATCTTTTCACGTACCGGTTGGCCATTTGAGTACCTTCTTCGGAAAAAAAAAAATCTGTTCTGGTACACAGACCCTTCTAGACAGTCGTGTCTGTGGGAAAGTGGCAACTGTCCAGATTGCTGCTAACCCTGACCCATCGTCTCTCACCTGGATGGTTCCAGGAACTTGCTAATATCTCCCTGCCCCAAACCTCAACATTCTATTCACCCCAAGGTGCCACATCCATCTCTATGAAATGCCTCATTTTCACATCACCCCCCTGCTTAAAGCCCCTTCGATGGCTCCCAATCATCCATAAGAATAAAATTCAGCCTTCTCCACAGGACTCATAGAACTTTTACCATCTTCCCCCAGCCTCTCACCCCAACAAGTCCTAACCTCTGCACCCCACCCCCACCTGCCAGGTTTTTCCATGTGCTTTTTCCTCTATCTGAGATGGTCTGCCTCTTCCAGACCTGGCGAAATTGGCCAAGGCTGACTCGAAGTGCTCTTTGTGAAGCCTTCTCAGATGTCCCACCCATGACCTCAGGCAGACCTGGTCCTCCCCTTCCATCTGTTATAAACTGTCCATGGTTTCATAACCGGGTCTGCTGTCCATCCCTCCAACACGCTGAGCTTTCAAGGAAATCAATCAATCCTTAATCCATTCTTATTGTGTATGTGTGTGATCTCTTGCTACTGACCCACACCCCATTTGCTTCTCGCTGTGCTACAATGCGGTCAGCCCACTACATGCCAAGCACCAAGTCCAAAGCTTTTTTTTGTAAAGTTTTTCTGGAACACACACATGGTTAAACATGTACATATTGTCCATGGCTGCATAGCCTGTAAAACTGAAAATATTGATAATTTAACCCTTCATAGGAAGATATCACTGATCCCCATGCTGGAACTTAGGTCAAAAGTTAAAGCCAACCTATAGTCCTCCTGAGTGGGGAAACCAATCTCTGTGGCATGTCAGTGACTTGAGCTCGAGTCTAAATTCTGGGATGGGCTTACTCTTGTATATTGGACAACTCTGTTCACCTACATGGACCTCAGTTTTCATCTCTATAAGATAATAAACTTAGATTAGATCAATGATTTTTAAATGAGAACGCTTTTCCTACAGCAAGCCTTGTGTATGAAGCAGATAAAGACAAAGTTATTCTACTAAGGGCTGGGGTCAGAAGCCAGAGGCCTAACCCCACCTCACCTTGCTACACAGTTCCCAAAGGGGTTTCATAGTCCCCCACAACCCCAAGTAGTAAAGCTACTCTCTGAGTCGAGTCCCTTCTACAGTTGCCATCCATGATTCTGAGTCTAAGGGACCATAAAAACCTCCAAGATTTAGAACTCTATGAAATCAAAGTCCATCTTTCAGAACTTTTTTCCTAACCAAAACACAGCTGAGGTAGATTGAAAAGGAAATAAATAAATAAATATTATCAGACATTTCCCCCTCTTAGCCACAGGGCAGCCTCAAGGATACCCATCTGCTTTCTGGAATGAACTGGCACTTTCTGTGATCTGTCTTGGGCATTTTAAAACACAAAAGCAGAGTGTCAGCTTTGGGGACATGTACAACATGAGGGATTGTCACTCCAGTGACAGAGCACTCATGGGAACAGTGCTGTTTCAAAAGGCATCAGGCAGGGAATGACATGGCGAGTTATTTGTTGCCTGAGCGGGAACTGTTTTGAGTAGCTCACAAGTGCATTGGAACTATATCAAAGAATATTTTGGTCCCTAGGTAGGGAGCTTCCTAGAAAGATAACTGGTCAAAGGTCCTTACAGCTCAGAGCTCTGGAGCAGGTCAGGATATTTGCACAGTCTTCCTCTGACACTCCATGTACTTCTGACAAGTACTCTGGGCTCTCTGGGGTTTGGCTTCTTTATCTGTGAAATGACGAGGTTGCACCAGATAATAACAGTGGGTCAAGCTCTGTGATAAGGCTTTGCATACAATAACCCAACTAATGCTCACAAGTCTTCTCTCTATATAATATATCCATTTTATGAAAAATGTAAGAAATTGAATCTTATAGAGAAGTTAAGTGCCACCCAAAATTATACAGGTGGGCTGATAGAGCAGCTGGATTTTATTTTTTTTAAGATTTTATTTACTTATTCATGAGAGACACAGCAGAAGGAGAAGCAGTATCCCTGCGGGGAGCCCAATTTGGGCCTCAGTCCTAGGACCCCGGGATCACACACTGAGGAAAAGGCAGATGCTCAACCACTGAGCCACCCAGGCTACAGGAAGCAGTTTACCAAAATGGTTAAGGTAGTCAAATAGCTTCTGCGTGGATCCTGGCTTTGCCATTGATGGGGTGTGACACTAGTTTGTTTACATACTGTAATTTCGATTTCTTTTTCTATAAAGTGAGTCTGACGGCACTGCAAGCTCACAGAGTTGCTTAGATGATTAAATGAGGTAATTTTTGTAAAACACCTGGTACATACTGAGTCATAATTAATGGTGGTGGCTACTACTGTTTTCTGGCTAATACCAAAAACTTGTATTATTAACCATTTGGTATAAATTGAGCTTGCCTCCCTATCTCTTCTCTGATAGGATTCTTAGCAATGTCACTGATGACCTACATCAGGCCAAGGCCAGTGAATGGTCAATTGTCTCTCCTTACCCCATCTCTAAGCTCTCAGTAGCATCTGACATTGCTGAACACTCTTCCTGGAAATATTTTCCTCTCTAGGCTTCAGGATGCCACATTTTCCTGGTTTTCCTACTACCTCAGAGATCACCCCTTCTCAGTTTCCTTCACCAGGCCCTCCTCCTTTCTCAGACTCTTCCAGGTAGGACATCCCCAAGGCCTTAGTCTCACATTCTTCCCTTCCCATCGACACCTTTTTCTTAGGGCATAATGTTTCATCCTACAGCTTGGAATGGGCTGACAACTCACATTTCTCTCCCCGCCTGGGGAGGTCCCTAGCCTCTGAGCTCCTGTTGTTCTAATGTTTCCATGTGGATGTCTCAAGGGCATCCCAAACAGACATGTCCTAAACAAAAATATATTTCCTCTCTGCTCACATTGCCATGCACCCCCCACCAACTCACATCAGTAAAGGGCACCATCATCGGGTGGCACTTAGTCATTTAGACCAAACCTGGGTATCGTCTGGATTCCTCTCATTCCCTTACACCTTGCATGAATTCATCAGTAAGTTCTTTTGGCTGTACCTCCAAAATACACATTATTGAACTTGACATTTTTTACCATGCTCCACTGCTACAAGCCTGGTCCAAGTCACTATCACCTACTTCCTAGGTACCTGTAGCAGCCTCCTCCTAACCCTTTCTTTTGAGCATTTGAATGCAGTTTAATTTGTTCCCCCAAAGTGACTGGATTTTAACTTTAAGTTTCTCTTAAAGACTGTGTGCTTAAGAGCTCTCACCTCCATAGTCAAGCAGTGTCATTTTATTTTCCTGTATTAAGAATAGAACAAGGGCAGCCCGGGTGGCTCAGCAGTTTAGTGCCACCTTCGGCCCAGGGCGTGATCCTGGAGACCTGGGATTGAGTCCCACGTCGGGCTTCCTGCTTGGAGCCTGCTTCTCCCTCTGCCTGTGTCTCTGCCTCTCTCTCTCTCTCTCTCTCATCAATAAATAAATAAAATCTTTTAAAAAAAAGAGTAGAACAAGTATGAATGAGGTGAATTTGGTCATTTTTGCAAACTGGAGGAGAATCTGAGCCCAGCTGCCATTCAATCCACTTCCCCTTCACTCTGCTTCCACTACCTGACCCTAATAAACCAAATAACTTGTTAAGCTTCCCTGGATTTGCCAGCATTTGTCTGTTCATAAACAATGTAATCATAATGACACACCATGCTGGAAGCTCTGGCCTGGGAAAAATGAGTGAATTTGGATCAACTAAAGACTGTCCAAGACTATGTGAGGACAGAGAAATGGGCCCCATGTGACAAGCCAGGCTAACAACAGAACATGTCCAGGAGGGTATGGCAAACTCAATTCTGGAACAGGTGAATATAAAGGCCAAGGGGTCCAACTATAAAGGCTGGGAGAACACTAACTCTCTACTTCTAGAGGGCACTGATGCTGTATTGACACTTATTCAACAGATATTTTTAGGATCCACTATGGATAATTTCAGATCTCTGTGTCAAACAATAGTTTGGATATCATGTCCAGTCAAAAAGACACTAAGCTTCATACCTCATCTAGGATTAGAGGTACCTCATTTTGAGACATCTAGGTGGTTCATGAAGGTAGTCTATGAATGACTTTTTTATCTTTTTAGTTGTTTTTATTCTTGTTTTTTTAAGTTGGCTCCACATCCAGAATGGAGTCCAACATGGGGCTTGAACTCAACGCTGAGATTAAGACCTGAGCTGGGATCAAGAGCCAGACACTTAACTGACTGAGCCACCCAGGTGAGCCTGAATGATTTTCGTTTAAAATATTTTATTTATTTATTTATTTATTTATTTATTTATTTATTTATTTATTTATGAGAGAGAGGGAAGGAGAAAACGACTGAGGAGGAGGGGCTGAGGGAGACGGAGAGAGAGAACCTCAAACAGACTCCCCACTGAGTGTGGAGCCCAATGCAGGACTCGATCCCAGGACCCTGAGATCATGACCTGAGGTCAGACACTTAACCAACCAAGCCACCCAGGCACCCGTGAATGATTTTTTAACACATTTTTCCAGAAAGCTTAGCCAAACCCACAAAATGACTGTGACAAATTCTACCTGCTTTAAATTTCTTTGCTTTTTTCTGAAATTGCATCAGTTCAGTTACACTGACTTTGGGATCCCTTCCCCTGTTTCTGAGATCAGAAAGAAGGAAAAGACAGATCTTTATTTATGTTAAATTATAATTTTCAGAATTTTAAAATCATAACTCATGCAACTATAAAATGAACACTTGTCAAAATTTTACTCTACTCATTAATTACTAAGGGAACAAGTGAGATGTTGAGACTGGTTCAAATAGCATTTAAGGCACCAAGTCTTTATGGGCAATTAATTAAATGGCTATTAGGATAGAATTTCTGGACTAGACACAAACCCTTTAACGAAGGCGACAAGCTATAAACTTTGGAGTTATCTGTTTCATTGGACAGAAATCATTTGTATCTCTGCTGGACAAAAATCTATAAAAGTTAACATGTAACTTCACTAAATCTAAACTTTAATCAATATTAAGCAATAAATCGAACAAGATAAACTCCTCTATATTTGCGTGGGTCTGTGTTCCTGTAGTGTATTGAAAGAACATTTCAACCTCTTTTTGACATTATTTCCAAATTTTGGATAACTCAGCAGTCTCTCTACCATCCTCCTAGTATCAAAAATAATCCCCAAAAAAGGCTGGTGTTAGTATGTTTGGTCCGATTGTTCACATATGTGCAGAAAAGGTGTTTATTAATAGTGCATGTCTTCTTAAATCTGCAAATCTAGAGCCCTTCAGTATGGCGTAACTTCTGTGTAGAGATTTTCAGTAAAATATCTTGGATTGGGGTGCCTGGGTGGTTCAGTAGTTGAGTGTCCGCCGTCTACTCAAGTGATCCCAGGGTTCCGGAATCGAGTCCCACATTGGTTTCCCTGCAGGGAACCTGCTTCTCCCTCTGCCTATGTCTCTGCCTCTCTATGTCTCTCACGAATAAATAAATAAAATCTTAAAAAATATCTTGGATTGAGTTTTTGAAAGCCTCTATTATTTTGATTTTTTATCCCCAGCCTAGGAAAGGAAGTACAAGGCAGTCTCTCCGCCAGCTTCTACCTGGTGGTATGTGTACCTATATTTGGAGAGTGGGTTCCCCTCTTCTTGAGGGCTTCCAAATCTGTGTGGCTTCCCTGCCACCAGGAGGTGGGCTTCCTTACTAGCTGTGATGCTGAGACTGTAAGCCAGATATCACACTGGTTTCCTTGGGAGTGATTTGTAGGCATTGGCTCCACTTAGCAGGTCAGTAATTGTATTAGTCAGGGTTCTCTAGAGAAACAAAACCAATAGGATGTATGTATATGTTAAAAAAAAAGTTTTATTATAGGAATTGATTCATGTAATTTTGGAGACAGGGAAGTTCCGTGATCTGCTGTCTATATCCTGGATATTCAAAAAAGCTAGTGGTGTAATTCTAGTCTGAATCCAAAGGGGACCCCATGGTACAAATCCCAGTCCCGGGGTAAAAGCTGATGTTGATGGAACTGGAGGGTATTATGCTGAATGAAGTAAGTCAATCGGAGAAGGACAAACAGTGTATGTTCTCACTTATTTGGGGAATATGAATAATAGTGAAGGGGAATATAAGGGAAGGGAGAGGAAATGTGTGGGAGATATCAGAAAGGGACACAGAACATAGAGACTTCTAACTCTGGGAAATGAACTAGGGGTGGTGGAAGGGGAGGAGGGCGGGGGGTGGGGGTGAATGGGTAACGGGCACGGAGGGGGACACTTGACGGGATGAGCACTGGGTGTTATTCTGTATGTTGGTAAATTGAACACCAATAAAAATTAATTTATAAAAAAAAAAAAAGAAGCAAGAAAAAAAAAATAAAAGCTGATGTTCTCGCTCTAGGAGGCAGCCTGGGAGCAAGAGGAGGATGAAGTCTTCCTTCCTCTGCCTTTTTGCTCTAGTTAGGCTCTCAACAGAATGGATGATGGCTGCCCACATGGGGGAAGGAAATCTAGTTTATGGAGTCTATTGATTTAAAAGCTAACCCCACCCAGGAACAT
Organism: Nyctereutes procyonoides; assembly: GCF_905146905.1. Classification (NCBI taxonomy): domain Eukaryota; kingdom Metazoa; phylum Chordata; class Mammalia; order Carnivora; family Canidae; genus Nyctereutes; species Nyctereutes procyonoides. The sequence goes on from NW_026575126.1 coordinate 73,970,383, forward strand.
CTTCACAGACACACCCAGAAATAATATTTAATCTAAGTATGCCATAGGGCAGCCATAAAATAAGCATAGCTGTAATTCTCCTTAATAGTGCATTTGTCATACCTAATTAAATGAGAATCCTGCACAAATCTGACATCCAGTTATGGCCTTGGCTGTACAATTGACCTGTCCAATTATAGTCTGGTAAAAAAAGAGGACAGATTCTTACAAACTCAGGCAGAAACTATATTGCCATAAAAAAATAAGGAGACTCCATAAAAGTATTTATTACTGAACTCTGAGGAATCAGGTAAGAATCCGATACCATTAGAGGTTTCCCTTTGATTTAAAAATAGTCTATCTACCAAACCGAGGGTTAGTGAAGAATAAAGAAGAAAAGACTTTCTCCTATTTTCATCTATGTCCATAAAATATATAAAATATAGAACATTAAAAAAACATCCACACTATTGCAAACAAAGAGCACAAATTAAATTTCCCTCACCGGTCCGTTTGGTCCCATGTAATTAATTCTCATTTTGCTGGGTCTGGGTAAGCAATCTGGTTTCATACAGTAGACTTCTTTAGAGTCCTTGAAATTCTGACTCGGTCTACTGATACAATCTGAAAGTTGTTTCGGCTACATCCACTCAGAGACCTGTACCCAAGATCTATTCTTAAACCGAGTTGTATTTGGTACGATCCTTTTTCCTGGAGGCTCTGCGGCTGACCTTTCTTGTTGAAGACACAAATATGAGGCTGTACAACCTTCGGGCAAGCATCAGAAGAAAGCAGAAGCCTCTTTGATTATGAAACTGAATGACCATGGTTAATTCATTACAGTGATCAATAATATCAGAATGGAGAAGAAAATTCTATACTAGGGTAGAGTGCATAAGTATCTCATCAGACTTTGATTGCTGTTTCCCCTGAGGGTAAGAACATGTTATGGATAGCAAGAATATTGACCAATCTTCGGGGCATTTCTATACAACCTCTGAAATATTTGAATTAATAACATTCTTAAATATGGAAACTTAACCTAGGGAAGGCTAAACATTTGACAGTTTGATTTTGACAGTTTTTGCCATGTAACTCTTATGATAATGTTGAATTAATTGAAAGGTATGGAGTAAAGCAAAATGAAAACACCGTAATTATTTCTAGCACCTGTTTTTTACAGGGTGAAATAACATACCCTTATGATTTCCAGGGGCCCTCTTGAAAATCTAAAATATTGTTTCTTTTTTAAAAGATTTTACTAATTTATTCATGAGAGAGAGAGAGAGAAGCAGAGACACAGGCAGAAGGAGAAGCAGGCTCTATGCAAGGAGCCCCATGTGGGACTCAATCCCGGGACCCCAGATCATGCCCTGGGCCAAAGGCAGACGCTTAACCCTGAGCTACCCAGGTGTCCCTAAAATATTGTTCTGATGTAAAAAATATCCTGGGCATGTCATTTTATTTTTCTCAATTTAAGTTTCAAATATGGCCAGATCAAGGGTTATCAAAGGAGATTCAATGCCTTGATTAAGGCGGGGTCACAGGTGCCTGAGGGAAACTATATTACCTATTTAATCTAGGTGGCAATATAATATTTGTAAATATTTTAAGGGCAACATGATTGTAAGCAACCCAAGCTTCTTTACAGTGAAGACATTTTGGCCTTTGTTGTTGTTATTAGTTTTTAGATAATCAAAGATGAGATAAAGTCAACATAAAGGTAAATTATTCTAGTGAGACCCAGAATCTTTGCTATCTAGATGGATAAGGGCTGTAAAACCTATTTATCATTTTCACAGAGAGAATGCCAAATTAAAGTTATGAGTTAATATAGTAGCAGCAGAAAAGCTTACATGAATTTTTTTTCTTTTACATAATCTTGTGAATAAGCCCATCAAAATTGAGCGAACTTTGCCAAAATTTTAACACATTTTGTATCCTCTTTTCAGACTCTGGTATTATAAAACCTAGACAAATAAAATCCATTGCTTTCATATCCTTTACATCTTGCTGTACATATTCACTAAGCTCTTGTATTCTGGAACACACTGACATTTTAGGACAAATCAACAACTGTCTATTTTTCTTGTGAAAACAAAACCTAATCCCATCACCTTACAAACATAGTTCAATTTCTCCATCACTATTGCTCCTTGTATACTTTTGAGCACCAATATTATTTTTTGATGTATAATTTATATAATCAAATTCATCCTTTCTTCGTGGAGCTCCAATACATTATTGGGTAACCACCACCATAGTCAAGACATAAAACAGTTCTTTACACATACCCCCAAATCCCCTCACACCCTTTTTCAATTAACCCCCTCATTGCACTCCCAGCCCCTGGTAACCACTGATATCTTTTCTGTCCCTATACTTTTGTTTATTCCAGAATGCTCTATAAATGGACTCCTACTGCATGTATGTAGCCTTTTGAGTTTGGCTCCCCTCAGTTAGCATAACGTACTTGAGCCTCCTCCATGTGTGGTTGTGTGCCTCCATGGTTTGTTCCTTTCCATTGCTAAGTAGTATTCCATTGTATAGATGAACAGCAGTTTATCCGTTTGGAAGCTGAAGGACACTTGGATTGCTCCCTTCATTGAGCAATTATGAATAAAGACTCAAACATTCTCCTACAGGTTTTTGTGTAAATGTTAAGTTTTCCTGTTACACAGAAATATCTAGGAGTGAGGCTGCTGGGTCTTATGGTAAGTAAATGCTTAACTGCCAAACTGTTTCCAATGTGACTGTACTATTTTGCATTCTTATAGCAACATAGGAGGCTTCCGTTTGCTTCACATCTGCACTAGCACGTGGTATTGTCAGGTTTTTATTGTTATTGCTTGGTTGGTTTCCATTGTTGTTGGTGGTAGTGTTTCGGCTGTTCTAATAATTATACACTGGTATCTTTGCTGGCTTTAATTTGCATATCTCTAGAGACTAATGATGATGAGCATCTTTTCATATGCGTATTTGCCTCCCATATCTTCATTAGTAAAGTCTGTTCGAATCTTTTGACCATTTTCAATTCGAGCTGTTTCTTTCCATTTTGTTGAGTTTAGAGAGTTCTTGTATATTCTAGATCCAAGTCTTTTATCAGATATGTATTTGGCAGACATTTTCTGCTAATACGTGGCTTGCATTTTCATTCTTTTTATAGTGTCTTCTGAAAGCAAATGTGTTTAATTCCAAAAAAGTACGACTTACCATTTTTGTTCTTCTAGGAACCATAGTTTATAAGCATCATATCTAAGAAATTATTCTCTCACCCAAGATGATAAAGACTTTCTGTTGTGTTTTCTTCTATAAGTTTTGTAGTTTGTGCTTTCCACAAGGTATGGACTGAGAGTCATTCTTTCATATGTGGATGTCTAGTTATTATAGTACTTGTCGAAAAAACTAAAATTTCTCTAGTATTGCCTTTGTACCATTGTCAGCCTCAATTAACCATAGAAGAAAGGGTCTCCAACTGGACTCTCTAGTCTGTTCCATTGACCGATGTGTCTGAACTTTTGTCAACAGCACCCTGTTTTGATTAGTGTAGCTTTAAAATAAATGTTGAAAAAAAATAAGAAAATAAAAAAATAAAATAAAATAAATGTTGAAGTGAGGGAGTATGGGTCTTCCAACTGTGTTATTTACATTTTATTTTTTTCAACTTTGTTATTTTTAAAAATATACGTTGGCTCTTCTATATTCTTTGCCTTTCTCTTTAATTTTAGAATTAGCTCGATAACTTCTACAGTAGTCATTCTGGGTTTGATTAGAGTTCCATTGAATTTATAGGTCAATTTGGGAAGAATTGACATCTTCACAATATTGAGTTTTTTCCAACCATTAACATCTATTTATTTCTTTTCTTATTCTTTTGTACTATAATTTTCAGCAAATAAATGTTTAACTTAATTACTTTGATTTATACCTCTGTATTTCTTGGGTTTTGGTGCCAATGTTAATGGTAAGGCTTTTTAAACTTCAATCCAAGTGTTCATTACTAATACATATGAAAATATAACTGATTGTTATATATTGACTTTGTATCCTGCATCCTTGAATAACTCATTTACTAGTTTAGGATCCTTTTTGGATCTTCTATGTAGGTGACCTTACCATTTGAAAGTGAAGATATTTATCAATTCTCTGTAATCTGTATGCTTTTTATTTCTTCTTGCTTTTTTCTTGCACTGACTAGCACCTCCAGGATGATGCTGAATGGGAAGGGTTAGAGTAGCTACCACCAATGCTAATCATAACACTTCATCAAAATAACTCACTTGAACCAAAATAATTTCACAGAGAAAACTGGAAGGAAGGTAATTGAAAAGTCACTGTTGTACATAAACATTTTTGTAAAATATTAAAGTTCACAAATAGATATAACTGAACTATCTATGCTTATATGTCTCTTTGCTCCTCTTTCATGTGATAAAAATGAGCCAGGTGCCTTAAAATGACCCAAAATTATAATCACTCTTTAGTATATAAAAATAATAAGTCAAATATTTAAATTTAAAATTATGATTAGTAATTAATGTTTCATTATTCATTCTTACAAATTATCTAGGTAAATGATAATTACCAAATAACTCAATATAGTATTAATTCAGGGTTTCAAGTTACCTGAGGACATTGTAAAGTATGTCCAACCTGATGTACTACAGAGCATACATACTGTGATAGAAACTCTTTTCAGAATTACCATCCGAGTTAGTTAAATAAACTTTATAATCTTCAGAATCTTAAATGCCATGTAGGAGTGATGTTAGATTATTTGATCAGTAAACCAATATTAAAAGGCTAGGAAGTTCATGAGAATGTTTAACAAAATCTCCAAACTAATAAAATTGAGGAAAAGATATTTACTTATTTCTTATTTTTTAAACCAAAATTGTTAAACCAGTCTAATTTTTCCAAAGATTTATCTTAACTATGTGATCTTGGGTTCTTATATTAAATAAAGTATGTATGAGGTAACATTGCCATTAAGGAGCATTTAAAAAAATCTACTACTTGAAAGTGAGGTTTCTTTATTAGAAAAGAAATTTGGAAGGTATGAAACTTATATAAGATTTATCAATTTCTGAAAACTAGTTGGACCACAGCTCCTTGATTTTAAGATGGAACAATTTGACCTGGAGGTAAGAAAAGCTTTCATACTTGAACAATGAGATACCAAGGCCGTTTCTGAACCAAAGACACATAGACCTCCAGACACAGAGAGAGCTCATGGCTTCAGGTCTACAGCTTCACCCAGCCTCCAGTGAAAAATAATCCCAAAAATACAAAACTCCAGGGGCCCCTGGGTGGCTTGGTCGGTTACGGGACCGACTCTTAATTCCAGCTCAGGTCATCATTTCAGGGTTGTGAGATCTAGCCCTGCATTGGGCTTCGCACTCAGCAGGGAGTCTGCTTGTGTCTCTCTCTTCTTCTGCCTACCCACTCACGTTTTCTCTCTCTAAAATAAATAAATAAATGCATAAAATTTTTTTTAAAAATCCACCTGTTCAGATCTTAACTCTTCTTTCTAATGAACATGAAATTTTTAATTGAAATTTTTAATTGAATTTGATTCAGAAACGACATTGGTATGTCATTTGTGCTCACAAATAAACATCAAGTTTTTTTTTAAAGACCATCAAATGAAAATGTCTGTCTTACCACTAGAGAATAGATACCCACTGTCTGTTCACAAGAGACCAGCAAATGGTTGCAATGTTGCACGATAGAACCAAATTCCCAGTTACAGTGCCCACCAATGGGAACAACAAATGAGAATCTAAACAAAAATCCAGCATCTGAAAGTATGAAAAAAAAAGAAGAAATCTAGAGAAACAGAAAGCCAGCCAAGTTAGAGTTCTATTGTCACTTGGGATTCATTGTGGAAGCGAGAAAAGACGAGCCTGGGCTCACATTGCCCTTCAGATGCTCATCTCAGGCAACACAGTTTAATCGGCTCTGTCAGGTTAATCCACCTAGGCATCTCTGTACAGCAACCTACAAAAAGCATAATTTTCAAAAAGATAATACTTTGACTCTTGTGTAAATATAAAATGAACATATGTCAAAGGTTTGACTCAATTCATTAATTAATGAAGAAAACAGTAATACATTAAGACTCACTGAAAGAGCATTGCAAGGGCTAGATATTTAAAGACACTTTACCAAAGAAATGTTGGGATATGATTTCTGAGTTAGATACAAAACCATTTAAAGTTCAACCAGGTAATAAACTGTAACATTTGGGGTTATCCATTCAATCAGATAGAAATTACTTGTCTCTCTGGGGGCAAAAAGCTCCACGTTAACCTATCTGGATCTTTAAACAATAGTAAGCAGAAGGTTATACAAAAATACCTTCTCTACCATCGGTGGGGCTGTGGCCGTGCATGACATTCAGAGGACATGCCACTCACCTTATGTGCAGGTTCTGAATAATTTGTCTTAACACTAAATAAAAACTATGGTACTTGAGAGAGAAAAGCTCATGCCATTGTGTCCTTGGAGAACAAAAATAGTAAAATTGATTGTTCCTGATTAATGAAAAGACATCCACTTCCCTTTACCCAAGACCATAAAGCTACTGCAGCTCAGAACCAAGGCTAGAACCCAAGACAGCTCTCGTCATGCTCCAGACATTGTATTCTAAAGGTCGATTGGTTCTTTAAGACAGTTTCAAGACAGATCAATAAAATGAGGGAAATAAATATGCAATGTTAACTCCTACGCACCAATTAAAGGGAACTGGTTAGCACAGAGAAGATTAAAGAGAATGTACTTCTTTCTGAAGGGGAGAAAAGACAAAGTTTGAAGTCCATAACAGTAAAATGCTCCCTCTCTGTCTCTTGGTCTCTATCTTTCTCTCTCTCTCACTCGTGCATGCTGGGTCTTCTGTGTATGAATGTCTCCTTGCAAAGAAAACTACTATAGACCCCAACCTGAAGGAGTCCCATCTGGCTCAGTACCTGGCCTGACCAATGACTCAGAAAAGCCACTAGTGGGGGATAGACTTGGCTCAGAAAATGAGACTCACGGATTTGGTTCTCAAGCCCTCCCCACACTCACCATTCCCTCAGCCTGCTGCAGGGCCTGAGGGGAGGTTCTGCTGCTCTGCTATGTTCCGTATGGTCCCTAAAATCACCCTTGGATTTTCTAGTTCTTTCTCTGGGTTTTTGTTTTTGTTGTTGTTTAAGATTTTATTTATTTATTCATGAGAGGCACAGAGAGAGAGAGGTAGAAACACAGGCAGAGGGAGAAGCAGGCTCCCTGCAGGGAGCCCAACATGGGACTCGATCCTGGGTCTCCGGGATTACAGCCCTGGCCGAAGGCGGCGCTAAACTACTGAGCCACCCGGGCTGCCCTCTTTCTCTGGTTTGAAAACAAAACGAAGATCAGCAGGAAGCTGTAGTACCGTTCATTCAGGTTTCTGCGCTCCTGGAACGGTGTCTTTCAAACTGCTAGAACATACATTATTAACCTTATTATAGCAAAATCAGACGCAAGTACAGGTAACTATACTCAATGATTGTACCACCTAGTGACTTATTATCACAAGGTGAATGTCCCTATAATTACACTCCCGGACAAGAAATAGAACTCAGCCACCCACCCCGGAAACCTACTTCCTTCCTCCAAAAGCTCCCATGCTGGACCATGTCTTAAGTGGTGTGGAGTAGAAAACATTAGTGGGCATGCAAAAGGGTTTAAGTATCCTATTCAAGAACTTCTGTTCTATGTAACTCTTGTGTGACTGTGTCTATGTAGGTATTTGTACTGGGCCAGTTTCTCACTGAGGGTCACATTCACAAAAGGCTGATAGCCATTGCCACAGGGAACGCCTTCTGGGTTACAGCAGGGCAAGAGAAAACTCTAAGATTTTGTTCGTGCCCCCAAAGCAAAGATGGGCACAGATTCAGAAGCATGTGCTTCACATTTTATAAAGGTTGTAGAAAATTTCCTTTTTACCTATCAGAACTTTTTAGGAGACACAAAATATTTTTAAAGAAGATAAAATATCTGTCCATATTATGCAAAAAAAAGGAATACGGAGTATGATAAAGAAAGCAATTAATCCACACTTAAAACTAATTGCCTCGCCCAGTGGGTCTTTAAATTATTCATCAGCGCTATTTAAAAATAATTGTGGTTTATGAAGAAAAGCCGTTATGGATTTTGTTTTAAAACTAAAAAGAAAGGGTTTCCCTTTTTTTTTTTTTTTTTTTTTTTTTTATTTACCAACTCCTTGCAGCTCTTGAAACCAACCCGTTTTTAAACTGGTTTAATATCCTCATTAGCCCCTCCCCAGTCGAATCAACTTTAACGTTTATCACACCAACACTTCCTGATGTTCCCTGAAATAGGTTCTGAACTCACAGAGAGGACAATGACAATGTTCTAGAAGAATACAAAGGTGTCTGCAAAAAGGAGAAAAACAGGCGTGCCCGGGTGGTTCAGTTGGTTAAATGACTGACTCTTGATTTTAGCTCAGGTCGTGATCTCAGGATTGTGAGATCGAGCCCTGCGTTGGGCTCTGAGCTGAGCATGAAGCCTGCCTCTCCCTCTCCCTCTGCCCCTCCCCATCCTAAAAAAAAAAGGAAAAAAAAAAGAAAAAAAAAGGCTTTCAGAGAACAAGACAGGAAATGACCGCTAAGATGTGTTTCTGCGATTGAAGTTCATGGTGGGCCCTCGACCTCCATCCCAATGGCTTGGGTTTCCCAGGGTGTTTGCCCCACCCACCCAGGGCTCCTGAGCGCTCTCTCCTCTCTCTGCATTTACCGAATGTCTCCAGTTCCTTCGTTTCCCTGCTTCTCTGGTTCCTTCAAGGAACACTCAGAACTGTGAAATGATAGAACTGGAAAGGTTTGTGTCTAGGGCAGTGGCCTACAAAACCATGTTTGCTGGCAGGCCAGGAGTCCCTCGGGTGTCCAACAGCTCCCACATGGGGAAAGGGTTGTTGAACTGGTAAAGCAAAGTCCTGCCAAAGTAGAACTTAGGGCTCCTGGGTGGCTCAGTCCGTGTAGCATCTGCCTTCGGCTTGGATCATGATCCCAGGGTCCTGGGACCAAGTCCTGGGTTGGGCTCCCTGCTCAGTGCAGAATCTGCTTCTCCCTCTGCCTCTGCCTCTCCTCCTTGCTCATGACCGCTCTCTTTCTTTCTCTCTTTCTTTCTCTCTCTCTCTCTCTGTTTCTCTCTCTCTCTCTCTCCCTCACTCTCAAATAAATAAAAGTTCTAAAAAAATGTTTAAAGCAGAACTTAAAAGTGACCCTCACAATATATATTGGAACACAAGGCCCAGACAGAGAAAGAGACTTGCCCAAGGCAGGACAGCAAGTTACACATGTAGGAGGAGACCCACCCTCCTGATTCTCAGTCTAATATCTCTAGGGCCAGAGACAGCAAAAGGAGTGTGAGACTCGGGGCCAGAATGATCTCGATCTGAATCTGATCTCAGCCACTCTCTACTTACTCATCCTTGGTGTTACATTCTTCTGCAACATATCTAAGCCTGAGTCTTTTTCTTTTTCTGTTAAAAGAGGATGTAAAAACACCAGCCTTGCCTAAGGAGCTGGGCTATTACACCTGAAAACACCTTCGATCGATGAAATACACCCACACACAGGGCATAGGCGTGAACAGCATCTTTATCTTCAGAGACGCTCATGAATACCTCATTGAGAATGTGCTTGTGACAGTCACCACTGTGCCCAAGGGTGTTTCCCCAAGCTAGACAGTCTGGATTGCTCAGTTAAGGAAAAGCTCACTTCCCGCCCCTAACAAAACCACCACCTACAAGCCTTCCTGTTATGTGTAGACCAGTGTTTGTGTTGATGGCTTTGCACACACATACACACGCACGCATGCACACACACTCCTACTCTTATGATGACAACACACAGACCCAAAGAAGATGTTGGAGGCAGCAATATCAGTGATCCTCCTACACACACGCACTCAAACAGCATAGATCCATGGGTACCAAAACATCTAGAGCCCTTCTACCCTTTATAATATTTTAGAATATTATTTGAATAATATTGAATATTTGAATAACATTTCTTCTACCCTTTATAATATTCTTCTTTCTTGACCTTGTTAAAACCGACCAAACCAACTGATGGCGGGGAGGCAAAATAGACAGAACCCAGGTTTCTGACAGTCATGATAAATACCAACTTGTAATAGCTGAGCAAAGTAACAGATTTGGAGGGGAGGAGCTGGAGAAAAGATGGAATCAGTTGATTAAAGTAATGACTAAAGTGATACCTCATTGACACCTGAGATCCATGCTCCCTTCCTAGAATGACGATACCCCAATTTTTATGGTCCTTCTTTCTGCAGTCAGTTCTTTCATTCATAGTTGATTGGATGCAATAGGACTGGCCTTACCCCCAACTCCACAACTGGGCTCTTATTAGCCAGGGGATGTGTCCCATTCCTTTGATCACGGCAGTTGGTTCTTGGATACAGCAGAATGCAGTCGGGGCCCAGAAGGAAAAAGAGACATTAGCTGCACCAACTGGAAGAAACCATCCTTCTTCAGCTGATTCTAATTCTTCCTTCCTTCCTTCCTTTATTTATTTATTTATTTATTTTTCTTCCTTTATTTAAATCTTTGATGTTTGGGGGGCAGCTGGCTGGCTCAGTCGGGAGCACATGTGACTCCTGATCTTAGGGTCATGAGTTTGAGCCCCACGTTGGGGGTAGACATTAAGATAAAGTTTTTTAAAAAATTAAAAAATCTTTGATATTTTGTTCATCATGGATTTTTGCACTCATTTTTATTTGTTTACATAGAGCACGAAAGTATTCTATACGTTGATTACTGAGTGCTTTGGGTGTCCATTTAAATTTTGCATCCAAAGTGAGTGCCTCAACACCCTCAGCCTGGACTTGGCCCCATAAGGTTTGGGACTCATTGCTCATTTTATTTTATTTGATAAGAGACTTGTGAGTTGAGGTGAGGCTACCACATGAAGCTTTAGGAGGAAGCTATCATTCCATGGGAGAAGAGAAACCAATTCCTGGTTATCTGAGCAGCTGGATCAAGCTTTGCCTAAAGCTAACCCTACTATAAGCCAACCTGAGTTGTTTTCTGTGGCTTATAATATTTGCACCAAAATAGTGCAAATTGACACATAGGCTAATTATAAGGAGCTAGTTTCTGGGATGTTTTGTAAACAGTGCTTCTAAAAGCTGAGTAACACTGCCTCCTGTAAACATGTGGTCCACCAGCCAGAGCCAAAGTGACCTTGTTGGCTGAGGTCAACTTTCCAAACAGCAACTTTCACTGTAGAGTGGTATTGCAGTTTATATTTTTTTAGGCCCCTTTTATATGCCAAGTGCTGTTCTAAATACTCCTACACGTTATTTTTTAAATTCTTGTTTTGTCCCAAAATGGCACTGGTTCCTACTATCATTATCCATATTTTACAGGAAAGGAAGACAAAATGGAAGAAGAAAAGCCAGACCTGTGAGTTCTAAAGCCTGGGTTCTTAATGAGTATCCTGATATGGCCTCAAGATTTTCTCTGTAGATGGGAAGAACACCCACTACATAATAAATATCTGCTCAATACATATTTGAAGAATGAATGAATAAGTTAATCATGAATTTGAAAAGTGAAATGTTAGCCATTTTGATATACACTCATTTAATTTTAATATTCCCCTCTCTGGAAATAGGATATGAACCATAGCCTCTCCTGGTTCAGTTTGGGTTAATAGAGGCTTTTCTATTAAGGGACATGATTCTCAGGAGTTGCACATCAATGACAAATTTGAATACAAATTGTTGGAAAGGTGTACACAGATGGAATCATGGCTATAGAATCTAAATAAGTTCTGTTGCAAATTTGGTCTCCTTACTCTGAGGATTTGGGAAGGAATCAAACCAGGTAAAGGATTTTAAAATGTTTTGTCAACTGTAAGGCACATAAACAACTGATTATTAGTATGTGATTTGTATGTGTTTTTTTTTTTCTTTTTGGCTTATTTTCTTCACACAAGGACTTACCAGCCCCAAAGCCTAAATTGAATGTTAAATTTCTCTCACTCTAAGGCCTAGAGCAATCACTTGATGAGTATGTTTCTGAGACAAAAATCAATACAATCTTAGGAAATAAATTTATCTGACAAAGGTAAATATCACAGTTGAGAGTTCTGAGTTTTTAGCATTCTTAACCAAAGCAATAGATAAACAGACTCCTCCCAAAGTAAAGATGGAAATATAATTATTCAGTCTCTCCATGTTAGATTTGCCCAGAAATTGAAATATTGTTAGCAAACACGGATTTAAATTTTGTGCTCCAATGAATTGGTAGATCTCTTAGTTTATTGTTTTGATTTCTCTGCGTTCTACCACGGGGAAATTATGCAAACTCATACCGTACACAAAAAGAATACTGATAATTATGGAATTTGCCACTTAGCTTGAAGATCATTTCATGACTATCTTTCGATCTATTGGCACGAGAGCCCATGAATGTTTGCGCTGCTGCTGTTCTCAAGACCCGTGGTCAGATGCGTGTGCAAAGTGTGTATGAAATTGTACTATGCCAAGCCAACTGTTCAGCTCAGCAGATAATCAATTCAGGTGGTTTTCTCTGAGGGGCCAGTTGTTTCACTGACTTTGGTCATCCTGTAATCCAAGGTTGGAAGCCCACAGTTGAGTTCCAACTCCACGTGCAGATCAGAAGCCCTGGGAGAGCCTCATTAGTGGTAACTCCAGGTCCCACCCAAAACCTGTTGGATGAGTGTCAGAGCCCAGGGAATCTGTCTTTAAACATGCCCTGTGGTGATTCCTCTGCCCTGCCAGATGGAGAACACTTCTGTTTCCATGACCCACAGGGGCCAGAAAAGACAAAAATAATTCAATCTTCTGTTTTAGCTGCATGACACTTGACTACTTTCATTTTGTTGTATTTACTTACTTATTCAATTTTTTTTTTTTTTTACAAAACCTGTTGGATCCTCTGGCTGCTATAATGTCAGGGAAATCCAAGCCCATAGGCTTAGCTTCCATCTGGAAAGTCTACACTGCTTAAACCCTGAAAGAATTGTATTGATCACAGAGTCTTAGAGGGCATCTGTTTCAAATGTCGCATCTGCCTTCTCCATCCTAATTCTACCCAGAGAGGCTTACTCTTCTCTCTGTTGTAAAAAATAACCCATCCACTCCATGAAGATAGCAAGTATCTCTGTTAAACACCTCTTTTTACATGATCATCCCAAACATCAAAAGAGAATGGAGTGTAGCAGAAAACATAAAAAAAAGATATCTTTTAATCCTATGCTTGCCACCTGGTAGACTACAGAATCCCACTGACCTCAGTTTCTTTATCTGTAAATTGGAATTTGGTGGCATTATTATCATCTATTATACCTAACTTCTTGGCATTATGAGAATTAGATGAACTAACTCATATAAAATATACGTACCAAATAAGTGATGGCTCTAAAATCATCATTATGATATTAGGAGGTTTCCCAGACCTCTGAGTACTAGAGTTTTCTATTACATACAGCCTAATCTACCAATTTCTTGCTGAAAGTGTGAATATAATCCCAGCTCTAGTTTGCCTTCAGCAGTGTCAAATAAACAGATTATTTTATTTGAGATTGGGAAGATCATATACTCTTCAAAATGCTTCTCTCTATTTATTTATTTTTTTATTTTTTTATTTATTTATGATAGTCACACACACACACACAGAGAGAGAGAGAGAGAGAGAGAGAGAGAGGCAGAGACATAGGCAGAGGGAGAAGCAGGCTCCATGCACTGGGAGCCCGACGTGGGATTCGATCCCGGGTCTCCAGGATCGCGCCCTGGGCCAAAGGCAGGCGCCAAACCGCTGTGCCACCCAGGGATCCCTGGTTCTCTCTATTTAGACAACACCTGGAACATCACGATTATTTCTGGAAACCTCACTTTAAGAAGAATACCAACAAACCAAAGTGGTGGGGAAACGTGTCTGGGGAGATGTCGGAAACCAGGACCATGTCATACCAGAAATCATCTTTAGAAACCAGTATTCTCATATAGGAAAAGAAAAGCCATGGGGTAAGTATGACAGTTGTCCACAAATGTCTAAACAGCTGCCCCCAAAGAGGTACAATGATACCTACTGAAAGATCCTCAAGTAGTGGAATTAACTTGGAGCATAGAGCTGAGCCAGGAGGTCTCCCCAGCCCTGAGAATCTAAGGTGACTGGGATCCAGAATATTCCCCTTGAACTGAGCACTCTGCTTCTGTTTACCTAAGAAGACACATGCGTTCATGTTTAGACAGTCGTAGTACAGCACTGCCCTTTCTGAATACTCAAATATGCCTATGGTCCTTGCTGGGAACAGATAGCCTGAGAAGTACAAAGCTACTTCTATAATTCACATGAGAAAAGTGAACCCAAAGACACAGATGTATGAGTAGCAAAGGTCGGCCACCTTGGTGAGTGATTTAAGGGGGTCCAGAGCTCTTACCCTGATGATCATGATTACCAGTAAAGAGGGGAGGAGGTTCACACATAAAAAGCCTGGCTGCCCAATAAACTCGTGGCCCAAACTCGTGGCTGCCCAACAAACTCTGGTTTTCACAAACTGAAAACCCGTCCAGAGCAAAGTCAGGACTTTCCTTAATGTGAAAAGCAGACTGTTGTTCAACAGGAACGAAATCCCCTAAATTCAGGAGAGAATAGGGAAGCTACTTTTTATTAAAGTTAATTTTCATGATATACAGTATGATGCAGTAGATTGAGAACTTCGAAATCTCTTAAAGCTATTCCATAAAAATATTACAAATTTTGTTTTGTGTGATGATGATAATAGTAACTGCATTAAAACTCATCTTTTCTGGGAAAATCAAAGTCTGACAATTTTTTTATGCACACTACAAAAAAAAAGGAGTTAGCCAATCTGCATGTTATACACGAACCCTTACTACAAATGAGTTCCATGCTTCTGTGACTCTCTATTGTTTTATTCCCCAAATATATTCATGAGCAATGGTCTGAATGTGTCCCCTCAGAACTCATATGTTGAAATCCAACCCCCAGGTTGGTGGTATTTGAACATGAGGCCTTTGGGTGGTACTTAGGTCACAAGGGTGGAGTCCTCATGAATGGATTAATCCCCTCGTAAAAGAGGCCCCAGAGAGTTTTCTTCCCCTTCCATAGTGTGGGGGATGCAGCAGGAAGTCTGAGACCAGGGAGAGAGCACTCACTTGATCTTGCACCCTGATCTTGGACTTCCAGCCTCTGGAACTGGGAGAAATAGATTTCTATTGTTATTCAGCTGCCCAGGCTGGGGTCTTTGGTGACAGCAGCCCAGACAGATTAAATCAATGGGAGAGCCAAACAGCGGAGCATGAAGGACTTGCACCCTTTGCTCTGGGTCCTGCCAGAGCCTGTGCCAATGAAAATGGCACAGTTGGCACCAAAACTCAAACCTGCTTCTCCTCCTGGTATGTTAGAGACTAAGACAGCCAAAGGCCATGAAGAGGACTAACTCAAGGCTATGGAATAAACTGGAGGTGGGGGAGGGGAGATGTCACGTTAAGAGCCAAGGTTAGAAAAAGTGATGCTAATGCCAGAAATGCCAAAATTTATGTATAAGCTGAAAAAGAGACTTTCTGGAAAATCTATGATGTTCCAGATACATGGAAGGGCCCTCTCATACCAAGCAGAGCCTTGGCATTTGCAAAGTTAACTTGGGATTCCAAATATTAGTTTCAAAATCTTATGGGTAACCTGGAAGGCACACAGCATGGTCACAAGCTAGATCTCCACATGGCAAGATGGCACCATCCCTTGGCCCAACTCCAAGAAGACATGATTTACAATATGGATGACAACTTCTGAGTTGGACAACATGGTAGCCCCATGGTATGGTTGGTGTATCTGCAGAGATCTAACCTGGTGAACAAACCTAACTCACTGCCTAGCATCTGTATCCTGATGCAGCCTTGACGCTCCCTCTATTAAGCATCAAATATGCCATAGCACTCGTGATGGGTAAGATATTCTGTGTCTTTGTGGGGAAAGAATAAGACCTTATGTATAAGCCAACTGCAAATATGAAAAATAGGAATAAGGAGAAAGTGGAAATTTGTGTTGGGCAAATTCAAGGGTAAGATAGCACATTTGAAAGTTGCTTGCAGCCATCAAATACTCTATCAGGAATCAAGAGAAAATTTCTGAAACTGCTCAGAGAGTGTTCCAGCAAGAATTTATTTTAATTGCTTTATAAATTGCTTTAATCCTATATTTAGGGAATCATTAGGGGCTTAAAAGGGTCACTTAAAATTTTCACTTATGCTTAACTAAATTTTATGGAGAAAATTACATGTTTTAATAGTATTCACAGAATTGGGGACTTGCAAAGGTCTCGAGATGTGTCCTTCTAAAATAGCAAAGGTCCGTGACTCAATATCACTTAATTTCCACAATAGTCATGTGAGGTAAAGATAATTATTCTCCTTTTACAGAAGAGGCAACTGGCCCTCGGAGAATCTGAATTATTTGCCAAGCAAGCCATTCAAAGGAAGGATCCTGCTTCATCGATCTTTTCATCTCAAGGGGCTGCCATGTGGCAGCTCCTCGGCATATTATTTCAAGGGTTCCCAAAGTGTGGCCCCCAGGCCAGCAGCAGCAGCTTCACCTGGGGACTTGTGAGAAACGCAAGTTGCCAGGCCCTGCCCTAGAACCCCTGATTCCGACACACTGAGTACAGGGCCCAGCGACCTATGTTCTCACAAGCCCTCCAGGAGATTCCGATGTGCATAAAAGTGTGGGAAAAGCCTGATCTTAATTAAGAAAGGTGAATGCAGCTGCATGCAGCTGGAAAGGGCTGGATCTACGTTCTTCAGAGTCCTGAGGCCAAAGTCAAAGGGAAGAGCCATAGTGAGAGGCCCAAGGGTACAAAGTTTCAGAGAGCTTGGAAAGTAGCATCCCAGCTATGGACTGACCCTTGATGGAGTCTCCCTACCTTGTCCAGTTTCTTAAAGGAGCCACCTGCCCTCAAACCCCGGTGGGGCAGGATTTGCCCAGGGCTGCCACGCTGCACCTCACATCTCTGCCAGCAACCTGCGTGGAATCCAGGGCCCTTCCCTGCCACGAACACAATTAGTCAAGTTTCCATTTTTCTCTCTTCCTCCAAAATCCCTCCCAGTGGGGGCCACCAGAGGAAAGAAAATTTCATCTTGCAACAAAACCAGATTTATCTGCGTTCTTTGCACAACAATACAATGAAAGCCCAAATGATTTTTCCACATTTGGTAGCACTTAGAAGCTTTTCATCAGCACAAGAATAAAGAAGAGAACTATTTTCCTCATTTCTGTTTACGGCAGCGATATGGCAGAAAGAAAACAATTTAAATCTATAAATTACGAAGATGCTTTTGACTTAAGACAAGCACCAAAGTTTCAGTCATTTATCTAGAATCACAGCTTGTCTGCGATGAAAAAGGCCCGAGAGATCGTCTGGTCGGTGCAAGATGATTTGCAGTGCTTCCCAGTTACGGCTTCTTTTGAAGGGCTGTATCCATATTCTAATAGAGATCAGGAAAAAATACATAGCTTTCGTATCAAACCCATAATTTCACAGCTATTATTGCTTACGGTGAAGCTAAAGTTGTTATTCTGATAAAAATAAAAGTAGAGAGAAGAAGCAGGAAGGATAGAGCTCAACCTTTCCTTCCACTCCAATCTCCTGCCTCTACTTCCCATTGGCCAAAGCCAACTGGAAGCCAGAGGGCAAAGCAGTCAGGTGGTCTGAGGGGTAAAGGCTAGCCTCTAGGACACAGGTGGCACAGAGGATGAGTCCTGTGGCAGGAAAGGCAACACCTAGTGTCTCTTCCACGTGCCCCTTTCACGGGTGCAGAGCTATCCAACCAGTAGGCAGCATTGGGTGGGGAGTGGTGCTGTAGGGACATTCACCAGGCTGGTCAGAAATACTACCAGGGGTATCTGTAGATCTCAGAAAAGTTGTCTTCAGCTCTTTGCACCTCAGTTCCTTTATCTGAAAAGTAGTAAGATGATTTCTCTTTTGCAGGTTTGTTGCAAAGGTTATAGATAAACTGTAATATTGCTGCTAAACAGAAAATCCTCAATAAATCTAACACTATAATGCTAAGTGAAAAGAGACAGACACAAAAGGTCATACATTGTCTGATGTCATTTATAGGAAATATCCAGAATAAATAGCCATGTAAAATTAATTATTAATATGAGTTGAACTGGGCCCCCCCTTCACTTGCATTCAACTGATACTAATGGTTAATTTTGCATGGTTATAATGAATAGTGGTTATGTGAATTTTACCTCAAAAAGTGGGGGGGGGTAATAACTAATTATTATGATTATTATTCTGAAAATCTGGTCAGGGGTTCATTATCTCAGGATCAGGTATAACATAAAAACACCTGTTAAAAATGAATTTTTCGTGGGCCCTGAAAACCACTCTGATTGATAATGCCCACTCACCCCAAGTAACTTCAAGGGTACGTGGAGGTATAGATTATGAAGGCTTCATGGGGACATTAAGAAGGTAATTAAAATGCTTGTTGAATGTACTATTACCCTGCAAGGAGAACTGTATACAGTGTAGCATGTTCTAGAAAGCATATGCATGACACGGTAACCTATGCAATGAGTTTAATGTCTGTTAACTCCTCACTAAGGACATCTTGACAACAGCACCTTTAGTTGGCTGGGAGTTTCCTGCTCTGCTGTATGCTGGCCTCATCTCCACCCCGTGTTGGCCAAATATTGCTGAGCCCCCCTCCCCTTGGGGTCTCATAACACTCTTGGGCCTTATAACTCTGTGCTGGAACCATGGCTTGTGTCTTTATCACTATCTGCAGCAAATACTCAGAGTTCTCCCTTCCCTCCAACATGCTTTGTCAAGTGGCAGCCACCAGAGATGGCATCTGTGTGGCCCTGGGGTCCCCACTCTAAACCTGCAGCTCTGTCCTAAGTTGGCATGGTTTCCTTCTGCTCCATCATCCTCCCTGAAAAATCACATGCCTCTGTGGTCTCCACCCTCTGGCTATGCCTCCGTATGTACCATCAAATCACCAAACCCATCACTGACAGCAAAGTTCCTAAGATCTATGCCCATGACCCTATATTCGACACAGCAGATGGAAAAATGAACCCCAAAAGTGTAACCTCACCAGGAGGACAGCAGACTGCTCCCAAAAGGTGAAGGAAGAATTCAAGACCAAGGGAGGCTCTTGGTCAGGGCTAGCCACCAGCACATGGCAGGGAAAGCTCTAGTCTCAGAAAAAGGCAGCAGCCTGGGGGGTGATTCTTGGTCCTTCATGCCCTTCCAGCCAGGCTCAAATTCACACTGGGGCCAAGTAGACCTTAGTAATCAGCCAAGGTTAGGGCTGAGGTGTGAGAAAGGAGGAGCAAGGTGCCATTATACCATCCTCTACCCTGACGCCCCACATGTGGCCCTACCTCTCAGAAAATATCCTGGAGACCCGAACACCTTTCTTCCCAGACTGTCTTCCCTCCCCAACTTGCTCTTAGCTCATCTTTCTCTTTCTTCTTTTAAAAAGATTTTATTTATTTATTCATGAGAGACACACAGAGAGAGGCAGAGACACAGGCAGAGGGAGAAACAGACTCCCTGTGGGGAGCCGGATGGGGGACTCGACAACCTGGGATCACAACCTGAGCCAAAGGCAGACACTCAACCACTGAGCCACCCAGGTGCCCCTCTCCGCTCATCTTTTTCATTCCACTTTCTACATTTGCACCTTTATTAGTGACCTGTTGTGGCTTAACAAGCCACCAAAATTGAATGGCTGAGAACAACAATCACTTTCTGTTCACGGTTCTGCAATTTGGGCTGAACTCAGCTGGAAAGCTTTTGTGCTGGCCTCACAGGGGGTCATTCAAGCGCCTGTGACCATGGTCATGCAGGAGCTCACTGAAAGCTGGATGGCCTCACGTACACACCTCAGGTTCCTGGTGACTGGTGGCTGGGGAGATTCAGTTCATCTCTATGTGGCTTCTCCAACAGGAAAGCCCAACTTTCTACACGATAGCAGCCACATTTTATGAAGGCAAGTTCTATATTTGCAGAGTCCTATCAGCCAAAGAAGTCATGTGGCCAAACATACAGTCGGTGTGGGCAGGCAATACAGAAGTACACAAGGCATAGGTACCGGGAGTCATGATCCATGAGGGACCATTGATACTATGATTTATTTCACCATTCCAAAGACTGAGTTAAATCAGAGGAAAATACCAGGGGACAGAAAATGAAAACTGAAGTCATCACACATCTTTAAGGACTGACTGTGTGCCAGAAATTATGCTCATTGCTAGAGAAACCAAACTAAGTAAGACAGGGACCCTTCCCATAAGAAATTCGCAGTCTAGCAGCACCTGGGTGGCTCAGTAGGTTACGTGTCCTACCCTTGATTTTAGCTCAGGTTATGATCTCAGGGTCATGAGATCGATCGGGCCTGCTTAAGATTCTCTCTCTCTCTACTTTCGCCTCTCCCCCTGCTCTCTCTCTCTCTCTTAAAAAAAATAATCAGTTGAAATTAGAAGAAATCCACAGTCTAGTGGGCATGTATAAGAAAATAAATCAGGGCAGCCTGGGTGGCTCAGCGATATAGCACCGCCTTCAGCCCAGGGCCTGATCCTGGAGACCCAGGATCGAGTCCCACGTCAGGCTCCCTACATGGAGCCTGCTTCTCCCTCTTCCTGTGTCTCTGCCTCTCTCTCTCTCCCTGTGTCTCTCACAAATAAATAAAGAAAATCTTAAAAAATAAAAAGAAAATAAATCATAATGCAGTATGAAAA
The DNA here is from genome assembly GCF_905146905.1 of Nyctereutes procyonoides. Taxonomy (NCBI): domain Eukaryota; kingdom Metazoa; phylum Chordata; class Mammalia; order Carnivora; family Canidae; genus Nyctereutes; species Nyctereutes procyonoides. The sequence continues at coordinate 73,991,177 of NW_026575126.1, forward strand.
TAACAGGTGTAATTAGCACTAAAGAGGAAGTGATGACTCTGTTGGGGTCATACCCATGCTTAAAGCTCTTCAAGCGCCTCATCGTACTCGGAATAAAATCCAAAGACTTTATATAAGCCTAGGAGAGCTGACATGAGTTGTTTCTGCTTGATTCCCAACCTCTTCTCCTGCCTCTCTCCTCTGACAATCACCCCCCCAGGATCCAGCCACACTGGACTTCTTATGGGTCTCCAAAGGCCCAAGATTCATTCCAGGCTATGACCTTGACCAAACCCTTCCTTCTTTCTTAAACATAACCCCCTGACCTCGAATACTGAACTCCAGTATATCAATCAGGGTCCACTCATGGAAAACCACACACACCCAGGACTTCAATGGAGGGACTTCAGTTAGTTTTACAATGGTGTTAGAAGAGCAGGAAGCACAAATGGGGAAACCAAGGCAACCCAGAGATTTACAAAGTGCAGAAAGGCACTGCATCAGGGACTAGAGGGAGAGACAAAGGGAGGAGGTGGTGTTATGGGGCTCAGGAGCTGAAAGTATAGAGCAAGGGTCTGTGCAACAGATGGTGGGACCATGGAGAGAAATATCCACTGGAAGTATAGAGGTCACTGCAGAAATACTCCCCTAAAGCTGAGAGAGAAGGAGGACTACACATTGATGGTCTCTTTTCCCACCCTCCAAACCCCTGCCAGTGCCTCTCACTTGTCAAATCAAGCCAGAAACCATTTGTAAAAGAGATGGGGAATTGTAGTTCACAGGGGTCAGTCCCTTGCCAGGTAGAATAGAGCTGAGGAAGAGCAGGCAATAAATTTGAGAGCAAATCAGCCAATGCCCTCCATGTTGCTGACTCCTGTTCACCCTTCAGGATCAGCTTTTTTTTTTTTTTTTTAAGATTTACTTATTTATTTTAGAGAGAGATAGAGTGAGCACAGACAGGGAGGGTGCAGAGGGAGAGGGAGAGAAAATCTCAAGCAGACTCCCTGCTGAGTGGTGAGTCCAACGTGGGGCTCAATTCCATGACTCTGAGATCACAACCTGAACCAAAATCACAAGTTGGACACTCAACTGACCGAGCCACCCAGGCGCCCCCCAGGCTCAGCCTTAAGTCACCTCCACAGGAAGCCTTCCTTGGAAACACTAAGTTAGATCTTCCCCACCCCTCTCCTCTATCACAAAACTTGCTTGCTCATTTCCTGCCTGGAGTTTGATAGTTTGGAGATTATTTGTTGAAACCACAGTGAGATACCACCACACACCTATTAGAATGGCCGAAGTCTGGAACACTGACACCATCAAATACTGGTGAGGAAGCAGAGCAACCAGAGCTTCAATTCACAGCTGGTGGGAAGGCGAAATGGCACAGCCACTTTGGAAAACAGTTTGGTGGTTTCTTATAAAATTAAACATACTCTTACCATATGATCCAGCATCGTGCTCCAAATCAGCCAAATTCTGATCTCTTCATGGTTTATTCCAAGAAAGGCTGTGTGCAATCAGAAGCAGCCTACAGCTCATGCTCCCACACATATGGGAATAGTTAAGGGGTTTCCCTCTTGCCTCCATCTCCACTCCCAACAAAGATTGATTGATTGATGATTAATTGACTTTTTATGTTTTATTTAAATTCAATTTGCCAACATGTAGTAGTATAACACCCAGTACTCGTCTCATTATGTGCCCTCCTTAATGCTCATCACCCAGTAATCTCATTAAAAGAAATATTACAAATTCAGCTCTAGACCTTTGCCACTTGGTGTTTGAAGTCCATCTCCTACCTGGCTCTAGTGCATGAAATTTAGGTACTTCATGAGGGAGGGGTCATCAAGATATCATGCTCCAAGGCCAGTCTTGGCAGAATGTCCTGATTATGATTTGAACAGCTGTGATGAGTGAGAGTTCTCTCTTTTTTTAATATTTGAAAAATGTGTGCATGATCTGAAAAACATAATAATCAAATGCTGACTTCAGATGAACAAGCAAAATATATTCCTTAAAAAGTTAAACATAGAGATACCCGGTGTCTCAGCAATTCCACTCATGAGTATATGCCCAAGAGATTGAGAACTTATGTCCACGCAAGAATTTACACGGGCATGTTCATGGCTGTATGATTCGCAATAGCCAAAAGGTGGAAACAACCCAAATATCCATCAAATGATGAATGGAAAACAAAATATGGTATATCCTTGCAATGGACTATCATTTAGCTTTAAAAAAGAAAGGAAACATACTGATATATACCATAGCATGGATGACCCTTGAAAACATCATGCTAAATAAAAGAAGCCAGATACAACAGGTATGTAGCATATGATTCCACTTATATGAGATGTCCAAAGGAGGCAAAACCATAGAAGCAGAAAATAGATTACTGGTTGTAGGAGCTGGGGGAGTGAGAATAGAGACTGCTATTGGGTTTGAATTTTCTTCTGGGGTGATGAAAGTGTTCTAGGATTACATAGTAGTGATGGTTGCACAACCTTGTGGCTATATCTGCCCCCAAAAAATTGATGATATACTATGATAGGTTGAATTTTATGGCATATGAATTATATTTCCGTTTAAAAATCTTTAAGAAACTAGCAACATGTCTATCACATCTCTGGGTTAACACACTGAGTCCATTTTCATAGTCATAACATGTTTTAAGTAGTGTTGAAGGTAAGAAAATGGCACATGGGAACCTAGCAAATCATTAATATGGTGTCTTGAGGCAGGCAGCCCTGAGAGCTTATCATTTCCTCTTTCTTTTCTTTCTTTGTTTCTTTGTTTCTTTCTTTTTGTTGAGAGAAGAGAGAAAGAGAATGAGCTGGGGGATGGAGGGCAGAGGGAGAGAGAGAATCCTAAGCAGGCTCCATATCCAGTGCAGAGCCTGATGCAGGGCTCAGTCTCATGACACTGAGATCATGACCTGATCTGAAATCAAGAGTCAGACACTTAACTGACTGAGCTACCCATGCACCCTGAGAGTTTATCATTTCTTATCGTTTCCTACTCACATCTTATCACTTCTGGTAGTGATCGTTAACATGACTATGTGTCCAGAGCTTTTCCAAGAACCACTTGTATTGAAATGCGGGGAATTCTCTCAACAACCTGGTGAGGTTGGATCTAGTATTATTATCTCTATTTTACAAATGAGGAAACTAGACACCAGGAGAGTTATGTGTCCCAAATCATGGAGCCAGAACATATCAGAGAGGCAGTGATCCAAGGGAGTCTGGCTCCAAGCCTCTGTTCTTATATCTACCGCACTGGACTTTCAATGCCACAAATGCTGTTAATATTGCTATATGTCATTACATTCAGTGTTAAAAGAGGATCTTGGGCTAAATGCAGATTCTTTAAGTATTTATCCACCTCCTAACCAATGTTCATGTTTTTCATAAATACTGCCTTAGAGGAGTGTATTCAATGTTCGAAGAAAAGCAAGAGTACACCTTGTATTACCCATGCTTTATCGTTTTCAAAACATCTCCACGTATAATATTTGATCTTTGCAAAATTCTTCAAAGTAGAAAAAATAGAAATTATTATTCCTGTGTTTCAGATGATAATAACATGAGTCTCGGAAGAGTGGAGATGGAATTTGAACTAAGGTCTCCTGGCTTTTAACCTTCTATACAACCTGCTGTCTACCAACTGTTTGGGGATAATATCATCATAATACTTTGGCCAATTCGACAAATGCTGTTTTTGTTATCCCTGTTATAAAAGGCAGCATACCACTGCCCTGCATCCAGCTAGAACCTTTTCTTTCCCTTCCTTCCTTCCTTCCTTCCTTCCTTCCTTCCTTCCTTCCTTCCTTCCTTCCTTCCCTCCTTCCTAAAGATTTTATTTGTTGATTTATTTGTGAGAGACACACAGAGAGGAAGAGACACAGGCAAAGGGAGAAGCAGGCTCCCTGTGGGGAGCCTGATATGGGACTTGATTCCAGGACCCTGGGATCAAACCCTAAGCAGAAGGCAGATAGATGCTAAACCACTGAGCCACCCAGGTACCCCTCTTTCTTCCCTTTTTTTCTTTCTTCTTTCTCAGAAGTTCAAACAGGAGTAACTCTAAGCTAACCATCATTATTTCCAACATTGAATAAAATATTCCAGTGACCGGTTTTACACAACATATCTACAGTAAACGTAAGAAAATGATCCCTGATTCTTCTTGGCATCAATGTTCTTCATCTAACTGGAGGTTGGGATGGCCATGGGACGAATATGTGGACTGTGTCTGTCTCCAGAAACAACACAGTGAAGGAGGGGAGCCTCTTGCCCCCTTGTTCAGAATTACAGGAAGGAAGGAAGATTTCAGACCTCTCACAAGGCATCCTATCCTGAAGATCATATTTCCCTTTATGTTTTCACAGCCAGGAAATCCCTCTTCAAATCTAAGTAAATCCTTCTTTCTCTTCTCTAAGCCCTCATCTTGTTCTGTTTTCCAGAAAGAGAGTGAGCAGCTGTGTTCCTGAGAAGAAGCAACCCCTGAAATCTGCCCGCCCCAACAGGCTATGGGATTCCAAATATTTCAGTGTCAGACATCTGAGTGTTAATGACCTTCCCGTGGCTCCCTCATTGACACAGATGGGTGCAAAGCCAAGCTGGCTGAGTGTTACAGGAAGAGAAAACAAAAAACAGGCCATAGACACCCCCCCAGAGGGTACTAACACCACCCCAGATTCTCATACGTTGCTTGTTACCATTCCTTGCTGTACCTCTGCATTCCGCTTTCAGCCCCCACCCCAACTACCCCCACCCAGACACCCACAGGGGCAAAGACACACTCACAAACACAAACAGAAACTCTGGATTTGCCCACCCACCCACTCTCTCAGCTCTCTCACCCCATCCTACCCATCCAGCTCCATTTATTTCCTCTTGGCTGTTGGACCACTCCCTCCTTCTTTAGTCCAAAACTAAAGCCTCCTCTCCACAGCCACATGTCTAGTCCACTCTCTTATCCAGAACTGGGGTTTCTCAGGAAAATTTTGTACAACCAACACCTATTCATGGAGCCCATGGTACTCTTCCAGAGTGGACAGTGACTGGGAGAAGCAGAGTCTGCATTACTCACCACTGACAGGATGATGTAGGGACTGGTAAATGCAGAGCAAACATTCTGTATGTGTTTGGTACCCCCTGACCAATGATGCAAAAGAAAACCTTAAGAGTTGGACACTGGCCTTTTCAGAAAATCCACCATGTATAGGAGGGCAGTTAGCTGGAATGAGATCATAAATATGGTCATAGTAATATAAATATGTTGTAAAAGATATATGATCAAATTGTATAATGACTATAATGACCTAATAAATACAGCTCATAGATTAAAAAAAAAAAAACTAGGTTATAAAAAAAACAATCCAGCTAACCAGAGATAGTCCTGGATCCCAGTCATCATGATTCCTAGGGATCTAGAGTCACTGAAGGACTTGAATCAACATGACCTTGTCCCCATGCTCCTCTCATGGACCTTGAGAATCTTCATTCTACTCCTCCTTCTGCAAATGGAATGTTATGGTGAGCACTCCCATCCCAGGCTCCAGATCCTCATCACCAGATTCCTCCCCCCGCCCCACACACACACCCCCAAGAACTAGATTAGGGACAGGCAAAAAGACTTGTAAAAAGGGGTTTTGACCAATCACAGAATAGAAGGGTCATAACCCTATAATCCCATACACAAAGCCCTCAGTCTGGGGTAACGCCCCAGAGAGCCACCAGCCCTTTATCTTTATGTATCACCAACCTGGGCAATTATTTACTGTTTTGTAATTAAATTCACTCAGGAAAATGGGATCATTACTGTGAGGAGTAGCTAGCCAGCAAAGGGCAAAAGCGTGCTTTCAGCCAGAAGGCAGGGAATTCCCAAGGATGTCAAGAGAAAATTGCACGTGAGTACCTGCGAGGCAAGACTCATCCCTGAGATGGGCTCTGCACTTTCACTACCATAAAGGAAGTGGTTAAGCATAGGAACTAAACACGGTCGCAGAAAGCCATCATTTCCCGGCAAACGTAGACAGATTTTGCAGGTCAGGTTGACCAACACTACACAGGTCATTATGGCTTATTCTTTTCCATTCTGTCCCAGTTTGAGGGGAACAGGGGACAGAGTATCTTTTATAAAAGCTTCATTTTTACATTTCTTTTTTGCACGCTGAGCTTCTGCTCATAGCAAAAAGGCACTCAAGAATAGTGTCTGTTTCAAATTAGTGAATATAGATGCCCAATATGCTGACAGTCGTGTGGAAGGAATGTACAAGGCCTAAAATACAAAACCTACCATTATGAGGTCTGTGTTGGAGGCTACTGATAAGATGGAACAAGGATAAGGCCACTGAGAGTAATAAACAGAGCATACCTTCTACTGAGTGTTGGCACCGTCTCCACAGGGAGACAACTGGATGCCTCCGAGAGAGCCTGGTCATCTGCCTCTTCCCACAGATAGCTCTTCGGGTATGAGAGTGTGGAACTGGGATGGAGTCACTGGACAGCGCTCGACAGTCCCGGGGCATGTGCTCGCCTGGGCCAGAGCCCATCCAGCATATTCCTGAAAACATGCAAAACCCCAGACAAGGAAAAGGCATCATTCCTGTGTCAGAACAACCCCGATTTTCATTTATTTGCATGAAATAAAGCCCCTTACAGTTAAGCCCACGAGGTCAGAGGACAAGAGGAGGTAGCACAGATCCCCACAGGAAGGCAAGGCCCGGGAGCTGACCTGGATGAGTCAACCAGCCTGGTGGTCCAGTTAGCAAGCTTTGATCATAGGCACAGAAAAAACATTTATGGGCGATGACCCTTCCATAGTTTCCACTGCATGGGATTGTTAGGACAACTCTGATGTACAAGCATTGGGACAGACACTCAGAAAAGTGCCTTGCCTCTGCTCACGTTGCTGGGAATCGGGAGAATGGTTCGCCCCAGTCACCTTCCAAGCACAGGGTGTACTGAGGCAACTCAGCTGCCTCCCCAAGCGGCGCTGACTGCTGCCCGGTTGCCATGTTCTTGAAATGCTTGAGTAGACCATTCAGAGTATAAACCATGGTCCCAGATTCTGAGTGATCCCCACTGGGTAATGAAGGAAGACCATGCTTACACTGGGGACAGCTGTTCCAGTTGACCTGTGCAGGGGTGACGATGGCCAGGATCAAGGGACAGGACCAGGGGCCAAACCATGAAACTGAAAGGAGTGAGCAGGAGGCATGCCAGTGGCCAAGTCAAGTCATGGAATCAGACAGGCTGCCAGTCAGTGGACTGAAATGAAGCAAAAGGCCAGGCCTGCAGGTGGCCCGCGGCACCCTGCACAGCAGACACAGCACGCCAGCCCTACACGGCAACTGGAGGCAAGGAGGAGCTCTGTGTCATTCTAGAAACACTCTCCCTGGGGGCTCCCAATGCTGGGATAGTAGGCAACAAACTCGAGCCTCTCTAGAATTCCTTCCCCTTGGGACGACCAAGATCCGCCGGAGCATCTCCAACGCCAGCTATCCTGGCCACTGACTGAGGTGATGTCAACCCCAGGGCCTTATTCAGCCCAACACTCCCTTTGAGTTCACCCCCAGGCCCTCTGCTGGGCGCCAGACCCTTTGAGGCAGGTCCAAAGATCTAGAGCATCATGGTGCTGGAGCTTCCTCCCGGCGACGTGTCCCCAGCCCCTCACCGGAGACGCGGGCAGATGCCCCTGTGTTAAACTGTCAGCATTCTTGAAACGGCTCACTTTTGAACTTCTTTGCCAACCTGGGGAGAATCTTCATTCCAGCTCCTTAGGACTTCCCACTTCCACTTTTTCTTTCTGGTAACAAGAGAGGTGAAGTTCTTTCTTCTTCTTCTTTTTTTTAAAGATTTTATTTATTTATTCATGAGAGACACACACAGAGAGGCAGAGACACAGGCAGAGGGAGAAGCAGGCTCCATGCAGGGAGCTCAATGCCGGACTCGACCCCAGGATCCCGGGATCACACCCTGGGCCGAAGGCAGGCGCTAAAGTGCTGAGCCCCCCGGGTGCCCCAAGAGAGGTGAAGTTCTAACGATGTTTTCATGCTGCTGCGATTAAGAACACCCCTCCGGTTAGTTTTTCTACACATAAGGCTGTAACATCACTCTCCAACTCGGGAGCAGAGAGGGTTTCCAGCGGCAGCAGCTGGAAAGGTGATAAGTAAATGGAAAAGCTGTGTGTCAACAGCGATACTTCGCAGCCCACAACTTCTTCACCGGGCGCCTTTGAAGCCAGCTTCTCCTGCAAGCATTTGTTTCTTTGCAAGAACAGAATGTTTGAGAACCAAAATTAAACAAAGATTCTGACCGTATGGTTAAACATAGTTTGTGATAATCAACTAGGGAGCCGGCGGCTTGCAGCTACCCCGAGCGCGCTGGGGGAATGCGAAATCTCCTGTCACCAAACAGCCTCCCAGGTCTTGACAGTGGACAGGTGCAAGAAGTTAATGACCAATTTTCAAATCATCCGCCCCCTTTTTAAATGCATTTGCCACCCAACCATTCTTCATGGCATTTAATGACATGTTGGTGTTTCAAAAGGCACTCCAGGGATCCCTGAGTGGCGCAGCGGTTTGGTGCCTGCCTTTGGCCCAGGGCGCAATCCTGGAGACCCGGGATCGAATCCCATATCGGGCTCCCGGTGCATGGAGCCTGCTTCTCCCTCTGCCTGTGTCTCTGCCTCTCTCTCTCTCTCTCTGTGACTATCATAAATAAATAAATTAAAAAAATTCAAAAGACACTCCAGAATCTGGCGGGGCTCAGAGTCTTCACTCTGAATACAAACTTCTAATGCCACCAGAGGTGGGTCTCGCCGCCTCTGGCCCTGCCTCCCTGCTGTCTTATTTCAAGCCAGCAGCCAGAATGATCCTCCAAAAGTGGGACAGCTTGAGTCACTCTGTGTTCAATATCTTCCAAAGCATCCCTTTAGCAGTCAAAGCAAAATCCGAAGTCCCGACTCAGACTTCCGAGACCACCAGTCCTCTCCCATCTCTTTACCTCTGACCTTCTCTCCTTCCTCCTCCCCCTTCCTTCATCTTCTCTCTGTCTCTGTCCCTCTCTCTACACCTGTTCTGTGCACATCCTAAAACAAGCTCACTGCACACTCTGTGTTTACTACTCCCTCTCCAAAGAAGTATTCCCTCTCTACCATCAGTTTCAGCAACATCTAGTCCCTCACCTCATTGAGATCTGGACACGAATATCCCCTTAGCTTCTGTAACAACCCTACTTAAGCCTGCACACTTCTCCCCACCTGGACCCCATACACCCCCAGCACATGCCCGCATGCATATGCATTCCTCACCTCCTTCATTGCTCCTTCTTCCCTCCAATCACTTAGCTAGCACTGCATTCTTCTGTTCTTTTTTTTTAAAGATTTTATTTATTCACTCATGACAGACACAGAGACAGAGAGAGAGAGAGAGAGAGAGAGGCAGAGACACAGGCAGAGAGAGAAGCAGGCTCCACGCAGGGAGCCTGACGTTGGAATCGATCCTGGGACTCCAGGACCACACCCTGGACTGAAGGCGGCGCTAAACCACTGGGCCACTGGGGCTGCACCATTCTTCTGTTCTTTATTTATCCCTTCTATCCCCCTTTCCCAGGAGGGCAAGGCTTTATCTATCTCTTTCAGTGCTAAACCCCAATCACCTAAGATCAGCACCTAGAACATGGCGGGTACTAAGGAGTATTTGTGGGATCATTAATGCGTATGCCTGCCACCTCGAAGTTGCTTGAAGAATTCGACTTCTGGCTTAGTTTTTCAAACGTCGATTGATCCAAGGCCTGGGAGTTGTCCGATTGGCTCAGGAGAGAGGGTATATAATTCTAGTCAACCATCATCCATTAGCCACTGCATGAATTTCAGAACCCCTCTTGCTGTTGGAATAAGCACTGGCCACTTTATATTTTGTGTATTTACCCAACAACCCTCTTTGGACAGTGAGTTCCCTGAGGGCAGGAGTTCTATTTGTTTATATACAACATGCCTTGGGTAAATGATTCCTATGTATCAAGTACTGGGCCAGACACTCATGATATAGAAATGAGATATAATGTTGCTTTGAGGCTGCTGCACACCTTTGGGCAGGCTGGGCCACACCCATAAAGTTGTGCAGTACACAACATGCACAATAGTATGTAACAGTCCTTTCATATCCTTTTGCTGCACTGCTGGTGACCTAGTTTATGTCTAATTAAATAATCTCCTCAGATTATTGTTTTATACTTGAGTGACAGCCATGAAAATGTGCCTTGCAAGGACTGTCACTGACCAAGGACCTTGGCTGCTCAAATGCTCCAAAATCTGTTGCCTAATCCATGCTCCCCACCGATGCCTACACGTGTAGCAATCCTACCCGGAAACCCCTTGTCTAAGGAGAGGTGATGGGTAAATACTCAGGCCTATTCCTGGGAGGAGATACATAGTCCTCCAATGGCCAACTCAAGGACTTCTTGGTAGCTTTACCAAACCTTCCAAACCTTCCTAAGACTATACAATCTAGGACGCTGTCATCCGCCTTCCTTCCCTCCCTCCTTTGCTCATGGTCTGATGGCTCCCCTAGGCTTCTCCAGCTGCTTCCCCCCAAACTCACAGGTGTTTTTACTAGAAAATCCTTGCACGTGTAATCCTGTCTCCACTTCTGCTTCCCGGAGGAGCAGGACCAACCCACCTTTCCTGACTTCCCAGCTCTAGTTTCAATTCCCTATATGTTCCCCAAATAGAGCAAGCTTCCTAAAGAGAAAATTAGATCATGTTTCCCCCTTACCCCAGATTCTTTGCTGGCTATTCATCACTCACAGGAGAAAAGCTAACCTGCTGAGTGTGACATATAAGCACATGAGGCCCTTCGTGCATAAGTCTTTGCTGACTTCCCTGGACCCTCCCAATCTTCACTGCCTTGCATTTTATGCTTCAGCAACTCCAAAATACTATAGTTCCCCAAAGGGCCATGGCTCTCTAGGCTGCTTTATTTTCAGCACATTTTCCCTCTGCCTAAAGAGCCTCCCTATCCAAACCTTCCATGCCCACACACACACACACACACACACACACACTCGAATGCACATACACACACACACACACACACACACCTTTCTGTGTTCAAGATGCAGCTTCAGTGGTGTGTGCTCCATGGAGCCTTCCGTGTGCCTGTCAAACTGACTTGGGTCCTGAGCTCTAAGAAGTTTCCTTTCCAGATCCCCTCCCCGCACAGCATTTATGGACTTCCTCCTCTCTTCTTGGGGGAGCTCCTCGAAGGCAGTGACTAGGAGGGGACCCCAATGGGCTGTCGGCTGAGACTCCCGGTTTCCAGGGACTGCTTTATCATTCCAACCCACGGATGACTTCCCTGGGCCCCCGGACACCTTATTCAGCATGACCTGGATCCCCTCATCATAGCTGAGTGAACCAGATGTGGGTACACAGTCTTTGAACCAGTTAGTTTCCTTTCCAGGTATATGGCTTTTGACCCAAGAGAAAGTCAGACTCCCTTTGGGTGGCTGGATCTGCAAAATATGATCTCCCACCATTTGTGAGAAACAGAAGAACAAAGCCAGCATATGGAAAGAAGCAGAGATGGAAGGTGGTTCTAATGCCTTGCTTCTTGCACCTTCCCCCTTGCTTTGGTGACACACCCTGATATCCTTACAAGAAACTTTGCTTTGCTGATAAGCTAGTTTGAGAAAGACAAGTCATCTCTTGTCCAAAGTGCCTGGCATGTAGTAGACACTCAATAAATATTTGGAATGGAACAAACAGAGGAATGAATCAGTGGGTGGGTGGGTAGGAAGTTCATGGTGGAGGGCAATGCTGCCTATCTTTGATAGAATTGGACAATCCGAGAGAAGGATGAAGACAGGCCTCTGTGACAAGGCATCACACTGGTATTAAGAGACCCAGAGAGAGATTCAAGGTAAATGTCATCATACAGCATCCCACACAGCTGCAGGAGGACCTGAGAGGGAATTAATAACTTCCAACCCCACCGGGATGTCTTGGAATCAGCCACACTGCCAGCGAGCAGGTGCTTCCACTATTGCCCCAACTCAGCAAGGCCTGGCTGTCTGTGCAGGGCTTTGCAGAGAAGCCAGTCTGGAATGTCTAGTAATGTTTCACACTTGTCCCAGGGCCTCTGCCTTCAAATTCGGTGACATGGCCTTTTGTCTTAGTAGGCAAGAGTGGATTTGTCCCTGTCATTGGAGTACTCACTCTAGCCCTGAGCATTGGGCAGTGCTGGTTCCTCCACCCAGGGCCACGCTCCTAAGGGTGTTTCCTCCCTCCCACTGCATTAGCTCTTGCAGGTATGCCTTGTGGTGACAGCATCTGTCCCCCACTATGGCAGGTCCTACCTGCAGAGTACTTGGCAGAGCTGGGCTCTTAGTAAGTGCTCAATAAAGACAACTAAGTCCACCTCGGCCTCAGTTCCCTGTCAGTAGACTGAATTAAATTGGAGCAGAGGCTTTCTGAGGTTTTTCCAATTCTGAATGTCTCTGAGTTTCATCAGTCACAGCACAGTTTGGGGGCATAGCTTTGGGGCATTCTCCGTGGCACCCAATCAAGTCTGTGCCCAAATCAAAACCTGCCAAGGAAACAGGCATCCCATGAGGACTAAAGGAGCAACCCTGGGACAGTGACAGTGATGGCAATGTTCTTTTGTGGAGCTAACGGTCGTTAGCTGGTCTCCCAGGGTCCCCCAAGGACCTCTGCTGCTAATTAGGAAAGATGTGGCAAGAGGCGCCCTGGTCCCCAGGGCTCTCTCTTCATAATTTCTCATGACTCCTATTTCTTTGTGGTTGCTACTCCATCCCATTAGTGCAGGCTGCTCTCCTTATCCCTGATGGATGAGAATGAGGAGAGACAAATGCAGGAGAGGAGCCAGCAAGCCTGGGTCCCCAGGCAATGCCTCAAGGGCCATCTTCCAAATGTGAGCCCTTCTCCCTGGAAATCTCCCAGCAGAATCTGGACCCTCACTTGGAGTCCTGAACTTGACCCACCTCCGTCCCCTCCGTGTGTGCAAAGGGCCTCTGTGCGGCCTGGCATGTGTAACTAGACACCAGATGATAAACAAGCAATTAGTGAAACAATGAGCGCTTTCATAGATACAGGAAATTGTGTTGAAAGCACCTGACTCTGCTAAAGAAGGTCACAGAGGAGGAAATGTCTTTCTTTCTTTCTTTCTTTCTTTCTTTCTTTCTTTCTTTCTTTCTTTTTTTTTTAGTAAGGGGGTGCAGGGGGAAAGGAAGAAAGAGAATCTTAACCAGGCTCCAAGCCCAGTGCCTCTGATGGGGCGGTGGGGCAGGGGCGAGGGAGGGGGTCTCCATCTCACATCCCTGAGATCATGACCTGAGCCAAAATCAAGAGTCAGATGCTCAACCATCTGAGCCAGCCAAGTGTCCCCGGAGGAAGAACTTTCTGATCAGGGTAGAACAGCCCATCTGAGTCCTCGATCAAGAACAGCGCCGGTCGGTGTCTAACTGGGTCGGCCCGCTCCACACCCCAGCTTCCTCCTTCCTCCCTGCAGCTGGGAGGTAAACTGAGGTCCCAGGACCCTGGGACCCCAACCCGAATGGGTGATGGCAGTGTAATGGCTATTCCCTGCCCCTGCCCCTAGATACACTCTCTGTCTTTCTCCCCCCTCCCACCCCCGAGCACGGAGACCCCTCTGGACTCCATCAGTGGCCCTCTGGCTCCCCTGAGCTAAAGCGACAGGGAGCACCGACAAGAGGCTGCAGGGCAAGAGGAGCGAGAGGCCAGAGCCTGGAGCCCCCAGCTCCTACCCTGCGAGGTGGGGGGGCGGGGGGCAGCGCAGGGTCCTCCGCCCAAGGCCACACTCCCAGGGGGTGGTTCCGCCTCCGGCATCAGCACTTGCAGGGTTCTAGAACCACTGCCTTCTCCCCAGCCTTCAGGCCAGGGTGATGACAGCTTCCTGCCAGCCACCCCAGGGCACTTGACTGCCTCCCACTGGTTCCATTCACCCAGCCCACATCTGTGTAAATAGCCCTGTCCCTGAAATCTCTTCAGCTTCTCCTTTGGAGTGTGCCATCTGTTTCCTGCCGGGACCCTGACTGAGACAGATGTTTACATAAATACTTTGAGACTCACGGATTTAGATCAATCCCAGAGTTATTTCCCTGGTGGGTATGATATTTTATAGAGGGTCTCGTTTGTAAACTTAAGAATTTTACAAATGAATATCTAAGAAACCCTTTTCTTGGTGTCTCTTTCCCCCTTAGGAGGCTTTCGGGAAGCTTAAAATCCCCTGGAATTCCATCCTCCTGGATTTCTGGTGTGGAATCACTGCTCAAAATTATTTGGCAACTGCAAATCCCCCAAAGAACCAGCGCAGGGATGTCTCACTCAGACATTCAGGGCCCATTATAATTGGGCGCTGACCTGCCTCACTGGCTTCCCTCCTCTTCCCCGTCTGCATCTCCACAACCACAGCCCCCTTGAATACTGCCTCTCCTCCCCCGCCCCCCGTTCTTTCTGGTTCCTTCTGCCGCCTTATCCTGGCCCCTCCAAGCATCAACCACCTGCCTCTTCTCCTGTTATTGCCTGATACTCTATTCCTCCTGGCTTTCAACCCATCTCCTGTTCTCTCCCTACTTTGAGTTCCCAATGCATTTTTATTTTTAAAGTAATATTCAGTAAAATTGGCTTCCCAGCGTAAGGGGTTGTACAGATCTATGAATTTTTTTAAGATTTTTATTTATTTATTTGAAAGAGTGAACGAGAGCGAGCACTAGCAGGGGCAGAGGCAGAGGCAGAAACGGGCAAAGGAAGTAGACTCCCCACTGAGCAGGGAGCCCAATAGGGGCTGGATCCCAGGATGCTGAGATCATGACCTAAGCCGAAGGCAGACACTTAACCAACTGAGCCCCCAGGCACCCTGAGTTTTAACACGTGTATAGATTTATGTAACCACCACCACAAACGGTATACAAACAGTTCTGTCTCCCACAGAAATCCCTCATGCTATCCCATAAGAGTCATGAACATATGTATACATGTTTGTGTATATGTGTAGGTACATATATAAAGAACAAGATCTATTATAGGGAATTGACTCATGGAATTGTGGAGGCTGGCAAGTCCCCAAATTTGTAGAGTCAGCCAGCTAGAGACCCAGGACTGCCAATGGTGTAGTTCTAGTCCAAAGACCAGCAGGTTCAGGAAGAGCTGATGTTTAGTTTGAGTCCAAAGGCAGGAAAATGTCTATCCTAGTTGGAAAGCAGACAGGCAGGAGGAACTCTCCCTTACTCAGGGAGGATCAGCCTTTTTGTTCTATTCAGGCCTTCCACTGATTGGATGAGGCCCACCTGCATCAGGGAGGATAATTTGCTTTACCCAGTCTACCAATTTAGATGCTAATGTCATCCAAAAATATCCTCATAGAAACACCCAGAACAATGTTGGATCAAATATCTGGGCACCCTGCGGCCAAGTCAGGTTGACACATAAAACTAACCATCATGATCATTCAGATGGATTCACATCATATGTGAATTTTTGAGACTGACTTCTTTCACTCAGCATAATGCATTTGAGATACATTCAAGTTGTGTGAATAGTTCATTCCTTTTTTTGCATAGTAGAATTTATTGTGTGGACATAGCACAGCTTATCCATTTACTCATGGAAACATATTTGTGTTGTTGCATTTGAGGCAATGATAAGTAGTAGCTCTACTACAAACATTCATGTGCAGGTTTTTGTATGAACATAAGCTTTCATTTCTCTAGGTCAATCTGGAAGTGAGATTGTTAGGTCACATGATGACTGTATATTTAACTTGATAAGGAGTTGCCAATGTTTTCCAGAGCATCTGTGCCATTTCCTATTTCTACCAGTATCGTGTGAGAGTTCCACTTGTTTCCCATATGAAGAATCGATATTACCATTTATTTCCCTTTTTGAAAATGAGCCATTCTGGGGCATCTGAGGGGCTCAGTTTGTTGAGCATCCAACTCTTGATTCTGGCTCAGGTAGTGGTCTTGGGGTCATGGATCAAGCCCCAAGTGGAGCTCTGTGCTGAGCATGGAGACTGATTGGGATTCCCACCCCCTCTCCTTCTACCCCTCCCCACCCCACTTGCACACAAATGCCCACTATCTCAGATAGATAGATAGATAGATAGATAGATAGATAGATAGATAAAATTAGTGATTCTGATAGGTAAATGGTGATAGCTCATCATGATTTTAATTTGCATTTCCTTAATGCATAATGATCTCGGACATCATTTCATATGCTTATGAAAGGTTTTGAAATATTTCCACATATCCTTCTTAATGAAGTGACTGTTCAAGTCTCTTACCCATTTTCCTACTGTGTGTCTTTTTGGTTTGGGGGGAGTTTTTAAATTTACTTTTGTTGCTTTTTTTAACCATTGAATTTTGAGAGTCTTTATGTATTCTGGATATAAATCATTTGTCAGATTTTTGACTTACAAATATTTTCTTCCAGTCTGTAGCTTGTCTTTTCACATGATATTTTGTACAGAGAAAAGCTTTAAGTTTAGTGAAACCACATGTACTTTTTTTTTTCCTATGATGGGTCATGCTTTGGTTTCATGACCATGAATTCTTGCCCAACACATGTCACAAAGATGTTCTATTATGTTTTCCTCCAAAAGTATTACAGTTTTACATTGTACTTTAAATTAATTATCCCTCCCCTTTGTGAGGTATAGAGTTTAGATTGAGATGTATCTCTTTGTACGTAGATGTCCAGTTGTCCCAAAATCATTTATTGAAAATATTATCCTTTCTTACTGGATTCCTTTGAATATTTATCAAAAAATCAATCGGACATATTTGTGTGCATTTATTTCTAGACTCTCTATTCTCTTCCATTGATCTATGTGGCTAGCTCTCCACCAATAATATACTATTTTGATTACTGTACCTTTATGGCAAATTTTTTAATTGAGTATTATGATTCTTTCCACTTAATTCTTCTTTTTCAGAATTGTTTGAGTTATTTGGAATCCTTTGCCTTTCCATATAAGTTGGAATAAACTCGTCTATACCTACAAAAAAAAAATTCTTGCTCGGATCTTTATTGGAATTTCAGTAGATCTTGCATCCCTTGACTGTGTTTAACCCATTTATTAGTTTCAGGAGGTTTCTTGTAAGTAAAATCCTTAGGATTTTATGTGTAGAAAATCATGTCATCTGTGAATAGAGACAGTTTTATTTATTTATTTCCAATCTATATACCTTTAATTTCTTTTTCTTGCCTTATTGCATTGGCTGGAACTTCCAGTATGGTGGAATATTGGTGAAAGTGGACATCTTTGCCTTATTCTTGATCTTGCAGGGAAAACATTTAATCTTTCACCATTAAGTAGGATGTTCTATAATTTTTCATAGATGCCCTTTTTCAGTTTGAGGAAGCTCCCTTCTGTTCTTAGTTTGCTGAGAAATGTTATAATAAATTAATGTTTTATTTTATCACATGCTTTTTCTGCATTGATTGATATTGACCATGTGGATTCTTTTTATTACATTGATGGATTTTGAATGGTGAACCAGCTTTGCACTCCTAGAGAAACTCAACTTGATTATGTTGTACATTTCCTTTTATAAATTGCTAAGTTTGATTCACTAACATTTTAGGAGATTTTTTACAACTATACTCATGAAAGATATTGGTTTTCAGTTTTCTTTTTTAATACCAACTTTGTCTGTTTTTGTATCATGGTAATCCTTGCTTCATAAAATGATTTGGCAAGTATTCCCTCTTCTCTTGTTTCTAGAAGGGATTGTACCAATGGATACTATTTCTTGTTCTTGTTTCTAGAGGGATTGTCCAATGGATACTATACATTTTTGGTAATATCAGCTGGTGAAACTACCCAGTCCTAGAGATTTCTTTTTCCAGATATTTTTAACTATGAATTCAATTTCTTGAATAATTAAAATTCAATTTATTATGTATGCATTGGGTGAGTTTTGTTAGTTTGAGATTTTTTTAGGAATTGGTCCATTTCATCCACATCATAGTATTTATGGGTATAGAGTTGTTCAGGCTATCCCTTCATTATCCTTTTAATTAATGTCCCCCACTTTTTTTTCCTGATTTGCATCTTCTTGTTTTTCTTCTTTGTCAGTCTTGCTAGACCCACAACATTTGATGTTTCTCCTTTCTTTTTTTGATGATGCTTTCTCTATTCTTTGAACTATAGCTGTGTTATCCCCACGTATATTTTATGTGGTCCCACCATCCCAAGATTCTTCCCAATGCCTAGAATAGAGCCCTACACACTGTCGAATGGATGAGCTATTTTTTTCCTTTAAATAAGAGAAGCACCCTTAGCCCTCTGTACAGATCTTCTCATGAATGCAGCTCTGACTCCAAGCTGGATTTTAATGACACCTTTGCTGCTGCCACATTTACCTGGTTAAAAGTAGCACCTGTGACTGGATCCTAAACGTAGCCCATCACCTCTCTCTGCCTGCTCATACACACCCTGTCCTCTAAGCACAAGTTCTCAAGTGCATTGGTCAGGTAGAGGGACATTCACTGGGCCATTAGGCTAGAGATATAGGTTCTCCTTCTCTTTTTGTCTTGGTTTTCATTTTCTCTCCCTTACTTCCATAAGCCTAAAAGGAAAGGGGATTATATTCAGGTCTCAGTTAGGAATCTCCCACACTGAGATTTTTGGGGTTCTGTGTCTTCTGGGCTTTTTTTGGGGGGGTTCTTTCATTCAGTCAATCAATCAATCAATCTCGCTCTCTCACTTGCTCTTGCCCTCCCTCTCACTCTCCCTCTCTCTCTGTATGGAAGAAAGATCAAGAGGGTTTCACTCTAGGAAGGATGAGTGGTCTGCTCTGTTCTCAGCATGAGGACAAACACTCCATTCTTTCCTCTAGTGATTTGCTAGTGTTTCCTTCAATTGACCCATCTTCAATTGTTTAGAATACAGAGGGCCAAAAGTTGAGTGGTGTGCACTTAGAGGAAAAGAGGTGGAAGAGGCTGTCCAGCCCGCCTTGACTGTATCTTGAGTCTGCTGTGAGGCCAAAAAGAAAGTCTCCATATGACCCAGTCTAGTTCACCTGGAGATTGCCCTGAGGTTCTGATCAAAATCCTCTGGGTGTCAAAGAATATGATTTTGCTGAGCCCTTCACTCTGGGTATGTATTTCTTTTTTTTTTTAAAAAAAAAGATTTTATTTATTTATTCATGAGAGACACAGAGAGAGAGAGGCAAAGACACAGGCAGAGGGAGAAGCAGGCTCCATGTAGGGAGCCTGATGTGGGATTTGATCCCAGGACTCCAGGACCATGCCCTGGGCTGAAGGCAGGCGCTAAACCGCTGAGCCATCCAGGGATTCTCTGGGTATGTATTTCATTCAGATGCATCATAGAGTGCGATTGGGGGAGGGTGGCAGGAAAAGTTTGAGGGATTCAGGTGCTGAGCCCTAGCCATCATTCGAGACTTACATAGGCCTTTGGTGCATTAATGATCAAGAGGCCACCACGAAGACCCCATGGCCTCCCAAGCAGGGCATGATCTGGGTCGCTCTGCTGTGTTGGAAGCATCCCTGGTAACAGGCCCCTTGACTGAATTAAAAATCAAGCTTGTGTGGCTAGAAAACATTCAGTTGTAAACATTTGGGGGATTCCTGAAGTTTACTCCATCTACTAAGCAGGCTTTTTGGTCATTGAACCTATGGATAGTGATTTCTGGATAATGTCTAATTCTCCAAAAAGCACCAGCATGGCCTGGATGAAGACTCTGCTGTCATTGTCCTTCTTCTTACCAGTTTGGGCCAAACCATGCACCAGTTTATACAAGCAAACAACAAACAGCTCAGTGAACCCCCAGTTGTATTTATCATAAAAGCTGTCATGGAATTAACAAAGTTCCACAGCATAGTCTTAAATCCCTTATCTTAAATTCTACTCAGTTTTTTTGAACTATGGGAAAAAATTAAGAAGCAATCTTAGAAAGTGTCCCTACAATGTCCTTTTCAAAGACTTGATCAAGATTTATTAAGTTTTAATTACACGTGAAGCACCTAACTGGACACGCTGATGAATACAAAACAGGCAGCAAACAGAGTCAAACTCAAGAGCATTCACTGTGGTATAGAGAGTTAGACCAGAGCTTAAAATCCAGGCATCCGACTTATTAGCTGTGTGATTTAGGCTGTAGACTTGTGGACGAAGCATTGGGAAATCTAAGGCTCAAAGAACAAATCTGTGAAGCTGGGGTAAAAGCTCCCTCCTGGTGTTTTTTTGTGGAAGAAGATAAAATAACAGGTGAAAGCAATTAGCACAAAGCTGGCACGTGGTGAGTCCTTTGTCAATATCAGCTGATCAGGTGGCTAAATGGGTAAATGCTTGCGTGGATAAACATACTATTTTGCTGGAAAATGAAGAAAAATAGAAATAAAACATTGAGAAAATAACCTTAAATTATGCACTGCTGAAATAGAAACTTCATGCTTATGTTGTAAATAGAAGAAAGTTTTTTAAAAAGCATCATTTTTAGATTCATGTGGTGATCACTTTATAATGTATGTGTCAACTGACTGTGCTGTGCACCTGAAATGGATATTATATCTTATGTCAAGGGCACTTCAATTAAAAAAAAAAAAGCATCACTTCGGGAGCAGATTTGACCAAGAAACACTTTGGGCAAGAAGGAAGACGTTAACTGGGTCTGAAAAGTGGGGCACGGTTTGGGTCAGCAGTGAGGGAGCTGCAAGCAAGCGGTGATACCACGGAGAATTAAGAGACCGAGAAAACAGAACGGAGCCGTGCAGCCTTCGGATGTCATCACAAGTGGAACCAAACAAAATTAAAACAGTATGTGAAACCTGAGCACTCCTTGGCTTCTAGCTCTACCCTTCACTGAGCTCCATGCCTCATCACACCAGAAATGACACATGCTCAGGACTGCCAGCCCCAGCCTCTCTGCCAGAACCTCTCCAGAATTCCTGGCAGAGGAACAAGCCTCCAGAGACAGTCTGCAGGCAGCCACGTGCAAAGCATCCTTCTTGACCACGAACCTTCTCACCCCTCAATCTCTCACGGTCTCCCAAGGAAGGATTGCCCTCTCCTCTTGGAAAGGGTAGGATCCAGACATAACAACTTTTTAGGTCAAGTGGTGAAGAGGTGTGTAGAGAAGCTACCCGGGGCTGCACTTCCTTTCACACATGGGTGTCACGGCTTGCTTCTGTGCCCCTCTGCAAACTCTTTGCGGGGCGAGGGGAGAGGTGCCGAGCATATTCCTGATGAATTCTAGTCATCGAGCTGGAGAATCTACTTTCTGTTAGAAAGTGAAGCAGAACAGATTTCGCATTTTCAAGAGCACATCCTCAGCATTCTGTATCAGATCGCAGGCTAGGAACTCTGGGTGCCACGAGTGCATTACCTCCCTTGATTGTGACAACGGCTTCAGGAGGTTGGTAAGTGTATCCATAATTTACAGGTAGTGAAACAGATTCCACTTAATGAGATGAGATCACAACACTGGAAAATGGTAGAAACAGAATTGTAGGCTTGTCTGACTCAGAAGCATGCTCTAACATGCTAAATGCTGGGATGGGGTATGTGACCTGAGGAAGAGAAGGCTATGCCATAGAGACTCTCATCCACCCATGTCCACGAGATGTGGGGCAGTGATCCCTAAGATTCGAAGGGCAAATAAATGAATGAAAATTCTGTGCAGATGCAAATGCAGAGAGGTGTGGAAGACAAGAATTTGATACACACAAGAGGTTTGGGGAAGGGCTGTGAGATATCATTACTTAACATCATTATACTTCATTATTGATGCTTCACAGCACTAAATTTTATATTTATTTGTGGGTTGATTTTAAAACGCGGTCTCTTTTTGATATGAAAGTCATGCTGACAAAACAAGATTGATTAAAGTTTCTAATTATCTGTCATCACAGCATGACCAGTGGCAAATGGAATGCATTTTCTTGTTTCTTCCAGGGGGAAAAAAAATAGGGAGCTCCCTGATGCAAGACACAAAGCTCTTCTGGTTCACTCAAGTGCTCAGTAAAAATCTGCATGGCGGGGCACTTAAATGAGAGGGTGACATCACATCGTCTCCCAGCAAAGCTGATTTTTCATTGAAAAGACAATCAGCTGGGGCCCAAAGTAAGGACTGCAGAGTAAGTTTCCAAAGCAAACATCTTAGAGAAGAATTATTCTCTTCCTGTCTTTAAATTTGGTACCAGTTAGACCTGGGTTCTATCTGCCCTTCCTGTGGTAGCCATTAAACAAGCCTATTGAAATTTTCTCTGACCGTATTACTTACTATGTTACCTGCTGTAGCAAATAAACTTATATTATCAGTGACTTCACACAAAAGGAATGTGTTTCTTATTTAAGCGCTGGTCCAGCACAGAGGTTCCTGTTGGTCAGGAGCCGTCCCAATGGTGATTCGGGCATCCAGGCTCCCTTTATCTTGTGGTTTCCTTATCCTACCAGGCCTCAGAGACCCTGTGAGCCAACCAGTGGGTGTGGGAGAAACACAATCCCCTTTAGACCCCTTCAGACTTCACAAATAGTCCATGGCCAGATGTCACGATGCCCATGGGGACTGGGCAGCCATCTCCCAGTCACACTCTCATTCCTGGGAGAGCAGGTGTTGGTGGCAATGAGTCATCTTGCCACTGTTGTTTCTTTGGGCCACCAATATCCACGCACCCTCTTTCTTCCACACATGCAAATACCCACCCCCTCCTCAGCTCTTGCCTGCTATACCATCCAGTGCAAAGCATGGGAATGAAGAACAGGCACTTCCATACAGTTTTTACAGAGTTCTTTGTGGTATGGTAAGTCAGGCGGCAAAAAGAAAGTTATCTACCCTCCATACACTCAATATACACAGCAGTGATAAGGCAGGAACCTGAGAAGCATAGTAATAATAATAATAATAATAATAATAATAATAAAACAAACCCTCCCATCCTTCTCTACTGAAGGAAATCCAGCACACACCAGTAACTCTGTTTTCTAATTTTTTTCCACCAGAGCCACACCCTGAGAAGCCCTCAGCTTGCCTTCCCAGTCATTCCAGACAGCATTGTTTTCTGTGTCTGTTGCATTCCATGGATCCGCACTATTCTGTCTCCAGTACCAGGATCCTCAAAGTCTGCCACCCACATAAGCCAATAGCACACATTTATGGCTTCTTCTGATGGCAGCACCCCTCATCAGGGGGACCCTGAAAGGGGGCATGTAGCTGCAGAAGAGAGCCTCTGTGCTTTCACGCTTAGCAGAATTCTGAAAATGACCCAAACTGGTATTAGAAGGAAGTCATTCTAGAAGTGTGATGTGCATTTGGCGGGCCAAATTTAAGGAGTTTTATAGAGTGGTTTTTATTGACATCTTAGAAACAAAGAAGCTATGGGAATGGTTTCTTTCTTTCAATGTATCGTTTGGCAACTTTACCTATATTCAAGTACTGATCAAAAACAAATTCAACCATTTTGACAACAAGTCCCCTAGGTTCTCTATGTTTATATTGTCTCTTCGGAGCCATCTCGCTCATAGTCCATGTTTGCATCCCAGCTACGTCCCTTTTGCAAAACATCTTCGGAACTGCTAATACTTTAATTTGACTTTCTTCATTGTGGCAAAAATTTGTTGTTAGACTACTTCCAAAAACCTAAGCCTATTCCCGAGAGTATCCACTACCAAATCTGGTTGGTAAAATGGATGGTCAGAGTGGTCCTGAATGGGGTCAAAACTATGGGATGTGTTTCAGGATGGGTATATAAGTAATCTGTGTATAAGAATCACAGGTGAAGCTTATAAAAAACAAGTATCCCCTTTTGGGAATGTGGGGAGGTGTAATTCATCATCTTTCATTTTGTGAAAAAAAAAAAGTTTGGAGAATGCTCTAGCATATCCTTGGGAACCCACTAGTAAAGAAACAGAGGCTGACACATACATTAGAAGCCCCTCCCCTACATCACGCTGTAGTGGCAGGGTCACCCCATCCTTCCACCGTCGTTCAGATTCACTAGTGCTCATCATTTCAGGGTTCTATTCCCCATATGTGTATCTTTGTACTATTTTTACACTGTATGTAGTGAAATATAGCGTTATTTTGCATACAGCTGAGCCTTAAACAAATGAACAAATGTTGTGCTAGAGTCGTTTTTGTACAATTTCCTTTTTTCACTCGATCTTATATTTGTAATATTTATCCACATTGATAGATACAGCTCTACTTCATTTTCCACTTTCTCTTGGTAGTTCACTATATGAATATACCAACATTTAGTTATCTATTTCCCTGCTATTGGGTATTTACTTTATTTCTAACTGGTCTTAATTACATAAAGACTTGCTATGGCCATTTTTGTTTATGCTTCCTATCTCACTGATATGCTTTAAGAGTTTTCCAGCTGTTTTGCTCATCTACCCAGATCAAGAACTGATGCTCCAGGGCAGGAGTTCTCAAAATATAGTTCTTGGACCAGCATGCACCTATATCACCCAGGCACCTGCCAGAGATGCAGATTACCAGGCCTCACCTCGGACTTCCTAAATCAGAAACTGGAAGAACAGTTTGTTTTGACAAGCTTTCCAGTTTCAACAAGATTCTAATGCTTGCTAACGTTTCTAAGCACTGCCATTCTAACTTAGTATAATAATGCTCCTTGTTTTCCATGTCTGGTAACCCAAATTAAAATCTCCAAACTGTTTCTTCAGTGGCCACAACATTGAAACAGAACCCCTCACTGACTGCTTCAAAGCAGTATATCCCTGTTAATGAAATATACTAAGGTCTAAGGAGGTTCTTGGAAAATCATGAAGCATACTCCAAATTAGTAATAGCCAATGTGGTAAATGTGTTTCAAAACACCGTTGCATAGCTTTTAGAAGTCATGACTCATGTATCTATAGACAACAGCCAGTGAGAACACAGAAACACAAAAGCATAAAGTCATTTCAGTCAAGTGTAAGTGTTTAAAAAAACACTCAAGAGCATCTGAGGCATTAAATATATTTCTGAATGTGTTTCAGTATCATCACCCATATGGCATGGAATTGTTTCCTCTGTATTTCAGTGTGTGCTCCTGCCTGTGTTTTGGCTGGCTGAGCTACTTAAAATTCCATGCTCTTGAAACAAACAAACAAACAAAAAGTCATATCTCTGGATCTGTGGGTGAGGCATGGCAGCTTTCTGGAGTGAGATGGAGCAGTGAGAACCGGCTGAGAACCACCCATCCACCAGATCCTGGGGGAAGGCTATCCATCAGGTCAACAAACCAGATGTGGCCCAGTGCCTAATGGGCTTGGCATTTTCTCATCGTGATTCAGAAAAGTGGTTGTTCCTGTGGGTCTTTGGTACGATTGGATATTTCCAGAAGGTGAAAAGGCATGGCTCTGGGTCATATAAATAGAACACAGACAGAGAAATCCAAAAATTGCCAATAGTTTTTTCTTTTTTTTCTGGGGTAAGTTCTGGTCAGAGGGCAGGAAGGGAACTGTCAAGAGTCAGAAACATCCCCAATTCTCACTGAGGGACTGGAGTTACCCAAACGACTGAGGATCAGAAACTCAAGTGGAAGCTCAAGTCCTAGGATGAGGCATAGCGGAGACCAAGCATAGGGATTCCATTAGCAAAATGGAGGTGGTATGACTCTGGTTTCAGGTGGGAACAAGTGGAGCAGCCCTCGGACATCCTTCTAAGGATCAGGGCTGCCCAAAGATGAACTCAAAGACAAGTCCTTGAATAGAGAGATAGAGCCTGTAAGTATATCCAGTGTCAATCAGGTTTGACTCAAGAACATGTGCAAGTAAGGGATGGGCTAAGTCTGTGTGTGAGCATCAGTGAACCCAGGTGTAAGGAGCTGGGGAAGGCAGACCTTGGGAAAATAAGGAGAGAATCAACAGAAAGAAGGGAGAAGAAAAAATAAGTCAAGTGTTTAATCTACTGGTGTATGCCTCTCTTTTCCCAAGAGATTTTTAATGAATGGTCATATCCCCTTGAGGGAATAACATGAGTGGAAGAGGAGCCTGTCTACCTGGCCTCTTAAACTCAGGTGAATAGCATAGGGAGCTCCTGGAGCCAGAGAACAAGTCCTGTCATGCTAGGGCTGTAAAGGCCAGAGCCAGGAGTGTCGCTTAGCTGATACTGAATTATCAAAAGGAGAGGAGAAGTCAGAGAGACCGGCTGGAGATGTTCCAGATAAACTCTGGCCACCAAAGCCAGCACCCACAATGTGAGAGAGCTGAGTTTACTCAGTGGAGCCAGACAGGTTGGACGGTATCCTCCTGAGACACACTCAATCAATGTGAAGGAATTGTCTTAGGGATAAAAATCCTGAGCTCAGAAAAAATGAAGTGTATAGAGTCCTTGTAAGAAGTGCTCTGCCTTCCGCCCTGCCCGCCATCAGTAGGCAGGCTTCTGCTCTCAAGTATTCCAGGCAGATATCAGACCCAGGAAACTGGATATTGCTGAGGTCTGACTAGCCTGGAAAGGCTAGAGCTTCTGTCACGGAGTCCTCAATAAAACGATCTAACTCACAAAGCAAACTCTCGCTCATTTGCAAATCAAATTTGTGCAAAACACCAGTGACCAGAGGTAGATATTATTACCCACCCCAAAACCACTGTCTACTCTGACAACACCAGAATCTTTGGGTTGCTCTGTGTTTAGTGAACTGAATTGAACCCACATTTGAAGCCAAATGTTTGCTGAGAACTTTCTAAGTGCCAGGCCGTGTGTCTGGAAGAGAACAAAGGTGAATCAGACCCAGTTCCCTGGTCTGGAGGAGGGAAACATTGAGTAGGAGAGATGATGTGTTAGTAGAGCACTTCCAGACCTACGTCATTAACCTGGTAAACGATTATGTCAAGTATGGGGTCTTCCTCCCCTTCCTGAAAGGAGCTCCTGATTCTGCAGTGATTTCACCCAAGGTTAGACAGACATCTGAAAACAGGGCCACAGCAAAAGGAAGATTTATTACTGTGTTGTGGCCCTTCAAACCATACTATTTGCCTAAAAATAAAACCAATGTTGGGTACATTGTGGCCTAGATTTAGTTAATTAAATACTAAGTGGGCACTTGAACAATCACATTTTACCCTGATCCCTGGGCTAGCTACTTTACATTATTTTTCTCTGATCTTTTCTATCACTCATACCCACAGTTTGTCAGCATGGGCCCAGAAATGGGAATATGCTGTTCATTAATCAAAAAAAAAAAAAAAAAGAAAAGAAAAAAAAGATTCTGTTTTGTTGATTGACAACATTCTCTTTGGCATAATTCTCTAAAAGCACACTTAAACCAAACAATATTTCTTTTCTATTAAGCCAAGTGGGTGTCCAATAACTGGCACTGATACATTCCTCACTTACATAGCCTGGGTCTCCTGTGAATGAGAAAAGAAACAGTGGCAAGAATCCACAATGTGTCTAAGGCCATTGGACGGGAAATCATCTCATAACATCTGCTATAATTTTACTTATTAGTGAATAAGTATAAATTTTTTAAGATTTATTTATTTATTTATGATAGACAGAGAGAGAGAGAGAGAGAGAGAGAGAGAGAGAGGCAGAGACACAAGCAGAGGGAGAAGCAGGCACCATGGAAGAAGCCTGACGCGGGACTCAATCCTGGGACTCCAGGATCGTGCCCTGGGCCAAAGGCAGGCGCCAAACCGCTAAGCCACCCAGGGATCCCCATGAATAAGTACATTTAACACCAGAGAGAGGTCTGTATACAAATGACAAAACCCTCTGATTGAATTTCTGTGCTTCCAAAGGTGGAATTACAATCAGCTTCCCCTCTGGCTCTGAAGAGTCATGTATCATATATGCACAGGGCCTGCCCCTGGCAAGTCTGGCTGTGCTCCAGAAAAGGAAAGCAGAGCCAAGTGTGGACACTAGACCCATTTCTGGAGGCTGCTGTAACGAATTATCACAGATGAGCTGACTCAAAACGACGGAAATGTTTTCTCTCACAATTGTGGAGGCCGGGAGTCCAAAATCAGCACCCCTGAGCCAAAATCAAGGTGATTTGCTGCCTACAGAGGCTCTGGAGGAGAATCCATTCCCTGCCTCTTCCACCTTCTTCTGGTCGCTGCCAGCATTCCTTGGCTTGGGGCCACATCATTCATCTCCCTGCTCCCCTCTTTTTCCTCAGTGTTTGCTGACTCTCCCCTAGCACCCCCTCTTGTAAGGATGGTTAGGATAGCATTTGTGACCCACCCAAATAATCCAGGATAATCTCAAATTCCTTAATTTAATCACATCTGTAAAGACCTTCTTTCCAAATAAGGTCACATGGGTCCAGGGGTTGGGCCAAGATCCCCATGAGAGCCATTCTTCTGCCTACCTCACCAGGCCTCCCATGAGGTTTGGACGACATTGGTAATTCACTGGAAATTAACCCATACCTGGCTTCTTCCCTTTCCCTACCTGCTTCGGCCCTTCCCTCATCAGTTTCCCAGGGAGCATTTGTTCCACCAAATACTTCCTGGTTTAGTCTATTCTTGGGCTACCTTATCTGGGACAGTAACACAGCTGAGGAAGAGGAGGCTGGTTACATTCAGATCGTGTTGTTTGAAACCCACCACACTCACATGTATTTGTTACAGCAGCAGTAGGGAGCTGATATACCTGGAGCATAATTCATGCCAGCATTTGTTCTTCTTCAAGGCATTGATGAGAGGCAGCCATGGGAGAATGGACACTTTCTAGGCTGGGGCTTCTGGGTGAAGCTCCAGTTGCCTGAGGGTAATCAGCAGACAAAGGCTGCTAGTGTGAAGCAAAACCTAGAGAAAGCCACACAGAGCCAGAAAAGGAAATATGGGCAGAGCACCGGCCTTGCAGGCTACAGATGCAATTGGTTCCTTCTCAGAGACTCAGCTCTGCCTCAGTTTCTGACTCCAGGAAGCTTGGCTCTTCAAGACCAGCATACATGTCCCAAGGCACCAGAACCCTCACCACTGGTGTCTAGGTTCTTGGTGACACACTACTTATCTCTCTAGAGCCAGACTCTTAGCATATTTTCAGACTACCCTACTTCAGGGGCAGGAATTGGTTGGGCAGGTGTCTATTTCTAGGGCTGCTGTAACAAAGTACCATAAATCAAGAGGCTTAAACAACACGCATTTGTTGTCTCATGGTTCTGGAGTTCACAAAGTCCAAGACCAAGGTGTCAGCAGGGTTGGCTCCTTCTGAAGGCTGTGAAGGACAGATCTGTTCTGTCTCTCCACCAGCTTCTGGTGGAGCACTGGTAATCTCTGGCATGCCTTGTGCTATAGGTTTTGCTTTCATCTGGTGTGTGTGGCCAAGTTTTCCCTTTTTTGTAAAGACACTATTCATATTGGATTTTGGATCCCCTCTACTCAAGTATGATCCTAACTCCATTTATAACAACCCTCTTCCTTCATAAGGTCATATTCTGAGATACTGAGGGCAAGGACTTCAGCATGAACTCGTGGGGAATGCAATTCAACTCAGAACAGTGTCCAAAGGCCTACTGCCTTCTTACCGATCTCTCTGCTGCTCACCATCTAGAGGCCTTGATTTCTGTCCATCCCTAGCATCTTGACATGCTCTCCCTTTCTTCCTGATTAGAGCAGCCCTGGCACATGGTGTTGGGTAGACAGATACAGACTGCTTCCCTGGTGTACCACCAACTGACTTTCATCTTACCCTTATCTCACCTGCTGGCCTGGAATTCTTTATAGCACTTGCTGTTACCATGCTGAGACAGTGTTGGCATTCAATAATCAGTCACTGAGCTAGTTCATTGATTCATGACCATCCAACAGGTGGGATGTACTTCCGGATTCTGATCTACTCAGGCTGCCACAAGTACACACATTTAATCCACACTCAGCCACATCTTGAGATATGACATTATCCAGCAGTGAGATATCAGAGAAATGACTAAGAATCTATAGTCCTATAACTAATCCATAATTCTCCCATATTGTCAGCCCAGGCCACACATGGTGCAAAGGAAGAGAAGCACACAGCTTTCTGAGAAGTCCATAAAGAAGATGAGCACACGCAGTCCCTAACTACTAGCAGACATTCCCTTAAGAAAAATAGACTCTGGCGGGGGGGGGGGGCATCTGGGGGGCTCAGTCAATTGAGCATCCAACTCTTTATTTTGGCTCAGGACATGATCTTAACATTGTCAGATCAAGCCCTGCTTTGGGGCTCCTACTCAGCAGGTAGTCTGCTGAGAGAGACTCTCTCTCTCTCTCTCCCACTGCCCCTCCTTCCTGTCCCTACTCACACATATACACACTCTCTCTCTCCCCCTCCAAAAAAAAATAATAAAAATAAAAATAAATAAATAAAAGCTTCTACCCAATATGACCTTTCCCTTATGTGATACACAATTTTATGTGTTGATGTTTCCAGTGTCCAGCTACAGGGTCAAACACCAGTTTAGATGTTGCCCTGAAGGTACTTTTTGATGTGATTAACATTTAAATCAGTTGACTTTGAGTAAAGCAAATTACCCTCTTTAATGTAGATGGACCTCATGCAGTCAGTTGAAGGCTTTAACAGCAGAGAGTGAGTTTCCTCAAAGCAGAAGGGACACTGCCTTGAGACAGCAACGTAGAAATTCTCCTTGAGTTTCCAGACTGCTGCCCTGTTGAATTTGGACTCAAGATTGCAACATCAACTCTAGGCCAAGTCTCTAGCCTGCTGGCCTGCACTACAGATTTTGGATTTGCTAGTCTCCATGATTTCATTAGCTAATTTGCATAGATAGATAGATAGATAGATAGATAGATAGATAGATAGATAGATCATTGATAGATAGATCATTGATAGAAAGGTGATAGATAGCTAGATGATAGACTGATCAATCATCAATTGATCTCCTCTGGGTCTGGCTGTCCTCTGGGGTTATTGAGTTCTAACAAAGCTAATCCAAGATTGGAAATAGCAACATGCCAGGAGGCAGGGCCAGAGGGAAGAACCCATGGGTTCTTTCAGGCCTTCCATAGGTGGCTGTTCAACCATCAAGGGACTTACTTCTCAGACAGGTTAAATAGGTCTCTCCTGAAAGCAATGTCCTGAGGTAGGTCCCTGGAGGACCCAGAGATATACTGTTAAGTGCCACCACCCCTGGGGAAGGTGCTCAGAGACAGATCCCCTGGGATCCCTTATTCAATGGACGGACTGAGCCACAGGGACTTGGAGGTCTGGTGAGCAAGAATACTCAGGAACCAGGAAAAGCATGGTGGTATGAGGAAAGAGAAGCCACCCTGAGCAAGGAAAAAAATCCCACTGTTCAGGTGTGTCTCTCTGAACTTTCACGCATTCCCTCTACTCCCCTTTGCTGGAGATGGAAACTGAAACACTCAGTTTTGGAAGCCTCTGGGTTGGTCAACTGTGATGCTTTTGCCATACTCTCCTCTTCTTCCCCCCCAGAGCTGGATGTCTGTTTGAATAGGACCTGCCTGTGCCATTGGATGTTCCTGGTTTCAGGAGCTTGATTCTCAAGAAGAGGCCATGACAAATGGCTTTAGAACCTCGGTAGGGTCCCCTGAGACATGTGAGAACTGCTCAGACTACCAAGAAATGCTGTGTGAAGCCAAGAAGCATTCAGGAGAGGAGCTTACAAGATGGAGAAGTCAGGGTGGGCTCAGAAGTCAAGAAAGTGACTTCAAAGCCCTGCTTTGAAGAAAGCTCCAATTTGGGTGGTCAAGAAATGTGGTAAAGGACACGTCTTAAGGGAACAAATGGCAGCATGTGGGGGAAGAACAGGACAGAGAGGAGACACACCTGCTGGATGACAGAACACTGGGCAGGAAGTTGTTGGACACAAATATGGAGACAAACAAGGACTGTGTCTCAGCTTTGGACTCATCCATGATTCTCCCATCCTTCTGACCTCCTTCCCTGACCGTCTCCTCATTCATACCCAATACTTCTTTTTTTCTTCATTTGTTTTTATTTAAGTTCGATTTGCCAACATATAACGCCCAGTGCTCATCCCATCAAATGCCCTCTTCAGTGCCCATCGTCTAGCTACCCCATCCCCCAACCCTCCTCCCCTTCTGCAACCTTTTGTTTGTTTCCCAGAGTTAGGAGTCTCTCGTGGTGTGTCTCCCTCTCTAATTTTTCCCTCTCAGTTCCCCCCCTCTCCCCTATAATCCCTTTCACTATTTATTATATTCCCCATATGAGTGAAATCATATGATGATTATCCTTTTCTAATTGACTTACTTTACTCAGCATAATACCCTCCAGTTCCATCCACATGGAAGCTAATGGTGGGTATTCCTCCTTTCTAATGGCTGAGGAATATTCCCTTGTACACATAGACCACATCTTCTTTATCCATTCATCTCTCGATGGGCACCAAGGCTCCTTCCACAGTTTGGCTGTTGTGGACATTGCTGCTATGAACACTGGGGTGCAGGTGTCCCGGCGTTTCACTGCATCTGTATCTTTGGGGTAAATCCCCAGTAGTGCAATTGCTGGGTCATAGGGTAGCTCTATTTTTAACTTCTTGAGGAGCCTCCACACAGTTTTCCAGAGTGGCTGCACCAGTTCACATTCCCACTAACAGGGGGAAATGCAAGAGGGTCCCCCTTCTCCACATCCCCTCCAACATCTGTTGTTTCTTGTCTTATTAATTTTCTCTGTTCTCACTGGTGTGAGGTGGCATCTCATTGTTCATACCCGATTCTGATCGCTCTCAGAGAGTGACCCTACTGACCATACCCCAGCTGCAACCTCACCGTGGGACCTGGTTTTGTTGTCTGACTCCAACCCCAGCAGCATCAAATGAAAAATCCTGGTCCTTCACACTGTTGATTGGCCTCAACGTGCCTTCAAAGTGTCCCTTCTCCTTCAGCCTAGGGCATGATCCTGGAGACCTGGGATCGTGTCCCACGTCGGGCTCCCGGTGCATGGAGCCTGCTTCTCCCTCTGCCTGTGTCTCTGCCTCTCTCTCTCTCTCCTCTCTGTGTATTCTCATGAATAAATAAATAAATAAATAAATAAATAAATAAATAAATAAATAAATAATTTTTTTAAGTGCCCCTTCTGGTTTGACTTAAAAGCACCAGACTTTCCTTGATCCTCCCCCAAGAGTGAAGAGCAGGCCTCTAGGACACAATCGCCCCCAGCTACCAGCTGACTTCTCCTCTGGACATCCTCACCCCAATCACCACCATCCACCGTTGCCATTACAGCTCACTTTCTAAATGCTCAGTGTTTGCAGTTTTAATAGAGATGCAATTCCGATTATAAAAAGCACTTACAAAGAAAAAAAAAAGTAGATGTGCACAGGCGCACACGCACGCGAGCACACACACACACACGTTTGTGCAATGCCTGTTTGTAAAATAAAGCCACCTCCTCGAAGCAGTGAATCATTCTGTCCCCAGAAAGTGGTGCCACTTTTCTGTGACGACATGACAGGGTCGGTGAATCAGGCTGTTACCAGCCTGCTAAGAAAGTGTACCCTTGCAGGATGAATTAAATGGTCATTTCCACCTGTCACTAATTTCCCTTGCCGGGTGAGCAACAGCTCTATTAATCGGGAAGGACCTCGATGGGTCCAGCTTCTCTATCTGCAGATGCAGGTGTGCCCGCCGTGGCTCGCGGAGCGCGACAGGGCCGCTGGGCCTGCTGGCCTGCTGGCGGCGGCTGGCGTGGGTCAGTGAATCTGATTACACTGCTGCTCAGTCCAGAGTGTCTAACTCTGGGGGGTTTCCCCTCTCCCTAAAGAGTGCTGTGATTACTTTGTGCCAAACCACTCAAGGATAATTCATACTGTCAGGCAACCCTTGTGTTTGCCCATTATCCGACAGTTTGGGGCTCACTTCATATTCCGGAGTGGCGTGATGTAATGTAACGCGATTTGAAATACTGTAAAGCAATAACCGAAGTAACACAGTTTGACATCTTGAGTCTCAGAGGACACATACACACACTGGCTACACTGTATTTCCACTTCCCCAGTACCTGCTACTTGATACTATTTGACTTTTTAAAGCATTATCTGTTTTTAAATGCAATTACAAGGGTGAGGGGTTGGCACCGGAAATTTCTCAGGCTTGAAAAGAACAGTCGGTGACACATCCAGCCTACACGGAGGCTCTCCAGTGGGGACCCCCCAGCACCCACGCACATGGCATGAATTGTAGGGAACACGCATGTCACCTGATGAGACCGTCCTGGCTCAGCTGTGGGAGCCGCGGGGTTCTCTGTGCATCGCGCCCACCCAACCAGACCACAAGGATGGATCGCGCACCTACTGCGCATAAGGCTTTAAGAGGAAATCTCCAGCATGTGGATTGGAAATCACACAGGTAGTGACGGGACCGAACAGCCCACTTAGAGCAAGCATGGTTTAATTTTTTTTTTTTAAGATTTTATTCATCCATTCATGAGAGAGAATGAGAGAGACGGGGGTGGGGGGGTGGGGGGAGGCAGAGACACAGGCAGAGGGAGAAGCAGGCTCCATGCAAGGAGCCCAACACGGGACTCGATCCCGGGACTCCAGGATCAGGCCCTAGGCTGAAGGCAGGTGCTAAACCGCTGAGCCACCCAGGGATCCCCCTGGTTTAAAGCTCAGAAAATACACTGGATCAAAGAGCAGCCTTGCTTGCCCGGTTGATTTGTTTGTTCTTTGCATGAGCCAAACGCAAGGGTTTGGGGCCAAGTGGGGAGCGGCCTGTCTTGACCTCAGCAGCCCCATGATCCAAAAAGCTGAGAAAACTTGCTGCCTCAGCATTGGGGCCCAGATTTGGCACACAGTCCATTCGAAGGGAAGGAAGAAATTCTTCAAAACAAAGAAACCCCCCACAATCCTTTCTCCTTCTTAAACAACTAGACCCAGGCCATCTTTCTCACTGGGAATGTTTTCTAACAACAGTTCCTGCGTGCTGCATCTGTTTCCCGCCCCCCGAGCTCCTGCCAGCTCCCTGCAGCCCCAGCATCCAACCAACCAGGCCAGGGCATTTCGGACTGCTCCATCTCTCCCTGCCTTGCACTTGACCTCTGAGATGCTGCCCACCTCGTCCTTCCTAATGTGACCCCTTCCCATGGCCCGCCTCTCTGTTCCCTACTTCCTGCTTGTCACACTGCTCATTCTGGGCCTCTGTCGGGGCTTGTTCATTCTCTCCCGAGGGTCTATGCTTGGTCCTTTCCTCTTTCGGCTCCACACTTTTTGCAAAGGTAAGTGTGTCTGTTTCCCTGCGGACACCACCACCACAGTAGCACCCGTGTTCCCAAGTCCCCAGCTCTAGCACACAACCTCATTCCGTTTCCAGGCTTGGGGTTCCAGTTGCCCACTGGGCATCAGCGAGCCATCTGGTCTCTCTCTCCTTCTAGCTCATATAAGTGGCGGAGGCCACCAATGCTCAGCTCAGGTTTGTTCTCTGTCTTTTTGCCTCTCCTGATCCAGCAGAGAGGACTTCTATAGGTTCCTTGTAGGCCAAGTCCTTCTCCAGCTCCTGGCTTTTCAACTTTGCGTCCCTTCCTCCTAAAATGCTCTTTCCCCAAATCTTCACTGCCTGTCCTCAAGTATCAACCTCCCAATAAGGGCCTTCTCTGCTCAGGGGGGTCGCACAGCTTCCCATGCTTGTTCTATCTCATTGATGATCATATTCAGTGATTATTTTATTTGCTTACTTATTGTCTATCTCTGTTGCTCCATTGCTGCTAGAAGGTGAACTGCATGAGGGCTGGTGGCTCGTCTGTCTCGTAGGCTGATTTACTCCCGGCACCAATCAAAAACCAGTAAAGCACTTAAAAATACTGTTACATGAGTGATGGCTGATGACTCCCCAGATTTTATATTCAGCACTGACCTCCTCTTTGAGCTCCAAATCCACATGCCCAATGGCCTACTTGGCATCATCTTTTAATACCTCACAGATATCAAACATGGCATGTCTAAACCCATAGTCTTTATTTCTTTTCTTGTTCCTTCTTTACCATCATCACAGTATTAAATGGTGCCCGTTCCTATCTGCTCAGCTGGAAGTCTAGGAGTCGTGTTTGATTCCTCCTTCTTTCCCACACCCACCCACATCCACTTCATGATGAAGTCCTATGAGCACCGCCTCCAGGATGGTGTCATCTCTAAAAGGGAACAGCTTTCCAAACACTGTCTCTGAATGCACTTTCCCTCCACATAGCACATAGACTTTTCTTTTAGATTTTAAACCTAACAATAGCGGGGCACCTGGGTGGCTCAGTCAGTTAAGCATCTGCCTTCAGCTCAGGTCATGATCTCGGAGTCCTGGGATAGAGTTCTGCATTGGGCTCCCTGCTCAGTGGGGAGTCACCTTCTCCCTCGCCTCTCCCCTGCTCATGCTTGCTCTTTCTCTCTTCCCCCACCTCAAATAAATAAATAAAATCTTTAAATAAATAAATAAAATCTTTAAATAAATAAATAAATAAATAAATAATAAGATCTTTAAATAAATAAATAAAATCTTTAAATAAATAAATAAATAAATAAATAAATAAATAAATAAATACCTGGTGATGGCATGTCCATGCTTAAGTATTTTTATTTGTATACTAACATTCATAACATTCTCTGTATTCCAGCATGTTATGTCCCTGGCCTTCTTCCTTAGACTCACCTCACACTTTTCCCCAACTATTCACCTGTCACACTGGTCTCTTTCTACTTCCTGGGACCCTCAGAGCCTTTTACAAATGCCGGTCCCTTTGCCTGGAAGATGCTGCTCCCTCATCTCCAAGGGCTGGCTCTTTCTGTCCTTGAGGTCCTGGCATCAATGTCAACTTTTTGGTTCACTGGTAGGTAGGGGAAGTTGGTTCTTTCCTTACTGCTATTATTCTGTTTCTTTCCTCATGGTCCCACATGGCTTTCTCCTCCACTAAGTGATGAGATCACCAGTCGCTGTTCCTAAGACTGTTTTACCTGCAATGTATGTCCAGCTCCTGGCATAACCTAGAGTATGTGTTAAATATGTATGGAACTGCAAGGAAGAAGAAAGAAAGTCTGGAAGGAACAAAGAAAGGAAGAAAAGAGGAAGGGAAGATGGAAGGAAGGAAGAAGGGAGGGAGAAAGGAGAGATTTCACAAATACATTTAGACCACATAAGAAATTTGTCTCTCGGGGCAGCCCAGGTGGCTCAGTGGTTTAGTGCCACCTTCAGCCCAGGGCCTGATCCTAGAGACCCAGGATCGAGTCCCACATCAGGCTCCCTGCATGGAACCTGCTTCTCCCTCTGTCTGTGTCTCTGCCTCTCTCTCTCTCTGTGCGTGTGTGTGTGTCTTTCATGAATAAATAAATAAAATCTTAAAAAAAAAAAAGAAATTTGTCTCTCCTCATTGTCCTATAACTCACCAGGCATCTCAAATTCCCTATCTCGGTTGATGGTATCACCATTCACCAGGTTGTCCAAGTTAAACATCTCAGAATCATTTTCATTTCTTCTTTTACTTCCTGTACTTGGTAGACCACCAAAAGTTATCATCTCTACCTCTGAAACACATCTCACATCCCACCCGCCTCCATTCCCTATCCCCACTGCTTAGTAACTTGGATACAGCCTTCGTGATGTCTCATCTGGAATACTATGTGAGCTTCCTGGATGGTCCCTACTTCAGACCTGCTCTCCTGCCAAAATGCAAATTCTGAAATAGAGGTGTGATGTCACTTCTCCTAAAAATCTTCAATGTCCCCCTCTCAACTGAAGAATTCTTTGCCATGGGGTTCAGAACTCTTGAGATTCTGGCTATATCCTGTATTTCTGGTCTGATCTCCAAGGAGTGCCAGAGATTCTCTGAGCCCCCATTATCACTGACACCTACTCACCCCCAATTTTGTGCATCCTGCCAACCCTCATGTTCCCAAGTCTTTAGCCTAGAATCCAGTTTCAACCCCTTTCCTACCTGTAAGGCCCCAAAACATATCTCAGCCTGGTCATCTTTCCAAAAATGAAGTAAATGTCATCTCTCCATAAGTTAAGCAAAAGCGAAGCATGTCTACATAAACTTTCAATCAAGTATTGGCCTTCTTATATGTCTTATAGCCCTTGAACAACTAAACCACCTCTATATTGAGCACTTACAATGGGCCAGCCTCTCTATATTGAATTTTAAAACACACCACAACAGGGGATCCCTGGGTGGTGCAGCGGTTTAGCGCCTGCCTTTGGCCCAGAGCACGATCCTGGAGACCCGGGATCGAATCCCACTTCGGGCTCCCGGTGCATGGAGCCTGCTTCTCCCTCTGCCTGCCTCTCTCTCTCTCTCTCTCTCTCTCTCTCTCTGACTATCATAAAGAAATAAAAATTTAAAAAAAATAAAAAATAAAAAAATAAAACACACCACAACAAAATAGATACTACTATCATCCTGACTTTTACGAAGAAGGAAACCAAACTTGAATAAATGAATTGCTTTTCCTAGGTCACCCAGTTAGCAAATACGAGAGGTGAGAACCTAATCCAGGTAAGTCTGACTCCAGAGCCTGCTTTTATTTAAAGCACTATTTGGTATACCTTCAAAAGGCAGATATCCCATCTGATTTATCTTTAATGCTCAATACCTAGTCTACAGTAGACAATCAATAAATGTTTGTTGATTGAAGGAGAGAGAGTGGAAAATCATCAGGCTTCCCAAGGTTCACAAGGGAAAGCAGGAGACTCCTTTGTAATTTGGCTGAAGTAACTATTCAGTCAACATTGAATCAAATGTGAATTGAATTGAGTTATCCCAAGTAATAGAGCTAGATATGTCTCTCGAATTGAAGACAGAAAACTCCCTTCTATATGACTTTGCAACTTATCACTGTCAGAAAGGCTGCATAGAGAGAGCTGGGGCTGAGCCGGCATACATGGATGAGTCTGGAAAATAATCAATTGAATTTAAACCACCATACATCATGGACTTTTAGAGCCAGAAAAGGCCTGGGAGATCATATGCTTCTCTTCCTTCATTTCACAGAAGAGGAAAACAAGGCCCAGTAGGGGACGTAGCATCCCCTAAGTCACCCAGATTAGTGGAGCAGTAGTACTAGGGACACATGGGAACCAGTGCCTCTCTCTTCTGTAGATAAGCCCATTGCTTGCCAGAACACAGCCTGGAACACAGTTGCCAAAATGTGGCATTATTCTAGCTCCATTATTCTCTTTTCTTTCTAAATAAGAATGTGGCATTATTCTAGCTCCATTATTCTCTTTCTTTCTAAATAAGTTTTAGATTAGTATCCAAACGTTTTTATTGCCTTGTGTGCCTACTAAGAACTTTGACTTATTCTTTAACTATTGGTGACACTGTTTTTCTTTGAAGGATTATCTGCTTAAATATTCTGCTTACATTCAGAAATGTGGGAGAGATAATTTACAATGTTAGCTAGCAAATAAAAGCCATGTTTTTAGAACTTTCACCTTGAGATATAGAATATAACCTTTCTAACCATCAGCCCAACAAATCATAAGAACCTTAAACCTCCCACTGTTAAGACAAGTGAGATCAAGTCAAACCCAGGATAGAAAGGGTGGTGTTCAGGTGTCAGGAGAATGGTACTGAAATATGCTGTCAGCTAGAAGGATCTCAATTGCAATTTGCACAAAACATGGTCCAAACAACAAAGAGAATGTATGTCAGCTCATGCAACTGAAAATCCCACAGAGAGGGAGGGTACCAGGTGAGATTTGCTCCAGCAGCACAAATGGTACATCCATGACTCATTTTCATTTGCCCAGTGACTGAATTTACAAAGGTGAAGAAAGCATGAGTAGCTATCCTCATGAAGCTCACTGCCTATTGAGGGAAGCAGATATATTACAGTCATCCTCTAGAAACAGTAATCTGTGCATGCTGAGTCCATTTCCTTACCACCTTTTCACCCCTCAAACCATTGTGAGTGCATAATGAGAGATATTCACAGAATCCTTGAGAGCATGGAAATGAGTACTTTCCCAGATTGGGCATGGCACTCAGAGAGTTTAAGAGGTATGTATGAATCCTTGTAGAACTAGTTAAAATTAGGCTGAGAAGTAAAGTGGACGAAGAACTAGTGAGCACAAGGGCAAAGAGATTGTGCTTGTGGGTTGTAGTAGGGGATTGATGAGTATTCAGTGCTAGTAGAGAACAATCTAGAGATAAGGAGGGAAAAAGTAGGTAGCCCCAGATAATAGAAGGCATATAGGATGGAGAGACACCAAGCAGATGAGGGCCCCTCTTTTAGGAATTAAAACACCTATGAATTTGGGGTTTTCAGCATCCAGAACCTGAGAGTAGAGGGAGTTACATAAGTAGAATTTCTGGAATGAGGAAAGAGGCTGGAAATGGTCTCCTCCCTGAATGAAGCCATATTTCAGATATAGGCACAGGAGGGATCCCATGAAGAAGAGAAAGAAGGTATATAGGCAGGGGTTAGTTGCCAGAGAAGGAAAAAAATTGTTAACCATGAGCCCCTCCCCCACCCCGAAACGACATTCAAAGTCTCATTTGTCAGTAAGTACATTTTTGTGGAGAAAGGATCCACAGACTTAATCAGAAATGCAAAGAGATCTGTGCCTCAACAGTAACTAAGAATCCTTCATCAAAAATAAAATAAAATAAAAATGAAGGCATGACAAACAGCTTTAAACTCCCTAGAGGACCAGTCATGTGGAAATTGGAACACTAGGAAATAGAGAGTCATAGGCAGCCTTCAGAAAAGCTGTGTCAGTGGTGGGGGAAAAGGGAGTTGAGTTCTAGCCATGAGGAGCTAGAGAGTGAATAGGAGGTGAGGAAGTAGAGGCAGCATGCCCAAAATACTGTTTCCAGAACACTAGCCATGAAAAAGAGGTGAGAGATTGGGATGGTAACTAGCAATGAACACTGGAGTCCAGAGGATCATTTTTAAAGTATAGGAGGGTCCATCATGTTTATGGCTCAAGGGAAGGAATCAGGGAAGTACTGACAGAATAAAGCAGATGCTTTCAGGTAGGCCCAGAACTCCAACCAAATCTTTCTAGCTTAAAGTGTACAGGCTTCTGGTCCCGGCATCCGGTGGAAAGCATTCTACGGCCATATTCATCAACATCATCTTCATATTGGCCCAAGAAAGGATGGTGGCATCCTCCTCACAGATTACGTTTTTTCCTTTGCCCCTTCCCCAAATCTCTTGCTATGTAAAGGCCTACCGAGAAGGCCTTTTGCAATTTCCTGACATCCCCTTCTCTTATACCAAAGAAACGCATTATAGAATATTAAAGACAAAGTGTTATGCTCTATGAGACAGGCACACGTTTCTTTTCCCTTAAAATATAAAGACAAAATGTTAGTCTACATTGAAAAAAAATCCCATTTTTTTTCTTCTTGATACTCCCAAATAAGGCATTTGATGAACACCAAGTTTTATGTTTGGATTAGTCAGCTATATATTGCTGCAATAAAGCTGCGTAACAAACCACCCCAAACTCAGTAAATGAAAACAATAAACATTTATTTTCACATCTAGGATTCTGTGGGCTAACTATGAATTTGCTGCTTTGGGCCAGTCTCAACCAGATAGCTTTGTCCCAGGCTGTAAGTTGGGTTGATATCTACTCGATGTGTGTTCTTTCTAGGATCCAGGCTGAAAGGGAAGCACCCATCTAGGGAAAATACTTCCAATGTGTGTCACCAGAGCACAGGAGATGAGCAGAAACATGCAAGGCCTACTCTTCAGTGGGAGTTGCTGCAAAGGCACATGGAAAAGGCCCTAAATATATAAATCTAAGAAGGATGAGGGGCTCCCTGGTTGGCTCAGCAGTTCAGCGCCTGCTTTTGGCCCAGGGTGTGCGTGATCCTGGAGTCCTGGGACAGAGTCCCACATCAGGCTCCCTGCATGGAGCCTTCTTCTCCCTCTGCCTGTGTCTCTGCCTCTCTCTCTGTCTCTCATGAATAAATAAATAAAATCTTTAAAAAATAAATAAATCTAAGAAGGCTGAATAATTATGAACAATGGATTTAATCTATCACAGTGTAAACCAAGTTTGGGGAGAAAAGAATAGTAAGGATTTGCATGCATGTTGAAGATTGTCTCTGGCTTTTTCAACATCCAGAAATCAATAGAATCAACCACTATGATCACACACACACAGCCTTAATGTTGTTTGTGTTCACAACCCCACCTCCTGGAGTGCATGTACCCTCATGGAAGCTATCTTCTGAAGTGGTGGTTAATATAGTGAGAAGAGCCCTGTACTCAAAGTCAGAAACACTGGTTCTAGGCCTGACTCTGTCATT
This sequence comes from Nyctereutes procyonoides, assembly GCF_905146905.1. Taxonomy (NCBI): domain Eukaryota; kingdom Metazoa; phylum Chordata; class Mammalia; order Carnivora; family Canidae; genus Nyctereutes; species Nyctereutes procyonoides. The sequence goes on from NW_026575126.1 coordinate 74,033,356, forward strand.
CAACTGGTATATCGTCTTGGGCTTAAAACAAAAAAAGCTTTAAGGACTCAAGGGACTGAGCTGCCATGGCCAAGGCTAAGATGAAAGAAGGTGAGCTAAATAAGAAACTCTTCCCTGCACCAGTCGAGAGTCTACCACGCCAAGCACTTGGGAATGCTAGACCTTGGGTTTAATAAAATCGTAATCCTCCAAAGAATCAAAGAAAGTCTTGGCCCTATGATATTGCTCCCAGTACATGTGAATGGGAGAGAGTGCAACAGCAGATTTTGCATTCAGGACCACACTGTCTCGGAAAAGCAGCACTAATCCTGAGAGTCCCCAAGAAGCAGATGTGTCTTCTAGCCCATTCTGTTGAATATAGCAGGTTCATGTCCAAGTAGAAAATATTCACCTGGGTCTTTGGAGGATATTTTACCACAGGCAGGAGCAAACCAAAGTGCCCCAAAGTACAGCCATATAAGAAGATCACAGCATATCACATGGCTCAAATGTAACTTTCTTGATCATTCCATCTGTGTTTTTCCAGAAAATCTAGACTTTCTCTTTTTGAATGTGCTAAACCCCCTTTCAGTCTATAACAGAGCTTCCTAGCCTAGGTGCCTGAGTACCTAGCATCCTGCATAAGGGTCGTTGGTGTGCCAAAATTCTGTCTCTTAAGTCCTCTGAACCTGGGATCCATGTGGCAGACCCTTGGCCCCTGACCCCTGGCCCCTGGCCCCTGGCCCCTGGCCCCATTCAGTATGCTCTTTCCCACAGTGTGCCATACAATATCATCACTTTCTACGTGTGCTTTGACATGAAAAAGGTCGAAAAGCACTTATCTATATGCTCAAAAGGTTAAAAACTTCAAAGGTATATTCTAGCATTTGCTGAACAAGTAGCAGAAATCTAAGCCTGGGCTCCAAAAGAGAATTCATCTCTAACGCCTGAAGGCATCCATCCTATGCCACAAATTAAACTCTCTTCTGATCATTTAGAAGGGTCCTAGCTATGTTCTGTTCTTTGAAGAATTAAGAAAATAGTCGCTCAAACCTGTGTGTCTGTGTTCTGTGGTTCAGATCAGGAGCCTGGTGAGCATAAGTACATGACTGCTTACTGTTTACTTCTATGGATCCTAACTGGCTTTTATTTTTGTTTTGTTTTGTTTTTTTCTGAAAAACAAAACAAGCTGTTTGTCAAATAGACACAACTTAGTTCAAATATCTAATTTAACAAAATAAACATCGCACCGCCATAGATGTACATGAGGCTGTATGAATTACTCTCTTCGATGGTTTGATGTTTTTGGCAGATGTTTTCTTTTATCTGAAATGGGCAAATGGGAGCCTTTCATTTTCACAGAAAAAGAAATGGGGAGGGGAAGCTTTCCAGAAGGGGCAGTGGCTCACCTCATCATACCCATTACTCACACAAATGAGACTGGAACCAATCTCTTACCCCCTAAGGAAGCACTCTCTCTTCCTCTGCTTTTCCTCTCAGAAATATGTTTTCTGATGATTTCCCATTCACTCTCCAGAGAGCACTTTTGAAGAATTCTCATTCTTTTACCCAATCACTTAGCATGGTTGCTCTGTGAAAGCTGTGGTTTGGAAACCTTCTTTTGCTCCTAATTATTCCACTTCTTGGATTCCTAGGGATGTGTGCACCTGATAATCAAGAGTTATTCATTGGTAGTCTTCATTACATTTGATGTGGATAATACAGATTTTACTCGTGAAATGCTACTCAGGGTCTCATTTTTGAATGAAGACATTGATTTACTTACATTTTCAGAACACACACAATAGGCAGAGAATTAAAATAATGGACAGCAACTAATAGAAAACAGGTGTGACTGAAACTTCAGTGGTGCATTCTCCAGTCTTGGAGCAATGCTGGGAGAAGAATGTTTACCATACAATAATGGAGACAGCAAAAAATAATATGAAATAAACAATAAATTCTCATTGAATGAGTGCAGCTTCCCAGCTGGAGCCCATTGTAGCATCTAGCAGCACAACCAAAAACGAACACACAAAGACTGCTAACCTAGGTTGGTTTTATTTTCCCCAGAGACTGGGAAGAAGATGGCAAGAGTGTAATTTAGTCTTTGTAAAATGTTTTCTAAACAAGTTCAGGGGCTGTATCATTTGGGTTGACAAATTGAATACCAAGTCTGAAGTTCTCGTAATAAGGTGTGTGCCTTGACTTCATAAGAGAAACTCATCACTCAAATCCGCACTGAGAAGCCAACAAAATTTAAGGGAGATACACAAAGCACTCAAGCCCTAACGTGAGACAACCCCCTTTTGGGTGAAGGGTGGAGAATTTAATTTGCTGGCCCTCCAGATCCGGAGGAAGTTGAAAGTGGTAAGGACCACCATGAGTGGTTATTTTTGGCATCCTGCAACCATTCATACTGTTACATTGGATTAGTTCCACCAACCAGTTTTGGCTGAGTGGTCATCGCGTTTGAAGAACCTCTTTTCCTCTTGTTCTGAGCTCTGAATTACACTCTGCCAAATTAGCCTAATTCCATTTTTGGTGCATTTCAGCAGATCTCATTGCACAAATGGATTGAAATAGTTTAGGGGAAATGAGACAAAATCAGTAGGGATTTTTTAGGGTTTGGGTTTTTCTGGTTTTTTTTGTTTTGTTTTGTTTTTGTTTTTTGAGTGGGGGAATGGGGGTGGGGCAGAGGGAGAGGGAGAGAAAATCTTAAGCAGGCTCTATGCTCAGCACAGAGCCCTACCCAGGTTTCAGCCCCATGACTCTGAGATCATGACCTGAGCCGAAATCAAGAGTCAGACATGCTTAACAGACTGAGCCACCCTTGTTTTGTTTTTTTTTATAGGGCTGACCACCTAGACATTCAGACCCTAAATAAAGGAATGCTATAGACAGAATACTTGTGTCCTCCCAAATTTGAGATGTTGAAACCTAATCCTCAATGTTGTGATGGTTTTTGAAGGCAGGGTCTTTGGAAGGTGCTAAGGACTTAGTGCCCTAATGAGAGACCCCAGGAACCCCCTTTGCCCCTTGTACCATGTGAGGACACATTAAAAGGCAGCAGTTCATGAACCAGGAAGCGAGTTCTCACCAGACACCAACCGCTCATTCAGCTAGGCTGGCACCCAGAACTTGAACTCTCTAGTCTCCAGAACTGCGAGAATTTCTGTTGTGTTTAAGCCACACAATCTGTGCTATTCTGACTACAGTAGCTTGAACAGACTAAAGTGGGGACAAGGAAAGTGAAAAGTTATTGACACAGAGAAGGGCCTTATGAACAAAGGTGTGCAAGGACCCCCGTAGACCCCCATCCCATCTTCCTCCATACATTCTAGCTTTCTCCCTCCTTGAGCACCCTTCCATGGACAGTAAGAGCCAAAGGCCTGGAAGGAACCTTCTGAGTTATCTAGTCCAGCTCTCTATTCAAGATGGTACTGACTACAGCTGTGGTTCTCAAAAATCATGAGGAGTTTGTAGAATGTGGATTCCTAAACCCTGCCCCGAAGGATTCCAATTCAGTTGATCTAAGGACAGACCCAAGTATCTTCTTTATTCACAAGTTCCCCCAGATGATTCCAATGTTGGTGATCTGAACGCATTTTAGGAAATGCTAACTGAAGCTTCCATGCCTTGCCAGTGCTTAGAAAACTTTAGTATGAGGTTCTCACTTCTCAGCAGGCAGCCAACCCTCAGACCTAGCTGATTATTAAAAAGATCCTGCTTGTTCTTCAGGCCATTTGGTGCCAGCTCTGCATTCAGGGAGCACGTGCAGCAATCCTCCCTTCTGGAAGGATCCTCCAGAGATTAGAGACAGTTCGTTGGACCCTCAGCCTGAGAATCCCTCTTCCTTGCCCAGTTTCTTTGAATGGCTCCTTACCTGGCCTGTACCTACCTGTCTGTGGCCTCCTCTCTCTTCCATCCCTGCCCCACATCTTAGATTTACACAGAACCCAACAGGTATTTGCACACATCACCATCCATGCTTCTACACCTTTGCTCATGCTTTTTTCTCATGCGTGCTTCTGTACTCCTCCTTCTTCCACCGTTTCCTCAAAGTGAAAGAACTTTCAGAAACACCTTAGGCCTCTTAGAGATCAGAAACCTTCATCACCATCACAGAATGGGTTAGATTTTCCTTTTCTGTGATTTGCACCTCCCTCAAGTGCAAACCTCCCTCACCTACCTCAAGTGTGGCATTCATCACCATGGCCTGCTTTTTCTATCTCCCAACAGTAGACTCAAGGCCTTTGTCTTATGAATTTTCATGTCCTTGGCCAGTGTCTGACCCATAGAAATGACACAGTGGATATTCATTAAATTGAATGTAATCTTCCAGGGCTTGAACACAGGAAAAGAGCCTTTAGCCAAGCATTACCTCTCACTACCACCTCTTGATCACAACCCTTTAAGGGATAAATCACGTTCTGACCCACTCCTCTGTGTCACCTACTGGGTGATTCTGGGGACACCAAAGTGGAACATACCCACCCTGTCATTAAGGAGGAGCCCACAAGTCTTATCAAAAAGACACAGCTGGGGGATCCCTGGGTGGCGCAGCGGTTCAGCGCCTGCCTTTGGCCCAGGGCGTGATCCTGGCGACCTGGGATCGAATCCCACGTCGGGCTCCCGATGCATGGAGCCTGCTTCTCCCTCTGCCTATGTCTCTGCCTCTCTCTCTCTCTCTTTCTCTCTGTGACTATCATAAAAAAAAATCAAAAAGACACAGCTGTGTGATACGATGGAAAAACATATACCTCAGACAAGATGATATGGAAACACAGAGGAGGGGGCGCCAGCCCTGCCTCAGGGAATCACGGAAGAAGGGTAGAGACTAACATTGTTCATGCATTCAGCAAACATTTATTGAAACCGATTATATGCCAGTGAAAATTCTAGGTATTGGGTAACACAGCATAAACAAAACAGATGCAAATCTCTTCCTTCATGGAGTTTACAGCCTAACGGGTGCAAGAGACAGTGAGATACATAAATAAACAGATAGCATTTTACATAGTAGTAACAGCTACAGGAAACATTAGGGACAAGAAGGAGGATAGAAAGTGGGGGGGTGGGGGCAAAATCTGAGTATGCTGGGTACTGTCCATGGAGAGAGAAAGGAGGTTTTGAGGTCTTTGCACAATGTTGTTTTTTACTCTGAGGGCTTTTAGGACCCATTCAGGGTCTTAAAGAGAAAAGAAACACGATCCAACTTACACTGCAGGACGATTAAGGCAGCGCTGTGCTGAGGAGGACCAGAGGGAACAAGAGCCCATTGTGTTCTAGTCCCTGAGATGTGCAGACAAAACCTGAGAAACCAGTTTTCTGTTGTTCCTTTTCTACTCTGAAAAGGTAAATAAGTTGCTCGTGGTCACACAGCCAACAGGTGGCAGATGAGGGATTCATGCCAGTTCTCCATAGCTCCAAATACCCCTCTGCCTCTCTCTCCCTCTCCCTCCCCCTGCAGCAGAACTACTTCTCCCCAGGACCCTGGGAGGGGGAGTTGACTCCTACATAGGCCCCAGGGACAGGCCCCAGGGGGCGGGGGAACAGGCTGAAGCAGCCACAGCTGACCAAGAGAGGGTTGTGTGTGCCCTGCTGAGTCAGACAGGAAGCCCTTAGGCCAAGTGGCATGGTCCCAGGAGTGCCCTGGCTCTATTTTTGTCCCTGACACTCCGAGCCCCCAGTGAGCATCTTGATCTCTTTCCTCTGGCTCAACTATAGACCAAAAAGAAAATACTTTTCTAATTTCCATTTTAGGACCCAAGATGGGTTGAAATTGAAATATATTCAGGCATAGGAAAGGAAATAATTACAGAAACTATAAGCATCATCCACACAGGTAAGTTCACATCTGCTCCCAGCTTCCAAGGGCTGCTGCAGCTTCTTGGAAACAGACACCTGAGTTCCTTCCCATCAAGCCTCACCTGTCTCTCACCTGGGCCCTGGGCCTGGCTTCTTGCCTCAGCCAAGCAGGTCCTGTCAGCCTCCACTACTGCACCCACTGTATTCCCTTTCCGGCCCTCACCACACCTGAAATCATTGTAACCACCTCACACTGGTTTGCCTTGGATTTCTTCCCATAGAATGGACTTGCCTGACGTCAGAGGGCAGATCAGGCTTGTTTGTGACACATTCCCAACACTTAATATGAACCTGTCACATGACAGGCATTCCACAGATGCTGGTGTGTTGTTGCCACTTTGTCAACCCCCAGGTAAGTGGGAAACACCTTTCTTCATCAAAACTTGTTTTTCTTATATCCCACAGGTTCCAGCAAGACTTCCTAGGTTTTGCTCAAAATTTGACTAAAATTTGGTGAATGCTTCAACACTTTAGGCTCTGGTTACCCTCTCAGACTGCTTTTGGAGTCTTCTGAAATTTAGCCTGTCAGGAGAAGCCCTAACGTCTCCTACCACATTCCATGGGAAGACAGGATCTTAGCCATGGTGGAGCCTCTGTCCCCTCATATTGTGGTGCCACCAGAGCTGAGGACAGGAGGAGAAGCCAGGATTAAATACCTTGGGGCCAGCTGACAACGAGACAGATCATAGGGATGTCCCCCGACCCCCAACACCAGGCTCAGCACCCCTCTCTATGGCTTAGTATGAACAGAAGCAAGAATCAAATAATACAAGAATCAAACATGAGAATCACTGTCACTTACTCCACCCACCCCTCAGTTTCCATATCAATTCACCAAGTCAAGAAGAAACAGACATGGATCTTAAAGGAAAATCTGTTACTCTACTCACACTTCTGACACTGAATGCATGATGTCCTACAATTCAACTCAATTCTGACACTGACTAGCTGGAATTGGTGCAGATCCCAGAGATTAAGAGTTGAGTCCCTCAAGACTCCCCCCACTTCACACACCAGTTGCAAGTCTCAGGCTTCCCATATTTCTGATTGACTTGGCCACACATCAGGGGTTCCCATGACACCCACCTTAGGTTCAATAATCTGCTATAATGGCTCACAGAACTTTACTTACTGTTACTGGTTTATTATAAAGGATACAAATGAACACCCAGATGAAGAGGTACATAGGATAAGGTCTGGAAGTTCCCCAACCAAAAGAGCCTCTGCCTTCCCCCACCCCCAGCCCTCCCCACCTCCTCTACCCTGTTAAGTTTGGAATGTACCAGCCTCCCAGCATGTGGATGTGTTCTTGCTCACCAACTCAGCTCCCCGAACCCCACTGTTGAGGGTTTTTTATAGCGGTTCCATTACAGAGGCATGACTGATTAAATCACTGGCCACTGGTAATTAACTTAATCTCCAGCCCCTCCTCCTTCCAGTGGAAACTTTCTATCACATGGTTGGTTCCTCTGGCAACCAACCCCAACCCCTAAGGGTCACCTCATTAGAATAAATTCAGGTAGAGCTCAAGGTTGAAAAAGACTTCTTGATGACTAAAAAAAGATGCTCCTCTCACCCCATGACTCAGGAAATTCTAAGGCTTTAGGAACCAACTGGGAATGAAGGCCTAATATTAAAACAAAAGATGCTTCTATTATTTTTATCACTAAGGAAATGTGGTGGCTAATTTTTTGCATGATTTTGACCGGGCTACGGGATGCCCAGATAGCTAGTATAACATTATTTCTAAGAGCATCTATGAGGGGGTTTATAGGAGAGATGAGCATTTGAACTGGCGAACTGGGTAAAGCAGGTGGCCCTCCCCACTGCAGATGGGCTTCTTCCAATCCACTAAGAACTGGAACAGAATGAAACAGTGGAGGAAGGGCAAATTCACTCTCCCTACTTGAGCTGAGACATTCATCTTCTCCTGCCCTCAGACATCAAAGCTCCTGGTTCTTGGGCTTTCAGACTCAGCTCAGCACTTACACCAATCCAGTTTACAGATGGCAGATCATGGGACTTCTCAGCCTCCATAACCATGTGAGCCAATGCCTATAATTAATCCCGTGTCTATATATTCTATTGGTTCTGTTTCCCTGGAAAACTCTGGCTGGTACAGGAAGTTATAAGAGTTTTTGGAGCTCCGTGCCAGGAACCAGGCACAGACACCAAGGATATATTTCTTATGCAGATATCTTTGAGCCCAATTCCATTCTTGGACTGAAAAAGAAAGTGAGACCAGAACAGCTGTCTTGTTCAAGTTCACATGGCGTGGCTGATCCAGAAACATGGATCTGAACCCCAGTAGTAGACACAGACAGTCATCTAGGCCCTGTTCAGATCCTACTTGCTGGGTAAAGAGACTGGTCAGTAATTCAGAGCAGCTGAGAGAGCCCCTGGCTCCCAGTCCACTGCAGAGGCAGCCTGCATCCTGAGCCTGAACCTGGTGATGGTAGAGAAGCCTGGATATTTCTACCTGACATGAGACACAGGTGGACACCACTGACTTCAGAGCTGCCGCCACCTTGGCTAGAGGTTTGTGGGGTCTCCTCCAAGGGCTCCACTTCTTCCCCAGCCTAGTCCTGTCTCCCTTCACTTCTTTGCCCAAGAGACCCCTCACCAATGTCTTGCAACCCAACCCACAATACCTCAGTCTCTTAACTAAAAATCCACTGGTTACTTCCCTAAACATCACATATAGGCCTTTTTTTTTAAGCCTGAAGAACAGACCCTCAACACATCAACGCCTGAGGCAAACAGGGCAGCAGATCACAAGGTTTCTGTTCTGCCAAAATCTCTCCAAGGTAAGCGCTGCGTGCAAGCATCCAAGCCCCTGGAGTTGGTGCAATTTATATTTAATGTGCAAACGCTCCAAGGAGAGCTGCGCGTGGAAGCCAGATCAAAACATTTATCCTCACTGTGTCTTGGAAAAAACTTATTAGCTGGCTGTATACCGATATTCAAGAGGAGCAGAAAAAAAGGAGGCAGAGAAAAAGTAGCAAAAAAATCTGTTGCTACCAGATAAATAGAGCGAGCCCCTCGGAGCGCCGGGGCGGCGGTGGCTACCAGGATATATTGTTATGCTTCGCCACCGGAGCACTTGTAGAGCAACCACAGACCATGTCTGACATTGCCTTCGCTGACCTTTTCAATATTGCCCGAGCACTACGGAGCCCGTGTTTCTAGAGGAATTCAAATAGAATGTACTCAGGCAGAAAGGATTTGACTGTGGGCAAACCCTATCAGTCTCTTCATGTTTCGCCTTGTCATTCTCATGTAAATTGTAATTCTTTATTAGCATGGCCAGCCTTCCCAGGTGCACGAGGCGCCCAGCTCAATAGCAGCCTCGCAGCAGCGGGCTGCACCTGCCGCAGCAGGGAGCCACCCGCCAGCCAGGGCACCAGCGCAGGACACCGCTCAGGGCTGGGACAGGGGTGGCCCCCAAGACCCCATGGGAAAGCACCAGGGGCTGGGGCATGAAGTTCAAAGAGAAAGGAGAAGCTTCCCTCTTCCCTGTTTAAGCATCTAATACCTTGTGGTGAGGGCCAGGCAGTAGCCGTACAGCCGACTAGCTCTAGAGCAGATCCATCCTGCACAGCTGGAACTCCACAGCCTTGGAGGAACTCTACGTTACCCCCCACCCCCACCATCCGAGTCCCTTTTCTGAGTTTAACTGTGTGCTCCCACCACACACACACACACACACACACACACACACAAAGATGCACAAGGAAATTTTTGGAGGCAATGATGATGCATTTGCTTATTACCTTGATTGCAGTGATGGCTGTCCATGGGTGTGGGGGACAAACAAACTTACTAAATCTTATAACGGGTTTTTTGGTATATCAATTAAATCTCCACAAGGTATTAAGAAGAAAAAAGAAAAAAAAAGACACATGTAAGGAGGATGACTCTAAGAATGCTAGTCGTATCTGAGAATAAGGAGGATGTTAAAATTTAAGGGAGAGAATGTGGTCTCCACAATGTGGTGCAAGGCATACATATATTCTGTACAAAAGAGATTTTGAAGAGTGTTTGGGGACCCCTGGGTGGCTCAGCAGTTGGGTGTCTGCCTTTGACTGAGGGCGTGATCCCAGGGTCCTGGGATCAAGTCCCACATCGGGCTTCCCTCAGGGAACCTGCTTCTCCCTCTGCCTACATCTCTGCCTCTCTTTGTGCGTCTCCCATGAATAAATAAAATCTTAAAAAAATAGAAAGAAGAGTGTTTGAAGAATAAAATAAAATTCTGGTTTGAAACCAAAAAAGGAACTAAATTTTGCCACTGGGTGAGTCCTTTGGTTTTCTTTTCATAAATTCCCCCAGGGAATTATGAGCTAATCCTGCCTGGTGCTCACTCCATGCAGCCCTCCACTGCTTTAAGACGTGGGGGAGCCCCCAAGAAAGACCTGAGGAACTACAGGTGGTCAGACACTGGGTTACAAAATCCTTTCTCGCCTTTAGTTCAGCTAAGAGCAAGGCCAGGAGGACCAGAAAAGCCAGCTTGGTAGGACCCATTGAAGGCATAGTGCTGGTGTGTGGAAGTGATCCAGGGTCCCCTAAGGGCAGGCTGATCAATCATGGTATCAATCCTCCAGAGCCTTTCTCTTACTCCTGCTCACTACTTACCTTGCTTAAATATAGTGGTTCTCAAAGTGGGGTCCCCAGTCCAGAGATATTAGCATCACCTGGGAACCTGGGAGATATGCAAATTCCCAGGCCACCTCCCAGGCTTACTGAATCAGATGCTCTGGGATGGACCCCAGCAATCTACGTTTTGACGAGCTTTCCAGTTGATTCTGGTACATACCGAAGTATGAGAACCTCTGCTCTAATAGCAGCTTGGCCTATCTCTCTAGCCTTATCTGCATCCAGCCCAGGGATGTTTAACCAGTTGGAAGAAAGGAAGAGGATACTCAGTTTATCACTGTCACTCACTGAGGGGCATACCTAGCAGGGAGGAGCTTGTAGACTTTGGGAAATAGAGTCAGCAACTTCAAGTTGCAGAAATATGAAGCCCAAAACTCAGAAGAGAAGGATCTCGTGGATGTCCAGACTCGGAGCTTCCAAAAGAATAGTAGCTGGAGGTCATAACATGGAGGAAACTAGGATTACCCCTTACCTGGCATCCCCGGAGACAGGTGAGAAGCCTGGGGAAGTAGCCATGTGGAGGAATCCAAGAACTATGTAAGTAAGAGCCCAGGTCCGAGTTGGCATGGAAAATTCTTGGCTGGGCAATCATGAACCTGGCCGTTAGCTGGAGATGGAGCATAGTACCCAGGCACCTCCAAGTCAGATTGTATAGTACCCCTGCCCCCTTTAGGGATGACTCAGGAGCTAGTGAGCCTGATTTTGAAAGAGAAAAGCATCAGACACTCCTGCGAAGAAACACTGGGAATACAACAGCTGATGGATTCAATCCAACCTTGCGGGTCTGAGAATTGACATAAATTCAAGGTCTTTTGTTCCCAGATGAGGGATCTCAGGAGTTCACTGGGGCCCATACAACTGACTCTCTGTGCTAAAAATGAAAGAGCCTAAGAAGAAAGCAGAGAAGGTTTCTAAGACATCAGGAAACTCTGAAAGAATGATATTGGGTCAAGTTAAGTGTAAATTAATAGAAAACACATGGGCTATATTTCTCTAAAAATATACACAGTTCTGAGGGAAGTGAGTGAAATCTGTTTTGGGTTTGGCAGGATCCAATGTGGTTGGGAGTGAGGTGCGCCACTTCAGGGGACAGGTTTTTCCTATTACCTTCCTGTTTCTCTGCCCATAGTCACTGGGATGCAAAGATGGTTGGAGGGAAAGGAACTTAAGTCATCCCCTGGACTCTCCCATCGAACCCACGAGAAACAGAGGCTTCAGGAGAGTAAAGGCGATCATTTCACAAATAAATGATAATGAACCTTAGAGTAGTGGAGGGCCAGATCAGAGACAATTATGCTAACGTCCATTCTTTCCCCCCTCCTTGCCTTCAGGTGACATATCCAGGGGCTATTCAAGACCATGTAGTCCACACAATCCACAGACTTTTTTCCCCTACACTCAGGCCACCCCTATGTTGGGTAAAGTGGAACCCAGTGGATCCCTCCTGGTCTTAGATGGACAACACCCTCACACATCATGAGGGCTAAATCAGGAATGGAAGCCCCATGTCTGCAAAGGCTGCATCTTCTGACTCAGTCTATGATCTGAAATACAGGGTCAAGGTCTGGGAATGAGGATCATTAATTAGTGACTCAGAATCCTGGCAACGAGATACCAAAGCCCCATTATCTACTGAGAGATACATACATGGTTATATAATGATAAAGGGAGCAACCCGCCAAGAGGTCAAAATAATCCTAAATGTGAATGCACCAAGTAACAGAGCTTCAAAATATATGAATCAAAACTGATAGAGCTGGGGGCACCTGGGCTCAGTTGGTTAAGTGTCCAACTCTTTATTTTGGCTCAGGTCATGATCTCAGGGTTGTGAGATTGAGCCCCTTGTCGGGCTCCATACTGAGTGTGGAGCCTGCTTGAGATGCTCTCTCTCTCTCTGCCTCTCCCTCTGCCCCTCCTCACCCTGCTCACACACTCTCTCTGTAAAAACAAAAACAATAACAATAACAACAAAAAACCAATAGAGCTGAACAGAGAAATAGACTAATCCACAATTATATTGAAGACTTCAACAACCCATTCTCAGCCATTGATAAAACTACTAGATAGAAAATCAGCAAGGATATAGAAGAATTGAGTAACACAATCAACCAATGACAAATATAGAATACTCCACCCAGCATCAGCAGAATATACAGGTTTACCTGTAACATTCACCAAGATTTATGTTTAATGTGATTGCTGGTGCCGTACACTTAAACCTACTGCCTTGGCATTTATTTTCTATCTGTCCCTTTGGTTCTTTGGGTCACTCTCTTTTTATGATGTTTTTGGATTAATTTAGTATTTTTATGTTTCCATTTTATCTCCTTTATTTGCTTATAAGCTATACCTCTTTGTTTTGTTATTTTAACAGTTTATTTTTCAATTTATCACAGTATACTTTCAAGTGACTTTATACCATTTTATAAATAGTGTAAGAACCTAACAGTGATGTACTCTTTCTTCCCCTTGATCTTTGTGCTATTGTTGTCATGTCTTTTACTTATATATATGTTATAAACTCCAAACTATATTATTATTTTGGTTTGAAACAATTACACTTTAAAAATATTTAAATAATAAGAAAACATTCTTACATATGTATCCAAATATAGTTAAATTTTCTGGTGCCTTCCATTCCTCACATAGATTCATATTTCAATCTGGTATGATTTTCCTGCCTGAAGACTTCTCTTAGTATTTCTTACAGAGATGAATGATTTCAGTTTTGTTTATCTGATAATGCCGTATCTCACCTTGGTTTGGAAAAATTTTCAGTGGGTATGGAATTGTAGGTGGGGAAATTTTTCTTTCAGTACTTTAAAAATGTTCCCCATCGTCCTCTCACTTGCATTGTTTCTGATGAGGAATCTGATGTCATCTGTATCTTTATTCTATTTTTTTCTTACAGTATATTTTTTCTTCCAGCTGCTCTGAAGACTTTCTCTTTATCAGTGGTTTGAGCAATTTGATTATGTTGCATCACCGTGTAGTTTTTTTTATATTTCTTGTGTTTGGAGTTCATTGAGTTTCTTAGAACTGTAGGTTTGTAATTTTCATCACATTTGAAATTTGGTCATTTTTTTTTCTTTAAATGTTTTAGATCTACTCCTCCGCTTTGGGCTGATCAAAGCTGTTTCACATTTTTTCTTCAATTTTCTCTTTATTCTGTGATTCATTCTGGATAGTTTCTATTTTTGTCCTCAAGTTTGCTAATCACTTCTTCTGCCATATCTAACTTCTGTTAATGCCATTTTGTGGATCCTTTTTCAACTAAGATGTTATAGTTTTCATCTCTGCAGAATTATATACATATACTCCATGATTCTATTTAACTTCTGGAACATGTGGAATATAGCTATAAAATCTATTTTATTGTCCTTGTCTGCAAATTCTAACATCTGTTCCATTCTGGGTTGTTTTGACGGACTGATTAGTCTCCTCATTACAGACCACATTTTCCTGCTTTTTTTTTTTTTTTTTTGCATGCCTGGTAATCTTTCATTGTATAGAAGACTATGTAAATTTTGCCCTGTTTGATATTGGATGCTTTTGTATTCCCACAACTACTTTTGAGCTTTGCTTTTGGATATAGTCAAGATACTTGGGAATGGTTTGATCTTTTGTGGCCTTGCTTTTATAATTTGTTAGGCAGATCTGGAGCAGGGCTATTATCCTCACTATTAAGGCAAGATCTTCCTGAGTATTTTGATTCTATACCCTGAGCATCGTAAGTTTTTCCAGTCTGGCTAGTGGAAACAGGCTCTATTGTTGACCCCAGGGGAGTCCTGGGCACTGTTCACGAAGTTTCTGGTTTCCTCCCATGCATGTGCTCATCAGTGTTCTTTTGAACACTTGAAAGGGATCTCTGCAAATCTCCAGGCTTCTCTCTTTATGTAGTTCTCTCCTCTTTGGTACTCTGCCCTATAAACTCTAGCCACCTGGTGTCCCTCAGCTGAGAACCCTCAGCTCCATCTTCTCAATGCAGGGAATCTGATGGTCTCCTCCTGGGGTCTTGCTCCTTCTGCCACCAAATGGAAACTCAAGACTGAAAGCTGAAGCAGTTGTAAAGCTCACTTTATTTGTTTCTTGTCTCTCAGGGAACACTGTTCTTTAAAAAGAGATTACTTTATATATTTTGTCTGAGTTTTCCAGTTGTTTCTTATAGTATAATAAATCCCATCTCTGTCACACCATCCTGGATGAAAGCAAAAGTCCTATAGGAGTTTAATCTGGGGCAGGAGCCCAGCCACAGGGATCTTGGCAAAGATGTCAGAGCTGGGAATTTATCATACAGCATTCAGAAGGAATGATGTCTTTGGAAAGAGCTCTGGGTGCCTATAGTCAGCAATCTTATCAATCATTTTTGTCCCAGTGGTGATATTAAAATGCACATCAGTACTTGTGCTCACACTGGCTAAAGAAGAGGCAAAAAGAAAAGTTCAAAGTGAGTTTTATTTAATATGGATATTTTTCATTTAAAATAAATTAAAAACAGTTCATTGACCCAATTTTTATTGTAATTTAAACTTAATTTATTATAATCATTGTATAGTAGAATAATAACATCATGGCTTTCAAAATAACTTTTAAAATACATGGTATTAAAAATAGCTGAGACTGTATAACCCTTATCATTTACAAAGCAATTCCATCTGCATTATCTTTTTAAATCTTTCCTCACTTCCTTAGAACAGATGCATATACCATGGGTCTTAATGTTTATTTAACCTCAAATTTGCTCAGCTAGAGCTAGGACTCAAACTTAGGTCATTATTTAACTATAATGGATAATGGATAAATAACTACAGCCTCTAACTTTAAAAAAAATTGATGTCATGCGGGAAAAGTTGGGGTCTGTTCTAAATTAAGAAGATCAAAGAAAATAAAATGCAAAGTATAACTCTTGAGTGGATCTTGGTTCAAAGAAAAATCTGTAAGAGATGTATGGGGAGAAAACTGGGGAAATTTCAATATGTGTTGGAAATTAGACCATATCAGAGAATTATAAAGTTCACATATGTGATCATGATATTGTCATTTGAGGGGAATGTGCTTATTCCTAGGACATATGCAATGAAATAATTTGGGTTAAAATATTATCTCTACAACTTATAAATGGTTCATGAAAGCTATATGTGTATATTCACACGCATATATGATTAAAGCAACTATAACAAAATGAAAATAGCTGCTGAATCTAAAATGGCAGGTGTATGGCTATTCACTGCCAATGTTTCTGTATGTTTACAAGTGTTGATAATAAAAAAGATAGGAGGATAAAAATGCAATATTAGACTCTTAAAGGGAAGAAAAAAAGACTATAGATGTGGAAGGACAAGGAATGGCTATAGAATCATCCCTGTGACCACAGGAATCCCAGGACCATAAATTTTCCTTCTTACTTCAACCGTGAGTACAATTTCAGACTCAGATTAAGTAAAACCTGAAATACCTTTACCTTACGCTAGAAACCTGTTAAAAACATTTTTAAATGATACAACATTAAATGATATAATGAATGATATATGATCATGATGAATGATATATGATATAATAAAATGTTAAATACAAATGCATTTGGGTGTTTTAAGCCTTCTTCGTTATATATAGCAATTCAGATACTTTTTATTATAGGAACCTACTTCCCAACAGACTGACAAAGTAGTGAGAAAATGACCACAAAGCTCCAAACAATCCTAACATGTAATTTCCAAGTTAAGATGTACAATCAATTCTCATTATTCTCAGGAGTTAGGTTGTGTAAAGTTTCCATGAGCACTAAATTAGCAAACGCTGAACCATTGTTTCTAGGGGAAACATGTGCATAAACAGATACATATTTCACAGGGTTATAATCTTAAATAGTATAATCTTACAAGATATGTATGTAATGTGTATGTATACTATATAATTTCTTGTATTTATTATAATATTAGAATATATGTTACATAATCTATATAAGATTGTAATAAATATAATCTTAAACCTAAAAGGAGGGGCACCTGGGTGGCTCAGTGGTTGAGTGTCTACCTTTGGCTCAGGTCGTGATCCTAGGGTCCTGGGATCGAGTCCCACATCAGGCTCCCTGCATGGGGCCTGCTTCTCCCTCTGCCTATGTCTTTCCCTCTCTCTCTGTGTTTCTCATGAATAAATAAATAATATTTATTTAAAAATCAAAAATAAACCTAAAACGAATGCATCCTGGTAGAGTCTATTTTCAAAGTGTGAAGTGACTTGTCTGAGGTCACCCCACTAACAGGTGTCATAGCTGAGATACAAAGCCCTATCCAACTGGCCCCAGAACCAGAGCTTCTTGTACTATACCCTGCTGCCCTCTGCGTTATTCACTGTCTGGTCATTTCTGTATGAAAGTTAAAACAAGAAGGCAGAGTATGGCCTGGTTTGACCCCAGCTGGAAAGGTGCATGTTGGACAACTGACATTTTCACTCTTCTATGCTGTTTGGAAATGATCACCAAAGTGAAGTGAGCATTGATTTGGGGATTACAAATACATGTTAACAAGTTGGTGAATTCACAAATACAGAATCTGCAAACACTGAAGAGCCAGTATAATTTACAATTGTGAAACTTTCTACTACGTTGTAATGGTGGTACTCATGTTAAATTCAATTTTGTATGCCCAACGGTGCTTCTTCACAGAAGACACCCAATGTCTCTTTGATATATAAAGGAATGAATGATTGTACAGTTAATACTCAAACCCCAATGGATGATGCTTTATAGGTAAGACAACAGAATGTATATAAACAAGACCAGACAGAGGTAACCTCTAATTTTTTACTTCAACCATCCAAGTCAAAGACGAGCAAGCACTTTAAGAAACACTAAGGCTCATGGCATTGCCTCCAGACCTGTGGTGGAAGGGTGGGCAAGAATGCACATGCAACAGTTTCCAGGCAGTTCCTAAATTACAAAATAGGTAATATACCTATTACCTCACTTTTGAATAAATCAAGACAGGTTTTCTCAGGTTCTGAGTGCTGCTCAGTTTCCAGTTCACAAAAGGCAAATATTACACAGAATACAGCTTGTTACTATGGTTCATTAACTGTGAATAAAATGCGCAAGATATAAACTTTAGTGCCAGGCCTGGGACCCATGAATGTTCACCATCAGTGAACAACAATGTCCTTTCTTCCAAAGTCCATTGGTGATTGGCCACCGTACACATGTTCTTCAGTTCTCCTACAGACAGCAGCATGTAGTTGTGTTGCTTCCTTATCTTGCAGGAATAAAGCCATGTGACGTTTTATAAAAATGCATGAAGAAAAGACGGAATTGGCCAACAAAGATGAAAGTGCAGCAAAGAAACAAGAAGTGACACTAGTGGAGATGAAATTTGGGACTAATGCAGATGGAGTTATGGAAGACCATGGGAATGTTGACATTGTCTCCAAGACTAGATAAGCAATCAGAAGAATTCAGTCAAGGCAAACATAAATGAGGAAGGATTTACAGAAAGCGTGAAGAAGGCCCAGATAAAATGATGCTGGCAAAAGATACTGCATTAAAGGAACATTCAGAAATAATTTCATGACATGAAGAACATGAAGAATGATATGTTGTAAGTTGATTCAAACTTCAAAAGGGTTATGACAGTTCAACAACATGCTCACTCTGTAAAAAAAAAAAAAAACTAAACATGGAGGGGCGCTAGGTGGTGCAGTGGATTAAGTGTCTGTCTCTTGGTTTCGGGTCAGGTCACAATCTCAGGGTTGTGGGATTAGGCCCTGTGTGGGGCTCTGTGCTCTGTGTAAGGTCAGCTTGGGAACCTCTCTCCCTCTGCCCCTCCCCCTCTCTGCCTCTCTGTCTCTGTCTCTCTATCTGAAATCAGTAAGTAAATAACATCTTCAAACAAAGAAGAAGTCAGGTACTCTTCAAATGACTTTTTGTAAATTTTTTACAGAGATTATAATATGGTAATTTCCAACCTTTCAAAATGCTTTAAGTTACTTTGTACCAAATTATTTTTTCCCTAGACATTTGTAATTGACAGCAAGAAGTTTTTCATGTTTTGACAAAAAAAAAAAAACTTGAAAGGTCATTGAACAATTATTATTTTTCTCATTGATCATTAAGATCACTTGGCATGATTTCAGTGGGCAGGGTCATTTCATGATCCCCACTATCAGGCAAAGCAAGGACTGCCTGCATTTGCAATGATAAAACAATATGCTCTTCTGATGCAAGGCTGGTAATTAAATAAAAGAAAATAACAATGAGGTAAAAAAATTCCATCTTAAAGCTTACTGTATTTTTCCACACACACACAAAAAAATGTTGGTGCATTCCTGCAAAACAAGCAACATACGGATGAAGTTCTAGAGAGTTGGACCTTTCTTAAACAAAAATAAATATTCCTGACATTATCAGTAAGAAAAAAAATGTTTAACTGTTTACATTTAGAAAAATGTAATAATGTAAATTTAGAACAACTCTTGTGAAATCTGTCAGCCTATGAACGCAAGTGGTCAGGGATTCAGAGTTGCGTCTGACAATGAAAACGCCTGATTCTCCTTGTGACACTCCAAGGTGTCCCCATACCTGGGCATTCAGAGAGAGCCTGGCTCCACAACCCACCCTTCTTGGGAGGCCAGACAGTATACTTCTATAGTCTTCTTTGGTAGCCTGCAAGATCCTTAGCTATCCTAGGGAGCTAAGAATTCAATCAGCATTTGTTGATTTATTATATGCCCTAATTTTAAAAAATATACACACTGGGGACACCTGGGTGATGCAGTCAGTTAGGCCACCCACTCCTGGTGTTTTTTCACTACTGGGCGCCCATCAGGCAACATAGTCCTACTGGATGGTTGTCATCCAATCAGTGTATGTAAATGTAATCGCTGATGCCCTTAAAGGAGCTTTTGGTGGCACAAAGGAAAATCTAGATGGAAGAGACACTGTAACAAAGAGCTTAAATCTTTCTTCCTCAGTTAAAGGCGCCTTTGATTTAGGCATTTTGGCCTAGGATTTTTTAAAAATACTGTATTTTCAGTGGTAAGAGATATGAAGTTTCTGCTTGACAGGCTCAAAGAGTTGAACCGGGGGCTCAGGCAGCTGCAAAAGGTAATACTGGGTCTTTGCTCCAAAAAGAATCAGGCCTCCAGAAAATAACACTCCGCGAAACCAAGGAGAAATGTAGGTTTTAAGGGATTGCCTGGGGCCAGGGTTGGTCAATACATTTTAGGAACAGCAATACCTGTTCTGTGGTTTAAAGCTGCCCCGTGCAGTCATTTCCCCTCATCCCTAACCCAGAACTCTGCAGTGAAGTCAGGTGTGAGGGTGCAGGCAGGGCACCTCCGTTCACTTCTGGTGTGAAGCAGTGAGAAAGGCACAATATAGGTACAGACAACCCATGGCCCTGGGGGAGGTGGCAGGCAGAGCCAGGCCACACACCCTGAGAGGAACTGGGGAGAAGTCTAGATGTAGTGCAAGGAAGCAGGATAGGGGCTCCAGTCATCTGTCATCCGGTTAGTAAAGGAAAGCTGGCAAGCCCAGGACACTCAGCTTACCTACTGTGGTCCCCCTAGGACCTCTGCTAGCTTTTAGATTGCTGCTGGTGGCCTCAGCTGCTTCTCAGTTGTCTGAGCCTCTGCACCCTAAGTCACGAATCCATGTGCAAGTCCTAGCAGACTCACTGACTTTGCTGCTTAAATATCCCATCTGCCACTTGCCAAGTCCGACTACCTCTTTCCTGCCTGCCCAGCCTACTCTGCCCAGATCCCCTGCTGCAGGCACCAGACGGGATGCCTCTTCTCAGTTCTTGGCTCTGGCAAAAAGCCACTGACCTGTCTCCATATCCCAGTTTGTCCCACTCACCCCCTGCACTCCAGTAAAGAGGCAAGACCTCTGGAATCCTAGTGGATGGCTCCCCTTTCTCACTCCATTAAAAAAAAAAAAGGCCCCTGATCTGGGGCCCCTGAGTGTCTTAGTGGTTGAGCATCTGCCTTTGGCTCAGGTCGTGATCCCAGGGTCCTGGGATCGAGTCCCACATCAGGCTGCTTCTCCCTCTGCCTGTGTCTCTGCCTCTCTCTCTCTCTCTCTCTGTGTGTCTCTCATGAATAAATAAATAAAATCTTAAAAAAAAAAAGCTCCTGATCCTTTTAATTCAAGCATATCTCTTCTCCTCCAGCAGGAGGTTTGTTCCCAATAAGACAAGCAAAGTGTCTTGAAAAGCCCCCAAAATAGAGTGTGTCAGTCTGAAAAGGGTTCATTCATTTAACAAACATTTCTGAGCTGCTCTGTGCTACGTGCAGGAAACACAAGACGGGTGAAAAGCAAACAAACAATACATGGAATTCTCGTGTAATCCTGCAGCCTTCTCCAGCTCGGGCTCTGGAGGAGACATCCATCTGCGGACTTATCTTGTGGCTAATGTGAGTGCAAACTGCAGGTGGGGGCCTGGAGGCAGGAAACTCATTTCTCCTAAGAAGAGTCTGACCAAGCTTGGGGGGCGGGGTGGAGGTGAGAACTGCTTCCCGGAGGAGTGTCATGTGTGTGAGATGGGAATAAGCAATGGTTATCAAGGCCACAGGGCAAGGGTGGAGGGCAACATGGCTGGGAGAGCAGGCAAGTGCACGTGGATTGAGGGAACAGGAAAGACAAATGGCCGAGGAAAGGGCCCAGAGTGGGAAAAGCACAGAGCATGTGAGGTGAGACCAGGCATGGCCTCTACAGAGGCAGCACTGTGGGAGGGAGTTCATCCTAGGTTGGCTCCAAACATGGCTCTCCACCGGGGCACACCTCCCAGGACTCATTCCCTCATGGAATCCCCTCCTCTTGAATCTCAGTGTGCCCTGTGACTTACTTTGGGCCAACAGAATGTGGTGAGACTTTGTGTGACTCGGCTGGGACCTAAGAAGCCCTATGGATTCCACTGGGGGATTTTGAAAAGCTTGCACTACCCTAAAACTGGCGTACCATGAGGATGCCCGGTCTAACCACACGGCCAGGACACATGAAAACAGAGAGATGCCCAGCCAGCCCAGCTGAGGCACCACACACCTGACGGAAGAAATCATCTTACACATCCATCCCAGCTGAACCTTCAGATGACTCCAGCCCCAGCCAATGTCCAACCATGACTGTGTGACAGGCCCCAAGTGAGAACCATGGAGCTGAGTGCAGTTCACTCACAGAACCATAAGAGCCAAGGGGTGCCTGGGGGCTCAGTCAGTTAAGCATCTGACTCCTGGTTCCAGCTTGGGTCATGATCTCAGGGTCATGAGATTAAGCCCCCACATCAGGCTCTGTCCTCAGCATGGAGTCTGAGATTCTCTCTTTCCCTCCCCCTCTGTCTCTCCCCCTGCTCACATGCTCTCTTGCTCTTGAAAGAAAGAAAGAAAAAACATTTTTTTAAAAGAACTTTAATAACCAAATAGAGTGTGCTTTCAAACCACTAAGTGTTGGGCTGATTTATTGACTTGCTCCGCAGAAATGGAGGAACAGAAATTGGTGCCTCAAAGTTAGATGCTGCCCCTTACCATCAAAAAATCTAAAATAAGGCTCAAGACATGAAAATGCTCCTGGGGATCAATAGAGCTATCTGTTTCGATTCTTGAGTCATGAATGCTGCCCCAAAAGGCTGAAGGGCACGATGCCTACTGGACAGAAGTACAGCTCCTGTCCACCTGCTGGCTTCCTAAGCATGTCGTTTGTTTGAGAACTGTGCTTTCCTGATGGACGCTGGTAGTTCGGGGCGTCCTTCAGGGCAGAGCCTGTAAAACTGTAACCACGCTGATGAGTAAGATGTCTGTATTTCTCTTCTTTCCTTCACTGTCATTTACAAGAAAACAGCAAAATGGGTGGCGAAATATAGCCTTGCCACGATCCTGCCTTCACAGAAATAAAGAAAAATGGGAGACTGTCAAATCTCAAGTGTTCTATATCCGGAGGAACATTCCCACATCCTCTCCGGCATCCCTCAGCATCCCATAATGCTTCCATCAGTGAAAAAAACAACAGCATCATGTACAGATGTCTCTTCTGGGTTTATTTTCATTTGGTTTGGTGACGATCTGGGTGATTTTTGAATCCCAAGAAGAGAGGTACACCCAGCTTTCCTCCCTTCCCCATGGGACAGAAATTTTATTCATCACACCAGCCAGACTTAAAATGCCCAGAAAGTTTTGACTCTGGTCTGTGAAAGAATTCTACTGGTAAGGCACTATTGGTAGATTGTAGACTAATCTATCTAAAGACCTGATTCATGTATTTCTTCATTCAAAAATCTTTTCTCGAATGTCTCCTACGAGCCAGGTACTGCTCTCCTGGGCAGCCTTTTTCCATTGTGGTAGGCGATCATGGTCTTAGCCTGCAGAGCTTCATTTACTTTCAGGTCTAAAGGAGTGAGGCCTGAGCCCAGGTTTGGTCATATGATGGTCTCTGTGTTTCTGTCACTCAGGTATCCAAAGTGGCGTTGGCACCTTTGCTTCTGGATGCCCATTATTCAGTTCTTCCTTCCATTCCAAGAAGTATTGCCCATCCTTTCAATAACTTCATTTTCTTTAAATTAGATGAAGTCTCTTTTTACTGCTTGCAACTAGGAAACAGTATATATCATATATATACTGATATATCATCCCTACTCCTGATATATCATCCCTACTCACAGATCAGCTGGCAATGAGTTTTATTTTCTTCAGGACCTCAATCCAGCTTCCAAGAAAATAGAAAGGCTTACTTTGTGTCAGTTTTAAAACTTTTCAGTTTAAAAAAAATTTTTTTAACGTCACTTATATGCAATGGAGCGGTCATTTCGGATCATATTGCCTTGTCTTGAGTAGCTGCTATATGCCAGGCCTAATGGAAAAGCCCAGTTTCAGAGAGGCTCCGTACACATCTCACCCACCTTACTGGGCTGTAAGCACCTTGCTGTAAGAGACTATGGCTTATTCATTTTTGTTTCCTCAAAAATAGTGATTCCTAAGGGTGCCTGGCTGGCTCAGTCAGGTGAGTGTGCAACTCTTGATCTTGGGGTTGGGAGTTTGAGCCCCACACTGGGTGTAGAGATTACTTAAAAATAAAATCTTTAAACAATAGTCTTTTCGGGCGCCTGGATGGCTCAGTCAGTTAAACATACGACTTTTGGTTTTGGCTAGGGTCATGATCTCAGGGTCATGAGATCAAGCCCCAAGTCGGACTTCACACTGAGGGCAGAGCCTGCTTAAGATTCTCTCCTTCTTCCTCTGCCCCACCTCAGGCTTGTGCATTCTCTCTCTCTCTCTCTCTCTCTCTCTCTCTCTCAAAAAATAAATAATGATTCCTAAGCATTCATGCTTCAGGGGCAGTAGAGATGGGTTTTGAGACTCATTAAAATATACATGGCCATTAGTGGATAGAAGTCTTGGAAATAGATGACAGTGTCTTGGAAGATTGGAGAGACTTTAAGAGCTAAACCCTAGGTCACATCAACATTTAAAAAGAAGAAAAAGATGGAAAGGAAAGCCAGCAGTAGAAGCAGAGTAGGCCATCAGAGACATAAGAACCCAGCATATTCACATAGAAGCCAGAGGAGACCAGAATTTGCAGAATTAAGTAATAGTCAACACTATTAAATGCTGCAGAGAATCCAGGCCAATTGCACACTGATAGTTCAAAGAATCAGACAAGAAAAAAGCCACTGGTGACTCAGAAGGTCATTCCCAGCAGAGCAGTGGCAACCAAAGACAGATAGCCCTGGTCAAGGACCCAAGTCTTGTTTTCATGGTGGTGACAGGGAAGGAGAAAATATGGGTAATTTTCTGTGGCAAAAGCAAGGTGGAGAGGGGCTGTGACTGTTTTGTGCAAAGCAACAGATCATTGAATGAATAATTTTTTTAAAGAATTATTTTAAAAATGAAATGTCCTCCTTATTGCTTAATTCTCTGAGTATCACTAAACCCCCCATTATCCTTTTTAAAATAATAAGAATAATTAGTATTTGTGCAGGACTTTGTGGTTTACAATGCATGGACTAGTGCTCTTTCTCTCTGCTGTTTAAGCAAAACTGATCTTTTCAAAACCCCAAACCAAGAATAGTCTTCTATTGACTCTCAGATGAACTAAGACTCTAAAACCCTTCCTTTGATCAGGGACTGAGAACACTTGAAAAGAATACTGTGGTAATCCTCCCACTCTCCACCCCCAGAAAAAAAATAAAAGTAACAAGCACTGATGCAAATAGCAAGTGCTTCTTTCTGCTTTGAACTAAAAATCACACAATGTCAGGGGAGCAAGAAAAGTACCCACATGAAGATTTTCTCTAATGAACACAAAAACAAAAAAAATCACTTTGTGATATGGTCAATGGGGCTTTCTAGAAAGTAAAGCGAAAGTCATTTTCATGCTATCTGGATGCCAAAACTTCTATCCTGGTAATGATGCATTTTTTAGGTTTTTTTTTTTTATTTTAAGAATTTCCTCTTTATCTTGGTTGTAGAGAGCATACAACCATAGACAAATAAATTCTGCACTCTATCCACACAGTGCAATAGCCAGTCAACTTCTTGAGCAAGGGGACCTTGGCCATCTAGTGCACTTTGTATTCAAGACATAACACAATGCCTGGCATGTCATAGCCTTGGCTATGCCTTAGCTTTAGCCTTAGCTTAAAGCCCTCATCATTTCTTGCCTGGACAAGAATGTCCCCTAATAGATACACCTGACTTTATTCTCTTCCCATAGAGCAGTTCTCTATTGCTATGGAGCAAACCATCACAAAATGCAGCATCTGGAAATAATGGTAATCCTTTATTTTACCCTCAGATGTGAAATTTTTTTTTTATGATAGTCACAGAGAGAGAGAGAGAGGCAGAGACATAGGCAGAGGGGGAGGCAGGCTCCATGCACCGGGAGCCCGACATGGGATTCGATCCCGGGTATCCAGGATCACGCCCTGGGCCAAAGGCAGGCGCTAAACCGCTGCGCCACCCAGGGATCCCTCAGATGCGAAATTTTAGTAGGACTCAGCAAGGGCAGCCCTTCTCTGTCCCATGTAGCATTACATGGGGTGGCTCAACTAGGAGCTAGGGGATCCACTTCCGAGATTTTGAAACTTCAAAATCAGAAGCTTTCCCCCACAATCTCAGTGTCTCACCTTTGCTTTCCCTGGGGAGGAAAGGGATGGTGCACTCACATGGTAGGTAAGTGGATGCAGGTTGTCAGCTGGGAGCTCAGCCCTGTCAGCTGAATTCTTCTTCATATGGACTCCTCCACTAGTGCTTGGGGATCCTCATGGTTTGGGGGCTAACTTCCAAGAGCAAATATACCAAGAGAGCTAGGTGGAAGCTTTATTTCCTTCCATGACCTGGTTTGGAAGTCACTCAGCATTCTAAACCCATCCAGATACTCCTCGGTGAAAGGAGTGTCAATGTCATACTCCATGAAGACCACATGTGGAATGGCTGATACTCTTGCAGCCATTTATACAATCTGCCACATTCTCTAGCCACCTTTCTCAATGTTTCTAGAGTTTCTAAAAACAAATCTGATTGTTTTAAGCACCACTCTGCCTAAAAACATCCAACATTCACCTTTACTAAAATATTAAATTTCACATTGTTTGTGGAGGGCACAAATATCACGGAAGGCATGTGAGGCTTCTATGACTTGATCCCTGAATCCTTCCTGGTTTTACTACTCATGTGGTTCTCCAAGGTCACACCAGGCACCGCTGTCCCTCACTTATTCTCTTGCTATCTCCAAAAGGACTTCCCACCTATCTGATCAGGTGCATCCTCACCTGGAAAGGATGAGTGACCACTCTCACTGGTGTTCCCCTACCACCACTGGGGTTAAGGTACCCTCTATGGGTCATGCAGCCTCCCATTGGACATAGCACTCTCCATTTTAAGTAAGCATTTCTATTTCAGCCTGTCCTTGAAAATGACCTCCTGGGGAGAACACAACTTGTTTTATTTACATCTAGATCTCAGAACCTCACAACAATACTTATCTACATGGTTCTTGAACGGACCACTAAGCTAATATGAAGAGATAAAGCAGACTCCTGGCTTCTTCAGCTCTCAAAACTAACAAAATAAGTTTAAAAGATAAATTTCAAGGTGTCATAAAAACAGGTGATAATCAAATAACAAAGGGCTACAAGCTTATGCCATAAGCCTTTTTGAAGGTCTAGGAATTAATGCATCTGATAGGTGTGTCCCCCCAAAAGCAGAACAGAATAAAGATGGTCAATGGACAAAAATCCTAAACTGTCTCACAAATCTCTCATTATTTCTAGAGAATTAGGCTGAGGGATGTGTGGCAGTTGGAGGGGAAGAGATGTAGAAAAGCTTCAAAATCAGAAGCCCTCCTCCACAATCTGTGTCTCACCTTTGCTTTCCCCTGGTGGAGAGGAAAGCTGGAGAGGGAATAGAGAATGATTATAATTGCTCAAAGCTAATTACCTTCAGCAATAACAGGGATTTCGAATTGCAGCAAAGAAAATAAATAAGACAAGATATCCAGAGGGAGGGAATAGGTTGCAAGGGAAAGAAACACAGAGATAACCAGTTTCTGTCCCCCTCTCCCCGCAGTTTGAAACGTGGTGCTCAAAATCACTGGATTTCTCCAGTTGCTTCCGAGGGCTGGGAGCAGATGTAGACCAACCACTGGGAGGAGGGGCAGGTGAAATTTAAGAGAAACGCTGGAACAAAATGTCTGTTACAGTGAAATTTCAAGATTCTAGGGGGAATTAGGAAATTAATCCGCCTGGGAATAACTTCAGTGACCCCCTGGATAATACTTTGAAATACAGTTGCAAAAGGGAAGGAAGGAATCAGGCTACTCAGCATAACTTAGCCCACATCCCCAGCTCCTGTGGCTGTGCCTGTTCTTCCAGTACAACAGCAGAGTTGAGTGATTGTAACAAAGACCATTCAGCCAGCAAATCTGGCCCTTTACAGGAAAAGGTTGCTGACTCCCGATCTAAAGCACTTGCAGGACAGACAACAAAAATAAGAATGGAGAGGTTAAAAGAAAAAAAATAGCATCAAATAAATATCGATCTACAATGATACATTAAGACAGGAGAAGTGATTAAATCAAATGTGTTCTGCAGGCTGCTACTGTTTGAAGAGAAAAGACACTGGTTAATGTTGGATATTAAGCATTATAAGCATATTGAAATTTTAAGATGAGTGTCCAAAAGAATAGCAATGGAGTGGGACAGCTGGGTGGCTCAGTGGTTGGCACCTGCCTTCAGCTCAGGGTGCAACCCCGGGGTCCTGGGATCGAATCCTACATCGGGTTCCCTGAATGGAGGCTACTTCTCCTCTGCCTGTGTCTCTGCCTCTCTCTCTCTGTGTCTATCATGAATAAATAAATAAATCTTAAAACAATAAGATTTATTTATCAAATCTTATAAATAATAAATAAATAAGACCCTGCTTTGGATTCTCTCTCCTTCTGCCCCTCACCCCGCTCACTCACACTCTCTAAATAAATAAATAAATAAATAAATCTGTCATAAATGTGCATAGGCTGATATTCACCAGCTAATAGACAGAATGACAGGGTTTAAAACAAGAAAAAACTGATGATACAAGGGATACCAGGGTGGCTCAGTGGTTGAGCGTCTGCCTTCAGCTCAGGGTGTGATCCCGAGATCCTGGGATCGAGTCCCACATCAGGCTCCCTGCAGGGAGCCTGCTTCTCTCTCTGTCTATGTTTCTGCCTCTCTCTGCGTGTCTCTCATGAATAAATAAATAAAATCTTAAAAAAAATTTTTAAAACCGATGATATGCTAGTATACAAAATGAGAACCAAAAGTACAGAAAAAAATCTTGTGTAGCTTACTGATAGTGGTTAAAAGAGACTTTACAGCCAAACCACACTGTCGTGAATAAAGAGAGTTGCTATCACATTCAAAGATTTGCTTCACCGGGGTGGTACAGCAATTTTGTATTTGTTTCTGATTAATAGAACAGTCTCTTTTATAAGATTGAAATCACAGAACTATAAGAGAAATTGTCAAATCCATCAACAGAGTGGAAGTGAAATGCATCTTTCCTAGGAATAAATAAAGCAGACAATCAGTGAGCTATAGAAGGTTTGAGCTATACAATTAATGAGTTTCACCTAATGAATATGTGTGTGTCATCCCTATAGTAAACAGTTGGGGAAGTCGTGTTCTAACCACTCATAAAGCATTTATAAGAACTGATTACTCCCCAGGTCAGAGATTTCTTAAAACTGTTCACAGAACTGACATCTAATAGGTCACATTCAACTAAATTCAGTTAAGCTAGAAATCAACCATAAAGAGATAGGCTCAAAACCAATGCAGCTGGGCATCTCAGAAACATGGATTTTTAAAAAATCTTTTTACTGTGGAAATCTCCAAACATACATATAATCAATCCTATATTCGTATCACCACTTTTGATTATCAGCATTCAAACACACATGTATACACACACACACACACACACACACACACTTCAAAAATAACTCATGGGTCAAAGAAGAAATCATCATGGGAATATTTAAATACTTGAGCCTAAACCCTAATAAAATCATACACGTCAAACTGTTGGCGAGCACTAAAGCAATACTCATAAGGTTAATGTATAATCTTAACTGCTTATATTAGAAAAAATAAAAACTAAAATGTAATGATCAAAGCATCTAATTTACGGAGTTAGTAACAGAACACAGAATAAACTCAAGGAAAGGAGTAGGAAGAAAATAATAAACATGCAAGCTGAAATGAAGTCTAAAGGAAAGCTATGAGAGAAAGGATCATCAGCGCCAAAGTGGGTTAAAAGTAAACAATCTTTCACCGAGAATACTTAAGAAAAAGGAAAAGAAGGCACCATATCATGATTGAAAAGGTGTAACTCAAAGAGAACAGATAAAATCAAGATCAACAAAAGAAGTGTTACACACAGTGAGAGAATGCTATAAACACACCGATGCCGATAAATATGAAAACAAAGGAAACGGACACTGTCTTTGGGAAAAAGCTTATCAAAGTTACTCAGGAAAGAAAACAAAACAAAACAAAACAAAACAGAAAACCTGACTGCTCCTAAAACAACTCAAGAGATGGTACCTTATTCTTATTCAATCACCAAAAACAAACTGGGGGACGTGACTTCTGAATAAATAGGCTTTTGGTTTTATGGGTTTTTCTTCTTTTATGGCTAGATATTACTTATAGTAAGACCATTCATATCATATAAAGCCATGATATCCAGATACCAAATGTGGCAACTGGAGATTCGGGGAGATTTATACAACCCGATTCTTCAACCATCATGAGAATAGGTCACAGAACTACATCAACTTAACATGTAAGTTCTCCAAAACCACAGAGAGAGGTGTGGATCTTTAAGGAGCTTCAGACAAATTATTTGTGAAAGCTGAGCTTCACGTCAAAGACAGGTATCCAAAGGAAAAGGAGATGGTCTGTCCAGCCACCCAGATTAAGAATTACTTCCATCCTGGGATCCCTGGGTGGCGCAGCGGTTTGGCGCCTGCCTTTGGCCCGGGGCGCGATCCTGGGGACCCGGGATCGAATCCCACATCGGGCTCCCGGTGCATGGAGCCTGCTTCTCCCTCTGCCTGTGTCTCTGCCTCTCTCTCTCTCTCTCTCTCTCTCTCTCTATCTCTCTCTGTGACTATCATAAGTAAATTTAAAAAAAAATTAAAAAAAAAAAAGAATTACTTCCATCCCTTGGAGATCCTGAAGTGGACCCAAAGAGTGGCTAAAAGGTTCCCCACGGATGTGCAAGGTGTCCCAGGCTGCCGGGCCTCCAGACCTCTGAGCTGCGTGTTTCTACCTCCCTTAGGTTAAGTGTCTCAGGGTGACCCCTCCATTCCCGCCTCCCGGTCCCTTCTCTCCACTCTTAGCTTGTTCCTTGGGAAGCCTGGAAGAGTGGCTTCGGACTGTCAGGGCAGACACTAGCCTCGGCCCAGTGAAGAAGGAGCGGGGAGGCATGCACACCCACGGGGGCACAGGGCAGCTCCTCTGCCATCTGCAGAAGGGGAGCGCTCCCCCCATTTCCCAAGGGCGCCTCTGGATGCCGCTTAATCCTATTACCTCTGGCGATCTGGGCAGTGGACGCTGAAAGAAGGAGGGGAAGCAATACAGCCACTTTTCCCACCTGACTCCACCCCAACCACATTTAGCACAAGCTTATTACCATCATTTGCTTCTCCAGTGAATGCAATTAAACACACCTCCATGCCTGATCTGCTGGGAACCTGAAATGTTGCTTCCAAATTACCTCCCTTCCTTGGCCATTAGCGGGCCGTGTAAGCCCCATTGCGCTCTAACGGCCGGAGAGGACGGTGGAAACGCAGGGCTTGGCGCGGAGATGAACCTGGGGTTTGTGTCCTGCCTCATCGCGGTCTCACACCTCACGGTTGACAATGCGCTTCAGTAAAACTTAATGTCAACACACCGTTACCAGCGCTTTAATTAAAAACTCCGGTCCCTTTGGACTTGCTATTTGTCCCAGATGCGGTTACGCCCTCTCCCCCCGATCCCCGAGATTGCCTTGCTTTCTGGCTTAAGCAGCCCTGGGTGTGGTGCGAGACGTTCCTGTGATCCTGGAACGAGGTCTCTGCTGCTGTCATCACCATGACAGACCCAGTGCCCCTGGTCACAGCTGCTGCTGGTCCCCGACCTCAGCGGTGAGTGTAGGCAGGTGGTGTCTTGCTTCATACCAGAGCCAGGCACCTCTGCTTCCCAGGCACCCCCGCCGAGTGCAGGACTGAGCCACTGAGCACCCACACTTAACCTGAAAATGCAGGAAAAGCTGTCAACGATGGGCGATGATGTCAACAGATGAGTTCTTCCCCCTTTCTCCCCTTGGCATCACGGGCTGTCTGAGCACCCACCACATCACCCTACAGTGGAGCAGTGGACCCTGTCCGGCACCCTCCCTTAGACTTGTCCCCTCCTTTCAGCCTCACTCCTGATCCCTGGGATGGCACTCCCCAATAAAGCATTAGACTTTAAGCTCTTAAGCCTTCGTTTCTGTTTTTTAAGGGAACCTGGAATGAGACCCCATTCTTGAAGAAAAACAGATGTTTTATCCTTTTCTCTTTGGCCTGCCTCCTTGAGGAACTGGACTCTTCTTCTCCGGCTGTGAGGCTCAAACCAACGCTGAGCACTCCCTCAGTCCCAGCCCGCCCCTTGCCTGGTGCCCACCTTGCATGCAATCTACCATGAACCAGCCATAGATCGTGTATAAACCCAAGGCTCAGCTTCAACTTTCAACAAAGGAACTTTTTGTTGGGGCATCTCACAGCTCTGGGGTTGGTGGTGGTGGTTGTTGTTGTTGGTGGTGGTGGTGGTGTAGCCAGAAAGCAAACACTGGAGAATCCTTTTGCAAGCAAAGGTGGCTTCAAGAAAATATGAGGCCAGCAAGAGGAAAGAGCTTCATTCTCCAAGGCGGCTCGCCATCACAAATGAAAGCATTTTGGTGTTCAAATGTAATAGCTTCTTTTCAGACAGTTGGGTGGTTTCTCTAGACTTTATTGACAAGTAAAAAAAAAAAATTGTAAAACTTAGAATGTTTAAAAGTGGTTTCTCTAATTATGCACAGGAGTGATGTAAAAAGAAGATATAACAGAAAATTTTAAATGCCGTTTGTCCACAAGGCATTTTGGAACACTTCATGTTCCTGATTCACTAGGTCTCAAAAAAAGGAATGATTGTACTGATACGATATATTTTTTCTATTGCTGTGTTAAAATGAAACGTTTTTACATGAAATATTCATTTTTTATGTTTTTAAATGCTGAGGATTTTAATTTGTGGGGGGGAATTACAGGAGGATTTCATGTTCCCTAGTGGCTACTCTGCTCCATCAGCTTCTCTCCCTCCATGACTGGGAGCAGGGAAATCTTGAAATGCCTGTTGGGATTTTGAGAAACTACATCTTGGGATGTGAGTTTTTCTATTTAGAGCACTTCAGCCATTTCCTAAACCTCTCTGTTATCTTCTTTTGGAGATGCTAAATATTTGGCACAAAGACCTGTTCTAAAGTGAAATTCAAAAGGAACCACATGCTTTATATAAGCAAGCGTATCCACGCACAGGCCATTCATTCCCCCAAAACACCTGTTCTAGCCACAATTCAGGACTTTTCAAACAGATTTTGTTGGGCATATCAGGTCTCACAAAGATGACAACTAAACTAATATGCTGTCTCCTATTAGATTCTGAATTGGCAGATATATATATCCTTTCTTCATTCAAAGGGACCAATAAAAACATCTGTTGAGCACTCTGTCAGTCCTGGGCTCACGCACGTTGTATACAACGTCTCCTCTGATTCTGTGCTAGCTAGAGTAATATTGGCTGCTGTAACAAATAAACCCCTAAATTCAGTGGATTGTCACACACTGTCCCCAAATTATCTACAGTAGAGGTCTCTGGTTGCCAGGTGGCTTTCCTCCATATAATGTATCCAGGACCTGGTTTTTTCCATGTGGTGGCTTTAACGCCCATCACCCAGAATTCTGGAGTCTTCTTCATCCAGCTGGCAGGCACTGGCAGATGGGGTGGGGAAGGCACACCCATCCCTGATCACTTCTGTCCACGTGGTAGACTAGACCAGATTGATCACCTACATGCAGGAGAGTCCTCGGAGGCAGCAGCCGGCCAGAGGAGGCTTGCCCTGAGATAAGTCTATACTGCACCAAGGGAACACACATTTTAGGGGCTATCTAGGCACCTCCCTCCTTCTCCCTCCTCACTCCTCCGTCCCCCCTGACCCAGAGCTACAAACACACAAACGAACCCTATGAATATGGCATAATTTTTCCATTTTACTAATGATGAAATAGGCTTCTGCAAATTTCTTGAAATCTCAGAGTAACCAAGTTGGGATAATAATCCAAATCTGTAAGACTCTAAAACCCTGGATTTAAAAAAAAAATAAGCCCCTGGATTTTTCTAATATAGCATGTGACACACAACAAGTATTTGTACAGCTTTTTCAATATACAAAAGCACTTGGGGCTTTTTGAGAACTGGTGTGTGAAACAGCATGCCCCTCCTCAGTTCATATAAATAATGTATTCCTCCCAATTTTACCAATCGATTTTGAATGACTTAGTGTGTACCCCAGGGGACTTTGAACAAGGATATATTTGTTTATTTCTCATGCTTTTTTCGGGGTTCATTTTAGAGAATAGCATAATATTTTCATAGTATAATTCTTAACATGGCAGAAATTGTTTTAAAAGATGCATAGATTCTGTTGTAATTTCAATGGAAAGCTTATATTCATAATTTTTTAAAACAGCTTTGATTTGGTTTGTGGTCCACTAAAAATAAAAGTGATATTGGAACTGGTTCTGCCTGGGGTTCAGTAAATTAATGTGGTTAGTTCTGGTTTATAGTTAAGTTAAATTCTGATTCCTAGTAAAAACAAAGCCTCATTTCAAGTAAAATACCTTGTTACATGTTTAAAAAAAAAAAAACTACTTCTCAGTACAGAGTTGTTTCCTCTTTCACTGAGGCAGTAAGTCTTGGATAAGATGAATATTTCTTCTGCTTTCCTGTCATGTAGCCCTCCAACTCTTCCACTAATGCATTCCATTTCTATTTAGCCTTCTGTGGTTTAATTACATTGACCGTTCAGATCACTAAAATGATGTTTCTGAGTTTATCTGCAGGGAACCTCAACTGGGAAGTAAGCATGAAGGGTGTTCCTGTGACCTATCTCTGTATCACAAACCAACCTAAAACTGAGTGACACAAAACAACCAGTTTTTTATGCTTCTGGATTCTGCAGGTCTGACATTTGGGAAGGACACTACAGGGACAGTTTGTCTCTCCTCCTTGATGTCAGGAACCTCAGCTTAAAAAGGCTGGGGGTGACTTGACAGCTAGCAACTAGAACCGTCTGAAGATCTCTTCACTCACCTGTCTGGTGACAAATAATGACTAGGACCTCAGATGAACTGTTGGCTGGAACATCAGTCTGTGGCCTCCCCATGGGTCCTGGGCTTCTTCACAGCACTGTAGCTGGGTTCTAGGAGCACATGTCCCAAGAGAACAAATCCGAAGCACATGACATTTTACTGACCAATCTGAGAAATCACATGGCATTATTTCTACTGTAGTGTTGGTTGAGGCAATTGCAAAGGTTTGCTCAGGTGCAAGGGCAGGCGACATGGAGCCCACCACTCAACGGAAGGTTCCCAAGGTCACTTGGTAAGAAGATGTGGGATGGGAGATATTGGAGGGACCATCTTTGGAAAATACAATCAGCTGCAGGGGTTCAGGAGATAAACCCAAGAAGGTGGGAGCTGCCACTGTTTCTCTCAGGCTGCTGCTACTCAATATATTACTACAGATGTAGGCGGCATCAATGGAGGCCAGGCCAGACTGTAATGCTTACTGGGCTTTACAAAGCCTTTACAAAGCCTCAGGATTAACCAAACAGAATGACAATACGGAGAACTGAACTTTATAGACTGTAGAGGTAGCTGTTTCCAGATGCACAGATCTGGCCCCTACAGAGCAACCCCTCCAAGCTCTTGGAGCGCTGCCGGGTTGTAGGAGTCAGCCTCCCTCCCTCCAGCGGCAATGCCCAGGCACATGTCTCCATGACACAAGGTCCGGAACACAGTTCTCCAAGGCTCAGATAAAGTCTGGGGTCTCCCTCTCAAATCTGCCCTCCCCATCCTGAGCTGAATGACAATAGAAACATACACCCCTTCAAATGTATGGTCTTGCCCTTCAGTACCCCAAGTGCATCAAAACACATGAGCTTGATATTATTTTATTCCTCAGGGCAGAGTGCATTTAAGACTGAATTTACCAGATGTGGGGCCTCCAATGAACAGCCCAGTCCAGGTTTCAGCTACTCTTTTCAGGGTTCTACGTGCTACCCTCCAGCAGAAAGGCGAGAATGTACCTTCTTATGTTTTCTGAGTCTAGCTACCAGTTTCCTGTGAGCAAATGTGTGAAAATACACACACACCACTTCCAAACACGTGATAACATTTGATACTCGAAATTACCTGTTGGAATGGGTATTAATATCCCCATTTTGCAGACTGAGAAACTAAGGCTTATCAGAAGAGGAGAGGCAAGCTCCAGCGTCTTAAACCAGGATTAATAAGCCAATTTCTCACTCCCGGGTGTTGTTTGCCTCAGACCACACTGGCTGTGTGGATTCAGAAATTCTAATTTTGTATCTCATACACACAAGTCAATATTTCCTACCTGATATTAACTCATTCATCATTTCCTTTACAGTCTTTGCTTCAGGTTGTAGGCAGCTCCACACCACTGTTCTCCCTCCTTCCTCCCCAGCCCTCCCTTGGAGGCTATCAATTTATTTTCGATCATTATCATTTTGGCTTGGATCTGCACCAGTTTTCTCTAAGTGATAGAACACCTTGTATCTTAAAGAGAAATGCCGCTACTCTGCAAAGCAAGCCTTTGAGTCTCTTTGTAAAGAGAGTTCCCGCAGTGTGGCAGATTTTAATGACCCCCATCTCTCATGCCTGCATTGGGTCACCTGAGCCACACTGCTCAAAATGATCCAACCACCTCATAATGCAGGCCAAGGCAGACTCAGGCTCACAGTGGGGTGTCCGGCCTAATTCATTACACCATTCAAAGCCGTAAATCACAGGATTCTCCCCTTTCCTCCCTTCCCTCCCACCAAAATGAGAGCTCACATGAAATCTATTTACATGGCATGATTATTCAATTAATTTTTTCATTACACTTGCCAGAAAGCATTGCCAGGATTTCTAAAACTGCCCTGTGTGTTTGCATTAATGATGACGGTGGTCTGTGCTACTTAATTTAGCAATCCTGGCCCATTTGTTGGTCCTGCCCAGCCATATGCAGACTGGGGACCATGGAGGGGTGGCTAACTGGTCCCTGGACCCCTAAGGGCCCTGACATGTGTTTAAGTTAATCACAGACGGGGATCCCTGGGTGGCGCAGCGGTTTGGTGCCTGCCTTTGGCCTGGGGCGCGATTCTGGGGACCCGGAATCGAATTCCACGTTGGGCTCCCTGCATGGAGCCTGCTTCTCCCTCTGCCTGTGTCTCTGCCTCTCTGTCTCTCTCTCTGTGACTATCATGAATAAATAGAATCTTAAAATATATATATATAAATAAATAAATTGTTTAAAAAAATATAATCACAGAGATATGAACATCTCCCTCTGCTATCCCCACGGCTCCATCCCACTGCGGTGGCCTTCGCACAGGCATGGGGCTCTTGGCCTCAACTGCCCAGGTGGTTACAAAGGCCCCTATTGTTCTCCCTGTCTCTTGAACCCCTTCAAACTCATCCTCTGTATGAGCTGCTATAGTGGCCTTTCTCATGTGTGAATCTGACTTGTTCTCCAATGCATCCCATGGTGCCTGGTGGCCCATGGAATAAAGTACAAGTTCCCACCCTTCTTTGTAGGCAACACCCTAAGTGATCTGACCTGACCCACCTGGCCAGCTCAGTTCTTGTTCCCTAATACCCCCACCCCAGCCACATAAATACCTCCAAGGCACTCATACTTCCTCAGCCAAACAAGCTCTCCTTGGCAGCAAGGCTCTTCTTCTGCCTGAAGTGTCTTTCACTCCCTCACTCACCTGACAAATTCGTGCCCACTATTCAATACCCAGCTCAAATGGCACCTATCCTGGGAATTTTTTGTGGCTCTCACAAGGCACCAGCAATCTTCTTCTGTGGTCTTCAAAGCACATTTTACATGTTTTAATCACAGCCCTTACCTGGAATTTTATTTCTCTTTCCCATGAGTTCCTTAGATCAGAGCCCTGGTCATTATTTCTTGTATCCCTATGAGACAGGAATCTTCAAAATGAGAACTTTGAAGAAAATACAGGTGATTTGAAATTCACCTAGACCTATGGAGAAACCCCAGAACTGGTATTTTTAACAGCTTCCAAAGTTGCTTCTGTTGCTGCCAGTCTGGATCTTGAGTTAGAGACTTCCTACCCCAGCACATGCTCTGCCTCAGAAAGCGGTCCAATGATTGTTCCTTGAATGAAAGGAAAAATGTGTGCCTATCAAGCACAGAGAATCACAGAGTGGTGTTCTACGGAGGAAGGAACAGGGCTGCTCTTTCTCTCCTCTGACCATTAGAGGTCTGACATTGACCTGAAAGGTATCCCATCTCTGTGAATTGTTAGAAAAGAAGTGGATGAAACATGGATTTGTCTCACCTAAGTGCACTTTGACTTCTAGTCTCCAAGCATGGTGCATTCTGGCTGCCTGGCATCTGTCCTTTCCCATAGACTCTGGATGCAGGAAGGGAAAAAGGATGAGCAAGTGATGCGTGTGCAGATCCGGTCCTCAGATGATGCAGCCATGGGAGTGGCTCCAAGGATGCCTCTGGAGATCCAGCCCTCTTCTTACCTTGTCTGGGCACTTGGAGACCTTTCAGGATCCACTAGCCCCCCAGCCTGTAAATCAGATGTTGTAAACGTCACCCCCTGTGTCCTATTGTGGCTGCAGTCAATCTCTCTGCACTGCTTCCACCCTCTTCCTGGAACACTGGGGTCTCGGAGAGATTGTCTCTGGCTCCCAAGTTGACCTCCCCTCCTGGTTTTACTTAGAGAATGCAGTCTCATTCTCAATCATTGAGACTATAAGACTAGCTACTCAGGCTTTCAGCATCAGTTCATCAGTTTATCAAAATCACTGCCCAATACAGATCTTTCCCTGGGAGGATCAGAGAATGGATGGGGAATTTGTCTCTCGCTGTGCCTGTGGCAATGGGTGCTGAGGTTCCATATGAAACTGTGGGTGACTTTGTGCAAAAGACTGGCCCTCCCCTCTGTGCGAGGCCAGGATGACCTCCGTGCACTGCTGATTTTAGGTACACAGAATTAGCTGCCAGCATGGACCCCCCCTCCTTGGCTGCTTGCCATGTCATGAAGTGCCCACCCCAGGTACCACCCATGGGCTTCCTGACTTGGACACTCTACCTTCCTGGGAGCAAAGGCTGTGCAGGGCTTTTAGGGATGGGATCCCAGGTAAGTTACCACTAACCACTGTGCTCCTGCTGATACAATTCTAGGACAATCTAGAAAAATCTAGGAAGACTCAGAAGATGAGGAAGAGAACTAACATTTATGGAGTCTTTACTATGTGCCCAAGATTAAGCATGTATCATTCCATTTAATGCCCATGACTACCTCGCAGCTTGGATATTATTGTCCTCACTTACAGATGATGAAACTGAGGCTCAGGTCGATTGGGTTACTCATCTAATTTTGTAATGAAAGTCAAGGCCATGGCTGTCAGACTCCAAAGGCTTCAATTATTTCATTAGCCAATCCTCTCTCCAAGGTGCCTTCCAGAAGGTCCTGAAGTAGAAGTCTTTGAGGCTTTGTGTACCTACTGTGCGTTTTAATTTGGAAAAAGCCTGTAAAGAAAAAGTCAGCACAGTGGTCCCCCCACCTTATCCATGGGGGATATGTTCCAAGACCTCCAGTGGGGGCTCAAAACCATGTTGCACCAAACCTTATACATACATACCTAGGGTACAGTTTAATTTCTAAATTAGGTATAGTAAGAGATTAATAACAATAACTAATAATAAAATAGAATGATTGCAGCAATATACTATAATAAAAGTTACATCAACATGGTCTCCCTCTCTTAATATATCTGCTTGTACTCTACTCACTCTTCTGTGATGATGTGAGATAATAAAATGCCTATGTGATGAGATGAAGTGAGGGGGATGACGCTGACCTCATGACACAGCCTTAGGCTACTACTGACTTTCTGATGATACTTCAGAAGGAAGATCATCTGCTTCCTCAGGGCAGTTGACCACAGATAACTGAAACTGCACAAAGCAAATCCACAGGAAAGGGGGACTAATGTCCATGGAGTCCACATTACCAAGCCTGGGGCAGCATAAGACCCCGGTGTTCCTAGAAGAGTGGGCCATAGAGGGGTCTTGGGCTCCAAACACCCCAACTGAACTCCTAGCAGGGGGAAGCTCACTCTCCCTAGTCCCCCGCAGGTGGGGAGGGCACTCGGCCAACCCTTTCACTTAGTTGGGAGGAGAGTGTGAAAAGAGCCAGCTGTGAAAATCCAACATCAAATGCACATTTATTAAGGTGACAGGGGTCAGGGGAAGAGGGAGGAGATTCAAAAGAATCATAGGATAAAATTTGTCCTCAAGGAAATGGGGGACAATAGACTCACAAATGGAATTACAACAGGCCTAAGTCTTGCTGTTCCCAATAACCAGAACTGTGCTTAAAATAGGAGGTGAGGGGCAATTAGTTCTAGTGGGCAAGAGAAGTGTAGGGAACACTGACCCTTGAATGATGAGAACATTCCGTACCTGTGGCCTCAGCCTGTATGAGAGTAGCCGGCCGGGGGTGGGTCTCAGGCGCAGACAGTTCCCTCCCAACCACCTAAAGGTGGCAGGTGATTATTTTGTGTCCTTGGGCAGGAGATTTATTTAACTTCCTTTTGGTGGAGACCTATAAATGTTATTGTAGTCCTGGCTGTAAAGTTGTGAGGTCCCTTTTAAAAACTCAGACTCTTAATTCACCGTGAAGAGACCGTGAAGTCTTCAGTGGACACAACAGGGTGAGGGAGGAGGTGGTGCTTTTATCAGCATCGATCATATCAGCACTGGGCATGTCCCTGGCGGGGTCTTCTGTGCATCCTTCCTGTCCTCCTCCCCAGCCGGCCCCTCTCCTCTCCTCTCCTCTCCTCTCCTCTCCTCTCCTCTCCTCTCCTCTCCTCTCCTCTCCTCAGAGCTAGCCACAAAAGACACATGGGACCTTTGGAATGTGTAGGATGGAGGTCCTTCTGTTTTTCTCCTGTCAGACTTCCCAGCACCTTCACCAGAGCCTCCTCCCACCTCCCAGGAAGCTCTGCGGGTTGGCAGCCATGTTAGCTCCTTTTTTAGAATTAACAATAAATCCTGTCATTTGCCCTTTGACCAGTCTTTGAGTGTCTTTGGGCTTTTTTCTTTTTTTAACCAGAGATCGAGTCAAGAATGTAAATGCTAGTCTTTAGGCTCCTCAATCATTGTGGTTTCTTTCCTATTATCTAACTAAACACAAAGTCAACTCACAATGTGAGTTCAACTATGTCGGAAGTCTGTGAAACATTTGATATTGAAAGAGGCCATATGCCTTCTGCCTGCATCCCAGAAGAAGAAGGAAAACTCTAGAGGCTTTTTGTTTCTTTTGTGTTATTATTAAAATTAATATGTGGGCTTTTGGGAAAACGTGACATATTCCAGAAAGTATTGGAAATAAAATCTTTTGAAAAGAAAAACCTTGTAATCTCACAATTCTGAGATAATCATTGACATTTTGGTAGATTTCTTATACACATAATTTGTAATTTATGACTTTCACCTGCTATTTTCACCAACTAGTTTCCATAAGCAACCTATCTTTTGTTGCGACAGAAAATACAACTCAAAGTGCTTAAGTGCAAGTGGGGACCTACTGGCTCTCACAGCTGAAAGTGTAGGGAAAAGGAGGTGTCAGTCATGGTGGAATCCAGAGATTCAAACCGTGTCCCTGAGGTCTGACTTCGGTCCACCTCTGTGTTGCTTCCCTGTACGATCTCCAGGTCCGTTTGGCTTTCTCCTAATGCTGGCAAAATGACAGTCTGCAGTTCTGGGATAGTCCTCCTACCTTCACAGTAAGTTCTAGAAAAGCTCCCTATCATTAGATCTGATTCAGTCACCTGCTCATCTCTGAGCCAATCTGGGTTGATATGATGCTGTGATGGCATCATGTGACACAGATGTCACATGCTCACTCCTGCAGCCAATAAGAGTATGTATGTAGAATGAAGACATGAAGGTATCTTGCTGGGTTCCACCTTTTTTTTTTTTTTTAAGATTCTATTTATTTATTCCTGAGAGACACACAGAGAGAGAGCCAGAGACACAAGCAGAGGGAAAACTTGATCCCTGGACTCCAGGATCACGCCCTGGGCTGAAGCCAGGCACTAATCCGCTGAGCCACCCAGACATCCTGAGGGTTCCATCTTGATATGAAGTTGCCCCAATCAATGCAAATTGCTAGAGCCCTGGGTCTCAGGAAGTGGGCTGGAAAAACTCTTTTATCAGCCATTCAGTTTCTATGAAAGCCAATTAAATATGTTAAATAAAATCTACTTTTGCGATCTGATCATCTAAGCTACAGAGAGGCAAAAGTTGATCTAGTCACTCATATTCATTCAACAAACATTTCATGAGCTGTTTATTTGCAGGACACATTTCTAGGAATGTGAAGCTACAGAATTTCAAATGGAGACTATAGGTCTGTTCTGTGATAGCTAAGCAAAACCTTCCACACATGAAGAAATCTGAAATATGTGCATTATCCTTACTGAGATAGAATGGTTCCTAAGTAAGAACAGGGCCTGGTGGTGAGTTAATAGACTTTATTAACTTATCCAGAGAAAGAACGTGTCAGTCAGAAGAGGGATGTGATCACAGAACACACAGAAAAAGAGAAAATGAGAGAGATTCATTCTGGCAGTGCCCATCAAAGCACACTTCTGTTATCCTCGGAAGTCCACAGGAACACACGGATTGTTTGATTTCTCTGTGGACATAGATGCATCAGACTATCAGAGCCTGATGATATTAAACATTCAAATCTGCCACCAAGGCCCCTTGCTCTGATCTCTTATAATCCATGCAACCTTCTGACAATTTGGCTTTATATGCAGTTTTCCTGGTTGGAGAAAATGTGCAGATCAGCCTAATGTGAATGTCTGCTCCTCTTGTACATTGTATTTCCCATTGTAAATTAGGGAATTGACATTTTGATTTATATACATGAGATTCTTGTGAGCTGGGTTAATTTGCACCCTGAGAAATTGGCCCACTTAATATACTGAGAGAATCAAGTTTCCAAGCCCCCAGGGCTGAGGGTTAGAGTCACCAAAGTAAAACCATCCTGTACAGCTACTTGATGATCAACCAACCTGCTTAGCACAGTGCCTGGTACGTAGAAGTTGTCCAACAAATGCTTCTTGACCTAAATGGATTTGGATTGAATGGATTTGATTTAATTGAGATTGGGAGAAAGAGAGATAAGGACAGGCTCTTAGACTTGCGGGGTTGTCAGTATAAGTCAGTTAGAGCTCTGTGAGTGAATGAGAGCATCCGGGAATAATGGGATTGTAAGGAGTTGGGGAGGGATGCTGATGGCAATAATTTAGGGAACTCTCATCAGGAGAAGATGGAAGAGAAAGAACAGCTAGTGGGCCATTTGGAAGTCGGTTGAGAAGAAGGCTGAGTAGAGCTGAGGATAATATAGTGAAAGACCCCCAAGTTCTTCTAGTCTATCCTCCTCTGTCTGCACTCTTTCCATGGATTATCCACCTTACTGGCTTTAAAAACTATTTATGAATACTATCTAATAATAATCCAAACTCCTACATCCAAGTGACTATCATGGAACTCCTTAATATAATACACTTGAAAATGAATCTGCCATGTTTCTCCGCCAAATCTTATTCTCCTTTAGGCTCCTCAGTGCTGTAAATGGTGGTCCAGTTGTTCACGCTGAATCCCAAGGCATCACCCATAACTCATCCATGTTCTTCACACGCCTTCTCCCCCACATCAAATCTGTCCTACCCCTACCCCCTGTGCCATTCTCTCAAAAATAGGTCTCAGATTCATAAACTACCTTCCACTACGCTGAGTTAAGCCATCAATATTTCTTGCATATAAGTGATCCTCTTGTTTGTATCTTTGGCACCTCTGTTCTTTGAAAAATATACATTGGTCCATAGCACCCCCCTGCCTAAAAACCTTTCATGGCTGTTCCATTGAAATTAAGATAAAACTCAAAATCCTCATCATGGTGGAAAAGTTATATGTGAACTAGTCCTGAATAACCTTCCGGCTCCATTCCCTACTGCTAACTTGTTATGTGGCCATGACTTGGCCACACTGGTTTTTTTTCTCTTATATGAACATACGAAGCTTATTGCCTCCTCAGGGACTTGGCACTTGCTATCCTTTCTGCCCCTATACCTTAACCTGGTCTTTGCAGGACTGCCAGTTGTTATTCAGGTCCCACACAGATGTCCCCTCCTAACCACTTCTAAGGACCCTATTAAATTTCCCAGCCCCCTTCACTGGGCATGGAGCCTGTGTAAGACTCTCTCTCCCACTCCCTCTGCCTCCTTCCCTAGTTCACTCTTGTGCATGCACACACATCCTCCTCTCTCTCTCTCTCTCTCTCTCTCTCTCTCTCTCTCTCTCCTTCTCAATAAATAAATATATTACCCAGGCCCAGCTATGGCCACACTGTAACACATCACCTTATTCCATGCTTTCTATGGCACTGTCTTGCTGACTTGTTCATTGTCCTCTTTCTCTTCCGCACCCATTCCCCACCACTGTGTTCTCCAGAATCTGTAAGACTACCTGGCACTTGGTGAATGCTCAGTAAATATTCATTCAATAAAAGATGAATAAATAGAAGGTCAAGAGCTAAAAGGAAACTCTACAGGAGGAGGAGGAGACAAGCAGTCTGCTCACTTTTTTTGCCAAAATAGATTTTTCTCCACCAAGAATCCCCCAGTTAAAAATCTGGTTCCATTTGCAATATTTTATTTTGCATTCAAAGGCCCGAATACTTGATCTGTGGTTCTTCTTTACAGCCTCGAGAGTCACGCCAAAAAAATTAAAAATCCACCCATCCTGTTGAACTACCAGAAAGATGATTTTCATGCTTTCAAACTCAATATTTTTACTGGAATACAGAGATGTGATTCTGGAAAGAAAAAAAAAAAGGAACAAGTGCAATCTAGTCCTGTTTTCTATTTTTTCACCTTGAGCAGTTGACTTGAACTCTCTGAGCCTTAATATCCTAGCTATAAAGCAGGCATACCAATACTGGCCTCTTCTTACTTACCAGGTCTAGTTTAAATCATAAAACGGAAAAAAATATATATATAACCATGGCTTAAGGTTAGAGATTTTATAGTTTATAGAGCTTGTGAATTTTTTGATAGCTTTGAAGAAAAGAGTGAATTATTATTCTTACGGCCATAATTCAGGGACAGTTTATCACATTATATAACTTTGAAAGGAATTATTCTTTAACCAGAGAAATAACATGTTTACATTATGGACTGTTACACTAGTAATGGGATCCGTTGCTACAGCATCAATGAAAAGGAAGACACT
Source organism: Nyctereutes procyonoides (assembly GCF_905146905.1). Taxonomy (NCBI): domain Eukaryota; kingdom Metazoa; phylum Chordata; class Mammalia; order Carnivora; family Canidae; genus Nyctereutes; species Nyctereutes procyonoides. Next base: position 74,078,025 of record NW_026575126.1, read on the forward strand.
AGAATGAGAGAAATGGAAAATCAATTTATCTATTTTTCCAACCCAACATTTATATGCTGACACCAAGTGCTGATGGTTATTGAGTCAAGGATCAGATGTTTATGCAATGTCTCAAACACTACAGGCTGCCAAGATTCTCTTCTGAAAATTCCAATTGCCTGACTTAAGTTCCAAGTAGGATTTCTTTCCTCTACTACACATCCACGATATCACATTGACTATTTTCTACCTGCGTTTGGTAGAGTGACCTAAGTGACTTAATAGTTTTGTAAGCTAGAATTGTTTTTTGCTGTAAATATCAAGAACCAAAACAAAAACAAAAAATCTTGACTAATAGGCTCAGAAAACATTGGGGTCTATTTGTCTCATCTAACCAGAAATCTAGGAGAGGGTGGCCATTCTGAATTGATGCAGTAACTCAATGATGTCTTCAGGAACCCAGCAACAGTGTGCTCTTAAATAATAACCATTCTGCAGTTCAACCTGCTTTGCATGCTTGTCATTTTCCATTGTGTACCTACTTCCACCATGTTTGGTTTACAGCTGCCAACCATGACATAACTGAACAGAGTTACAAAGGAGCATGCCATTATAAAGTATTCCCACCATACATTTAATAGATGCAAATAATCTCAAGAACATTAGTAAAGGGCAGCCCAGGTGGCTCAGCGGTTTAGCGCCACCTTCAGCCCAGGCCCTGATCCTGGAGACCCGGGATCAAGTCCCACATCAGGCTCCTTGCATGGAGTCTGCTTCTCCCTCTGCCTGTGTCTCTGCCTCTCTCTTTCTCTCTCTCTCTGTGCGTCTCTCATGAATAAATAAAAAAATCTTTAAAAAAAAAGAACATTAGTAAAGCATCATAGCAGAATTAGGAAATTATGAGTTTAGGGCATAATCTTTGTTCTAACATAATTTATTTTATTTTATTGTAAGTATATTTGGCAGTTTTTAATAATGTCTGTGCTTGAACAACAGGTTTGCAAAATTTAACAGAAAGTTAAGTTTAACAGATCAAATCTTTTTTTTTAAAGATTTTATTTATTTATTCATGAGAGTGAGAGAGAGAGGCAGAGACATAGGCAGAGGGAGAAGAAGGCTCCCTGTGGGGAGCCTGATGAGGGACTGGATCCTGGGACTTCAGGATCACACCCTGAGCCAAAGGCAGATGCTCAACCACTCAACCACCCAGACGTCCCTAACAGTCAACTCTTACAAACCAAGGCAAGCCATGTCTAAACACCACTGAATACAGGCTTTTTGCATAATTTTGCTTTGCCATCTTCAATGTGGAGACAGACTTTCATCTGCATGCTTGTTGCCCCATGGTCACAAAATGGCTATTGCCCTTTAAGGCTTCACATGTGAATGCCGGGCAAGAGGAAGAGAAAGGGGTAAAAGTGGAATGCCTATTTTTAAAAAATACTTCCCAAAGCCTCACCTTGTGGCTTGTGTTTATAAATCATTGACCAGAATTGTGTTGCATATACCCAGATTAAAGATGGCCGGACAGAAAGGAATCATGGATGAAGGTTGGGTTGGCCAACCAAATGGGTGTTCCATAAAAATAAAAATATATTTATAGAACTCCAATGTTCAAGATATGACACCATGCTTAGCACAATGACAGAGATGAGAATAGAATGATTCAAGACTCAATGCTTTCCCTCAAAGATTCTTGGAAGATAAGACATGCACACATGAAAACATAGCCAACAATTCGAGATGAATTCTCCTTTAATAACACAGTAAGAGCCAGGCATTGTTTCAGAAGCTAAGTACCTCTGGACTTGGCAAAGACAGGCATTACTCTGGACCAGGTGATCCATTTCAACAAAAGGGCTTGTCATCACAGAAAGAGAAGTCAGGTCAAACAAGTAACTACCAACAGGTTTATAAATTCTGCTTAATTTGAATCATTAGTTAGTGTACATGGGTATGGCCTCTGTACACGTCCCTATTTCAGTTAGTTTAGCTAATTGCATAGGAGGCTTAAATTCACGTTGAAATACATGGACTAAAATTAAATTGCTCTCTCTGCAATGACCTACCTGCTTTTTCTAGGTAACCGATAATTATCATTTTCCTAAGCTCAGTCCAAGCTCTTCAAAGCCCTCTGGAATCACATTACTGGCATCAAGTAGTTTTTCAAGTGTTCCATTTTTTTAAAAATTTATGACTACCCAAGAAAGAATACCACAGTGTTTTAAAGCATTATGTGTTCCTAAGTGATGACAAATAACCCAAATAATGATAAAAATACTAATATGAATACTACTATCATTCCTCTGGAAATTTCTATCATCCACCAAAGTTGATTATGCCTGATTTCTTCAAATATTCTGATCTCCATCCTGCACCTAGGTGGGGGGCGGAGGGGGGGACCTTCACTCTTACCATGAATGAATTTCTTCTAAGAGAACAAGAATGAAGGTTGCTTTCAGTTGCTCGGCTATACAAGCCTTCGGGGCTGTGGAATCAGGCTATCAATTTTACCTGATGTAAAGGTCATTCTCTTAGTGCCTTTCAGTTCTGCCCTTTTAGCTCTGTACGGGTCACCACTGAGTTTCTGCCTTAAAAATTTTTTTAGCATAATGGCCTGTCTGACACAGCAATAGGTCTGGAAAGTTCAGGAAAAATCTTGCTACAAGGTCCTTCAGGACCTGTGATAGACAAATAATAACATCCTCCTTTCCCTGGGTAACCTGGAAAGCCTTTTTATTCCCCACTGCCCTGCATCTTTCCCCCATAGGACTCACTTTGGCCCATATAAAAGTAATGTTAATCAGCTCTTGCTTCAATAAGTCTACAAAACTAACTTCCCTAAAACACATTGCCTTACAGCAGCAAGCATTTCTTTCTCTAGCTCTCAAATCTGTACTGTTGTGAGGAAAGGCCAGGTGGTGGATCAATGTAGCTTGGCTGCAGACTTCTGATAGGGTTCAGGTCAGCTCCACATGTCTCTCCCTCTCTTTGGATGAGCAGCTACCCGAGACATGGTCTTTTCATGGCCAGCTTCAGGAGCGCAAAGGGCGAGCAGAAACACACAAGACCTCCCAAGGGCTCAGCCTAGGACCCACAGTCACCAGATGTGTTCAGTTTTCCATTGGCCAAACCCAATCAATGTCAGTGGAAGGGATATATACCCTCACTGCAGTGGAAAGTATTTAAAGTCCATTTAAGAAATGAAACAAAGAAAAAAAAGAGAGACAACAACAAAAAGCCCAGACTCTTAAGCACAGAGAACAAACTGGAGGTTGCCAGATGGGACATGGATGGTGGGGGATGGGTGGAATGGATAAAGGGATTAAGAGGTAGAAATTTCCAGTTACCAAATGAATTGTCACCAGGATGGAAAGTACAGCACAGAGAATACGGTCAATAGCCTTATTTGGAATAAGGCTGTTTGGTGACAGATGGTAACTAATTGTACTGAGTGCTGAGTAATATATAGAATTGTGAATCATCATGTTGTACACCTGAAACTAATATAACACCACATGCTAATTATATTTCACGAAAATAAATAAATAAAATGATACGGAAAAGGGTGCAAATGAATACCGATGACCCTTAAACAGCTCAGAGGTTAGGGGCACTGACCGACCCCTACCCCCACCCTTCACACACTCAAAAATTTCCATATAACTTTTGACTTGCTCCAAATGTTAACTACTGATAACCTATTGTTGACCAGAAACCTCACTGATAAACTGAACAATCAATGAACGCATATTTTTTTAAAGATTGTATTTAATTACTCATGAGAGACACAGAGAGAGAGAGAGGCAGAGACACAGGCAGAGGGAGGAGAAGCAGGCTCCCTGTGGGGAGCCCAGTGTGGGGCTCGATCCCAGGACCCCAGGATCACGCCCTGAGCCAAAGGCAGACGCTTAACCACTGAACCACCCAGGTGCCTACGAACACATATTTTGTATGTTATCTGTGTTATGTATCATATTCTTACAATAAAGGCAGCTAGAGATAAGAAACTGTTAATAAGAATACCATAAGGAAGAAAAAATACATTTACACTATTATACTGTATTAATCGGCAAAGATCCACATAGACGTGTGCCCATGCTGTTCAGTCCCTGTTGCTTGAGGGTCCGCTGCTGCTGTAATTCAGGGAGGACTTGAACTACAAACAGTGATCCCATCACCCATAGCGATCTTTCCTCTTTCAAAATCATCTGCAGAAAACTTCAAGCCACCTCACAAAAAAGTTTCTCTGGTGACTTTGTTCTTTCATCCATAAGTGCACATTGAAAGCCTATAAAATATCCCCACGAATCGCCCAGGGGCTAAGACGGGGTGCTGTTCTAGAGAAAAATCTAGTAATGGGAACAAGTGGCAAAAACACACTTGGTTCGGTTGGTTGACGATGTGAAGTAAACGTATGACGACGAGCAAGGATGGAACCAGGTAGGCAGGATTTGGAGAGACACAAGTCATTTTTAAAAGGAGAGGTGCATTTGAAGGAGGAAAAGCTTCTATATGGGAACAAACACTACCTCCTATATCATCCTAACTTTTTATAAGATTTATTTATTTGTTTGTTTGTTTGTTTATTAATCGCTACACCCAATGTGAGGCTCGAACTCACAACCTGGAGATCAAGAGTCACAAGCTGCTCTGCCTAAGCCAGCCAGGCGCTTCCTCATCCTAATTTTTAGAAAGTGAAGTGTGGATGATCCTGTTTGCCCAGTCTGTAGACTGGTTGTACTTCAGCCCTGTTTCTCTATCCTTGATTTCTAACTGTCTTTCCATTATTTGATTTGTTAATAATAATAATAGTAGTAGTAGTAATAGTAGTAGAACGGCACAAATGAAGTTTTTCTTCAGAATGCCTTTGTAGTGTAAACATTCACAGCAACTAAACAATTGATCAGTTTTATAGATTTAGGTTTCCTTCTTTAAAAGCAGAAAGACATTCCCTATAGAGACTTGTATTCATGTCTTAAGAAATCTCACCCAAAGAAGCAGGGACTGCTTCAGTCCAGGCAGGAGGACACCTTGGTGGTCTCCTGGCAGTGGTGGGAAATGAAAAGATTGCTTTATGTGTTTTACCCATTTCACATGAAGAATGGAGGAGCAGACACTGGAGCTCTGCACTGGGCTAAGTCCAGTTTCTACTTTTTTGCATCCTGGATGCAGGAACTTTGGCCATTGGTCTGAATTGGATTCTGAGAACTGGAAGTTCACTGAGCCTTCCTTTATTTTACAGATGCTGAACAAGGAGCCCAGGAGTTCATTCAAATAACACGGAGACAAAAATCCAGAACTCGTAATTTCCCAGATGAGGGCAAGTTTCTGCCAGTCACCTCCTGGGTCCTCCTGGTACTACTCCTAGAGCATTTCTTGTAAGCCTCTGCGAAATCAGCTCCTCGGAACCAGCAGAGGAACCTTGACTTCAGAGAGAACTTGTTTCAAATCACAACTCCCACTTATTTAGTGGGTGTCCTTGGGCAGATCGCGTGACCTCTCTGTGCTCCCATTTCCTTCTTGCTAAAAAGAGGCTAATGCTATCTAAGGTGCAGCGTTATTGGAGGAGCAGGTGAAATGATGCATTGCACAGAGCCCAACATGTAGGAGCAGAGCGATAAATGGTCATCACAATGAAGTGACACATGACTGGGCCCTGTCCAAGGAGCATGCAAGCACAGAGCACCTGAGACCCAGGTGGGCTTCTGGAGCTTTTCTGCCCTGGAACAGCAGGACTCGACAGAGAGAGAGAAGATACAGCGGCTATCTGCTCTGACAGGGACCCTGTCTGGGGACTTGGAGGACGCAATCATTTCCCTGCTGCCCGCCCTCAGCCACCCTGCTCAGGATCTTGTCAGTTTAATGACTCAGACTTGGATGAATATACTATTTGGAGTGGAATGGGGAAAGTGGTAATGGATCTTGAGATTCAGAGATTTCCCAGAGGATGGGGAGATAGATTTCCCAAAAGGTAAATGGAGCTGTGCCCCATGGAGATTGGAGGAATGAGATGCCTGACAAAAAGCCTGGCAGGCAGGGCACAGTTGGGAAAGAAGAGTGTGCCACTGGGACCCTCATAGTGGGAAAATTATCCCGGACAGCTCATTTCTTCATCCAACATTGTATATGCCCCAAGTTACCTCTGAATTCACATGGACAAACTGATCCAAGCTTGAGGGGTAGCATGATGGAAAGCCAAGTGTCAGGAGAATGACAAAAGGCAAGATCTGCCTGAGTTGTCCTGGAGGTAAACAGTGGACTCTGCACACATACAGGCCTCCCCAGGGCAAACAGGAATTGAGAGTTCCTCCCTTTAGTTCCACTGCTAAATCCAGAAGGCAGGACAAATAGATTTTCCTAGGTCATCCTGTCTCATAGGCAGAGAAGGTCTTCTCTTGCACAGTAGAGCCCAGGCTCTATGTCAGTGTGCGGAATCCTATTAGATCCAATTCTTCAGCCCCTCTTTTCAAACAGCACTATATGATCTACGAGACATAGGGAAGAGCCCTGTTCTCAGTCATATCAGTATATGGCCACACAAAGACCAGAGAGAAGCTTGGATTCACTATATGTTAGGATATTGCAACTGTCTCTTAAGGGTGAGTTATTGTAATCCTACTAAGCCTCAGTTTCCCCAATGGTAAAGTGGAGATAAAAGCTCCTACCACATTGGGGTATCACAGCGCTCAATGAGCAATCCCATTTTTGTTAAACGCACCTGTTCAATGCCTGGCACATGGCAGGTTAACATCTCCTAGTCATGCTCACCAGGGCCAATTCTCTCAGTCTATCCATAAAGAAAAAGTCTTTCCAACAGCATCCAGACAGAAGCTCAATGCTGTGGCCCCAGGGACAGCTTTGTCCACGAGTTCCTAATGAGGGCCCTTCAGAAAGGATACTTGGCCAGGAAACTGTTTCTAGGAATAAGGCCCATGGTGTCATTTCTAGAAAGAAAAAGTCACTAGTTGAAAAACCAAGGCAGCTGGACATTGTTCACATTTCCCCAAAACTGGGTTAGTTTCTAACAAGGTGTGGGGTCCTGGACAAACACTTATTGCTCAAGATGGATTAAAACAGACTAATGAGATCTTAAGGGAAAAGAAGCCCCAGAGTAGTTCTCTGGGGAGTGTAAGCAGACTGCCCTGCTGTTAGGGCTGGGTCATGGGCAGGGGGATCTGGGGGTCAGGGGCTAGTGGAAGGACAGCATGTGCCCTGACCTCTGGAACTTTTCTAAAGAAACTATTTAGAGAGTGACCTTAGTCTCTTCAACTTTATTTTTTTTTTAGATTTTATTTATTTATTCATGAGAGACCCAGAGAGAAAGAGAGGCAGAGACACAGGCAGAGGGAGGAGCAGGCTCCCTGAGGGGAGCCTGAAGAGGGACTCAATCCCAGGACCCCGCGATCACGACCTGAGCCAATGGCAGACGCCCAACCATTGAGCTACGCAGGTGTCCCAGTCTCTCCAACTTTAAAGAGCTCTGACCACATGCCAGTAGGCTGGGGACTCGGGCAGTGAGCTGACCCCAGGCCAGCCAGTGCTGCCATGGTGGGCAGGAGGCTCCAAACTCAACGGATTCAGCCTTCAAGTGTCTCTATTCTGGAACTACTACTGATGGGTTCTCCTGCGGAACACAGCACGTTGCCCTCTCCGCGGTCTCTGGAGGTTGTCAAAACACAAGCTGGTCCTACTCGGCTGCCAAGTCCAGGAAAGGAAGGAGCAGAGGAGTTATGGACATGGCTTTGAGGGTTTTCTCATCATCTAAGGGTTCAATATTTAGAGCAATATTGATTCGATTTATCTAGTGTTGTAACGTTCCATTGGTTGCTAGGCAACAGAGTTCCTTCTTCTCTGTTTTCTGGGTGGCTCATGGGAGTTTAACTACCAAAGAGATTACTTTGTGTATATGAAACTAAATGGACCATAGGTGCCATACATAAGTGGAGGAATACTGTTTTACCGGGCAGGGCTAAGACCACGTTTCCTATCACATCTCGGTAATTGCAATTCAACCTCCAGAACAGGGCCATTCATATTCACATTCCCCTACAAGATACCCACTGAGAACAATTTAACACAAAGTTGTGCTGATGCATAAAACCCTGTGTTGTGTGCTTACTATTCAATCCTCATAAAGTTCTAACCTGCACTGGGGCAAAGATGGATTTATTCCTCCCCACTCTGGTCCTCTCCACACCCCCCCCACCCCGTGATAACCAAAAATAGCAGCCTGGATAATACAGGGCAGTCAGGTTTGCACTTAAACCCTGGTACAGCTGGATCATTCCTCATTTCTCGGATCCCATCTTCTCCCCAGTTCAGCCCCCAAATTGCCTTCCCTTGTTTGGAAGCTCTTTTGTGAGTCCTTTATCCTGACATTCACTGCTTCTTTAAAAACCCCAAATCAGAAGCAGCAGGCAACCGAGGACTGTCAGCTTGGGCTATATGGTTCAGTGACTTGGCATTAATGACGTTTATTTTGGAACCTGTGTGATGGCCTGACCTATTTTGGGATCTCTGCTTTAACCATTCCTTCCTCCCCCATTTTTTCCAATTAGAAGCAAAGGCAAAAGAGATCGTGGGGAGGTTGGAGAGGGAGGAAGGTAAGAACCTGGAGCTTAGTGGTCCGGGAGTGACATCAGGAGTTGCCCATGTTGATCAGAGCATCTGAACCACGGTCATAAAGGTGATCTGATGTCCCTCTGGAGAGGCTGTGTCCACAAAACGGGAAAAGATCCCTGAGGCACTTCTTTGCTCACTTTTCCGAGTATGGACACAAGAAATACACAAGCCCCAGGACACACTGGGTATTTTGCAGCATTTTCCTCTATGGAAAGACCTGTTCAGGAAAGGAATGATCTCGCTCTTCCAAGGGAAAAGCTATATGGAGGTGGGAGGGGGGAGAAGGAAGAGAATGGGGGTGGTTAGCGAGTGCAGGCAAGTAGCCAACTATGCACATTTACGGAGAGTAGGAATGTAAAACAGATGTTTTGCAGGAAAATAAACCATTGCCCTGGGAGCATCATCATCGGTCTCTGGAGAATAGGGTTTCTCAGATCTAGGCAAACAACCCAGTAAGTCACCAAAAGCCGCGTACTCATCATAACTAGCTCTGAGGAATGGCCCTCCTGGGTTGCCTGGTTCCCCGTCTCCACAGCTTTTTTCTTGGCTGGGCAGTAGCCAGAGTGCCTGAGTAGATGTCGTTCTGTCTCCCTGAGGAGGAAGGAGTTGTTCCCACCCACACCAGAGCTCCTTCCAGGCCATGGAGGGGGCCAGAGCAACAAGACCTGGATCCCAAAAGGGAGGTGGGGGCTCTATAAGCCCCTTCCTACTGGCTCCTGTGGAATAATGCTGAGCGTTATAGGGAAGCAAAGGACCCGAGTCATTATGTGGAGACCCTCATGAAACAGTCGTACAGTCGTGGAGCAAATGGTGATAGGAGGTTCCAGTACAGAGTGCCCAGGGCAGCTGCTGTGGGGAGCTCAGGGAAGCTTCAATGGCTATGGGGAAGATTCTATGCTTGAACTAACAAACAAACAGAAAAGCAGAAACAAACCCACAAGTACTGAGAAGAAACTGATGGTTGCCAGGGGTGGGGTGGAGGGATGGGAAAAATGGACCAAGGGGAGTGAATCGTACCGGCTTCCAGTTACGGGCCAGGAGTTCCCGCATAGGGAACAGAGTCCAGGGCCCTGCAGCAGCGTCCTATGCTGACAGCTGGTAGCCACACTTATGGGGAGCACAGCATGACCTACACTACGCTGTACCTGAAATTAATGTAACATTGTGTGTCAACTATACTTGGATCTTAAAAAAAAAAAAAGGTTTTGTGCTTGTACTACTACCTGGGACCTGCCAAGGGAACAGGAGGGACATAAAAAACGGGAGGTGCCTGGCATTGTGCAAGACAGAAGTCAGAGGTGTGACATCTCCTCCCACTGGGTCGGGGTCCAGGAGGCACACCCAGGTCCCTTACAGTTAATAGAACTCACTTCTGTCTAAGGATACCACAAACATAAAGGGCCAAGTGAGTCTTAAGAAAAATAAAGGAACAAGTGTCCACCGTGGTAAGTCATTAAAGTTGAACAGGGTGATAAGGCCAGACAGCAAACTGTTCCCTCAGAACTGAGCCAACAGAGCACGTCTCGTGATAAAATTGTTTAAATCAACAGCTTCCATGACCTGTGGAATTTATTGATGAAATCAGAAATGGTCCCTGTTCCAGACTTTCTGAATCTTCTTTTAGAATTTCACATGGCAGGTCGGCACTGAAATATTTCGGATTCCAAAATATTTTTTTTTTCAAAAAGCAAGCTCAAAATATCAACCTGTCAGACACTGTCTAAAGTTATTAGCCTGTGTGGTGGATGCCCCGCGGAGGCTGGTTGGAAAGTTGGCCAGGTGTCTTTCCCCCTTCGCTATCTATTTCTTTTCTTTACCGAGTGTTTTCCTAGGACTGTGGTTCACATATTTATAATTAGCGCAGAAAAACAGAGAAGGAGATGATCATGTTCTTTCCCCATTCCTGGCAATGCTCTCACCTCTAGCTTAACACTGTAACATCTTGAGGGCCTGGAGAGAATGTGGAAGAAGGAGGAGAGAAGGGAGGAGGAAGAGGCGGAGGAGGAGCAGGAGGAAAACAAGGAGTTCCCTGCAAATTGTAGTTCCAGTTCCAGACCCAGAAAACTGTCTAACCTGAAATTGCCTTGCCCCCACGTAATTCTGATATGCTGGAATCAGGTCGAACCGAGGAATGTTGTGTCTTAAAATTAATTCGAATAAATTAATTCCTTAATGAAACCTACCATCAAACATGAAAAAAAAACTAAAGGCTGCAAAGTATTAATGTGCTGATTTAAAATGCGATCCAAGGGCAGCCCGGGTGGCTCAGCGGTTTAGTGCCACCTTCGGCTCAGGGCCTGATCCTGGAGACCTGGGATCGAGTCCCACAACCGGCTCCCTGCATGGAGCCTGCTTCTCCTTCTGCCTGTGTATCTGCCTCTCTCTCTCATGAATAAATAAAAATCTTTAAAAAAAATGTGATCCGAGGGACGTCAGCTCATGGAGCCTGATGCTGTGACTATACACGCAGGTGACTTTGAAAGACATCAACCCTTCTGATGGTTGGATCACAACCAACCAGTTAGCATACGCTTGGTTACCCGACTGAATTCAGCTTGGTTTGTTTTGAAAATCACCCACACTCTGCCTAGCGTTGTCACTTTTGAACCGGTTTGCTGGGTGCAATCCAGGCTGTCTGCCTGCGCTCAAACGGTGGGGTGGATGACAGCCCAGGCTCAAGCTGAGCTAAAGAAGCAGGTTGAAGGAGAGAGTTCACAGAAATTCCAGCAGCCAGGAGAGGATCAAAGAAGGGCTGCTGGCCGCCAGCTAACTCCAATTTAAGAGGGATACTGAATGGGGATGGTGGAACGGCCAGAGAGAAAACCTGGTGGTTCTAGAAAATTCCATCTTAAGATGTGTCATGGGAGCACAGCTCTCCCCAGGCCCTAGTGCTCAGGGTGCAACCCTAGAAAACGAGGAAGAGGAACCAGCGAGGCCGTCTCATCTCTCCGTGTGGGGATCCGACAAGGCAGCCTGATTATCCGGTGACATGTCAGCGCTGCCCTCCACGAGGAGTGCCATTTCTATTTTCGTAATCTGGAAGTTTTCAGGAAAAGCGCTCCTGATGTGCTGTTGGACTGACCTTTCGTGAGGTCCAGGAGAAGGGCGGAGAAGCCCACTGGGAGCTGGTTGCTTACTCTAAACAGCTGTGATGGAGTTGGGATGACAGGGACGGGGACACCCACTTCTGGCCCCTCCAGATAGTAACGCGGCTCCAGGGAAAGGCAGGGGCGCCGACTGTCTTCTAATTAGTGGGAGAAGCTCTTGATGAGAACCCCAGGAGTCCCTTATCCCCAGATATCACTTATCACATGAGCACACAGGCCCACGAATGCACCCTGGGGAGAGGGATGAGCGGGGCCTCGCTCTCACTGTCCTGCTGCTGTGATTTAGGGAACCAGCCATGGCCCTGGTCTGATTCACCACTTGGTGATTCATCTTTCCCAAAAAGCTATGGCTCCTGTTTTGTGACTCCTTCCATTCCTCTCCTTTGAAGAGAGACAAATAGGTGATGAAAGCCAGGCTTGAGAACAGAATTCTAGCTTTTTGCTGCCAGAACTAACCCGCAGTGAGAAGGAGAAACAGACTGTGGATGGATTTCAGGGAAGACCACAGATATTGACAAAACAATGTCCTTTTGACCAGATAATGTTGCTTCTATTATTTTGCATATTGGTATCAGTACCGTGAACAGCCATGGCAACATATGAACTATTAAATAGGTTTTTCTACCTATAACCTATAATTTATGGTTATTTAAAGGAAAACACATCTGGTTTTTTTAAAGGAAAATTATGTTTTGACACTTAAATATATAGACCTCTTAATACATTGAATGTTGCATTTCTGTCCTAAAAGATTTTATTTCTATTTTGAATTCTGTTACATATTATCTGTTTTGGCTATTTCTGCAATATTTTTAGCAATATTTATTGTGTTTTTACAGCAGAAGCAATGAGTGCCTTATAGTGAGCTAAGAAAAAAAAAGTGTCCAGCTAGTGTAAAGAAAAAAGCCTATTATACTACTACCCAGAGATAATCATGGTTCATAATTTGTTGAATTTTATGTATTTATATATAATATACATAGTATACAAAAATATGTAAATTAGGATCATTTAATATAAGAATAACACAATAACAGTTTGTCTTTGTGTATGGATGGCCTTCATCCTAGCTCCCCCTAATCAGCCTGTAATGCCCATCTATCTAGAGGGGGTTTCTTAGAGAAAGTAAGCACAGAGGGAAACTAAAGCAAAACTCAGTTTCTGGAATTCAAAAGTCTGATTTTACAGCAGACAATACCTTGCAACCCCAGGCATTTTCTTAAGATAGTTTTACCTAAATCTTGTAATCTCCTCTACCCCCACATATCCCAAACCAACAGTTTTAATTATCCAGATTAGAGATCTTTTTAAGATTTTATTTGTTTAGGGACACCTGAGTGGCTCAGCAGTTAAACCGTCTGTCTTTGGCTCAGGGCATGATCCTGGAGTCCCGGGATCGAGTCCCACATTGGGCTCCTTGCATGGAGCCTGCTTCTCCCTCTGCCTGTGTCTCTGCCTCTCTCTCTCTCTCTCTCATAAATAAATAAATAATGTTTAAAAATATTTTATTTATTTAATTGAGACAGAGAAAGAGCAAGAATGGGGGGAGGGCAGAGAGACTTCCTGCTGAGCAGGAAGCCTGGCACGGGGCTCCATTCCAGAACCTGAATAGAAGGAAGATGCCCAACAGACTGAGCCACCCAGAGGCCCCACAGATTAGAGATCTTTATTTAAGAGAGGTCCACATAGAAAGAAAAAAGGGAAACTCCTGAGGTATGCCAATTTCCCCCACTTCAGCCTGAGAAGGGCAGATATATGGAAGCATAAAGATAATGTGAAGAGCAAAATTGACGGTGTCAGTTAGTTTGGGCTGCTATAACAGAAATACCATAGCCTGAATGGAGGGACAAGGTATCTCTGGGGTCTCCTTTATAAGGGCACCAATCCCATTCAGGAGGGCCCCACCCTCATGACCTAATCACTTCCCAAAGGCCCCACCTCCTAATGCCATCACACTGGGAATTAGGTTTCATTATATGGATTACAAACTTTCAGTCTATAGCAAAGGCCCTTGGCCTCATTCCTCATTGAGGCCTCTGAGAAATGCTTCCTCCAAGGCTTCCCTTGTATCATGTTGGGGTGCAGCCTCATCTGTTCAGCTGTAGACCATTAATCAAGTAGGGAGACACTCTGAGGCTTGGCTCTGCTGGGCTGTCCTGGCTTCCTGAAGAGCAAGGATACAGTGAAGAAAGCCAGAAGGGCTGCCCAGGGATTTGGCAGAGCAAGGTGAGCTGGCCCGAGCTTCCCAGGCTAGCAGGGTGGATGGAGACAGGGGCAGAAGCCCAGAGATCATTTTTTATACAAACAGTATCAGAGCACCGACTTTTTTGTATAGTAATATTGATACGCAGTATTGATTCAGCACTGGATCAATCAGACGTCTTTGAAAAAAAAAAATTCCAGGGCCTCCTGGGTGGCTCAGTTGGTTAAGTGTCTGCCTTTGGCTCAGGTGGTACATGATCCCAGGGTCCTGGGATCCAGCCCAGGGTCAGGCTCCCTGCTCAGAAGAAAGTCTGCTTCTTCTTCCCTCTGCCATTCCCCCTACTCGTGCTCTGTCTTTGGCTTTCTCTCTCTCTCTCAAATAAATAAAATCTTTAAAAAAGTTTTCTCACAAAGGGCAAATAGTTGGTAAATTTCCTAAGATCCTGACATTCCCTAGAATATTTTGCTTCTACCTTCATGTGTGAATTAAGATTTAGCCAAGTTTAAAATCCGTGGATCTAAACATTTCTCCTGTAAAACCTGGTTTATTCCAACACCTTCTGATTATTATTCCAACACCTTTTGGCATTTCGTGTTAACAGGTGAAAGTCTGAAGCCGACTCATTTTTTATTATCTTGAGGGAAAATTTATTTCTTTTCTGCCTGGATATTTGTCTTATTTTGTATAGCTTGTTTTAATTCTTAGAATTAAAATAAAAATTTCCAGGCTATGTAGGTGTGTATATTGCCTGTAATACAACAAGCCATTAAAATTGTTAAGTTCAGATTTTTTCTTGCTTTGATCTATGGCTTCTTTTCCCCTGAAGTCTGAGAGAGCTTCTCAAGTTTGTCTTGTACACCATTGAGAATTCTCATCTTGGCAATGCATCTCAGATTCCTTGATTTCTTCCTTTAACTCTTCTTTCTCCCTTATTTGTCTCAGCTGGTTAAATCCAAACCTCATCCCATAAGACCTTTACCTCTATCACTTCCTTCTTATGGTTTTACTTCTCTCCTCATCAAGACCACGCCTTTTTGCAATGACTGTGGTCACCAAATAGTTTTCTAAAAGGTTCTTTTTGTCCTTGCAGTAAATATTTCCTTTGATCACACTGGAAAAGACTCCCTTTTCCTTATTCTGCAGCATATTTTCCAACTAACTATGTTATGTTAAGTCTTGTCTTGAAAATAGAAGTGTATAATCAGCATTTCTCAATAGATTTAGTGTGAATTTCTTTGGGTTCTATTCACAAGTTCCGTAAGTGCCAGGAGGTCCCCTTCTTTAATCTTATCCTAGAGGGAACATTGGTTAGTATAGCTCTCAACATGTTTTAGGCTCTAATATGCATTTATCTGGTCCTAGCTTTTGTTTTCTCCCTCCCCCACAGCTCAGCTCTGTAATACTGAGAAATAATGAAATAAACATTTATTGATTAGAAGGTGGATGCAGTAAAAATTACACCCAAAAGTTTATAATGGTTCAAATACAGTAGATACACATTTCTAGCTTATTTAAGAATCCAAGGATTCCTGAGCAACAGACAGCTCTCTTCCACATAGTGACTCCGAGATTCAGGCTCTTTGCATTTCTATTAAATGATGGAAAAAGAGAAAGACAACAAGGGAGGGAGATGGTTTCTTCTAAAAAGTCTTGGCCTGGAGCTAGCACAATTCATATCCATTCATATTTCTTTGGAAATAACTAATTCTTGACCTCATCCAACTATAAGGGAAGCTGGAAATTCTTGTGTGTTTAAGAAAAAGGGAACACTGATTTTGGTGGACTCAGACCACGTTGGAAACTCAGACCACCAGTACACATTGTCATATAGGCTATTCCTGCTTCCCTCCTCGTCAACAGTTCTTTTGTTGATTGGAAAAGATAAAACTCTCAGTATTGAACCACTCTGGCTTCTCTGTCTCCTTACTTCCTGGCTATTTTGAGTAAGATATTGCATGCATCCCAGTCTGAGCCTCTGGAACACAAGCTCTATAACCAGGCCAGGCAGCCTGAAACCATGCTAGAAATTAATCAGAGAAAATGACAGGAGAAGAGGAAGTGTCTAACACAAACTAATCCCTTTTCTTTCATTACTTGGGAACACACTTGGGTTTTTCTCTGGCAGCAGAGGCAAAACAAACCAATCTCACTGAATGAATGTACAGCTAGCTCAACAGTTCTCAATGTGTGGTCCTTGGGCCAGCAGCATCAGCACCATTTGGGTGCTCGTTAGGAATGCGGATCTTCACTCTCCACTCCAGACCTAGGTAATCAGAAACTCAAGGCATGAGACCTTGAAAACACTCTGTGTTTTTAACCAGCCCTGCAGGTGATTCTGATACCACTGCTCTAAGTAATGCATGGTCATGACCTGGGCCATAGCAAAGCACCCCACATCAACTGGTAGCAATTCATCCGAGTTGCAAGCAAAACACTTAAGAAGGCATATCTGGAGTTTTAATCTTGCAAGACTGAAACTATAGGACAATGAGAGTAAAACTTGCTGCTCTAATTGGCCTGATGAGGAAAACTTAAAATTTAAGCCTCTGTTAAATAGGAACTTTCCACCACTCACAAACGATTGCCTATTTGTTTTCCTTGGGACTAAGTATCTAATTCTTTGTGCCAGATCAAAATGACCATCAGTGATGAGCGCAGTCATAAAATATCTGATGGGGAAGGATTTCAGAGATCCTCAAGTCCATCCCCCAATTAATAAACTGGAAAACTGAGGTCCAAGAAGAATTAATGAGTCTGCCATGGCCCCACCTCTGGTTGGAGGGAGAGCCTCAACTAGACCCCAAGACTTCTAATTCCTGATCCCGCTCTCTTTCTGCTAACATCATCTCATGAGATCATGTTTGTAAAGCCCTCTGAGACACATAAAGTGTAAAAAGTGGTTGTGCTATATTAATATTGAATTGGGTCCAGATAATTTGAATTCCAAATCTTAAGGAGCCAAAGCTAAAAGTGTGTGCAAATTTGCTCTGTAAGCCTTGTCCAAATGCAAATAAAAAATGAATGAACAGTATTGCCTTAGAATTATAGAACACTTTGGGACATTGATATTGATATTAAGAAATATAATGAAAAAGCATCAGACAGCAGTCTCTGATATCTCCTTTTCACAGGCTTCTCTAAAATGTCTGGTGCCATAAAAATCTGAAAGATATGTCCACTAAATGTAAGGCCAATGTTCCTGAGTAGATGAAGAGAGTCTGAGGATTCCTATACCTTATTTCATGAAGAGAGTAACCCACGCATCATAGAAGAAGGTGGGAAGCCATTTGGTCCCTCCCTCAATGTCTATATTGGGAGATTATAGCAAAAGCAACAAGAAAAGTGGACAGGGGATCCCTCGGTGGCTCAGTGGTTTAGCGCCTGCCTTTGGCCCAGGGCGCGATCCTGGAGTCCCGGGATCGAATCCCACGTCGGGCTCCCGGGGCATGGAGCCTGCTTCTCTTTCCTCCTGTGTTTCTGCCTCTCTCTCTCTCTATGTCTATAATAAATAAATAAATAAATAAATAAATAAATAAATAAATAAATAAATCTTTAAAAAAGAAAAGTGGACAGTACAGATACTGTTGTAGACAACAGTGGACAGGACACTTCCTCCACTTCCCCCTGCCCCAACTCCACCACATTGTTCAACACCCTTTTGGAGACTGCAACTCCCATTGATCCCACAAGGCTGACGAGTCTGAGACTTTCCCTTTCTTGATGCACCAGGAGCCTCACACACTGCTCCAGACCTAGAACATTTCAGAGATTGAAAATGAGTGAGATGCTGATTGGATCCTATGCCAGGCCACTGACCAATGGAGTTGGGTTCCCTTAGCTTGGTTTCATTGGTGGCATGCTCCAGGTAGTACCTGGCTGGCTCAGACAGGGTTGGAGTGGACATAGTTTCCCCATACACCTAGGGCGGTCTCTTCTCAGGAAGAATTTTCCTCCCAGTTTAGGTTGTTAGCTGAAATAGACTTCTTTCTCACTTGACTTTAGCATTTAGCTTAACTGGGTCTTTGAATTGAGAACCTTTTACATTGTTCAGCCTACTAATTTAACAAATGTTGAGCCTCTGAAAGATTCAAACCAAGGTAGGAGCTACTTTGAGGTTGTAGTTTTGAAAAAAATATTTGTAATATAGCAGTGAGAAATTATCCAGGTAACCCTTATGATGGTGCTATGAATCTGGTGTTGCTAGTCCTGTTTTATGGAAGATAAGCTCTGAGGATTCAGGATCAACCATCTAGTGGGTAGAAGACAAGTCAGAAAACTTATAATTCAGTCTTTTGTTAAGATATATTTTCATCTAATTTTTATAGGGAAGAAATCCTTTTAGGAACATTTTCCTACAATAGTTGAGACTTTGAACCATCTCTTGGTTCTCGATCGGAGGCAAGCGCATCTCTTCTCTTCTAAATTCCAATAGCTTTTTTTATACTTTTTAAAGTGTGTCATCTTTTACCTTTTATCATCATATTTATGTTATCCCCTCTGCTAGCTGTTCATAGCAGAAAGACCAGACCAGAAGTCCTCTGAAATATGCTAGTCATAAAGTTTCTGGAGCATTTTCTTCAATGATATGGGATGATTCTACCATTAAAACAATGTTTCTGGTTTTCTTATCAGTGGCTCCCTTTGCATGAGGCTGGGAAAATCCAGTAAGAATGCTGACCATGTGGGTTCATGATGGATGGTTTTGGAATGGCTGGAAGCCAGGTACCCATGCAAATAATCACAAAGGAAGTTTGCATGTTTGCTAACGGGGTACCATCATGAGAAAGGGAACTGACAGAGACAGGAAACAAGTAAGAAGTCAGGAGCCAAGGACATCAGGCAGAGGTTAGATCTGGAGGGAATGTGGGATGAGTCCAGTGGGTTCCTGACAAGGCCTGTGGATTCACTGAGGTACCTTAAGGCTTAATTATAGTGTGTCCTTACTTCCTGGTAAAAGGCAGAGTTGTCCAGCTGAAGAAAACAGGCACAATGGAACATCCCAGACTATTACTGAGTCTAGTTTTAGTCTAGCTCATATTCTAAGGGTATCATTAGTACCACTTTCAGTGGAGAATTGTTACCTTGTAGGCTGCAAAAAAAATGGAAACAAGTTAACTGTCCATCAGTTGGGACAAGTCAACTACAAGCCTATATATACAGTGGGCTGCTGTTGGTTCTTCAAATGGTGGTGGACACCTATACATTTTTCTGAGAAGATATTCAGCATACAGTGTTGATTTTTTTAGAGGTTGTTGAAAGAAGAAGAAGAAAGAAAGAAAGAAAGAAAGAAAGAAAGAAAGAAAGAAAGAAAGAAAGAAAGATTATAAGAAGAAAAAAAAGCTCATAGATAGATACAGAGAACAGATTGGCAGTTGCCAGAGGTGGGGGGTGGAAGAAATTAGTGAACTGTTTTGTTTAAATAAACTGAATAATTTATATACTTTTAAAAGGTTGTAAGATGCCATGAATATTACTCCATTCATGTAAAATTGTGTGTATGTATATGTGTGTGTGTGTTTACACACATATATATGTGTGTATAATTTTATGTCTCTAAGTGTAAAGGGAGTATTGAGACTTCTTGCAATTTAAAATTATATTTACCAAAATTAAATTTGCTTTCTGAATAAGTGGGTTTTTCAGTGATTTTTTTATTTTTATTTTAGCCCTTTTCTATATTATTTTACCACTACTCTTATCCTTAGCACTTACTAAATGTTCAAAATTCATAAAATAATCTGCTTTAAGATAATACCATTTATTGGGCACCCACCAGCTGTTACAAGATTTGTCTCATTGGAACTTCACAGCAATTCTTGGAAGTATAATATTTTTATCTCTGTTTCTTAAATGAGGCAACTAAAACCTTGAAATGTTAAGAAATTGGCCCAAGGCCACACACCAAGCAAATGGCAGAGCTGGGACATTAGTTTAGGACTATCATTCTCCCCATAATTGTACTGAGCTGCTATGGAAAAGGCAAACAACTCGGGCCTTATCCAGAAAGAACTATGATGACATCAGCAAGCGTAATTTCCCCATGTTATTTATTCTCCGAAGCCATAATGAGCAAATCATCATGAACTTGGATCAGCCTTGATAAGAAATGTTCAGAACTCACAAGACTGTTCAAAATTGAATTGCTCAATCCACTTTATATACTGATATTAGATACTGAAGTATAAACATGGCTGTGAATTCTTTGACATTCTTCCCACAGAGAAGCAGCCCCTGAATCTGGGCTGTTCTTAGTGACGGAACTAACAGAATACATTGAAAAAAACACTGTATCACCTTCAAGGCTCCCACTTTGCTCACTTTGATGCTCACTTTGAGTCCTGAGCCACCTAGGACCACCTTGACTGAGGAAGCCAGGCCATGAGAAAGTGGTCCAGGTGACAGTCCCTGCCGAGAACCCAGCCAATAGCCAGCATCACCAGCCAGATGCCTGACAAAGATGCCCTTGTATGACTCTAGCCTCCAGATGACAAATCCCCTCTAGCCATTGAGTCTCCCCAGGTGAGACTGGATCAAAGATAAGCCATCCCTCTCTAATTTCTGACCCACAGGTTCCATAAGCATAACACAATGGTTGTCTCATGCCACCACATTCTGGAGTGGTCCGCAGTGGTAAGCAGCACTGACCCCAGCTCCAATGCCCACTCAGTCCTTCGATGGATGTCCATTTTACTGAATTCTTACCCATTAGATGTAAGGCTTAGAGTTTATTTGAACAGGAGTTATTGACTCTGATCTCTTTTTCCATAAAACTAGGACAAGCTGCAGCTCCCTGAAGGCAGGAATGAGTTTGTCATTTTGACAATTGTGTTTCAACAACAGCCACAGTGCCTGGAGCATACAAATGGGCTGCTCTGGTTATCTATCACATTTTAAAATCACTCCAAAACTTAGTGGCTTAACAGGAGGGTCAGCAACTTATGGTCTGGTCTGCAGGCAAATCCAGCCTGCCAGCTCTTTTTGTAAATAAAGTTTTATGGGAACACAGCCACACTCATTTATTTACATATTGTCTACAGCTGCTTTGGCTGCAGTGGCAAAATTGACTGGTTGGAACGGAGACTATAAACCCTCCTTCTTTTTTTTTAATAAATTAATTTTTATTGGTGTTCAATTTACCAACATACAGAATAACACCCAGTGCTCATCCCATCAAGTGTCCCCCTCAGTGCCCGTCACCCATTCACCCCCACCCCCCGCCCTCCTCCCCCTCCACCACCCCTAGTTCATTTCCCAGAGTTAGAAGTCTTTATATTCTGTCTCCCTTTCTGATATTTCCCACACATTTCTTCTCCCTTCCCTTATATTCCCTTTCACTATTATTCATATTCCCCAAATGAATGAGAACATACACTGTTTGTCCTTCTCCTATTGACTTACTTCACTCAGCATAATACCCTCCAGTTCCATCCACGTTGAAGCAAATGGTGGGTATTTGTCGTTTCTAATGGCTGAGGAATATTCCATTGTATACATAGACCACATCTTCTTTATCCATTCAACTTTCGATGGACACTGAGGCTCCTTCCACAGTTTGGCTATTGTGGACATTGCTGCTAGAAACATCGGGGTGCAGGTGTCCCGGCGTTTCATTGCATCTGAATCTTTGGGGTAAATCCCTAACAGTGCAATTGCTGGGTCATAGGGTAGCTCTATTTTTAATTCTTTGAGGAACCTCCACACAGTTTTCCAGAGTGGCTGCACCAGTTCACATTCCCACCAACAGTGTAAGAGGGTTCCCTTTTCTCCGCATCCTCTCCGACATTTGTGGTTTCCTGCCTTGTTAATTTTCCCCATTCTCACTGGTGTGAGGTGGTATCTCATTGTGGTTTTGATTTGTATTTCCCTGATGGCAAGTGATGCAGAGCATTTTCTCATGTGCATGTTGGCCATGTCTGTGCCTTCCTCTGTGAGATTTCTCTTCATGTCTTTTGCCCATTTCATGATTGGATTGATAAACCCTCCTTCTAAACCTAAACTATTTACCATCTGATCCTGTACAGAAAGCTTGCCAGCCCTTGGCTTAATGCAATGATGATTTATTATTTCTTCTAATTCCATTGTTGGTGGGGCTCAGCTGAGCAGGTTTTTCCCCTCTGCCTGGTCACTGATGAGGCTCTTTTCCCCTGGGAGCTGGGCCAGGGCTAGAGCATTCCAGGTGATCTACATACACCTCTGAGGCCTTGGTGCTGTCAGTTGGGGCATCTTGATTTTCCTCCATGCAACCTCTCTCTGGCTTCCTGTCATTCATTAGTCTGTCCCGGGTTTCTTTTTTAAAACTTGAGAGAGCAAAAGCAGAAGCTACCAAACCTCTCAAGATCTAGATCCAGAACCTTCCCAGCATCACTTCCACTGCTTTCAATTGGTCAGAGCAAGTCACAAGGCAGTCAAGGCAGTCAAGATGGAAGGAGAGTGACTCTCCACTCCTGGTTGGAAGGAGCACCATGGAAGCACAGATAGAGCAGAAACCTCGGGTGACCATCTTTGGATCTACCACGTAAAGCACACAGTAAATATCTGCTGAATGAATGAATGCAAGAGAACTCACAAAGGCACAAAACTGGAAAGAAAAGTGAGCAAGTAAAAGGCAAGGCCCTGAAGGATATGTCCTAGCTTATCCACACCGAAGGGCCAGGTCTCCATGAGCTGTTGGCATTAAGACAGGGCCAGTGGAGCTAAAAGATGCACAAGTTCCAGGTGAGCACAGAAAGAAAATGAGAGAAACCAGGAAAATAGTCAACAAAGTCATTTGGGGATGGCAGGCTGCAAAAGGAGGTGGAGGGGAGGTCAGACACTGAGTCTATCCATTAGGAGATGCCAAAGGTCCTCAGAACAAGTGCAAGAATCACAAGGGTATGACCTTCACAGAATTGAGATAAAGATCATGGATTATCTTCTTCTTCCAATCATGGGTCAGTGTCAGACAAGAGCTAGCAGTAACTGATGAAGAGGCAAAGAAACGGACTTTTGTGAGTTTTTGCAACATGTGGGTGAATGTATGGGATGGCCTTCTATCGTATTGGTGGTGTGTCAGACCAGATGACTGACCTTGTGGACGTGATTCCTCAGACTTCTAAGTTGTGTCACAACAGCGTCTGACAAAAAATGATCCAAACTCAGTTAAGAGGCTTGAAAGAACTTGTTACAACCCAGGAAAAGAACACAGCATCTTCAACAACAACCAAAAAGCATCACCTTGCAATGGTCTATGTAGGTTGCAACAGCTGGCAAAATGATTGGAAGAAGAAGATAACCCATGATCTTTATCTCACTTAATTCTGTGAAGAGCTTAAAATGTTCCCCATTTTACAAAGGAGGACACTGAGGCTTAATGCATGTAGTTAACACACAGAAGAGGCTGATTTTGGACCCAATTCTGCATGTCTCTAAAACAGTCACGTCGCTTCCCTGTGAAATACAGAAATTGCCACATAAGGAAAAAAATTAAAATATGAGGCTTTGTCTGCCTAGAAAAGTGTGTCTCAAAATATGTCCTGTGAAATACTAGTACCTTGAGATGATCCCCCAAAAGAAGGATCCCAAGGAAAAAAAGTGTGAGAGCTGGTACAAAGTAGAGCCCCCTTTTGAAAGTCACGGCATCACTCATGTAGTTAGACAGAAATCTGTCAAAAATTCAAATCCTTTTCCAGGTGCCATTCACTAATACCCTGAAGAACTAGTGTTTTAAGGAGCAGACTTTGAGAACATTCTATCTAGGAAGAAGCAGCAGTGAGGTGGCACTATTCTTATAATCTCTTTTGATATATAACCACTGAGAGCACATGTTTACCCACCACCAGAATTGGGAGTACCCCATGAAGGCTGAAACAGTTTTAAGACAAATAAAAAGAGGCCTCATTTTTCCCTCTTCTCAACTAAGCTTATAAACCTTGCAGCTTCATTAAATTAAAATATTAAAAAGTCATAATCATGCTACTAAAAAGAGCCCCCTCTGGCCTCCCAAGAGTGGCTGTAGGTGTCAAGAATTAGAGACAACATTGTACTGGGTGTGCCACTGCCCCAGAATTTTGTAGAGACAGAGCCAGTCTGGTCCAGTTGACCTGGCCTGTTAGAGTCAGCTAGGGGTTAATCTAATTGGTAGAGAATACCTGGAAAAGTCAGCCTCTTTCAATCTTGCCACGTTTACATAATCCCAGTAACTCAGGATTGACAGGGCAGTTACTTGTGCTTGCTGGTGGAAATGTAAATGTTGCAGCTGCTATGGAAAACAGCATGGAGGCCCTCCAAAAATAAAAATAGAATTGCCATAGGATCCAGCAATTCCACTTCTGGGAATGTGCCCAAAAGAATTAAAAGCAGGGACTCAATGAGATATGTGTATACCCGTGTTCACAGAAGCGTTATTCTCAATGGCCAAGAGACAGAAGCAACTCTTGTGCCCATCACAGGTGAATGGATGAAGAGGAAGTGATACATACATACAATGGGATATTTATTATTCAGCTTTAAAAAGGAAGGTCATTCTAATACCTGCTACAGCATGGATGAACCTGAGGAGATCATGCTCAGTGGAATTCACCCGTCACAAAAGGACAAACACCGTATGATTCCACTCACATGAGATGCTTAGAGTAATCATTCATAGAGACAGGAAGGAGGGTGATAGGGGCCAGAGGAGGGGGACGCCATGGGGAGTTCCTGTTTAATGGGTACAAAGTTTGAGTTTCACAAGATGGAAAGAGTCATGGGGGTGGATGGTGGTGTGGCCGCACAATAATGTAAATGTCTTTGATACCACCAAACTGTGCACCTAAAAATGGTTAATAAGATAGCAAATGTTCTGTTATGTATAGTTCAGACAATAAAAAAGAAAGAATTGACATGGGGGCAAGATTGCATTATATTGCATCTAGCAAAGGAGAAGGGAGCCTTTTGAACCAAGAAGCTGAGCCCCAAACCCTCCACACTCCTGGCTGGAATCATACAAAGACAGCTTGGGGACCCCCCCATCCAGTCCCTAGAATTGTTCCTCTCCCACAAAGGGGAGGTGAGATACTCCATACCCATGGCAGCTGCTGCAGGTTTAGTCACCTGCCACCCAATCCTGCATTCACACCAGTCCAGGAGCACGGATCCCACACGTCTAACTTACCACTGGCCTCGTGGTCCTTCTCTCCCTGCAAAGAGGAAGGTTTCAGGCTGAACAAAAGAACCAGTTTAAACAACAACAAAGAATCACTTCAAATGTAATGAAAACAGGTATTGAAAGAAATAAGAATCCCTGTCTCTCCTTTCTATTTCCTCTTTTTTGCCACAAGGCCAAGGCGGGGCTCATGAGACCTGGCTCTGGAGGGAACCCCAGGATAGCT
This sequence comes from Nyctereutes procyonoides, assembly GCF_905146905.1. Taxonomy (NCBI): domain Eukaryota; kingdom Metazoa; phylum Chordata; class Mammalia; order Carnivora; family Canidae; genus Nyctereutes; species Nyctereutes procyonoides. Next base: position 74,103,287 of record NW_026575126.1, read on the forward strand.
CATCCTGCACAGGGGCTCGTATTCACTAGCCTCTAGGATGATAACTCGTTCCTGAAACCTCTTAGAACCTGTACAATTTGTGTGAACCCAGCTAAACTTCCACCTGCCATTTGTTTGTCAATTTATCATAATCTCCTCCTCTTCAGACTAACTGGAAATAAAAAACATTTCTGAAGAGGTGGCAAGATAAGGGAAATGGTCATCAAAGCAACAAAGTGCCATTTTACCACTATAGAATTGAAAGGAAGGAAAAAAAGAGAGATTGTTTTAGTGAAATCGTGTTGAAACAAGAACACTCAAGCATTTCCTGATAGCATTTTACATTGGTACAACTACTCAAGCAACACGGTGCTGTGCATCAGGAGTAATACAAATAAATACACCTTTTCACCTGGTAACTCCACTCAAGGGATTTGTTCTAGAAATAACTTAGAAACAAAAAGCTATGTGCATTAGAATAAGGATCTCAGACTAATGCCCAATATTGAGAAATTGCAAATAATCTAAATACCTCATCATATGGGAATAACTAAGTAAGGTATGAGAAATCAGCTTGGGGGGCCTGGGTGACTCAATTGGTTAAGTGTTGAACTCTTGATTTCAGTTCAGATCATGATCTCAGGGTCATGAGATCAAGTCCAGCATCAGGCTCCATCCTCTGTGCTACATGAGGAATCTGCTTAGGATTTGGGATTCTCTCTCACTCTCTCTCTCTGCCCGTTCCACCATTTGTACACATGCTCTGTATATATATATATATATATATATATATATCCAAAAAAGAAAAAAGAAGAAAAGAAATCAGCTTGATGATATATTATACAGCCACTAAAAATAATTATGAAGAACGTGTCACATTATAGAAATTTTCTAGCAAAGCATTAATTAAGAAATGCAGAATTTACATTTATGTATATACTCTGATTATAAGTATATAAAATATATGCATAGAGGCCTACTGGAATAGAATTTAAAACTGAAAATTGTTACCATAACAAGGCTGGTAGAATTATCAGTGATTTTTTCTTCCTTTTTAAAATATTTTGTCTAAATTTCAAATTAGATATTATGATCAAAGTAACTTAAGGGCCAGAAAGTACCACCAAATTTATGATCATGCTCTATCATAAAACCCAATTTTCAAAGATTTATAACTCAGATATTTCAACATGCATGGATCATACAGGCAAAGAGAGAGAGAGAGAAATGTCAAGCAAATGCATGCCTTAAAAGATTCATATTTCAAATACTGTATCTCAGACCAAGCTAGGCATTGCCAGGAAGCACAAAAATGTAACAGTGTAACACTGTGGAAAACAGTTTGATGTCTCTTCAGTAAGTTTAACAACATTACCTGCATAACCCAGCAATTCCACTCCTAGATATATACCCCAAAGAACTGAAAATAGATGCTCCAACAAAGACTTGTACATGTGTGTTTATAGCAGCACTATTCGTTATAGCCAAAAAGTGGAAAAAAAACAAATGTCCATTAACTGATAAAAGGACAAACAAAATGTGACATAGCCATATGATGGAGTATTACTTAGCCATACAAAGGAATGGAGTCCTGATATATACAATATAGATGAGCCTCAGAAACATTATCCTAAGTGAAAGAAGCCAAACCCAAGAGGCCATGTATTTTATGATTTGCATTTATGTGAAATATCCAAAACACATAAATCCATAGATTGAATGAAAATCAAGTTAGTGGTTGCCAGGGGCTGGGAGAAGAGAGAAATGAATATGACCGCTTAATGGGCATGAGGTCTCCTTCGAGGGTGATGGAAATGTTTGGAACCGGATGTGATAGTTGCATGACATTGACATGACATTCAACGTACTGAATGTTGCTGCATATATACTTTGCATTGCAAAAATGGTGACATATGTGTTATGGGTATTTTACCACAATAAAAAAAATAAAAGGCAACATTGGGTCCATACCTTCAAGTTCATGACCCCGTATCCAGGAGGTAGGCACCCAGGCTGAATGTAAGAATAGTAGCCTCAGTTGTACCCACAATGCCCACAATGCCCAAGACTGTGTAAGTACTTGCAGAAAGATAGGAGGAAGAAAAGGAAGATGAGAATTGAGGAAGGAAGGGAGGGAGAGGGTAGCCTGGCTCATATGTTTATTGAATTACACACCTTATACAAACTGTACCTTAGAGTCACATGTTCCTTCTGGATAGTTTCAAGGTTGTAATCACATGTCCTGCTTAAGGATTACCTTCATTAAAATCCTAACATTGTAGCCATAGTCTGCTCCTGGAAGTGCTGGGCACTCAACTTGAATAGACAAGTTGCTCTTCCCCAGAGACATGTAAGACAACCATAAAATACAATTGTCAGTACTGGGCCAGGTATGACTTTAAGCAAATCACTTACCCACTCCCCGACTCACTTGGTCCATCCATGAATAGAAGCTGCTCTCTGACATGACCGTAATACCCACTTTAGCTCCTGGGCAATTCATAACTTACAGTTTAAGAACAGCACCTCTGGAATCTGATTCTAGCCCTGACTTCTCCTAGAAACTCCAGACCTTCACATGGTGACCAAACAAGCATCTCAAAATTAACATGATCAAATGAAACTCTTGATACCCACCCCCCACCAGCCTGCTCCTCCCCACTTTTCCCATTTGTAAAACCATATACCCATTCAATATTAGAGAAATATAGCATTCCTCTAAATCCTCAATTGTTCTCTTTTTCTCACCCTCTCCATCCATCAGCATGATACCCATGCACATTTTTCCTACCTACAATCCATTCTCCATACTACAGTCAGAATTTTATTTTAATAATTGTCATTGCACCACTTCAACAGCTCCCTATTGTATATATAGTAAAATCCAAACTCCTAGGAAAAGGAACCTTGTGCAAATGTAAATTGGTACAACCACTGTGGAAAACAGTATGGAGATTCCTCAAAAAATTAAAAATAGAAATACCATTTGTTCCAGCAATTCTACTACTCAGTATTTTCCCAAAGAAAATGAAAATGCTAATTTGAAAAGATATATGCACCCTATGTTTTTGCAACATTATTTACAATGGCCAAATGTGGTACCACTCAAGTGTCCATTAACAGATGAATGGATAAAGAAGATATGATAGAAATATATGCACATATATACATATTCATATATATAGAAATATTACTCAGCCACAAAAAAGAATGAAATCTCACCATTTGCAACAACATGAATGGAGCTAGAGAGTATAATGCTAAGTGAAATAAGTCCATCAGAGAAAGACAAATACCATATGATTTCACATACATGTGGAATCTAAAAAACAAAACAAATGAACAAACAAGGAAAACAAAACAACTTTAAATACAGAGCACAAACTAGTGGTTGCCAGAGGGGAGGTAGATGGGATAATGGATGCAATAGATAAAAAGGATTAAGAGGTAAACTTCCAGTTATAAAATAATTAAATCACAAAGATAAAAAGTATAGCCTAGGGAATATAATCAATAACATTTTAATAATGTTTTTGGTGTCAGATAAAGGCTACACTTACCAAGGTGAGCAATGAGAATGTATAGAATTGTCCAATCAATATGTTGTACATCTAAAACTAATATACACTGTATGTTAATTATACTTCAAAAAAAAAATCCAAACTCCTGACAATGCCATAGGACCTTTGTGACCTGGCTCTGTCTCTTCTTAGACTTCATTACCTGAGCTCCTCAGTCTCTACTGATTAATCACACTGGCCTCATTCCTTCTTTCACCTGGGTCTTTTCACTAGTCATTGTCTCTCCCTGGATACTCTCCACTTTCTTGGTTCCTCCATAACTTGCTGATCCCAACCCAAATATTACCACCTTTGTGAGTATTTCCATTACCCACACAAATTAAATGACTTCACCAAGTCACTCTACATGAAATATTTGCATAAAGCTTAATTTTTTTCTTAGGTAATTATTTATTGGATTTATTTATTTATTTATCCTTTATTTATTTATTGGTGTATTAGTGTTCTCTAGAGAGGCAGACCAATAAAAGAAAGATATACAGATGATGATAGAGATAGATAGATAGATAGATAGATAGATAGATAGATGATAGATGATAGATAGATAGATAGATAGATAGATAGATGATAGAGACAGAGATTTAGCTTTATTGTGAGGGACTGGCTCATGTGATTATGGAGAATTCCCACAATCTACCATCTGCAAACTAGAGACCCAGGAAAACTGGTGGTATAATTCAGTCCAAGTCTAAGGCCCAAGAACTAAGGGAGCCAATGATGTAAATCCCAGCCTGAGAAAAGAAAAAGATGAAGTCAGATGTCCCAGCCCAAATAGTGAGGCAGAAAGAAGGAATAAATTCCTCTTCCCTCTGCTTTGTGTTCTGTTCAGACCCTCAAGGGATTGGCTGATGCCCACCTACACTGAGGAAGGCAGATCTATCTTCCTGACTCCACGAGTTCAAATTCTAATCTCTTCCAGAAACTCCTCACAGACACACCCAGAAATAATCCAATCCAGGCACCCCATGTCCAGTCATGTTAACACATAAAATTAACCATCACAATTAGATTATTACCCTTTTTCTGCAGAGAACTTTAAGTACCATGATAGCAAGAACCTTCTCTGTACTATTGACTTCTGTATCCCCAACATCCAGGACAATGCCTGACACATACAAACGTAACAGTTATCTGTTGCTGTGTAACAAAGTATTTCACAGGTTGTGGCACACAGTAAGAGACATGAATTATCTCACACAGTTTCTGTGTGTCAGTAATTTGGGAGTGGTTCTGTTTAAGGTCCCTCATGAGACCATCATACACTTATTTCTACGCTATCTTCTTGGTTACGTAGGTTAGTCCTATTCACTATGGGAGAGGCCTACCTCCTGGTGAATACCAGGAGGCCATCTTTGAGGCTGGCTACCAGACTAAGTGTTCGATAACACTTAGCCCCATGAATTTGAACTGCATGGGTCCACATACACATGGAATTTTTTCAATAAATATAGTACAATATTGTAAATCAATTTTATTTTCCTGATGACTTTCTTAATATTTTTCCTCTCACTCACTTTATTGTAAAAATACAGCATATAATACATATAACACACAATCTCTTTGCTAAGGTTTTGGGTCAAGAGCCATTTGGGAGAGTCAAAAATTATATGCAGATATTTTTATGGTGTAGGAGGTCCGCATGACTAACCCTTGCATTGTTCAAGAGTTAACTAACTGTTATTGATGAATACTCATGATTAAATAGTCAAAAAAAAAAGAATCTGAGTGCTTGGATTTACACTATGGCTCTGACACTAGCTTACTGTGTAGTTTTGGCAAATGATTTAACTGAGGTTTCCAGATCTATAAAATAAAATTGCTTCAAGTATTAAATTACATATCAAATATAAAAGCACTTAACATGATGTGAAGCATATAATAAGTGTTCAACAAATGTTGGCTATTTTTTATTATAGTTACTATTAATTCTTGGTCATAAGTCTCCTCTTTAATACTCCTTGTAAGAGTTCATTATTCAAGGAGAGAGAAGCTCACTCATCTAGAGAAAAATGTTCAAATCATTCTATGTGTGTGAGAAAAATCCAAAATATTTTCTAGATTGCCCTGGAAGCAAGATAATTGGTAATAGACTATTTTAAGATTTACTGGAAGGATAATATCAAGGCCACTGGATAAAAGTGATATTTGGGGAAATTGGATCAAGATGGCAGCTGAGCACATGCTTTGGTCACTCTTCCTACACAAATGGAAATAGAAAATCAATACTCTTGCTGGAATATAGGAAAGTGTCCCATCAGCAGACCAAAGACTTTTAGGATTCATAAAAAAAGAGAAAGCATTTGGGCACTATAGAAAATAGAAAATATTTATGTTGGTCACTGTCCTCAGTTCTTGGACCAGAACTCCTAAAACCCTTGTAAATTCCTAAGTGATAAGAGCATGAGGAGCAACTTTTGCTCTAATGAGGTCACTCTGGGTGGGCTCCTGGATGGCTCCTCGTTGGGGGCTGGTCACTAGAAAGACAGAGCTATGATTAGAAGCTTGGAATTTTCAGCTCTACCCCTCATTCTCCAGAGAGGGAAGATGGGCTAGAAGTTGAGTTAGTAATTGATCATGCCTATATGAGAAAGCCTCATAAAATCCCAGTAGCAGAGGGTTCAGAGAGCATCCAGGTGAGTGAACACATCCATGCTGGGAGGGTGAAGCATCCCAACTCCACAGGGATAGAAGCTTATTTACTCAGGACTCTCTTAGAACTTTGTGCCTGTATCTCATCATCTGGCTATACATCGGTATCCTTTATCATATCCTCCAGTAAACTATAAACATACGTGTTTCCCTGAGTTCTGTGAGTCACTTTAGCAAATTAATTGAACCCAAAGAGGGAGTCATTGGGACCTCCATCTATAGCTGATTGGTCCAAAAGACAGGTGAGAATCTAGGCTTGCAATTGACATTTGAAGTGGGGGGAGGGCAGCAGGGAACAGTCTTGTGACCTGAATCCTTAACCTTTGGGAGCTGTTGCTATCTCCAGGTAGATAGTGTCAGAATTGAGTTAAATTGTCGGACACCCAGTTGAGGTCACAGAGAACTGCTTGGTAGGGGAAAACCTCTACACATTTTCTGACCAGAAATGTCAGAAGTAAAGTGTTTGTGTGAGTAGATAAGAAATAAATTGAACTGAGGTTTTCCCGTATAACAAAAGGCAGAAAGGAAAGACTGGATTTTTCATTTTGAGCCCAACCATACATTGTTGATGCTGATGTCAGATGGTAAAGACTATTTTGAGGGCATTGAATGCATGTTATTTAAACTGTTTCAATACTAGGAATCTATCTTAAAGATACATACTAAAATATGTACCAAAGAATTACCTGTGTGTTTGTAAGTATATTCACCAAAACATTTTTCTATAATTGCAAAAAATTAGGAACAACCAAAAGGTGTATGAATGATCATCATTAAAGAAATTATGAACAGACTCTTAAATTCAGAGAAGAAACTGATGATTACCAGAGGGGAGGTGGGTGGGGAAATGTGTGAAAAAAGTGGAGAGGATTAAGAGTACACTTATCATGATGAGCACTGAGTAATACATAGAATTGTTGAATCACCATATTATACACCTGAAATTATAATACCATACATTAACTATGCTGTTAAATGAATGAATAAAGAAATAAATATTATGAAACACTATGCAGACTCAAAAAACTATTTAAAACTTCATATATACTGACATGGAGAGTTCTTCAGAATATATTATTCCTTATTTCTTACTATTATTTATTTCCTCATGTTTGAAATCTTATGAAAAGAGCAAGTTGTGAGAAAAATGTAATGTCACTTTTGTAAAAATAAAGTCATGTACTTATGATTAAACATATAATACATGTACATAGGCATGTGTGTGTATAAAAGCACAGGAAAAAATCAGAAACTTAAAAATCACTTAACTGCAGTGATTCAGTCAGAGTTCACTCAGGAATCCAAAATCATGAAACTTATTTCAACACAGAGAATTTAATTTAAAAAGGTGTTAAATAGGGATCCCTGGGTGGCGCAGCGGTTTGGCGCCCGCCTTTGGTCCAGGGCGTGATTCTGGAGACCTGGGATCGAATCCCACGTCGGGCTCCCGGTGCATGGAGCCTGCTTCTCCCTCTGCTTGTGTCTCTGCCTCTCTCTCTCTCTATCTGTGTGACTGTCCTAAATAAATAAAATTAAAAAAAAAAAAAAAAAAAAAATAAAAAGGTGTTAAATAGGTATAGAGTTCTTAACTAGGTAACTGGAAGTTATGACAGAGGTAGTAACTACAGGAAGCAGCAACCACTTCCAGGGCTAGAGGAACAGAGAGAAGAGACTGGAATTATGAAAACTTAAAAGAGCTTAGAAAAGTAGCCATGGAAAATTGAACACCAATAAAAAATAAATTTATTTAAAAAAAAAAGAAAGAAAGAAAAGTAGCCATGGAGGCCCAGAACCTCTGCAGAGAGGAGAATGGCCAGCTGAGGCTGGTGCTTCTGAGGGGCCATAACGAAACTCATCTGCAAGAGCTGGAAGAGCTGCAAACTGAATTCAGCTATTTCTACAAGAGGAAATCACCACTGCTGGAGTGGCATTAATAAGAACAGACGTCCACAGGAAGCAGACAGGAAGTCCACAAGAAGCAGATGAGAAGGAAAGATTCTCTACTTCTCCTCCCCTTTGCAGTCCCCCTCCAGCCCACCTTTGGCAGAGCCTATCAGAGCCAAATATGGCTTTCAGAGTTCCCCTTCCAGGATCCCAAAGCAGACTAAGTATCAGTCAATGACTCCACGCAGAGTCAGAATAATTCTAGTGGTGAAGGGTCTTCCTGAGATGGTGTTGACAAAGCTTTGAGGCTTCAAGCAGATGCCTTTCAAATTCTCTGAGATATAGTGAGCAATTATCTTCTATGATGAGCAAAATGCCTCCAAATCCATGGATCACTATTCAGAAGCAAGGTAGGGCTGGAAACTAGTAATTCAGTTACTCAAGGAAGCACTTCTCAACTCAAAACAGCATATATTTCCATTTCTGTGGAGCAGAAGAGTCTTTTATGTTTAATTTTTATCAAGCTGTGAAATGAGGTTTTAGCTGTGGGTGTCTCATTGATACCAGCCGTGCTCAGGGGGCTCTGTATCTCCAGTGTCTTTAATATTAGGCCCCCACAATGTCCCCCATTAGCAAGAGCACAAAGCCCAAATGAGAAAGCAACTTTTTCCTTTAAAACTTTCCATAGTTTCCTTTCCTCACAATTTTTTGTCAATTTTATTCATCCTGTTATCTCAGAAAGCCCCATTCAGTATCAGTAATCAGTATTAGATGCTCAGCAAAAGAATGTCTGAATCAATACAAGCTTCAAGGGAGCCAACCTGCCTTTTCCATACAGAGGACTAATGGGATTATGGGGTGTGTGTGTTAGAGAGAGAGAGAGAAAGAGAGAGAGAGAGAGAGAGAAAAGACAAGGTTTAAAGTTTTGCTTTTCCAAGACATCTGAGAAAGCCAACTGACACTTGAAAAAAATAAATAAAACAGCTCTTACAAGTTTCCCTTAACGCAGAGAAGCTGATGTGCATTAGAATAATATCATTCTAAGTCAGCCCCTTGATTTTCTGTCCAGAGTTAGGTCCGTTTGTATTTTTTGGAAAGCTGGATGGTAGAAAAACTAGTCTCCCCCACACACAGACCTCCAAGCATAGAACCAATGAAGTACTAGGAATGGCAAAAGTTCTGTTGGTTTTCCCGCAGACACTCTTGGTCTAAGCTTTAAGTTGATATCCAGAGAAGTGAAACAATCTATTCCAGAGCCATACAGCTGCAGAGAGGTCTCTTACTTCCTTGGTCAGTCCTGTGTCTGTTGTGCCCCAGGCTTTTCCATCTTCGTAAATGCATATGGATCGAGAAGCAGAACATGAAATGTTCACCAGGAGTCCCCTTGGGATCAGCAGACGGTGTGTTAGAAAGAAATAGTTGATAATGCATTGAGAATACAGTTTAAAACCCAAAAGGTAAATTCTAGGAATTAGAGATAGTTTTTCAATTATTTCCAAAGAATGGGTTCTATTAATTGGAAATTTACTGACTTCTATCCTGAGTATGGGAAGGCAGATCAGGGTCAGGAACTGTGATAGAATAGTTCTGTTTTAATAGAGTGGTCAGCAAAGTAAAATTTGGATCAGAGTGTAATAATCCTGGGGAAAAGAAGAGAAACCAGCAAAACTGTGCATTATTTTGGAAAGAATGGGGATGGGAGGACATTAGCTACTTTGCCAGAGATGAACTTTGGGGAAGAAAAATGTCTAAGAGGAATTCTTAGATTATTGGCTGAGTTGCATGTGTTATCAACTCCTCTGTTGGTGAGGGCAATGTTAGCTGGTGAAATAAATGAACCCCCAAAGTTCAGGGTTGAACATAATTTCTCACTTATGGAAAATCTAAGGTAGATGCTCCTGATCAGTGAACAGCTTTCTTCCACATGGTGATTCAGGGATTCAGGCTCCTTTTACCCTCTGAGTCTGCCACCCCCTTTGAGTTTTTGCTTCCAACTGGTGAGAAGAGAATAAGACGTTGAAGAAGGCACACCCAACTTCTTTAAAACTCATACTGAGAAATGAAGCACATCACTTCTATCCACATTCCACTGGCATAAACAAGTCACATGGGACTCCCTGGATTGAAGGGAGCTTGTAAAGGTCATAAATCTATGTAGGATCTGCCAGATGTGAAATGGAGAACAAATTGTGATGTGTGGCTAGATATTGCTGTAACATTGCTTCCCTCATTCCTCCTAGAAAATCTTCAATGATGTCAATATCACTTCTTAAACTTCTGAAAGACTGGATTGTTTAGGGAGAACTTGAAATTCTGTGACTCGGGGAAGCCCAAGTGGCTCAGCAGTTTGGCACCTGCCTTTGGCCCGGGGCATGATCCTGGAGATCCAGGATCGAGTCCCACATCGGGTTCCCTGCATGGAGCCTGCTTCTCCCTCTGCCTGTGTCTCTTTCTCTCTGTGTGTGTCTCTCATGAATAAATAAATAAAATCTTTTTTTAAAAAAAGAAATTCTGTGACTGGAGTGAGGAAGTGAGAAAATCAGTCTGTCCAAGAGACCAAGGAACAAAACAGTGGCTGACACCTGGCTCACACGTATGTGCAGTACACACTTCAGGGGCATATTTGTCTGTACGGATTAGCAACTACTCTTCCAAATGAGTCCAAACTGGAATTCAGAGCCTAGCAGTTTCTGTAACTGGCTCGCTGGATATAAGTTATACACAAGCTGCCATGTAGTTGTGTAGGAGGTTTGGGTTACAATTTTGACAGGAGAAGGAGGGAGAAACAGTCCGAGTTCTCCTGTGGAGAAGTAGGTGGAAAGGAGGATAATAAAGAGGCTGATAGGGGAACTGCCTGACCAGACCATTTGGATACATTTTCAACCCTCGAAGGAGAGGATGTAGGACTGGAAGCTGAAAATGCTGTTTCCATAAAGGTTGTGTTTCATAATACGTGGTAGGATTACACTCCCTGGATCCCTTTTATTTAAGTTTAGCCATGTGACTAGTTTTGACCAATGAATTAGGAATAGAAGTGATGTATGTCAATTTCAGACTGAGCATTTAATTTCTGGTGAAGATCTTCCCAGGCCCCCTTTCCATCTGTCACAGTAACTGCAATATTCAAGATGGTAACCACCCCATCAGCCTGTACCCTTACCTGGTTACATGAACAGGGCACCACTACAGAACTGCAATAGTCATGTGGTAAGGGAACAAATTAACCTTTGCTCTTTGGGGCCTCTGAGATTTTGAAGTGTTTGCTATTAAAGCAAAAACTAACCTCACTTGACTGATACAAAGCTCCTGGTGAGACTGTAGAAAAAAATGTGCTGCTTTCCAGTAGAAGACAGTGTAACAAAGATCAATGAACCGTCTCCTCACTTTCATCTCCAAGCAAGCAACACCAGCAACTGTAGTAGCAACAAAATAGTGATATCATATCCTTGAGAATCAAGAAACAGGTAAAACAACTGCCTTTGAATGGGGTGATGTGACCTGGCCACCACCACTGCTAGTCGAGCTCACTTCCACAGCTGCTTCCAAAAATGAATTCCCATTGATCCTTATCTCTCTTTCACTTGTTTCTAGAGGCAAAGACTCAGGAGGGGGCATCCAATTGGCTGAGTAGAAGTTACATGTTATACATAAGAAACAACAGGTGTTGATGAGGATATGGAGAAAAAGGAACCCTTGTGCATTATTGGTGGGAATGCAAACTGGTGCAGCCACTGTGGAAACCAAGAAGGAAGTTCCTCAAAAAGTTAAAAGTAGAACTACCCTAGGATCCAGTAATTCCACTACTGGGTATTTACAAAAAAATACAAAAGCACTAATTCAAAGGGGGTACATGTGCCTCTATGTTTATAGCAGCTCTGTTTACAATAGCCAGACTATGGGTTGCCTGAGTGACTTAGTGGTTGAGCATCTGCCTTCAGCTCAGGGCATGATCTCGAGGTCCTGGGATTGAGTCCCACATCGGGCTCCCCGCAGAGAGCCTGCTTCTTTCTGCCTATGTCTCTGCCTCTCTCTCTCTCTCTCTCTCTCTCTCTCTCTCTCTCTGCCTCTCATGAAAAAATAAATAAAATCTTTTTTAAAAATAGCCAGACTATGAAAACAGCCCAAGTGTCCAGAGATAGAGGAATAGATAAAGAAGATATGATACACACACACACACACACACACACACACAAACTGGATTATTACTCAGCCATAAAAGAAAGAATTAAATCTTACCATTTGCAACCACATGGATGGAGCTAGGGAGTATAATGCTATGTGAAATAAGTTAGTCAGAGAAAGACAAATACCATGTGTTTTCAGTCATAGGTGGAATCTAAGAAACAAAACAAATGAGCAAAGGAATAAGAGAGAGAGGCAAACCAAGAAACAGACTCATAACTATAGAGAACAAACTGATGGTTACCAGAGGAGAGGTGGATGGGGGGGAATGGGTGAAATAAGTGATGCAATTCAAGAGTACACTTATCGTGATGAGCAGTGAGTATTGTATAGAATTGTTGAGTCACTATATTATATACCTGAAATCAATATGACACTGTATGTTAACAATACTGGAATTAAAACAAAAAAACTTAATATAAATAAGTAAATAAGAAATAACATCACATGTTATAACAGACATCAAGGGGCCAAGAGAAAGAGGGTCTCCATTCTCGGCAGACAGCACCTTTGATCCTTCAACATCACACTCAATGAGAAGGTTCTCTAGCACAGGAAATGACCTGGATACTAGAAAGCAAAAATAAAGATGACAAATCCCTTTACAAAGGGATTCCATAGGTTTGCTTTGACCTTGACTCTGCCCCCTCCCATCCCTGCTCTATTTTTTTCGCAGTTGGAATTCTCGGCCTCAGATTCTCCTACCATAGGATTTTTCTGTAACAGCCTTTGTGGTTGAAAGGAGAATTCTGTATTCACAACCCACCAAGGTAACAACACAGATCTTTTGAATAGGAGTTTCATGATTCACCTTAAAGAAAGCATTGTGCAATGCCTATTGGGTTCAAACTCTGCCAACAGGTAAATGTCTTCTTGCCATAAGCTAGATGCCTAGTACATCAGTCTGCCCTCAATCCCTTCATCTACAGGCCAAGCAACTTTGAACAAGTCAAACTTCTTAACCCTGGATCTTTGTACCTGTAAAGAAAGGTTAACAATCCCTGTCTTTGCAGGCTTGTTATGAGAAGTAAATGCAATAACATGGGAGGGTGGCTGGCAAAGTGCCCAGCACATAGGAAGGTCTCAAATATGGTTGTTCATTTATCCTCTCTAAAATTTTATAAGCTAGTTAGGAAGACCAGACACATCTTTTCTGTGAGCTGAAAAGGAGTTTTAAAATCATGCTATTCTGGAGTTTTTAAAAATGGACTCAGCTGGGTAATTCCCCTTTGCAAACACATGGAACCCAAAATATAAAACAAATAAGGCCAAGCTGTTCTGGCTGGAGCTGTGGAGGATCTTGGAGCCCAGCCTGCTGGGCTGATCAAGAATGATCCACATCACTTCATACTGCCCTGCTGTATCCAGGAAGCAGCCTTCCCACCCAACCACTGAACTGGATGGCTCCATGAAGCACAGATAGAAAGCCATTATCTACCTCAAACACTTATTCAACAGGCTGAGAAAATGAAGATCAGAGAGAAGTAATTTGCCCAAAGATCCCATAGAAGTTGGTTGCCTTTTGAATGTCAGTTGCTGCTGATACTTAAAAACTCATTTGGATGATGGAGAGACAAGTAATAAAGAAAGTACTATGAAATGTTAATTGTAGAATCTAAGTGTGGGTATATGGGTGTTCACTGTAAAATTCTTCCAAAGTGGCAAAAATTTCTAGCCTAAAATTTTGGGGAAAAATCTGGAGGAGAAGCTTAAAACTTTGAGGTCAAGAGGCCAATCAGGTTTCTAGAAAGTAAAATGGTCTCAAGTTTACAGTTTATCTATTTCAAGATTTTTAAATATTTATGTATCTAAATTGTGCAATCAAAAAAAATTTAAAAAAAATAAATTGTGCGATCATGTGCGGGTAGACTTAAGTTTTTTTCCTTGTCAGGACATCCGAAAAGATAGTAGAGTGCATGTTGGCTGTGGATTTCTCTTGGATGCCAAAATTACCAAAAGAAATGTGGAAAAACTCTTAAGAGAATGAGTTTACAGAAGAAATCACATGAGTGATTTAGAAAAGCTGCAATTTTTGGACAAAAGAATCAACTGTAGAATCTAGAAAAGTAGTCTTTTTTTTTTTTTAGAAAAGTAGTCTTACTTGAGAAAGTGGTCTTTCATAGATTTGTGTTGATAATTTCTATCTGAAGTGCAATCTTTCTACACGTATGCACAGCAGGCACACACCAGGAGTTGGTCAGGAGAGGCCAAGGGCAGAGGTCCACATTCTAACACCATGCTGTGAGTAGATTAGAGAATAATGACTATAGTTGAGGAAAGGAAGGATAGAAGGAAGGAAGGAAGGAAGGAAGGAAGGAAGGAAGGAAGGAGAAAAAGAAGAAAGAAAGAAAGAAAGAAAGAAAGAAAGAAAGAAAGAGAAGAAAGAAAGAAAGAAAGAAAGAAAGAAAGAAAGAAAGAAAGAAAAGAAAGAAAAGCAGAAACCAGTAATGCCAAAAAGCAAATAACACTTTCCATGTCAAAACAACAGATTTCAACAAATAGCTCTCTATTTTCAAGAGAGGGAAAAAAAAATGGTGGCCCTAAAAATAGATCAAGATTATCCAAGCTCTGAATAACAAGAGTCCCTGGAGGAATAGGGAAGGTAAGTAACCTTGAAATCTTAATTAAGGAAGTAAGGGGGAAAACATTTCTTAGATCTATTAAAGGGACCTCAGCAAGCAAATGGAAGAAATTCACAGACTGTGGCCAAAATGTCCCTAAAAGAAAAGCCCAAATCATGCCATTATAAACAGTGTAAACAGAGGAAAGAAAGAAAGCAGGGTGCTAAGAATAAAGGATTGCTCATTGGGAAGGAATGAGCAACTAGTACAGAGGATAGGAACCAGGATTCGCAGTCAGCAGACGAGTTGCCACTTAGCAGCTGTGTAGCTTATTCATCCCATCATGTTATGGTAGCCAGTTTATTCCATCTTGTCTCTCAGCCCATTTATGAAATGGGGTAACTGTATCTGCCTCCCACAGTAGTTACAGGAATTGAGTAGAATAGCCCCTACTGGTGGTCTTCACACCTCCTCAAGGGCTGCTGTGACAGGGTGAATGGGTAAAAGGAGCTCAGAGAAAGGGGGGGCTTCCCTGCCCCAGCTCCCCCAGGCAAATCATTCCAATTATACCCGTCTCCCATATATTAGTCTTCTTAATAAGACTGCAGAGAACCTGCTGTAGTAGGAAAAAAAGTGTGAAAACCACTAACCAGAGTGAAGGTATTTGATGAACTGGATAGCACCAATCTAACATATTAGGATCTATTCCTTCATATATTCATCAGATAGAGATGGTGCCTGGAGCTGTACTAAGCACTGGAGAGATAGCAGGGAGCAAAATAATGGAGAAGACAGAGGGTAAACACATGTGCTGATAAACACATAACAGGTCAAGGGCTCCAGAGAAACACAAAGTGAGGTCAAAGGATTGGGCGGTTGAGAGTGTCCTTTTAACAGGGTGGTTAGAAAAGACTTTGCTGATAAAGTGATGTTTGAACAGACCTGAAAGGAGGGGCTGAACCATGCAGGCGTCTGGTGGAAGAATGTTCCAAGCACAGACAGCAGTAAGGGATAAGAGAGATAAAGAGAGGAATCCATGAACAAGATGACACAGGGCCTTGTCGTCCACAGAAAGGACAAGGCACTTCATTCTAAGTGAGATAAGGAGCTATCAGGGGGGTTGGAACAGAGCAGGTACATGATCTTTGCATTTTAGATGGATCTTTCTGGCTGCTTGGGGAGAAGAGATTGCAGAATCAGAGTGGAAAAGGAGCAGAGACGGGGAATTAGAGGTGTCAACAGTGAGTAATGATGTATTCAGGATGTATTTTAAAATGAGAGCTGGCAGGATTGTTGGTATTGAATACAATGTGAGAAAGAAGAGTCTAGGGTGACCCTAAAGTTTTTAACTGGATGACTGGTAGATTAGACTTGTTGAGGTGTGAACAGGGGAGACATAATACAGGGGAATTTGGGTGGGAAAAGGAAAAGATTAGGGAGTCCTGCTTTGGTAGTTTAGCTACCAAAAGAGATGTCTCTTTGACTCAAGAGAGGAGATGTCAGCCAGACAGCTGGACATGCAAGTCTGGGTATGGAGGAGAGACTAGTGAGAGCTCATCTCGTCATGCCTGGATGCTACTGAATCTTGCGGAGAGGGGGGCTGGAGACATCTCTAGAGAATAAAAGGACAAGTGGGGAAGGTGTTAACAGTACTTATCAAAGATTACTTTAGAAGAATAACCTTTAACCTATGGCACCCAACCACACATTAAAAGGATGAAGTGTACCTACATAGGTAATGTAAATATTGTTCTGTCATCTTACCATAAAAGATATCTTACCTGAAAAGATAAGAAGGAAAAACATGAAGGTGCAGGTTCCGAGACACAAAAACTATAACAAAAAAGTAGGGCTTAGGAAGATGGGAGAGGCTCTAAGTACATCTCCCACCCACTGTAACATTCAGGTCCAGAGCTCTGAACCCTTTTGGAGGTTCAAAGACGTCAAGAACGGGAAAAAAACAAACAAACAAAAAAAAAAAAAACAAGATAATTTGAACTAAATAGATTTAATTGCAAAACAGAATTAGATTGGTGGGAAAAGTGTCCTTCTGGTTGTATTCAAGTAGAAATAGGAAAGCTCCAGATATTTAAAGGAAATAATATTTGTAATGAGAGAAAACAAAGAACTTCATTAAGTAGAAAATAAGACAGGTTGAAGGAGAAAAGGATAAATATGATTGTACCATTAAGCAGTAATAGGCTGCATTCAGCTTCTAGTTTTAAATATCATCTACTTAGCAGTCCTGAAAGAGCCTTTCCCTACTTTTAATTAAAATGTCTTTTAAAACCTAGAAAAATTAAAATTCACATCTCCATGAAAAACTAGGACCAATCGCCAACCTATTTCTCCATAGAATTGGGGAGATCTTCCTTTATGAAAACAGATAGGGAATGGAAGAAAACACACAACCCAGGGCTCATTGGGGCTGAAACAGACATATGTCCTTCCTCCCTTCTCCCATATTTGCTCTCTGGTTTGAGGTCTGTGTTACCCAAAACCTGAGCTCTATCCTCTCTCCTGCAAGAATGCTGATTTTTTTTTAGACCATCAGAGTGCAAGTCCTCTTCCTTCAAACTCTTCCTCCCCTAGCCCAAATCAGGAGCTCTTTTCAACATTCAGTAGAACCTACCATCCCCAGAAAAGAACTGGTCACAGTGGATGGAATAGCTCATGGGAGCATAGAGTCTGAGGCATTTTAGAAAGTAAAATCTTGGGGGAGAAGGTTCCCAGGAAGAGCCACTTAAGAGCTAGCTATCAGAGCAGTATATTCTCGAAGGGAAGGGTTTCACTTCCTACATGTGTTAAACCATAGGCCTTGGGAGTGAAAGGTCCCACGTTGGCCAACAAAGTCTCTCTTAAGTAACTATGCCATATATTGGAAGTTGGGCTTGGAGCTGTGTTTACTGAATCTCTGAGAAGGATGTGAACCCAGTAGGCAAACTCATATTCAGCCATGAGCAAAAACTATGACAAAGCATATCTCCCTTCTGTCAAGGAGAAGAGACACAATCACCACCACAACCCTAAATAAATATAATCAACACCAACATCAAAGACCTACTCAAACAAAAACGTAGACCGAGTGGGAAAGAATGTCACTATCTAGACTAGAAAAAAGCAAATCACTAAAATAAAGAAAAAGGGACTCAGTCATTTAAGCATCTGCCTTTAGCTCAGGTCATGATTTCAGGACCCTGGGATCAAACCCCAAGTCAGACTCTCTGCTCAGAGTAGGGGAGTCTGCTTCTCCCTTTGTTCCTCGCCCCCCTCCCACTCATGCTCTCTCTTTCTCTCTAAAATAAATAAATAAAATCTTTGAAAAATAAAATCAAGAAGAGAATTTTAGAAAACTTATTTTTGACAGGACACATCTGACTCTATGTCTCAGGAATAGAAAGCCATCAAAAAGAAAAAAAAAGAACATACAGAAATGAAAACACAACAAAATAAGAAGGGAACTAAATGAGATGAGAAAAAACGTGCTAAGAAATTTGAAATGGGGCAGCCCGGGTGGCTCAGCGGTTTAAGCACCTGCCTTCGGCCTAGGGCATGATCCTGGGGTCCTGGGATCGAGTCCCACGTCAGGCTTCCGGCATGGAGCCTGCTTCTCCCTCTGCCTGTGTCTCTGCCTCTCTCTGTGTCTATCATGAATAAATAAATAAAATCTTTTTAAAAAAAAAGAAATTTGAAATGTCATTGGGCAAGGGACATAGCTGTTTTGTTCAACAGTATATCACTAAGGCCTAACACAGGGCCTGTATGCCACCAGTCTATGTTCCAAAAGTCTTCAGGAGACCAAACAAAGCACCAGAGGACCATTATTTCACATCATAAATATTAAAATATATTGGTTTTCTTGTAAAAGTAGTTCTCTATCAGTCGTTTATAGATCTTGGGGTTTTTTGCTTAATACCCTGATAATCTAATCATAATCTATCAGACGAATATTTATGAATAACCAACAGTTCACACTTCTGAGAAATTGGATGCAATTGGGGAAATAGGAACATACAATGGAATAAAGTCAATTAGATCATACGGAATGTCGGAGGCTGACCGTGTCCTCCAGAATTCGTATGTTGAAACCAAATTCCCAACCGGATGGTATTTGGAGGTGGAGCCTTTGGGAGGGGATTAGATCATAACAAAGCCACCGTGAATGGGATTATTGCTTTTATAAAAGAGACCCGAGAAAGCTCCCACCGTGCAAGATCATAGTAAGAAGACAACTGTCTAAAAACCAGGAAGCAGGCTCTCACCAGACACCAGATCTGCGAGTGAGGATTTGGACTCCCCAGCCTCTGGAATTGTGAGAAATAAATTGCTGTTTTTTTTTTTTAATAAACCACCAAGTTTATGGTGCTTTTGTGATAGCAGCTTGAATGCTCTAAGACATGGGTTACTATGTGACTCCAGCCTTATTAAGGCTATGCCCTAAAGAGTTAGGTTAATGGCACTTCTCCAGATTTGGAGAGACATTTAGGGCCATTTAAAACCATTAGGATCAGTACCTCTTTCGGTTTGGATACATGTGTACTTGCCTTCCTCTTGTTCAAAATAACTCCCTATGCTATCAATGTCTCTCCATCACATTAGGTAAAGGATGTAATAATTGTACAGTACTCTCTCTTGCTCAGAGTGTTTTTGCATCCATTATGTCATTAGAGCTTCACGGCAACCCAGAGAAGTAGATCAGGTGTCCGCCTGTGTCCATTCTGAAGAGGTAAGCAGCGGAAGGAAAGAGAGCGCTGTGGCTTCCCAGCACACGGAGGGGAAAAGACAGTAGACACCTATCCCTCTTCATGATGCTTAGTCCCCCTTGCAGCGGCAATTTAACTGCAGGACACAGCGCTCAAACCTAGCATATGACTCGTGGAGACCTTAGCCAGCAAGCACGCGGAGGACTTCCTCATAAGGGCTGGCTGAGAAACTTCTAGAATGACAAGTGGCTAAGATCCTTTAAAACTATAAACAAAAGCATAAGAGGTGTGGATCACTTTGGGGGAGTAAGGCATACAAGGGGTGTGGCAGGATGGTTCTGTTGATAGGTTCTAGCTCTTGGCCTGGGTACTGGTACACGAGGACGTTCAGACTGTGATTGTTCATTGCACCGCGTGTACGCTTACGATCTGCGCACTTCTCTGTGTCAAGGTTACGGGTTCGATAAAGGTGGGACTCACTTTAGGGCTCAGATACTTTCTTATTCCTTGCTTGCCTTTTCCTTATGTCCCTCCGTGTTTTGTATTCTTTTTTTCTCTCCTCTCCCAGGGTGGATCACCCTACTTGTTAAAACTGTGCTACAGCAAATGTTGGTCAATGATGTGCCTTGTGGTAGTGATTAAATCAAATCAAACACATTTGTCACTGAAGAGAGGGCCTCCAGCTGTTTATCTGGGAAATATAATTGAATACTAATGGGATAAACACTAACTTGCCCGTTTTATTTTCACTAAAGGTGTGGGGCTACAATCAGAGAAGGTGAATTTCTCTTCATCTAAATACAAAGGAAAATTTTTTTAAACATACGAAACCTCTTCAAAATTTAACCCGGATGATTCATCATCACCTCGTGTCACTCCCCTAAAGGGAAGCAAACAAGATATTCTTATTTACATGGTACAATTGGTACTCTAACCCCAAACTTGCTACGCTCTCTCGACCTCTGGAAGAACCCATCCATGCATTTCTCGCTGCGTTGATTCAGTCTGCGATGCCCAGAGAGGCTTGTTACATCCCTGTCCTTGAACCACGCTTAGTATCACATAGCAGTTACCCTGGGTTGGGCAGAAATGATAACTGGCTCTCTTTCAAGTTATTTAACAACTTGAAAAGTAGATTTATGATGTAAAAGACTGTGATATTGCAAATGGAGCAAAAAGTTTGAACAAAACTATTTTACAAGGAAAAAAAAATCCCTAATGACATTCTAGAATACTTCGGAAACATCCTCAGCATGCTCCAAACTGAATCACAAACTCAAGCCCCCCCCCCCCACTCTGAGGAAGCTTGCCATCTCAGAGAGGTGAAGAACATTCTGAAAAAAAAAAAAAATAACAAGCACAGACCCAAGAAAGACTCCCAGATAACGAGGCTAATTTGGATCAAGCATCTTTGGACTAGTTGGTCTTCCAAGTTACAAAGCTGTAAGGCACAGCTTCCAATGTAGCTTTTTGTTGTTGTTGTTGTTAAAGATTTTATTTATTTATTTATTCATGAGAGACACAGAGAGAGGCAGAGACACAGGCAGAAGAAGCAGGCTCCTCTCAGGGACCCCGATGCAGAACTCAATCGCTGGATCAGGGATCACACCCTAAGCTGAAGGCAGATGCTCAACCACTGAGCCACCCAGGTGTCCCTCAGTGTCCCTTTTTTTGGATGAAATCTCAGACACAGAACTATTAAGCAACATACCCACGGTTCCAAAATAGTAACCCAGGTTCCCAGGACTGTTTTGTGACTGTCCATGAAGATTGCTGGAAATCATATAGGTCAAGCATTAACAGGGGGTGGTGTAACAGGAAATAAATTAAGTTTATAATAAGGATGCTGCCGTAACTGACCACCGTTTGGAAGTGGACTTGGCTAAGACCCGGGGACCCAACAGACCATCAGTGGCAGGGATAGTGGGAGAGGGAAGCAATGGAGTAAACAGGCAGTCCATGTAGGTGGTCATCAGTATCTGAGAAGTCCAGCAATAAGCTATATCATCAGTGGCCTTGTAGAAAGAGACAGCCTGGGATCTGGAAAGTGCATCAGTAGGCAATGGGGACCAACTTCCAGAAGGGCTACAAGTGTTCTGGACACATGAGACCTCACAGACTCTCAAGACCATGGATGCTCAGAAATCAGATTCTATTTCATGCACACATTCAGGCCTGTGCCTCTCTACTTCCTTCCGTTTATCTTTGCCTATGACCCATCACCTCCCACCACTGAGAAGGGTTCCCCCAAGTAAGCCAAAACCATGATAGGAAATAAAATAATGAATCATTAAGATTCCCCCCACACACACACCTCTCTTGGGTAGCCATTCACCTTTGTGTCTCTGGCCAACCTGAGTCTGTTTACTGATCAACCATTTTCAGAGACTCTCCTTGAATTACAACCAGAGAAACGCATCATTAATAGACTTTTTTTTTTTGCTCTGTCAAACCATTTTTACCTTTTCCCCTCAACTATCTTTCCATTCAAAATTCTTTAACAATACACACAAAAGGGAAAAAAGCGGGTCGGCACGCATACTAATAACAGTGTGTTCATTTCTTCTCAAGGCAGCGTGCTAACAGAATCGTGTTACACTTTTGTTTTACCCTTAGCTCTATTCTGTAGCACACAGTTGTTATGCTCTCGCTTGGCAGGCACAGCAGAACCAAAGGGATTATACACTTAGCATCTGGAAATATTCCACTATCATCATAGACCGAAATCTGTACCCTGCCTCTTCCCTCCTGCGCCAAGCCAGTAAAATAAGAAAGAGAAAAGGATACGTTTGCACATCCAGAGCCGCCCCATCAGAGGAAGCCAGCAGGCTAATGAAAATCGCATGTTCTGCGAGCCGGTGACTTGTTCTGGAAGTGAAACCTGCATGTGGCTTGTGAGCGGGGAGAGGACTTGGAAAGACTTAGGTGATAGGTTTTTAACACTGTCAGGGGAAACATTCAAATGCTCAGATTCATGAATATAGCAACATCACATCTTTTCTCCAGAAAACGATGCATAACTCCAGATTCTTCATGAGGCAGGTATACAAAGACCAACCAGCAGCGCTCAATCCAGAGAGTCTGCTAGGCTCCCTCTGGCCACCACCTGCTCCCTGTTGATCTCACACAGGCCAGATTTCCAATTCCTGCCTCTGCAGGAATTTCGACAAGCCAAGGAGCTCTGGGGCCACTCAAGGATAATCAAATCCCCAGAAGTGAAATTGTCACGGACAGGACATCACCCTCAAGGCTTTCAAGTCTTTAATGGCTTGAGGACCGCTTCTGGATGTCTGGGCTTCCCTGAAACTCTACCCAGTTAGAATCTCTGAGGATGAGATCCCAGTATGCCTGGTTGTTAATAGCACCAAACACTAGATGTGCCCCCCCACCTCCGTGCAGAACAACAAGCCCACAGCAGATATTGATTTGTGGATTCATTTACTTTTACATCTCACTCTACCATCTGTGACAGTGAGTGATTTCTTCACTGGAGAGGCTTCCATCACAGAAATATTCCATGGGAGGACATCGGATTGTAAATTAAGAGAGAGAAAATACAAGGGGCATGTCTCCATAAGGAAACCATTAGCCCTGTCACCAGTCCTTTCCCACCTCATCTCGACTCCCGCTGACTCATGCCAATACGGAAAAGGCAAGAGCTTTACCAAATATAGTGTCTAGGTCCTGGGTGCTCAAATAAATAGAATTTTCCCTACCAAAGGGGAGCCAAGATTGAAGGATCCTTATAAAATATGCTCACATAGGTCCAAGCCAAATGCAAATCATGCCCTGGCCCCATTTGGAGAGCTGGCTGTGTGCAGGGAAAGAGCCCAAGCCAGGGAGTTCAGAGATCGCAGTCTGTTTCTGCCTTTGCCTAGTAGTTCTGGAAGTCTGGGCAAATCACCTCTCCCTGGAGCCCCAGTGTCACCAGTGAAACAAGGTTGTAACAAAAGTAGCTGGCTCATCTGTAAGTGAATATTCACGTACTCACCTTCCCTCATCCCCGACTACACCTTCTAATCTGTTCTGGGCTCAGACTGGGAGTCTCAACCAGGAGCATGGAAAGCCTCTGGGTGAGGCAGAGCTTGGTTGCTGCTAAGCCAGCATCTTGACCTCATGTCTCTCTCTTGGCAGGCCCCACCTGGCCCTAACACCTGGGCCACCCTCTGTTGGATCCCCTCCTATCAATCCCAGGCCTGAACTGGAGCAGGAAAGAGGACTGAACCCTTCCAGGCCAGCATCCTAACATTCAGCCTTGATTCCCATGTCCTTGAGCTCCCCTGCCTGCGCTTCTCTGGAGCCTGTTCTGAAACCTAGGCCAGCACTTTGGTTCACCCAAACCAGAGCTACCTAGAATCTCGCCTTTTCCTTTGTTTTCTGCTTTAGTCCAGCTGCTGGACACCTATGGCATATCTCAGACTTCATGTTGGCCTGAAGCCCTAAACCTGAACCCTGGCCCAGTCAGTCATTTGGCCTGTTTCCTCAAGAGGCATTGTCGAAGCCCAGAGTCTGCAGGACTGTCTGACTAGGTGAGCCCCACCCCCTTCCCAGGTGCCCCCATTGCCCAGCTCTGCCCACCTGCCAGTGCCACCTGGGAAGCACCCAGGGATTGCTCGGCCTTTCTTCCATCCACCCCTGCAGTCCCTGCAGCTGGGTTCATGGCCCAAGAGTCTAGCCGACCTTAAGCAAGTAGGCTTTGTGCAACCTCTTCTGGCCTGGCTCATCACTCATACTCCAAGTAAATGAAGCCCCACCCCTTTTTTTGAGCCTGGTCCTCAAGCCTGTTGTCTCCATCTCCTTTAGGAAATGTGCTACCTTGACTTGGAGTGACATCCATTCTGCTGCCACCTCTTCCCCTGGGGCTTGGGTGCTATTGAATACACCCACCTCCGCTGAATACTTTATTTCCTTGGACACTGTATTAGTTTCCTTTGCTGCTTTAACAAATGACCACTAACTGAGTGGTATAAACAATATAAGTTGGGGCACCTGGATGGCTCAGTGGTTGAGCATCTGCCTTCAGCTCAGGTGGTGATTCCAACATCCTAGGACTGAGTCCTGCATCCAGCTTTCTGTGTGGAGCCTGCTTCTACCTTTGCCTATGTCTCTGCCTCTCTCTGTGTCTCTCATGAATAAGTAAATAAAAATCTTTTTTAAAAAAATAAAATAAACAATATAAGTTTATCTTTATTTATAAATTAATCTTTATTATCTGGAGGTCAGAGTCTCAATGGGCTAAAATCAAGGTGACAGCCAGTTCCCTTGGAGCTCTAGGGAGAGTTCATCCCTTATCTGTTCCAGGTTTTAGGGGATGTTCACATTCTTGGCTCATGTTCCTCTTCCAACTTCAAAGCCAGCAATCACATCAGTCTGACCTCTGCTCTCATCCTCACATCTCTGTCTCTCTCTTTCCTGCCTCCCCCTTTCCTCCCGAGGACCCCTGTAATTACACTGGGCCCACCCGGAACAACCTCACTATCTCAGATCCTTAACATGATCACATCTGCAAAGTCTCTTTTGCTCTGTAGATACCAAGATACCATAACTGTAGGTTCTGGGACTAGGATGTGGACAGACCTTGACATTTCTCTCTCCAGTTCTTTCTCCCCCTCTGACCATTCTGCCTTATTTTTCATCAGTGAATCTTAATTTCTCTTAAATGTGAGTGTTCCTAGAACTTAACTGTGGTCCTGTTTCTACTACACATTCCCTATTCACTCACACACAGTCATGGGTTGGTCTTTCACCTGCAGATTCCCAAGTACAGGTCTCCAGCCCAACCCTTTCTCCTGAGAGTCAAACCTATACATCCTACTGTCAAACTCTGGTCCTCTGCCTTGGGTAGATTCCAAGATCAGTGTTCCCAATGGGTGCTGGGCCCTAGCACAGTCAAGAGTGGCCACTGTCAGAGCCTTGACAGGGGGGCCTTTGGGGGTTGTTTTGTCCCTCTTTGGTGCAATGATTGATGAGACAAGGTCATTCTTGCAGAAGAAAGAAATATGGACAGGCAGAGGAATAAACACAAATATCCTCAATTTAATAATCTTACTTTCTTGATACATAAAAAACCCCACCTTCCACATCTTGTTCTCCTAGAGCCTTTTCCCTGAGGGCCTTATCCAATACCAATAACTTAAAAATAGGACAAGGAAGAAAGTAGACCAGATAACAACGGAAATGACTATACTTTATTGAGAAGGGATTGTGTTAAGCATAGTACATAAAATATTTTATCTCATTTAATCCCCACGACAAGCCACTGAGGTATTTTTAATATTAAGTGAAGAAAGTGTTGTTTGGGCACAAACTTGGTGAGCAAATAACTCACCAAGTTCATACAGCCAATGAGAGACAGAGCTGGACTTGAACCAGGGTGTGGCTGACCCCAGTGTTCACGCTGTCAACACTGGCTTCCCTTCTTCTATAAGGCAACACTCACACTTTTGGGCATGCTTTGTCTTCCCATGGTCATTCCAGAATTCTGCAGGTCTATGGAGAAGAATCCCTGGCTCTCTATCCACTAAAATACATGCCACCATTTCTCAGGTTCTGGGGTCAGATTATCCAGCCTCTCGGCCTCTGAGAGGGTTGGAGTCATGAAAGTGCCCCAGGGACAAATTGCCTGGGAACTGCCTGCTCGGTCACCCCAGGCCTCCAGCATGCTTGTGTATAATTTGCACTGGTTGGAGGAAATCATTGCTGGCTATTGATTCTGGAAGCAGCTGAGACAAAGGAAACAAATGCAGCCCAGTAATAACACAGTCGAGGGAGAAAGCTGAGAGGAGAACCCACAGGTTCACTTCACTTCTCAGTGGTCGATAGGCTGTTTATTGAGACTCATTACTCTTCTGCTCCTGGATCTCAACAGCATGGGCATCACCAGGAGCCTCCTCACTCCTGCATTATACTAATGGATACAGATTGAGTTTGTACAGTTTGAGGACAATGGCAGTCTGCTGGAGGAGGTCACTGAGAGGATGTGGTCACCAGTTGGCCCATAAACTGGATCTGGGCAATTCGAGGCTACTCACCCCCTACCTTATCCTTGCAATATATGTTCTGCCCATCATTCCCAAGGTGGGAGCTGCTCCTAGGGTGCAGCCTTGAAGTAAGGTG
The DNA here is from genome assembly GCF_905146905.1 of Nyctereutes procyonoides. Lineage (NCBI taxonomy): Eukaryota > Metazoa > Chordata > Mammalia > Carnivora > Canidae > Nyctereutes > Nyctereutes procyonoides. Next base: position 74,129,942 of record NW_026575126.1, read on the forward strand.
TTGTTGAGACCATCTGGACTGTGTACGTCAAGGCACACAACTCAACACTGAACCCCGTTAGGGCTACTCTATAAACTTTTAAGATGTGGTGGGCAGGTACAGAGATCTACTCACCTTGTAGCTGTCCCAAACAAGGCTCATATGTAAATCTCCTCGCTTAGCCAACCTGCTACCTATTCATCTGGAATGGCCTGCCTCTTCCTATGGTCTCTTCCCACCCTCTATGAACAAGACTGGTTTGTGAACAAATATAGTCCCCCAGTAAAGTCCTGAAAAGCTCCGTGCTGTAATCCTGTAAGGGGTGGGGGGAGGGACAGATGTGCACCTTTCAACCTCCCATCCCCCACCTCCTCCTCCCGTCCCTGCAGCACTTAGATGATTCATTCTGTTGCAAAACTGTTCCAAAAAAAGAACAAGCAAAAGAGAGACAGGGAAGGACAATAATAAGGAAGGGAGGGAAGGTGGGTAGGAGTAAAGGGAGAAGAGGGGAAGAAAGGAAGGAGAGAAGTGGGGAGGACACCTTTCCCCTCTGCCTTGGCATAACATTTTTTTTTCATTATCCTAACATCCACTGAGGTCTCTCAGTACCCTATAACTCACAATGGATGATCAGGAAGAAAGGAGAACACATCAGAACACTGCAGAAGTAGAAGTTGTGTCTGCTGATCCTTAACCACCGACAAGCTTTTGTTACAATAAAGAACTACGAAGTGGGTGGGTGTAGTTGTGAGGCTCTAGAAGACCTTCTGTCTGAAGGACGTGGATACAAAGAGGGTCTGCAGGTATCAACAGGCCGGGCAGAGAAATCCCAATGGTCAGCTGCCAAATTTTCAGTGCAAATTTGATCCCTTCTAAGATAAACATTGAGCAATTTCTCCCCACAGGTCATACCCCCAATTCATTATTTGATAGCTGGCTAGTACTTCTTTAAACCTGGAGTTCTAGAAAGATTTGTAGCAGAAGGAAATGCATAATTTCTTTTCTCTTTTCTTTTCTTTTCTTCTTTTCTTTTCTTTTCTTTTCCCTTTCCTTTCCTTTCCTTTCCTTTTCTTTCTTATCTTCCTTAGGTGAGGCAACACTTTTGTGATTCCCATGCATGATTTTAACTCCCATTATAAATATTTGCTATTCCTGGCTGTTTATGTCCAAAAGTGTTCCTCCAGAAATGCCTCAAAAAAGCACAGGCTGACCACACTATAAAGTCACTCATAAACACAAGAATTGAATGAGTGTCTACTGTATACCAGGCAAGTAAAGGAGTAGGTATTAGGTCACTAGACAAGAATCAGTGGCATAGTGCTGACCTCTTCATCGTCTTCTTAAGTGATATCATGAATGACTAAGAATTTCCACCCTGTGTCAGACCAGTGATCATGCCAGGCACATGTTCTGACTCTCAAAGTGGCACTATGGAATATTTGATGAAGAATGGGTAATTACAAGTGCTACCTTCAACATTCTAAGTCCCCCTGAGTAACCTGATGATACCAGGTTCCCTGACCTGTTGCCTGGCACACAATGGTTCTCATAAAAGAGACCAAGCATGGCAAACTGTGGTGGTGGTCAGACATGGAAGGCCATCGTGTGGGCTTAAAAGCATCACACTCCCACTCTGTGCCAGGCACTGGAATATATACTTTACACACATTCATTCCTTATAAATCCCAACGGACCTGTGGTAGGTCATTTTACATATGAGCAAATGAGCACAGGAGGTAAAGGGACTCATCGTGATCTCTGAAGCGCTCCTGATCCTCTTGCAAGCAGCACTGGCACTTCCACCTGACTTTGAAGAGAGCCTGGGAACACTGGAGAATTCTATACACTAACAATGAGACTGAAGAAAGAGAAATTAAGGAGTCAATCCCATTTACAATTGCACCCAAAAGCATAAGATACCTAGGAATAAACCTAACCAAAGAGGTATAGGATCTATACCCTGAAAACTATAGAACACTTCTGAAAGAAATTGAGGAAGACACAAAGAGATGGAAAAATATTCCATGCTCATGGATTGGCAGAATTAATATTGTGAAAATGTCAGTGTTACCCAGGGCAATTTACACGTTTAATGCAATCCCTATCAAAATACCATGGACTTTCTTCAGAGAGTTAGAACAAATTATTTTAAGATTTGTGTGGAATCAGAAAAGACCCCGAATAGCCAGGGGAATTTTAAAGAAGAAAACCATAGCTGGAGGCATCACAATGCCAGATTTCAGGGTGTACTACAAAGCTGTGGTCATCAAGACAGTGTGGTACTGGCACAAAAACAGACACATAGATCAATGGAACAGAATAGAGAACCCAGAAGTGGACCCTGAACTTTATGGTCAACTAATATTTGATAAAGGAGGAAAGACTATCCATTGGAAGAAAGACAGTCTCTTCAATAAATGGTGCTGGGAAAATTGGACATCCACATGCAGAAGAATGAAACTGGACCACTCTCTTGCACCATACACAAAGATAAACTCAAAATGGATGAAAGATCTAAATGTGAGACAGGATTCCATCAAAATCCTAGAGGAGAACACAGGCAACACCCCTTTTGAACTTGGCCACAGTAACTTTTTGCAAGATACATCCATGAAGGCAAAAGAAACAAAAGCAAAAATGAACTATTGGGACTTCATCAAGATAAGAAGCTTTTGCACAGCAAAGGATACAGTCAACAAAACTCAAAGACAACCTACAGAATGGGAGAAGATATTTGCAAAGACATATCAGATAAAGGGCTAGTTTCCAAGATCTATAAAGAACTTATTAAACTTAACACCAAAGAAACAAACAATCCAATCATGAAATGGGCAAAAGACATGAAGAGAAATCTCACAGAGGAAGACATAGACATGGCCAACATGCACATGAGAAAATGCTCTGCATCACTTGCCATCAGGGAAATACAAATCCAAACCACAATGAGATACCACCTCACACCAGTGAGAATGGGGAAAATTAACAAGACAGAAAACAACAAATGTTGGAGAGGATGCGGAGAAAGGGGAACCCTCTTGCACTGTTGGTGGGAATGTGAACTGGTGCAGCCAATCTGGAAAACTGTGTGGAGGTTCCTCAAAGAGTTAAAAATAGACCTGCCCTACGACCCAGCAATTGCACTGTTGGGAATTTACCCCAAAGATTCAGATGCAATGAAACGCCGGGACACCTGCACCCCGATGTTTCTAGCAGCCATGTCCACAATAGCCAAACTGTGGAAGGAGCCTCAGTGTCCATCGAAAGATGAATGGATAAAGAAGATGTGGTTTATGTATACAATGGAATATTACTCAGCCATTAGAAATGACAAATACCCACCATTTGCTTCAACGTGGATGGAACTGGAGGGTATTATGCTGAGTGAAGTAAGTCAATCGGAGAAGGATAAACAGTGTATGTTCTCATTCAGTTGGGGAATATAAATAATAGTGAAAGGGAATAGAAGGGAAGGGAGAAGAAATGTGTGGGAAATATCAGAAAGGGAGACAGAACATAAAGACTTCTAACTCTGGGAAACGAACTAGGGATGGTGGAAGGGGAGGAGGGCGGGGGGTGAGGGTGAATGGGTGACAGGCACTGAGGGGGGCACTTGACGGGATGAGCACTGAGTGTTATTCTGTATGTTGGCAAATTGAAAACCAATAAAAAATAAATTTATTATAAAAAAATAAATAAATTAAAATAAAATAAATTAAAATAAAATAAAATAATGTAGTCAAGCCCGAAGAAAGAGAACCAGCTTCTATGAAGGAGTTCCTATGTCTGCTCTTAGGAAATCCCTGAGTGCATACACTGAAGAGCATTCAAGAGTGATTTCTCATCCAAATCAATGACACAAGGTCTACTTTGCCCCAACACTCCATCCAGCAGGGGCTCAAAGGTTTCCCATAGTTCCATCCTTGGCTAATTGTGGTCAGTTAATTTTTATTATCATGACCTAAACTCTGGTATGTAGAAAGAACCTGTTTCCTCCCCTGGAGGACACAATACTGGAGAGAGTGTTATAGTACCCAGATGCCTCGTCTTTTATTTGTTAGTTAATAATTGTTGATTAAGAGCTTATCATGACCAGGGCAGTGCCAGGCATTAGAGATACAATAGTAGACAAGACAGACATGTTCTCTGCCCTCACAACTAACCAGCTGGTAGTCGTTCCATTTCAAGAGGGATACTTGGCAGTCTAGGAAGTGCCCAGGAGGAAGGCAGATGAGAACAGGTCAAGAAAACCCCATGACAGGATCAACTAAAATATTGATATTTTTTGAAGCTGAGTGATGAGTAAAGGATGAGCATAGCATCATACTATTCAATTTTTGCATTTGAAAACTTCCATAAGTCATCTCAAGGGATGGTCTTGTGGAAAACAAAGTAAATATATTGTGTGTCCTCCAAAAGGCTGATGAATACCCCCTTAAATTGCTTAGCACTCTTGAAAACAATATGGTCACAATCAATCCTCACAGGAGAGGTGTAAAGTAATCAGGGGGTAGTACCTACCCCTGTTTTATGAATGAGGATAAGACTAGATTCACAGAAGCCCAGGAGGCAGGAGAATTGAATTCTCCATCCTAATGTTTGACTTGATTACAATCCCCTCCACCACAAAACAAGCCAAGGTTATGGAGAGACAGGTCTGATACAAACAAGAACTTTCAGAGTCTGAAGATGCTATGGGCATCCTTGAAAAGTAGAGAGTCTCTAGTCCTAGAAGTATCAAGCAGAAGGTGGAAGCTTCTCCCACTTGAAATGACCTGGAGACATTTCTGCTATAGGCGGGATAATGGATTGAAAGCTTCAAGGGAGCCCTCCAACTATTAATTTCCCGTAGTCCTGGAGATTTCAGAAGGCTTCTTTGCATTTCTTCATTGGTTCCAGCTCAGGGTGATATGGGGGAGGAGGGTCCTCCGGGTCCCCACTTGTATATTGAGAGGAAAGAACAACGAAGTACAAACAGCTCCACTGAATGAGTAGAAACCGTCTGGCACACACTTGCTGAGTTTCTATGTATTCTCTGACCCAATCTTCACATAAACCCCATAGGTGGATACCATAATGATATTCGAGGCGTGGAGAAGTAAAGTAACAACCCGCCGACAAAGGATCCTTGGCAAGGCGAGAATCCAATGGCAAATCTTGAGTTTGCAGAGAGAGACTGCGCTGCTCCTGGGAGGGTCTGCTCCCTCTTCCTTGCTTAGAATCCTCCAGCACCCGGGGAGGCCAGCTCAGACGCGCAGGCCACTTAGGGAGGGGAAAGGAAAAACAAAGGTACCTCCAAAGCCAATTAGTGAGTTGAAATTCAAATCCAAAACCTAACTGTTGGTTCCTTGAGCTAAAGTCTCAAGCTTTGATCACAGTTTCTAACTCTTGAATGGCTCAGAGCTGCCTCGATTCCCCGCAGGGAAAGGTAAACATTCTTGGGGAAACGCAAACATGTCACTAATGGTTTAAAATGGCCTGTAATGGAGGCATCATTTCTTTTGGGAACAAGCCCCCTATAAAGGTAAAAGGTTGTTATTTTTACAGCCTGAATGCAGGATCTTTCCAGCGGCAGCCAGAATTCTTCCCCTGGTAGTGACAGCACCCGCAGGGCAGACAGAGAATACTAATTCCCCAACCAAAACCCCTGCTTGCTCAGCTTAAAGCGGATGGTGCCTCCCCCACTGGGGAAGTGAGTGTCACCCACTATAGTTTTCCTCTGAAAGGGAGGTGGGTAGGTAAGGCTGAGAAGGTATAATTACGGGTGGAGCCTGGAGCATCTGGGATGGTAATCCCAGGCAAGGCTTTCTCTGCCTAGCGCGCCCCTGAAAGAACCTTCCCCGCCACCCCTATCAAAGCCGCTGTCAGGGGAGCACCCCTGTTATTAAATGCTGCTCCACGCGTCTTGTGTGGAGGCATCATCACCGGTGGTAGGCCTGGAGGGGAAGCTGTCCAAAGGGAGGGAAGAAAGAAAACAGGAGGATGAGCTGACTAAAAACACATAAATGAGGTGTAAAAATTCGATTAGAGACCTAGGGAAGAGGGAGAGGAAGGGAGGATTGGGGAGGAGGGGTGGGGACTCTGAAGTTTTCTTTAGTTCTCCTCCAGCTGGGTCAGAGGCCTTTTGTTTCTCAGTCCTCCTGATGGTGGAGGGCAGAAGGTTCTCCAAAGACAAGAAACGTGGGGGAGAATGTAGTCCTGGCACGATCACACCTCCCATACCCACCTGCTACAAACTTCAGTGAAATAATCGGACAATAAACCAGAAAGCTATCAGCAGCCTGCCTGACCTGGCATCTGGCAGGTTCACCAAAAAACACCAGTGACTTCACAGGATCCAGGCACTAGGTAGGATTGGTGACCTCAGAGTCGTGAGGATGGGCCAGTGAAAAAAGACAGTTGCTGGAAGTGTCTCAGTCACCAAATAATAAAATGATCTTGGAGCAGGGGTTAGCAAACCGGAGTGCAGCCCCTTGGAATCACATGGTATGTGGAGTGGGGGGAATCCGGCATCCCTTTCCCTTTTAAAGCTCCCACAGGCAGCACCTGGGTGGCTCAGTGGCTGAGCGTCTGCCTTTGGCTCAGGTTGTGATTCCGGGGTCCTGGGATCGAGTCCCGCATTGGGCTCCCTGCATGGAGCCCTGCTTCTCCCTCTGCCTATGTCTCTGCCTCTCTCTGTGTCTTTCATGAACAAATAAATAAAAATCTTTTTACAAATAAAATAAAATAACAAATAAAAAGCTCCCCCAAATGATTACAACGTCTAGTCCCTACTTTGGAACCACTGCCATGAAGGAAGCAGGGTTTGTGCTCTGTCTCCCAGGAACACCCATCCCCCCCAAACTAACTCTCCCCAACCTGCAAGACACAGCTCAAATGTCACCCCAGGAAAACAACCACTCCTGAGCCCGTAATGAGTGCACAGTAATGAGCTAAGTGCTCTAGGGAACACGTATAAAGTAAGACAGCCTCTGCCCAGGTTATAAATGCAGTGAGAGAGAAAGCTTGTGTCTGGTACCAAGGAGAGCTCAATAAATATTTAGGAAATAAAAGAATGAGGGAGTAAATAAGCAAATAACTTAATAATAGTAAACTGCCCATGACACTCAGGGAAAACAGAAGCAGGTGTAATGTGCAAAGTAAGGACCACTCAGTGGGGTAGGGTCGAGCAGGGGGTGCACTTTATAAAGGTGGCAGCATTTGAATTGGGCTTTGAAGGAAAGGTCATAATATTTAACGTTTGTTCAGAGCTTTAAACTTGATCAATGTTTTACATATATTAACTCCTTTAATGGCTTTTAACAGCCCCCGAGGTTGGCGTTTTGATCCCTACTAAAGAGGTAAGGACTTAATCAAGGTCAGGAAGCTAGTGAGTGAGGAAGCCCAGGACCGAGCCTGGAATCCACTGACCCTCAGGAGGAAGGACAGCCCGAGCCAAGAATGCGGTATAAGGCAGACACGGGGTGTCTATTCTATGTCATCTGTATAGGGAGGGATGGGTTTGTTTGGGTTTCTTAAAAAGAAATCTTTCTTTTAGGGAGAGAATTGTGAGTGCAAAGATAAGAACAGGCTTGAGAGCTGAGGTGCTGGTAAAGATGTCCCCAGAGACCCCGGAACCCTCAGAGCAATTGGTTAGCATCTCTCTGGAGTGTTCTTCTTGTACAGACATGTCTCATCTCCTTTCCTATGTGATAAACTCTTTGGCCAGACACTGGCCACATTTGGGTTTGAATTTCTCTGAAACCTAGCCGGGGCTGGATTCTATAGTTTATACAACTCAGAAAGCCTTCTTTAAGAAAAACAATATAAAATTCTAAGTACCAGATTAAGTACAAAGTGAATATGTATTTAGAACTCACAGCAAAATGTAGCTTTTAAGAACTGACAAATAAAACCAGAAAAATAGCACATACTTTTATTCCTTAACTGTTGGACCCCCCTCTGAAATACTTCCAACCTTCAATTTTGGGGGGCACATAATCTTTGACTGCCTTTTTGTATGATAAAAAATTTGTAATACTTTTTTTTTAAAGTATGGCTTGGGACGTCTGGGTGGCTCAGTGGTTGAGCATCTGCCTTTGGCTCAGGGCATGAATCCCGGGATCCTGGGATCGGGTTCCGCATGGGGTACCCCACAGGTAGCCTGCTTCTCCCTCTGCCTATGTCTCTGACTCTCTGTCTGTGTCTCTCATGAATAAATAAATAGAATCTTAAAAAGAAAGAAAGAAAAAGAAAAGAAAAGAAAAGAAAAGAAAAGAAAGAAAAGAAAAGAAAAAAAGAAAAAGAAAAGAAGCATAGCTAGGCAAAACTTGTTGTGTATTATTAAGAGTTTTGAGATGCTTACTTGTTGATGGTAACGTATTTATCAAGTTACTTCCTATAAAAGCTAGAAGATTTGGAGACATTACAATTGCCCTTGTTTCCGGGGCAAATCTTAAATAATTGATGCCCATCATTTACCAGTGTGATGTCGATGTCCTTGCTGCAGTGATATGTCTCATGTTATCCTCCAGGAAGGAAATTTTGTGTTAGCATGGGTGGGACTCAGTCCTCCACTGATGGTTGTATGAACTTGTCTGATACTTAGAACTTTCCACAGACTAGATTATGGCTCTGTACCCTTCAAATCTTGTTCCTTCTCCATTGCCTGCTTGCTCCTGAGTCTGAGTTCTGTGGGTCCACTCATACCACCAGATGACCCTGGCCTTGCACTACTGTGTCTTGCCACCAGGTAGGTCAGCGCTGTGGAGGCTAAGAGTATTCCTGGAAGCCATGCCTAAACCAGGAAGGCTACCTGAATGTGCTTCGCAATGGCAGCAAATGACGCACGTTCATGCCACTGAACTCAACTAATGGAAGTGCATGCCACCTCAGATTCTGTTTCAGAAGGCCAAAAACTGCTGCCACACCCCCTCTTCAGTGACATAAGTGGGAGCAAACATGCCCTGATGGAAAGGAGGTCAGGGCAGAAAGAGGTAACAGTCTTAACTGATTATAATTACAGTATCTTAGGCTCTTGAATTTAGCAAAAACTCACAGCCATACAAACACATCACCGGGGCTCATCCCCTGTCTTGAAGGGATGCAAGAGAAGAGCTTAAAGCTTCAGCTTCCTCAAAGTCAATTTACCTGCAGACACATTTCCACACTTTGCAGAGGGTAAGTGCTAAATGAATGAATGAATGAATGAATGAATGAATGAATGTTTTTTGTTAATAGGGCAGGCTCCGCAGGGAGTTGGAATTACAAGACATCCAGACAAGGGGGTGTGAACTGCAAGGGACTCACTCTCTCTGTCACTTGTGCCCTTGGGGATCAGGCCCAGCTCAGAGCCCTGCCCAGAACTGAGGGCAGTTTTCCAGAATGGATCGATCGGACTCATGTGGGGCAGGCAGAGTAAACCCATCGCCTTGCTCCATTTACACAGTTTGCCTCTATGAATCCCAACTAAAGTTGCTTTACTGTGCTTTCTCCTTTCCTTCCCTCTTTGGCAGACTTCTCGTGACGTTGATGCATGCTGCTATATGCATCGTAGTCAACTCAACTAAAACCTATTTTAATCTTCACGCTGGCTCAACCAGTTCTCCCCCCAGGCTACGGCTGAGTGATTTAAAGTTCTTATGAGTGAATTTTCTATGTCAACTTGACTGGGTTCGGGGATGCCTGGAGAGTTGGTATGAGTAAAGAAGAGACTCAAGATCATCCTCACTATTACAGATGGGCATCATCCAATCCGCAGAAGGTCTGAATAAAGAGGCAGAGGAAGGGCGAGTTTATTCTCTTCCCTTGGACTGGACATTCATCTTCTCCTTGCCCTCTGACATCAGCATTCTTGGTTCTTGGGCCTTTTGGATTCAGACTAGATGATACCATCAGCTTTCCTCGTTTTCCAACTTGCAGATGGCAGACGGTAGGACTTCTTGGCTTCCATAATTGCTTGAGCCAATAGCTATAATATAATAAATTCTTCTATTCTATTCTATTCTTCTATTCTATTCTATCCTTTTTATTCTATTCTTATAATCTCTCTGTTCCTCTGGAGAGCCCTGGAAAATACAATGCAAATGCACAACTCCACATTCCAATTAAATTCATACACTTATGTTTAGCCCACCATGCTGGCCTCATGAGATGGATCTGGCTCTCCTGGTTGTCATCTGGCATACTGACTCCCACCACCCTTTCTGTAATATCCAAGCCACTGATTCCAAACGATGGAATGGGACATGATCCTAAGGGGAACTCTGCAGCTCATCCTCCTGAACCCCTTCTCTGGCCTGCCATCAATTTGCTAATCAACATCTTTGGGGCCCAGATGTTCAATCTATTTTTAATCCATCTGATTGGAATGCCACCCAACCCAAATTTCAAGCTCTCAGGGATATCCAATGCCTTGGTAGAATTCATGTATCTTCCGTATTTTCACAAGCCAACAGTTGAAGGATCCCATCCAGAAAAATTAAATGAAGATGATAAAAGATTCCTTTTTTTGTTAGTGTGTTTTTATATTTTTCCTATTGTCTGTCACTTCTCTTTCTATAAGCTCATGATGCTGGCTTAAAATCATATGCTTATAGAGCATTTCCCTAGCTCATCTGACTCACAACTCTCTTCAGAGAGCAGGACTCTTTGCCATGGGTAAGAATACATCTTGCAGCGTTTTTAGAGGTCAGTGATTTCAGAATGTGTTTGTATGCAATTATTAATGTCATAATAATACCTTGTACTTGATATGGGGCTGTGTGGTTACAAGACTCTTGCCTGTACGATCTCATTTAACAAAAAACTACCTTAGGAAAAAGGCAAGAATTCTGCTTTATGGCAAAAAATAATGAACTCTAATCATCCAGCTCTAGGACAGATGACTCTAAAAAGCCAGTGAGATTGTACTTTCCATTTAAGCATTCTGGAGTCCAGGTATTATAATATTAGGATGCTAAAGGCCATCATCTCTATGTTACAGTGATCACTAGAGCAAGGAGAATGTTCTACAATCCATTGATCCCCAACAGCATGAGCAGCCTCTGTTACGACTTAGGATATATAATGCAGTACTATGCAGAAAGTCTGGGGATGCGGCCCAGGAATCTTTGTTTCAGCAGGCCCTCCAGGTGATTCTGATGCATATTCGCATTTGAGAGCCTGACTCAATAGAAAGTCAGTGAACATTTAGTCTGTAGATGAAATACTGGATTGCTCACATGGTCACTTCACCATCAACACGAAACTGGTACCCTCTACTACTGAGGGTGCAGGACTCTCAAAAATTAGATTCCTGTAAAAGGATCTATCAGAAGGGACCAAATTCAGAGGCTGCTGGTGCCAAGGACAGATTGCTTCAGAAGACCATGAGGAGAGTCGGGTGCAACGGCACCATCCAGGGATATGTGGAAGTGATTGAACCAGCCCTGCCTGGTTCCATTTTCTGGGATCCTGCTCCCACCACACACAGGCAGAGAGCAGAGCATGAGCCGAGCACATGCAGAGTAGTGCAGTGCAATGTCACAGAGCAGAGCAAAAGCTGATTCAACTCATTCTGGACCCCACAGTGGGAATATCCTGTGCTGGGTCCCCACATAAGGAGGGAACCCTTTAAGACAAGGCAAAATCTCAGGTATGTAGGGTGACTATGGTCCCAGTTTGCCCAGGCCTGAGAGGCTTCCCAGGAGATGGGTCTTTCAGTGCTAAAATTGGGGGTTTTAGCAAATCAACAAGGGGTAGCAGACCTGGGCTGCTCCCAGTGTGTTTGCACCCGTGATCCTGAGTCCTCTCTGATCTCAAGATTCACTCCACATCAGGTTGATTCCCAGCCCATTTCTAATTCTCTGCACCTGATCGCCATACTTGGTCTCACTGGCACTGGACCATGGATTTCCGCTCTTGCATTTTGAGTCGATCCTAAGCTCTAGTTCTTGCCAGTGCAGATGAACTCACAGGACACAAGCCTGGTGTTGATCATTAGGTCAAGCTCTGTTTTCTCACTCCCACGCATCCACAAGAGGGATCTTTCAGCACTGGCAGATGAATCGGAAGGTCATGGAAGAGAAGAGATTCAACTCAGATTCCTTTACAAGGAGACGCACGCCTAATTAACTATCTTGCTTTCCAATTAGTAGTATGACCAACCAGTTAACTTCTTACCCACCCCATCCCACCTCCAACAAGTTTGCATGCACAGATACTTATACAAACTGACTCCTTAAGGAAATTGTAGAATGTGAGTTCGGGGCATGTTTTGGAGTTGTCGATGAGTCAACAGCACAAGACTCAGAAAGCTGAACTGTAGAACTGGCATCCTATCTACCCTTATTGACGGCCTCTGACATAGGATAGGAAACCAGTCAGAGAATAGGCATGCAAGGGAGCCTCAAGGGTCTGAGATGGATGATGCCAGGGTCTTGTGAAGCTGTGATGACGAAAATAATCAGCATACCTCACATGCAGAGGGCATTCTAGGGTACATCACATTTTCTAGCCCACCAGCTATCTTAAATTTCTAAGCATTCTTGACTTATAAAAGGACCTTCACAGACATGATCGCAATATGACCCCACAGCAACTCTAAAACTAACCCTATGAGACAGAGAAAAAGATTCTGTTGTCATCTTTCTGATGAGCCAATCGAGGCACCGAAGGAACACAAGACTTACTTTTCCAACCTCTAATACAACTGTTTATGTTGCTCACAGCTTCATGGGTCAGGAAGTCTCAGCTGGCTGTGCATCTTTGCTCAATGTGGCACCAGCCTGGGAGGCAGGGACTAGAGACTCCACTCCCAAGATGGCACCTTCACTCACATGTGTGCTACCTTGGTGTTCCATGACCCTCCTCACCCTTCAAGGGTGTCACATCCTCCAGGACCTCTCCACATGGCTTAGACTTTTCACAGCATGATTTTTTCCCTCATGGGAGACACACTCTGGTGGCAGCTGGTTCCCACAGGCAGGAAGTGGGAGCAGCTGGGACAGCAAAGAGCTATGCTCAGAACTGGCATAGTCACTTCCACTGCATTCCACTTGTCAAAGCAGTAGAGTCAAGGTGGGGAGACATCACACTTCTCGATGGAGTAGGGCAAAGTCACATTCACAGAAGTGTGTGGAATAAGAGATTGTTCTGGCTATCTTTTCGACAGACCAGAACTTTGATTTCGAGAATCCAATTCCCTTGTGCTTCCCAACAGATAATACTTCTTAATATGTACCAAGCATAAATGATGCACATCTATTCACCTTAGGAGAACCTAAGTGCTTTATGCACAGCTTCATGCATCCCTTGTATATTTTCCCCCAGAAAACAATTAGAGTTTAGTGCCATTTTTGGCAATTATAAATTCACAAGTTGATAATAAGTATTTTTTATAGGCCAGCAAAACATACATTCAGAATCAGCTCATTTGGGATTTGTAGTGATTTTAGAAATATGTTTGCAAATCAAATTATCAATTCAACAAAATTGGAAGGGCGATGTTTAATCTACTTAAGAAAATTAACACTGGGTATTTGGCAATCACTTTATCAGCATTGTTTGCATGTAAACACTGTGCTTATCAATGATTCTTATCTAGTCATTAAAGTAGGCCTTGTAGTTGGCTAAGCGCTTGTCATAATTCTACAATTTTCACTCACTAGGGCTGGCCACCCTCCAAGATATTCCAATTAAGAGTTTATTACTCTGTCACACTTTCAGGGGCCTGTGTCGACATATAGTTAAATTCTATCTAGAGGACATATCCCAGGCTACAGCTGCTCTGCGTCTGTGGGATTTTTTTTGTCTTGTTTTTCTAATGAAAATAATCTATTGATCCTGTTCATAAGAGAAGCACACAGCTCCAAATCATTACCTCCTGGCAGTAACTAATTTTTGAGTCTTCTCCGCTTCACCACACTCCTTAATGGCAGTTGAATAAATATCTAAGATGCAGACTTCTAGTCCTTTCTGAAGGGTAGCTCTTTCTCTCCAAAGAGGAGATAAAAATCAGTAAAAACGACAAATATTTACTGGGCACCGTAACATGTACTGAACACCAAGCCAGGTTCCATGAGGGTCTCTGTCCTCAAGAAGCACACCACAGAGCAGTGGAGACAGTACAAACCACAGCCTCTACCCTACCATTTGACCTTACACCCTCTTGAGTCACAGCTAACTGGACTAGGGATAATACATGACCCAAAGATGGCCATTGTGGCCCTGCATAGCCTGGCTCAGGCAGGTAAAATGATCCAATCTAAAGCTTACCAGATTTTTCACTAAAAGACATGGAAGGTAGGGGCACATGGGTGGCTCAGTGGTTGAGTGTCTACCTTTGGCTCAGGGTGTGGTCCTAGGGTACCGGGATCGAGTCCCGTATCAGGGTCTCTGAAGGGAGCCTGCTTCTCCCTCTGCCTGTGTCTCTGCCTCTCTCGTCATGTCATGAATGAATAAAATCCTTTTTAAAAAAGGTTAGGCTTGTCAACAAAAGTGATCAGCACTGGGGCAGAAAGGTCATATAGATTTACGGACTGGGGCTAACTTTGGTTTTAGTTTTGGTTTTTGGTTTTGGTTTGTTTTCCAGAAAAAGCCAGTGTGCAGAAAGAGTACCCTCGAGCAAACCAGCAGTACATGGCCACAAAGACAGAGATAGAGAACAAAAACGCTAGTTATCTTTCTGGTTTCCAGCCAGACTTCCCAAAAGGCTCGATCTATTTGGATGTCTTCTTGGGTTCTGGCATCCCTTTTTACAATACAATAGCCACTTTTTATGTTTGAGCTGATTTGCCTATGTTCTATGCCCTGGATGAACCTCATGTCCTCATGTGCTAAATGCCACATGAGTGGTGTTGACAACTCACGCAACCAGTGTTCCTCTGACAAAGAAATGGCTTGGGGCTCTCGTTGAGGATTAGAAAAAAAAAAGTTGAACATAATATGAAATAATGCATGTAAAACTGGCTCTTTCTGAGCCAAGAGACCCTTCTGATCTTAACAAATCACACAAAATGAAAACTCCTGACAAAAGTTGCCAGGAGTGGTGGTCTTGGAAGAACTGGATTGCTGGAGGAGAAGAGGTGGGTGGGGACCTAATCTGGGCTACATACTTTTGTACCTTTTGGAGGTTTGTGGCATACATAATTGAAAAAGTAAAGAAGCGATTTATTTTTTTCACAGAACATGCTGCCAGAAACAAATCAGGCAGCACTCCTGTGTTCTCCTGAAAACAACATCTCACCCTGAAGAAAACATTTTGTTACTTGACCTGGGACTACCATAATCTGCTTCAAACCAATTTATCCAGTCCTGTTGCCGACTACCCATCTTCCAGAACACTCCATTCCAGTCACTCTGATCTCCTAGTGAAAAACCTACCTTTTAATTTTATTTTTGAAAATTTTAATGGTATTCTTTCATAGGTACATCAGTATAGTAATAAATAATAATAAATAAATATTAAAATTGGGAGCTATAAATAGATATTTGAAAAAAACCCTAAAAAAATCAGACACAAATATAGAAAGAAAAAGAGGGAGAGAGAGAAATACCATATGATCTCACTTACATATGGAATATACAAAACAAAACAAATTAAGAAACAACAACAAAAAAGCAAACAACGTCTTAAATACAGAGAACAAACTGGTGGTTGCCAGATGGGAAGTGAGTGGAGGACGGGCACAACAGAAGAAAAGAGACTAAGAAGTGCAAAATGCAGGTTATAACATAAATAAGTCAGGGATCCCTGGGCGGCTCAGCGGTTTGGCACCTGCCTTCAGCCCAGAGCATGATCCTGAAGTCCCGAGATCGAGTCCCACATCAGGTTCCCTGCGTGGAGCCTGCTTCTCTCTCTGCCTGTGTCTCTGCCTCTCTCTCTGTGTCTCTCATGAATGGATAAATAAAATCTTTAAAATAAATAAAATAAGTCACAGCATAGGGAATATTATCAGTAATATTGTAATAACATTGTATAGTCACATATGGTGACCAAATTTATTGTGGTGAGCATTAAGTGATGTATGGAATTGTCAAATCAATATGTTGTACACCTGAAACTAATATTACATTGTATTTCAATTATACTTCAATAATAAATTTTATTTTTTAAAGATTTATTTATTTGAGAGAGTGCATGTGAGTAGGTGGAGGGGGAGAGGGAGAATGAGAGAAAGAGAGAGAATCCCAAGCAGACTCCCCACAGAGCACAGAGCCAATGTGGGGTTTGATCCCACAACCCATAAGATCATGACCTTATCCAAAAATCGGATGCTCAGCCAAATGGTCCACCCAGGCACCCCTTCAATAATAAATTTTTAAAAGAATTTTAAGCAGTCTTTCCCTGCTCTGAGATTTCATTTTTGCTGCTTTACCCACCTCTTCATATTCCTTCCAACACCTGCAACGCTCTCACCCCCTTCACTACTCACCTACTCTTCAGGCCTTCAGCAAGGATCAGCTTTTTTTCTCCAAACCACTCCAAGACTAATTCAACCCACTTTTCTCACCACTGCTATAGATCCTACAGGCTGTCCAACTAGTTCACTTTTCCTAGTTTCACTTACGGAACCCCCAGCCTACACCTTCTCTTCCTCCCCATACTACTGTGATGCCTCAAACTGGGCTTTCTCGGGCTTAAGGGATGAAGCTAAAAGGAAATAGCACAGTTTTGATAGCACCTGCTGTTCAATAAATGTGAATCCAACCTGAAGATTCAGAGATGACAAATAAGACACCTGGGGGATAGTTGACAAGACATGGACATTGAATCCTGACTCTACTGATTGAAGGAGCTTAGCCAAATCACTCAAGCTTCTGAGCCTTGGTCTCTGTATCAGTAAAATAGAGGTAGTAATCCCTATCCCACAAGACTGTGGAGAAGAGTAAAGGGAGACAATATGTGGAAGAATCAGGCACTGTGTGTGACCATCCTTGGCTTCAACCATTGTATCAAGTGACCACCAATTCACTGTATTGCTATATACATTCTCATGGGCAGATGGTAGTTTTTGGAGATTAAAGACCACAGCCTACTTCTTCAAATTCCCGAACTTAATATTGTACATAGAAAGTCCCTTGTAGATATTAACTGATCAACTGAAAGTTGTATCCTGAAAACTTTTATTAGCACACATACACCAAATCAGAAGACTCATGTTCCAATTCACTCAGCTACAAAAATCATTCACTGTGTTTCCATAATCTCTGCAAAGAGCAAGTATAGTCAATTTCCAATTATCTGTGTCAGTGGGGAATGGGAATAGTCTGAATAATGAAACCCACAAATAATCCATACATTTAATTTTAGTAGTTGCTTCCAGCCACTATGAAAGTTTCCCACTGTGAATGTGACTATCTTCCTGTTCCTTCTTTCTCTCTGGGAGGGGCAAATATTGCCGAAAGGCATCGTCAGCAAGAAGAGGGAAAACCCAGGGTCCAGACAATCTGCAGGCTGACTAATCAGCCTTCAAATAATGAAGCCTGGCTCTGCTTCATAGGAAGCACTGCCTGGTACACTGCAAAGGACAAAGTGGTATCGTAAGACTTCACCCTAGATTCCAACCACAGCAAACGTCCTGACCCCTCATGGTCACCAGCTACGCATGACCCCTTGGCTAAATCAGCCCAAAGTAGAGCCAAATCCTCATTCTGAGACCCTGGAACAGAGAATCACAGGGCAAATAGTGCAAGAATCACACCATTCAGTGCCCAATCTACTTGTCAGTTAGCAAATAATATCGAACATGTACCATGACATGTGACAATTATAGATAGATGTGTGTGTGCATATTATTATGCATATACACAAAACAATTACTGTGACTTGGAAAAATGAAATGGACTCAGGAAGATATAGGACTGATTTGAGAATCCCTCCATAAGGCTGCTACTTACCAGAATCTTGAATGCAAAGATTGGGTCCCTTGGGTCTGCTCATTTCAGATGCCTTTCTTAAAAATAGTCACAAGCAGTTTGTTATTGTTTTTTCCCTGAGCTAAGAGTTAATGTGCATATATATGTAGCAAGCCCAGTTTGAGGCACACTGAGATCACAGTAGCATGGGGAGGAAGAGAAGGTGTAGGCTGGGAGTTCTGTAAGTGGAACTAGGAAAAGTGAACTAGTTGGAAAGGTGTCCAAAACTGACAGATGGCCTGTAGGATCTATAGCAGTGGTGGGAAAAGTGGTTGGATTAGTCTTGGACTGCATATATAAAATAAAGGATTAATTTATTTCCTCTAATCTCTCCTGATTTATAAGCTGTTAAACCTAAGGTTGCCAACAAGAGGCCTGAGAGCTGACTCTGGCCCAGAGCATTGGCTTGGTCCTCTCAATGTGGGTGCTCTCCAGTTCACCAGCACCTCCTCCATCCCCTACTTCTCCCTGACACTGAAGTCACCTGTGTCAATTCCTCTTGTCACCTGACATCTGAGCCCTCCACTAATTTACATTATCCGCCTGGCTTCTCTCAACCTTTGCATCTTTATGGTTTGGGTTTTATTGTACTTTCTTTCTTTTTTTCTGAGGTTTATTTATTTATTTTAGAGAGAGAAAGAGAGCAAGGGGAGGGGCAGAGAAAGAGGGAGAGAATCCTCCAGGAGACTCCCTGCTGAGTGCAGACCCCCCCCCCAACGTGGGGCTGGATCCTAGGACCCTGATTTCATGCCCTGAGCCAAAATCAAGAGTCGACCACTTAACCGAGCCACTCAGGCACCCTGGGTCTATTGTACTTTCCAAATTGCAGCAAAAATAGCTTCCATCTCACAAGCTCTTCTTACAATGTGACTTTGAGACCCTTCCATCAAGAGATGGGGTCTCAGTTCCTCTGTCTTGCATTTGAGTATATCTGTGGACTACAGCAGGAGTGACACTTACATGACCTCCCAGGCTGGGGCAGTTCCACCCATTGTTGCTAGAGCTGGCTCATCCCAGCTCCCAGAGCCAGTAGTGCACATCTGATTCCCAACTGTGTTCAGTGGCTTGAAATTGGCCACATTGGGAGCATTCACACCATGGAAATCAGCAAACGCTAAAAATCAGGGCTTTCCCATCCAGGAGGCCAATCATTATCAAACATTTTCCAGCACACTGCTCCCTTGGTTCTCTGCAGGCCAGCCACCATGCACTAAGGAGGCCTTAGCAGCCAGCAGAGAGGCCTACATGGAAGGATACCAAAGGCTCTAGCCTCAGCCCTCACTGAGCTTCCCACTGATGATCAACGCTGACTTGACAGCTATGAAAGGGGTCCTTGAAGTAGATCCCCAGCTTCCCGCCTTATCACCCCACTTGACGCCACGTGGATCAAGGACAAGACCTCCCCACCATCTCACTGCAGGTTCGTGCACAATACTGCAAATCCATGAGCACCCACCAAGGTTTGAGTGGCCTGTTCAATGCAGTAGTGACCGGACCACAGCTCCTGACAGCAGGGAGTAGCTCACTTTGCTCTGCATGGACCCTTTTACCTGTGATCTGCCAACCTCACGCTGCCCTGCTGGTTCCCACTGTTTCACATCCTCTGCCAATGTGGGTGCACTTGGCCATTTCCTTGTATCAGCACTGGTGTCATTCCCCTTAGAAAATTCCAGAATCTCTGTCCCTGGCCTTTCAGAACAGCATGAACTGGGGCTAGTCTGAGACTGTTTTCTGGCATCTATTGCTCTGGATAGGTCTACCTGGAAAGTGCATGCCAAAGGCCAAGTTGAAACTAAGGGGTTTCACTCTTCTGTACCCGCAGCAGTCATCTGGAATGCCTTGTCCCTGGGTGTTGTCAGGCCCCCATCATTTTGGACAGAATTAGGAAAACACCCCTGTTTGGAGCCAACTGAAAAAGTCTCCTTCACTGTCATTACTATTGATTTCATCTCACTTCCCATAACTGACTCTCACACCCTTATGGCAGCAGGACAAGGCTGGCCAGCTTCCCTTGCATTCCTCCCCACATGGGGTTGCACCATGTCCAAGAGACCTACAGTGAGTAAGATTCTATCTTTGCCTCCAAAGTCTGCAGTCTCCTGGATGTGGGCACTCAGGGAACTAGGGAGGACTTCCCTTCATCTGTGCTTTAGGGTCCAACTAAGGGTTTACTGGGCAGGGAGAGTGAAGGGGGGAGGGGGAGGAGGTGGGGTGGGAGGGGGAGGAAGTGGAGAAGTAGAAGGAGGAAGGGGAGGGAGGAAGAAAGAGGAGGAGGGAGAGAAAAGGGGAGGAACGGAGGAAGAAGAGGAGAAGTAGGAGGAGGAGAAAGGGGAGGGGAGGGAGGAAGAGAAGTAGAAGGAGGAGGAGGAGGAAGGAAGGAAGGAAGAAGGAAGGAAAGGAGGAAGGAAGGGGAGGACGATGGAAAGGAAAGAAGGTGTATTAATTCCAAGCAGAAGGGCAAACATGGAAGGAGGCTGACCTGAGAAGTGTGAGACCCGGGATGTCACTGGAGCACAAGACACACAGGTAGAGGGCTCAGAAGGTGGCTCGGGGTCAGACGAAGGGTGACTCTCATACCTCTGGCAACATGGGGTTACTGCAATGAGACAAAAATGGCAGCATTCTCACTGGTAAAAAATAGTGAAAGGGATTAAAGGGGAAAGGAGAGAAAATGAGTGAGAAAAATCAGAAAGGGAGACAGAACATGAGCGACTCCGAACACTGGGAAATGAACAAGGGGTGGTGGAAGGGGAGGTGGGCAGGGGGATAGGGTGACAGGGTGACAGGCCCTGAGGGGGGCACTTGACGGGATGAGCACTGGGTGTTATACTATATGTTGGCAAATTGAACTCCAATAAAATATATATATATATATATATATATATATATATATATATTATATATATAAATGGCAGGATCCGATTTGCATTTTCTACAAATAGCCCTCTTGGAGGCAGAATGGCCAAGGGCTCAAAGATGGACTCCATTGCCCAACCAAGGAAGCCGATCTGAGGGTTATTTCTAGGCGAGAGGGGTCAAGGGCTAAAATGACGTGTGACACTTGCTGAGCACTTGCATCCCGAGGCTAAAGGAAGGTCTCTGTGGATGAGCATGTATGGCGTAGGAGCATAATAATAGTAGTGGTGGTGGCGGCAGCAGCAAACACTTACATGGCACTTACTATGTGCCAGGCATTATTTTAAAGACTTCATATTAATTCACTTAATCCCCACATCAATCTCATGAGGTAGATGTGACGATGATATCGGTTTTACAGATGAGTAAACTGAGGCACAGTGAGATTAAATCACCTGCCCGCTTTCATCCCAGGGCAGGGATGTTAAATCGCAGCTAGTAGTGCTGACCCAGCCCTGCCTTGCCCGGGAGTGATGCACAGGGTCAGCAGGACCACTGGTGTAGTCCAGCACCAGAGTGCAGAAATAAGGAGGTGAGCACAACTCGAGGGAGCTTTGAAGGAGCAGAGAGCTAGGTAACAGATTGAATCTAATGCCTGTTGCAGCATCAGCTTCCAGCTCTCCAGACTGATGGCCCCAAAGCTGCCATGCAAAAGTGGAGGGTCCTGTTGAGGCTGGCATCTGTCCTGAGTGAGTCCAGATGGCCACCAGTAACCTCAGTGCTATGCCCTGGGAAGTTAGCCTGAAGTCACTCCCCAGTCCTAGGACCCCAGCCCCTGACCTGGGAGGCCCTGCCCCTAGTTTCCCACTGATGGCAACCAGACCCTGATCCAATCCCTCAGGGAAGCCCCAAGGGGCAGCCCTGTCCCGCTCAGCCCCTCAGAGCCCAGTTTCTGCAGCGCCAGCTTACAAGCCCCTTTCCTGGCTCTGATCACATGCCCAGCAGGTGCTCCAGGGCCTGCCTCTGGCCAGAGCCTGGCCCACAGGCCACTCCGCTCTTCTGTCTCGCCCAACTGCCGCATACTGGCTGCCACCCAGATGCCCTTGGGCGACCCTGGCTGATGGGTTCTTCAGAGCCCATCTCTTCTAGAACCGCAAATGGCACTGGCAGATGCTCTCAGACGTTGTGCTAGAGCTAGCCCTGGGCCCGCCCTGGCCTGCCCTATCCTAGGTGGCCATCCTGTGTGCCTCTCCGGCCCCATCCCGGCTGACCCAGTGTTGGTAAAGGACACCCGGCTCCTGGATAAAGCCATGCCAAGGCCCAGCTGCTGGAAGGAGGGAAGTGACAGCAGAGTCAGAGCTAGCAGCCGTGTTCCTAGCCTGAGCGGAGGAGTCATAAACACTGGCAGAAGAGAGTCGCTGGAAGGGTGTGGAAACGTTTTGTTTCCTTACTTCTTGGGTGGGTGAGATCCGAGGCATTGCCACTCATGTCACGCGGGCAGCTGTGCCTGTCAAGCCATCTGCACCACAGAATGCCAAGGGACTCACGCAGGGCTTGCATCTGCCCGGGGGAGGGGGGTGGTGGAGGGAGAAGGCTTCTGTGACTCCAGGGCTGCAGCGAGGGGCTGCTCATTCCAGCTTGCCTTTCCAGTGGGGCCAATTTACCACCATGAGAAGCCCAGGAGCTACTGCTCTGAGGCCATGTGTGGGTGATTTGCACTCACTAACGAGGATCAGTTGTCAGGGAAGGCACCCCTGATTTCCATAGCCAAACATTACATCTGCACGGAAGTCTTAAGTGAATTTCCACAAAGCGTAAAGGCACAGGACACTTTATTTCATGACATAGATTCTAAGTCACATCACAGATTTTTAAAGCACCTGGGGCACTGGCAGCAAAGGGCTGGGCCTTGTGGCCTCCTATGAGTGGCTGTTCTGGGTGTTTCTTAATGGCACCAGGGATTTGATTTTTGCAATTGCTGTCCTATCTGGAGAATGAATGAACACTCCTTCCTGTACGTGTTCTTTCAAATCCTGCCTTCCACCCTCATGGGAAAGTTTAATAACATATGGCCAAGCACAGACTATTCTGAGGAAAGTGATAAACTGTGTGTATAGGAGTGAGGGCAGGTGAATGATAGATCAATCAATTGGTTGATTGATCGAGAGATAGATAAAAATCTCTACCCAGTATGTCAGGCCTTATATTTGGGACGGGTAAAATGGGGCCACATTATAATGAATCCAAATAAAAAGCTTAATAAGAAGCTTAATAAGAAGACGAGCCCTTGTCAAAAGTTCCTGCAGTTATTTCTAGCAGGCCACAAAGAGGGTTCTGTATAACGCCCCTCGAGGACTATAATGTCACCAGGCCCTGGGTGGGAAACTAATGCCAGTTCCAAGTTGTTTCCCTAGGATGCTCCCAAAGTCTCCATTCCTCAGCCTGGCCAAGGGTGCTGGGTATTGTGCAGACTCTTCTGTTAACGCCACACTACTCACTTTTTTTTTTTCATTTAAGATTTTGATTTATTCATGACACACAGAATGAGGCAGAGACACAAAGAAAGGGAGAAGCAGGCTTCCTGCAGGGAGCCCGATGCAGGACTCGATCCTGGAACCCCGGGATCATGCCCTGAGCCAGAGGTAGATGCTCAACCGCTGAGCCACCCGGGTGCCCCTCCAGGGTCATTTCCAATGTCATCTGCACTGCTCAAGCAGATCAACTGAAACACGTGGTGAGCTCCCCCGAGGGCTTCAGGCTTCTGGTCATTAGCCGGGACCATGAGTAGTGGTCTAGAATCTTGCCGCCAAAGATGCGATCCCTGCACCCTGAGCAATTGCATCACCTGGGAGCATGTTAAAAATGTTTGGATCCTGGGGTACCTGAGTGGCTCAGTCAGCTGAGTGTCTGACTCTTGATTTTAGCTAAGGTCATGATCTCAGGATCCCAGGATTGAGCTCTGAGTTGGGCTTCCTGCTCAGCATGGAGTCTGCTAGACTCTCTCTCACTCAAATAAATAAATAAATCTTTAAAAAGGAAAGGAAAGGGATCTCTGAGTGGCTCAGTGGTTTAGCACCTGCCTTCTGCCCGGGGCGTGATCTTGGAGTCCCGGGATCGAGTCCCACATCAGGCTCCCTGCAGGGAGCCTGCTTCTCCCTCTGCCTCTCTCTCTCACAAAAAAATAAAATCTTAAAAAAAATGTTTTAAGAATTATTTAAAAAATAATAAATAAAAAGGAAAGGAAAGATAATGTTCAGGTCCTACTCCCAGAGATTCTTATTTAATGGGTATGGGGTGCATCTAGTCTGCTTCTCAAATGGCTGAGGGATCACACAGAGGCCTGGTTAAAATACAGCATTTGATTCTGTTAGGTCTATTGGGGCCTGAGATTCTGCATTTCTCTGGGCAGTGATGATGCTTCTGGTCCTCAGACTATACTTTGCAAGAAAGTGGAGAATACTTTTCTTAGCCTCTGGTCCTGGACCCTCCACCAAGGGCCTCAGACCTACTAAAAAGTGTTCATCCCAGCCAGCCTCTCCTGACACCAGCAAAAAAAAGAAAAGAAAAGAAAAAAAAGATTAGGAGAGAGGAAGGGGCCACTTCCAGGGTAAAACTGTGCCCCAAGTTAAAATAATGCCTCTATGCACTCTCAAGATCTCAAGGAAGCTTACAAAAAAAAAAATAAATAAAAGAATGTTTAATAATCTCTGGGGAGTTAAACCATTCATTGGAAATCAGAAGTCTCAACCCAAACACACAATTTGGAATTGGCTAATGTGTGATGGATTTTAGACACAAAGTCAGCGTGGGCTTCATAGTAGGATAACTGGGAACCACCCAGCACACAGAGCTGCTGAAGCTCTCACATCTGGTGACTCTAAAGAAAAACTCATGTCAGCTCCATGCCCTCCCTGTGCCTCTCTAGCTCATCCTGCCGGTACCTGCAGCTGCCTCCTCCCTGATCATGTCCAAAAGCCCTGAGGGACCCCTGGGTGGCTCAGTGGTTGGGTGTCTGCCTTTGTCTCAGAGTGTGATCCCAGGGTCCTGGGATCAAGTCCCACATCAGGCTCCCCATAGGGAACCTGCTTCTCCCTCTGCCTGTGTCTCTTTCATGAATAAGTACACAAAATCTTTAAAAAAAAAAAAGTGCCTTGATGCCTCCCCACCTCCAGCTCCACTCACTCTGGTACATGGTCCACCTTGCACATGCACAGCACCTCATCCTCTCCTGCCATAATCCAAGCCCTCCTCTAGCCCTTTGTGGTCTCCAAGATGAACCCAAAGTTTCTGAGTCTGAAACCCAGAGCTCTGTGTGCCTTGACCCCAAAATGACCGTGTCCACCCCCTCCCCCCCAGATCTCCCTCCCTCCTCTGACAAGCCTGGAGTCCAGACTGGCTCCTGCCAATCCCCCAATGTCTCCAGGCATTAGCTCATTCTAGTTCCTCCACCGAAAACACCCTCTGTCTTTCTATCTCCCCTTTTTGTGCTTTTGCACCTGTCAGAGAGAGGAATCTTTGTTCTGAAAGAGACGGAACAAAAAATGAAAAGCAGGAACCAGCACTCCAGAGAAGTGAACTCTGCAACTGAGCATCCCACGCTGGAAAGTGCAAGTGTCCTGTGCTGCATGAACTCAAAGGGAATCTAAGATCCTATTGATTAGAGGCAGAGACTGGCTGAGGGCAGACCTGAAGATGGACAGGTTGAGTTAGGCTTCCCTCAAATGCAAAAGTAGTATTCAACTATATTTGACAAGCTGTAGGGTAAAGACACGAATTGGTCAAAAGGCAGGGCTGGTACAGTGTCCTGGAGGCCCTCTGAAGAGCTTGGGGACATCTGAGGAGCTTGGGGGTGCTGGCAGGGAGGCTGGGGGAGCCAGGATGCTGGTGGGGAAAGGGGCCCCCCAGGGGCTGCCAGGTTCCTCTGTTTGAAAGCTTCCCTCATTCCCACCCCAAGAACTGAGAACATGTCTTGCTTTTGCCAATTTTCTGAGGCAGATAAAAAAGACTGGAATCGTGCCTCTAAAAACCGAGAGGAATGCGAACAAGTGTGCTTCATGTTGATCCAGGAAGGATTCTAGAAAGGATAGGCTTTGAGCACTTAAAAAAGAAGCAGCAAGGATTCATTAAGAATGTGCTGTGCCAGGTTAGCCCCGCATCCTGTTTTCCCAGTGGGTACAGGACCCCTTGCTGTCAGGCTCCATGCGGTCTTTGGCACCGCAGACTTTCTTCTCACACATCTGAGCCTGCTTTCCGCCCCACCCCCCACCTCGGATCCTCTAACTTTGCCGGTGCCCAGAACCAATGCTGCCCAGAGGCAAAAAGCCTTACCTCCTGGGACGCGGCACTGTTGCTCATTATCTGTGCCTGACCTCAAGCCCAAGTCCAGAGAATTTCCCTATTCCCCGGGAACTTCCCTATTCAGTTCAGGGAGAGGGACCACAGACCTTGACCTGAACACCCGTTCTAGCAAGCCGCCTGGTACCCTGGCCCCCTTGGCCTCCTCCTCCCCAAATTCAGGAGCCCTGATTGAGCCCTAAATTAACTATGAGGGCTCTGCCAAATGATAAACCACCTCCCTACCCATCCGGATCCTGCTATCATGACCCTCAAGTTGCATCACCAATGTGGACTCCCCATCTAGTCATCTATACTAACCACTTGCCTAGACTGGCTGCCATTAGAAAAGTACCAGAAGAAAACTCCCCTGGGCTCCTCATATGGGTCTGTGCCTAATCTGGGTTCTTCTCTACACTTCCAGCTCCTCTGCAAGGGACCTGGTCAGATGTGGCAAAAATCAGAAGGGAGTCAGATCAGGGGAATGTGGTCAACATGGTGTACTAGCTTCATCGAGGTGTCTTGTAGTCTGTCAATGCATAAGAAGGGCTAGTTATTAAAACAAAAAGCAGGGGCACCTGCGTGGCCTAGTCAATTAAGCGTCTGACACTTGGTTTCAGCTCCAGTCATGATCTCAGGATCATGAGATGGAGCCCTAAGTCGGGCTCCTCACTCAGTGCAGAGTCTGCTTGGGATTCTCTCTCTCCTTCCTCTGCCCTTTGCCTTGCTCAGGCTTTCGCTCTATCTCTCTTTAAAACAAATAAAAATCTTTAACAAAAATAAACAAGGGGCACGTGGGTGGTTCAGTCAGCTAAGCATCTGCCTTCAGCTCAAGTCATAATCCCAGGATCCAGCTCCTTGTTCAGTGGGGAGCCTGCTTCTCCCTCTGTGCCCCCCATCCCTGCTCATGCACTCACTCTCTCTATCTCAAATAAATAAATAAAATGCTTTTAAAATGAAACAAAAAGTAATTTCTATTCCCATTGAATGAGTATTGACGAAGTATTTAACAGCTTTATTGGGATATAATTCACATAAGACACAATTTGGGATTTAAAGTATACAATTCAAAAACTTTCAGAATATTCAGAGTTGTATAGCCACCACAGTCAATTTTAGAACATTTCCATTGTCTCCCGAAGAAACTCCACATTATTAGTTTCTATTCCCTAACCCCCAACCCCTAGGCAACCACTAGTCTACCTTCTGCCTCTATATATTTCCCTGTTCTAGACATTTTATATGAATCATGGAATGATATAACACATGGTTTTTGTGATTGGCTTCGTTCACTTACCTTAATATTTTCGAGAGTCATCCATGCTGTAGAATCTATCACTACTTCATTTCCTTTTTGTGGCCAAATAATATTCCATTGTATGGATATAGCACATTTGTTTATCTGTTCATGAATTGATGGACATTTGGGTTGTTTCTACTTTGGAGGCTACTATGAATGATTTGCTTTAAACATTCATGTATAACTTTTATGTGAGCGTATGCCTTCATTTCTCCCGGGTGTATACCTAGAAGTGAAATTGTGGACCTATATGGTAACTATATGTTTAACTTCTTGAGAGACTGCCAGGCTGTATAAGAATATTTACTTTTGTATTAAATCAGTTGGAAGGAACACTCCAGTGAGTTTGCCACAGGGATCTATCCTTGGCTTGTCCTAACCAAAGTACTTGATGCAACCAAGCTAAGAACCCATCAGTTCCTATGCTTTTCCTTTTCCCCCACCCTCACCACCTGCCAAACTCCACTGAATAAAAATTGCACCTCCCTTGGATTGTGGTCTCCTCCAGAACAAGACCCACATCCTGGGTAAGAGTCCTTCTCCTTCTATACAATGACTCTCTACTTTCACTCCCTACTTACCACCTTCCCCTTTTCTTTTAGAAAATGGCTTTCTTCCTAGTCCCAGTGGAAAATAAGATTCATCAGGTGAAATTTATTCACATTTATATCCATCTTTTTCATCTTCCCCTCGATCCTAGTGGGTGAGCTCTCCCCCACTATATGAGGCCATCCTACCACCCAGCACCTGAAACTCCTTTCTCCCTCTTCCTCAGAACCTTCACTCCAGTGATTATTTTCTCAATCTTCTGAAATTCATGCTCTTTCCTCCCCATTGTTCATTTCCATTGCCCTTAAATAAGTTCAAGTCTCTCCCATTAAAAAAAAAAAGTGTTATTCTTATAGGAACTCCTTCACACTTATCGCTATTCCGGTAGCTAATACCTCATCTCTCTGCTGCCCTTCAAAGTAAAAGTCATTGAAAAGGATGTGCAGTAACTTCATATCCTCTCTACACACTTACTCTTCAACCCACAATGCAACCAAAATGTCTTGGCAAACATCACCATTGCCCTGACTTTTGCTAAAGTCAGTGAATGTTTTCTAGCCCTTATCTGAATTGACCTCTCTTCTTAAAATCCATCCTTACTGCCCTTCAATCTCCTTCACAGTCTTCTCAACAGACCTGCCCCTGCTGATAATTTTTTCTTCTCTCTCACTCTGTAGGTTTGCACCCATTCCTGTTTTCTCATAGCTTTGAATTTTGCCTCAGTGTGATTGCAACATTCAAATTTGTCTCTGCAACACTATCTCTCTCTCAGCTCCAGATTCATATCTCCAACTGCCTGTTCCACATGGCCATTTGAATGGGGATGAAAACTCAAACATAACCTGGCAAAAGGCAAAACGCTTACTCCCACCTCCCACAAAGAGGAGGGAAAAAAGTCCCATGCTCAAGCCTTGCCTGTTTAGCAAATAGCATCACCATCATCCAATTGTGCACAAAACCTAGTCATATCCTTGGTTGTTCTTTTGTTCACACCCCACATCCAATCTATGCATATATTCTTTCAGCTAATTCTTCAAAATTCTTAGGAAGTATGACCCTTCCTCCCACTTCCCCTGCTACCTTCCCTAGTCAAACAACCATCATCTCACTAGACCACTACTCCAACTGACCTCTCTGCCCTCAATTTTGCCCCCACTAGAATCCATCCACATGGCAGAAAACATGATCCTTCCAAATCATAAATCAGACAGTGCAATGTCCCTACTGAAAATTCCCCCCACCCTAAATCTGCCCACCACAACCCAAATAAAGCCCAAACTCTTCAGCAAGGTCTGTAGGATTCTAGGTGACTTACAAGGGATCCCCCACTCCCTACATCATTCCTCCCCACTCTCCCCCTTCTTGCTCACTATACTCCAGCTATTCTGGCTTTTCTCACTCACAAAGGCCACGTTGACTATTGTCTCTGGAGCTTTATATCAGCTGTTCCTCAGCCATCCGGGGCTCTTCCCCAGGCTGTCACACGACTTCCTCCTTCTCATTCAGGTCTCAGTCTGAATGCCACTTCTCTTTCCCTTAGCACTCTAGCTAAAGCAGCCTCATTTGGTCATTCTCTTCCACATTACCTTTTTTATCTTTTTTTGTCACTTTTGCCACTTATAGATTACTAAAGTTATCACATTTTCTTATTTGTTATGAGTTTATTATCTATCTCCTCCTATACAAGATCCTTGAGTATATCTATCATTCTCGTTAGCCAATTGAAGGTACTCACATGGATGGATGAGTGGATGGATGGATGGATGGATGGATGGGTGATAGGATGGATGCTGATCTCACAAGTCTCCATCTCTTTACTTCACAAGCTCTCCCTGAACATTTTCATCCACTCCACATTCAACTATTGTCTCTGGGATGGTGGTCCCCAAATCTGTGTCTCCAGTCCAGCTTTCTCTGGACCACATGAATAGATGCCTTCCATGCTATTCAGTTGCCTTCTGGACAGCTCTAACCTCAAATGCCCAAACTGAAATTATTCCTCTTCTTAGTTTCTTATCCAAATGAAGATGGCCATTATGTACCCAGGTGCCAAGGCTGGGCATCAACCTTCACTCCTTCCTCCCAAACACTACCATGACCTTTCAATCTAATCCCAGATCTATAGAGTTTTCTCCAGCCACACCACCCCCATCCGCCCTCCCCAGGAGCACTGTAACTGCTCCAATGCCCTCTCCACCTCTAGATGTGCCCAATCCCCTCCACCTACAGTCTGAGTGGTATTCCTTCAACTCAAATCTCTGGTTTTACACTGCCATGGATGAAGTCCGAAGGCCTCAGTCTTTCATGATCTGATCTCACTACTCCCCACAGTGCATTAGACTCCTGCTATGGAAGTGCTTTCAGGTTCTTCAATTCACCATGCTCAGAGAGAGAGCCTCTGAGCTCTTGTCTCTGAGTCTTCATTTTCTGCCTTAAATGCCATGTATCCTCCATCTTCTGCTTTCCTATTTTTCATGCAGGATTTATTGAGGGTGCCACCCAGCAGGGGAGCCTTCCTTTTGCTCCATGTCATCTCCTAGGTCTAGATTAGGGACTTCTACTTGCTACCATAAAATCCAGTGCCTCTATTATTACATCCAGTGCATTGTGTTATATTCGCCTTTTTACATGTCTGTGAGCCCTCTGAAGGCAGTGACAGAGTCTCAAACATCTCTAAATCCTCCATACCAAGAACAGAGCTGACATAGAAAAAGCATTCAAATATGTGTAGATTGATGGGTGGAAAGTTGTGGGAGTACAGCATATATTTTGGAAAACCTAATAAGGGCTCCAGGCATTTTTGACAGGATAGAGTGATGAACTGGGTCTAACAAGATAAAATTTAATTGGAACAAATGTAAGGTTCTGCCCTTGGGTACAAAAGGCACATGTGTGGGAAGAGAGAACGGTGTGTCGTTGCAGTTTATATGAAAAGCCTGGGGAGTTAGAGTTGTCAGTAAGCACAGCACGGGTCAATAGTGTGATCTGACTGCCAAAAAAATTAACACAATTTTTGCTCGCACTAAAAGTGTAGCTTCTAGAATGAGAGAGGTGATGCGCGTAATCTGGTCAGAACATACTATGGATCTGGGTTCATTCTGAGCTCCACACTTCAGGAGCCAACTGTAGCAGGATCTGAGGCAAAAGGTCAAGTGATGTGGGGACTTCAGGTAAAGTCCAGTGAGAAGTGTGTGTGTGTGTGTGGGGGGGGGAATTAGAGTCTAGTCCACCTTCAAAAACCATGTAGGTTCATACTAGTTATCTCTAAACATCCAAAGACAAGGCCTATCATAAGGAGTTACTTTCTGGCCCATAGGGCTGTCCAAGATGGACAAGTAGGGAGTCTCCTGTCGATGGATACATTTCAAAATCCCACAGAATCATCTTTTTAAAGCACAAATGTGATTCTCTCTCTCTCTCTCTCTCTCTCTCTCTCTGTCTCTCTCTCTCTCTCTCTCACACACACACACACACACACACACACACACACACACTCATAATCCCTGTATACAAAACATTTCTCCCCTACCACTCAACCCCTACTCAAACCCCAGCCCCCTCTAAGGCTTTCCAATGTCCTTGGTATACAAAAGCACAATTCTCTGTGCCACCTCTGACACTACCCATTGGTGGCCTCCCCCTCCTCTCCCCATCCTCCCCCTTACCCCTCTCCTTGCTCCCTCTACCCCCTTCAGAACCTCTCCCTATACTCTCCTGCCTCAGGACCCTAGCCCAGACAGTTAGTTCTCATTGCCTGGAGTGCTCTTCCCTCCCTTCTTTTACCTAAGTCATCTTTCCTATCTTTTAATTGAAGTCTCTGCCCCCTCAGAGAGCAGATCACTGCCCTTATTCCAGGCTGTCCGAGCACCAGATGAGTCTTTGCTTCTAGAACTCTTTGGCTGCCTCAAAATTTTACATTTCTACATGTGTTGCTTTTCTTGAGGTCTCTCCTACTGGACTGTAAGCACCCAGAGGACAGGCATTGTGTGTGAGCTTGCTCTTATCTCACAGCCTCCTTATCACTGGACGTAGGATCTGGTGCACACAAGGGCTTAGTCAAATCTGTGCTAAACGAGCAAATGAATGAATAGAGAGACAACCAGATGCGTGAACTACTTGGGCAAATGCTGGGCCGCCATGAAAAACTTCAGATGAGTGGTTGGACTAATGGACTTTCAGGGCTCTTTATAATGCCAAAGTGCCTGATACTCACTATCAAAAACCCCACTCATTCTTCAAGGGATTCTCAAATGTGAGCCCTTTCAATTTACTAAGGGATCTGCTTCCCATGATTCTGCCCTTTTGTTTCAGTTTTTTGTTTTTGTTTTTTTAGGTAGGCTCCACTCCCAACATGGGGCTTGAACTCATGACCCTGAGATCAAAAGTCTCTAGCTCTAGTCAGGGGCCCCTCTCTGCCCTTTGGTAAACAACTTGTTATGCACTTGCAATATCCCACCTAATCGTAAAGACATTCGTGCATTTGTCTCAGTCCTTCTACTCAAGGAATTTAGAATCCATCGGGGGAGATATCACAGCCACCTTTGTACTCTCCCAATACACCCCAACCTACAACCCACAATGTTTGGCACATACCTATTCTATATGGGTAAGTAGAGACCATTGATTTGGCATTTCATTATGCAGTGTTTCAGTAAGTCTTGCCTTTCAGTTACGAAAGTGCGCTTGCACACATTAAATGTCACACCCTACAG
This sequence comes from Nyctereutes procyonoides, assembly GCF_905146905.1. Classification (NCBI taxonomy): domain Eukaryota; kingdom Metazoa; phylum Chordata; class Mammalia; order Carnivora; family Canidae; genus Nyctereutes; species Nyctereutes procyonoides. Next base: position 74,162,546 of record NW_026575126.1, read on the forward strand.
GTCAAATCCCGTTGTAAGGAGAGGTGCAAATACTTTTCATTATGCCAGCATTGTGTCATAACAAGTAGTTTGAAGTAGGGAGACAATAGAGGTTTGGGACTATGAGATTCTAGGTATGAAGAGATCCTGCTGCAACCCTTTTTGTGAATTTGACCTGTGTCTGCCTTAATGAATTTTGAAACTATCCTCCTTCAGGCTGCCAATTACAGTCAATTTGCACTCATCTAAAAATCATAAACAGTAAATTAAATTGCACATTATTCATTTAATACTTCCCTGTGGGCTTTTCATGTTTCCCTTCCTAAATTAAGACCCCATTGAGTGAGTAAGTAGAAATTCTTAAGAAATTGTAACTTCATTTTTCTAGGCTGAACTCAATTTCTGTCCCGAGTCCCCATTTCCCCACCCCCCACCCCGTAGATGAAAACATCATCTTGCTAATGCACAGTGGACTCGGTTAAATGAACGTTCTTTCCTGCCTCTCCCTAAGGCCACCCCAGTCCCTTGACACGGCATTTAGGTTTCAGCACATCACCTTGTTAAATTTATGAAACGATCTTTCAAGACGAAGCATTCTGCCCCGGGCGTGGTCATTCCTGCGTGCTGACACCTGGGGAGGCATCCCTGTCTGATCTGAGACACGGCCTGAGTTAGGATTGTGTCCCGCCGGCAATCACTGTGGTCCTGGCTTGCAGCTTCGCAGTTGGGTTTCCCACCCCGGCAGCAGCAGCGTCACCTGGGGACGTGTCAGAAATACAGATCCTCGGGCTCCCCGCCAGACTGCTAAATCTGAACCAGCAATCTGCGCTCCAGCAAGCCTCCCAGGTGGTCCTCATGCATGCCCAAGCTTGAGAACCACTCCAAGGGAGCTTCTTGTCCTCACAAAGCATGATGTCTGTGTCTGGAGATTAATGGCTATCGCTGGGTGACATCAGGGCCCCTCCTAACTGCAGTGAAAGCGGGAGAGACACCAGGGAAAGGTGGCGGGGAGACGGCCAGGGGAAGGCCGCTGGGTCAGCCAAGGGTGCAATCATGCCCTACAGCTGTCGTACTTTGCACGCGGGGTACCCTCTGTGTGTGTCGCCCTTCCTTCGGGGTCCCGAAGCTCCACCTGTTCCCACTTTGATGGTTCGGGGCCTCGGGGACCTTGGCATCTCATCCCCCAGCCCAGATTCCAGCTGCTGTTACTCTTGCAGGATGCCAGGACAAACAGCTCCTGCCCCGCGGCCACCCCCTGCAGCTCAGGTCCTCAAACTCCTCAGGAATTCCTTCACCACCCCCCTTTGGCCCTGGGGCACAGGGAGGGTGGGGGAGCGGCAGGGCACCCAGCACCCTCCTGGCTGCTCCACTAACCACCTCCGCCACCCCAGGGAGGAGTCACCTCTTTCAAAATCTCATCTTAAATAGAAAGAACAAACACGGGGACAGCATGTATCTCCCACACGTCTCTGACAGACACCAGGACTGCCTCTTAAAAGCCAAGCACCGGAAGCCTTTTTTTCTCTGACTCTGTTCTCGAAGCAATGGGAGCCTCAGATACAGTGGTCTGTAGGAGGTGGGGGTGGAGGCAGTGGTTGGGGGGAGAAGAGAGGGAGGGCCGCAGAGGCACTGAGGACTTGACAGCAGCCTGTCAAATCCGGGATGACTTCATAAACAGTAGCTGCTGTTTTCAAGAAACATCTCTGGAAGGGAATATTGTACGAAGGCTGGAGTGTGTTGGTGGGGGGTGTCTCCCCAATGCTGCGTCTACAACGTCCAAAATAGCAGTCTGCAAAGAAATCACAAACCCGATTATTTTGAGAGGAAACCTAGTACAGTAGAAGGAATACTGGGGTAAGAATTGGAAGACTTGGATTTCTCTCCCGATCTGTCCTAGCTGGGTGATGGCAGCCAAGTCCCTCCATCTCTCTGGATCACGGATGATGGAACCCACAGAACGGAAGCGAAAACACCTGCTCTGCCTGCCCCGCGTGGATTTTCATACCCATTTTACAGATTCTGGCTGTAAAGGGTCAAAGGAACTAAGGCACATAGAAGTTCTTCGAAGTAAATCAGCATTTATGCAAATGCTGTTTTATGAGCCAAAGGGGAGATTATTATTTGCTTTAATAGAGGCAGATTTTTTTAACCAAATTAAATTCCAGTAGCATTGCAGCTTCTCTTCAGATGTTTCGAAGAGGTCAAAGAAACAAAGACAACGAAATAAAGAAGTGAAGGAAATGAGAGACAACAGAAAAGTTGGTTTTCCATGTAACCCAGCAGGTTATTTCAGGTCAAGTATCCTCACTGATTTCCTGCCTGCTTGATCTACCAATTACCGAGAAGAGGCATGTTGATGTCTCCAGCTGTAACTGCGGATTTGTCTGCCTCTGTCGGTTCTGCCTTAATATTTTGAGGGGTTATTTGGCACATACACTTTTAGGATTGTTATATCCTCTTGGAGAACTGACCTCTTTATCATTATGCAATGCCCCTGTCTCTCCCTGCTAATTTTCTTTGTTCCAAAGTCGGCTTTTATCCGAAATTAACGGAGCTCCTCTAGCTTCCCTCCTGCTGGTGTTAACATGGTGTATCTCCCCCGACCCCACCACCTTTACTTTTTTCTCATTTCCCTTTTTCTTAATTGAAATATAATCAATACACAATGTTTTACTACTTTCAGGTGTACAACTTAGTGATTCAATGATCCTATACATTACTCAAGGCTCACCACGATGAGTGTAGTCACCATCTGTCACCGTACAATGTTAGGACAGTATTATTGTATTATATGCTTTTCATTTCCGGGACTTATTTATTTTATGACTTAAAGTTTGCACCTCTTCATCTGCTTCCCTTATTTTGCAACCCCCCCCACCTCCCCTCTGGCAGCCTCCTCTCTGTTTTTAAGAGTCCGTTGGGGGGTGTTTCTTTGTTCCATTTTTTAGATTTCACATATAAGTGAAATCAGATGGTATTTACCTTTCTCTGACTTATTCCCTCAGCATTAGACCCTTAAGTTCCATCCATTTGCTGCAAACACCTTTACTTTTAACCTAGGGGTGCCCGGGTGGCTCAGCAGTTGAGTATCTATCTGCCTTTGGCTCAGGTTATGATCCCAGGGTCCTAGGATCGAGTCCCACATCGGGCTCCCCGCAGGGAGCCTGCTTCTCCCTCTGCCTGTGTCTCTGCCTCTCTCTGTGTCTCTCATGAATCAATAAAATCTTTTAAAAAAAACTTTTAACCTACCTGAATCTCTGTATTAAAAGTGGCTTTCTTGTAAACAGCGTAACTGAGACTTTTCTTGTTTTATCCACTGTGACAAAACCGTCTCTTCATTGGTGCATTTAGATCATTCACTTTTTAAATTTTTTTGGCCATTGGACATTTTTATTTTCAAGGTTCTTGGATTACATTGCCACATTTTTCCCCCAAAGATTTTTGCCAATTAATACATGCATCAGCAATTTAACATAATAAGTGCCTGCCGCAAGCCAATCCCTGCGGATAAATGATGGGTCCTTGTACAAAATCCGGTTTCTCCACATCCTTACTGGCATTGGGTTTGAGTTTTCTTAGACTAAATAAATATAAGATCCATTTTAGTTTGTGTCTCTCTGACAAAGCAGAACTTTCATGCATGTCCGCTTACTACTTGGAACATCTTCTGATTGTATGTATGAGTTGTCCATTTGTATCTTGAAGTGTTGATGGTTTTCTTACCTACGTTCTTTGTATTGTAGAGATAGTTGCCCTTTGTCATTTTGTGTCAGAGACTTTGCGAACTGAGCAAGGCCTGGAGTTCATTTGGTCTAAATCCCTTGTCAAATTCTGGCCTCAAAAAAGATATGTCTATGATCTAATCCTCGGGACCTGGGACTATGACTTTCCTTGGAAAACGAGTCTTATTTGTAGACATAATTAAGGTTAGACCATCACATTTAAAGCGGTTATTGAAATAATTGGATTATTGCCATGCTTGTAACTATTTTACTGTTTTTTATTCATTACATTTGTTCTTCAGGTTTTTTCTTCCCTCTTTTCTACCTTCTCTGGTTTTAATTGAACATTTTAGATGATTTCATCATATCTCAGCTCTTAGCCTATCAATTATAATTTAAAATAAAAATTTTAGTGGTTGCCCTAGAGTTTTCCGTTACATTTTTAACTATTCTAAATCCGCCTTCAAGTCACACTCTATCACTTCACATGTAGCATGAGTATCTTGTAACAGAGTGTGCCCAGTTTGTCCCTTACGTCCATTATGACATTGCTGGTATTCATTTCACTTCTCTGTATTGTGTTCACCCAAAGAGTCTCTCCACTCAGGCAAGTCCACACTCAACCTCCAGCGATTGGTCAGAATTACCATTGAAGCGTCCCCTTTCATGGCTCCCACTGGCTTCAGGTTCAGATGGATAGGTCTTGACCATGACCGTCTGGGCTTGCCTGTCTCCAGATTTCAAGGTGATAATTTCCCCTGCAACCTCAGTTCTCTAAGGGCTCCAGGAAAAGTCATTGGTTTTCAGTTTGTTCCACTTTTTCTTGTGGTAAAGCAACCAGAACAATGGCTTCCAAGCTCTTTACATGTAGGGGCTGAGCTAGAAGAAGCCCAGCAGGTTCTTTCACATCACGGAGATGATAGCTGTGTTTGCTGGTTTTTGAAAGCATCCAGCACCATCAGCTCAATGATGCTCTAGCCAGCTGGCCAGTTCTGTACTAAAGACAAAAAGCAGTTCTTAACCCAGATGCCAAGAGATAGCTCCATCTTCCAATCTGATCTGAGGACCCCCTGTGCATGGTATTACTGCACAAAGCAAGAACGGGTAAGTTTCTGCCCTGTGCTAATTTACAATCTTAGGGGCGCTGGTATGATTATTCCAGGATGTGACTGCTATCTTTCCATGCTCAAATGTCAACTGCCCTCCATACATAACCAGTACGTATGCAGGAGCTCATCTCCCAGAAAACCACTATTAATTATACTCTCGTCCACCCAACAGCTCACCAGAATTAAACTGCTCTGTCAAAAAAAAATCTTTTTAATCAAGGATTTGATTATAGTATGTACTTTTCAAACACTTAAGCAAATTGTTGCTTTAAAAAAAGAAGAATTCTCATTTCTCCAGAACTATCAATCTGAACTTCCCAACTGGCAGCTCCATACAATGAGAATTGTGCTTGTATGGATGATCCTGCAGCACTACAGGATTCTGGAGGGCTTTTGAATCATCCAAAAAAGATTAAATTATGTTCAGTAGCGCTTTCATGTTAAGTGCATCTTACTTATACCGTATTCCACATCGATGGCATCTGACTATTCATAGAGGCACAAGGTGACTCTCTTCTTGCCCAGAAGCCAATTCACTTTAGTTCAATTTGAATTACAAAGGTTTACTGAATACCTACCTCACATCCTGCAGCATGGTACACAGGGAAGGTATTTCCATTTATTCACAGGGCTCACAATCTCATGGCTAAGGAAAAATAAACAACTAAGCAAATAAACAAATGAACAAACAGACCCCAAGACTCAGCACGTACAAGAATTGATTGAGTGAGTGTTTACACAGTGACCTGTAGACAAAGCCTACATACTGGCAGAGACCTGACCATCTGGGAATGTGACAAAGGGAAAAAAATATTGAGCCCAGCTATGGAAGATTCTCATGAATCTGGCAGTCAGTAAAGGGGAGGATAGTATCTAGCCATGGGGAAAGTGATGAGAACTTTCAGGAAATGGAAGGAAGTCCAGGATTTCTGGAATAAGTAGGTGGAAAATGCCAGGAGATGATGCTAGGAAAGTAATCACAGAAGGTCTTGACCATCATGCTAAGAAATTTGAATGTTTTTCCTGTGGGCAGTGGGACGTCAGCAAGAATTTTGAACACATGTGTTTGGTTGGGGATGCTTTAGAAAGATCACTCCAGGGGTGTCTGGGCGACTCCATTCGTTAAGCATCTGACTCCTTTTTTTTTTAGACTTTATTTACTTATTCATGAGAGACCCACAGAGAGAGGCAGAGACACAGGCAGAGGAAGAAGGAAGCTCCTCGTGGGAAGCCCAAAGTGGAACTCCATCCCAGGACCCCAGGATCACGACCTGAGCCAAAGGCAGATGCTCAACCCCTGAGCCACCCAGGTACTCCGTGCATCTGACTTTTATCTCAGCTCAGGTCTTGATCTCAGGAATGTGGGTTCAAGCCCTGCATTGGGTTCTGCACTAGACATGGAGAAGAAGAAAGAAAGGAAGGAAGAAAGAAGAAGGAAAGAAAGAAAGAAAGAAAGAAAGAGAAAGAAAGAAAGAAAGAAAGAAAGAAAGAAAGAAAGAAAGAAAGAAAGAAAGAAAGAAAGAATCACTCCAGAAGCACCTGAGAAGATGGAATGGATGAAAGAGGGAGATGGAACACACTTACTCCAGTCAGAAAGCTACTGCACAAGGTTAAACAAAAAGCTAAGGGACAGAAGTAATAGAAAATGGAAATAGGTACAAGGTTTGGGAAATAATCTGCAGAAGTAGCGTCAATGGCACTTGGCAACTCATTGCATGTGACAAGTAGGAGTAGAAGACAGCCCTGAATAGTTCGCAGAAAGAGCTGTGTTCCCCCCTCCTATATCGCCAGGTGATGTTGCAGCTCCTACCATGACCAAGAGGTGGAGTCTATTCCTTTACCACTTAAAACCAGTTCCAGCTCCACACTGCATGGGTCCTGAGCCAGAGCCGTACAGTTAAGCTGATGAGGGAGAGGATGCTGGAACCAGGTACCTTAGTTTGTGTTCCCCCAGCAACAGGCCTGTCACAAGGATTCAAATGTGCATAATCCCATGAGGAGATGGTATCAGGAAGCATAGGTAGCAGAGCAGGAAGCCAGACCACAAAGGAAACCTTTGTTTGCGGACGGCTGTCTTCTCCTTGTATCCTCCTGTGGCAGAGAGACCGGTTTCTTGTCTCTTTCTCTTCTTATAAAGGCATTAATCCCATGATGGGGGCCCCATCCTCATGACCTCATTTAATCTGTTAAAACCCAAAATTCAACCAAGTAAATTTGAAGATCGAATTGGCTTTACGAAGCAATTCATGAATCGGGCAGCATGCCATCTAGCAGGTGGTGAGATGCTCCAAGGAGCAGTACACACAATGGAAGGTTTATGGAAAGAGAGTGGGGAATGCAGGGTATTTTATCCTGTAGATGACCTCTCCAGTGGAAGGAAATTTCAGATTGACCTCGCTAAAACGTCACATTCCTGGGAGTGGTTGAAACTGTAAATAAGTCTTGGTTTACTGTCATGAGGAGTAAACGACTCCAATTTTGGCTTGTCTCTTCTTTTTTTAACAAACCATAATCTTGGGGATCCCTGGGTGGCTCAGCAGTTTAGCGTCTGCCTTTGGCCCAGGGCATGATCCTGAAGTTCCAGGATCAAGTCCCATGTCAGGTTCCCTGCATGGAGCCTACTTCTCCTTCTGCCTGTGTCTCTGCCTCTCTCTCTCTCTCTATCATGAATAAATAAATAAAATCTTAAAAGAAAACATGTAATCTTACCTCCCAAAGGTCTTGCCTCCAAATACCATCACCCTGGAGACTGAGGTGTCAACATATGAATTTAGAGGACACACACATCTAGTCCATAGTAAGCCCTCTCCTTGAACTCCACCACCATAGCTCCACCCTCCTTGCCTAACATTTGCCAGACCCATATTTCTGAAGTCAGGACTCTGCCCTGAACCTTACTACCACCTACACCCCTGCAGGTGGAATAAGAGTCCTCTATAACCCAAGCCCCGCCCCTCACCCAACTTTGAGAAATGTCACTCTCCAGAGATTCCTCCTACAGCCCCACAGATCCTGCACATGAGCATTTTCGGGAACCAAGAGGCAGTTTTAAGGAGCCAGCATTTCCCCGTGTCCCTGTTGCTCTGTCATTTAAACCTCAGGCTCTCCCTCCCCCACCTCCATACCCAAGTGGGGCCAGTTCTGCGGTGGAGGTCTCACAGCTAACCCTCTCCCCCAGTGGTCTCCACTGTTTGCATCTCCACTGTGGTCTGTTTGTCAGTGGAGCCGGTGGTTGTGCACACGTCCATCCAACCAAGGGGCACTGGCATCTCTCCCATGCCAGGCGCTGCTTTGGATTCAGCAGTAAGATAGCAGAAGCCCCTGTCGGCTGGACAAGGCAGGAGAACGCACACAGGAGCATTTTCTGCAAGGAGAGAACCTGCAGGCTGGCTCTGCCCCTCACTATGCCGCTGGCTCTGGGCGATTGTGTCAGCATCCTTACCTAGCAAAAAATTTAAAAAAAAAAAATTGAAGCCTTTCTACAACCCAGGATTGTAGGAGACAAAACGAGGGGAAAAACTAGCCCTCGACTTGATCATGATTCCAGGCTCATTAGTGGTTCTGGGGCACCGGAGGTGGCAGGACAGCAGGGTCCGGCTTCCCAGCGCCGGATCTGAGGACAGGCGCGCCTGGGGGGCCTCCCGGCGAAGTGCTCGCAGCACCGGAGCGCTCTCAGCCGCTCGGTGGGAGCAGCTGCCAGGTCTTATCTCAAGGGCCATGTGCTGGGCCATGTGCTGCCTGGTCTTATCTCAAGGGCCGGTGTTCATAGGAACCGCCGAGCGCTCTGGACAGGGGCATTTACAGACCTAGAATATCCTCCACGCTCTTTTGGATTTTTTTCTTCTCTCTGGAGAAAAGCAGGAGTTAAGAGATTTATGGGGCCCCAGCCAGGCCCTCTCCCCGCTCTCCTGGCGATCCCATCGGCTCTGGCGCAGTCCTCATCCCTGCCACTGTCCACAGCCAAAGGGCAAGGCTCACGGGGGAAGGCAGCCAGAGCTGCCCGGCTAGTTTCCTGGAGAGAAAGAAGGCGCTCCCCGAACGGGCAGGCAGGCTTTGGCCAGAAATCATCGGGGGCTCTAAAGCCACAAGCAGTGGCGATAGCAGCCCGGAGCTTTGGACAAGCGCTCCAGCCATCCAGGATCCCCCCTGGCCTGAACCAGCCTAGCCCGGCCCCTGCTCTGGGGGTGCTCGAGTTGGCTTCTCCTGTTCCTTAAGGAATCCCCCGCCTGCCGCCCCAGCTTAGAACATCATCAGGCCCGATTTGCCTATTCCCAACCGCTGGAAAGAGCTTAGAAATTAGACAAAAGATTTTGAGCAGCATTTGAGTTTGCTTCTGAACAGCAGAGGTATTGCCATCCGGGACCTGCAACCTTGAGGCAACCACAGGCAAGTCTGGAGAACAGAGGAGGGCATCCTTTTATGGAGGGGAGGTGGGAGGTGGGAGGGCTTTTTGGGAACAAATTTCATTGGAAGAAAATGAGGCCTTGAAGTGGCTGCTTCTCACTGGCTGCGGGGCTGCTGGGCAGAGAGGAAAGCGCACCTGTCCCTTTGGCGTCCCATGGATGGTGGTGCGTGATGCTCTCTCTTCACCACTTGTCCACTCTCCAGCCAACAAGGTTTCCTTTATCCGCTCTCACAGGGCCAAATACACACAGGTGCCACGTCAGCCTGTGAGTCCTACCTCCCCTTGCAGATGCCTGCAGAGGCACAATGTCAGGCAACACAGAAGCTCCCACCACGAAAGACCCACATGGGACTTCCCCGACTGTAACAGCAAACATGCTCACACGTCTGGCCCTGCTCTCATCCATCACTGCTATGCTGTAACTCACTTTTTCCTCACAAACACCCAACGGGGGATGTGTTGTTACTGTGATGTGGGAAAGGAAGCACAGATGGTTCTGGCTGTTCTCGTCCAGTGTCACTAGCAAGTACAGAGTGGGGATCCCTCTGCAGTCCCTCATTTCCTATCCAGAACCCTGTCCCCTGCTCTGCAGGACGATGAGTCCCAGGGCCCTCACCTTAGACTCCAGTGAGTATGGGTCTGACGGCTTCCGAGGGCTTGCAGGATCCCCTTGCTAAGGCTGTGGGATGAAAGGACTTGGGCTGAGCATGAGCATTTTTCTCTGGTTAGATTGTCCATTCTTCTCTTTCAGCACATACCCCATTTCTGTCTTTCCTCTTCCTTCCCAGATCCCCAGGAGCCAGAAATGAACACACAGTCTTTGCACTGATGTAAATAACCATTGGTTCTATTGAACTCATCTGCTCAGGCTGTTGGTTGAAATCACAGCTCTGGAGTGCTCACCAAGCCCCCCTCAGCCATCAGGAGGTCTAGCTGCTTCCCTATCCAGCACGTTTGCTGTGCTCCCTTCCAGAAGGACCCACACTACAGAAGCTGTGTGTTCATTTTCTTGGTAGCCTTAAAACCCAATGTCTACCTATCTTGTCCTCGCTAACAATCACTTTCTCTCCTCTTCCCTCCCCCATCACCCCAAAAAGCTGTCTCCTTCCTCCCAACCTGGCAGACCGCCTGGCCCCATCATTCTGTCCTGGGACCTTAGGTTTGAAGGCAGATAGAAACAGCAGGTACAGCCCGTAGCCATCACCCTTGGAGCCTGTCAGCCTCCCCTCCCCCCTTCTCTACCTTGAACTGGAGCTCCCCTCGCTTCTAATCGCTGTAACAATAACAGCTCAATGGACCAGGCACTCATTATGTGCTAGGTACTTCTAGAAGCCTCTGCAAGTATTCTTTTGTTCATCCTCATAACCACCTCCAGGAAACAGGCACAGATAGAGGTGAATAATCTGCACAAGATCATACAGCTGGTAAGAAGAGATAGACTCCGGGGTCTCGTGTGAAGCTTGCGTGGCGGATCTTTTGTCTTCTGGTTGAGTTGCTTTTTGTTTTCTGGGCTTTGCTGTGTTCTGTTTACATCTCTCCCTTATCTCCAGTACCCCCAGTATTGCTCATGATTTGAGGCTTTATTATAGTTAGTGGCCTTAACCTTACTTTCTCTTCTTTCTCTTTCCCCCTGCATCCACTTAGTAGTCAAGTCCTGTGGATTCATTCATTTCAGAAGTATTTAGTGAGAACCTACGATGTGCCAAGCACGTAGTAGGTGAACATGATAGATGGAGTCCCATGCAAGTGGCTCTTTCAGGCCAGTTGTTCTGCATCTTACCCCCAAATCTCCCACCCTCTGCCTAGGCCCTCATTCATACTGATTTCCACGCTCATCTGTGGAACTGCTCACTACCCCTCCCTGCTGAGCATTTTATGTCCCTCTGCTCATGACTGACACATCTCACGTAAGCCTACTTCAGATCAGGTTTCTACTAGTGGCCTTTGCCTGGAGCTCAGACTCCAGTATTACCCACAAGGTAACATGCCAGATCTGCAGTCTGGAGCTCTGGCCTCATCTAGGCTTGTTGGTTTCTACTTGCCCAAACATAATCCCCACTGCACTCCTGGGTTCAGGGACAGGATGGCATTTCTCAGTGGGTGACCCCTCTGAGCGCTGCATCAAGTCACTTCATGTGCCCCAATGAAATATACTCTCCCCCCACCTTCCACATCAAAACCTCCAATGGTGGGATCCAGGAGCCTGGCTCTGAACCAGTTCCCTGGTGATTGGCATGCACTCCGCAGTCTGATACCCCCTGGCCTAGGGGACAGCCCCTGGACCCCACAGCCTGGCTTGCTTGCCAGGCCCAGGTTCACTCTATTGCATACAATGCGACCCACATGCCAACCCTTCCACCAAAACTCCATCTCCAAATCCTGTCCATCCTTCAAGGTACACCTCAGTCCCGCCTAGATTCCTACCACCTCTCATCCCAGTTGAAATCTCTCCTCTTTTGCTGTAAGAACATTCATAGGATTTGAGAGTTTTGTTGCCTTTTCTACTTTCTAGCTTATGTTATTGTTATGTAATGTATATGCCAGTCTTCTCTCTGTGATGAGATTGTAAACATTTCAAAGTGCTATTTCTTAATCAACTGACCAAGGTGTCTAAACACGGCAGCCAAAGCAATCCTTTAAAAATGTCTCAGTATGCCATTCTTCTGCTCAAAATCCTCCAATGGCTCCTCACGGCATTGGGAGTAAAAGCCATGTTCTTGTGATTCCCCATTAGGCCTTGTATGGTTTGGTCCCCTTTATCTTTGTGACCTTCCTGCTCACCACTCAACACATTGCCTCCTTGCCAGTCCACCAGCGTGCTTCTGCCTCAGGGCCTTTGCACTGGCTGTTGGATCTACCTAATGTCCTAATACCATATAGCACCTGGCCTACCACCATACCTCCTTTTAGAATTTGTTCAACTGGCATTTTCTCAACAATACCTACCTTGTCTACCCTCTTTAAACCTGCAACTCACTCCTACACTCCTGTCTCCCTGCTGTACTTCATATCTTGTCCATAATAATAAGCATCATTGACTTATTATAAGTGGATTTATTATTGTGTACTGTTTTTTTCTTCACTCCCCACTGTACTATAAGCTCCATGTGAATCTTCATTTTGTTCCCTGCCACATCCCATGCAGTGAAACAGTGCCTAGCATAGAAAAGGTGCTCAATCCATATTTGGGGAATGAATGAATAAGTGAGTGGAAGAATGAGCTGTACATCTTCAGCCCCAGTTTAATGCTTTGCTTATCATAGGTGTTTAATTACTGGTTACTAATGAGAAGACCCCAGCATAGATCCAGTGAACTTTCTGGTGGCAGCTGCTCTGGACCCACTGGCACAGATTTGGACCTCGTTCTTTCAGCTTGCATTTTTAGGACCAAACAAGAATCCTGGACAGACCCTCTGTGCAGTATAATAATAACAAACATGCTTCTCCCTGATTATATCGCAGAGGGTCCATCCGGGATTCTGGGGAAGAAGGCATGTTCAGGGCTCACCTGGCACCCTGTCCTCACGTCCATCTAAGCCAGCAGGTGGGGTGTTTCCTCTCTACTTGTCCCCGTTCTGGGAAAAGTTCTCACTGCTGACCAGGGCCCTAGCTTTCAAACTTCAGTCTGATCTGGCTTCACATCTTGCTCTAATCTTAGCAACCATACCTCTTCATGGCTGGTTTCAACTTCTAGGCCCATTCAGCAGCTGCCTTCTGCTGTCCTGTCCCCAGAGCCCATTTCCAGGCATTAGTTCCAGTCTTCCAGGGCCTGCTCCTGCCCTTCTCTCTTCTTCCCAGTGACTGACCTCTGATTCCATTTCTCTGGCAATTGTTGTCTGAAACACCAAGACCCATAGCTCAATAGCTCCCAAAGAGAACCACCAGTCTGATTTGCAGTAGGCTCCCTGCACTGGACGCGTAGCTGCCTATCTCATCCCAGACCACGGAAAGAACAGGGCTCCTGGGCTCTGCGTTGCCCACAGCTTAGCCTGTATCCAGGCCCTGCCTTTCTTCCTCCATTTATAATCAATCGACCACTAATCTGCTTTCCAGACTCACACTTCCTTGGTATTCTTACCTTCCTGGTGTGCTCCTGAATCTAGAATCCCAGCCTTAGCCTGTCCTGTGGATTCCAGACTTCTGTAAGTTGGGTCTCAATTTTATTCTGATTCTATTGTTATTCAACACCCACATGCATTTGGATCCTGGGAAGCTGGAGGGAGGTAAGGAGGCAGAAAATGGAGTTGCAGGCCTGGGTGGGGCCTGCTCAGTGCTTTCCAGGACAAGAATCAGGACCAAGAACAAATAGAGTTTTGTGTGCTATTGGTAGGAATATAAATCAGCACAGCAACTCTGAGAAACAGTATATAGAGTTTCCTCAAAAAATTAAAAATAGAATTATCGTATGATCCAGTAATTCTGCTACAGGGTATTTACCCAAAGAAAATAAAAACACTAATTCGAAAAAAAAATGCTACCCTGTGTTTATTGCAGCATTATTTACAGTAACTAAGATATGGAAGCAACACAGTGTCCATGCATCGACAAAAGGATAAAGAAGATGTGGTGTGTGTGTGTGTGTGTGTGTGTGTGTGTGTATAATGGAATATCACTCAGCCATAAAAAATAATGAGATTTGCTATTTGTAACAACATGAACAGATCTAGAAGGTATAAGGCTGAGTGAAACAAGTCAAAGAAAGATAAATACCATATGATTCCACTCATATATGGAATTTAAGAAACAAAACAAAGAAAAGAAAAAGACAAAAAAAAGAAAAAGACAAAAAAAACAGACTCTTAAATACAGAGAACAAACTAATTGTTATCAGAGGGGAGGTGGGTGGAGGAATGGGTGAAGTGGGTAAAAGTGTTAGGAATACACTGTGAGGGACATCGTGGTGGTGCAGTCAGTTGAGTGTCCGTCTTTTGTTTTTAGCTCGGGTCACGATCTCAGGGTCATGGGGTCGAGCCCGGCATTGGGCTCTGCACTCAGTGTGGTGTCTGCTTAAGATTCTCTCTCCCTCTCCCTCCGGCCCTCCTGCTTGTGCTCACTCGCTCACTCTCTCTCTCAAATAAATTAATTTTAAAAAAATTTTTAAAAAGACTACACTTATTGTAATGAGCACTGAATAATGTATAGAATTGGCAAGTCACTGTGTTATACACCTGAAACTAATATAGCACTCTGTATTAATTATACTTCTATAAAAAAGGAAAGAAAACTGGGGATTTACCCCAAAGATAAAGATGCAGTGAAACGCAGGGACACCTACACCCCGATGTTTCTAGCAGCAATGTCCACAATAGCCAAACTGTGGAAGGAGCCTCGGTGTCCATCGACAAATGAATGGATAAATAAGATGTGGTCTATGTATACGATGGAATATTACTCAGCCATTAGAAATGATGACTACATACCATTTGCTTCTACATGGATGGAACTGGAGGGTATTATGCTGAGAGAAGTAAGTCAGTCGGAGAAGGACAAACATTATATGATCTCATTCATTCGGGGAATATAAAAAATAGTGAAAGGTATTAAAGGGGAAAGGAGAGAAAATGAGTGGGAAATATCAGAGAGGGTGACATAAGACTCCTAACTCTGGGAAATGAACAAGGGGTAGTGGAAGGAAAGGTGGGCAGGGGGGTTGGGGTGCCTGGGTGACGGGCACTGAGGGGGGCACTTGACCGGAGGAGCACTGGGTATTATGCTATATGTTGGAAAATCAAACTCCAATTTAAAAATATACAAAAAAGAAAAAAGAAGAAGAACAAATGGAGTTTCAGGGTATAATATGAGCCACATCTTTTCAGTCCTGTCCTAACAGGTTAGAAAGGATGAGAGTGGGCCTATACCTGAAGTAGTGAAGGTAACTGTCAGCATCTTCTGAATCTGATGTCATTAGACCAGAAAGCTACAAGTCTTCACCTGCCTCTGGCCAACTTTCCTTGGGCTTTGCTAAAGAAGGGAAAAGGGACATAAAGAGTCAGCACTGGTGGGGAGAGGCAGAGAGTGGCCTGGGCTCCCAGAGTCAGAGTGCTATCTGCATGTATGAGCTTCCCGTTTGCCATTCTAACAAAATACCACAAACTTAGTAGCTTACAACAACAAAATTTGTCATCTTATAAGTGTAGAGATCAGAATTCTCACCGGCCAGTCTAGATGTTGGCAGAGCTGGTTCCTTCTGGAAGCTCCAAGGGGAAAATTGTGTTGTTGTTGTTGTTTGTTGTTATTGTTGTTGTTGTTTTCAGCTTCTAGTGACAATCTGTAATCCTTGGCCAAAGCACCCTGCTCCAACCTCTGGTCCATTAGCACATTGCCTTGTCCTCTGATTCTGACTGTTAACTCCTGCCTCCTTCTTATAGGGACCCTTGTGATCACATCAGGCCCACCCGGATAATCCAGCATCATCCGTCCATCTCAAGATCCCTAACCAATCACATGTACAAAGCTCCTCTGGCTGTGTCAGGTAACATTTGCAGGTTCAGGGATTAGGCCATGGACATATTTGAGGGACCATCATTCAGCTTCCCACAGCCCCTGTGGGGTCAAGGCCCACCTCATCATATAGCTGGGCCCACTCATCTTTCCCTAGGTTTATCTAGGAAATTCATGTCAAGGTGAACCCCCGGGTTGGAGAGGAAGTGAAGTCCCCTGGGAATCTATCAACAAAGGGATCCATGAGAGAGACAAGCGGCCATCCCAGCCCTCCTGCTCAGGTCTAGGAACATCTCACATGTCACTTGGCCCTCCCACTTCGGAAAACCTGTGGAAGGATCTTCTCTGGTCCATGTCCTCCCCTGGCTGCTATGTGATCCTGATGGAAGAGGAGGCCAGAATTCAAACCCGGGCCATCTGGTTGCCCAACCCCAGCACTGGGCCATCCCACCTTTCCTGCTCAGGACTTAACACCAAAAGATCATTCTGTGTGTGGTTGGGAAAGAGGAATGACTAGGAACACAGAGGATTCTTAGGGCAGTGAAAATGCCTGGCATGATACTATCTGATGGGTACATGCCCTTGTACATTTGTCCAAACCCACAGAATGTACAATACTGAGCCTGAACCTATGGGTGACAAGCACGTGTCCATGGTGGATCATTGATGGTAACAAATGTCCCGCTCTGGTGGGGGCTATTGATAATGGGGAGGCTGGGCATGTTCAAGACCAGGAGGTAAGTGAGAAACCTCTGTGCCTTCCTCTTAATTTTGCTGTGAACCTAAAACTTCTTGAAAAACATAGGAACATAAACTTATAAAAAAAAAAAAAGTCAGGGCAACTGGGTGGCTCAGTGGTTGAGCATCTGCCTTCGGCTCAGATTGTGATCCTGGGGTCCTGGGATCGAGTCCCGCATCGGGCTCCCCGCAGGGAGCCTGCTTCACCCTCTGCCTGTGTCTCTGCCTCTCTCTGTGTATCTCTTGTGAATAAATAAAATCTTGAAAAAAAAAAAAGTCAAGTAGACACCAATGAAATGAGGCAGCCTTCAGTTCCTAAGTAATTACCCAAGAGAAGTGAAAGTGCACATCTATAGAAATACTTGTACGTGAGCGTTCTTAGCAACTTAGCAACTCGTATGTGTCTGTACTCTTTCATAATAGCCAAACAACGAAAACAGCCCAAATGCTCATGTCACAGGAAAAGATCAACAAACCGCAGTATATTCAGGTAATGAAATATTACTCAGAAGTAAAAAGAAGTGGACTATTGTAATGCAGTTATATATGTGTGTATATACATATATACACATATATATATACAATCTCAAAAATCATTCTGGCGGGAGGGTAGATGGTGAGGGGGAGCAAGAGAACAGAGAAGTAAATCAAGAGGATCTTGTAGCGTCAAGGTAAAAGACATGGGTGGCAGGCCTGCAATGGGAGCAGCAAAAACAGAGAAAAATGAATGGTCTTAAGGTAGACTTGAGATCTGGAAGAAATTCAGCAGATTCCTCGGTTTTGAGCCTGAGCCATAGAGTAGATGATGCCTTTCCTAAGAGAGGACCAGGGTCGCTGGGGCTGGTCCCGGAGCCCCAGTATCCTGGCCCCTGGGTAGCCCCTGAGCCCGCACCAGCCCTCAGCCCCACTCTCGAGAAGGCCCAGCACCCGGACGCCAAGGTTAGCCTGTGTTGGTGGGCCTATGCCAAGAACCACAAAAGCCTCATTTTATTTAAAACACAGGGCTTGGCCGAATTCCCTACCTAGACAGAGACAAGCCCATTACTTCATCTTGTGAGCTGCATTACAGCCTCTGTTTCCGTGTATCTATTAGCCAGGCCTCTGAGCCGAAAATCCAGCCAGTCCATCAATCACTCCTCCCGAGGCCCACAGACCCGGCAGCAGAGGCCAGGATCTCAGAGGACATCTGACATCCGTCGACGTTGGCACATGGGACCGAGCCCCCAAGACTTTCCTGCTGGTGCGGAGGGGGCCTCGCTGCTTTATATTTTTAATTAAAAGCAGATTTTTATCAAACTCCCCCCAAATCTATTGGGGGAACTGTAATTTTGCTTCCAATCTTCCTATTTAATACTCCCCTAATGCCCATAAAAAGCTTTGGAGTTTCAGCTCATGATTTGAATCTTTACAGATAATTAGCTGGTAGGATGACTTGGAGAGAGAAGCAGGTATATATTTTCACAACTTGGTCGGGAGTGGGTGGGTAAGCTGTGGGAAAAGCGTCCCCAGGCAGTCTTGGCACATCTCCGCTCCTGAAACATAAACATGCAATTCATTTAAAGGCACATTCATTTAGGTTCCTTAATTGTGGCCATAAAAACTGCTTTCCCCTCTTACTTCTGCGGCACCTTATTATAATGCCACTTGGCTCTCCCTGCTTCGACATCCCCCTGCACGACCCTCAGTATTTCACCTACCCTGCCCCTTGCCCCCATCCACTCACCCCTTGCTCCCTGTGGCCCCTTAGCAGTGGACAGGCCTTTCTTGTGTCTCCCTGCCCTCCTGCTCCTCCAGCCCCCTGCTCCTCCCTCATCTCCGTTTCTCCCCCACACCACCCAGCGACGATCACCTTCTGCTGACCGCCTTCTCTGTGGGTCAGGAACTGTGCTTTAACACATGTACTTACAAGCCTTACCACAATCATGTGAAATGGTAGTGTCACACACACACACAACCACACATGTACTCACACCACACACACACACACACAATGCGTGCATATATTTCTTTGACATTTGAAGAATCTGAGGCTCCCAGAGGTGGCATGGGCCCCTGTTTTCTCTTTATCTTTTGTCCCTTTCCACTCCTCTCTCTCATATACTTGATAAATAGATGATAGATAGATAGACACAGAGATACATAAATAGACATATGCACAGACAGGTACACAGATGGACAGACAGACTGACAGAAGGGTGAATATTAGGATAGTTAGTAAAAACAAGACAGGTATAGACACACAGACATAGACATAGATGATGTAGAGATAGATGATGGATGGATGGATGGATAGATGGATGGATAGATCTATTAGACTAGATAGATGATAGATAAATGGATGGGTGGATGGATGGATGGATGGATGGATAGATAGATGCAGAGAGAGATAGAGAAAGAGAGAAGGTAGGACAACAGCAACTGGAAAAATTAACCCAATACCTCATTTCCCCTTTCATACATCTTCCCATGCAACCTTCTCAGTCACATTTCTCCTTCCACTTGCCAGCCCTCTGCTCTTCTGCTAGCTCAGTGAAAACTCCATGAGGTAAATGGTAAAGTCTGGAAACAACAAGAAAGTAGCTAAGAGGCTGCGTGGCTGCCCAGGTGTGAATCGGGACACACGAGACAGTGGGTGTGAAGGCTTTATCTTGACACACAGTAATTGAATAGAGTCAAGGTCCCAGGGAAGGTGGCTTACCCCGTGGTTCCCCACCTTACTGTGCATTTGAATCACCCAGATGGCTTCTCAAAACACAGCTTGTTGATTCTGATTCAGTAAGTAGGGCTTGAGAACTCACATTTCCCACAAGTTCCCAGCTGGTCCAGGGACCTCACTTGGAGAAGCTTTGCTGCAAAGCAATGATCAGAGGCTAACGTGGCTATTACGGTGATGTTAAATCATGTCTCTTTTAATTAAACCATGTAATCTGGCATATTTGAAAATGAAGGAAACAACAGTGGTTTGATTGTTTTCAAGGGTGGGTCAAAATGTCAGAGGATAACTGACTTGAAACGATCAACTGAACACCCCGCCCCATGACACTATCTGGAACTCTCATCCCCGCTTACTGTGGTCCTACCCATCTGCGTCCTTGTCCTGCACAATGAAAACAAAACCTTGCCTGTCTCATTTTCCACTGGAATGCTGAGGCCTAAAACTCTGTCTGAAATTCTGGATGTGTGTGTGTGTGTGTGTGTGTGTGTGTGTCCCTGTGTGTATCTGTGTACCTGTGTATGTAAGAGTGCTGCGTCTGGCGAATGAGCCAGTGAATGGATAGGTTGCCCTATAGAGACTGCCATGAAATGGGCAGGAGAGTGGGCACAGAGCCCGCCCACCCGGGCTGGAGGCCCAGCTTCACCATGTGTCCCAGCTCAGAGTCCTGAGCAGGAAATCTCTGAAATATCATGCTCCTTCCCTAACAAGTCCTCCTTCCCCAGGCAGAGTCCTGAGCAGCTCGCACAGCCTCTGGAAGTACACTTAGCTCCTCAACTGAGGCATCTGACTTCCCCAGCCCTGTTCTCGTCGCTGGCACCAGCTCAGAAGAGACCCAGTGAAGAGGAAAAGTCCTTCCATCAGTACTAAAAATACTCCTATTGATCTCCTTCTTACCGTGGCATCCTTCCCCCCACTTCGGGTTTTTCTTGCTCTTCTAATTTAACATACCCTCCTCTGGGCTTTACACTTGGTACGAGATCCTTCGGGCTTTGATAAGAGATCCTATGACCCTCCCTGCAATGTCACATTCACAACTGTTCCCCTCAACCAGGACCTAACTTGCACGGCCCGATGCAAAATGAAAATGAGGGCTCTTTTGTTCAAAAAATTCTTAGGATACATAAACCACATCTTCTTTATCCATTCATCTTTCGATGGGCACCGAGGCTCCTTCCACAGTTTGGCTATTGTGGACATGGCTGGAATATTCCTCAGCCATTAGAAACGACAAATACCCACCATTTGCTTCAACGTGGATGGAACTGGAGGGTATTATGCTGAGTGAAGTAAGTCAATCGGAGAAGGACAAACAGTGTATGTTCTCACTCATTTGGGGAATATGAATAATAGTGAAGGGGAATATAAGGGAAGGGAGAAGAAATGTGTGGGAGATATCAGAAAGGGACACAGAACATAAAGACTCCTAACTCTGGGAAAGGAACTAGGGGTGGTGGAAGGGGAGGAGGGCGGGGGGTGGGGGTGAATGGGTGACGGGCACGGAGGGGGACACTTGACGGGATGAGCACTGGGTGTTATTCTGTATGTTGGTAAATTGAACACCAATAAAAATTAATTTAAAAAAAATTCTTAGGAATTTTAAGACAGGGACAGTGGAGCATTAAACCACCATGCAGAACCCTGTAAGTGTGGGATCCTGAGCTACACGACACAGTTTGTACAGAAGCCAAGTTTCTAGTAGATAGAGCCCCTCGCCCACTCCAGAGGAGTTCTGTCCTCGCTTGACATTTTGTCTGTGGGATTATGAGTGGTCCCTGAGTTCGCATCCCTCCTGGGCGTTCGTCAACGCCAAGGCAAATATTCTATGCCCTCTACTCCGGTGGGGTCCCTGTAAAGTAATTTCTCAAGTGGCCTTCCCTGACCCAAAAGAACACTCAAACAGGTGGGTAAAAGAAACCCCTTAGGGAACTGCTTGCACCCCTTTCCTTCCCCCATCCCAATCGCTGACTCCTAGCAGAAACCAGGAGGATTCTCTCTGCAGAGCAGTGAGCACTGTGCAATGAACTTGCATGGAGTTGCACGCAGGTGCCTGCAGGGATGGGCATTTCCTCTTGGAGTGAAGGAAGCAGTGAAGTCTTAGGAACCACACCCTGATTCTAAAAATGGGTCAGCTCATTACTGGCAGGCGTTCTCAGAGGCCTCGAGGGCAAAATAAGTCAAATACAAAACGGCTATTAACTTCCTCAAGTTTCGAACCAGCTGGGGAAATTAGAAAAACTAACATAAAAATAGAGCTTGCAACCCTGACAGTGACTTAACTGAAAAGTATAAAGAGGACATCAGTCACAGGGGAAGGGTCCTTTCCCTGGCACAGCATCTCTCTAGCGGGACTGAATTTAGAACTCCGCTGGGGCAAGGTTAAAGGAAATTAAAGGAGTTTCTGGAATTTGGGCTGTGTTTTAAAATCACGGCAGGAGCTTTTAAACCAAAACAAAAGCTGAACAGCCCAGGCGCTCTTGGAGGGCAATTCAATAAGAATTCCTTCTGGAGGAAAAGTTACCTTTGTAACTTTTGATGTAGAATATTTTAAGAATATACAACATAGAACTCTATGCTCAAGGCACATCCAATATCAATAATTAATGGGTCAGGACCAATCTTGCTTCCCCGCCCTCACCTCTTCCCACCTCCCTCCTCAAAATACAATTTTTTTGAAGCAAAACACCAGATGTCAAACTTCAGAATGTATCTCTGAAAGATGACTCTTTTTTTTTCTAAGATTTTTATTTATTTATTTATTTATGAGAGACACAGAGGGAGAGGCAGAGACAGGCAGAGGGAGAAGCAGGCTCCATGCAGGGACCCCAGTGCGGGACTCGATCCCAAGACTCAGGATCACAACCTGAGCCGAAGGCAGACGTTCAACCACTGAGCCACCCAGGAGTCCCAAGAGATATTGTGGTTTGAAAACATAACCACAATATCCTATCACACCAAAAAAAAAAAATAAGTAAATAAACTCTCTGTAATAGTAATTCTTCAAATGATTCCTCAAATAATTTGTCAAAATCTGATTCTCCCTGTTTGATATATTTCTTTACCATTGACTTCATTCATTCATTCATTCATTCATTCGTAAGGGGAGAGTTTATTGAATACACCACAAGGGAGCAGTGGGCAGGACAGCAAAGGAGAGGCTGTCTGCACGCTCCTAAATTCTTTTAATCTGTAAGTTCCTGCTCTCTTTTTTATTAAGCAATTTCCTTTTTACTTTTTCAAATGAAGAAATGAAGACAGGCATCCTGTGGACTTTCTCACTGCAAAACATACTGTCCTCTCCTTTCTTAAATTAACGTAGAGGACCACACTTTTACCCTGTTTTCTCTTTAGATAAGCTCTATGCCCAGCGGAGGGCTTGAGCTCAGAACTCCAAGATCAAGAGTCACATGCTGTACTGATTGAGGCAGCCACGTGCCGCCCCCAATATTTTTAGCTTTTTTTCACTAACTCCTGGAGTTTGCTTCCTCCTGCAATGTAGAGAGGCTCACTCCCTCCCCCGGGTGCCTGGTACTCTATCATGGGGATGTGCCACAGCTCCTTCCGGGTTATTTCTAGTTTGTCGCTATTACAAATAGAGCTGACGTGTAGAGCCTTCTGTGTATGACTTCTCATAGTTTCAGACTCCTTAGTAGATCCAGGGTTGAGAACTTCTGATCTAGAGAGAAAAGCAGATGGTTAAGAGACCTAAGTTTGGGTCCCAGCCCTTATCTCACCTTCCTCCTTGTAAGATCTAGATCATAGTATCTGGAAAATATCTGGATAATAAGCTACCTCATAGAGGGTGGACAGGGTTTAATGAGATAATGTATGCAAGGTGTTTAAATCTATCTTCAGCACAGTTTAAGAGGCTCATGTTGCTGTTATTGTTGCTGTGAATCTTTAAATTTCTTATTTAGCCTCCCTGTTGGGTTCCTCGCTATCCTGACCATCTCAGATGTCGGCACAACAAAATCACATTGTCGCTGCAAAATTTCTTGCAACAGCTATGATCTCTGAGAATGCAGAAAACGGTACTGTCTGCATCACCAGGATCACAGAGGGGGGCCCCACGGGAGATAAGGAGCTTCAGGGTGGTGGCACCCTCACCCCGGGAGCTGTCCCTACAGGGCTTCTTGCCTCAACTGAGTCAGTAGGACAACCTGTCAATTCACTCAAACCACTAATTTAATTGATTTTTTATTTTCTACTAAATTGACAGACTGAGTAAATGGACCAGATTGATTGGCTGTTTTGATACCATTTAGATCCAGCTTGAGTGGAGCTAATCATGAAGAGGGAAATAATTATTATTGACATTGCTGCAGTGATCAGACACCCTGCGAACAAGGACCAACAGAGGAGCACTGGGACCCTTCCTGTGTCAACCTCTTCACGTTCCACCAGGTCCAGGCTCGGAGGACAAACCCTGCCCAATGCACTGTACTGCGTTACAGAGGAGACCAAAATAGGGGGCAGATGGGCAGGAGGGGGGTGCTTTGGAAAGGATCGATCAATACGTACATGTGCATGATTATCCAATTCTGCATGAATAGAAGAGCTAACAGATCTGAGGGGACACAGACACTCCCCATGACAGGGTGAATAATGGCCCCCATAGTCCCGGGGACCAGTGAGTGTTATTTAACTGGAGATGTGATTAAATTAAGTGTCCTTAGATGGGGAGATTTTACTGGACTATGTGGGTAGGCTTAATGTACCCAGCATTGTCCCCATAGGAAGGAGGCCAGGAGGGGATTTGGCCATGGACGAACAGTAGGACAGATGAGGATGGAAGCAAGAGGTTGCAGGGCCATGAGAAGGCCCACCCACACTGCAGGCAGACTCCAGAAGCTGGAAAAGGCAAGAACATGGATTTTCCTCTAGAACCTCCAGAAGGAGCCAGCCCAGCCGATGCCTTGCCTTTAGCCCAGTGACACCAATTTCCAACTTCTGGCCTCCAGAACTGTGAGAGCGTGAATGGGTCCTGCTTGAAGCCACCAAGTTAGTGGTGTTTTCTGACAGCAGCCACAGAGAACCAACACACTCCCACCAGTGGTCTCCTGGCTGCAGTCCTCAGCGGGACACTGCAGGGCAGGAGGGAAGGTGGAATGACCAGCAGGGGTCCAAAGCCATTCTGTTTTCTTTTCTTTTCTTTTCTTTTTTTAAGATATTATTTATTTATTTTAGAGAGAGAGCGAGAGAGATCACGAGCTGGGAGGAGAGGGAGAGGGTGGGATTGTGACCTGGGCCGAAGCCAGATGCTTCACTGACTGAGCCCCCCAGGTGCCCCTGCCGTTCTGTTACCAATGTGGGTTCCATGTAAGATTACATTGAGGGAAAAGAGATTCTGCTGACCTGGGGGGAGACAGCAATCTGAAATTGAAAAAGTTGATATTTGTGCATCCAACATGCGGAAAACACTTGGATCGGTGCCTGGCACACCGTGAATGTACTATGACTGTTTCGCGGCAGTGGCCGTGGCGGTTATTTCCTGTTCCGACTCCTTCATGGAACAGATGATAATACAGCTCCGAGCAGCTGGGTGACTTGCCCATTGGCAATCGGCTATTAGATGCGGAGCTGATACTAGAACCCTGGTCTGTGTAACCCCAGTGTCTCCTGCAGCACCCCCCCTTGGGGTTTCTCCCAAATAGTTAATGCCACCAGCTGACTGTGCCTTACGTGAAAATTAAACTTGCTGCATAAAAGCTGTTTTTCTCCTATGCCTTGTGTCTGTTTACAGAGCCGCTGCCAAATTCCAAGGAGGGCTGAGCACTCCGGGATCTCCCCGTGTTGCCCATCCCTTTGGTGGGCTCCAGGGCCAACAGGTGATCTCGGATGAGCAAAGGGAGAGCTGCTTCTGGTCCTAGCGCCCCCCCCCCAACCCTGCACCCAGCAGCCGGAGAGGAGAACGCGGTCTGCCTGCAGAGCAGATTGCTGCGGAGATGGGGGCAGCCGGGCCGGGGCAACGGCCGAGCTGGTGAGGCGGCGGCAGGGACAGCTGCCGGCCCATTAGGAGCACCCCAGTGCAGTCTGGGCCCCACCACAGCTGCTCACAGCCCGGGCGCCCCTGAGCAGCGCAGCAGAGGCAACAGACTCCGGCCTCTGGAGCCGGGGGCTCTCGCCGCTCAGTCACCTGCTCTGATGTCCTGCTGAGGAGGTGTCCTGCGGGCCGAGCACCAAGCATGAGGAGGAGGATCTTTCAGCCCAGCCAGTGCTTCTCTGTCATCGCACCGCGGAGCATAAGGGAGAAAGAAAGCGCAGGTGCGTCAGGAAGACACAGCCCGGTGTCATCCCACTCCCGGGGCGCTCGTGTCTTCACCTAGAGACGCATGGCCTCTTGTCAAAATAAAGCTCCTCACCTGTGATCAGGGTTCTCAACTAGCCGGTCCCTACTCACCGCGCCAAGCCTTTCTTCTACTTGTCCATCCTGCCAAATGGGATGGGTTACTCACCGGCCCCCAAATATGCCATCCCACTGGAACACAAGCTTCATGACGGAGGTGACTTCCAGCATCCTTTCATTGCTGTGTCCCATTCCCTGTGGGCCTGGCTCACAGTGGGCCCTAGAAATATCTGTGGAGGAATGAGCACCACTCATTCAGTGCCTGCTAGGATGTCCCTAAGGCTAAAACCCAAGACAAATCTACGTAATGCCCTCAAGGACATCTTCTACCAGTTAAAACATAAAATATCAGTATTTGCTGACTGTAAGAATACCCTATATAACATTGGTTAATAACATGTTTGTAGTTGTCACATCGGGCATCAACTATACTTCAATAAAATAAGCTCACAGGGTAGATGTGAAAATCAAATGAGATACTCTGTATAAAGCACTGACAGAGTACAGCCCGGTCTCTGTTAGCTATTATTATATTGCTGTTTTTACGAAGATTACTAAAACAGCATTCAACGCAGGAGACAAGTCAACAACTTCAATCCAAATGAGAGGTGTTGTCACAAAAAGGTATGGACAAGGCTCTGTGTGTTCTCAGTCTCTCTCTCTCTCTCTCTTATTTATTTATTATTTGACAGCGAGAGACAGACAGAGAGAGAGAGAGAGAGAGAGAGCAGGGCGAGGGGCAGAGAGAAAGAGAGAATCCCCAGCAGACCCCTGCCAAGTGTTGAGCCCCACACCGGGCTCCATCCCATGACCTGAGATCACAACCTGAGCCAAAATCGAAAGCTGAACACTCAACTGACTGAGCCACCCAGGTGCCCCAGACTCACGCTCTTAACATGTATCTAGAAACACAGCCTTGTCACACCGTGTCCATCAGCCCCATTCTAGTCCAGGCTGCCCACGTTTCTCACTTACATGATTTCAGGGCCCCTCCCAACTCTTCTCTCCGCCCACCCCAGCACCCCCAGTCTATTCTTAACCCAAGAGTCAGGGGTCCTGCTAGAACTTCAGTCGGCTCAGATTGCTCCTTTGTTGAAAATCTTCCAGTGGCTGGCAATCTTTCTCCAAGTAAAAACCAGTTATTACTGCCTACGGCAGTGGTTAATTTTATGTGTCAACTGGGCCACAGGATGCCCAGATAGCATTTTGAGTGTGTCTGTGAGGGTGTGTCCGGATGAGATTAACATTTAATCAGTAGACTGAGTCAAGCAGATAGCCCTCCTTAATGTGGGTGGGCCTTGTCTAATCTGTCGAAGACCCGAACAGCCCCAAAAGGCTGACCAAGAAGGAACTCTACTTGCCTAAATTCGAGCTGGTACATTGGTCTTCTTCTGCCTTGAGACTCAAACTAAACCACTGGTTTGGGCCTCAAGCCTCCTGGCTTTCTGACTGGAACTGCATCGCCAGCTCTCCTGGGTCTCCAGCTTGCAGATGGCAAATTGTGGGACTCCTCAGCTCCATAACTGTGTGAGGTAATTCCTCACAATTCTTTTAATTATATATAAATATATATAACATACACTTATATGTTAATATTATATATACTAACCTCTTCCAATATAAACATGGATTTATATCCTATTGATTCTGTTTCTTTGGAGGACCCTGCCTAATACACCTAGAGAGCCATGGGTGGTCTGCCGCCTGCCCCAACTCTGACACTGTCCTCTATACTACCATCCTTCTACTTCCCCCCCGCTCCTCTGTTTTTCTCCAGCCATGTTGGACTTGTTGTTCCCCAAACATGAGAAGCCCTCTGCCTAGAATGTTCTTCCCTCCAGGATATAAGGGCCTCGTGTCTTCTTTCTAGTCTCTATCCAAATGTTATATGACTATGAAGTTTTTCCAAACCTACTTACTTGAAATAGTATGTACACACACACACACACACACACACACACACAGTCTTTTTACTTTATTTCCTCTAAATTGCTTTAATGTTCTCTATAGCACGTATCAATATCTGACATGCTACACGTTTACTCATTTTATTTGTTTAACACCAATCCATCCGTCTTTTCCAACTAGAATACAAATTTCTTGAGAGTAGAAACTTTGTCTCACTCATGGCTCTGTTCCTAACACCTAGACTGGCACCCAGCACTGGTACCTAGTCATGCTTTATTTCTATTTGTTTGTTGACTGGATTAATGAGTAGATTAAAATTTCAAGCTCCACTGTAGAAGGAGAGAAAGGTATTCTACATCGGTGGCAATAGAGGATATATAGAAGGTCGGTAGAAGATTGGGGTTTTGCTGAGCGCTGCTTGGGAACCAGACAACAAAGGATTCAGGGGTTTGCCCTCCAACAGGGACCTGGAGGACAGTCATCCATGCTGCTGATTAAAGGCTGATCTTTATGCTTTAACAGCCTGCAGAGCAAAAAGCATGTTTGACATCCTCGCCTATAAATTAGGGAGCCCAACCAGGATATAAGCTTGAGGTGAGCTGAGTGAGTAGCCCCATGAAGGGCCAAGACTGTCCTCAGAAAACAGCTCTGGGCCTGCTCCAATACCAAGATAAATTAGAGGCAGAAGCCCTAAAGTTCAATGCCAATGAGAACAGCTGCAATATTTTTAGTTGGAAATAGCCCACCAGAGTCATAAAATCTCAATGAAGAAATCAAACATAGAAGGCCTAGTTTTAAGCAATGTGACATCCTGGTAAAATCTCCAAGAGAAGCTGCTGGTGAAATATTGCCCCAAGTAAGTAAATGAGTTGTCTCACAAAAAATGGTTGTCAGAAGAAAGAAGTTGAGAAAGCTAAAGTTACAATGTACCTCGTGGACAGAAAGAAAAAACGGGTGCTGGAACTGGAGAGCACTGGCCTGGCTGTGCTAGAGGAGTAACCAACCGGGGGACCCAGTGCAAGCTAATCATCCTCACCCATGAAATGAGGTATTAATTGCTCCACCCTATTCCATAGGGTAATAAGAGTCCAATGAGAAAAGTTTGCAGAAAAGACTTAAAGAATTATGAGCCCCATTTAAGTGTGAAATAATAGCAGTGGTCTATCAGCAAGAGTTTTAAACGAGATGTTCCACAGATGTAAGTTAGGTGGACAAGAATTCCCGCAATGGATTAACTACTACTAGGGAAGCAAGAGTAACTTAATACTACATCTATGACACAGCTCACATCCCTCAGCCATGAAAGGGCTTCCTTCCTTCCCGTCTTTGCTACCCATCCCAGTCTTGTGTCAATCAACATCACATTGTCAAACTTGACATGGACAACAAGACACCTCCTAGAGTCCTGCTGGCAGTTGTAATCAGCAACCACTGATTATAAATATCATACATGTTCAAAATGACGTGTGTTCCGGGATATTTATCACAGCCTTGTTTATGACAACAGAAAAAGATCTATTACGGTTCAGTGTTGATTTAAAAACACAGGATACCTCAAAGAATGAAATTCTATGCCACAATTCCTAAACTCTAAGAAGCTCTTTCTATACTGATATGACATCATTGCCAAAATACATGAAGTTTAAAAAAAAAGGAACAGAATGGTGTGTGTGTAGTTTGCTACTATTTATATAAGAAAGGGAGAGGAAAAGAAGATACATGTGTGGGGGGTTTTGCTTGGTTCCACAGAATATCTCTGAACATATACCCATGAAACAAAGAATGCTGTTGCCTCCAGGGAGAAGGACTAGACATGAATGAATTAATGAATGAATGAACGAACAGGAGACAGGTCGAGCGATAGATTATTCATTATATATCCCTAATGCCTTTTGAGTTTTGTCCCACATGAATGCATTTCCTAAAAATTTAAATTAAAAATAAAAGGCCAATGTAAAATACACGAGATGTGCTCCTTGGAGAAAATTTCAAAGCAGCAAAATATACAGAGAAAATAAGTATGACTCCATAGTCTCACAACTGGAAATGCTTATTATTAATGCTTGATATATTTCTTTCCAGCTGGTTTTTTTTTTGCATATTTTCCATAACTTTGATCACTTGGCCTATAGATTTATATCCTATCCTAACATCATATCATAAGCATTTTCCCATAACACTAAAATGTTTAATGGATGATTTCTACTCCATCTGATGCAAGTAGCATGATTTAACTAGTACCCTCAAACATTTAAGCAGTGTTCAATTTTTGGTAATCATTTTTGGGCATTGATCTCTGTGGCTCTGATCATATCTGCAAGCTGAATTCCTAAAAATAGATTTACTGGCTGGAAGGATATGAATTTTTTTTCAGTTCCTTCATACAGATTGCCAGAGTCCCTCCAGACACTTGTACCAATTTACACCCTAGCAGCAATATACGAGAGCGCCCTTACACGATGACCCAGGGCTGGCTGATGTTACGGCAGGATGCCAATTCTAGCCATTCATTCTCCAGCTTTGAATCGGAAACCAATAGAAAGAACAAGCTTTCTGAGAGCCTGCCTGCAGGCATAAATTATACAAGTTTGCTGATTTCTAAAACATCTTCTCTGGATTCCTGAGGAAGGTATCCAGAATTGATAGATATTCATAAAGAATGACACTGTTCCAAGTATTTTTGGAAACACTTGCTGAAAGAAAACACTATTTCATAAGGCAACTTTCTCTACCTACAACCAACCACTCCCAGCTTTAAATGAAGCCACACAACTGTGCCCCAAAAGGATACCAACAGTACATGGATTTCAAGTGGTTTGAGAAGCAAGACTCCTGGTATGAACATGGCTACACCAATAAGGATCCATCTCCTGCTTCTCATTTTACATCTTCCCTCATTAAAAATCACACAAAAGCCAAAGGAGCATTTAATCTGCACAAAATGTAGTTTCTACAGAATTCAGAGATGGATATAATCCAGATTCCAAAGGGCATACAAAGGACACCCAGACTGGGGGTGCTTGGGTGGCTCAGTGGTTGAGTGTCTGCCTTTGACCTTAGATCACGATCCCGGGGTCCTCGGTTTGAGTCCTGCATCAGGCTCCCTGTGAGGAGCCTGATTCTCCCTCTGCCTATGTCTCTACCTCTCTCATGAATAAATAAATAAAATCTTTTTTTAAAAAACCCCCAGATTGGCTGAGGTTGGGCTGTGAATTGGGGGAAGGGAAGAGCAGAAGAAATAGGGGTGACAGGAGAGCCCAGTGGGATAAATTTCAGAGAGTACCACCTAATTGACATGCTCAGAAGGTAAGGGCTATTTACAGGGACCAAGTGAATAGAACTGGTGACTTGGGCCCTCTGGGGCCCAACTGTCCCACTGCAGCAGACGGGAGAGAAGATGCACAGAGAATCACGGGCTGAGCCATGACCAGTGGGAGTCCGTCTCCAGGGAACAGAAGAGGCCGTCTGGACCCCTCCCCACACAGGATCTTCTAGCAAATAGTCGGCCCAGAAAACCCAACCCATTCTGTGGTGAATTACATGAATGAACAGCAACAACAAAAGCATTATTATTACCAGTCATTCCTGGAATATGGATAATAATACAGTTGCCCCTTGAGCAACATGGGTTTGAACAGCTTGGGTCCATTTATATGAGGTTTTTTTTTTTTTCCAATAAATTCAGCACAGTACTCTAAATGTATTTTCTCTTCCTTATGATTTTCTTAATAACATTTTCTTCTCTCTAGCTGACTTTATTGTAAGAATACAGTATAGAATACATGTAGCACACAAAATATGCATTCATCAATTGTTTATGTTATCAGTAAGGCTTCTGGTCAACAGTAGGCTTTAAGTAGTTAAGTTTTTGAAGAGCCAAAATTTACAAATGGATTTTTGACTGCCTAATCCCTCCATTGTTCAGTGGTTAATGTAGTAGTCATAGTATATATAACATCAGATAGATTATAAGTAGATAACAACAGCTATAATAATAATATAAAAAACTGGTTTGGGGTGCCTGGGTGGCTCAATCGATTAAGCATCTGCCTTTGGCTCAGGTCATGATCTCAGGGTCCTAGTATCAAGCTCCCCCATCTGGCTCCCTGCTCAGCGAGGAATCTGCTTCTCCCTCTGCCTCTGCCCCTCCCCTTGTTTGTGCTCTCTCTCTCTCTCTCTCTCTCTCTCTCTATATATATATATATATATATATATATATATCAAATAAATAAAATATTTTTAAAATAATAATAATGTAAATAAATGGTTCAGCACCAAAGAGACTCTATAAAAAAAAAATATGGTCAAAGGGCAGAAAAATCACTGATTTTCAAAAAATTCTCAATGAAATGTGGCTGGCAAAACTCAGGAAAGAATTAGAAAAAAATAGAACAAACATCACAGAAGCCTGATCACAGGAGTGAAGTGAACACAAAATAAAGAGGTACAAAAGGGAGAAGATGCTGCAAAAAACGTAAAAAGGGACATGATGGATTTGCCAAACTTGAATAAAAGCCACAAAATGAAACAAGGAGTCGCAGCACCCAAGAGATATGAGCACAGATATAAAAGACAGGAGAGCCAATATTAGACTCCCTTAAAAAAAATAAAGTGAGCCAGAACAAGGAAGGAGAACAAATATTTAACAATACAACTCAAGAAAACTCTCCTGAAATAAAAGGCTTGACGCTGCTAGCTGAAAAGGAATACTGTGGTCAGGGAAATCAACCCAGACGAGTCAACACTGACACATCTCCTTGGCAAAGCCATCGGACTTTAAAGGTAACTTTGATCTGGTGTTTAAAAGTTTGATTACAAGAGGAAAAAAAAAAACAGGTTGACTTCAGATTTCTCCCCTGCGAGGGTATCGTCCACCCTTGACGACACCAGAGAGCTACCGAAAGCTCCCCAGGGATTCTCTGTCTGAGCCAAGAATTTTCTATTTATCCAAATAGTCCTCCAAGTATAATGACTGCAGACAAACAGTTGTGACCCTGCACACACCCCAGGATCACTGGCCTGCAGCCCTTTTTGAGGAAACTTCTAGAGGTAAATTGCAATCATGTGAGCTATGTCTGAGGTGCCAGAGCAAGAGAATTGGCTGAGTCTTACATACACACAGCTCCGACCAAAAAATGAACACACACAGATTTGGATGACAGAGGAGAATATGAGTGTCATAAGCCCTGACGATCTAAGAACGATACAGGAACAAAAAAGTGGACAAGAGAAGACAAAGACAAAAGGCGGTGGATTAGGAAAGATAATGTTATTGACCAAATTTAGGAGAAGTCTGAATTAAGGAGAAGAAAGGAAGGACAAAGGGACAGAAACACATTAGGTTTATTACATACTGGGAAATCATTAGAGACTGTAGAAAAAATCGGGGCTAAGAGAATTATATAAAGCTATAATTAATTTTATGAAGGTAACAACTAGAACAAAAATACCAACCCTTCTAAATATCAGAACTACACACACACACACACACACACACACACACACACACACAGCAAAGATCACAGAGTAAAATACTTAAGAAGGAGCAATTATAAATACTTGAGAAGAAGGACACATAAAATATGAAAAACTAAACCCAAACGGAGCTATCTGTATGTAAATGAGTTTCAATCATTCTTGAGAGTAAAAGTTTTTCAGGTCATAGCACAAAGAAAATCCAAACTCCAAGCTGAAAAGAGGCAGATGTAAAACAAAGTGATTTAAAAGAAAGAAAGAAAAAAAAAAAAGCCTGGGGTCTCCTGGGCTACTCAGTCGGTCAAGTGTCTGACTTTTGATAGTGGCTCAGGTCATGATCTCAGGGTAGTGAGATGGAGCCCAGCCCTGCGTGGGGCGTGGAACTTGCTTTAGATTTTCCCTCCCCCTCTGCTCCTCCTCCCCTCCTCACATGTACTTTCTCTCTCTCCCTCTCTTTAAAAAAAGAAAAAGAAAAAAGAAAAGCCTGGACAAAGGTATACCAAGCAAAGGCAAACAAAATGAAAGCCAGGTTTGTGATCTTAATATTAGACAAAGTGGAATTGAGGCCAAAAAGCATTACATGATTTAATGCTAAAGAGTGCAATTCACAATTAAAATACAACAGTTATGAATATGTATATATCCAATTACCTAGCAGCAATATACCTAAAGCAGAAGTTACTCAGACATATAGAAAAGGAAGCAAAAACCTGCCAGCAGCAGAAGACTTTAACTCAATTCTCTCAGTCCGTGATAGAGTAAGTCAGCAAAACATACGGTAAATCGTTGGTCCTTTACACCCAGCCATGCCAACTCTGGGGTGTATCCTTCAGATATCCTTATGCCCACACAAAATGACATGGGCACAGGCCATTTAATTCAGCAATATTTACAAAGGTGTGACTCTCCTTCTCACCAATAAGGGACTAGTTAAATATTATGGTATAACAACTCAATGAGCTGTACCATAAAGAAAAAAGGGATGAGGGTCTCTATGTATTGATAGAAAGAACTCCAACTCCACTATAGGTTTAAGGGAAATAGAAAAATCACAACGTACTGAAAAGTGTGTGTGATATACTACCTTTGGTGTAAAAGAGAAATAAGAAGAGAATTTCACATTTGCTTTTATATATACATGAAGGGACTCTAAAAGGAGACCCAAGAAACTAGTACTAGTGGTTAGTTATGTGTGGTAGAGGGGAGGGGTGGGGAGGAAGTGAGCCAGGGAAAGGGGGGCACTTTTTACTGCAAACCACACACATACACACACGCACAGACACGTGCACGCGCGCGCACGCATACATACACACACACATAGGCATCTGGCTATGAACATGACTGCATTACCCATTTATTTAAAGGCCACAAAATCCTGTGTGCAAAAGGGCCCTCGGCATAGTTTCTATCTGCTAATAGATAAAAAGTAAAATCAATGTCAATGTAACACTCTGCTTTGTTTATAAACGCTTATCATTCCCCTCTGAAACATGAACGGGCCCAATTAAACAAGCTGTAGCAAAAAAGCCTGTGGCATCCCCTTAACCCTGTCCCTAGAAAGCCAAGTCTTATTCTCGAGGCCTCTAATCCGGGCTGTACAATTTGGCTATGATTTGAACTGTAACTAGCTCCAATTGAGATGTGCCGTCAGTATAAAATACACTCCAAAGTTCAGAGGCTTTGGATTGGAAAAAAGAGTATAAAACACCTCGTTAATTTTTGACATTGATTACATGTTCAAATAATAATATTCTAGATATATTGGGTTAAATAAAGTATGTTATTTCAATTACTTTCACCTGTTTCTTTTTACTTTCTTAACTGGGCTGCTGGAATATTCACCATCACAAACGTGGTTCAGTGGGTGGCACTGCTTTTGTGGGGGAAACATAAGCAAACAGGCTAGATGAGATCATGCTGCATAACAAGCAACCCTAGAAATCTCACTGACTACGACAATGCTTATTTCTTAGTCCTAATACAGGAGCACTGTGAAGCAGCAGGGGACTCTGCTTCTGCATCGGGTGAGGTACCCAGGCTGACAGAGGTGCCATCCCAGCACATACGCTCCTAGTCACAGCAACGGCGAGAAGGGAGCTCAGTGAATCACACACTGACTCTCAATGTTTCCTCCTGGAAGTAACACGCATCACCAGTGCTCATATTTCATTGGTCAAAGCGAAGCCCATGAAAATGTCTGATTTCATGGTGAGCGGAGAGGTGTGACCTTCCTACATGACGAAAAGAAAAAGACAGAAATACCTGATGACAGAAATACCTAGTGAACCGCACACGTGACCAGTCATCTCACTGTATGTCCTATGCAAGGCTAAAGATGATGTCTAATCAGCCACAGGTGTTGATCCCAAATGACTTGATCCTGTTTTTTAGAGCTGACTTCCATTCAGAAAGAAAATAATTTGGGGGAATGCACAATGACATGAAGCCCTCCTAAGTCCTCTCATTTGACCTGCTAACACTTAAATACTTCCAGTAACTGGGGTGTCCACTCAATCAAAAGGAGATCCAATGCCATGTTTGGCAGCCTGTTTTTACAAATTTATGCTGAGCCAAATCTGCTTTGTGCTTTGGACGCTAATTCAGAGCCATGCAGTATATATTTCATCCACCTGTCACCAAATAGCTTTCAAATATGTGGCGACATCTACCACTTCAGAAGCTCTCCAGGCTATCTCAACTGTTCCTTGTAAAATGGTGTCATATCTTCCCACTACCTTGGTTCTTGTACTATAAGGCCCCCATCTCAGATAGGACATTGTGCATTCAGGTCCACTGCCATGTGATTTGTCTGGGCCTAGCCACATCACATGCAAATAGAAGCTTTTTATGCGATTGCAGAGGTCTGCTCAGATCACATGATCTTCCCGTCTGTCAAAAGTGTTGGGCGCATCTACACTGGGGCTACCTTCAGCCTGGGCCCCAGAGTGATAAAATGCACGGAGCAGAGACCCACAGCAGCACACCTAACACATAAGCGAGAAATCACTATTTGCTCCCGGATGCCACTGAGGTTTGAGGCTGTTTATTGCATGGGCAAAGCTTCCCAATACAAAAATAATCCCAGAGTGGCTGTGTTAAGAAAGGTTGGATTTTTACTATATGTCCCACTGGAAGGAGATTTTCTCCAAATGATCTTTGCAGTGCAATACCTAATTTTATTTATTTATTTTATGAATATTTATATAGCAGTGACTATATGCCAAGAACTATTCTAAGCACTTTATAAAATTCACTTACTCAAGCTTCAGAGAACCCTATCAGGTGGGTTCTCTTATTATCCTCATTCACAGATGAGAAAATTGAGATAGAGAGAAGTCCAGATCACAAAGCAGGTAGGCACCAGAGTCAGAGTTCAGACCCAGGCTGTCTGGCCCCAGAGTCCATGTCCTTAACCACTACATTATGCGATTATCATAACCGTTAATATTTATTGAGTTAATTTACACTAAGCACATTCAATCTTACCTGATTCCCATCAGGAAGCTGAGAGAACTGAGTCTCAGAGATACAAAGTTACTGACCCAAGGTTACCGAGTGACCTTGATGGCAGTAAAGTCCATACTCTGCTGAGAAAACTCTTTTTCTGTAAAGAAGAAACTTCCAAATACTAATGGAGGCAATCAGTTGAATTCTTTCTGTTCAAACCTGGCTGGGGCACAGAAGAACCCACCAAATCTTACTACCTCTACATTTCCAAGAATTCTCTTTATGTGTATCACCGTCACTGTCACAGATAAACGTGGCTGTTGCTGGCTGTCTACCCAGGGGAGGCACTGTGCTAGGCTCCCTTGCCCCCATTAAGACTGGAGGAATAGGCTGGTGCTAATTAGGCCTGACCTGGTGACAGATGAAATAAACAAACACCCCCGTGGTTGGGGAGGCATCCAGCACCCCGGTCGGGTGGCTCTGGTTTTCACAAGATTGCACAGCAGCCAGCTGCCCCAGACGGTAGCAGGAACAGAAAACACAAGATTCCCATCCTCCTCCTATCATTATCTCCAGGGAGGGCCTCGGCATTAACAGAGCCGTGTGAAATGGACAATTCACACATCTTCCGAGTTTCCCAACAACATTGGTCCCCGCTGTTGCCACAGCCACCTCCAAGTCTTCTAGCAACAAGAAGAGTATTAGACACAGACCAGCAGGGAAGCTCATGCAAACAGGCGGTGTGCATGTGTGTGCATGAACACACACCACACACACACACACTCCCTACAGTCCTTTTTCCACTCCCCAGAAATGGCAAGAGATATGGAAAAACAAGGAAAAAGGCAAACATTCGAGGAAGGGCTCCTCTTTCACTGGTGGGGGCTTCAGAAGAGCAGGTGACGTCTGCAGCCCAAGGTGACAAGTCAACAACTCAGAGAAATCCCCCTTCTCCAGACTCTGCCATCAGAGTCAGACAGACCGCTTCTGAAACCAGGTGGCACAAGGCCTTCCGAGACCTTGACCGGTACACTCACCACCTACAGACAGAAGAGAGCCTGGGAGAACTAAGGCCCACCTTGATGCCTGCCCTCCGGGAGCCTCCTGGTCTCACATGAAGGCTCAGCCCCTCCCAAAACTCTGAGCTACTCTTGCCTTTAATTAGGGAAAATTAAGGAGCTCTGGTCCCATACTCTGAGCGTTCAGACTTCAGGCAGTTCTGCCCTGATGATGTACCCTAATTCCTAAAACTGAGTATTTTTCCCCATTGGCACCTATATTAGAGTTCTCCAGAGAAACAGAACAAATAGGATGCACACATACGTATCTATACGGAGAGATCCGTGATGAGGAACTAGCTTACATGATTATGGAGGCTAAGTCCCACCATCTGCCACCTGCAGGCTGAAGAACCAGGAAAGCCGATCACATGGTTCTAGTCAGAGAACTGGGAACACTGACCATGTAAGTCGAGGTTCAAAGACAGGAGAAGGGGATCCCTGGGTGGCGCAGCGGTTTGGCGCCTGCCTTTGGCCCAGGGCGCGATCCTGGAGACCCAGGATCGAGTCCCACATCAGGCTCCCGGTGCATGGAGCCTGCTTTTCCCTCTGCCTGTGTCTCTGCCTCTCTCTCTCTGTGACTATCATAAATAAATAAAAAATAAAAAATAAAAAAAAATCTAAGACAGGAGAAAACCAATGTTGCAATCGGGCAGACCGGAAGGAAGCAAAAAGGGTGAGTTCCTCCTTCTTTCACCTTTTGGTTCTTTATGCAAGCCCTCAAAGGATTAGATGATGCCCAGCCACATTGGGGAAGGCAATCTATCTTGCTGAGTCCACCAACTCAAATGCTAATCTCATCCAGAAACATCCTTACAGACACACCCAGAAATAATGTTTGATCGGGGCATCCTTCACCCCATCAAGTTGGCATATCATATTAACCATGACGACACTTATACCCCAGCCTCTGGCCCCCAGACACTGTTGGATAAACTGTCTGCACCACCAGTTCCTCCAGGTTGGAGACCCACTGTGTTTTTGCCAAGCTCTCCTCTCAAGGCCAAATTCCTCATCATAGAAATCCACCTGATTATTTCTTGCTGAATCACTGGTTGCCTGCCAGTCATTGTCATTTTATTGGGTCCTGGGGAAGCACATTTCATACTGTAATAAAACTTTGAGGTTACATGTCCCCCACCAAACCCTAGAGTCTCTAGGCCATGTAGGTTCTGGGTCTTATTCATCTGTGTATCCCTAACACCCAGCCTCCCCGGAGGCCTCCAGCAATTAGTTACTGAATGAGCCCCCTTCACCAGCCATGGCAGTCCGGCATTCCCAGCTGGGTGGCCAAGATGCAAAGGGTTGGAAGGTTGAGGTTGGCTCAGGAGAGTTACCATCAGAAGGCAAAAGACACACCTGCCTCACAAAGCCCAGCTGAAAGAGACTATAAGTTTTGCCATCTCTGTCACCGTTGCTATGGGAATAGAATGCCTCATATGTGGCGCATCCATGTAAGTGGAATATTTCTTACAAGCATCATCCTGAGTAGAATTTCCACCCCTGGGCAGCATCTGATGCCGTTATAATTATAGGCCCTTAAGTCTCAAAAAGGGGGGGGCACATCTCCCCCCCACTCTTCTGCTCTCTCCTTTTCCCCCTCAGTCTGGTCCCCTCATCTCTGTCTCCCTTCCTCTCCAGCCTAAATGCTCAGATAACTAACTGGCTTCTCTGAATCTTCTTTCATAAAGATCAGCATCTGATCTGTGCAGAGGAGTTAACAAAATCACCACCAGGTCTGGGGGACATTGGAGGCGATGCTAACATAGCTGCCCTCACTAGCTACGGCCTGGGTGGTGGACGGGTGCAGAGAAGGGAGGAGGCAAACAATCACGGAGCAGCTACTTGGTGCTACTCTTTCCAGGGTGTATTTTCTTATTCACGTAGCAAGTCCAGGCAAGAAGTATTACCGCCTTCGTTTTTATGGATGAAGCAACTGAGCCCTAAAGATCTCAGGTAGCAAGGTATAAAGAGAGCCAAGACTTGAATTTAACTTAGAGTTTTTGTGTCCCCATCGGGTACTCTTTCCACGATGCTTGAGTTGCCTCCCACAAGTACTGAGGGAGGAATATCCCCACCAATACTTTCCCCTTCCATTCCATCTTCGGATCTTCAAATTTGGTGCCTTCGGTTTAACCTCTGGCCTCCCTCCTTCCTTCCCTCTGTATTGCTGGGATAGCCAAAGGGTTGGGAAGGCAGAAAGTGAGGGGGAAAGGATTGGCCACACCATGTTATGGGCTCCCTGGTCCTCACTTATTGGCTGGTGTGAGGTCATGTTTCCAACCCACCTGCCGTGTCTGGGAGGTTTTGATGGACACTCTGTACTATTTGGGGGTCCCTGCCTCCGCAGCCCCATTCTCTTGTTCTGGTCCCTGTTTCTGCTCTGCCCTATCTAAAGGCCAAGATTCTCAAAGTGTAGTCCCAAGCCAGCAGCCTCAGCATCACAGAAGAACTTGTTAAAAAGACACATTTTCGGGGCGCCTGCATGGCTCAGTCGGTGAAGCATCCTACTCTTGGTCTTAGCCCAGGTCATGATCTCAGAGGTCATGGGATCAAGCCCCATGTGGGGTTCTCCACCCAGCAAGGGATCTGCTTGTTGCTCTCCCTCTGCTCTTCCTCCTGCTCACTCTCTCCCTCTCTTTCAAATAAATAAATAAAATCTTTTTAAAAAGATTTTTTAGACCCTACCCTGGACCCAGTGAATCAGAAGCCCTGGAGGAGGGACTTACCCCCCAGCAAACTGTCTTTTAACAAGTGCTCTATGGGTACCTGGGTGGCTCAGTGGTTGAGCGCCTGCCTTAGGCTCAGGGCCTGATCCTGGGCTCCTGGGATCGAGTCCCACATCGGGCTCCCCACAGGGAGCCTGCTTCTCCCTTTGCCTGTGTCTCTGCCTGTCTCTCTCTGTGTGTGTCTCTCATGAATGAATAAATAAAATCTTAAAGAAAATAAATAACAAGCACTCCAGGTGATCCCCCAGCACTCCCAGGTTTGTGAGCCCCTGATTTTAAAGCCTGTTGTCCTGCCCAAAGAGCACAGCACCTCCTTTCAGCCCTCCCTCCACCCCTTTATTTCCCACAGGACCCAGTTTGAGAGGGGTGGCATTTCAGTGGCAGGTGAGATTTAAACACTGCTAAAACTGACATTTTTCCTCATTTCCAGTTCTGTCAGGTACCTGATTGCGATTTTATAATACTCCAGAGGCCCCACCCTCGGCCAATACCGATTCAAAGTAAGAACAGATTATTTTAAAATGCTTGTTGGCACATTGATGGCACTGGCCAGTTTTTACTGACTAATTAATCCTTATTTGACCTGAATTAGTGCCTAATCCATGTAAAATGATGGAGATTTGCTGGAATGCAGTAAATTTGAGAATTAAAAACGAAGGCATGGAGGAGTGGATTCAGCATCAGACCATCATGAGGATTAAAGTCCTTCTTCAACTGGTACATTATTTGAAGTTTGATTTTTCCTGCTTTCTCCTCCTCACCCACCTCCTTCAAAGAAAAAAAAAATTACCAGAAGACACAAGCATATTGTCTCCCCTTCTCCCAAATAAAGGTAAACTGACAGCGCTTTCAATGAAAGGCTCTGCATGATTGGAATTAAATGTCAAATACGATTTTCTGTTGGCAATTCAAAGTGTTGGTGTCAAAACCATAACTGACAGTACAACTGCAGATTAGAATCTGTCTGGAATGGCAGCATCACACTGCAGGAAGGTTTATGATTTAGTAGATTAACACAGTTCTCTTCACGCTACCACTTAAGAGATAATTTGTTCAAGCAGGAGCCGATTAGATTGTGGCTGCCCACGAGCAGGACCCCCTCCCCGAGGCTCTGTCAGGCGTCTGATGGCACACCCTGCCCCCCTGGGGTCTGCCATCATTACGGGTGACAGGCAGCAGAGGTGAGTGGCCACAGCTGCCAGCAGCCCGGCTGTCAGGAGCCACCAGTGACGTCTGCTGGCGATATCTCAGGGAAAATGGAGTTCCTATTGATCCAACCAATATGAAATGGTCTTCCAGGTTGGAGATTTGATTTATTTAGCTTCTGTGCCTCAGGTGGGATGGAGGGAGGGGTAGGGGAGAAGGGGCCTGCTTCCTGGCAGGTCACTGATTCATGCACTCCACCACTAGGTTTCTTGCAGCTCTAGAAAAGACATGGAGTTCAGAGCCCAGAGAGGTTAGGAGAATGGCCCAAGATCACAGAGCTTGGGAGGAGAGGGAAGCGTAGTTCATATCGCTTGAGACTCACAAAGTGAGAGACACCATCTCAGGCATTTTTATCTCCAATGCCTTGAGTAATAGTCACAAGGACTTTGATGTTCTTAGGAACCCCCTAGGTTAGGGGTGTAAGTAATGTGCATAGGCCACAGCAGGTGCACGGCAGACACGGGTTAGGGCTAGGTATCTAATCCCCCCCCCCCCCGGTGCTCTCTGCAACATCTCGTGAAGTATCCCTAGAATAAATATTCCAACTGAAAAGGGGATAAAGGGGCTTTGGAAACTGTGCTTCCATCTTGCACACATTGCATGTCATTTCTGCCGAGTGACAGTCCATAGGACCCAGATAATAAAATAAATAAAATGGATGTTCTGTGTCTTGACCGGCCATAAATTGTAACCAGTCCCTGCAAGCCTGATTTAAGAGTTTCATCTCGCACAGACCATGTTTGCTCTTCCTTTTTTTCCCCCCTTTTGTCCCCACTTCTAGGCAAGAAGGAAAAACAGTGGAAGCCGTCAGTTCAGAGCAGCATTTATATTATCCAACAATGGCAGGATGTGACAGCATAGGAGCCTCACAAGATGATGTTGAGACTCTGGTTTTAGAATGTTTACTCTCTTCTGGGTGAACTCTGACATCCAAATGCATTAATGCAGTGCCATTTGCAACTCTCATGCCAATCTCTATCCTTGTACGTATCAGAATTTTAATGCCTGCTTCCCTGTTTGAGTTATGGTAATTTATTGTAATAGTGTATTTTGACCTTTTCAGTATTTTGTATTTTTATTGGATAGCTGTTTCACCTCTTCCCTGGAGGGTTAGCCAGGCTGAAAATGAGAGAGAATGGTAAGACCAACCAATCAAAATACAGAATATTAAAAAGGTCAACACACAAGAGCAAACTACTAATTTGGCAAACACAAACATGAAAAGAATGAAAGCTCCAAACAGCATGGTGGCCAGAGCAAGAATGAGTGGTCAGGAGAAAGCTAAAGCTGTCCTCTCAACTTACAGCAGAGGAGTTAGTTCAACCACTGAATGTCAACTAGGCCATCTTCAGAACCAAAAAAGGGTAGAAAATCAGGGCAAACTCCAAACAGTGTAAATTGTACTCTTTCTGTCTCTACTGGTCAATGCAAATGGCAAAGCAATGTGGTGGGGTCTTAAAGTCCGAGCCCAGAGATGCCAGGGCACTTGCAAATATAACACACAAGAGCCAAAGGATGCACCAACTATAACATTTAACCCTCCACCTGCATGGAGATGAATGTGTCAGGAGTCTGGAACTGAGGTTATTTATTTTTCTTTTGAAACTTTCCAGGAAGGCAATTCTTCAATCTCCCCCATTGATTCTTTCCAGTTGAACTATATATTAATTAAATAATAATAATAATAATATCTTGACAATCAAGATTAATACAAACATTAAAAATCATAATTTTATGTTATTTATTTTAACATAAATTTTATGTTAAAAGTGTTAAGGCAATTTTATGTTATGTTCTGTTTTAACATAAAATTCATTTAACATGAATTTAACATGAATTACGCTTCACAATCCCTTGGAAACAGCGTGGAAAGCCTAACTTTTGCAAAATATTCAGAGGACCTAAGATAAGTACTTCTCTAAATTTTTTTAAATTCCAGTCTTTTCTGCTTTCTGCTTGATCTTCGTTTTCTATGATTCAGTTGGTTGATTTCCTATTATTCAATTGTAACTCGTGAGATCCTTGTTTGTTGAGGTTTTCAAGCAATATGAGCCATTCTACTTCATACATCACTTTCGTCAACTTCATGAAATCCTGTGTTGTTTACACATTTTGCAATTTCCATTTGCTTTTGATTCACACTCTGCTGCCAAAACATCTGAAAATCATCTGCAAAACTGGCCAAATAGTGATGTCATACAGGTTTGTGTTGAGCAGAGTTATATTTGAGTCGGGTCTAATTTTTAAAGTCTGCCAGCGAATATTTGATGACTGTACATTCCCTGTGTGAATTTTTAGCTACAGGTACTCTGATAATGAAAACTCAAGCACATGGACCTCAGACTTACCTAAGTGCAAACCAGAATATTTCCAATATAAAACATTCCATAACAGGTATTAAAAAGGGATTATTGGAAGTATATCCAATTATTAACACTTTGTTGTCTGACTCTTATGAATGGCTGCCCAAGCAAGTTACATTGCAGGATAAGAAGTTGGGGCTAGAAACACATTGTAGATTTGCAACGACCATTCATTAAGAGTATTTCATATGTACCATACTCAGATTACACTTTTAAATTTAAAAACACTTAAAAATATGGCACATGATCCCTGTTTTCAAAAAAACTATCCTTTATTAAACATTTACTATGTACCCCAAACTGTACTTTGCATTTAATATGCATTATATTATTTAACTCTTATTGTAGCCCAAGAGAAAGATAACAATACCTACAAGTTATAGGTACTGAAATAAGACCCAGACATTGAGCAACTTACCTGAGATGAAATATGTAATTAGTAGCAGAGGCAGAGCTCAACTCTGACTCCAGGCCCACACTTCTATGCACTCCATCACAGGACATAGAAAAGGCATCCAGAAGAATTAAGCTATGTGGTGAGACTGTAGTATCTTTACACGTCTTTGTCCACACTTTCTAAATTAAAAGTGACTGCTTTTTAGAATCAGAGGGGGAAAAAAACTAGTTTTTATTAGAAGAAGTTAAGGTTAGAGACTGGAAATCACCATATTGGTTTGTG
Organism: Nyctereutes procyonoides; assembly: GCF_905146905.1. Lineage (NCBI taxonomy): Eukaryota > Metazoa > Chordata > Mammalia > Carnivora > Canidae > Nyctereutes > Nyctereutes procyonoides. Next base: position 74,206,864 of record NW_026575126.1, read on the forward strand.
GCTAAAGGAAAAAACTTTGCAGAGACAAGGGGAAGAAAGTCTGGCCGAGTTTCAGCTTCAGGGAAGATTCCCAGCTGGCAAGGAGCCTTCCGATGGAGGGTATGGCACGTCCTCTAAGTTCCTCTGACAAGGACACTGCCCACTCCACCTACTGAGGAACTTGAAAGAAATGACAATATGTGGTGGAAAAGAACATTGATCATAGTCAGAGACAAGGCCACCCACCACAACCTATGAAGGCCTATCTGCCTCCCTGTCCCCTCATCCCCTGGGTCCCACCTACTGCTCAGTCCTCTCCTCTGCTGTGAGGCCAACTCTGGCTCAAGCCAGGGCACTGAGCACCATGGGAGAATGACTACCATCTCCAAGACCCCAAAGGGGGCCCCATCTTCCCACAGGCCTCCCGGAGACTGCCAAGGCTGCCCCAGCTTACCTGGACCCCCTGAAGGCACCCGTGGTCTAGCCCTGCTCAAGCTGCACTCCACAGCACAGCCAGCCACAACAGCTTTCTGGAGCTCAGTGACACTGCCAACCCAACGCCTGAGCCATCCCCGGTACCAGCCACCACCTCCCATCAGACAAGCTTTCCGTTCAATATCAACCTATTCCCGACTGCTTCACTCAGGCTTCACACTGGGTGTTACAGGGAGCTGAGATTCTGATCTCCTAGCTGCCACAGTGTCAGGTGAGCCCTGGACCCTTCTTTGTCTCAAGCATGTTGAGTGTACGAGATAAACAGGACCACCCTGCAAATGTCAGGGCATGCAAAATTTGAGGAGCACTGACTTTGAACCACCCTGGTGGGTTTTCTTTGTGCCCATACACCATCTCCTTCCAACCTGGTTCATCTTAGACCTCCTGACCTCTTGCTTCGTCCCTGGTATCTAAAAAATTATAAACAATGGCATTGTTTGTTTACTGTCTGTCAGGCATTCTTCTGAATGCTTTACATTTATATAGCTATGACAGGAATTACCACTTCTCTGGGCCTCTTCTGCTACTCTGGACCCCTGAAAAATGGGGACAGTGGCAATTTCTCTGAGACCCCTTACAGTCTTCTTGGGAGCTCCAGGGATTACTGCAGCCTCTTCTCCCTACATGGCTTGAGGGTATGGGCACCTTTCAAGAAAACAGTCTAGAAACAGAAAGGAATACTTTCTCCAGGATGTTGTCTTCAAATCCTTAACCCAAAAGAAATTGTTGGAATTTCTAGTAGAAGTGAGATTATAGGAGGAAGAATAGACATCTGGCTGGAAGAAGCAGGTTGGTAATGAAATGGAACCCTAGACTGGTAGATGGAATTGTGGAAGATGAGCCAGTTGGAAAATGAAGTTCAACAGTAATAAATCAGCTTCAGGAAATTGTAATCACAGACCCAGGTCCAGAAACATGGTGGTGTGCAGTGGAAAAGAACACTGACCAGAGTCAGAGACAGAGACAAGGCCACCCACCACATCCTATGGAGGCCTATCTGCCTGCCTGTCCCCTCATCCCCTGGACCCCACCTGCTAACCAACAGCTAATATATAGTATTTATTCAAGGAAGATGATTCCAGAATAAGGAATGAGAGTTACTGTAACACATACCATTTCTTGGAGCTCCCAGTACCCCTAAGACAAGAGCCATTCTTCTTTTTCAATATATGCCTGCTGTTTGCGATCTCTTGGGTTATCATCAAACGGTTTCCATTTACTTCAAATGACATTTTCTCTGCCTTGAGGCTTTACCTATCAGCACTCGGTGTTGATATCCATTGCTGTGGTGTCACAACAGCTACCAAACCATGCACAGGGGTGACAAGCACAGCCTGTCATCCTCACCCAAAAGTAGCTCAGCATACACCCTTTGCAAACATTGGTTTAAAAAAATTTCAATAAAAAATAAGATAAATATCAAGTCTTATCTCTGGTGAATCATGGATTCTCCCCCCACCACACACACACACACACACACACACACACACATTTTTCCAGGCTAAATCATTTGTGATCATTATTTCTTTACCTTGACTCTTCTGGTAATAGATCATCAAATCAACTTTTGTTCTAGGGATTTTTTTTCAGCTAATTGACACCTCCAGGCCCAGAGGTACTGAGCTTGACAGTAAGGATCTTTTTCTTTATATTAATATAGCACCTTACTCTAGAGAGAGCTAAGCATTTGCAAATACCAACTAATTATTTATCACAGGTATTTCAGGGAATTAGACAGCTCCAAGTTACAGAAAAAAGTAAAATCAATAACTGTTTCTTACGTGATTACTGTCCATGCAATGCTTATGCATTTCCACGCATTAGTCATACTCCAATTATGGTCTAAAGTAACTACTGGGATCCCTGGGTGGCGCCGCGGTTTGGCGCCTGCCTTTGGCCCAGGGCGCGATCCTAGAGACCCGGGATCGAATCCCACGTCGGGCTCCCGGTGCATGGAGCCTGCTTCTCCCTCTCCCTGTGTCTCTGCCTCTCTCTCTCTCTCTCTGTGTGTGACTATCATAAATAAATAAAAAATTAAAAAAATATATTTAAAAAAAAAAAAAAAAAAAAAAAAAAAAAATAAAGTAACTACTGACAAACCAAGAGCTAGTAGTATAATTATAGGAGGTTTTACAAGCAGTATGTGGAAGAAGACTAATAGATTGAGGTTCAGAAGCCCAGGGGGGTCTGTGAGCTTATACCATGAATCTCAGTTTTCTCATTTGTAAAATGAGAAAGTTGTAGCTCTCTTAAGTCAGCAATACTGAGCTTATTCTAAGTCATGTGGGCACTCTGCTCCACAAGCAGGCCTACATCAGGAGTGAGGGAGACAGATGAACATTTCCTTTATGCAGAGAGTTGGTTGCTATCTTTCTCTTGCCCCTCCAGAATCAAGGCCAATTCCTGTCTTTACTTCTCTAGGAAGATTTCTCTGACTCCTCTGGAATGCAGTGAACTTGCCCCAGATGAACCCTGATACTATTTTTTTTAAAAGATTTTATTTATTTATTTATTTAAGAGAGAAAGGGAGAAAGAGAGAACACAAGCAGGGGAGAAGCAGAGGGAGAGGGAGAAGCTGACTCCCCACTGGGCAGGGAGCCCAATGTGGGCCTCAATCCCAAGACCTGAGCCAAAGTCAGACAGTTAACCAACTGAGCCACCCAGGTGCCCCAATCTTGATACTATCTTAATACTGTATACCAGCAGGGATCATATACTGCTGTGTATTTTTCTTGTTGTTCTTTATAGCTTGTCCAGCAAACTAAATTGTAAGCACTTAATGGAAGTGCTTAGGTTTTCAAATCCTAATTTCCCCTAAAACAGAGCATAAACCCAGAAGGGAAGGAATCCTTTGTTATATTTTTTAATCCTTTGTTATTTTACCTGTTTATGTCACTAGTAATAAATTAGGAAAGAGGCCCTTTATGAATATCTAGGGTCCCAGAACATATAATTATGTCAATAGGCTCTCACTTCCACCAGGCAACTTATATGTAAGCCAAGACTTAATTTTAGTCTTATTTTCCCCATTCTTTTGTCTCTTTCCTGCTCTTTCCCTCTGCTTCCCTCTAAGTGTGCCAGCATTACCACCATGATGTCCTTTTCTTTGAAATTCCTCCTTAAAACATTCCTGCATGAATAAGCAAGGAGCAAATGGTGTTACCAAACTGATAGGAAATCTCAGACCAATACTTCAAACTACCATGGAAGAGAAAATCATCACACATTAAAAATAGAACTTGGAGAGAAAAGAACATGAACCTTCTTGCTTCTCCCCAGGGTGAAGAGCTATAACTCCTCCTCATCAAGAAGATGGCAGACCACTGGGTATTTCTGAGGACTATGTCTTACTCCAGACCTAATAAATAGAAAAGTGAGAAGGGAAAAAAGGGATGAGTTCTACCTATTTTCTCAGTAAAGAATACCTAGAGAATTCTGCTTCTGGCAATATGGTGCTCCAAAATACTCTGAAATAGCCTTCTACCACAAAATAGTCAAATGATGGAAAAATTACAATGAAAGTAAATGCATTCCTGGGCTCACAAGAAAATAAGTAAAATCCTCAAGGGCAAAAGAAAAAAAAAAGGTTTTATAACATCACATCACACATCCAAGCAAACACCAAAGTTGAGTTGCCTTGGGAAAATGTTGATTCCAAGAATCTAGAATTTTGGAAATGAACAGCCACTCCTAAGAGCATAGGAGACTGAGCTTGGCATCCAAGCAATGCAGGAAAGGAGAAGCTAAGAACCCTACATTAACCAGAGTATCCCAGGGACCACACTCTTAATCAAAGGAAGGGCCAAGAAGGAAAAGGACATAAACATGTTAACACATTACACAAGTTAGATAGAACATATAAATGTTGTTCTCTAGAACACATGCACTATTTACAAAAAAAAAATAGATATGTACCAGTCCACAAACAACTCTAAAAATATTTTCAAGAATTGGGTATCCTGCATACCATATTCTCTTGCTACAGTACAATTGAGATAGAAATCAATTGTTAAATTAACTTAAAATAACAATTAATTTGTAAATTTGAAAACATACTTCTCCATAACTCATGAATCAAAATAGAAATGATAGAAATGTTTAAATATTTATAATTAAATAGAATGAAAACACTATGTATCAAAACTTGTGGCATACAGATAAAGGAATATGTAGAAGGAAATCTATATTCTTTTTTTAAAAGATTTCTCTATCTATCTGAAAGACAGAGAATGTGCAAGGGGTAGGGACAAAGGGAGAGAGAGCCTCAAGCAGACTCCATGCTGAGTGCAGAGCCTGATGCAGGGCTCAATCCCATGATACTGAGATCATGACCTGAGCCAAAACCAAGAGACAGATGCTTAGCCAACTGTGCTACCCAGGCACCCTGGAAATCTAAATGCTTAAATTCTGACCTTGAAAAGGCAAGGCTAAAAATTAGTGTATTAAATTTCCAACTTCAGAACTTGGATGGTGTGGAAGGTAGGCAGACAAGAATGTAAATCTAAAAAGAGTGAAAGAGGAGGGGGAGGGGCCCCGCGAGGAGCCGGGCTGAGGCCGGGGCGAGTGTCCCCAGGACAGGAGAGCCCCGTCCCGGAGGAGCAGGAGCTGCACCAACCTTCCCGGGTGGCAAGGGGCTCGCAGGGAGTTGGAGCAGGACCCAGGAGGGCGGGGATGCCCTCGGGCTCCCGGGGACACTAACAGACACCTGCGCCCGGGGAGAGTGCTCCGAGCTCCCTAAGGGCTGCAGCGCGCACGGCGGGGCCGGAGCAGCTCGGAGGGGCTCGGGCGGCGGCTCCGCGGAGGGGGCTGCGGGGCGGGAGCGCGAATCCCACAGCGCAGGCCCCGGAGCACAGGGCGCCGGGACACAGCCCAGGATCCGGCCTCCCCCGGGACAGGCAGAGGCCGGGAGGGCCCAGGACAGCGAGGACGCTCCTGCCCCGAGCTGAGCAGATCCGCGGCCCCGCCCCGGACGGAGCCGGACGGAGAACCGAGAGTCCCGAGCCCCGTAGTTCCTGCGGAGGCTGAATCCAGGCTTCCAGAGCTGCCATAGCAACTGCGACTGTTCCTCCTGGGGCCCCACGGGGTAAACAACCCCCGCTGAGCCCTGCAGCAGGCAGGGGCAGAGCAGCTCCCCCAAGTGCTAACACCTGAAAATCAGCGCAACAGGCCCCTCCCCCAGAAGACCAGCTGGACGGACCAGCGATACTCCCCCGTGTTCCAATACAACTTGTTTTTGGCCACTCTGCACTGAGCAAAATGACTAGAAGGAAAACTTCACCTCAAAAGAAAGAATCAGAAACAGCCCTCTCTCCCACAGAGTTACAAAATCTGGATTACACTTCAATGTCAGAAAGCCAATTCAGAAGCACCATTATACAGCTACTGGTGGCTCTAGAAAAAAGCATTAAGGCCTCACGAGACTTCATGACTGCAGAATTTAGATCCAATCAGGCAGAAATTAAAAATCAATTGAATGAGATGCAATCCAAACTAGAAGTCCTAACGACGAGGGTTAACGAGGTGGAAGAACGAGTGAGTGACATAGAAGACAAGTTAATGGCAAAGAGGGAAACTGAGGAAAAAAGAGACAAACAGTTAAGGGACCATGAAGACAGATTAAGGCAAATAAATGACACTCTAAGGAAGAAAAACCTAGGTTTAATTGGGGTTCCCGAGGGCGCCGAAAGGGACAGAGGGCCAGAATATGTATTTGAACAAATCCTAGCTGAAAACTTTCCCAATCTGGGAAGGGAAACAGGCATTCAGATCCAGGAAATAGAGAGATCCCCCCCTAAAATCAATAAAAACCGTTCAACACCTCGACATTTAATAGTGAAGCTTGCGAATTCCAAAGATAAAGAGAAGATCCTTAAAGCAGCAAGAGACAAGAAGTCCCTGACTTTCATGGGGAGGAATATTAGGGTAACAGCAGACCTCTCCACAGAGACCTGGCAGGCCAGAAAGGGCTGGCAGGATATATTCAGGGTCCTAAATGAGAAGAACATGCAACCAAGAATACTTTATCCAGCAAGGCTCTCATTCAAAATGGAAGGAGAGATAAAGAGCTTCCAAGACAGGCAGGAACTGAAAGAATATGTGACCTCCAAACCAGCTCTGCAAGAAATTTTAAGGGGGACTCTTAAAACTCCCCTTTAAGAAGAAGTTCAGTGGAACAATCCACAAAAACAAGGACTAAATAGATATCATGATGACTCTAAACTCATATCTGTCAATAGTAACTCTGAACGTGAATGGGCTTAATGACCCCATCAAAAGGCGCAGGGTTTCAGACTGGATAAAAAAGCAGGACCCATCTATTTGCTGTCTACAAGAGACTCATTTTAGACAGAAGGACACCTACAACCTGAAAATAAAAGGTTGGAGAACCATTTACCATTCAAATGGTTCTCAAAATATACCCTAAAAACTATAGAACACTTCTGAAAGAAATTGAGGAAGACACAAAGAGATGGAAAAATATTCCATGCTCATGGATTGGCAGAATTAATATTGTGAAAATGTCAATGTTACCCAGGGCAATTTACACGTATAATGCAATCCCTATCAAAATACCATGGACTTTCTTCAGAGACTTAGAACAAATTATTTTAAGATTTGTGTGGAATCAGAAAAGACCCCAAACAGCCAGGGGAATTTTAAAAAAGAAAACCATATCTGGGGGCATCACAATGCCAGATTTCAGGTTGTACTACAAAGCTGTGTTCATCAAGACAGTGTGGTACTGGCACAAAAACAGACATATAGATCAATGGAACAGAATAGAGAACCCAGAAGTGGACCCTGAACTTTATGGTCAACTAATATACGATAAAGGAGGAAAGACGATCCACTGGAAGAAAGACAGTCTCTTCAATAAATGGTGCTGGGAAAATTGGACATCCACATGCAGAAGAATGAAACTGGACCACTCTCTTGCACCATACACAAAGATAAACCCAAAATAGATGAAAGATCTAAATGTGAGACAAGATTCCATCAAAATCCCAGAGGAGAACTCAGGCAACACCCTTTTTGAACTTGGCCACAGTAACCGGAGAAGGACAGTGTATGTTCTCATTCATTTGGGGAATATGAATAATAGTGAAAGGGAATATAAGGGAAGGGAGAAGAAATGTGTGGAAATATCAGAAAGGGACACAGAACATAAAGACTTCTAACTCTGGGAAATGAACTAGGGGTGGTGGAGGGGGAGGAGGGCGGGGGGTGGGGGTGAATGGGTGACGGGCACTGAGGGGGACACTTGACGGGATGAGCACTGGGTGTTATTCTGTATGTTGGTAAATTGAACACCAATAAAAATTAATTTATAAAATAAAAAAAAACGTACCTAATGCCATTGAAATAACTAGAACAGTATAAGAAAAAAAAATAAAAAGAGTGAAAGAAAAGGATGACAAAAAAATAGACATTAATGCAATAGAAAACAAAGATAAGTAAAAGGAATGAACAAATCCAAGAGTTGATTGTTTGAAAGGATCAATAAAATACACAAATTTCTGATGAGGTGTAATGAGGCAGAAAGAGAGAAGTCACAAAGAAATAATAGAAGAAATTTTTTAAATGACATAACTAAAGATAGAACAGGAGATAAAAAGATAATACAAGAGTATTATGAAAAACTAAATTGGGATCATTCCAGAAAAGCTAAACGAATTCAATATTTAAAATCCTATTTATGTTCATCTTCCTCACTTCATTCATTCAAATCAATTCAGAGCAATTAAAATCTTACTGTAATGTCACATAGCCACCTGATTCCTTTCCTTCTGGATCCACTCAACCTTGACCAAAGTAAGTGCATTTGAAGTCTAGGTTTCTTTTTCAGCATTTTCACAGACAGAGAAATTGCCCACAGGAACATTAACACCTTCAAAATGTGATTATTCCAATCTCTCGAATGTCTGATCTTTCCAGAATTTCAGGGAATCATAAGGAAACAAAACAGCATGAGTGAGGTCTGTTTTCAGAATATTGAGGAAAATCACTTAATACCCAAACCAAATATGACCATGAGAGTAATTTATAATCTTAACATCAGTTCCCAACCAGATATGTCTCCTAAACCCAATATCTCATATAATCTAGATCCATGCTGCTATCACCCATCGTAAGTAAGGAGCTCATATTCGTTCAACATAAACAACAACAATAAACCAAAGGAATGTAAAGGAGTAACAAAAAAAATTCCCACGTGGTTCAGCTTTTCCAGCATGGCAATCAAGCCATGCCAGGTGGTCAAAGTCCACCACCTACAAAGTTAACACTCGTTTAAAGAAAGAATCTCATCAAGACACCAGATTTGCCCTAAGAAAACACCTCTTGGAAAGTGAATAAAGGACCAGTCCACCATGTCCTTCCTCAAGACTTTCTTTTAAACTCACTCAATAAAACTTATTTCCCTCAACAATTTGTGCATGACTCCCTCTGTTCTGTCCCAACCCTGCACACATGGCACCTGAACAGGGCTCCGCCTGGTAATACAGTGGCTAATCTCCATCAAAACCGGTGGCCTTCCATCCTCCCCTAATCCTGGGAGCATGCCAGACCCCTCCTTCTGTATTTCTCCAATTCTGAAGGCTCTCATTTGTGCAACAGTTCAATTTCTATGGTGACTGCATCTTCTTTCCATTCTAGAATGCCTTAGCTTTGTCCCATATTGTTTGCCTCCAAGGAGAGCATCCCCCTTCATTTCCAAATTTCCCCAGCTGGAGTAACTACCCACTTAAAAATTTTCTGAATGTCAGCTGCCTCTGGGAAATTTCCCAAACTGGCTCCCAGTAATGTCATAAGGTCCAAAATCCCGTAACTCTTGTCTTCTTTCAACATTTGAATTCCCCAAGTCTTGACAGCTCAAACTCTACTTTCCCAGCACACAGGTTCAGATGCATTTTTAAGCCTTTGACCTGCCCTTAGAAGAGCATCTTGTTCCTTCCCAGCCCCTTCTGAGCTAAGACATTTTTGACTTCTCAATGTTGATCTTCTGTTCCTCTTCCCAGAGATTCCTCCAGAGCTAGAAGACTGAAAACTTTTAACTTGATCCCATTTCTTCCTGAGTTACCTCCCAAGATCTGAGCACTTTCTGTTCACAAACCAGTTTCTAAATAATCCCACTCACTTATCTCCTTCTCCACCTCCAGTGAGTGCACTTGATGCTTAGCAGTGGGAAATTGCTTGATTGTCGCTTATTTGCTTCATTCTTAACCACTCACATTTGGATAACTCCATTAAGTTGTTCCCCTGACTCAGTCTAAGAAGATTACACACCACCTGCATACAGAGCCCTCATCCCCATTCAACTTAATCTGTTCTTGGATAAACTCCACCAACTCCCAATGCTTAAACCCATCCCTATGTATTTCTAGGGAATATCCTTGCTGAATGGGGTAAAAATCCAAAATGAAAACAAATGCAAAACTCAACAACAAGACAATAAAGTGAAATTAGAGTCTATTAATACTGAGTCATGCCACAATCCAGATAGTAAAGGAGTTTTACACCCAAAGTCTGCTTATTTTAAAGTTAGCTTTTTCAAGAGACCAGAAGTTTCCATCCCTGCCAAGCTCAGATTCTTACTAATCAAAATCAAGGCACAAACTCTCTCTCTGAGTTTTGCTAATGAAAACCAGAGCTTCTCTTAACAATACAAGTTTCTTCAGGAGGCTAAACCCAAACCCCCAACTTCTGTGCATAAACTCACCTCTGCCAGAGAACAAATGTTCATTATTATAAAGGGTAAATGGACCAGATCCGGAATGCTTGGCCAGCACTGACCATGGCTGCCCTCATCCCCGTCCCTGCTGTATTCCCAAGGGAGTCCAGGGCTGAAGATTTGTCTTTGGATCCCTACCTGGCCAGAAGCCTGGTGAGCTAGGCTGAGCCCCACATGGGATTAAAAGGATCCTCTGGGGATCCCTGAGCGGCGCAGCGGTTTGGCGCCTGCCTTTGGCCCAGGGCGCGATCCTGGAGACCCAGGATCGAATCCCATATCGGGCTCCCGGTGCATGGAGCCTGCTTCTCCCTCTGCCTGTGTCTCTGCCTCTCTCTCTCTCTCTCTCTCTCTCTCTCTCTCTGTGACTATCATAAAAATAAATAAATTTTAAAAAAATAAAAAATAAAAAAAATAAAAGGATCCTCTGGTCTCTTTACCTTAAGATGTCTCTTGGAGCTCTTGAGGAGCCTGTTAGACTGTTCTGTGTCCCCTTCCCAGGGGTCCCTCCCTGACCCCAATCAGGTAAGCTACTTCTCAGCCTGGCCTTCTCAGAGCCTGTCTCATCATACTATCTGCTTCACCTTATCTGTGGAAGAGAGAGAGAGCCAGATCCAACCCTGGGAGAAGGAGAACTTGAATCCAATTTCACTCCTCCATTGAGTCCTTGAGGTCCCCAATCTGTCTTCAACCTCCTCCTGCCTCAAGTCCCAAATCACTCCAGCAACAATTTGTGTAGCCAACCTACACAGTCCTCACTTCAAGCATCAAACAGCAAAAATAATGGAATAAAACCTCTGACAGTCTTCCCCTCTCAGAAGTTCAAAGGAAATAGAGATGAGATTATGGCCACTAAAATCTGTCCAGCTGATTATTGGTGCCAGTGGTGACAGGCTGCTGTTTACTGATTCATGGAGAGATAAGTAGAAAAGGAGAGAGTCTGCAGAGAGCAGAAAGCTATATATATTCCTGGAGCTGTGTTCTCCCAATGTAGCCACTTGAATCAAGCCATATGCACTGTGGGCTGACTTTGATTCTCGTAACAACTGTTTAAAAGCGGACAGGGGCAAGGCTTCCAGATTTGTTGACTCGTGTTGTTCTTGGGGAAACAGGGGGAGGGAGGGTTCTGTTTCCAGCACTTCCCATGGGAGGCTGTTTCCAAAGGAACACAAATCATTCATTGGAGGCAGGATATGTTAGTAGTAGTTTTGGGTTAGCAGCAACATATGCCAGGGCCTTCCAAGAGGTGTGGGCTTAAACAGAAGGAATTTTTTTTTTAACTTATATTCGCCAAAAACGAATTCCTCTTCCTGGCATATTATAAGAACTAACAGTACTCAGATGTAATTATAACATATTCTGAAAGATTTATAATGTCCCATGAGTGCAAGAAGAATTTTTAACAGAGAAATTCTGGAATAGGACCCTGACATGGATAAGATAAGCAATGCTAGAAGCTTGGACTCTAGTGATGATTTTTTCCTTCACAGAATCATATATTCATACACTCATTCAACAGGTTTTATGTGCCAGAGCTGCACTAGGTTCCCAGGATGGGGTGAGGACAAGGTCTTTCCTCACAGTACAGGGGTGCTGCTGCAGACAGGAATGGCCTTCTGAGGGCTCCACATGCATATAAACCACCTCATCCCCATTCTAACTATTCAGTCCAAAAAAAGATCCATTTTTCTTGTAGTCAAAAGACCACTGGTTCATTCCTATTCTAGAACCACCCAAAACTACAGATCATCACATTTCAAAATTAGCAGAGGATCCCTGGTTTACCGATTGCCCTGCTGGTTGAGTCCTCTCCTCTGACAGACCCAGCAAGGCAGCAGCAACCTGAGCCTCCCTCATTATGTCCAGTGACAGGAAGCTTGCTACTCTATTAGAAGCTCTTCTCAAGAGTCCTGGGACTCTCAGCACACTTGAGTTGAGCTCAGTTCCACCCCCTTGCTACTTCAGATCGTTGGGTTCTACCCTTTGGAGCCATGCAGACCAAGAACAATCCCTCTTCCCCAAGACCCTAAACATATGTCCTGAGCCCTCTGCCCTGGCCAAGGACCAGCAGCTCTTTGATCCATTCACCACATAACAAACACCAGCTACTGAGGCTTGCTGTGTATCATAGCACTTGCCAGAGTCATTACCTCTGTTTTTGCCATTTAATCCTCTTAAACATGCTATGAGGAGTTCATGCCCATTTCATAGATGGAAATACTGAGGCTCAGAGAGGTTAAGTATTTTACCCAGAAGTACGCAGCTAGTACGGTAGAACATGGGCTTGAATCCATGGTTTTCTGACTCCGAAATTCATATCATGTGCTCTTTCTCCTGGTCGCTCTCTTACACTTCAACTTCAGTTTGTCCATATATTGTAGGTCTGTCCATCAATCTTTCGTGTTCCTTCTCCCTCTAAAAGCACACCCAACAAAGGTGCCTGGGTGGCTCAGTCAGTTAAGCATCTAACTTATAATTTCGGCTCAGGTCACAGCCTCAGGGTTGTGAGATCAAGGCCTACATTGGGCTCTGCACTCAGTGGGGAGTTGGATTGAGATTTTCTCTCTCCCTTTCCCTGCCCATGTGCTCTCTCTCTTTCAAATAAATAAGTAAATAAATAAATCCTTTTTTAAAATTAAAAAGTAAAAAAAAATAAAAAATAATAAAATTAAAAAGTAAAATCACACCCATGCTTGTCTTGGCATATCTATCTCAGTTTTAATTATTCCCTTACAGCATTAAGTTATTGGTCGGTAAGGGACTAGTAGAATTATAAAATGGATATCTATAATAACCCAACTGTGTCTCACAGGAGTAGAATAAGGACTTTCACTTGAACTATTCAACAGCCTTCTATTCAGCCCAACAAAAGTTGGAATGTTCCCAATACAAAACACCAAACTAGGTAAAAGGAATACAAAGATGATCGCAAAAATGGCCAACCCATCAAGGGATACAAGGCAGTAAATGAGTAATCATGAGACATGAGAGTGGGTCTCTGTATGAAGAGCCCTGTGGTCCTGGTAGAGGGAGGAATAAGTCCTGCCAGGTGCTGGAATACGGAAGTAGAAGTTAGGAAGGACTTTGCAGAGAGACATTCTCCATTCTCTCTCAAGGGATGGAACTTTTTAACAAAGAGTTCAAGGGTTGAGAGGGAGGGAGTCCAGGCTCATTCCAGAATAACCAAAGCCATTATGAAGCGGCCTGGTGTCTTCCAGGAACACAGAATTTTCTGGTAACACCAATGTACCAGATATACTAGGGGGGAGGTAGGATAGACTAGGAAGCCAAAAATAAGCTGTTGGGATGAGATAGATACACTAAGCCTTGACATTTGGACTTTGTGGGGAGTCATCAAGAATATTTCTGTGATACAATGAGATACCACCTCACACCAGTGAGAATGGGGAAAATTAACAAGGCAGGAAACCACAAATGTTGGAGACGATGTGGAGAAAAGGGAACCCTCCTGCGCTGTTGGTGGGAATGTGAACTGGTGCAGCCACCCTGGAAAACTGTGTGGAGGTTCCTCAAAGAGTTAAAAATAGACCTGCCCTACGACCCAGCAATTGCACTGTTGGGGATTTACCCCAAAGATTCAGATGCAGTGAAACACCGGGACACCTGCACCTGATGTTTACAGCAACAAGGTCCACAATAGCCAAACTGTGGAAGGAGCCTCGGTGTCCATCGAAAGATGAATGGATAAAGAAGATGTGGTTTATGTATACAATGGAATATTCCTCAGCCATTAGAAATGACAAATACCCACCATTTGCTTCAATGTAGATGGAACTGGAGGGTATTATGCTGAGTGAAGTAAGTCAATCAGAGAAGGACAAACATTATATGGTCTCATTCATTTGGGGAATATAAATAATAATGAAAGGGAATAGAAGGGAAGGGAGAAGAAATGGGTAGGAAATATCAGAAAGGGAGACAGAACATGAGAGACTCCTAACTCTGGGAAATGAACTAGGGGTGGTGGAAGGGGAGGAGGGCGGGGGGTGGGGGTGACGGGCACTGAGGGGAGCACTTGACGGGATGAGCACTGTATGTTGGCAAATTGAACACCAATAAAAAATAAATTTATTATTAAAAAAAAGAATATTTCTGTGATAGAAGCCAATCTATGGGGCAGCCCGGGTGGCTCAGGGGTTTAGCGCTGCCTTCAGCCCAGGGTGTGGTCCTAGAGACCCGGGACTGAGTTCTGCGTCAGGCTCCCTGCATGGAGCCTGCTTCTCCCTCTGCCTGTGTCTCTGCCTCTCTCTTTCTCTGTGTATCTCATAAATAAATAAATAAAATCTTTTTTTAAAAAAAAAGAAGCCTATCTATGTCTTACAAAGATATATCTGACAACATGGTTGCAAATTCTAGAACCCTTGTGCTCGCAATAACACCAGCCAAGATCACACTTACTCTTTTTCAGCCGTATTACATCGTTTATTCTCAACTAACACTCCCTTTCACATATGGTGCCGTCAGGCCATGTCTTTCTAGTCATGAGCAGTTGAACCTGTGTTTGGGATCTTACATTTATCCCAATGCATTGATCTGCTTAAATTTGGCTCTCTTGCCCTCTCATTTACACCCTTCAGGATATTGATCTTTATCTCCATCATGCTTACTAAGCTTCCAGCCTCAAGTTGTGTATGAATTTAATAAACTTCTTTCCAAATATTCATGCAAATCACAGATTAAAAGGGAAAAAATCATAGGCAAGGGCAAAGCTCCAAAGCATGTCACTAGACACTTCTCATTGGATTAACATTTACTTTTAAATCAGTCCCTTTAAAAATAAAAGCTCTTTAATCAGTAGCTATTCCACTCACTTGTCCTTTTCCTTGCCAAACGCCTTGCTGACTGTCAGCATTCTGGATGAAGTTAATCGCGCAGAACTTGCTCGTGGTGAGCCCACGCTGGCTGTTAGGTCTGTGGTTTCCTTTTCTAGGTGCTCACATGCCAGGCCTTTCATCTTCCATGAGGCACTCCTGAAGCCTCTTTAGTTGCAGACCCCATCTCCTTACTTGGTTGGAAATCCGACCTCCATTTACTTCTCTCCAATTTTCCAAACCACTTAAGTTCTCCATGGTTCACAGAGACCACCCATAGCCATTTGGGTGATCTAATTTGACAGGTTTCTTTCAGTAACATGGTGTATAATTTTCCAGCCTAGAATGCCACAAATGTCTATTTCATTGTCTATAAAATCGAGACTGGAATAGCAGTGCCGTATAGAGTGGTTTGCTAATTAAATGGCATCATGCACATAAAGAACCACTGTCTGGCATATAGGAAACATTGTCCCAAAGAGTGTAGCAAGCCACCACGTGGTTTCCTCCTGACAGCACCTCCAGTTCAATTGGCCTAAAAACCCACCTCTTCTAAAATCTGCATTTGCTTCTAAATTTCCTAATTCTATACATGATGTCACTATTCTGATAATCACTCAAGCTTGACACTCAGAAACATCTTTGATCATCACTTGCCTTCTCCCCCACATCAATCATAGACTTTACCCCCACAATGCCTCAGACAGCAGCCTTTATTTCCATCCCATGGCCACTATTATCGACTGAATGTTTATGTCTCCTCCAAGTACATCCATTGAAGCCCTAACCCCCAATGCCACTTGTTTGGTGATAGATCCCATGAGAAGATAATAAAGGATCAATGAGGTCATAAAGGTGGGGCCCTAATCCAATAGGGCTATTGTCCGTAAAAGAAGAGGAAGAGACACCAGAGATCTCTCTCTCCACCATGTGAGGACACAGTGAGCAGACAGCCATCTACAAGGCAGAAGATAGTCTTTGCCAACAATCAAACTGGCCAATACCTTTGGCCAGTCTTGGACTTGCCAGCCTTCAGAACTGTGAGTAATACATTTTGGTTGTTTAAGCCACTCTGGCTGTGGCTTTTTATAGCAGCCCAAGCAGACTAAGACAGCCACCAGATTACTTCAGGTCTTCCCTACTCCATACTAGTTTGTACTGACAGCCTCCCGATTCTTGGCCCAACTCCTACCGTTCTCCACTCCAAATCATCTCATCCACTGCTGCCAGCTGACATTTCTTAAATTCTGCCCCTATGTCACTGGTAACTTCCTACTGTTAACCAAATTGAGTATAAATGCACCACTACTTTCAAGATAGTCCAGATAAACTTCACATATAAACCCTCTTTATGATCCAAATCTAACCCTAAAAACTCCTACCCCCATTCCTGTTCCAGCCAAATGAAAATTCTCATTATTTCTAAGAAACAGCTTCCATCATTTGCATTTTCTGATTGATCTCTACACTCAAACAGAAAGACTAGCTGACATAATAATGACATAATCAAGTAGGAGTTTATTACTCTCATAGAACAAATCCAGAGAGACTTGGGAAGTTGCTGCTCTTGGTTTAGTGGCTCTATAATACCAGAGACCAGGAACTCTTTATTGTTGCCCTACCTCAAGATTAAAATATGGCTACCACAGCTCCAGACACTGAATCTATGTTCAACGCATGAATACAGGAGAAGAAGAGAATGGACAAGGCGGTCAGGCCAGTCCCCTTTACTAGAAAAAGTCAAAATATTCCCAAAGTCCCCATAGATTCTCAAGGTAACTCATTGGCCAGAGTTGGCCCTTACCTGCAAAGGAGGCTAACAAAGTAAATTATTTCATCTGAGCTAGGTATACACAACAACACTCACAACAAAACTGGGATGCAATTAGCAAAAATAAGAGTGCAGTTGATAACTGGGTGAGTGACCATTGTAGCCACAGTACCTGGTACTCAGCTAGGATGGGAGGAATTTTATCTTTATTTCTCTTCAAACATCAACCAAAATTTCCTGCACACAGTTTGTGTTCAATACAGACAGACAGACAGACTTGTTGTATTTTCAGTTCATGATTGCCTACAAGTGGTTCTGCAACCAGGAAGTATTTGCTGGTCTCTGTTAGGTATATTGGAAGAAAACAAGAGTAAAAGAAATTATACTTGTCCTCAAGTTAGAGATACAAAGTGACTGCTGCTAAAATACTTCCCCAAAACACAGTCATTTTGGGGTCCATTTCACATACCGGCACCAACACTCACCTTTGCTCGGTGACACCTTTCTTCATGGGTTAGTATACAGAATAATCTTCAACCAGAGCTTGGTCAAATTGCTCTGACATCTGCATTTTTCTGACTTGATTGAACAAGAGTTTCCTATAGATGGGTTGAGAAAACTTTGTTCTAAAGCAATATAATGAAACATTGCTACATAAAGAATGTTAAAAATCAGGAGGCAGCCCTTAAATACAATGCTACAGAGTAACAATGTATAAGTAAATATTTAAATTAATCCAGATGATCAAAGAGTGCGCAGTGTACAGATTTTAATCACCGGTAAGATATGGTGTGTGCAGGGGTGTTTATATATATAGGTAGTGATGGGTCTGGAATAGAAATAAGGTTAAAACTTGGGCAGCCCCTGTGGCCCAGCGGTTTAGCGCTGCCTGCAGCCCAGGGTGTGATCCTGGAGATCCAAGATCCAGTCCCACATCGGGCTCCCTGCATGGAGCCTGCTTCTCCCTCTGCCTGTGTCTCTGCCTCTCACTCTCTCTGTGTCTGTCATGAATAAACAAATAAAATCTTAAAAAAAAAAAAGAAAGAAAGAAAGAAAGAAAGAAAGAAAGAAAGAAAGAAAGAAAGAAAGAAGGATTAAAAATATAAACAAAGAGAGGTTTTAAAAAAATATTTACCCAAATCTTCATAGTGGTAATCTCTGGGCACTGCACTATAATTGGCTTTCTGGTTTTGCTTGTCGGTATTATCCAGATTTTCTCAAATGAATCTGCTTTGCTTTTATAATTAAAAGAAAAAAAGGGGTGTTTTTGTTTTTCTTAACTTTGGGGAGTTTTAGGAGGCAAGCCAGCCTTCAGGTGCCTCAAGTGATGATCCAAATTCTATTAGATGAGACAAGGGCTGGTGAACTTGCGTGGCCACAAATTTGAGAGAGCCTCTATTTATGACCTCAAACCATTTGCAGTGCAGGAATGAGTCACGAATCTTTATTTGCAGCTTTAGAAACACAAGGAGCAAGATATAAAGACAGTTTGAACCTGGAAGTAGATGGTGCACAACAGAAACTAATTTTCTATAGAGGCTTACTTATGCATTTCATATCTTCAGAGATTCCCATTCACTGCAAAGTGTGACCCGAAAACAATGAAAGTGTTCAGCAGGGAGGAAGGATCTTCAATGCTGTGAATGCTGCCACCTGTACTTTGAGCCTCCTTGAATAAACAAATGCTGGAAAGCTCATTGCTCTTCTTCTTTTGTTTTAGTAATGGAAAGCCTTTACACAGGATGGACTCACATCAATTTGATGACAATGACCATGACATTCAAGTGATTCCTATTTTACATGCAGTGCTGAGCTGAGTGCCTGCTTTATCTTACTATTCACATGACAAAGCAGCTGCTTATCAGTTACAGCTGGAGCAGAAAAGGCTGGAAAGTCTAGGCAGCCTGAGCTAATGGCACTATTGCTGCCGGATCTGGTGTTGCTTCCCAAATTAACCCCTGGAAATCTCAGCAAAATCATGACCTGCCCTGCAGAAAACTCTGGTTTCAACAAGTTCTTCTTTCCATTTATGAGGTGCTATAATTAAGGCTCGCATCATATGTTAGTTACTATAAAATAATAGTACTGAATTAAAGGCATACTATTACTTTTTATATTAAAAAAAAAAAGACATGGAAAGGAGTTCAAAGCTATACTTCTGACCCAAGGATATACAATGAGAGAGCCCAAGTAGTAAGAAAAAAAGACCTTGAAGTTATAAAACACAACAGGTCATCTAAGCTTCTGGCTGCATTAGACATGTTCTGAGCTTGAAGGGGAAAGAATACAGGATTGGATTTTCTTCTAGGTTGTCCTACCTGGATCCTAAGTCAGGGAGGAGGAAGGGATTCAAGAGAGATGCTCAAACCAAAAATGAATTCAGTGCTTTGGGCTGTGCCTCTTTGGAAAGTGAATTTCCAGGAGGATGAGGGTCTAATGCTATAGAAAGGCCAACTTTCCGAGAAAAGGTCAACTATAAAAAGGTTGTTGTCAACTCAGCACGACCAGCCTTTTGGAATGTCTCCTCACCTAAGTATCACATTAGAAAAGCATTTCCCAGAATCCTTTTCCCCATACAGTGCTGAGTTAGAATTTCCCAAGGAAATCCAATCATGTGGAGGGAGATTTGGAAGCACATCGTTTTCTGGGGGCAGATGAAGCAACACACAAGGTCAGAGAGGAGATCCATGGAAGCTTCCCAGAGAACTCTTTTGAACTCCGCATTTTGATATACAGCAGGCTAAAATCAGTGATGATAGATTACCACACACTTAAGTTCCCTGTGTCTTCTGATAACTAAATAAATCTCTAAATCCTACAATAAAATTATTTGTACCTGGAGCACAGAGCATTTTCTTGGGCAGTAAAGCTATTCTGTATGATACTATAGTGGTGCATACATGTCATAATACATTTGCCAAAACCTATAGATTGTCCAACACTAAAAGTGTCCCCCTAATGTAAATCATGGACTTTGAGTGACAGTGATAGGTCAATGTAGAGTCACCGGCTATAACAAATGTACCACTCTGGTGTTGGATATGGGAGACTCTGGGGGTGGAGTATAGGAAGTATATGGGAACCCACTGTACTTTTGCTCGGTTTTGCTTTGAACCAAAACTGCTCTTAAAAAAAAAAAATCTATTTTAAAAAAATTCCTTGTACACAGAGTGCGTGGACTAGCTTCTGCTTTCCAAACCAAACCTGATGAACCCATGGATTTGCTAATTGAAGTATATTGGAAATTTTAGAAAGAACAATTTGAAGACCATAATAAAGGTGGAAACCAGATTGTGAATACAAATCTGAAGCATAAATCCTTTCTAAAAAGCATCTAATCAGAGTTGTTACTATATCCTCTCCAACCTTGAAAAATTGCTTTTGTTTTTGTTTTTGTTTTACTATTTTACAGTTCTGATACTTCCCCCTTTATTACATCATGTTATGTTAGGCTATGTGATGATGTTCTGTTTTACGTTATTTCTGGGGTTCCTCTCTCTTTCCATGCCCTCCACATTCAAATCTTGCCGAGGATACATGAGGGCTCCCAGCATAGGTCCTGGCACAGAACACTGGCTCACTTCCTGTGTTATTAACCATCTATGCTGTACCTCTTCTTAAGGATAATCCCTGCCTTCAAGGAATTTGTAATCTTTTAAAGACAATACATGGATAACAGATGAATAAGAGAAATTTTAATAGTTTAACATAGCAATTTAAGAAACATAAGTTTATTATGTTTAGCAATTTAAGAAACATAACATCCCAAGGTCACGTGTGGTTAACTGCCAAAGAGAGAACGCGGGTAGGACAACAGGAGTTAAGAGGTGGCACCAGCACTCTTGAATATTCATCGTCTTGGAAAACCTTGAACACTTTGAAAGACCAGACAGTAGGACTGAGCCAGGGAATGGGAAAACTGCTTTTCCTTCTCAACATCTCTCTCCAGAATCTTTTATATCCAGAAGGATTCTCCAGGTTGAACGGAGCCAGATATCTAAGTGGATTAATTGTCATTTATAACAACATTTTGAACCATGAAGCAGGGGTTACCTCCCATCATCCGCTCTCCACTAAATTGTGCAACTGTAATAAACAAATAAATGAAACCTACCTCCCTGCCAAGGATGTGCTGCTGTCATCCATCCGCCACGGTCATCAATTAAAGGATTAAATAATGAATGAGCTGGCAAAGTTCAACTATAATCTTCAGACCCAAACTCCAAAGACACTCCATGAACAGCAGTGTGGAATTTATGGATTTCATTTTCTTCCACCTCACTCCATCAGGGCACATGGCCGTAAGCACCCCCCTGCACTGTTGCAAGCACACACACACAAACACGATCACAGGCACATTTGCACAGTTGTGTGCCTCCCACACACACTCTCCCATGGCTTCTCTTGCCATTTGCGTGGCTTTTTCAATTAGGTAATGAACTTATTAATCATGGAAGGAAATGTATTTATCTTGGAGGGAAGTTTCTTTAATCCTTTAGTTTAGACCTGGAGAGCTCTGGTAACCTTGGCCAGCAATCCCTACCTGGAGTGAAGCCAGGAGAGGAAGGCGGACACTCAAAACATCAAGCCAGCATCTCTCAGCATGACATGTGGGACAGTCACTTGGAAGACAGGCTGTGGCGCAAAGGGGCTTCCAGCTGCCCTGGAACACCAACCTGGGATGCATATTCTCCAAAGTCCAGTAAAGCTTAAGTATGCATGAGTTCAGCAAAGATTTAAAGACCCGAAGCCCATTTATAATGCAATACTGAGAGCTTGTTAGAGATATTGATTAATCATAGTAGTAATTTACATTTATAAATTCTTTACAATGGGACAGGCACTGTGCCAAATACTTGCCACAGATTATCTCATTTAAGCCTCACAATAACCCAGTAATGTAAACACAGTGATCAACCTGGTCTTTGAAATGAGAAAATCTGGGACTCAGGGAAGTTAAATAACCAAAATCACAGAGCTGGTATGTGAAGGAGAATTGAGATCCAAAACAATGGATTCCAGAGCCCATTCCATATCGTAGCCACATGCCTGACTGCCTGCATTGTTTTCGCCTTCCTAAACTTTTGAGATTCATCGTATAGAGGAAAACACCCATTACTATATTCTCCACAAACTCTTCCTTCATAACATAATGAGAAGCAGGCATGTATATGCAGGCACGTGTACACATGCACACATATAAATGTGTGCACATACATGCATGGATACACACATCCATGTGTAGCAAAGGAGGGTGATTACATCTGGACACAAATACACATGCATATGCACACAGACATACAGCCAAGGAAGGTGACCAAGGGCAATACAGAGTGCACCTTTAACGTTCTATGCCTACTGGGCAGGACAATCAGATTGATTCAAACTTTCAAGCACAGTCTCTAGAAACATTCCTGCTACACCCCAAAGCATGAGAGGAGTATCCCAGACTTGTTACTGCCCTAACACTAGACAGATAACATCATCTGGGAGTGCTTTGCATTTTAGGAAACAGAAAGTTCCTGATACAACACACACAGAACTACATATAGACCAAAAGTGGGCAAAGAGTGTCCATCAGAACCCACAAATGAGTGATCAGCCATCAGCAGGCTCTCTCAGAGCTCGCCCAAGGGAATAATGATTAGGTCTTATGCTTGGCAAACATACTGCAGGGGCCTTAGTAAAGATAAAGTGTTTCCACTGAGGCCGTGTCAATGCTGTTGCATACCCTCAGCCCATGCCCTTCCACTCCAGCACCAGGACAAATAGGATCATCCGACCAATCCATCCCCTTCCCCTGTCCCCCTTGACAGCTATCCTCCTGAGACATCAATCCTTCCTGATTGCTATTGTCGGCAGCACTGGCTGAGGCTGGTCCCAGGCAGAGGGGTACAAAAGGGAGCTGTATGTCTTCTTAGGAATAATCATGGCTCCCAAAGTCCTGGGACAACTGTGGTCCCCATAGCTCCTTGCAGAATTTGCCTTTGTCTTCCAAAGGCACATGTGGCATCTGGAAACAGTCCTATGCCTTAAAAGCCCCATCTGCTCCCTGATGGAAGCTGCCTGTGCGAAGGCTACCCATCCCTCTGTTGTTTTATAAAGAGCAGAGCCTCCTTCTCTCGTCTCTAAATAAACTTCTCTCCTAAACACAAACACTGACATCCAAATGTCTGGTTTCACTGGGGCTCTTATCTCAATTTACTTGCTAGGGGAGCCAAGTCCAGTGTGGTGTTTTATCAAAGTCCCTGCACCTCCCAGAGGCATCACTTCAAAAGAGTGAAGCTGCAGCCTCCTTCACCGCTCATGGCCTGGCTGAGGTCAAGAGGACCAAGGAGAGCAGTATGCCCCTGGAGGAAGTTACACAGTCTGAAGAGGAGGAGACCGCAGGACAACTTGGCATTTGTGCCAATGCTAATCATGCAGCTGGGTTGCTGAGCAGAGCTGGGCTTGGTCATAAGGTCATAAAGGCAGGAATAAATCTTCCTTCCAATGTTGTAATTCAACAGTTAAAAAAAAATCATTGTTTTTTTTTTTTTTTTAAATGATAGGTCTCTGTGCTGGATGGATTCTTGAGGCCAGAGAGTTTGGGACACTCTTCCTTAAAGCAGAAGGCTGGCTAGGAGCATGCTTGACTGGAAACAAGAACAAGAACACCCAAGATTCGGATATCCTGGGTCCATCATGGCTCTGCCAGGAAGTCCTGTGCCAACTCCAACTCTGGCAGGAGGGCATCACCTAGACAGAGGACCCACAGGGATATCTCCGCTCTGTGCTGTGACTTCTCACCAGTCCTTGGTTTGCTAATGATGCTCAGTATCTCCTCTCTACTCACATTCTCATTTTAGAGGATAACCTCCTGACCGCATTCCCACCCAGAGCCTGCAAGGGTCTTGCGTGCCACATCCAGGACTGGTTATCTGCCCCAAACCTCTCTCTGGATCACAGCTAGTTCAACTGCACTCTTCAAGAGACTTCGCCTTAAAGCTCCAGAGCTGTGGATAGGCAATTGATACAAGACACTAAGACGGCAGTCATGGATTCAAGCTAAGTTCATTAGCTTTGCGGCTCTGGGCAATTACTTTAACTACTCTATGCAGTTGAATGCCTTGAGAGTCTCTGATAACCTTACAATAGAGACCCTCTTTCACAAATTAGCGTGTGTCCGAATTTCTGTTCCTGGTGAGTATATGAACTCTGTTCCTAGGTCTCAGAGTCTCCTCCACTATTGGTGCCACATGGAATTAGTTCTGCTTCCTCAACTGGGGCCAACCCCTCCTCAGCCCCTTCAAGACAGACCACATGCAGGACAGGCTGTCTGTGAGGCTCTGATGCCCTGTGACTCCTCTTTTGCACAAGTCCACTCTCACTACTCTGCCCATAGCCTCTCCCTACCTATCTGTACTTCCTAGTAGGACAAATTTGAAAATAGCAAGTGAATAGAAGAAGAAAAGTAGCTGGCTTTATGTCACTGTCCATTCTGGATCATTTCTGTGGGAATCTCCTACAGCAAAGGCAGTAAGAAAAGCCCACTGAGCTCTGAGATTGGCAGTGGGTCCTCAATGCTGGTATCCACCCCTCCAGGTCTTACTGCAACTTATAAGTCTATTACATGGCTCCCAGTCTGCACAATTAGCCCCAAGACAGTAACTCAAGCTCAAGACACACAATGCCAAGACAGTGTTGTCGCTAGGGTAATGACCTCACTATGTCCTTCCAGCCACTGCCAAAAACCACTATCCCAGGAACACAAAGTCATCCTGGGCATCTATAACAATCTTAGATTGTAAGAAGACCAGTATAGAAAAAACTCTTGCTCATAAGCTACTAAATACTAAGGACTTCCACATATGTTTCCCCGTGTAATCCTTGCAACAACCTTCCAATGTTGGTGTGTGCTCTGGTAGGGATACATTACAAATGACCCTCAAGATTAGTGTATGAAATAACAATTGGATTTTGCTCATGATTTTTTGAGTTAGGAATCTGGAAAGAGCTTGGCTTGGAAGTTCTCATTTGGGACCTTTTACATAGTTGGGTCAGGTGTCAGATGCACTTTAGTCAGGAGGGCTTGACTAGACTGGATGTCCTACATTGTTCACACAGATGGCTGTTACTTAACGCTGCTGTCAGCTGGTTGCTCAACAGGGTCTGTGGACATGGTCCCTCCAATGTAGCCAGACGTTTCATGTGGTGGTTGACTTCCCCAGAGTAAGTGTCTCAAGATACCAGGCAGAGGCTAAAGCCACCCTAGCCACAGAAGCCACTCAGCATCACTCCTGCTCTATTTTTTGGCTGAAACAGTCACAAGATTCACCCAGATTTGAAGAGAGGAGACATACACACCTATCTCGCAATGGGAGAAGTATCAGAGAATTTGGGGCCAGTTTTTAACTGCCACTATATGGTTGTCCCCAGTGTGAAGTTGGGGGAATTCAAGGAAGATGGCTAATTGTCAAAAATCGTATTCCTAAGAATTAATGGAATGGAAATTCCAACCGAGCCTTGCCTGATCCAAACCAAGAGTCCCTTTGGCAAGGTCACAACTGTCCAGTAAGCTGTGCAGTCCTACTTTCTTTGCCTTGCCAACCCAAGGGGGAGAGAGGACTATACATGCATTCTATCTTCAGAAACTCTACAGAAATTTTAGAAACCCCTCTTCTTTTCTTTTTTTTTCTTTTTTCTCTTTTTAATGTAATCACCAACTGACCATCTGGTTGCCTTGCCTCCGAGTTATTCCAAACCAACAATTAAATTCTACCACCCCCACCTCCATGTTGCCCCCCACCCAGGGCTGTAGAACTGAAGACATTAGGAAGTGATGTCACCAGGCTGAGGGCCAGAACAGAAGGGAGCTCTCCAACTTGTCACCACTCTGCCTGGAAATAGTATCTTCCTAAGGCTGAAGCCATATTGTTTCTTGCTCTGAAAGGATGGACGTAGCTATTGAACTAGAAGCTCTAATGTGTGCAAGATTCTAGAGTTTGAGAGCTGAAGGAGCACTCTGACTCCTCCAATTGTTCATTTTGAAGATACTCAGAGATATTTCCTGCTTGTCCATCTGGAATGATAAGCACAGACGTTATGAGTATCAAACATGAACACCTACATCATCTGAACTGCTCATTGGAAAGAGTTCTCATTTCCAAATGATCCTTCAGGTAATCATAACAGATTATAGACTTAATTGCATCCTGTTCATAGATACTGAATGTTTCAACTGAGTGGCTTCTGTTGCCAATTTTTCCCCCTCAAGGATGAAGGAGTCCTTGCCCTCGCATGCTATAAGAACAGCCTTCGGCCAGTCCAATGACCAGGTGGTACTGAAAATGCTTTCTAGATACCAGGTAAGCCCTGGTTTTGCAGTCCTGTAGTCCTGGACTTGAATCCTACTTCTGCCACTACTTCAGCCCCCTACTCATCTTCTTCAAGTCTCAAGTAGTTGACAATCAGATGTAGACTGGAAAAGCATTTTCCTTATTTGGGTTGTTGTAAGATCATGTCCAGTGAGACTAAGTGATATAATGCCTAACACCTGGTAAGCACCAAATAAATGTTAGCTGCTGCTATGATACCAGAACTAACTAGGAAGTTTCAGGGTGATGCTGAAGCACAGGCTGGAAGGAAAGATTTCAGGGGCCTCACAGAAGTTTGAGGCAGGCAAGGAAACAAACCCATGAAACCAAATAAGGGAAAGAAGATGCAGAAAATCAGGCAGGATCTGGCATTTGGAAGATTAAAGTCAACAGAAACCACAAATAAGCAAAAATCTTCTACTACTAATCTTCTTCTGCCAGAGGCTCTGTGTCTCACAGAAACTATTCTGAAATGTTGGACAACCCAACATCCACATCCAGAAAGAAAAACTTGTGAGGTCAAATAATATCTGATGTCTTTAATATGGATGGATAGTGACATTAAGAAGTAACATTTATTGGGGTGCCTGGGTGACTCGGTTGAATGTCCAACTCTTGGCTTCAACTCAGGTCATGATCTCAGGGTCATGTGTCAGGCTCCACGCTCAGCATGGAGTCTGCTTAGGAGACTCTCTCCCTCTCTTTCTGCCCTTTGTCCCTGCTTGTGTTCTCTCTCTCTCTCTCATAAATAAATCAATCTTTAAAAAAAAGGAGTAGGGGCATCTGGGTGGCTCAGTGGTTGAGCATCTGCCTTTGGCTCAGGTCATGATCCCAGGGGTCCTGGGATTGAGTCCCACATTGGGATCCCAGTAGGGAGCCTGTTTCTCCCTCTGCCTGTGTCTGTGCTTCTCTATGTCTCTCATGAATAAATAAATAAATAAATAAATAAATATTATTTTTTTTAAAGTAATACTTATTGAGCATCTACTATGTGAAAAATCTTGTACAGATACTTCTGCATACATTAGATAATGGATTCCTCATGTTATACTGAAGAATTAGAATCCTTGCCCCTATTTGTTTAAAGGTAAAGAAAGCAAGGCTCAGAAAAGTTAGTGTATTCAAGGTCATGGAGTTAGGATGCAGATGAGCTGGAAGCTGAAACCCAGCTAACTCAAAAATTTGTATTTTTTTCACTCTACCTTGAAGTTTCAGAGAAGACCAGCATGTGTTGAAGGTCTCTGAGAGACATTGGCTCCTCTGTATTGAGAAAGCATAAGAGAGTTGTCCAAAGTTTCCTTGTCACAACTCCTTATTTTTTCCTTTAAAATTCCATTGATCATCATCTCCTTATTTTTTCCTTTAAAATTCTATTGTCTGATTCCAGTTGTCATTTCCTGCCAGAGAAGCAAAAACATGAAGATTTGACTTTGTTTTTTTTTTTTATTTGACTTTGAATCTGCATTTTCCTGACCTTTGCATTTACTTCCTCTTTAATCTTACTTTTGCACTTCCATTCAAGTACATGAAGGAGTTGCTTGACCTTTGCTTAAGCAGTTTGTTCTCCTGAGAAAGCACTGTATTGTCAGCACCTAAAACAGAGGCCCTGCTCAATTGAGAAAGAAGGCTGCCAATTGTGCAAGAGATTTTAACAAATGGAATGCAATTACAGATTGTTCTTCCAGATTTTAACTTGCATGAAATAAAATATACACTAAAGTTACCCACTGAAGAGTGAAAGTTAGATCATGGGAATGACGAAGAAGTAGCCTAACACATGGTATCTTTAGTGCTATGCTGAGAAGCCAATGGTGATTTTCTGTTTCAAAAAGCAGCATTATTCTATATTACATTCAGAACTGTGGTTTGTCCCATGGAATGTAGCTGAACATTTTGTCCCCTGTACCTAAGACGCTTGATGACAGTGTTTGCGTGCACTTCTTATCCAGCCCCATATATGGCACCAATCTGGAATTATTCTTTGAAGGGGATTTGAGCTTAGCATTGCATGGGAAATGCCTGTGTCAAGAATTCAGTAACATGTTAGTACACTGTGTCAAAGCAACTATGCTAGTGAAACACTTCATATTGCACCATCCGAGAATAATAGCATTACACACATATCAGCATATGCCATCTAATCGAGTTTTCAGAAAATACTGTGATCAGTTTACCTGCAGTCATTGTTTTTTTTTTTTTTTCTTATGTGAAAGATTGGAGTTTCTGGTATTCTGGATCAGCTATTAAAACTTTCTTTTCTTCCTGCATTTTCCCCAAAGAAACTGAAAGAAAAATATCTGCTTGGGGTACGATCATATAGTTCCAGAAAGAAGCTTGCTTGTCTACCCCAAGTATTGCCTTCTTCAAATAATGAAATGGAAGCCCAGGGAGTATAAACAATGTGCACAAATTTGCCTAGATAGGGAGTGGTGGAAACAAGTTTATTGCTGACTTATAGACAGGTGTGGATAAAGTAAGTATTCAGTTAAGGCAGGGCATAATTCCAAGGGCAGAAAAATGAAAGTTAAGGGGATATCTGGTTTTTAAGTAAGAAGATACATGAAAAAGCATATGGAACACATAAGTGCTTAATAAATATTTGTTCATTTAAAAAAACAAAAGAATAAAATAAATCAAATTAATGAAATGCGAAAAAATGTTTCATCTGGTTTGTATCTGGTTTAAATTACATAGAAAAAATACATAGTTTCTCATATTTAAAAATAAACCCTTTTAAGTAAAGGCAAGGAAAGTACTATGCTCTTGGGGATAGGACAAGAATCTCTAATTTTATGCCAACTCTACATACAAAATTTCAGATTGATATTTTATGAAGCAACATCTAGTGATATATAATTATCTGAAAGTTCACATTTGTAAAAATCCTAAAGTCTAAATAACAAATTATAAAAACTATCAATAACATGCAATATTGAAGCATCTTATGTATCTTCTGAGACAAATTATATCTTGGCACTTGCTGCAAGAGAAAAATCTCTTGTAGAAGTCAAGAGACTTTGGGTTGGGTCCTAGATTAGCCAATAACCAGCTCTGTGGCCATGGGAGAGTCATTTAACATTTCTGGGTCTCATTCAGTTTCTTCAACTGTAAAATAAAAATGATCGGTGATGTGATCATCATGGCCCTTTCTTGATCGAAAGTGCATGATTTTTTTTCCCCAAAGGACTGAGAAGAAGAATATAGACAGTGATAGATATGACCATAGTCCCAAGGGTTGCTAGAAGCCTTGCTTAAAGGAAGAAGGCACCAACCAGGGGTCCCACTGAGAACAAGAGACATCCTGGGAATCCAACTCTTTGCCATTCTCCTTCCACTATCTTTCTTACCTCCTCTACCCCTTTGGGGAATTCAATACATTATAGGAGTTCAAAGGCAATCCCGATTTGAAATCTCTGCTCTGCTTTTACAGTCTGAGGTCTTTCCCAAGGGCCTCTGGCTTTACCCTACCTAACGCATTGTCTCTCTACATTAGTAACTTGTAATTTCTGGAATGTCTCAGCATAAACACCTTTCAGAAAAGGCACGTGCAATTTTGCAAGGGAAGGAAAGTGGGAAATAAGATTCCAAAGTCAAAACTTCAACTTAGAAAATGTTGTAAATGTTAAGGGAAAAACCAACAATTTAGCTGGAACGTGACAGTAGGTAGTAGCCAAGATAGGATAACTATGCCCTACCAGTAATTGGGGATGGGGATGTTCTGTTTTGCATTTTAGGAGGTCCCAGAGCTTCACATCAGCATTTGACTTGTAACCCGTCTTCCAGGTTAGGAATTTGGGTGACTATGAAAACAGAGTTTCAGCTTCTTAAAAGGATGTATTTTGGGTGGATTGGCTCTAATTTCCTTTCCCTGACTCTTAAGTGGGTTGTCCATTATTTCCTCCCAATATATTCTTTCTCCCATCACGTCAACTCTCCCAACCACTATTCAGTGCTTTGACATTTATTGCTAATAAAAATAATACTACTTATCATCTGAAAGTTAGTAGTATAGTTTGAAAGTTTTATGTACATTTATTTTTCCTTGGATTTATGTCACTCTCTCCTCTAAGCAAAGAATAAATAAATAAGAGTACTTTATCAAATTTATAACCTACTCAAATTCAGAGATTTCTGAATAGGAAACAGACCAGGGACACTTAGCCAAGATTAACTTAACTAGAAAACCAAAACCTTGCATATGGTGCTTTGAAGAAAGATGTGAGTCTTTAAAGGTTGTGTCCACACATGAAATGTGAAGTGGATAACTAGGACAAAACTACCTCTGTAACAGAGGACTTCTAGCTTTACCTTTTCCCAGAAATGCTCAGGTAACAAAGGCAAAGGAGGTTTTCTGGTCTCAATTATATCCTAATAATTGTTTCAATTCTCTGCTTCCTTTTGAGTGTGAAGATCCAGGCTAAAAGGCTTTAAAAAACAGGCTGAGAAGGTTTCCCAGACGTGAAATAGATTTTACAAAAGAAACTTCTGGCAAGTTTAATGTAAGTAAATCAGAAACATATGGACTATGTTTCCCTCAAAATACCCATGGGCTTGAAAGCCCAGAAAACACATAAAAGTAAAGGGAAACTGTTTTCCAAAGCTAAGCTTATTTGAGAAACTGCATGCTATAACAGGAAGCCTGGCTCAGCTCCCCGAAGCAGGGATGGAGCCAGTGGCCAGGCTGCCCACCAGCCCCTACCCCAGTGCTTATGCTTATAGTCCTCATTTCTAAGGATGATGTGATTGATAGCACTGTGACCTGTGCCTATGGGTGTGACTGAGAAAACCATTGCTTAGTGCTTCCCATACTGAAGACATGACTTCATAGCTCCTTTGCAACCATCTGTAGTGAATGTTTACACAGCCTGTTTCTGTTCTTGAGGGCTTCTCATGCTAAATGATCAGGCTGGTGGTAAGTGTACATTTACTGAACACTTTAGCATGTGCCCCATGGGGAAGGATAACAAAGAAATGGACAATCATGCCAGTTCTAAGACATGAATTATGGACTCATACTTGGAAGAGACTTGAAGATTCCTGAGTTCCTCTCTCCACCCTGTATGGCAATTTGGGCTACCACTTGCAGTCCAGATAGCAGGAAGAAAACAAAACAAAACAAACAGCTTGCATTTGGAGAGTGAGAGAACCTGATATCAGGTCCCAGCAAAGCCATGACCACAGACTTGTCATCTGACCACTCAGAGTCTTCGTTTCCATCAGTTAAATGGGAATAAAAGTCAAACCACTTGAGGGGTAATCTAGGACACCTCTATAAGGATTATGCCTTTTCCTCACCTAGCCTCTAGATAAACAGAAAAACAGACAAAGCAAAGAGGAAGGTGGAGACCAGAATTTTCATCTTTATTCCTGAAAGAAGCCAGGTTGGAAAACAGAGTATAGTGATTGATAAATGGGACTGCCACCTGAACCCCAGAATGTGGCAGATGAGCTGCTCAGTCCAAGGCCACACTGGGCTGGGGCAAGTCTCCACACATTGTGGGGAGGTCAAATTATGGCTCAGGGCTTGAGAAGTAGAAGTAGAAGTAGAATCTCAGATTCTCAATAGTTAGTTCACTCCCAAAAGGAAATAGGAGGGCTATGCTGAACTCAGCATGTCCAGGTCATTCTTTCCAGACTGCCAATCAGGTAGATCCCTCTGCTCCCATGAAGAGGAGTTGATGAATGGGCAGGGAACAGCCAAAGGTGACTCAGATGTGTTCTCTTCACCGAAATGGAAACACCAGGAGAAGATGCTAAGCAAGGTAAAGCATGTGAAAGCCCTCATGCAAACTATAAGATGTTGTGTGCATTTTCTGCTTTTGCTCAATTCTTCTACATTTGTTAAACATCTATATTTGCTCAGTCCTGTCAAATTTAGTTTGAACAGGGCATTGTTCCTTTACTTAAGATTACAGTATAACAGGAGAAACGGACATGGAAGCCAAAAATGACAATACACAATAAGTGTGCTATGATATTGAAGTCTGCATAAAGTGTAACAAAAATGCAGAGAAGGGACATCTAATTGAATAGACAGAGAAGTGACCCTTCTTTGTGGAAATGGAATTTGAGAGCTAGGTCTAAAGAACAGAAAGGAACCAAGTGGTAAGAAAAATCAAGACTTGGGGAGATTTTCAAGGCAGAGAGAAGTCCAGAATAAGCCACAAAGGAAAAGGGTAGGACATTTCAGAGAACTGAGTCATTATGCATGATTATAGGAGAAATCATCCTTATATTATGGAGAATGATCAGAAAAGAGTATTACAACCAAAAACAATAAAGGAAGCTCTACACAATTGTGTAAGAGTAAGCCTACTCAAGGTCTGAGAATGACCTACAGAAGGTGAAGGAAGGGATCCCTGGGTGGTGCAGCAGTTTAGCGCCTGCCTTTGGCCCAGGGTGCGATCCTGGAGACCTGGGATCGAATCCCACGTCGGGCTCCCGGTGCATGGAGCCTGCTTCTCCCTCTGCCTGTGTCTCTGCCTCTCTCTCTCTCTCTGTGACTATCATAAATAAATAAAAATTTAAAAAAAGGTGAAGGAACACTAGATCATTGTTTGAATGTAGCCAAGTACAAAGATAGAAGACTGAACAAGGCGATAGATTTTTCAACTAATTTAAGTGAATTTAAAACTAATTAGAATTTTAAAATTCTAATTTTTGTTTTATGTAAAACAGAAATGGGATTATTCAACAAAGGGAGTGTGTAAAAAGATAAGAAATATCAAGGGTTGACAAGGATGTGGAGAAAAAGGAACCCTCATACACTGTTGGTAGGAACGCAAATTGGTGCAACCACTCTGGAGAGCAGTATGGTGGTTCCTAAAAAATTAAAAGTAGAAATACCACATGAGCCAGTAAATTCACTGCTAGGTGTTTACAAAGAACACAAAACACTAATTTGAAAAGATATATGCACTGCTATGGTTATTACAGCATTTTTACAATAGCCAGGATATGGAAGCAACCCAAGTGTCCATCAATAGGTGAGTGGATAAAGATGTGAGATATATATAAAACGGACTATTACTCAGCCATAAAAAAAATGAGATCCTGCCATTTCAGTGATATGGATGGACCTAGAGGCTCTGTGAAATAAGTCTCACAGAGAAAGGCAAATACCGTATGATTTCACTTATACATAGAATATAAAAAAACCTAAAAAACAAAGAAACAAGTGAACAGAAAGCAAAAACAGACTCATTAATACAGAGAACAAACTGGTGGTTGCCAGAGGGGAGGGTATGGGGGGGATGGGCAAAATGGGCTAAAGGAGTGGGAAATACAGGCTTCCAGTTTCAAAATGAATAAGTCATGGGGGGGGCAAAATATACAGCATAGGGAATATAGTCAATGATATTATACTAGCATTGTATGGTGATAGATGGTAGCTACACTCGTGGCAAGCACAGCATAAGGTATAAACATGTTGAATCACTATGTTGTACACCTGAAACTAATGTGACAGTGTGTGTCAACTATACTTTAAAAAAATTAGAGGGCCTCATTTAATTAAAATATATGACATCTGAAAACATTATTGATCAAAATAAAGAAAGGACTATGTGTTTATATGTATATGTTAAAGTGGAGACAAGAAGGATGAATCCTAAAATATTAACAGTGGCTATATCTGGCTAATGGAATCACTAATTACTATTTTTTACTAATCCTTATTTTCTATCACAAACACTTATAAATCTTTTAATAAAATAGCTAATAAAACTGACCTGATCACAAGAAGTTTTCTATGTAAATTACTCTTCAAATGGTGCCAAGCATTAGGTTCTTTTGTATAATATTGCTGGCTTTCCAGCAATCCATAATCAGGTCATATGGTCCCAGGTTGTATGGGTGTGGCTCCTGCTTCTCTATACAACAACTGAGATCTTCCAAACTATCTGTAGTGAGCATTAGGTGAATACAGTGGTACAGGAGCTCCCTCATTACCACTGGCAGGATTTATCCAGTTGCAAGCTCAGGAAAGAGGTCAAGTTACCTCATTCATTCATTCACTAGCATTTACTGGGATAGACACTGTCCTCGGTGCTGAGAGCAAAACTGCAAAATAGCCTCAGCTTGGACCCGTGTAATACACCAAAGAGGCACACATGGATGGCTCAGTGGTTGAACGCCTGCCTTTGGCTCGGGGCGTGATCCGGGGTCCTGGGATCGAGTCCTGCATCTGGCTCCCTGCAGGGAGCCTGCTTCTCCCTGCCTGCGTCTCTGCTCTCTCTGTGTGTCTCTCATTAATAAATAAACAAACTCTTAAAAAAAAAACACCAAAGAAAAGAGCTATGGAACATCCATGTTTCACACCTACAGAGAAGACTGCATGTCATTGTACCTTCCTGCAGATACCATAGTCTTATTTAATTTACTTTGTGTTTCCACAGTTAAACGTCTTATCAGACCAATATGTCCTTTTTCAGATATACGAATTTTTTCCTTTTATTTCACATAAATACTATATATACAAAGCAAACTTACACATTCCTATTTGCTTCTTTCACTTAAAAACAACTTGAAGATGACGTTATGTCAGTAAATACTTGATTTTGCACATGAACAAGCATAAACTCTTCTCTAGAAGTAAAATATACATTTGGGATTTTGATAGAAATTACTAAATTGATCTCCAAAAATGTTCCAATTGCTCTCCCTCACCCCCAGTGCCTGCTGTCCATTACCCTTCCTAACCCAACGTGGCATCAAACTCTTGATCTTGGCCCAACCAATAGGTAAAAAAGTGATAGCTCATTTTTGTTTTCATCTGCATTTTTATTGTGAGTCCAGAATATACTTGAACAGGATTAAAGAACCATTTTGCTAAAAGCCTGTTTATTGCTACTACACACAATCTCTTTAAGAGACGAGGACTACAAACTCTCCAAGGGGGGAAAAATGCAACAGCAGGCAGTATAAATCTGTTCTCAACCACTGCTGTGAAGCAATTGACTGTCTTTCCACCTATAACCTGAGCATTCAAAAGCTGCTTTCTGGACTGCAGCAGAGAAATCACAGAGGGGAGAGAAACCACCGTGCACGTGCTTGCTCTACGTCGGGCCTCAAGCTCTATATACACTCTCATTTAATCCTCCTAATGTTTTTAATCCATGAGGCTCAGAGAGGTTAAGTACCTGCCCAAACTCACATAGATTATGAATGGCTGAGGAGGAGCAGAAGCCAGGTCTTAACTCCAATGCCCATACCTGGTGCCCTACACTACACTGTCTCCTGCTCTGCTTGGGTGTTTGAAGCCCATTCTCCTGCATCCTGGGATTCACATGCTAAGAGGCCATCTTTTGACTATTATCATGACCTCCTAAGCAGAAGTAAATATGGTATCACCTATCTATGGAGCCCAAACAGGCCTTGATAAGATTTCTCATGCTTCCAGCTTTCCCGAAGACTCTTGACACTCAACACTGAGTTAACTTGTAGAACTATAGTACACACCTAGTTACCATACCAGAAATCATTCAGAGATTTAAATACTATTAATAAGCACCCCCCCCAAAAAAATGACTAGGAGTTGGTCTATATGTTGTAGAGCTGAGCCACTTAACCCAGCAAGGTAGCCCAGATGATTTCTTATTGGCATGCTGACGAGTCACCCTGACAATGGATACAACAGGGACACCTGGGTGGTCCAGCCAGTTTAGCATCCAACTCTTGATTTTGGCTCAGGTCATGATCTCAAAGTCCTGAGATCAAGCCCTGTGTGGGGCTCCATGCTAAGTGTAGAGCCCTGCTTCAGATTCTCTCTTCCCCCCACCGTCTGCCTCTGCCCACTCATTTGTGCACTCTCTCTTAAAAAATTAAATTAAAAAATAATAGTAATAATTCCAGCCTTTGAAGTTTCCTAACTCCACATCAGAGTTCCTAATGGAAATATGATACAGAACAATCGGAGGATAGCTTCTTCCTCAGAAGCTGGATAATAGCTAGAGATTTAGTTCAGGCAAAACAATCCCTTCCCACAGTATAAGGGGTCAAGTCCATCAGAGGAAAACTTTTGCCTTGAGAGAAAATATATTTCAAAATATCTACAAATTGTGCTTCCAAGCAACCCGCTCTGATGTATGATGCTCCCCTGGGGGAACCAGTCAGGGTGTGGTTTGGGGATGATGGATTGCTGGCCACAATGACGAGATCACTTCAGAAAGTGGGAAAATAAGCATTTGGAAACCTTTCTAGCAATTTGGCAGAGTAATTTCATGTCTGTTAAATCTAATAATAAAAAAAATTGGGGCTTGTAAAAAAATTTACTGGAAGCCATTAACATGAAGAAGTGTTTTGACATGTGACAAGTGTTCACATGACAGGGTCCCAATTACTCGGGAGAAGGAAGCCCAGGTGTCCTACCACCTCACGAGGATTTGTAGGGTCCCCTCCATGGTGAGAGCCACATGATACAGGGCACCCAAGTGGCAGATCAGTAGCACCATGTGCCACAAGTCCTTTGGCAAAAGTTGAAACCACCACCAGGACTCCCATCACACAACTGTGGCCATTGGAAGTTGTATTTAAAAGGTGCAAAGTGGCTTCTTTGGAGAGAAACTTCTATTCACTCTTTTAAGAGGGAGCAGAGAAAACACCTCTGAGAAAATAATTAAAGAGTTATGTCACATACATCAGAAGTCTGTACCCAGGACAGGGGGTAGCCAAAATCCAGAGAGCTGTCAAGAATTCCCAAGGATATGCTAAGTAAAAGAAGCCAGATGCAAAAGGATAAACATGTATGATTCCACTTATATGAGGTACTCAGACCAGGTAAATTCATAGAGAAAGAAAGGAGAGTTGAGGTTACTAGGGGCTGAGGGGACAGGTAGGTGGGGACTTAATGTTTAATGGCTACAGAGTTTCTCTTTGGGATGATGAAAATCATCATTCTGGAAATGGATAATAGCAATGATTGCATAACACTGTGAATGTATCCAATGCCACTAAATTGTACACTTAAAAATGGTTAAAATTTTACCTAAAACTAATATAATACAGGGTGTAAACTATATTGGAATTAAAATTTTTAAACTTAATAAATTTCTTGAAATGGTTAAAATTCTAAGTTTTCTATATATTTTATCACAATCAATAAGAATTCCCAATGTGTTTCTGAGTACTAATTGTCTATTAAAAAGAAAAGCAAAAATAAAACAGAATAACTTCCAATAAAGCAGCCTGTTTCGGAGGACTGAATGAACACCAAAACCAAATTAAAGCACAGAGTTCATCCCATTTGCATCATTATTGTACTTGTAAACCAGAAATAAATACCTTTCACTCATAGACAAAGATTAGAGAGAAAAAAAAAACATGTTATTTTAAAAAGCAGTCAAGGAGAGTTCCTGGGTGGCTCAGTCGGTTAAGTATCTGACTCTTGGTTTTGGCTCACATGGTGATCTCAGGATCATGGGATGAAGCCCCACACTGGGTTCCACACTGGTCATGGAGTCTACCCTAAGATCCTCTTTCCCTCCCCATCCTCTCTCTAAAACAATAATTTAAAAAAAAAATAATAATAATAATAATAATAATAATAAAGCAGTTCATAATAACAAAGAATTGAATAATAAAGAATTCAACCTGTATTAAAGCCCTGTGATTCTCTGTGTCAACAGACACTTCTAATGTATCCCATCTTACTGAAATTTCCCCACTCCCATGCAAAATCTATCTCCTTACCTATTGTCCGAGCTGACCCAACTAATTCGATTACCAGCCTCCATGCACAAACCTACAGACACTCTGTACATAGTTAAGGAGAGTATCATTCCAAAAGATAAATTCTATTTTTCATTTAATATATATAAGTAAGAGTTCTCTTTAAGAGTCTCCAAATCAGCTCTCAACAAACTCTACTCCATAAATTTTCCTGGTTTTATATTCTCCCAGGACTCTTACATCTTTCTCCATCTCTCTGAATCATGGTTAGACTAGATGTTCTCCAAGTATCCAATCAGCAGCTTCTTCTTGTCACTATATATTTTCTCTTGGCAAGCCCATCCACTCTCTTACCTTTAGTAAACCCCATATTTCTTGCTACGATTCTCACCTATTTCTCCCCAGCCTCACATCTCCATGTCGACTACCTACTGAACAACTCCACAATGGCATCCCACAAACACTTCAAGCTTGGCACGACCAAACATTTATCATCTTACATCCTAAACCTGATCCCCTTCCCATGTTAGACACTTCTACAAATAACACCACCACCATCCTCCCAGTGACCTAAGAATGGAACCTCCTTGAACTTCAGTGATATCCCTCTGTGTTATCCACCTGCCTTCTGGTTTTCCTCCCATCTGGTACATCCCCTGATTAGATTACTCATCAGCCCATCTGAGGTATTGGAAACCAGAACTATAGTTGATCATTCTCTGCAAAGACTAGAAGAAAGTTCCAAGGACCTCAAATCACACAAACCGGAGGTCAGTGAAGCTAGAATTTGTCTGGAATTCAATCATGGGCCCCCAGAAGCTGGAGCTGCCCTACCAATCTGCTAAACCTGAAGACATTAGCCCTAATATTTACAGGGGCAGCAACAATTACAATATAGCCTCCCAGCATTATAAGATGGAGGTCAGCATCACCATCAGAAGATGCTGGATGAGTTGGAGATTTTGCAGGAAAGGATGCGGGCAGCTATTCTATATCTCCTCATGTATTGAGCATCATTTATGTGCCAAGCACTGTACTAGGGAACTAGACACGGACAGATGCTTGCCACGTTGGAATTCCTAGTCCAAAGAAGAGACACAGAATTGTGACACAGTGTGCTTGCTCTTGTTCTGCTAGAGATATACACAGGACACTGGAGGGCAGAGAGAAGACTCCCTTTTACTATCAGGAACTTGGATGCAGTGGTAGAGATTTTGGTAGCCTTCATAGAGACTGCTACCTCTGAGCTTTGAGCTGGTATTTCAAGGACAAGAAAGAACCTTCCAGGAAAGAAATCACATGTGCAGAGTGAGGGCATGAAGGCACATGGATTTTGAGGAGAGAGCTAGTGTTATGACATGGCCATGAAGGGCAGTGGCAGAAAACAATGCTAGAGAAATATTCAGGACCAGGATCACACAGAATGTTGTACATTAAGCTAACCTGGACCCTTGACCTTCCTTCAGAACCCAAGAATCAAGGATCATAAATCACAAACAATTAGCCCATAGAGGTGGGTGCGAACTTACATGTCATCTAT
This sequence comes from Nyctereutes procyonoides, assembly GCF_905146905.1. Classification (NCBI taxonomy): domain Eukaryota; kingdom Metazoa; phylum Chordata; class Mammalia; order Carnivora; family Canidae; genus Nyctereutes; species Nyctereutes procyonoides. The sequence continues at coordinate 74,246,231 of NW_026575126.1, forward strand.
TAACCCCTCCTGTTTTGTTTTGTTTTTTAAGATTTTATTTATTTATTCATGAGAGAGAGAGAGAGAGGCAGAGACACAGGCAGAGGGAGAAGCAGGTTCCATGCCAGGAGCCTGATGTGGGACTCGATCCAGGGACTCTAGGATCATGCCCTGGGCCAAAGGCAGGGTCTAAACCACTGAGCCACCCAGGGATCCCAACCCCTCCTCTTTTGTAAGCCAAGAAAGGAGTTACAATGAGAAGCAACAGCTTGCCCAGGGCCTTCTAATGATCCTCACGTATTACACCTTCTCATACAATAAAAATCCTATGTGCAGAATCTCTGCTAAGAGCTAACCATGTAAAATAGACGCAGTGACGTGAGGAGAGTGAGGATACAGCAAAGCACCTGCTCCAAGGCGCTCCTCTTGAAAGCCAGCCTGAAAGAAGAAATTGGCATTTGCAGAAAGAATAGATTGCACACAGGCTTAATGAGGAAAAATAAACACCTTTCAAAAGCAAGTGAACACTCCCTGTGAGTCATCCTGAGCCAAATATGCCAAACCCCAGAATGCACTTGCAGTGCTTAAGGTCCTAATATCCCTAACCAGCCATGAGATAAACAATTAGCTTTAGTCATAATCAAGAACAAATGGTCAAATACAAGCATATTACCTCTAATCTGAACATTTTAAAGGGTCACTTTATTCTTTTTTAGCTTATATGTTTGCTTCAGGGGCAGCAGAAGGAATTCTTAGCACAATATGCAAGTTTGCCAACACACGGAGCCTATACTGAGTAAATAGAGACAGTGAAGGTATAATCAAGCATGAACTTTGGACCTAGATGGAGCAAGATTTGAATGACAGCTCATTCACTTAAGAAATAATGACTTTGAGCTGATTTATTGCCTCTGTAAACTTCTCTAAACTGCACAGCACACTGCAGGCACAAAGTAGATGCTCAGATTTTCACTGGTTCTGTTTCCACTTGTCATGCCCCTGTGGGAGAGTGTTTACAAAAATAGCCACAATAATTCCCCTTTCTGTGTCTGTGTCCCTTCCTACACTGACTTTGGGCTCGTCAAGTGGCTTGTTTTGATAAATGACATGTAGAAAAAGTGACACCAGAAGCAGGAACCTGAAAAATATTTGGGCACTGGAGTTCTTCCCTCTTTTGTTCCTCTTGGGAATCTCTAAATCACCACCATAGGAATAAGCCTGGGCTATCCTGCTGGATGACGAGAGACATTGTGGCCAGATCATCTTATTACCCCAGCTGACATCAGGCCAACCACCAGACATTGAGAGTGGCCAGCACAAAACAGCCAGCCAGCCTCTTCCAAGAACCACGCAGCCAAACCACCAATCATAAGACATAACACATGCTTGTTGTTTTAAGCCTCTAATTTTGGAGTGGCTTGTTATGCAGCAAAAGCTGACACACTCCTTGAATGTTCAGAGCCCCCTGGTTTACAGTCTCAAGTCTCTCCTTAGTCAATATGGGAAGTCAATACATCATCAAAATGATGTATCTCAAGGCTGAAGCCCCAGAAAGGTCTCTCTTGCCTATGGACATTTCATCCCTACATCTTTTAGGTACCTCAAGTCAAGGGCCAACATTAAACTCACTATATTCCCCACAAAATAAAACAGAATGTTCCTCTCATTTCTCTGTTCCCAACATGTGAAACATGAGGACTGTTCTCACTATTCCTCCTTCTCATCTTTTCCAGCCAGTCAGCCTGTCAATTCAACCACTTAAACACCTACTGGTTCCTTCCCTCTTCCTTATCCCTATTTCTACCCCATGAAAATCTCTTAGCCTGTTTTACCAAACGATGGCAATAACCCATAAATTATTTCCTGCCTTCAGAATGTTCCCCCACCAATGTAGCTTCCTTCCAAGTCTGCTACTCCCTTGCTGAAAGCTCTTCAACATGTCCCCACTGTTCATGGGATGATTGATGCCCACAAGCCTTAGACTGTCACCTAAGTCCTTTCCCAAGCTGGCCCCTCCACTGCCACTTCCACCTCTGTCACATCCCATATAACACTCAGAGTTCTCCAAGGGAATCCTAGGGGGGGGGCTTTGCACGTGGTATTTGCACAGACATGGCATGTCAGTCCCCTTCGTCCTGTTTGTGAATTTCTATTCATCATTAGACTCAACTCAGAAGTCACATATTGTGCTTAAAGGCCTCTCCCACCCCCACCCCAAAAGAAGTTAATCTCTCCCTCCTCCATATGATCACTGTGCTTTGTGCGTTCCTTGAATATTGTCATTTATCACATTATATTACAGCACTCTGTTAATAGTTCTCTCTTCCCCAACATCCCCAAACCTTTCTAACCTTTCTACAACCTTCCTGATTGTAATATCAGGAATAGGATCTAGTATAGAATAAGCATGCCACAAAAAAAGTTCATCTAATGAATGAACTCTTAGCACCCTTCCTTTTTCCCTTACAATAAGCTAACTTCATGGGTATGTCATGAATAATTTCCAAATACAGATATGCTCATTTTATAAAATTTGGAGCAAAATTGCTTATACAAAAAAAATGTCATAGATCTTCAGATTTAAGATTTCTGTTTGGGGTATATGCCTTTTGCTATTAGTTCCCGGCTAATTAAGCGATGTAACCTGGTTCTGTAAGGCAATGTGTATCTCTGGCCCAAACGGAGTTCTAAGATTAAGGTGTTTGATGACTTTCATAGAAATTTTACATTCTGGGGAATCCCTGGGTGGCTCAGCGGTTTAGCGCCTGCCTTTGGCCCAGGGCATGATCCTGGAGACCTGGGATCGAGTCCTGCGTTGGGCTCCCTGCATGGAGCCGGCTTCTCCCTCTGCCTCTCTCTCTCTCTCTTTCTCAATTTCTCTCTCTCTCTCTCTCTCTCTCTCTCTCATAAATAAATAAAATCTTTAAAAAAAAGGGAAAAAAAAGAAACCTTACATTCTGAGGGAAGTTCTGATCAAAGAGAAGAGTAAGAATATGAAGGCAAGCAGTAGATTTCAGGTTCAGAAAATACCATAAAACTTTGGAAGCACTGTATGTAGTATCAAATCCCTTCCCCAGTAGGGTGATATCCTAGTGAGAGAACAGGTACCAAGTTCTAGAGGGTTGGATTCAAGTCTCTGCTGTCATACACTTCCTAAATCTTCTAGCAAGGCTCAGGCATTCTCTTTATGCATCTGTAAAAAGAAGCATTTGAACTAAATTTATTTCAAAATACCATTAACTTCCATAGTTCTATAGGTCTGAATCTGTGGCAATGATTCCTAAACTAGCCTATGTATCAACATCACTTGAGAAAATTTATAAATCCACAGCTCCCCAGGCTCCCTTCTCAGAGACTGTGATTCTACCGATTTGAAGAGAAGTCTGGGAATTCTGTAGTTTTAGAAAACCCCAGTATGTGATTATGATACAAAGCCCCGTTTGGGAGCTGGGTTGCCATATAGAAAGCTGCTACCATTTTTCAGCTACATCTACCAACTACAGAAGAATGTCTTCTAAAGAGAATATATCTCCAGTTTCATAATAATGGTTGAAGGGAATACAGGATTCACTTTAACACAGAGTCACCTTAGGGGCGCTTTTCTGGAACACATTTATTGCTCAAATATGAAATCACCTATAGAGTTTTGTATTTCACTATCTGTATTATCACCATTTTTAAGCATGTGATTTGGTATCATCTTGGACAAAATACTTTTCACATAAACCTAAGTTTTTTTTTAATGAAGATCAGTGAAAAAAATAATTATTTCATGTATAAATATTTACAGCCACTGCCCAGTGACATATCTACACTGCAGAGTAAGATACATGTTTGTGGCACAAACCAGTAGCAAGATAAGAATGTACCATCTATGCATAGATAGACATTGGTTGCCTACCCATCTTGAATGTTTTCCTTACCAGCAGGACCTATCCAATTCAAAGCAATAAATCTAAGCTAATTGTGGACAATTCTATTTCCCTTGAAAAGATACTAATTTTGGCAGCCCCTCTTACAGCCAGGGATAGCCTGTGATCTAGCTGGACAGTAAGATTGGAAAGCCACTCTGCTGATGGGCATCTGGGAAACATTTTTTCCCCTCCTTGAAAAAGCGAGGATCCTTTTTGTCATAGGAATCCCTGCTCCCTTCCTTGAATGTAAAGGGCTACATCATGGTGACCAAGAGGTGCTAAGTGCAAGGTCCAAATGCCCATAACCAGAGACGATATAGTAGAAAATGAGAAAGAGGCTAGATCTTAATGGCATTAGGGAACAACTTCTCCCACCAAAGAACTAACAGCAGACCTCTTGTTATATGAGACAACTAAGCATCTCAATTGTTAAAACCATTGTGAGCCTTGGTTTCTGTTACCTGCGGTCCAAAATACACCCCAATCAAAAATTGATATTTTGGTCAGGGTTAAGTAAAATCTGCAGGAGGCAGCTTGGCATACTTGGGGTGAGTCTCATCCCATAGAGTCAGGAAGCATCCCCAAGGAAGAAGCATCTCAGCTGCTCAAAGAAGACAGAAGACAGGAGGAAGGGAGTGGAAGCAGTAACAGCCTTCCTGGAGAAGGTTTGAAAATGGGAGAAAGGAATAAAAAGGCTTGAAGTTTATCACTTGACATTCTAGTAGGAGGAGACTTTAATATAGAACTGGATAAGATTTTTTTTCCAAAAATCTAAGTCAAAAATTACAGGAGTCATCAAAGCCTTCTGCATATGTTCAACTACGTTTATGGCTTCTAGTCACTCCACATTTCGAAGGTTCTCTCTGTGATCCTGTGTCCTGCCCAGTGACGCCACCCCAGAGGACCCTTCATTTCAGGTCCCATGAACTCCTTCTGGCACTTGTTCTGGCTCTTGGTCACTGGAGCCCAGGCCTCTTTGACTTCAGTGGTGTTCACTACAAGTGAGCTTATCAAGGCCCCTGGGATTCTGAAAGCTATGTTAGAATAAGATTCTCATATCTGGAACTGGTTTCTGGAAAACATCAAGAAATGCAACACACACAGTATCTCTTCTCTCTCTCTCTCTGGTTCTCATTCTCTCTCCAACACTTAAGGAAATTAAAAAGAACCTCTTGGTGTATAGCACACTGGCACATCAAAGTCCCCCAAGGAAAATATTTGAATTTCTTCCATCTATTTTCCTCTCCTGTTCTTTATGCCTCTCAATGAGAAGAAAGGTAGAGCTTACATTTTATGTCAACACAAAAGGCCTCCGTTTGTGTGCATTACTTATTAAAGTATTCAGCGATTCAATGTCAAGGTATGTATTATACATACTTTTTTTTTCCTGGGCCATTATCAGCTTTCTTACAACACTATTATTCTTCAGCCCAGCTAATGCTTCTGTCAAAGATTTAGCAACAAGCACGGAAAATGTCAAACAGTGGGGAAGAAACCTAGCTGTTTCCACAACTGTACAAAAAACCTGAGTTGTCTTTTATGGAAAAGCAGTGTAATTCTGCTATGAACCACCCAATGGATGTTTTCTCAGGGGACCGGGGAGTGGGGTAGTTTATTTGTTTTTCTCCACACACCTGAGTCCATTTCTTCTGAATACATTTCCTTTCTTCTCCTGCCAATACACTTAATAAAATAGGGCCTATGTTGTTATCATTTTGCCCTCTTCCCAGGAGGTATCTGGCTTGGAACGTGATAGAAGTCAGCCGAGAGAGTCAGTCCTGTTCTGTCTGCAGAGCAGTGTGATAAGATTTAAGGAGCACTAAAAGGCTCCTCTGGAGAAAAATATTTTCCCAACCTGCTTACCGGGGTGCCTGAAATTACAACCCTTCTGCTTTAAGGCACTGAGAGCCTCCATTAAAATGCAAATCTGGGAGGTGAGTTATTTTATCAAACTATCACATCTTAGCTTGAATTAGTTTATGGCTTAATTCAAAATCCTGAAGTGATGGGACACAGGGCTGTTAAGTTTGAGTGTGAGCAAAGATGATACAAAGGCTTAAGGTTTAAAATGTGTTGTCTACAAAGCAGGCCCAGATAGTGGGACAAGTTGAGAAAACAGAATGCAGTCTGATGGCACCAACGCTGAAGTCCAGAGTTAATAAGAAGGGCAGGTGCTCTCGACAATCCTGGCTGAGCCACAGGCTGGTCCATGTGGTTGAGAAGGTGTTGTCCCCACACTTCAAAGGTGAACCCAAGGAAGAGTCGATGTGCATATGGCTTCCTCTCCCTCCTACCTCCCACCCTGGAAATGGCATCCTCAGAGGGATTTAGCTACCATTTCTTCTTTGAGTGTGCTCCAGACTCTTACCCACTCCCTCTCCAGTAGTTTCAGAAGCTGCCTAGAGCCTGTGGTGGACAGTACCAGTGCTCTCCAATATTTCCAGATCTCACCCTTCCCACTCCCTTCCAGTTGGTCATGACTATATGACTGACTGAGCCAATAAAACATCAGCAAAAATGATCAGTGTGGCTTCCAGGCAGAAGCATGTAAGAGCTGGCTCATGATTCTCCAGGCACCCTTCTTCTACCATGGTGAGCTCTGAAGCCCTGGTGAACTTGAGTGAATATGCTATACAGCCAAAGCAGCCAAGAGTGGTGGACACAGATAACAATTGCCTGGAAACCTGCTTAGACCTGCAGATGACCATAACCAAGCAGGAATATTATGTGACATCATGTTAGACCCCTAATGCTTTGGTGTTACCACTTCCATGTCACCTAGTCTCCCCTAGGTAAGGTAACTGATCCTTACCCCACAGATTGCACCTCAGGACATATCATCTGGCCCTCCTTATTACCATACACTTCTCATTCAACAAATATTATCGAGCACCTACTACATGTCTGATGGTATTATAGGAACCAGGGATTTAGTAGTAATAGTAAAGACAAAGTCCTTGGGCTCATGGAGGCTACATTCCTATCAAGGAGGAAAGATTATAAGTAAGTCTATATGTTAGGAATAGGTTTGGTTGAGTATAGCAGAAAATCCAAATAATATCAACTTAACCAAGTTGTAGGTCTAGTTTCTCTCACACAAAATAAGTCTGGAGGTTGGCACTCTAAGACTCATAGGGTAGCTCTACAATGCCACTGGGGACCCACACTCCTCCTGTCTTTCTGATCCACCATTCCTGGCACCTGGCTTCCATCTCCTGGAGCACCCACTATTCCAAAATTGCTGCCACAGCTCCATAAGTTTTACCTACATTCATTCTAGCAGGAAGAAAGAGAAAAGAGGTAGAGAGCTTTCCTTAAAGATCTAGTCCACAGGTAATATGCAATTTACTGGCCACTCCTACTTTCAAGGGAGGGTGGTAGGGAAATTTAATCCCAACTGGATAGACTTTTGCCACAAAGAAAACCAGGCTCTGTTAGGAAAGAAGAGAATAGGGATCCCTGGGTGGCTCAGCAGTTTAGTGCTCTCCCTCTGCCTCTGTCTCTGCCTCTCTCTCTCTCTCTCTTTCTGTGTGTGTGTGTGTGTCTCATGAATAAATAAAAAAACCTTAAAAAAAAGGAAATAAGAGAGTAAGTACTGAGTAGGCATTTAGCAGTCTCTGCCATAATAAACAAATAAGGATTTAAGATGCTGATAGGTATTTTGAAGAGAAAAAAATGTGATTTAAAAATGGAAATGGTGTAGCTTTACCCCAGGGTAGGGGGAAAGGCCAGGTGGCATTGGATTGATGAGAAGAAATCTTCCATGGGGATAGCTGGGGAAGGGAAGCCCAGGTAGAGGGAACAAGGAGTATCAATGATTGCTGGTACCAAGAGGAACAGAGCCCTACAGTCAGTGGAGCAGAGTCAGCAAGGGGATGTGGTTGGAGATGTGGTCAGAGAGGCAGGGAGAAGCTAGGTCATGAAGAACCTTGTGAATCTCATTCCAAGGGTGATGGGAAGCAAGCAGGGGGCTGAGGGATAAGCTGAAAGGGACGTTACCTGAGTCCTCCTTAGTCCCGTCATTCTGGGTGCTAAATTTTGGAAACTGGTTTGTAGAGGGATGAGAATGGTGACCAGGTAGGAGGCTGATTCAGACACCCAGACAAGAGAGAACGGTGCTGCACCTACAGTAGGATGGATAGGAAGTGCTAGGAAGGCCACTGCCATCAGCAGCCATGAATCTTTGCTGCTACAATCAGCAAGCATGAATTTCTGTTAAACCCTATTGGCCTTGATGGGTAACCTTTACTTCCAGAGTCTAGCTGCTCATTTGTAGGCTCGGAGAAAGTTGGGTTTATCATCTTCTGATATTACTCAGATTGAGTCTCACGCCCTCCCCAGGCCCCCTCCCCACCCCAGCCTCCCTTCATCTACTTCCCTAACTTGTCTGGTGCTTACCATTCACAAGACGTACTCTTCATCTTACAACATGCTGTCCTGTTCTCTAATTGTTGGTATCACTCAGTCTGGCACTTGAATCCACATTGACTACTGTAAGCTAATGTAGGAAATCACACGCTGTCCCAACTCTTCATGTGTGTGGCTTAGCTCTTAGATCTTGTCTCTGATTCTTGGAGGAGATTCCCGTGGGCCAATCATACCTCCTCCATGAAGGGTGGACAGCGTGGTGCTAGATGCCAGGTGCAGATGGTTTAAGAACTGGGAACCAAGAGAGGGCCTTTCATCTGGAGAACTTCCATCGTCACCCTGTGCACTGGGGACCCTGATGGAAGTAGCGGAGTGCTTCAGAACTGGACCTGATGCATCAATCTCTAGTTAAGGTGACCATTCTCTGGGCAGGGCCTTTGCTATCCTGGGGAGAACACTGTCAGGCATTTTCTTCTAAAAGGGCTCAAAATGCTGTAAGAAGTAGTCTGACTTAGTCAAGATTAAAAACTACAAGATGCTCAGGCCTCTTGGGCCAGCGAGAGTAACTGGCCCTCAAAACAAATAGACTGTTACAGACCCCCAGCCAAGGACCTCTCCCACCACAAGGAGGAAAGAAACACTCTGAGCAGAACTCCAGAGCTTGCTGGGGAAGCTGCTCTGCACAGAGCCCGCTCCATGTCTCAGGGAGGCTGCCTTAGCTCAAGAAGTAGCCACACATGGCCCAACGAAGAGCTTCTGCTACACCAAGCAGTCTGGTTGCCCCCCTCCCCCATTGGCCACGCTACACATCCTTTGAATGCAGCTAACACTTCTGGGGAGTAGTGGGGGCGGGGAGGGATTGAGAACCAGAATCTGCAGCCAGACTGCCCAAATTCAGACCATAGGTCTGCCACACACTGGTTGCACCCCGGGGACTTCCTTGCACCCCAATTTCTTTGTCCAGAAAGTGGTCATCATAACAGCTTCCAATGCTTTTTTTTTGAGGATGAAGAAGCTTTAAATTATCATCATGCTCAGGACAATGCCTGGCTAGAAATATTATTCAAGCGTTTTTTACATAATTTTTAATTGTATTTACTCACGTGTATGCATGCATGTGTGTATGCCTTGGGCATTTCTAGGAAGCTTCTAGGAACTGAAAAGATAGGAAATGAGACTCAGTCCTTTCCTTTGAGAAACTCACAGTTTATTTAATAGATAGGCTGGATTTGAGAGCCCTGGCAGAGGAACTGGCGAAATACCTGCAGGAACTGAAGAAACACAGGAAAGGAAGGAAAGAAGGAAGGAAGGCAGAAAGGCAGGAAGGCAGGAAGGAGACAAAGGAGGGAGCAGTGACATCAGAGGCAAGAAAAGAGTCTACTCTAGGCACAGAATAGGATACCAGGTGCTGGGGAAGGTCCTTTACAATAATGGTTCTCGACCTCACCTTGCATTTAAATCACCCAGGGAGCTGTTAAAACCCAGATTTCCAAGCCTCCCTCCAGAGTTTCTGATTCAGTAGGTCTGGGTGGGGTCTGAGAATCTACATTTCTAGTAAATCCCCAGATGATGCTGATGCTGGTCCAGACACCCACTTGGAGAACAGCTGTCCTCCAGAATCAGAGAGAAGCATGGGCACAGACCACAAAAAGCCCTGGCCCCCTCTAGGGAGAGAGTAGATTGGCATGATTGGAGGTGGCAAAAGATAGAGGTGGGCAAAGGAGGCAGGTGTTGTTCCCACAGCCAAGACACTGGGGGTGAATCCTGTCCACTGGGAAAGCCCTTTAGAAGTTTACGGCCTTGGGTGACATGATCAACTTGTAGTTCCAAAACTATCACTCTGGCATCAGCATGCAGAATGGACAGGAACAGGAGACTAGAGAACACAGAACAGCCGTTAGAGGCCAGAGGTCAATACCATGGCTGGAGCAGGTACAGCTGCAGTGTGGGAGGAGGAGAGACACAGGGGTCTTGAGGCACAGGATGGATGGAGCAGATGGACACAGGGTTGTGGGGGAGAAGGAAGGGCTGAAAGCTACTACAGGCTGGTCCACTCTGATGCAGAGATGGAGGAGGTCCTATCCACTAACAAAGAGGAGAAGAGGACAGAAGAGATCTGGGGAGAAGAGAACATCATAAATTCTATTTACTAGGACACTAAGGTATTCATGGTGCCTATTAGGCAGCTAGAAATCCAGCTCTGGAGCTGAACAAAGAAGCCAGGAGTACAGATGAGGGGCTGGATACTCCCAAAAATAGGTCCAGATTCAAATCCAGGCTGTGGTCAGATAGCCAAAGTGGGGGGTGGGAGGGGTGTCTGGCTAGGGGGCAGGGGAATTAACTGAGAAAAAAGCCAGGACAGAAACTTGACTCCCCTTTTTAAAATGGTCTCAGTTGGGGAACCTGGGTGGCTCCATTGGTTAAGTGTCTGGCTCTTGATTTTGTCTAAGCTCATGATCTCAGGGTCCTGGGATTGAGCCCCACATCAGGCTTTCCGCTCATCAGGGAGTCTGCTTCCTCTCTCTCCCTCTGCCCCTCCTTCTGTTTGCTCTCTGTCTCTTAAATAAGTAAGTCTTTAAAAATGAAAAATTAAAAAAAATAAATTAATTTTTAAAAATGAAAATAAAAAAATAAAATGGGCTCAGTGATGGAAAGCAAGGAAGGAGTCAGGAGGAGGAAGGGGTGCAGAAGTTACAGCCCAGCAGGACTTGGCAAAGACTCTACAGCATCCTGGTACTAGCTTATCATCTCTGCAGCATCACAAACCCTTCTGACCTCGCCGCACTGAAGGGAAGGTGTCGGTGCTGCTCATCGTCTATTCCCGGGCCCATTGGCTGCCCTTCCCTGTTTAGCCCAAACCCTGCCAATTACACTTCTCAGGCTCCTTTGCCAACTGGCTTCTGGTTACTTTCTGCCAAAGAGAGGCACTAGCAGGAGACTGGCGGGCAAAGAGCAGCTCCTTCCCCACCCTCCTCTCCATCTCTGCCTTTTTTTCTTTTTAAAGATTTTATTTATTCATGAGAGAAAGAGAGAGGCAGATACATAGGCAGAGGGAGAAGCAGGCTCCACGCAGGGAGCCTGATATGGGATTTGATCACGGGACTCCAGGATCACGCCCTGGGCCAAAGGTGGTGCTAAACTGCTGAGCCACCCGGGCTGCCCCATCTCTGCCTTCTGAGGCTTCTCATCAGACCTGCACTTCTGGGTCCCACCAGGCACCCAGGTCCTAGTGTCTGGTTACAGTCCTTCCTTCCTCTCAGGCCCTCTAGCTTGCTGCTGTTGTTCATCTATGCATTGACCCACCAGCCCATGGGGCTTTTCAGCTCTTCCAATACCTCACAACAATTTCTCGAATGAATTCCCTCTATTGAACTGGCTGGTACGGGCTCTGTGGTCCTGGCTGGTCCCTGATTCATAAGTGTATCATGATACTACATCACATTCTTTCCCTCGAACTCATTTCCATCTTCAGAATCCTATTCAGGCTGGGATTATCCAAGTTGATATTAACAAAAGCTTCCATTTAAAAGTTAAGGGGAAACGTAATTTTAAAAGAAGCAGTAAATGAAGATAAAGGCTGAAATAAATTGTAAAACATAAAGCTGTAGAATGATAAATGAGTTCAAATGCTGTTTTTTTGATAAGACTACTCAAATAAACAAATTTCTGACAAATATAATTAAGGGAACATTTTTTAATTAGAAATGAGGAAGGAGATAGGACAAAATATAGAAAATAGATTTTTTTTCTGCAAATCCAAGGAGGATGTTATTGGCTAATAAGTGAAAATCATCATAAAATGAATAATTTCTAGAAAAATGCAGATTACTAAAAATAACTCAAGAAATATAAATCTAAACAGAATAATAACCAAGGAAGAAATTGAAGAAATTATCTGATAACAATGTAAAAAATGTAGTTGGTCCCAGCATTTCCACAAGAATAATTTTCATACTTTTAAGAAACAGATAATTCCGATGTTGTATAAAACATCCAGAGGGCAAAAAGAGATAAGAGTACCTTCACGTTCATTAGGCAAGCATGATCTTCTTCCTAAAACCTGATAAAGGTAAAAACACACAAAAAGAAAATTATAGTCACATATCACAAGTGAATATGAATAGGAAAAACTTAAATAAAACCTTCACCTCTGAAAAGGAACTTGTTTTACTGTACTGTTTCAGATCTTTAGAGGGAAGATAAGTTCCAGGGGTTTTTGTTGTTGTTGTTGTTGTTGTTGTTGTTGTTGTTGTTTTCTTGTAACAGCTTTACTGAGATATAATTCTTACACCATGAAAATTATGGAACACCTTACAAATGTGTGTCATCCTGGCACAGAGGCCAGGCTAATCTTCTCTGTATCATTCCAACTTTAGCATATGTGCTCCTAAAACAAGCACAAGGGATAATAACTTTATAAGTTAAATTGGAAGAAATTACAAAGGATGGACAGTTTGTACATTTTAGAAATAAATAACCCTTTGGCAAAGCTAGAACTAAAATTAAAGGAAAAATATCATCTGGAGAAAGCATTCACAGAAAATATAAAACAAGTTCATGTAAAGAACTTATGTATATTGACACCAAAAACTTAAATCTCTAAACTGGTGAAGAACTGAAGAAGACAATTCATGAAAACAGAGATGCTACTAGTAAACAAGCATGTGGGGAAATGTTTAGCTTCGCTTGCAGCCAAAGAAATGCCCACTCAAATAATGTTGTAGCATCTTACATACACCCACCACCTTTGAGGAATGTTAGAAATTATTCCATATTACAACACTATGGTAAATCCAGTCCTCGCACACCCCGCTGGTACCCATATGAACTAGTATCGTTCTTGGCATCCATTTTGGGAACCATCTTAAAATTCCATAATGTATCCCTTTCTCCTAAGGAATTTATAAAGAATAAAAAATAAAGGTACATAGGTATTCATGGCAATGTCTCTCTAACAACCTAGATAAATAGATAGATAGGGATCTAAATCCAACAACAGAATTATTAAGGAAGGGTTGTAAAGTATTGTTTGTAACTATAATAAAAATTACAGTTTATCAGCCACCCTCAGATACATTACTTCTTTTGGTCCTAAACAGTCTCAGGAGATAGGTGGGAATTCTTAAGAATCAGAAAAAGTAAGTGACTTGCCCGAAATTGCACAGTTGGTGGCTTTTGAACAACTGCTACCAAATCTCAAGTTCTTGTAATGTGAAAGGGTGGTTATGAGTCTCTGCTCTGAGCCTCGATTTCCTTATCCATAAAAGAGGGTAATACAAGTAGCTAAAGAGTGACTATAAACATTAAATGAAGCTCTTAAATATCTGTAAAGCTCTTAGCACAAGGTTGAGCACACAGCCAGGACTCAAATAATAATATAGGGGTGGTGCAGTCAGGTAAGCAACCCGCTCTTGATCTCAGGTCTCGATTGAGCTCAGGCCGTGAGTTCAAGTCCCACAGTGGGCTCCACGTGCTTGTGGAGCATACTTTAAAAAAAAAAAAGAATGATAATATGAAATTGTACCAATCCAATCCAACTATAGCAATGTAAACATTGCAAGTGGACAAGGCCAAGAGAGAATAAAGAATAATGAAAATCAGTGCAGTGGATAAAGCACTTCTCCTTTTGAATTAATTTGTTTCCAATGCAACAGTTAGAAATCTGGAGGGAAACAAAATTAGAAGATACAAAAATCTAAAATGAAATGGCGTTTTGAGGGGAGCCTAGCATTGAATCTGGGATCACTGCATCTATAGCATTTGAAATACCAAACTCACTACATGTACCCCCTAGGGGCACCATAGGACATGTGGGGCCACTGAAGGGTAGCACCATTTCACTTGACCAAGGAATCAAGGAGGCACGTATTGACCTCAATAATATATTAATGCTAATGATTGTCTTCCTTAAAGATGAACTCTTTTTTTTTTTTCCTTAAAACTGAGACTCAGAAGCATCTCAAGAAAATTCCCAGGTAGCTAGGAATGGATCCAAGTCCACTCCTAATGAACAGCAGCATTTCCAGCAATGCTGCTTGCAGTGAGGAGGGTCATCCACAGGACCAATGAGCATGTGATTACTTCTCCCTTTGGTCATGTGGCCAGAATTTACCCTCAATGAGCAGGAGAGACTTAGCCAGTGTTAATCTCCAGCTTTAAATCTACAAATGAAAATAATTCCAACTACTAGAGAGACAAATGTCAGATCAATGGGAGAAAGTGAGTGGCAGCCTGGGTGACTCAGGGGTTTAGCACCGTCTTCAGCCCAGGGCCTGATCCTGGAGACCTGGGATTGAGTCCCATGTCAGGCTCCCTGTATGGAGCCTGCTTCTCCTTCTGCCTGTGTCTCTGCCTCTCTGCCTCTCTGTCTGTCTGTCTGTCTGTCTGTCTCTCTCTCTCTCTCTCTCTCTCTGTGTGTGTCAGGAATAAATAAAAAATCTTAAAAAAAAATGGGGGAAAGAGCTAGAGGCATTCCTTGGCTTTTCCTCTCCCAAATCAGCAAGGCCTAAAAATCTCCACCTACTACAAAGACATACATGGAAAGTGACTCTGCTGTTAGTTCCTGCACTGTTACAGGCTTATGAAGGACAGATAGGATTAGGTGTAGCCGAGGGATAGAAATGGAATTTATCTAGGCTGTGGTCTCAAGCCTGAATCGTGAACAACTGGCTACATGAGTCAGAACTTATGTGGCTAGTAGATGAGTTCCAGAAAAAGAAGTGACAAGTTCAGCAAAGGATATAAATTAAGAAGGGAAATGTCAGGAGATGACCCAGAACCTGGCATGACCAGAGGCTGAATCACACTGAGATCAAACTTCTATGTCCAAGTACCTACTCCACTTAGGATCTCAAATTTAATATGTCAAACACAAAGCTCCAGTCTTTGCCCTTACCTGCTCTGCCAATAGCCTTTCCATCTCAGGAAAGAGATGCCATCCTGCCAGGCCCTCAGACTCATTTCTTTCACACATTACATCCAATCCATCAGAAAAGCCCAACCATGGGCTCTATCTTCAAGATATACCCAACTCCTCATCATCTTATCACCACCACTAAAACCATCCAGGTCCAAACCATCGTCATTGCTTACCTATCTTCTTATTATAGCCTCTTAACTGGTATCCTCATTTCCACCCAGTATACCACTCAATTCTCAACATAGCAGCCAGAGGGATCCTCTGAAAACCAAAGCAGGATGACACCTTAAAAAAAAAAAACACACAAATCCATCAAAGAACTAATAAATTGGATTTTTGTCAAAATTACAGGGACACCTGGGTGGCTCAGCGGTTTAGCGTCTGCCTTTGGCTCAGGGCGTGATCTCGGAATCCGGGATCAAGTCCCACATCGGGCTCCTTGCATGGAGCCTGCTTCTCCCTCTGTCTGTGTCTCTGTCTCTCTCTCATCGTCTCTCATGAATAAATAAATAAAATCTTTAAAAAAAATTACGATCCACTCTTTGGAAGACATTGTTAAAATAAAATTTAATAAAACAAGCCACAGACTGGGGAAAATATTTGCAAAGCATATATCCAAGAAAGGATTTGTATCCACAATATGCAAAGAACTCTCAAAGTTCAAAAATAAGAAAATAAACAACATAATTTTAAAACTGGGCAGGAGCACTTGGGTGGCTCAGTCAGTTAAGCATCTGACTCTTGATTTCCAACATCACTAATCATTAGGGAAATACAGATCAAAACCACAATGAGGTAATATCTTACACCCATTAGGATAGCTACTATCAAAAAAAAATAACAAATGTACAAAAAAGCAAGCATTTGTTAGGACGTAGAGAAGTCAGAACCCTAGGATGGACACTGTTGGTGGAAAGGTAAAATCGTGCAGCTACTATGGAAAACAATATGGCAGATCCTAAAAAATTAAAAATAAAATTGCCATGTGATCCAGCAATTCTACATCAGGATTTATACCAAAAAAGAATTGAAAGCTGATCTCCAAGAGATATTTAAATATCCATGTTCATAGCAGCATTATTCATAACAGTTATATCATGGAAGCAACTCAAATGTCCATTGACAGATGAATGGATAAACAAAATGTAATATGTACAAACAATGGAACATTATCCATCTCAAACGCTGGAAATTCTGACACCTGCTACAACATGAATGAACCTTAAGGACATTATGCTAAGTGAAATAAGCCAGTCACAAAAAGACAAATACTGTATGATTCCACCTTGATGAGATACCTAGAATGGTCAAGTTAACAGTCAAAAAGTAGGATGGTAAGTGCCAGCAGCTAGGAGGAGGAAATGGAGAGTTGTTGTTTAATGGTATAGAGTACTAGTTTTGCAAGATGATATTGGTCATACAACATAAATGGTCTTAACACTGAGGACCTATATATGTAAAAAAATAGTTAAGATGCCAAATTTTATTATGAGTATTTTACCATAATTAAAACATTTTTAAATTATCAAATTGCACACTTCAAATATGTGTAGTTCACTGTATGTCACTTTTATCTCAATAATGCTGCTTTCAACTTTTTTAATTTAATTAAAATTTTTAAAAGATTTTATTTATTTATTTATGAGAGATACAGAGAGAGAGAGAGAGAGGAAGAGAATAGGCAGAGGGAGAAGCAGGCTCCATGCAGGGAGCCCAATGTAAAACTCGATCCCAGGACTCCAGGATCACGCCCTGAGCCAAAGGCAGATGTTCAACCGCTGAGCCACCCAGGTGTCCAATATATTTTTTTTAACTAAACAGGATCATATCCTTTCTCTGCTCCAAACCTTCCATGGGCTTCCCATTTCTTCAGAGAAAAAGCCAAAGGTGTTGGAAGGAGGCCCTAGATGATCTGGCCCTTTACCTGGGGGAAGGGTCTCTCTCTCTCTCTCTCCTCCCTCTAGCTACCAGGTGTGTTTCCAGGCCATTTGCAGGTCCTATCTGCTTTGCCTGGAAAGCTTTCTCCCCAGGTAAAGTCATGGCTCTCTTCTTCACCTCTCTCAAGTCTTTACTCAAGTGCCACACTCTCTGTAGGGCCTTCCCTGACACTGTATTTACAATTGAAAGGCTTCCTCACAGCATAGGTCCCCATCCCCCTTCCCTGCATTATTTTCCTGCATAACACGGTTTCTATTATCACTGTCTAAAATACCACATTTTACTCATTTATTTTATCTGTGTTTCTACCCACCAGAATTAAGCTCAGAGGGGCATGGACCTTTTAGGGCTTTGTTCATTCATTGTATCCCCACCAACTGGTCCAGTGCCTGGCACATAGTAGATACTTGATAAATTTGTTGAATAAATGAATAAGTGAGTGAATGAATAAACAAAAGAAGGAACATTACGTAACCTTGACAATCAGGTGTAAGGGTTCTTTATGAAGGCAGCCCAACCCACTCTAGAGAGCCGGACACCTGTCAAGCTTTATGGTTTACAAAGTTCTTTGCACAGACTTGATCCTTTCTGATCCTCACAACAGTGCTCTGATATAATGTCATTATCCTTGTCTTTCTTACAGAGAAGTGGAAGCTCAAAAAGGCTAACTTGTTCAAGATCAAGGGGCCAGCATTTGGCAGAATCAGCCATTTAACCAAGATGGCAGAGCCAGCATTTAAACCAAGAATTTGTCATCAGCTGCCCAAATCCCATACTGCCACCCAAAGCGCATACATTTTTTTCAACTTTCATAGTCTCTCATTTCATTCATAATGGCACTGCTGACAGATCTTAACAGTTCAGTAGTTAACCCTTGTGTCATAAATTTCTATTTGTCACATCCAAAACTCGATATTTTAGAAAGCTACCCTTCTGGTTTTTAAATGGAAATTGATGGCTTCATGTGCAGGAGTATAGGAGCTGCAAAGCCTCTCCTGAATCTCTCCATCTACCTTGAAACAAAAATAGTAAAGTCAGAGGCACCCAGGGCTGCCGGCCCTCCCCACTCCAGTATGGAACCAAGAGATACTATCCTGGCATTGTCAGGCCCAGGTACTCCCCACACTTAGAAGGTCAGTGGCTTGGTTTGGCAGCCAAGACATATAAAGAAAGGAGTGCAGCTGGAAACACCCATATGGGGAGAGCACTCTCCTCTCACAGCTCGCTCAAGGTGGCCTAATGTCTCTGAGCATCCAGAAAAGAACACAAACAAACAGATTTTTATGAGGTCTGTAACCCAATTGACAAAGGCGAGCTCTCTCAGCCTGGAAATGTCCCTGCTATGAACCAGTTGCCTTGCCAACAAGCCACATGTTTCCACTCTGCAGAATCCAATTTCTGAGCAACATGACAGTGATAGGTCCAGAGACACGATACACAATTCCAAGGTGCCTTTGAACCCCCGCTGAATAGCTAAGAACAATTTAGGTCCCTGGAAGTACTCAGCAACATGGGACGAATGCTGAGCAAATGCGGGGCATGCCCAGTTTGTGCAAGAGCCCCACCTACCCCCACCCCACCACGCTCCGTTAGAACATCTTGCAAATTACAGTAAACCAAGGCTAAGCCAATTCTTTAACACCATCATTATAATCATTGCAGACACTGGCATGGGATTCACTCTTTAAATATATCAAGTTATTTAATCTACATGACAACCCTACGAGGGAGGTATTATTAGTATCCCATTTCTAATGAGGAAATAGAGATAGGCATTAAAAGGATAAGTAGTGTACCCTAATTTACAAAGCCAGGACATATTATTTCATGAAAATAATTGGTCACTTGCATCATGTGTCACTTTATCCCTTTGTGTAAAGTGAAGAATAAATGTATTTTATAAAATTATTTGAACCTAAGATTATTGGAACCTAGTCAGTCTTCCTCCAGAGCCCACCCCCTTAAAATTCTGCTATACTATCATTCTCTAATATTCCCTAAATGGTAAAGCTGAGAGATTGTCCCAATTATCATTGCTGTGTAACAAAGCACCCTAAAACTTCAGAAAGTAAAACACCCCTTTTATTATGCTCCAAGACAGTGTGGGTCAGGAATTTGAACAGGACGCAGTGGGCACAGCTTGTCTATATCCACAAGGCCTATGTGGGGCATCAGCTGAAAAGATTCAAAGCTTACAGTGCCGCCAAGTTGAGGATCAGTACCATCTGAAGGCATCCCCCCACACACATCTGGCAGGTGACACTAGAGATCCACTGTCACCTCCGATGGGTGTCTCCGCTGGAACACCTATGTGCAGTCTCTCCATGTGGTCTGGGCTTTGTCTCAGCATGGTAGTTTGGTTCCAAAACAAGTGTCTCCAAAGGCAGAAAGTAGATCTGTCAGTTTCTTAAGACCAAGACCCAGAAAGTGGCACAGGATCACTTCCACCATATTCTACTGGTCAGGAAGTCACAGAGTCCAGGTTCAATGGGAAGGGACACAGATCCTACCTCTCAAAGAAGTTTGGGGTCATTTATTTAAACCACCAATGAGATCATTTAGTCCAAGGCCTTCAAGTTCTAGCTGGACAATTGAGCTCAGTGCTCAAACTAAGTGATTTGTCCAAGATCACATAAGTGTTAAGTGTTAGTGGCAGGACAGAACCCAGCATCTTCACACCCTGTCACCCTGTGCCACTGATTCTCACCTGGCTGTATACTGGACTCACCTGGGGAGTTTTTGTTTTTTTATATAAATTTATTTTTTATTGGTGTTCAATTTGCCAACATATAGAATAACACCCAGTGCTCATCCCATCAAGTGCCCCCCTCAGTGCCCGTCATCCCCACCCCCCACCCACCTTCCTTTCCACCCCCCTAGTTCATTTCCCAGAGTTATGAGTCTCTCATGTTCTGTCTCCCTTTCTGATATTTCCCACTCATTTTTTCTCCTTTTTGGGGAGCTTTTAAAAATGCTGTTTGCCTCAGTTCTACCTGCAGAGATTCTGATTTGTTTGTGGAGTATGGCCTGGGCATGGGCGGGGGTGAGGGGGGGCGGGGGAATTTATTAAAGCTCCCCGGGGATTTTCACATGCAACAGTGTGAGAACCATGCTCTGTGCCCCCTCAAGATGGTACCATGCAGGTGACACCGACCACTGTTTCATCATGGTTCAATGTTTGCAGGGTCCTCACCTGCTGTGAAGACCGTTCCACTAACAACAGCTTTTTCACACCTTCACCACCTGGTTCACAGACTTCATCCTGAATCATCAGTCCTCCTGCTTCTTCTTTTTTTTTTTTTTTTTAGTTCTCCGGCTTCTTGATATCCATCCCTCTCATCTCCACAGCTCCTGCCCCCCCACCAGAAGGTCCCTCAGAAGCAACACTTCTCTTTGAACATTGAACTCCTCAACTATGAGTCAAGTCCATTCTTGGCCTTCATTTCCACGTCCAGGAATCCAGTTCCGCCTTTGGGATCCCTTACAAATGGAGGCCCAGTTTGTGTTCAAATTCTCGGGTTCTCCTCCTCAGTCTGCCTCGGCCCCCAGATGACCGTTAACCTCAGTCAGAACATGCACCTTCTAGCTCCAAATATGTCTTCCTTCCTCATTGGGCCACACAGCACTGGGGTGAGAGTGTAGTCTAAATCATGCTTTAAAAGGTTGATTCCGTGAAACCATCAGACAATTTGGCGGGGAACAAAATCTTTCCACTTGATTATTTCACAGGAATAACGGGTCACCTGCATCATATGTCACACATTGTAAAAAACTGGCCAAAAGCATTGGCCTAAACAAATATTTTCAGTGTTTCTCCTTAGATTCTTGGGAAGGCCAAATTTTAAAAAGTATAAGATAAAAAAAAGTATAAGATAAGGAGCCTTTCTGAAAATCTCTTTCAGATTTTCTGATTTATATTAGGTCAGAAGATCTCCATAGTTTTATCATGTGCACATACCTCCTGAGAATAATTTTATAAAATATATTTATTCTTCACTTTACACAAAGGGAGTCTTTCCAAACTTCCCAGACAATGTTTTTGTAAATTGAACTCTATTGTAAATGTTCCAAAGAACAGGTATTTAAAGGAGCTCTTTATCAAAATTTATTATACTATTCCCTCTACTTTTGTGTATGTTTGAAATTTTCTACAATAAGATTAAAAAGGAAAGAGGAGGAGGGATGGAGGGAGGGAAGGGCTGGTGAGTCTTAAGGGATTCTATGGTAGAATAAAAAAATCTTCAGGGAAGGTAATACAAGTAACACCTTCCCCCCCAAAAAAAACAAATGTCTGTTATTTCCATGTATGTATGTATTTCTAAGTGTGTACTGAGTGTGTGTTTTCAAATTGTATACATGTATGTGATGTGTGTGAAATATGAAACAAACACATCATGTATGTGTTTTATAAATTCTAATTTCTCTAGTCTGGCACTCTAAAAGTCTAAAACAATTCTTGTAAAATATTTGTCTTTTTCAGTCTGCATGTCTGTCCCCCTCTTTGGGTCCCACTGCCAGGTAAGGGAGAGGTTCACATCCTCCTTAGTTCATAAAAGCCCCCTTGCTTTATATGTACATGTGTATACTTCATGAGTAGTCTCTCCTACGTGGATGGACAGAGTAACATTCTCTACAGCCTGAGATCACTTCTTCCACCTGCCCCTTTCTCTGCCTCGGTGATCCTATGAACTCCTAGTCCCACTCTAGTCCATGACTCAGAGTTAACCAACTCTTCCTCAGTGCCCCACCTGCTGAGGTAAATTCTGAAAAGCATTGCTTTGAAGATCAAAGTGCTTATGAGGCACTACACCTGCATGGATTCCATGGGACTGGAGAGACAAGAAGGGGAAACCACTAAATGCCTGAATGCTGTCAGGTCGGTGCAGCCCCAGATGTGGAAGCGTGCACAACGTCAGACACAAGGGGAAGGCAGGACCATGGGAAGCCACTGAAGACGCCCTCAAGAATCAAGATGGTGTCTCACACTTGTCGTTTTATTTTTATTTGCTTCTTCCCCTCTGCTGCACATAGCCTGGTAGGCATGCATAGCCAGTTGTCAAAATTCAACAGCAGGTGACAGGATGCCCCAACTCCTTGCCCAGATTCCCTTGACAGAATTCTTTCCATCACGGACATGAACTAAAAGACCCAACCACAATGCTTAATCCTTTATCCCTAACCATATTTTCCTCAGAATACATTTCAGTCAAAGAGAATCCAGGTTTTTTCAGCTCCTTGTAGGACCACCTGAGGCATAAAGGCTAAGGACAATTTCCCAAAGGGGAGAATCTCTGTGTTATATAAACCTGCCACCATATCTTGGTTTTCTTTCAAAGACTTCCTTTCCACCAGAGAAATCATGACTAATGTCACCCACCCACCCCTGCCACACACACACACACACACACACACACACATACACATACACACACATTTTTAAGTATTAAAATAAAGGAATTTTTTTAATCAGTCAACAAATGTCCATAGAACACTTTCTAACAAAATCTTTGGGAAGAAAATGACATAACTATAAATGTTGCCTTTGTAAGCTATGGGATAGTCGTTTTTATACATAAATGTGTAACAGAATATAGTCCATGAAGGGACTGGCCTGGTTGAAAGCCAATTCTTCAGTTAATAAAAAAATATAAGAAATACCAACTAGAATGTTTTTTTTTAAGTGAAATGAGCACAAAATGGAAATGGCCTAGAAATTCTCGGCCCTTTCTTTTCTAGCTCTTTATTTACTAACCCACCCAAGAAGATATCTTGAATTAATGCATCCTATCAGCCAATGGTAGACTGTATTTTTTCAAAAAAACTTCCATAATAATACCACCCTGTCTCACATCCCTCCTGTACTTCTCATCCCTCCTATTGAGATGTGCCAGTCTATAGTCCACCCCTTGAATCTGGAAGCATTTGCAACTCTGGAGGAAGCAATGCTTTGTGACTTCCAAGGCTAAGCCAAAAAACAACCTGGCTCTATGGGGAAGCTCACTATTGAAACAGAGTCACCATCCTATGGGGAAACCCAGACCATGAGGGTGTCCCAGCAAACAGCAGTAACACCACATAGACATGTAGTGAGGAAGCCATTGAGATGACTCCAGCCCCAGCTGTCAACTGACTGTGACCACATGAGAGATCCCGAATCACTAGCTGAGCCCAGCTTATTTCTGGTAGCATGAGAAATAATCATAAAATACTTATTGTCATTTTTAAGTCACTGCATTTTGGAATAGTTTATTGTCTAGCCATAGGTAACTGGAATATATCCATTTTAAAACATCCACCATATCCAACAGAATAGCATGCATAAAATGATAGAAGAAGATATTAGAAGAAAAGCTAATTTCATCAAGATCCATTGTCTCTCCAATGACACTCTTTAAATAAACCCTTAGTTCTTTACAGTATTCAGAGTAGCCACACACACATCTCCTATTTTGATCTTGAAGAGCTCTAACAAGCTGAGTAAGAGTTTACATTCCAAAGTCAGACATACCTTGATTAGAATCCCAGGTTGGCCACATTCTGGCTGTGTGACCTTGGTCAAGTCACTCCAATCCTCTACTTTCTCATGTGCAAAATGGAGATAGCATCTGTCTCAAATGGTTTCTGTCAGTGTCAAATGAGATGATATGCAAAGCATGGTGCTGGCACAGATAAATTGTCCAATAAACATGAGGTCCTATGAAGGTGTTGCTTGATGTAGGTGTTACTATCAGTACTTCTCAAATCAGCTTGTAAATATATTTCACATCATGTATCTTATATAGGGAATAAGAGGTAGGACTTATTATTACTCATAATTAAAACCACCAGTTCAGAAAGGGCACTTGACTTGCCCCAGATCACACAGTCTTGGAGTAGGAGTGGAAGTCGAACAGGTATTTAAGCCCTGGCCTGTCTCCTCCTTCACTTCTCCCTTTATCACAGCAACTTCTACCAAGTGGTTTTCCAGCCTGTGGTGAAACACTTCCAGTGATGAGGAACTCACCACACACTGAGGCAGCCCTAACAATCCATTTTCTCGGTCTGTAGTGTGTTCATCGTTCTATTGAGCTAGAATCCGTCTTCATGTAATGCCCATCTGTTGGTCTATCTCTGCCCTTCAGGGCCACCAGAAATAAATCTGCTCTCTTTCACATAGCAGCCCTTGAATTTTTAAAGACCCAATCATGGAACCCCCACCAAGTCCTCTTTCCTCCAGGACCCAACATCCCCAGGTTCCTTAGCCATTCCTCCTCCAGCACATGATTATGAATCCCCTTCCCACTGGGGCTTCTTTCTCTGCCTCAGGCTTGACAAGAGGCATATACTATTGATGACCGGAGAAGCTTTCATCCTGCCCCCGGAGGCTTGTAATACATTTATGCTTTCTCAAGATGACACATACTCCAGGAGTACTAAGAATTGCTGTCAATCTCTCTGGCATCGTGAAGGACTCTGGCATTTCACCATATAATCATTTTTTTTTCTCCCAAGGGGCTGCCTGGTTGAGGAAACTGTCATATACTCCAGCCAAGGGGAGCCAAAGCGCTCTGAGGCAGATAAGCATGCCTCTGCCGTGGGGTTCCTTCCAAATGCTCTTCTGATGCTTGTGGTAAAGGAGCTAAAATAACCTGCAGTCATAGATACTGCCCTCCTCCCAGCTCCCCCAGACTGTGCCAGCCTTAGAGAAGAGGGAAGTATTTTTGTCGGGATAGGATAGGTTATGCTACGTTAAAAAGGGCTTTAAAATATATGTGGCTTAGCAATAAAAGTTCATTTCTTATTCATGCAAATTTCACCATGGATCTGGCAATTCCCCAGAGCAGTTTCCTTTCCAATGGTGATCCATGGGTACAGGGGACTTGCCTCTTACAGCTGCATCAGTAAGACATGGCTTCCAAGACACGGTGGCGAGGGATGAGCCAGCTCTTAGTGGCTTCATCCTAGAAGCATCAGAGATGACTTCTGCGTACAGGTCATTGCCAGAACTAGTCACATGGCCCCACTTAATGGCAAGGGAGCAGGGAAGTGTGGGTGAGCGTGTGGATATTCAATGTTCTGTCACACAATCTCAGTGGCCCTTTGACCCTGAAACACCTGCTCCCACCTCTTCTCAATGAATTACCGTGATATCAAGCTTCCCACATTCCCTCCTAATGATTCAGGTTCCTCAGCAGCCATGGTGTTTGATGGCTGCTGTCACCAGTGTCACCCTCTGAGTCCCCAATGATGATCCTAATCGGCAGCTGCAGACAAACTCCCTCCCATCACTCTGCTGCCGTTGGCTTCATTGAGACCCAAATCATTTCTTTTCCCAATCTATCATTATAATGTTCTTAACTGGCTTCCACTCCTCTCTCTGCCATACCATTGCCCATTATCTTTTAAAAATTCAAACCAGAGCATACCCCTACTCTGTTTCAGATCTGACCATGCCTACAGTGCCAATAGGAGAGATCCAATTCCCTTAGAACTGCGTGAAAAGCCTCTTAGAGTGTGGTCCCAAAGACTCTTCCAGCCTTATCACCCAATACCCTACTCCTGTGTTCCCTGTACTCGAGCCACCCTTTGCTCCCACCCACCCCTCGGGGTGCCACAGCATTGCCCAGAGTGCTCCCTGTAGAAACTCCAGTGACAACTTCTCCAGTTCTCTTCAACGAGCTAGCTGTCCTCTGCTCTGGGTTCCAGATACCTTGTTAATGTGCCTCAATTGTACTTCTCTGTTAGCATGTCCATCTTTTCCACTGTGGATTTCTCATTGGCAATGGCCATGCCTCACCTCTGTATCTCCAGTGGATAGGCTAATTCCTGGTCCAGGGTATGTATCAATCAGTGTTGAATAAACCCATGATGTAAATTACCCCATTCCATCTTACACTGCTGAGAAAGACCAAATTTTTTCATACACTGCTATATTTTTATTCCAAAATAGTAAGAGAAATAGGATATGGATAAAATAGCAACAATGTAGCCTGGCCTCAGGGTTTAAAGGAGAACATTAAACTCCCTAGAATTTTCCTAGCATCCCAAAGACCAGAAGTTCCAGGAGTCATTTCTAAAGTGACCTCTCTACCTCATTTGGAAAGTCCTAGGAGGCTGGACTGAAAATAAATAGCTGTTTGATTAGCCCAGTATTGAGCTATTTCAATGCATTTCCCCTCCCGACCAGAGAGATTGCATGCTCTGAAATGAAAGGAAAGCGTGCATGAAAGCCCTGGTTATTCAGAGGAGGAGCAGGGAGAGACTTAAAAACTCTCCAGAAAGCCTTCAGCACTGTAACTAAATGTTAATGTTTAAAGATATACCAATATTTCAGGAAGCCATTGGTAGTGCCACACTAAAGCTCATTCTAGTTTTAAAGAGAAATATTTGACTTGGAGGAATGGACCCCATGCTGGCTCCAAGATAAACTTTCCTAGCTCTCTCAGGCCAATTTTAATGCTAAGAGCAGCTCCATTGGAGTAAAAGTTCATTTCTGAGAGCCAAGCTGTGAATTATGCTACAGGCTGAGCTGAGCAGTTGGTCTTTTGCTGATGAAGGCAGAAGCCTGAATATGATACAGAAGTGGAGGGCGGGGGGGAGAGCCAGGGACATCCAAAGGGGATTATCGCAGAAGGTCAGACTAATTAAATCGAGAGAAGTCACCAGAGAGCTGGAGCTCCCACACACACCATATTCAAATGCTCTGACACATGCAGGGGTTGATAAGAAAGAAAGGGTTGAGTTACCACTTTCATCTGCCTGGAAGGACAACAGTCAACCAAATAAAACTTTTTAGTATTGGTCCAAGCCCAGGTAGGGAGGGAAGAATTGAAACTGCTGCCAATTCCTAATTATGCAGTGGAATCAGAGACAGGGTGAATGAGGAGAGGTGAAGTCCAGTTGTCACTCTGCTTAGTGATTTAACACACAGCTGTTGTGTACCTGCTATGTGCTGGCATAGCACTAGGTGTGAGGGATAAAACAAATAAGAGATATTCTTTGCCCTCAAAGAGCTCACAGTTGATAAACATTAATGTAATAATGTTATGCAGAGTAATCGATGCTTTAATAGAGTTATCAACAGATTACAAGGAGGGGCGTCTGCGTGGCTCAGTAGGTTGGGTGTGTCTGACTTCAGCTCAGGTCATGATCCTGGGGTCCTGGGATCAGGCTCCATGCTCAGTGGGGAGTCTATTTCTCCCTCTCCCTCTGCCCTTCCCTCTGCTTGTGCGCATTCTTGCTCACACACTCTCTCTCTTAATCTCTCAAATAAATAAATAAACATCTTTTTTAAAGTAAATATATACATAAAGATTTCAAGGAGCACTTTAAGGAGAGTCTAACTGCCCAAGTAGTATCAGACCTGGCCCCATAAAGAAGACAACACATAGTGAGCTCTTAGGAGTTAAGTAAAGAATTCTCCTCCAATTGGTGAGTGGAAGAAAGGCAAGTGAGACAAAGACCACCACACATATTGAGATCAGGAGGCTTAAAACCATGATATTTGGAGTGGGTTAGAAGTGTAGAATGGATGGGACATGGAATCCATGGCAAGGAATGCTGGCGGTGAGATTGATAAGGCAGGTGGACATCAGACCCTCAAGGACTTTGAATGCCACGCAAAAGCATTTAGAGTTAATCTTGTAGATGATAGGGAGCCACTGAAGATTTGTAAAGGTGATGTGGTCCCAAATGTATTTGAGATTAGACCATTTGGCCACAGATAGAAAATGGAAAGTCATTTAGGGAAGGATCTCTTTTCACAGGCACTAACAACAAATGCCCTAAGAGGTATAAAGCAGTGTAAGCAGTATTTTCTCTCTGTCCCCTCTTTTCCTGCTCAACCTCTTGGTAGAGGTGCTATTGAAAAGGCAATTCCTGGGGGATCCCTGGGTGGCTCAGTGGTTTGGTGACTGCCTTTGGCCCAGGGTGTGATCCTGGAGTCCCGGGATCAAGTCCCATATCAGGCCGTCTGCATGGAGCCTGCTTCTCTCTCTGCCTGTCTCTGCCTCTCTCTTTCAGTGTCTCTCATGAATAAATAAATAAAATCTTTAAAAAAAAAAAAAAGAAAAGGCAATTCCTGAGAACCTACTGTGTGAGCCTGGCACCACGCTGTCTGTTCTCAGAGTCCCAGAGTGTGCTGAAACCAGCTCTAACTGGCTCATGCTGACTCCTGAGAGCCAACTATGCACATCTCTTTTTGGCTTCAGTGATATCCCATTGGTAGCTTGAAATTGGCCATTGTGGGAGGCTTTTTATACCTCAGAAATCTGTACACGTTACAAACCAGAGCATTTTTCTTTTCCAGAGAACCATTTATAAAACATTTTACCAGCACTCCACTTGAAAAGATCCAGCCCCAACCCTCCACGAGAGCAATATCTGCTTAAAGAGAATAAACCAATACATATGAAATGATGCAAGAACAATTCAGTTTGCAATTTAGACACCCACTGAAGAAGGAGTCATGGGGCAATGGGGAGGGATGGAGGAAGGAGGAGAAAAGAAATAAAAGGCCCTTGAGAGCCACAGCCAGGTTCTCCTTATCTCAGTCTCTGCCACTGTCACCCAAGCTGAGGCTAATCAATTAATTAGTCCCATCTGGCAGGGGCTACATCCTACATGGTGTCATAACTAGTGATCTTCAACCATAGTTCTCAGAGGTGACGGAAAACCTCAAAACCAAGCATGTTGTCAGGAAAATGAAGACTTAGAGCATCAGGAAGAGACTGTAACCCAAACTCCACTTTACTCATCCATAAAATGAGGCATCTACTGGGGGCACCTTGGTGGCACAGTGGTTAAGCGCCTGCTTTTAGCTCTGCTTCTCTCTCCATCTCTCATGAATAAATAAATAAAATCTTTTTAAAAAATGAGACATGTACTCATAGTGACTTAACTAAAAACTCACAGCTATGAACAGAAAATTAGGAACATGATTACGGCTCTTCCCTTGGCTCAGCATACACACCAGTGTCCATGCTGTGTTTGCATTTGTAAATGAGTGTCCCATGGGGCAGTCTGCCCTTTCTTTAGACCCTTATGAATGCATTTTGTTCAGTATTGTCCAAGACTGACATAGCTTTCCTGTCTTCAGTGCTCTTGGGAATGCCTGGTATCCAGGAAAGACATGCTAAATACCCAAAATACTAACTGGAGGGAAATTTAATCAATAACATATAAAATCATCAAATCAGGAAATACACAAACTTCTGAGGCTCTATGTGAGGAGTTTGGCCATGGGTCCTCGGCTAGGGTCCTAGGGCCTGGGATAAGGCCAGGAGTGACTACAGAGGAGCAGCCCATGAAAAAAAAGAAAAAGAAAGAAAAAAAAAAAACTCTGAAGGTCAGCACATAGGGTTGATATAATCAAGAAACAAGCAGGTGAGCCAAAGGACACAATAGCTAAAAGGGAGGAATCCAGAACAATACAGGTGGTATAAGGAAGGGCAAGAGGGTCTAGTATGGAGAGAAGGTGGGGAAGGGGGACAGCCTCAAGGCTGTCCCTGGGGCCTATGTCTCAGCCACCGATATTGTCACTAAATACCTAGAGCTTCATCTGTGTCTCCTCTAAACGTAGAGCTCATGCCCTGAAATATTTTCCTAAAAAGATTGGGGGGGGGGGGCTAAAATAGAATTGCCAACTTTTTCCTTTGCCAAAGTAAGAACAATAAATATGAGAGTACCAATTCACAAAATAATATTTAATCCCCCAAATTTAGGAAGAATGAAGTCTCAGAATAAAGGACATTCATTTAAATTGGCTACATAACTTTCATGAAAAACACCCAAAACACACTACATTAGCCATTACTTTGCTCACTGCACCATGGACTACTGGACAAGACCAGGGACAGGGAAATACCAAACCAGTCTAGACATACTTAGTTCCTATATGTGTGTATTCCTCATCTCACTTATGACAGCTGAATAGGAGGTGAATTCTCTTGGCCATATTCTCCACCATCGGGTTGTAAGCACCATCACCAGTCCTTTTGGAATTCTTTAGGCCTCTTCCATTGACAGTACCATGAACCTGGTTCCCAGGGTTATTGGGACACTTGCTGCTCACACTTCATAGCCTAATATAAGAAGAAGGAAGAAATCCCAATACCTCTGCCTCCTGTAAGACCACCTTTGATCCTGTTACTCAACTGTTAGAAATTATAAAGAAGAACAAACTAAATCAAAAGTTAGCAGAAGAAAGAAATAACAAAAATCAGGGTAGAAATAAATGAAATAGATGCCAGAAAAACAATAAAGATCAATATAACTAAGAGCTTACTTTTTATTTTTTTTAATATTTTATATTTTTATTTGAGAGAGAGTGCACAAGTGGGGGGGTAGGGAAGTTCAAAAGGAGAAGGACAAGCAGACTTCCCACTGAGCAGGGACCCCAATGCAGAGCTCAATCTCAGGACCCTGGGATCATGACCCTCATGAGCTAAAAGCAGATATTTAACTGACTGAGCCACCCAGGTCCCTAAGAGCTTACTTTTTAGAAAAGACAAACAAAAGTCTATAGGACTTTAATTAGTCTAAGAAAAAGAGAGAAGACTCTAAATAAAATCAGAAATTAAAGAGGAGCCAGATACCACAGAAAACCAAAGGATCCTAAGACACTACTATGAACAATACTACATTAATAGATTGGATAACCTAGAAGAAATGGATAAATTCCTAGAAACATACAAC
Source organism: Nyctereutes procyonoides (assembly GCF_905146905.1). Taxonomy (NCBI): domain Eukaryota; kingdom Metazoa; phylum Chordata; class Mammalia; order Carnivora; family Canidae; genus Nyctereutes; species Nyctereutes procyonoides. The sequence goes on from NW_026575126.1 coordinate 74,277,023, forward strand.
CTACCAAGACCAAATGATGAAGAAATAGAAAATCTGAACAGACCAATAAGGATATTGAATCAGTAATTAAAAATCTTCAAACAAAGAAACCCCCAGGACCAGGTGGTTTCCTAGGTGAATTCTATCAAATGTTCAAAGAAAAATTAATGCCAATACTTCTCAAACTTTTCCCAAAAACTGAAGAGGAGGGAACACTTCCAAATGTATTTTATGAGGCCAGCATTACCCTGATACTGAAGCGAGACAAGGACACTACAAGAAAACTACAGGCCAATATCCTAGATGCAAAAATTCTCAACAAAATATTGACAAACCAATTTAATAGCACATTCAAAGGACCATACAGCATGATTAAGTGAAGTTTATCCCTGGGACACAAGGACGGTTCAACATACATAGATCAATAAATGTGATACATCACATTAGACTGAAAAAGAAAAATCATATAATCATCTGAATAGATGCCAGAAAAGCATTTGACAAAAGACATCCTTCCACAATGAAAACTCTCAACAAAACAAGTACAGAAAGAATGCACTTCAACATAATCAAGGCCATGTATGACAAGCCCACAGCTAATTTCATACTCAATGTAAAAGGTTGAAAGCTTTTCCTCAAATATTGGGAATAAGACAAAGATATCCACTTTCACCACTCCTATTTTTTTTAAGATTTTATTTATTCATGAGAGACATAGAGAGGCAGAGACGCGCAGAGGGAGAAGCAGGCTCCCCAACTCGATCCCAGGACCCGGGGATCATTACCTGAGCCAAAGGCAGATGCTCAACCACTGAGCCAGCCAGGTGGCCCTCACCACTCTTATTCAACATAGTACTGGAAGTCCCAGGCTCAGCAGTTAGACAAGAAAAAGATATAAAAGGCACCCAAATAGGAAAGGAAATAAAACTGTCTCTGCAGATGATATGATCTTATATATATGAAATCCTAAAGAGTCTACTAAAAAACTATTAGAACTAACAAACCAATTCAGTTAAGTGATAAGAAGTTGATTTATGTGATAAATCAACATACAAAAATCAGTTGTATTTCTACACATCAACAATGAAATATCTAAAAAGAAATAAAACAACAGCATTGATGAAAGCAACAAAAACAGCAAAATAGGAATAAATTTAACCAGGATGTGAAATATCTGGACACTGAAAGCTATAAGACTTTGATGAAAGAAACTGAAGAAGATATAAACATAAAGAAGACATAAACAAAAGTAAGCTATCCTGTGTTCAAGGATCAGAAAAATGAATATTGCTAAAATATCCATACTACCCAAAGCCACCTATAGATTTAATACAACCCATATCAAGATTCCAATGACATTTTTAACAGAAATAGAATAACTAATCCTAAAATTCATATGTAACCACAAAAGACTAAATAGTCAAAGCAATCCTGAGAAAGAATGAAGCTGGAGGCAACATGCTTGCTGACATTAAATTGCATTACAACACTATAGTGATCAAAATAATAGAGCATTGGCATAAAAACAGATACACAGACAAATGGAACAGAACCAAAATCCCAGAAATAGAGTAATGCATATATGGTAACTAATATTTGACAAGAAAGCCCAGGATACTCAATGGGGAAAGGACAGTCTCTTCATAAATAGTGCTGAGTAAACTGGATAATCATGTGCAAAAGAATGAAACTGGACCCTTATCGTAAGCCACTTACAAAATTAATTCAAAATGAATTAAAGACTTTAAATTCCTAGAAGAAACCATTAGGAAAAGGTCCTTAACATTGGGCTTGGCAACATTTTTTGGGTAGGGCACCAAAAGCATAAGCAACAAAAGCAAAAATAAATGAGAATACATCAAACAAGAAAGCTACTGCTGAGCAAAGAAAACAATCAACAAAATGAAAAGGCAACCCACTGAATGGGAGAAAATATTTGCAAACCATATACCTGATAAGGGGTTAATATCCAAAATATATAAGGAACTCAGACAACGCAATAGCCAAAACCAAACAATAGGATTCAAAAATGGGCAGAGAAACTAGATAGACATTTTTCCAAAAGAAAAATACAAATGGGAGTAGCCCAGGTGGCTCAGCACTTTAGCATCTGCCTTTGGCCCAGGGTGTGATCCGGGAGACCCGGGATCGAGTCCCACATCAGACTCCTGCATGGAGCCTGCTTCTCCCTCTGCCTGTATCTCTGCCTCTCTCTCTCTCTCTCTCTCTCTCTCTCTCTCTCTCTCTCTCTCTGTCTTTCTGTCTCTCTCTGTCTCTCTCTCTCTCTCTGTCTCTCATGAGAAAACAAATAAAATCTTAAAAAAAAAAGAAAAATACAAATGGCCAATGGGTACATAAAAAGACACTGAATATCACTAATTGTCAGGGAAGCACAAAAAAAAAAAAACCACAATGAGATACACCTCACACCTGCTAGAATAGCTATTATCATGAAGACAAGAGATAACAAGTGTTGGCAAAGTTGTAGAGGGAAAGAACTCCTTGTGCACTGTTGGTGGGAATGTAAATTGCTACAGCCACTGTGGCAAACAGTATGCAGGTTCCTCAAAAAATGAAAACCATAATTATAACACGATATAGCAATCCCCCTCCTAGATATTTATCCAAAGGAATTAAAGTTAGGATTTCAAGCAGATATCTACATTCCCATGTTCATTGCACCATTATTCAAATAACAAATATATGGAAACAATCTTATGTGTCTATTTGTGGACAAATACAGACGATGTGAGAAATATATATATCATATATGTCAAACATATATATTTGAATATTACTCAAATTAGCCATGAGAAAGAAAGAAATTCTGCCCTTGGGACAACATGGATGGACTTTGAGGGCATCATGCTAAGTGAAATAAGCTAGAAAGAGAAAGACAAATAATATATGGTCTCACTTTATGTAGAATTAAAAGAAAAAAAAGAAACCAAATGCATAGAAACAGAGAGTAGAATAGTAGTTTCCATAGGTAGGGCATGGTGGAAATGGGGACATGTCACTCAATGGGTACAAATGTCCAGTTACAAGATGGGTAAGTTCTGGGGATGGAATGTATAGCATGACTGTAGTTGACATTACTGTATTGTGCATGAAAAGTTGCAAAGAGAGTGGATCTTAAATACTATCAGCATGAAAGAGAAATGGTAATTATGTGAGATGATGGGGGTGTGAACTAACCCTACTATGGTAATTAGTTCACAATATATATGTTATCATCACGTTGTACGCTTTAAACTTACACATGTTATATATCAATTATATCTCAATAAAGCTGGGGGAGAACTGCTAGAGATTTCATAAAGAGAAAGTTATTTATTGGCTCTCTCTGTGCAGATGGATATAGTAAATTCATAAAACATGACCTCAAGGCTCAAAAGGCTCCTAAAGTTTTAGGTTCGTGCTTCACTGGCTCTTGAGTTTACAACTTGGACGATGTTTGACATCTCCCCAACCACAGAGAGAAGCAGAGGGAATGGCGTCCCAGGGCTTGTGAACATACTGACCATACCAGCTGCAGTTGGTGGTGAGTTATAGAACCCTAAAATGTCATTTATGAAAGTGCCTTTTTGGCTCTCCTAGCCGGGGGCTCACAAATTGGTTTCATCACACACGTGTACACCACCTAGGAGTAGTGGCCTGGGGCATGTGAGGAAAATGAGGCTGTGTCTGCACCCAAAGGAGAACAGTGCTGTGATGCAATTCCTGACCTCCGCCCTGGACTCTGGGGGTAGAAACTCCCTTGTCACAATTAGGGAAACCAAGGGAGTAAAGTGCTTTCGCTGCTATACCCCGCACAGACCAGGGTTGGACCCTGATCTCCTACCCCTTGAGCTTATCTACTTGCCGTGCCACCATGTTGTCTCAGTGGACTAACCTCACTCTACTTGGTCCCTGTTTGCTTACCAGTTCACACACCTGAATCCTGTGTGACACCTGCCAGCAGCTCCCCCTCTCTGGTTCTTGCCTTCCGGGCCTTTCTTTCTCCTTCTCGAAGAGGCTGGAAATTCAGACAGTCTATAGTGTCCTTTCTGAGGCCCTCACTGGGAATTCTGCTTCTAGAATTTTCAGTGTACCCTATTTGAGCCATGGTCTGGATGGCAGGGTTTTGAGGCAACAGGCCTCATCCCTTGAACTTGGGCCCCTGTGCCCTTACCTAGATCGGTGCTTACCACACTTGGCTCACCTAGCATTTGAGTTGTGGCTGTACCTGTATTCACAAGCACAAAGGACCTTCAGAGAAAGGGGCTAGGCCTTTGTATTCTACACAGTGCATAACATAAAGCACAAAATAAATATTTGTGAAAGGCGAAAATGAGAGGCTATAATTAAGTCTCCTGTTACTCTTGTGCCTCGGAGTTTCAAACCCAAAGTGCAAGTTTTCAAATCTGGAGGAGAAATGCAGGTCACCTCCTTTCGCTCTAGAACATGGCCCCCACCCACGCTGTTTTCACACCATTTGCCCCCATAGTCTCAACACTTCCCTGACAGCCCTCCCCTCATTGCTTAGCCTGGTGGTTTTCTAATTTGATTTTAGCAGCAGAACTCTGGAGTCAAGTGAAATATTTTACCAAACTCCAAATAGCAACAACAGCAAAAAGCAGTAAAGTGAGGGCGCTCTACTCACACTCCCCTCTGCTTTCGCCAATGCCTGACCCACCCACACTGCATCTCAAGGGCCCCCCAGATCCCTAGAGCTCAGTGGGGCTCATACTAGCTTCCCACTTGGGCCTTCATCTCCAGTAGCATTTCCTCCAGGCCAGCCCCCACTCAGCTGTCAGCCCAATATTATTAACACTGGTCTAGTCTTGACATACTTTCAATCTGTCACTCTTTGATGCCATGAAACCCAAACCCTTCCTGCTGGCTCCCAGACACAGAGGCATCTAGCCACACATTCAACATCTGCCCCGCTTCTGGCCTCTGCTCACATCACTAGCTTCAGGTGAATCCCCTATAGACACCATGCTGAGTCCCTGATTTGGGGCTGCTCACCCACAGGACCCTCACCTCCTTCCAGGTCACCCATTATGCACCTCACTCTGGGCCATTTCTTTTGGATTCCATTGCCTGGGGCCACCTTTCACTCAGGCCAAAATCCAGAGTCACCCTAAACACTTCTCATCTTCATCCTGCCCATCCAATGTGTCAGGATTTGGCCTTGTGGATGTATCTTAAACCCAGGCCTCTCCCCCGCCCTCCCCCAACCCTCCATGGGCACTGCCTTATTGAACACTTCTCCCAAGGATTCCTGGAAAAGCTTCCAGATGGGTTTCCCTGCCTCACTAATCACCTTGTCCCAACCTGCAGGGCCATCCATCCAAAGAATAGTGCCTCCCATGGCCACCCTGCTAAAAACCTTTCAACAGCTCCCATTGGCTTTGTGCTAAGGTCCAAGCTCTAAGGTGAGGATCAGAAGCTATTCATCCTCTGCCCACCCCCTTCCTTCCCCATCTCATCTCCTACCACAGCCCCAGGCTTAGCCAGAGGTTCAGTCTGCCCAACCATCACACTTCTCCATGGGGTCATTTCTCTCACTTCAGAGCAGAATGACATTTCACCAAGGACAGAATCCATCATTAAATACAGAAAGACTTTTGAACTAGGTAAACAGCCAGTGGTCCCAGCCGCCAGGCACCTCCTACTCCTCCCACCTTTCACCCCTGCAGACAGTAATCACAGGGTAGATGTTTGACCCAGTGAGAAGAGAAGTCAAATGGTTAATATTTGGGCTCTCACCCCTGCTGTGACCACCCTCCTCCCCAGCCTCTGATGGCCTAGAATTCTCCATCCTCCAGCCGGCAGTCCCTACCCGCTCCATGTTCCCGCAGAACCGTCTCTGTGCTTCTGTCATACAACTTGTCCCGTTATATTGTGATTTCTTACTCACCCTTGGGAGCAAGAGCCTCATCGCAGATGCTCGACAAGTGTTGCGTGAACTAGACCTTTTAACCATGTAGAAGAGTCCCACCGCCTTAAAGCTCCCAGGTCCTCTGGTACTCACCATTCTAGACTTTCGCTCATCAACCTCTCCCCAGGCCTTACTTTGTGTAGAGCTAAGCACATAGTAGGTGCTGCATAAATGCTATTTCCAAGGCTAATATGTATGTACCCCTTCCCCACAAAATGAGGATATAACAGCCCTTCTTAGCTGAAATCAAGAGATCCAGCTGGGGCCAAATAAACCAGGAACTAGCTGCCAAAAACAGCTAAGCCCACTCATCCACACAGCTGGTGAGCCAAAAACCACTCGCTCCAGCTCTGCCTTGTAAAGGAGGAGCACTTCACAGCCCCCTCCTCCGCTGCTCTGGAAGCTTTTCCTCCTGCCCTCCATTGAGATCCCAAATAAGACAGCCCAAGGCCAGCTAGAGAAAGATAAAGGAAATGATCAGACAAGGCTCCTGTTTCAGCTGCATGGTGCTCTGTGTTTTTTAAAGGAGAGAGAAAACAGAATCAAAAGAATGTCTTTTCTCTTTCAGAGACAAGCACAAGCAGAATCGCCCAGGCTTCTCCACCTTCAGCAGATTTCCCCTAATAGGCTTGGGAACACAGGGAGAGAGTGGGTGTTGGCTCCTCTGCCTGTAGTCCCAGGCCAGGAGCAGCTCAATCTCTTCTGCCACCAGTGTTGCCTAGGCAGGCTGGGGAGGGCTGGAGGGGGAAGGTGGAGGGAGGAATGGAGGTATGAGGGGAAACAGAGGGAGGACAGGAGGGAGGAGGGTGGGAGGAGGGAAGGGAGAGGGAGAGCAGTAAGATGGGAGGGAGGTCAAGGAGGAGGGAAGATGGAGAGAGGGGGAGAGGGAGAAGGACATGGAGAAGGGTGGGAGGAGGGCAGAGAAAGCAGAAGAAGGGAGGAGGGAAGGGAGGATAACAAGGAGGAGAGCAGGGAGGACGGGAGAGAGTACAGAGGAGGACAGAGAAGAGGGAAGGAAGTATAGAGAGGGAGGAGGGAGTACAGGGAAGGAGGAGGGAGTGAAGGGAGGGAGGAGGGAGGGAAGGGAGGGAGGACAGAGTGCAGAGAAGGAGGAGGGAGTGCAGGGACAGTGGGTGAGAGAAAGGAAGCAAGGGAGGTAGGAAGGAAGGGCAGTAGTGCTGGGAGGCATGGCGGGAGAAAGGAAGACAGGTGATCAGCAGCTAGGACAGGACAGGCCCTCTGCCAAGTGCTTTGCATGTGTCCTCTCCCTGAACCACGAAAACAGCCCTCCAAGGTTGGTATTATTTCTATTTGAAAGCAGAGGGAACTGAGGCCTGGGAAGTCCTTTGGTTTGCCCGGGGGTGGAAGGCTAGCAAGCAGCAGAGCTGAAATTATAAGCCAGAAGCGTGACGGTTCTTACAGGCTCCTGCAGCGCTGCCTCCTCTCTCTCTTCCTCGGGTTTCCCGCATCTCCAGTAGAACCAAGGTCTAGGGGCACCTGGGTGGCTCAGTGGTTGAGCATCTGCCTTTGGCTCAGGGCGTGATCCCAGGGTCCTGGGATTGAGTCCTACATCAGGCTCCCTGCATGGAGCCTGCTTCTCCCTCTGCCTGTGTCTCTGCCTCTTTCTCTCTCTCTCTCTCTGTGTGTCTCTCACGAATAAACAAATAAAATATTTTTTTAAAAAAAGAACCAAGGTCTACTTGACATCCAGATATTCTCCCCACTTTGTGCTTGGCGAAGCAGGGCCTCATCCACTGTGGCTTCTCAGCATCAAGGGAATTTCCTCAACACCCACTTGCACACATGTGCTTTTCGCAAGGTCAGAGCTAGAGATTCAGAGTGGTGGGGATTCAGGACAGCACGGTCTCCATGGGTCTGAAGCAGGCGGACTGCTAGAGCTGCCCCTTGCCGGAGCGTCCGTTCCAAACATCACCTGCGCTGGCCACCAGGCCTTCCACAGCTCCCCATCTACTGGTGCCCTCCCCCACCCCCTCCCTCTCTCTCTTTCAGACCTACCTCTACTTTCTCCTGTCCCTTTACCGCAGTCTAGAATGACTCTTATCCATGTTGCCCTGTTCAGCATCTCTCTGCCCCACTACAGTGGACTGTCCAGCTATGACACAGGCAAGGCAGGCTGTCCAGAGTGCTGAGTCAGATCAGAACCCTGTGTTCTTTCCCTCTCCTGGCACATCTTCCTCACCACTCAATTCCCTCAATGTACCTGCATGAAAGAGATACGTGTAAGGTATTACCTAACGTGAAGCTAGCTAGCCTCCAGATGCATGTGGAGTCCCAATTTTATCAGCATCTGTCTGAGAGATCCTTCCAGAAGCCAGGAGCATCAGCCTAGGTCATGAAGAGCTGATGAAAAACAGGACAAGGGGCCTCTCCAATCAGCTGCTCACCAGGGATGCCCTGTACTGCGCTCTGACTGCACATACCCTCCATCAGCTAGAAGGAGGCACCGCCCCCATGTCTCCATGAACTGGCTGTTTGACAGTCATAAGTATTTGGCCTCCAGGGAGAGTAGGGGGGGCTGTCAAACATGCAGATTCCAGGAGCACCTGGAGGCTCAGTCAGTTAAGCCTCCAAATCCTGGCTCTGGCTCAGGTCATGAACTCAGAGTTTTGAGATTGAGCCTTGCGTTGGGCTCCGAGCTAAACATGGAGCCTGCGTGAGATTCTCTCTCTCTCCCTCCCTCTGCTCCTCTCACTCGTGCTCTCATTCCAACATAAATAAAGATATCTTTTTTAAAATGCAGATTCCCAGGGGCATCTGGGTGGCTCAGTCGACCGGGCATCAGACTATTGATCTCAGCTCAGGCCCTGTGTTGGGGTCTGCACTGGGCATGGAGCCTACTTAAAAATGCAGATTCCACAGCCTTGAACTTCTGACTGATACTTTGTAATCTTAATTTTGGATATATTACTTCCTTCCCACTGCAAAGTAGAAAAGAACTGGAGTCCTACCTAGTCAGATGATACAATTCCTGGAAGTATTTCTTAATCAAAGGTGTCTCATATAAAATACGCAAAATTAAACAAACCCTGCTAACATAGCTCTTGATTATTTTCATTCCCTCATGGGCTGAAGGTATCATCAGAATGGCACCATATTTTCTAAACTGCATTTCTCTCCTGAAATACACGAGCTATTTTATTTGTCTGGCTTGTATGCCTACCAGCCGCAGCAGAATCATATACCTGGCATCTCTACTCCTCTGTGTTTTCACCTAACCAGCCAAGAAAGAACTCTGGCCTTATGTACTAAAGAACACTTTCTTGAATGTAACTTGACAACCCAATTCAACTCAATCCACAGGCATTATATTTCCATTCAGTGAATTTGTACCTTTCATTCCGCAATTAAGAAGGAAATATGGTGCGTGTACCCCCTATGTGTTACAGCAGGAAGAAAAATGTTTATAGCTGACTTAAAAAGGAAAACTTCCAGCAAGCTAAGACCCAGAAGTCAGATCACGAGTCAAGAGTCTGCCCTTCTGTAAGCGGTTTCTGCCCTGGCCAAGTGTTTGTTTGTCCTGCTGCTCTAGGGGGACCTTCCCAGCCGTCTGCCTTCCATATGAATGGGAAACTCAGGGGTGTGATTTAGCCCCAACCCAAAACCCGCAATCCAGGCCCTAACTCCAAGACACTACCTGTCTAAATCCGTTGCCACCATCCAAGCACACACTCAGACGCTGCTCTCCATCACCAGCTCTTTCATTGGGGGTGTTGCAAAATCTACCGGCAGAGGCAGTTGCCGTTGGCAGATGTGCCAATAGCAGAGGCAGCTCGTGTTACTTTGACCTAACCCGGCCGCCTTTCCTCGGGCTGGGGACAAGCCCGCCTGCCTGACACCTCCGCGGCCCAGCAATCGGCCTTGCCTCATCTTCCAGCCCTCTCCTTCCCCACCCCCTTGTCGGGGTCGTGTTCCAAGTGCTTTCGGTTACTGTGGCATGTTGCCTGTGAATGTTAAATATTCAGCAATCTTTGGGCTCCTTCGTGCTTTTGTGAAAATAGGTTGGCTTTGAGCAAAGAACAAGCTGAATCAACAGTTTGAATGAAGTTGCAAAGGAAAAAGGCTGCCTATGCCACAAGACTACACATAGGACTACATCTTCATGGGGCCAGGGCATCAAGGGGAGCCTGGGGTACATGCGAACCCCCTGGGTCTGGATGTCCTCGAAAATGAAGAGATTTGTTCCCATCTGATAGGTTGTTCAGGAAGACGGAATGGGACAAGGCGTGTGCTTGGCGCAGTAACTGTGAGCTCCCGTTAGTAACCAAAACACACTACTGAGGGGAGACCTGAAAATTATCCAAAGGAAACCTCCATCTGCAGATATTTCAAATCTGGAAGTTCAAAAAGGGATGCATATGCATGTGTTTTCTACACACACACACACACACACACACACACACACACAGAGTGTTAGTCTGTATTCCTTTTGTATTCCTTGAAATAAACAATGATTACCATAATAATGGTAATATGTGCCACTAATTGAGCACTTACTGTGTGCCAAGCACTGCACTAGGCACTTTATCTACACTGCATTCATCTTCCAAATAGTCTTTGGGGAAATGACTAGGATCGTCTTGCAGAGATGGATGGGCATTCGAGACAGAGCCGAGAAACAACTTACCACCCAGTGCCCTGTAGTTGGTAGCAGATCCCAGAGACCGACTTGTGGGCTGTCTGACATTCGAGGCCTGGTTTTTATCACTGCCCCACGTACAAGGAGAGAAATGTCCATCCAGCGGGGTCTTCTGTTTCCCAGATGCCGAGCATTATGGAAAAGTGCTAAGGTAAGTTTCAGTTCAGAAAAGGGTAATTTCTCCTCGTCTGAGCTGCCAGTCTGTACTGATGGCCAACGTGTTCCCACAGAATGACCCCAAATCCATGTCCTACCTAGTGAATTCCCCTCCGCACACGTGGCAGCCCCAATAAACTGCCCAAGGCTCTCTAGGCCAGTGGTGTGACCTCTCTCCAGTGCACAGAGACAGCAAATGTACCGAGGGAGCGTGGGACACTCTCAAAGCACAGCCACATGCCAGGCCTAATTAGCTTATTTTTACCTACGCTGCTCCTCCCAGCAGTGTCCAATCCCTGCAGCCAAAAGGCTAAGAACCCGGCTGCCAGCATCTCTGCAGCGGCTTCTCAGAGCCTGTTCATAATTAATTTTATAAAGGGCCTTGGCTCCCCATTGCCATTCCTTGTGCCTGATTCAGGTAAGATCATGACAGGGATCATTGCCAGAGCTCAGGCCAGTATAACTAGCACTCGCTGGTATGTGCATGTGTGCACATGTGTGTGCATGTGCGTGCATGTGCCTGTGTGTGTCAGAGAGAGGGACTCCTTAACACACCAAAGAGCTAACAAATGACGTTCTCATGTTTTTGGGATTCTGGACTGGCCTGAGACTGTGGCTGAGTGCTTCTCGTGTGTGTCAGACGCTGCCCAGGGCGTTGGGGACTTAGCAAGTACTCTGAAACATCATCTCTGTCCTCAAGGAACTTACCAGTGAGTGAAGAATCTACACATGGAAATGATAACACAGGTCATTAGGGCTATGAAAGAAATTAGTAGAAGCTGCTACCTGATTACAGAGGAATATCCCACTCAGTCTTAGGAGGTCCAGGAAGACTCCTTAAAAGCTAGAAAAAACTCAGAACCTAAGGGCACCTGGGTGGCTCAGTTGGTTAAGCAGCTGACTCTTGGTTTTGGCTCAGGTCATGATCTCGAGGTCCTGAGATGGACCCCCACAATGGGCTCCCCTCTAAGAGGGGAGTTGCTTCTCTCCCTCTCCAACTCCCTCTGCCCCACCCCACCCCCCACTTACACATTCATGTCTCTCCCTTTCACACACACACTCTCTTTCTCTCTCAAATAAATAAATAAATCTTTAAAAAACAAAAACTCAGAACCTAGCACAAAGCCTGGGATGGTGTAGGCACTCAAGCAAATATTTTTGGATTAAATAAAGTGTCTTCTACTTTAACTGACTCCCTGAAAACTAAGTAAGAATTAACTAGTCCAAAGGGGGGAGGATCATATTTGTTACAGCTAAGAATGCTTTTGCCTACATCTAATAGGTTAAACAACCACGGGTTTATCTTGTTCACAGAATAAGAAATTCAGAGTTAGGTTGCTGTTGTATTATTCCAGGGATATCAGGTTTATCAGAAATGACATCTCACTGAATTCTCTTGATCTTTCCCTCATGGTCACAAGATGGCTCCCATGGCTCCAGACATCACATCTACCTCCAAAGCCCCCAAAAAAAGAGTGTGGCATGGCATCAATATTAGCTTCTCTTTTTAAAGAAAATCTGCACCCCCACCCCCAATCCCTCCAAGTAGGTTTCTGCTCACATCTTGCTCAGACCTTGCTCCATAGCTACTCTTAATCATCGGAGAACTCAAGAAGGATTCACTATGGAAAGTAAAAATTATAGGCTCCATAGTGAACGTAAACATGGGAGATGGAAGTTGGGATGATGGCTTTTAGATGAGCTAACCACCAGAGTCAGCCATAGCATTTCCAAGTCTATTTTTCTTCAACATTACCTACTTTCATTTACTGTCCATTCAGTCAATTAACATTTATTACATGCCGTCTTTGTCAGGTTCTATGTGAGGCATAAAGTCTCTGCCTGGAGATACAGACATATCATGATAATACCTTAGGGCAAGAATGGTGATGGAAATGGGCAAAGAGAGGATATGGAGAGCTTTTCTGGAAAAGTCTTCACCTTTCTTCATGTGCCTTTTCCCTCCCAGCCTTCTCCCTGTCCAGTTACTCCAGTCTTACCAGTTTTTAAAATTATTTTTAAATGTTTAATTGTTCTAAAATATACATAATATAAAATTCACCATCCTAACTAGTTTTAGGTGTGTAGCTTAGCAGTGTTAAGTATGTTCACGTTGTTGTGTAGCCAATCTCCAGGACTCTTTCCATCCTGTAAAACTGAAATTCAGTACCCATTAAACAACAACTCCCCACTCTCCCTCCCCAGGCCCCAAGCAACCATCATTCTCCTCTCTGTGTCTGTGAATTAAACTATTCTAGATACCTAACATCCATGGAATCATGCAGTATATATATGGCTTTTTGCAACTGGATTGATCGATTCAGCATAATGTCCTCAAGGCTCGTCCACGTCATAGCAGGTGTCAGAACTCCCTTCTTTCTTAAGACTGTGTGATATGCCATTGTACCTGTGTGCCACCACATTTTGTTTATTCATATACCATCAGTGGAGGAAAAAAAAACAACCACTATGTTTTAATCAAACAAAAAATGCTTTCTCCCATGCTTACCAGAGCATCATAGCCCTCAGCAACCTTTTTCGGTATACTGTCTCCGTGAAAAGTAAATAACCATGTGTGTGTAGACTCCTGACACTCTGTGTTTTCTGTTAATCAAAGCCATATCTATTCTTTGTTAACATACCTCATTTGTCAAATGAGTATGTTCACAGTACTTACCTCTAGGGGCTGGTAATCAGGTGGCATGTAACTGTGTGGTCATACCAGCTATTAAAATACTCCCAATAGATGCCACCCGGATCCCTGGAGTGACCCCCTACCTCCCTGGCCCCCTCCCATCATCCTGCATTCAAAACGTTAATCTGGACAAGTTGTTAAATATTTTTAGTACCCACCCTACTTCTATCATAAAACTGTTGTGATAATGAATTGTGATAACACCTATAAAGTACTTAACACAGTGCCTGAAACCTAGTAAATAATAAATTTTGCTCTTATTACATTCTAATTATTGTAGGACACTTAGAGATCGTGCACTATAAATCACTTAAAAAGAACTTGACAGTACTTTTTGGGAAAACATTCTCTACAAACACTGTCTAAACCACTCAGCTTCAGGGAACTTGTTCCTCATCTGAGATTTCTGCTTCCTTTGCACTAACTGGAAGGATTTGCTAGAAGTTCAAGGAGACACCGCTGGCTGGTGGGGATTTATCCAGGTGGTGAGGAGAAATGCATGGGTGGGTGGGCATGGCCAGCTTGGCATTCTGAATCATAGGCTATGAATCCTGTGTAAATCTCATTTACTTCTCTGTTGCTTTCTGTTCTCATTTGGTCATTGTCTACACATGGGGTGGGGGTTGGGGGGGACATGAAAAACTAAGAATTTATTTAGGGCTCACTGATTTTTTTTCCTCTGGCTTTATAAACAGTTACAGTGAGTGGTTTGTTTTGTTTGTTTTGTTTTGCTTTTCAGTAAGAAATTTTTTATACCTCTCCCAGGCCATCCACATGCCCGTGTGCACTGTGTAGCACAGTGTTTAACTGCATTCATCAGGGAGCCTAACCCTGCTCGCTTGTTTGCCTAAGTGGTGCCAAAACCACTGACTTGGCTCAATGTTTCATTCTCAGCCAGTGAGCTTGAGGCCTCTCCCCACCTCTGCCTCTCAGAACAAGGACTCAGCCAGTGTGTCCCAAAAACAGTTCGAAGATTTTATTTATTTATTCATGAGAGATACAGAGAGAGAGGCAGAGACACAGGCAGAGGGAGAAACAGGCTCCATGAGGGAATCCCGATGGGGGACTCGATCCCAGGACCCCGGGATCACGCCCTGAGCTGAAGGCAGACGCTCAGCCACTGAGCCACCCAGGCGTCCATCCGAAAAGGAGTTTTAATTCAAACTCAAATCTGCCCAGATTCATCTTTGCTGAAACTGTGACTTCCATACCTTCCACTCTCTCCTTCTGTGCCGCTGATTAAAATTTTAAAGTTCCCCCAGAAGGTGAGTCAAATCCATAGAAGGAAACCTGTTACAGAAATGGTTTGGGAGGGCTCTACCAGTAGGTCTGACCAACAAAAAAATCCTACATGCCAGCAAATGCACGAGGGTGGCCTTGGGGTAATAAGAACAGAGAACCTTCAGCCTGCGTGGCACTGGGGTCTGCCCTGCACAACAGTGGGGGCGTAAGGACGGTGGCTGATAAAAGAGCAGGGAGCCTGGAATGATCTGATAAGGAGCAGGTCCCACGGCAGAATCTTAAACAGAGCAGAGACATGATCAGAATGGTGATGGGGCCTCCATTCCATGGCCTAATGGCAGGAGAGAAGCAGAGGAAAGGACAGCCCGGACACACACTGCAACAATCCACTTGAAGGGGACGGATCCTGACCTGTGTTTGGGTGCTGGCGGCAAGAGATGCTACTGAGACTGCAGGGGAAAATTGTAGGGCGCAGAGGAGCTCCCTGAACTCAGCCTAGTGGGAAAACATTCTGCTGTTTGTTTGGAGCAGCAAGTCTAGCCCAACCCCCAGGAGTAACAACAATGTGCAAGGTGATAGGACAAAAATGGATAAATACGGCTAACACTTATCTTTCAGTCAATGCGTCCTGGAGCCGGCTCTCACCAGGAATGTTGCACAGCCATTAGTAAAAACTAAGCTATATGAACTTACAATTAAATAAACGGTATTAAAAGAGCAAAGGGGCTAAGTCTTTAAACTTCATCACTTCCTAATTCTTTTACTTCATTTTACTATTACTGCCCTCTATGCTCTTGAGGTCATTCATGTGTGTGGTATCAACAGTGAGGAAATGCTGTAGAGCGGTGTGCTACTGTGCATCTCTTCCCAGCTCTGAGTTTAGTGATGTCAGATTAGTAGTTTGCCGTCAGACATGACGGGATATTCACACCTTGGAAATGGGCAAATGCTGCCTATGGGCTCCTGCGACTCAGGGCTCTGTGATGCAGCCTCCAGCTAGGGTGGCAGCTGGGCACAGGCAGGACGTTCCTCCTGCAAGTAGGGGCCAAGCATCCACAACGCCGTCCTTCGAGAAGGCGATACTCTGTCGTTAGAAGCCTCTTCTATCTGCCTAGTAACCTCTGGCTTTTTGGGATGCCAGGCTTGGAGTGGCAACTGGACATCAAGTGGTCTGCATTTGGTGTCCTCAGAATCTCCAAAGTCTGTCCAGGTCTCTCATTGGTAGTTTAAAGAGCCTTCTTTAGGAGTGGTTACATGTTCTGCTGCTAACCAGGCACCTACAAAGATTCAAGCCCCTGGGTTAAATTAAGTTCCTGGAGATGCATTGTGGGGGTCTGGCAAAAGATGGCAGGATACTCCCCGAGCCCTGCACCTTGTCAGTTCCCACCAAATGGCTTT
This sequence comes from Nyctereutes procyonoides, assembly GCF_905146905.1. Classification (NCBI taxonomy): domain Eukaryota; kingdom Metazoa; phylum Chordata; class Mammalia; order Carnivora; family Canidae; genus Nyctereutes; species Nyctereutes procyonoides. The sequence continues at coordinate 74,293,079 of NW_026575126.1, forward strand.
CCTGCACGAAGCCTGGTTAACTATAGTGGAAGGACAAAGGATGTCACCAGAGGGCAGCTTAATAGGCCTTTTTAAAAATTAGGTAGAACTAGGGAGTCTGGATGACTCAGTTGGTTAAGTGTCCAACTCTTGATTTGGGCTCAGGTTATTATGACTTCAGGGCTGTGAGATGGAGTCCACATTGGGCTCTGTGGTAAGCCTGGAGCCTGCTCAAAATTCTCTCTCTCCTGCTCCTCCTCCACTCCCCTCCACACACAAAAGGAAGAGCCATTCCAGCCTCTCCTGGGGTTCTGGAATCCACTGCCCCACCAACCCTACCATTACCACCACCTTCACTGGGGCCGCCCCTCCTTATCTGCCCTGCTACCTCCTGTTTCTGTAATAAATGACCAGCTCTTCTCCCTGCCTCGGCCTACCCTATCTGTTCTTCACACGACAGACACCAATCCTTCCCACATGTGAATGTGATCCAAGGCCACTGCCCCCAGCTCACGTTCATGGCTGGTGCACCAGGCCCCACAGGACTCTTTTATTACAGTTGCCAAGCCCCACGCACGTGCCCTACCATGTCTTATTCATGGTGAGACCCTACTCTCAGCCTTTCGTTTGGCCTGGCACACAGTAAGCCCTGAGTAAATGTTTGATTGAATAAATGGATGACATCAGAGCCTTCGTGTGTTGGCACTTACAAGTATGCAGTCAGTCTCCAAGGAGAAGAGGTCAGTGGTTTAAGAGCACGCGCTTTGGAGAGGCTTGGATGTGCATTCCAGCCATGCCACTAGCACTCACTGTGTGGCCTTGGGACTTCCCCTACTGTGAGAGTTTATAAGCATTCTGTATGTATTAACTCATTTAATCCTTGCCATCACTCTATGAGGAACACACTGTTGTGGTTATTACTATTATTACTTTTTTAAAAAAGATTTTATTTATTTATTCATGAGAGACAGAGAGAGAGGTAAAGAAACAGGCAGAGGGAGAAGCAGGCTCTCCGTGCGGAGCCAGACATGGGACTCGATCCCAGGACCCAGGATCATGTCTGAGCCAAAGGCAGACACTCAACCACTGAGCCACCCAGGGGTTCCCCCCCCCCACCTTTTTTCTAACAGAAGAGAAAGCTGACGTAAAAGAAGTTAAATAACTTGATAAGTACAAAAACCAGGATTCGAAATCTCACACTTAACCAGTAGGCTAGATCTCACACCAGTAGCTTAGCACGAGGGTAGACATGCTCTCAGTGCTCAAGAAATGGGATCCTCCACCAGGCCACAGCTTTGGGGAGCCCCAAAACTCAACTCAATTGCCCACACCTGGGAGCTCTCTACCCATCCATCTGTTGCTATCATACAGAACAAAATCTTCTAACATCTGTGTCATTACTTGTCCCAGGACCAGCATTCCTGGGGAGGTGTTGTTCACATGAGAGAAGCAGCTCGAGAGGTCATATAAATGACCCCAAATGGGGAAGACAGGGCAAGGCAAGCATCATATCTCTAGAGCTCAATTTCTTCACCTGTAAAATGAGTGGAAATAAAGAGACACTGACTAACCTTGCACGGCTGTTCTCAAGCTTAAATGAGGTAAGAAATATTAAAATGTTTGGTAAATTATGGAAGCTATAAAAGATATTAGTTCACAGAGGAAGGCGGGGGATGAGGGTTGAGAAAGTGATGGTTCTGGTTTGAGTGGGAGTGATTGTGGGGTTGTTCAGACAGGCCAGCCCCTCCCCTCTGCCCTCTCCTGTCTCCTCCCCTGAGTTCAGCCTGAGCAAGGGTGGAGAGAAGCCTGCAGGTCTATCACTAGGTACAAATAAAACTCAGGATTTCCATGCTGAGATGCTGCAGACAATGCTCATGTGTCCCATCCCCACACAATTAATATATAGCATTACATCCCAGTCCCTAATGGGATGGCATTTGGAGGTAGGGCCTTTGGGAGATGTTTAGGTCATGAGATTAGTGTCCTTAGTAACAAAAAGAGAGAGAGAGAGAGAAAGAGAGAGAGAGAGAAGAAAGAAGAAGAAGAAGAAGAAGAAGAAGAAGAAGAAGAAGAAGAAGAAGAAGAAAAGAAAGAAAAGAAAAGAAAAAAAGGCCCCAGAGAGCTCCCTCACCCCTCTGTAACTTGTAAAGGACACAATGAGAAGACCACCATCTATGAACAAGGAAGCAAGCTCTCATCAGACACCAAATCTGCCAGCACCTTGATCTTGCCAGCACCCAGCTTCTAGAACTGTGAGAAATATATTTCTGTTGTCTATAAGCCACCGTTGTGGTATTCTGTTATAGCAGCCCAAATCAGCCCGAATGAACAAAGACAGGAGTTTTATTACAAATTATCTTAAATTGACATGGTTTTCAAAAGCAGATCCAAAAGCCATATAACTATTTTAGTCTTGACACCATCTTGAAAAAGGAACTCCAAAACACAACTCTAACACACATGTATGCATGCGCGCGCACACGCACCCCTCGAGCCATCATTTATTACTAGGAAGAAATGTCTTTTTTTTTTTTTTTAGAAAAAAAAATGTCTTGATGGAAACCAATTCATACTCGTCCCATAGAGGAGTTTTGCTTGTTTGCTTGCTTGTAGTGCAGAGCCATTAGTTGCTTGTTTTATAGGGTTGGAATTGCTAGAAAAGCTATTATGGGCAGATAGGGATGGGTTTGGCAGGCTAACTTCACAAGGCAGACCTGAACATTTGCATTTACTGGCTTTTATATGCTTAAGTTCACAAACTAAAGTCCTAGTCAACAAGCTTTTTGCATTTGAATAGATTACTAAGTGTTTATAGGTCTGAGTCCTTCCAAGACAGTAGTTAATTGGCCTCACGAACAACAGCGGGAGAGTCTCATTATCCTGATTTAACAAAGAAAGACACTCCATTAGGGAAGTTAAGGGACTGGATGCAGGCCCCCACGCCGAGTCTAATCATCATCGTCTTCAGTACCGTTACTGTCGTCACTAATTTTTAACATCCTAGGAGGGCATTCCAACAATCTGTCCTTTCTCTCCAGAAGCTCATAGATCCATAGACCTTTGATGGGTAATAAAACATGACTATTTGTTGAAAGTAACACTCTAATACCTCAGATCTTCATTAGAAGAGAAAGGAACCAAATCCAGAGCCACAAGAGGCGCCCCCTGTGCTGGGTCTCAGTTGCCCCATTGATAGCAGAGAATTAGTACCAGCTGACTATGTCTTCTTTCCTAAGGATCAGCTGGGACACTGGTTAAACATGTCAATTCCCAGGCCCTGCATCAAGGTGGAGAGTGGGGGTTGCAGACAGGATCAGAGGCTGTTTTAACTAAGGAGGCATTGGAGGACAGGATGAAAGTTTCAGGGATTGTCATTGTTCAATGTGGCCCTCCCAGCCGCTGACCCAGAAATATGGTTTATTTTTAGAAGTTTGGACAAAGCCGGAGCCTGACAGATCACTAATCTCAGAATTGAATCCAATGAAGAGCCTTGAATGGATAGCAACACGGTCACCTAATTAGGACTGTGACGAGGTGCCTTCTCCCATAGGGCACAACCTACCTGAATGCAGTCAGAAGGGCATAAAGATTGGGCTTCAAATGACCTTGGACAACTTCCTTACCTTCCACTTTCCTCATCTGTAAAGTGCAATCAACATACAACATGGATAAATCTCAAAAACATGGTACTAAGTGAAAAAGCCAGACACAAAAAGCCACATCTTCTATGATTCTGTTTATGTGAAGTGTGCAGAGTGGGCAAATCCACAGAGATAGAATGCAGATTAGTAGTTGCCAGGGGCCAGGGGGAAACGGGGTGGTGGTGATGAGCATGTAGCGATGGTTGCACAACATCTTTTATGTGCTAAATGCCAGTGAATTGAACACTGTAAAAGGGTTGAAATGATTAAATTTAGGTTATGCCTATTTTACCACAATTTTTAAAAATGCAGTTGACAATAACTTGCCTCCACCCCCTCTCCCCATCTAGCAGGGAAGGAGTCGGAACCACCAATGACAAAGTGATGTCTGGGCGGGCGGGCGGCAGCTACTGTGTCCTCCCTTTCATGGGCTTCTTAGAACCAGTCTGATTGCTTGGATGCCCACAAGGATAGCTCCTTTCATAACCAAATTCTCCATCTGCACCTGCACGTGTCTTTCCCCATTCATTCTTTTCCTCTTTTAAAGTACCAGGAAAAAATAATAATAAAGCACCAGGAAACTGAGGCTCAGAGTGGCTCAGAGTGGCTCAGATTGGCTCAGAGCTCATAAGTGACACAGCCAGGTTGAATCCAGGTCAGGAACCAAAACCTGAGCTCTTTCTATTATAATACATGGCCTCCTAAGAGCAAAGGTAGTAACCTTTTATGAATATATGTATTTTTCTATACTTTTTTACACTCACTAAAAGCTCTCAAATTCTACCTTTATTCTCATCATAACACTGTAGAGTAGGTATTATCTCCAGTAATGTGTTTTGCCCAAAGTAACTGGCCCAGTCAGAAGAGTCCACTTTTCTTCCCTTCAGAGCAGTTCCCATGCAGGGTAATTAGATTATAAACAGAAATAGGATAGGTCCTGTGAGAACTTTCTAGATCAAGGGTATGGAAAAAAGAAAAAGAAAGGTTTTTGTTTGGGATTTGCTTTGTTTTTATAAACCCTGGATTGCTAGCCAAAAATTTTCCCATCAGATATGGAAATGCTGACCCCTCCCCATTCTGAATCCCCAATTGAACTACTGCACATTAGCTCAATTAAATGCAAGTTTCTCTCCTAAGGAAATTCTGAAAAAGAACAGAAGGAAAAAAGGCAATAGACAAGAAACTCATGGGAGCATGATGTATTTAGTCTTCTTCCATTAAATTAATATTCACCCAGCATGTACTATGCACTCTTCTAGGCATATTTAGGACACAGTGGTAGATAAGGCGGATACCTGACTTCTGACCTCGTGAAACTTGGAATCTGCTGCAGCGTTTATTACCTAAACTGGAAGGATCATCTAGAAAGCTTTTCAAAATCTAGACTATAGGACCCTACCCCCAGAGACTTTAAGTGAAGCCAAGAAATCTGGATTTGGGAAAGCTTTCTCAGTGATAGAAGGAAGATCCAAATCTCAGAACCTAGTCTTTCCCAAACTTGCTCAGAAATAAAAAGCAACTACAGTACTTGATAAACATACAGATTCCCAGGCCTCTCTACCAGGGTGAGGACCTAGAATCAGGATGTTTAGCAGGTAATTCTTAGGATCTCACACATTTGGGAAACACTGCTCTGGCAAGCCTAGAAACATCACACACAACTAAATCTCATCCCACAAGCACCAATCACTTCAGAGGGGAACAGGAATGTCCCACAAGGACATTATGGTCCCACAACCATGAAATGAAAACAGTTGTCCTATACCGTCAAAAGCCACCATTTGGAAGCACTCCATTCCCACAGGATTCTGTCCCTTTCAGCAAAAATTTAATAAAAAAAGAAGACATGTCTTCTATGCATTTGTGCTATAAACCATAACCATCAAATCAACTTGAAAAAAAAAATCTGGTTTCACATTCCGTCTCTATGATAAAACCTGCAATGCCAAGTTAACCAGAAGACATTTCTCTTGTAAGGCCATGAACCTGTATGTGCCTCTAATGCCTTATAAATAAATAATGGACATAAAAATAGCAATAATGAACTTGGAAAAATACTAGCTAATTTACACCATAATAGAAATACCCAGGGATCTTTAACAATTGAAGGACTGATGCCAGCCTCCCTAAAAAATATACCGAGCCATGTTATTCCGCATGTGAGTGTAATTTCTAAATTGCAGTGTACGATTCAGAAGGGTGTATGCTCTCTGAAAGGCAAAGAAGTATTTATATGAATGCTATTACTCAGCTGCATCATCCCCTGATGAGAAAAATCAAAGGAATTATTGGAACAATGTATTCCTTGAGGCCCAGGAGCAAAATGTTTCAGAAAAAGGCTATCATTAATTTTTATGCAGTTGCAGAGATAAACCAATGCTCTATTCCACACGATGCACACATAGGTGTGAGGCTTTTGTGTGAGTGGCCTCACTCCTCATACCTCCGTGTGCCTAAGAGAGCTGCCACTGTTATGCATCTGTGTCCCAGGGAAGACCACCCCAAGGTTGACTGTAGGTTGGTTGACACCAGGAATGATGGGGTCTGCTGCTGCAGATGAATGTGTCACCACACACCAGAGTCAACTTCCCAACCCCCAAATCTGATATCCTCTGATAAAATCCAAGTTCCTATTCTTGGCCTGTGGGGTCCACCAAAAGCAGCCTCTGCTGACCTTTGCAGGTGTATTTTTAGCTGTCTCACTCCTCTTTAACCCTCACCCACCTATTTTCTTATGTTGTGTCTTAAATTCCAATGATTTGGGGACATTTTGAGTTTTCTAACATATCTTGGTACAGTGGTTCTCAAATAGGGGCAATTGTGCCATCCCCACCATCACCACCTCAAGGTATCTTCAGAAACTCTAGAAACATTTTTGACTGTCACAAGTAGACATGATACCAACAACTAGCAGGTAGGTCAGGAATGCTGCTGAACATTCTGCAGTCCCCAGGACATTCTTATACAAAAAAAAAGAATAATCCAGCTCATTGGATTTCATTGAGAAACTCTTCCTTGGTAAATTGCATCAATGGCTCCAAATGTTCACCTGTCTTTATATCCATACTTTAAGCACTTTCATTTTGTACCATTCTCCCGTCATTGGCACAGCTTCATTCCCACCCTTTGACTCTGGGCTCAGCCATATGAACTTGCTTTGGCCAATGAAGTAGCAGAAATACAGTATACATTTTTCTACTCGTTCCATCATGCCTCTGTTGGTGTCATGACAAAGACGTGTCAGTGACCTGCTACCAGCAGAAGGATGAGAGACACATGGAATGGAGCCAGTCCCCATACAAAGAACAGTCCACAGGCAAACCCATGAGAAATACTGATTGTTGTTTTAAGCCTCCGACTTTGGGGGTGATTTGTTATGCAGTAATAGCTAACTATTATGCAACAATGCTGCTTCGTGCCTTTAAACCTGCTGCTTAGAAAGTTCCCTACCCTCACCTCCATCTTACTTGGAAAACTGTTACTAATCTTGCACACTAAAACTCAGGGATCCCCTTTTCTAGAAATTCTTCTTAAATTCTTGCAGATAAATAATCAATCCCTCCTCTCCAACACATTTTACTGTTGGACTGGACTATGTGCCTTGATTTGTCTTGCTGTCTTACTAGATAGTGAACTCCTTTAAGGGCAGAGACTTTGTCTCAACTCTCTGGCCCCAAGGCAACACAGCAGTTAGAGTGCAAACTCAGGAAATATTTATGGAATGCAAAGGGATGGACTAGAAGGTTGGGGGAGGGTGATTATCAAGGGCATTTATCAGCTTTGGCTCTCACACTGCAATGGTGCCTGGAACATAGCCCAATCCCAGTGACAAAAGAAGAAACTGTTAGCTCCAGCCTGCAGTCTGGATTTCCCTGCCAATCAAAGTTGTCATGGAGAGGAACAGCCCTGCCATTACTGTTTAGCACAATGAAACTGTTTAGAGGAGAGCCTTACCTTCAGGAAATTCCAATGAGCCTGTTTTATTGTTACCCTCCAACAGTAATGACTCCCATGGGATTAAACAGAGTGTAAAGTAATTGCTAAAACATCCCCTGCCGTGGACAGAGAAGGCTGAACAAGACGTAATGCTCCCACTTCACTTGGGAGGGAGGAGACTCATTCGTGGAGACTAAGTGTGTTATTGTAGCCTCACAGTGTAAGAAGAGGGAACCAAAGAGGAAAGATGCAAGGCCATGCAGAAGAAAGAGTCCAGACTTGGGAAACAGACTAGCTCAGACTGAAATCTCAACCACACCTCAGGTCACTTCCTGCCTCTGAATCTTGGTTTGCTCATCTGCAAAACAGGGACATAAAACACTTCTCCTCTAAAGGTTTGTGATTAAAGAGGTAACAACACACATGGAAACCTGGTGCAAAGGGGCTCAATGATTTTGATTCCCTTTCCTCACATGGAAGTTTGGAGTAGAAACATATCAGAACAAATATGTAATAAAGGGACCCCAGCCAAGAAAGCACAAGCTCCAAAGAGATAGTCTTACCAGAAAATTGAGTAGTAAACAACTCAATGGGAGTTAGAGGACACTAAAAATGTCCTTTCCCACCAATAGAGAGCCATGTGGCTGGATTCTGGCTGGGAAGCAATAACTCTTCAACCGTCTCTCTTGCATAATGGCTCCATGAACAGATATGACTTGAACAGTCATAGAAAGTCCTGTGCTCAGAAGGACTTCATGCTTGTTTTAATGATCTGCTGTCACTCTCTTGAGAGTATTTATAATTTTTGGACAACAGGTGTCAGATTTTTACTCTGCCCTGGGCCCTGCAATTAGAAAGGCAGTTCATGGGGCACCTGGGTGGCTGTCAGTTAAGCATCCAACGCTTGATTTTGGCTCAGGTCATGGTCTCAGGGTTTCTCTCCCTCTCCCTCTGCCCTTTCCTCTCTCACACACTCTCTCTCCCTCTCTGAAAAAAAAAAAAAGCCAATTCTATACTCTTGTCCTTCAATTCCAATGAATAAGGGGTGGAATATCTTTCCTCCAGGAATTCTTGTCTGCTAAAAGATGTATATAGCTCATAGGGACCAGCTCATTGGGAAATTCCAGCCTGAAAGTTCTCAGAGTCATTACTACCATATAAAAATCTCTAGGAGAAAACATTGTCCTAAAAACCAGGACTATCAAAGAAGATGTCTTCCACTGCAAATAATAGAATGTGGGGTCAAGAGTGAGTGAGATGATGGAGATGTGGAATTATCTCATCTAATTGGAAACCTGGTAAGAAGCTATACCAGGATGATTTGGCATCCCTACGACTCTCATTGCCTTGACTTTGTGGTCACATTATGGCAGTCACCATTCTATTTTTTTTTTTTTTTGGCAGTCACCATTCTAAATACAGGTCTTCTCACAGCACCACTGAGAGAAGGAAGGGAAGAAAAGGGTCTCTTCCCATATCTCACTGTTTTTATTGGAGGAGACCATCTTTTCCAAAAGTCCCCAGCAGACAATTCTTTGGGTCTCTGCACAGAACTGCAACGGGTGACGATAGCCAGCTGTATGGAGACCTTCTGGGCAAATACAAATCTGCCACTGGGGAATGGGATGACCATGGCTGCCTTACTAAGATCTGAACAATGGTAGATCCCATTATTAAGGAGGAAGGAGGAATGGCCAGTGGACAAATGGCCTTAGATTAGGTGTCTCCCACTTGCATAGCTATCTCCACTTCTAAGAAGCTGATAGGAGCCTACCTTCCCATCAGCCACCACACACCATTCATTACTTCCCAAAGCACCCTTGGGAAGGGTATTAGGTGGTGAATAAGGACAGTTAAATCAGTCCACAAGGACAATTCAAGGAGAAGGTCTCAGGCCACCAGTTTCAGAAACACCCAGAAATTCTGTCACTCAGCCCCAGATCCATGTTCTTGAGTAGTTTCTGTATTTACTCGGAGCTTCAATTCTCTCTCCTGTTGAAGGAGAATAGTAATGCTTACTAGATAAGGCTATGGAGAGGGTAAACCAGACAGTTCTATAACATACTCAACAGATGTTAATTCTCTCTTCCCTTGGCATTATAGGCAAAGAAACTGAGCCTAAGAAGAGTTAAAAATTTACCTGAGTTAACAAAGCCAGAGAATGGCAGAGCCGAATTCCAACATAGGCCCTGCTGGTGCTCCCAGAGCATTTTCCCACCCAGCACATTCCAACTTCCCTAGAAGCCTTGATGACTTCTAAGTGTTCAAAAGCTTCTTGTTAAAATGCAAATGGTACCCAGGAAAGGAACCACCATTATAAGCTAGTTTTTACTGGAGGATGGTGGTGATCCTGATAAAGGAAGGTCCTGGTGGGAAAATGAGAGTAAGAACTAAGCTGAGAGGCCCCACAGGGGCCTTTCTACTTTGCAATTTTTTCTCCAAAATCACACCCAGAGGAGTCAGGCGTGTGTAACCCAGGGTGTCACCACCTCAAAAACATTTGTATTTTCTCAGAGTTGACAGAACAAGGGTAGAAATGTAATGTAGAATTGTGTTAAGTCATATTAAATTAGGGCAGTGTTCAGATCCTGGCATGGAGCTTTAGATAATAACAGTTTATTGATTTGTGAATTGTGTTCAGTCAGAATTAGTCTGTCAGCACAAAGCTGGGTTTTGCCAATGCGATTATTTTCAGCAACACAGCATTTGAATATCAATATCGATAACATTCAACCCCACGGGGAAATACAGACTCCTCACTAGAGTGTTACCCCTGCAATGGCCTCCCAAGGAGCCCAGCACCAAGCCCACATTTCACCATTCACAAACTGTATTCTCCATTGTCTTAGGCCATTCAGGCTGCTATAACAAAATACTGTAGGCTATGAGGCTTATGAACAATAGACATTTATTTCTCACCATTCTGGAGGCTGGAAGTCAAAAATCAAGGTGCCAGTTGATTTGGTGTCTGGTGAGAACCCATTTCCTGGTTCATAGATGGAGGTCTTCTCACTTGCCTTCCCATGGAGGAAGGGGAAAGGGAGCTTTCAAGCATCTCTTTTATAAGGTACTAATCCTATTCATGAGTATTCAGCCCTCATGACCTAAACATCTTCCAAAATCCCCACCTCCTAATGCCATCACATTGGAAATTAGGTTTCAATGTGAATTGGGTGGGGGGTGGGGGACACATTGAGTCTATAGGATCTCCAATCTGCTTTCACCATTATACGAAAAGTAGCAAGAAACCTATAAGCAGTAGGATTTGGAAAAGCCTAAATGAGGCCAGTTCCTCAAACATTACTCTTCCCTTAATCCAACCCTTGATTCATTCATTGGTGGTGCACGTATTCTATTTCAACTGTTTACTGCAGTTCAATTCTGTCACTAACTACCTGCAGTTAGAACAGACCCCACAAGTTTAGCGTTCAGTCCACCATAAGATGGTCTTCACTTCAGATGTCCATTGGACTTTGGAGTGTCTCAAGCCACCTGTGCTTTTGACTGATGGTGACAAATTTGGGGGTTCTCATGCCCCCTCAGATTTGAAAATTTGTTAGAATGACTCGCAGAACTAAGGAAAGCATTATACCATGATTATATTTTGTTATAAAGAATACAGATCCCAACCAGCCAAATGAAGAGACACGAAGGACAAGATGTGAGAGGGTTCCAAATGCAAAGCTTCTGTACCCTCTTCCTGTGGAATCGAGGCACTTTACCCTCCCAGTATATCAATGCGCTGACCAACCAGAAGTTCCGCTGAGCTCTGGTGCCCAGACTTGAGTGAGGTTTCATGAAGTCAAGAGGATTGATTGAAATCAATCTTCAATCCCCTGTTGCTTAGAGATCAGACTGGCTCAAAGTCCAACTCTCTAATCATATGGTTAGCCTTTCTGGTGACCAACCCACATCCTGACATCCTGCCACTACCAGAGAGCCTACCTTGAGTCATCCCATCAACATAAACTCAGGGGTGATAGGAGGAAAAACTCATGAATAACAAAGACACTCCTGTCATTTGGGAAATTCCAAGAGCTTTAGAAGCTCTATGCCAGGAACCCAGACAAAGACAGGACAAATTCTTTATTATATAACACATATGTGCTGCTTTTGGAGCATAAAAATAGCTCAGGAGGTAAGCCCTCGGGCCTTTGAGTCTGTCCTTTCCCTTTCAAGAGGAGATGTTGAAAAAACTAGTTACCTTTGTTTTTTGTTTCTAATTTCTTTTTCCTTTCTGGATCAGTATTTCTTTTCCTGATACCCTAACACAGTGATCCTGGATCACTGAAATTTTGCCCGGCCAAAATACCACACTAGGACCTCCCTTCGCCCCTGGCCCCAACCTCCTGAACATAAACACATCTCAATATTAACCACTAACTATTGTTTCAGTGACATTATAAGCCCACAGAAATTTTAAAATACAATACTCATTTTGTATTCCTTACAGCCAGCACCTATTAAACTGCCAAGAACTTATCTGGTGCTCAATAAATACTTGTTCAATTTAATTAGCTGGTTAATCTGAATATTAGCTATAACGTATCCAATTCAAAAAACCACAAACATTTAATGAGCACAAACTGTAAACCAAGCTCTTGAGAAATGAAGTAACTGTGAATAAAACATAGTCTCTAGTCCCAAGGAGCTGACAATGGCATGGGGAAGACAAAAAACTAAAATAATTATTTCATTATAAAATTTAAATTCTATAATAGAAGTAATAGCAAAGTACTGTAGGAACCTTTGTAATGATTATGTTTGAGTTGCAATGTGTGTTGTGGGAATAGGAGGTTAAGAAAGCAAAGGATGGAATTCACAGAAGACAAGGTATCAGAGCTATCCTGAATGAAGGAGTTAGACACCAGTAGAGGAGCCTAAGTAAGTTTCAGGCAAAGTAAAACTGTGTGGAAAAAAGGATGGGGGGGATGCCTGGGTGGCTCAGTGGGTAAGCGTCTGCCTTTGGCTCAAGGCGTGATCCTGGAGTCCCGGGATCGAGTCCCACATCGGGCTCCCTGCATGGAGCCTGCCTCTCTCTCTGCCTATGTCTCTGCCTCTCTTTCTGTGTGTCTCTTATGAATAAATAAATAAAATCTTAAAAAAAAAAAGAAAAAAAAGATGGGACTACAAAGAGGACATACAGAGTCATTTTAGGATGGTTAGATTCTTCTTATGAAACTGGGGTGATAGGTGTGTTTTTTATGCATTTGTCAAAACCCATAAAGCTTTACATCACAAAAAGTGAACTTCAATGTATGCAGATTTTTTTTTTAAGTCAACCAGGGGATGGGGAGATGCTAGGATGTAACACAGACTGTGACAAAAGAACTGAAATGTTTTACAAATGTGTGAAGGGCGTTGGGGAAAAGAAGCACTGATCTAAGTAACTTTGGAAAATGTAAGGCTAAAGACAAATGGAAGTCTACATAAATGTTGTACTCCAGTTGGTTAAGTTGTTTCTCACAGGGTTCCAGGTTAAAAATTCTGAAACTATTTTACTTGGAAATGAACCAATAAGAAATGAACCAATAAGAAAATAGATGGTGGTTGATTGGAGCCAGGTTTATTGCTATCGGCAAGGGGAATTAAAGATAAGCAGGAAGGAAAAGCTAGAATAAGCCAAGGGGTGCTGGATTGGAGTCAGAGGCATTAGCATGGACTCACTGTTAGCTTGATATAGACACAGATGGACAGATGACATTATAGTTATGTGCATGGACATGAATTAGTATACACACACATATATTTCCTAGTTGTTTCAGTTGGTAGGGTCTAAAAAACAATGACATCCCAGTAGCAATGAGGACACCAAGTGTCCATACCTTGGTTTCCAACACTATTCCCCAAAAGAGGAATTAGGGCTCTTTGGAGTTATGGCTGATTCTAGGGCTGGGGCAAGATGAGTCCAGAATATCTTGCAGTGCCAAACAGTAAAAAAGTATTCCAAAAACAAAAGGATAGGGACATATACAAAGAATGTAGGAGTCAATCTTAGATCCTCAATGGTCAAAGCTGTAACAATTTGAGACATAAAATAGTTTGGTATTGGATGATAACCCAAAGTATACAATAAACACCTATGAGTCCATACTTATATATAAATAAGTGACCAGATGATACTTGTGGAACAAGCCTTCCTTACAGAATAATCCCAAATAATTTACATAAGTACCCCCCTAGCAGGAGATAAAGCTTAATATCTCTCTCTGTCTCTCTTTCTCTCTCTCTCTCTCTCTCTCTCTCTCTCTCTCGCTCACACACACACACACACACACACACACACACCTTGAGTGTAGGACATACTTAGTGACTTCCATCTAAAGAAAAAACTATATAAAGGAGAAGAAATAAAAGTAACTTTACAGTAAAGAAATCCAAACCTGGCAAACACTTTCTTAACCAGATGATCAAGGTTAATATCAGAGATGAGTCATGTTAGTAATATATACATATCATGCCATGTGATAGAATGGCACTTTACCTCTGCAGTCTTCTTCCAGAAAACCCATAACCCCACCCTAACCATGAGAAGAACATAAGACAAACCCAAACCGAGACAAGGCTACAAAATACCCAGGACTATACTTCAATACCATCAAGGTTATCAGAACCAAGGAAAGACTTAAAAAACTGTCCCAGACCAGAGGAAGACCAAGAAGGGAATGGCATGTAAGACAACATGGTATATCCTGGATGGAATCTTATGGAAAGAAAAGAGTACATTGGTGAAAAAAAAACACTGAAACTCAAGCAAAGTCTAAAGCTTAGTTCATTTCTCAGTCATGAGAAATGTACCATGGCAACGATAAAGGTTAACTGTAGTGGAAACTGGGTAGGGAGTTTGTGGGAATTATCCCATAAACTGGGATAATCCCATATTTTTTAAAAGATTTTATTTATTCATTTGAGAGAGAGAGACAGAGAAAGAGAGAGAGAGAGAGCAAGAGCAAGAGCTGCGGGAGAGGCAGAGGAGAGGGAGAAGCAGACTCTCTGCTGAGCAGGGAGTCCAAAGCAGGACTTGATTCCAGGACCTGGGATCATGACCTGAGAGCTGAGGGCAGATGCTTAGGCAGATGCTTAGATGCTTGGGAATTATCCAACCTAGCACTGCACCTTTTCTGTAAACCTAAAACTGTTCTAAAACAAACAAACAAAAAAGATTATTTTTTAAGTGTAGGATAAGTTGGAAATACTAAGAAATATGGCATATGGCATAGAGAGTCTGGTGATGCACATGATGAGGGGAATAGGGTAAGGGGACAGACCACGAGCGTGGCTCCAGCCTGCTGAGTGAAGAGTGCCTGCAGTAGAGCCAGCTGAAAACACATGTCCTCGGCCAGAATGACCTCTAGAGCTGAGCTCAGGAGAGGCTAGGACTGAGCAGAAAGCCGTGGCGGGTAACACACACCAAGCGCTCTCTGATGTAGTCATGGCCAAAATGTCCTGAAATGGTCAGGTCTTCCCTATTCCATATTCGGTTTGAAAATCATTTCAAACATGACTATTTCTTTCAATACAAAGCCCTTTTTAAAAGTGGTGGAGCCCAGGGCCTGATCCCGCAGTCCTGGGATCGAGTCCCGCACGGGGCTTCCCTCGTGGAGCCTGCTTCTCCCTCTGCCTATGTTTCTGCCTCTCTCTGTGTGTGCCTCTCATGAATAAATAAAGAAAATCTTTAAAAAATAAAAGTGATTATGTTACATACAAAAAATAGAAGGTTTCCATCCATCTCTAGTTTCAGTCTTGAAATTAGAATTTGCTCCTTCAAGTCCAACATCAAATTGACAACATCAGCTATGAGTGTTATAATCTTGTAATTGATCCTAAAGAATGGCTGAACAAAGTTCTAACATGGTGCTGAGGAAGACAGGGACTGACAGGTGGTAAGACCAGGTACAGAGTCAGGTTTCAGAACTGATTGGCAGCAGTGCTGGGGGGCTGAGTCAATTAAGCATCTGCCCTCAGCTCTCAGGTCATGATCCCAGGTCCTGGAATCAAGTCCTGCTTTGGACTCCCTGCTCAGCAGAGAGTCTGCCTCTCCCTCTCCTCTGCCTCTCCCACAGCTCTTGCTCTCTCTCTTTCTCTGTCTCTCTCTCTCAAATGAATAAATAAAATCTTTAAAAAAAAAATAGTGCCTAGGCATAGCAGCCCACAATAGGGTCATTGTGAGAATTGAATGAAAGATTGGGGCACCTGGATGATAGTGGACTCTTGATTTCAGCTCAGGTCCTGATCTCAGGGTCCTGGGATCAAGCTCCACATTGGGCTCCACACTCAGTACAAAGTCAGCTCGAGATTCAATCTCTCCCTCTGCCTTCCCCCTGCTAGCTCTCTCCTCCTCTCTAAAATAAATAAATAAATCTAGAGAAAAGAAAGAAAGAAAGAAAGAAAGAAAGAAAGAAAGAAAGAAAGAAAGAAAGAAAGAAAGACAATGCCTGGCACATAGTAAGTCCTTGAATAAATGTTACCTTGTAGCAGTAGCCAAGCCAGACAGTAACAGTAAAGGGTAATGTTTACCTACTTAGTTTCATGTATATCATGATTCTAGCTCATACTGGCAACTTTCTCAAATTATTGTAGAAATGTTTACAGTTACATACTCACTCATCAACTTGCCAAGACTGTATAATATTTTGCAGTAAATGAGTAATAAAACATTGAATCAATTCATTTTGTCACCAGTTTACAACTTAAGGAAAAAGGCTGACTTAAAAGAAAGGGAGGAAGAAGTGAGTTGGTTATTTCTTTTTATTTATTGTTTTTTTCAGATGGCATTTTTAAAGTCACATTTGGAGAGGAAAAGTCAGTCTCCTAGCTGTGATTTTCCCCATCTTTGTAAAAAAACATGGCTTTCCTAACACCTACAAGGACTCCCAAAGGAAGCTGAGGCGATACTCATTGTGATGTCACAGGCTTCCTGCAGAAACGTGATGAACGTGGCAGGCCAAACAGAAAGGAATAGGCGAGATTACAAGGTCTGTAAAACATCGGCAAAAACAAGATCCATCTATTTAAAGGATGACATTTGATGGAAGCACAATGGAATTCGCTCTCTTTGTAACAAAAATTTAAGGGCAGTTACCTTGCAAGAAAAGAAAGAAAATGTAATTAATTAATGCCAGTGGTTTTGTCCATAATGAAGAAGACACAATGTGCCACCATTCACCTCATTTGCATTTGATTCTGAAGACACTTCTCATGCAAATACACCATTTTATTTTAGGTTATTAGTTGGGTGATGGATTGAAACCAGGAATCTTGAACATAGCAGAGAACATTTTCTTCTGGTCCCTTTTACTTGGAACTAGCTAGCATGTATGCAGTTTGGTGTCCTGCATATTGTGGGCAGCTAAGAACTGTTGATAATTTTGACCTTGAGATGAGTGACTAGAAGAGAAAGTAATTGTAAATCTTTCTTTTTTCCAAAGATTTTATTTATTTATTCATGAGAGACACAGAGAGAGAGAGAGAGAGAGAGGCAGAGACACAGGCAGAGGGAGAAGCAGGCTCCATGCAGGAAGCCTGACATGAGACTCCATCCCAGGTCTCCAGGATCACACCCTGGGCTGAAGGCAGCACCAAACCACTGAGCCACCTGGGCTGCCCAGCAATTGTAAATCTTGAGTGTCAACAAATACTTTTATTTTTTTATATTTTATTTATTTATTTGACAGAGAAAGAGAATACAAGCAAGGGGAGCAACAGAGGGAGAAGCAGACTCCCCATTGAGCAGGGATCCTGATGCAGAGCTGGATCCCAGGACCCCGTGATCATGACTTGAGCCAAAGACAGGCACCTAACCAGCTGAGCCATGTAGGAACCCCCAGCAAATACTTTTAAGTATTAGAATGGATGTCAGAGACTGAGGAAAAGTTAGAGCAGGAATTAAAGGCCACTTCATATCTGTAAAGTTGTGGGTACCTGCATCTCAGGTTCAAGTGGGAATATATTGGCAGGGCCTCCCCCTAAACTTATGCCAAATGTTAACTCTCATCCTCAGCACATGGCCTGAAAAGATATGACTTCAATAAACAGTCCTCTTTGTGATATTAGTCCCCTTTGTAAATAATTAGCAAATACCCTTTAGTGGCTGCTATAGGGGAAATAAAATTTCTCCTCTACTTTGTAGGGTCTCTGGCTGGATCCAAGAATTAAAATGGCATTAGACAGATTTAAAAAAAAAAAAAGACAGATTAACAGAACAAAAGCAGACAAATTCCATTTAGTAAAATTTTTTAAAGATTTTATTCATTTGAGAGAGAGATAGAGCAGAGCAGGGGGAGGGGCAGAGGGAGAAGGAGAAGCAGACTCTCCACCGAGTAAGTAGGGTGGGTAGGAGGGGTGGGGTGGGAGGGTGGAGAAGCCTGATACCAGGACCCCCAGGATCATGACTTGAGCCAAAGGCAAATGCTTAACCTACTGAGCCACCCAGGTGCCCCACTATTTAGTAATTTTTATACACATGGGAGACTTCATAAGAATATTAAAGACCCAAAGAGGCAGTTAGGCCCAAAGCTTATATATTAGGCTGGACAAAGCGTACTAAATTGTGAAAACATAACAGAATAAAGAGATTTGGGCTAGCACAGTTGAGTGTGGAAAAGTAGCTAGGAACGCAAGGGTTAGTTTAACAAGTCGTATTTGCACAGATTTCTCTCAGATTCCCCGTCTCTGGTGATAAGAATATTTCTTTCCTCCTGGCACAGAGATGGTACCTTTCCCAGGGGAGTTTTGTCCCCTGCCTTCAAGAAAAAAAGGAAGGTCAGAGTGTCCTTCTTACAACTGCTACTCTTCGAATGCCTTTAATTTAAAATAACCAATATGCCAAAGGGCACCTGAGTGGCTCAGACGGTTAAGGGTCTAACTTTGGCTCAGGTCATGATCTCAGGGTCCTGTGTCAGACTCTGCTTCTCCCTCTTCCTCTGCCCCTCCCTCTGCTCTTCATGCTCTCTCTCTCTCTCTCTCTCTCTCTCTAATAACTAAATAAAATCTTAAAAAAAATAATCAATATGCCCAAATGGCATTTGGGTGCAGGGGGGCATATTCTGATAGCCTATCCTGCCTTCATGCACTTGGGGTAGAACCCAAATCAAAGACAATAAAACAGTAAGAATTGACTTGTGACATAGCAACTCTTATTCTATTTTACCAATGAAGACATTGAGATACAAAAAAACTGACTTGCCCAAAAGCACACAGAACCACAATTTGAACCCAACTTCCTTTGACTTTAGAGCAGTTCTTCACACCCTTGAATGCCTGCCTCTTTCTGAAGGGGCTGGCAAGTCCTTAGAAGAGATGCTCCCCACCATCCACAAAACCTCCAGGGCAATGAAGGAGGGGTGAATTTGGGAAAGGAAAAGGATGTCAGAAGCCATTCAGAACCCTCTCCATGACCCCCTTCTCCACCAATGCAATCAATATGATCCCCATGAGACCCAAGACCTCGGATCCCAAAGATACATGGTTATAGTTCTGGGGCTGCCAAGGCTACTGCAGAGGTCGGCGGGCAAGATGGTATTTCACATTCAGATAATCATTGTAATACATAAATTTCATTAAGAATTCTGCTCAAACCATATTTTTATCTGTTTACAAAAGTAATACACATTCATTATAATAAGCCAGAAAACATAAATAAAAAGAAAAAAATAAGTCACTTAAATACCACTACCAAGCACAACTACATTTACCAGTGTGAGGCATTAATTTGTTTTGTGTTATGTAAATACATACATTAATGCCCCCCCCACCCCCAAAAAAGAACATAATCCTGTTCTTGCTATTTTATAACCTGCTTGTCAGGTGCTATTTCATCCACCGTTTCCCAAAGCACATGTTTTCCCCCCTGAGTTCCATGATAGCTCATTTGCTAGGGAAAGGCATGCTACCCTCTGTGAGTATGTTCAAACTTCCTTAAGCAGTTTCTAATTCTGAGATGTCAGGTAGTTTCTAGCTTCTTACTCCCAGGATGATTTCTGTACAAACAGATTTAGCCCAATCATGATTATCTCCCTAGAATAAATTTCTAGATATAACTGCTAGACCACATTACTTCTTTGTATTTTTAAGGCTTTTAATAAATACTGCCAGAATGACCTCCACAGAGGATGCACTTATTTATACTCCCACCTGCAATGTGTGAGAATGCTTTCCTCAAAACAAGTAAGAAAAGCACCTCAATTATTGAATGCAAACAGCTCTGTTAATGCAGTTTCACAATCAAAATGTAACTAGATTATAACAAGGACAGGCTCCTTCTGTCCTCTCTTAGAGAGCCTGTCCGCTTCCCAAAATTCCCCATTCTCCTTCTACCTTCCTGTTGTCAAGAGAGCAGCCCTAATTCTACCACTGATTTATCTAGGAAACAATGGTGCCCACTCCCCATATAGCCTGGGATACAGTTGAGGTAATTTAATTTATTGGCTAGATTTTATCTAACTTTGTAAATTCTTATCCTTTTAAAGACGTGATTGCTTTCTGGGTTGCTGACTCAAGGGAACATTCCTTTGAAGGTGAAGGATCTATTAACATATAAAAGAACAGTACACCTGGGCAAATCACCCATCAGCTCAGATAATCTGTCTTCCTGGAAAACTACTTAACACTATATAAAAGTTCACTTCTCAAATCCCAACAGGTTTGACCTCTTTGGGTTCCTCCAGTGATAAGAAAGGCTCATTGATCCTGAAAACCTAAAGAGCCCAGGATCATAGTAAGGAAAGATTGGAAGCTACTGATAAAGTAAGTAGTTATTGGAGTTCAGAATCAATTCAGTTCAGTCTGTTCAAGAAAAGCTAATTTATGGCAGAAAACCATGATTAATTTTAGAATAAACAATGTAATGACTCAAGTGAGTTATTAGTTACTGGAGAGAAGAAGCACATTTAGTAGAACACGACTTACTCAGACATGTAATTCTTTCCTTAGCTCAGTAAAGTTAAGTGTGGCAAAAATGCCAGAAACAGCTTTGCAATTGGAATATGCAATTTAAAATAAGTAAAGATTACTCCCAGGTAGTTTATTGCTTTAACTACATTGAGGCATGTCCCTGTAGCAGACAGTATAATGACTCTCATTTCATTTTTGGTGTGTGCCAAATATCTTCAGTTAGTTTTGCTTTATTGGCTTCATGCAATTTATTGCTGCACTAGAATGTGATTGTAATGCAACTAGTATTTTAGTTTTATCTTCCACTGGTAATTTTTCTTCTTTATGGTGACTATACTGTCTGCATTAATACAAGCCACAGAAATTATACAGTGTGCAAACTTGTTTTCCGGCAGCTCCCTTTCTCATGAAGAGCAGCACCATAACAGCCAACTCCCATAATATGGTGATAACCAAGAATTTGCCAGAGGAGAAGCAACAACATGTATAACAGCATTTACAACTCCATAAAGTGATTTATTCTACTAAGAACTACTAGAAAGCCAATTTTCCCATGGATTCAAAAAAGAGGTGAAATGTTCTTTAAGATTGTCTAAGTATTCTTCCAATAAATTCCTGGAATGCAAACCTAGTGCCAAAGGTGTCAGCATTGGGCGAAGACTAGAATCTCTCAGATATTCTTCAAAAACATGTTTTCTTAGACTGCTTTGCATTTATTGATCTGGCCAACTTCACACACTGTAATCTACTAGATAATTATTTAACTATTTCCAATTTCCTGAAACTTGGCTAAACAATGTGCTAAATAGGATTTTACCTAGAGTTAGACCAGATCAATAATATATATCATCATATTAAGGGTGGTTTTCTACGAAAGGAAGAAAGAGGACTGGGATGTTCCAGTCCTGAGAACTCCTTATTCTAGGCAGGCTTCTTTGCAGAGCTGTATAAGAAACTAAATTAAGTCAGATTAGTCATTTAGCCCCGCTGAAAATGTATCTCTCAACCATGTTCTTTCATCCTGCCTAAATTTTGTTGTAATTTATCCCATAAACTAAGGTATGTATTTTTAAGAGTCCCCTGTTAAAATCCAGATTTCCCGGTAGTGGTAGCACAGCAAACTATTACCAGCAATACTGCTTCTTTTTTTTTTTTTTTCAGTTTTATTTTTTAAAGATATTTATTTATTATTTATTATTTATTTATTTATTTATTTGACATAGAGAGAGCTCAAGCAGGGTGAGCAACAGGCAGAGGGAGAGGGAGAAGCAGGTTCCCCCCATTAGCAGGGACCCTGACGCAGGACTTGATCCCAGGACCCCAGGATCACAACCTGAGCTGAAGGCAGATGGTCAATTGACTGAGTGACCCAGGCATACCCGTCATTACTTCTTAATAAGATGAGTTTATCAGTTGATACACAAACACAGAGGAGCCATGATGGAATATCATATGGGATGGTTATATTTTGGTGGGGGGAGGGGGTAAATCCAAAACATAAATTCTGCACACAGTAATCTCAGGTAGCACAGTGCAGTGGGGGTCCAGAAGCAGCCAGTAAACAGCCCAGAATAGTGGGTTCCAGTGGACGGGAGTGCTAGGAAATCACAGGAGGGCACAGAAAGGGAAAATACAAATGAATTGTGGTAAAAAATAATGACAAGTGTCAGTGAATATGTGGAGAAACTGAAACCTCCACGCACTGCTGGTGGGAATGTAAATTGGTACAGCCGTTGTAGAAAACAATCTGGCAGTTCCTCAAAAGGACCCAGCAAAGCCATTCTCAAATACATATCCAAGAGAATTGAAAACATATGTCCACACATAAGCTTCTACATGAATATTCATAGAAATGCATTTACAATAGCTGAAAAGTAGAAACAACCCAAATACTCATCAATACTAATGAACAGATAAACAAAATGTGGTATATCCATTCAACAGAATGTTATTTAACAAGAAGGAATGAAGTACTGACACCTGCTACAACACAGATGAACCTAGAAATATTATGTTCAGGAAAAGAAACCAGTTACCAAAGACCATAGATGATTACACTGATAGGAAAAGTCCAGAATAGGCAAAACTATAGAGACGGAAAGTAGATTAATAGCTGCCTAGAGCTGGAGTTAGGGGAAGTAGGGTATAACCACTAATGGGCATGGAGTTTCTTTTGGGGAGATGAAAGTATTTCACAATTGGATTGTAATGATGGTTGTACAACCTTATGAATATACTAGTGAACATTGAATTTTGCACTTAAATAAATAAAATGGTTTGTATGTCAATAAAACTATTAAAGGGTTCCTGGGTGGCTCAGTTGGTTAAGGGTCTGACTCTTGGTTTTGGCTCAGGTCATGATCTCAGGGTCATGTGATCAAGCCCCTGGATGGGCTCTGCACTAAGCACAGAATCTACTGGAGATTCTCTCCCTCTCCCTCTCTCTCTGTTTTTGCTCCTTCCTCTGCTCACACTTGCTCACTCACTCTCTTTCTCAAATAAATAAATAAATAAAATATTTAAAAATAAATAAATGAATGAATAAACAAATAAATGTATTTAAAATATTAATTGTACCTGGACTTGACTCAGATTCCTCTTTCAGTCTTATTACCTATATTTCTAATTAGCTTCAAACTAATATATTCTCAAAGAGTGTAAAAATGGATAGCCTAAAACTTAAAAGGTAAAGAATGTAAAACCAAAAATGAAGTATTCAAATGGATTTGAATCTGAGCTCCATGACTGCTTGGATCCCTGAGGCAGAATTCGCCTAGACCATAGCTGTTGGTTCTTGCCCTGACCAAGCATCAAGTACCAGCCTCCCAACCTAATTACCCTTCTGTCTTGTTGTGAGTAAACACCTATGTCTTCAAATAAGTTCCAGATTTTAAGTTTTCATAAATAAAACTCTGGGGTCCAAAGGATTTTTTTAAAAAAAGATCATTCACTAGGAAAAGATTAAACATATTCCTGATTGTCATCCAACACATCTGAGCCACCAGGAGAATGGTAATCTGACCTCTTAATATGAATGTCTGGGAAGAGAAAAATAAAAACTTGACAAAATTAGGGAACTGATATCAATTCCAACAATTGGAACACACAGGAAACTCCATAGAAATTCAAGTTCAAAGCCCCTCATAAATAATTTCATTTGCCAAAAATTTACTGTTAATGATATTTAGATTTAGCCTTAATGGATTTGGTGGCATGGTTGCTCATAACATGACTTCTGTGAGAAACATAGAAAACCAAGTACTTACTGATAACTGAGAGCTGATCTTTCTTTCTTTCTTTCTTTCTTTCTTTCTTTCTTTCTTTCTTCTTCTTTCTTTCTTTCTTCTTTCTTTCTTTCTTTTTTAAGTAGGCTCTATGCCCAGCATGGAACCCAACTCAGGGTTCAAACTCATGACCCTGAGATCAAGACCTGAGCTGAAATCAAGAGTCAGTTGACTGAGTCACCCAGGTGTCCCAAGAAAGAGTTAGTTTTTTGGAGCTTACATTCCAAAGATGACTCCTCTATGTTGTGTAGAAACCTGAATTCTCTATAGCTGAGTATAGAAAACTCCTCCACTCTGGCATATCTCATTGCTTTTATTTTTTATTTTATTTTATTTTATTTTATTTTATTTTATTTTATTTTAAAGATTTTATTTACTTATTCATGAGAGACACAGAGAGAGAGAGGCAGAGACACAGGCAGAGGGAGAAGCAGGCTCCATGCAGGGAGCCCGACATGGGACTCAATCAGGAGATTCCAGGATCACAGCCTCGGCTGAAGGCAGACATTCAACCGCTAAGCCACCCAGGCATCCCTCTCATTGCTTTTAAGACAAAGTGTAGACATTTACCCCAATCCTTACTGACAATTCTACACAAAATGACCCTTCAGATTATAGATCTCTCAGACCATAGAGTGTACCCCATCTTCAAAAGGAGCTTTCTGTCACCCGTTGAAGATTATAGACTCATTAACTTAAAGGAATTATGCTCAGAATTCCATACTGTTTTTCTTCTCAGTAAGCCTCTCAACCAAGCACCTTGCATGAAGAGAAAAAGGTTCTAGATACAACTAATCCACATGAACAACTCTACACTCTACTTCTTGTATATGATAAATCATCTTGAGGAGTTAGTTATGAACAATGTGAGACTTCATAACACATTTATTAATTAGTCTATCATCAGCCTTTGATTCTCTGGACAGGGACTATCTTTTCTCTAAACTTGATGATCTTGGCAAATATCCCAGATGACTAACATCACCCAAAGCTCATATCATGATACTATTGCCAGAATTAGAATGGCTAGGCATGATTGTAAGTAAAACAAAACTCAATTTTTAAACAGGATAAATCAGGGCTTTCTATATCCTACTTCATTTCAATTTGTACATATGAGGCAAGTTGGTCCTATTTCAGGTGAATGGGATACCTGCCCTCCCACCATAGTTAATAGGAAGATGGATGAATTACACAGGGGTGCAGCTTCACAACATGGATAGCCTTAAGGCCCAACTCAAATTGTTGGCTAATCACTGTCAAAAAAAAAAAAAGGCAGTTCAAATTTCAAATTCAACTATGCAGAAAGAAGGAAAGGAAAAAGAAAGAGAAAAAGAAAAAAAGACTGATTTGGGCGGAATCCATTGATGTTCAAATGGAAAATACTACAGAGCTTCATCCATCGAGTTACCGCATCCTGTAATCAAAGGCTATGATTTTTAGCTAATTCATCCTAGGGGGCCTATATGCTTTACCACATGGGTAAGGAGGCTTCAGCTGGGACTCCCTGCAGGTCACTGCATGCCCAGGAAGCCAACTAGAACCATGGCCTTCCAATTTTCCTTGCCACAATGTTCCCTTCCTGGTTCTGTGATGTGGAATTACAGGGCCTCAAATGAGAATTTCTCCAGGCTTCCAAGTATATTTCTAACTTCATTTTAAGGAAAATGCTTCTTGTCTACAGGTTCCCATGTGGCTTACCACCATGCAAACTTAAGATAACCCCTGCTGCTTCAGGACAAAAACCATAGGCTTTTCAATTTCTTTTCTGAATAGAAAGCCATCTTTGTTAACTGGGATCTAAAATACATATATACTGATTCCCTGGATAATAGTACAATAGATTCATCCTTGAAAGCTCATACATTGAAGCTAACTCTGTATGATCAATCAGAAAAGGAGACTGGTTGGTTGGTTGGTTGGTTGGTTGGTTGGTTGGTTGATTGCTTGGTTGGTTGTTTGTTTCTTATTTTATGGATATTGGAGAGCTCATAGAATCACCATGGATTAGAGAACCAGGTTTTAGTTTTGGCTTCCAGAAATAATTCCCAAACTGTACCTCAAAACTGAGTTGATGAGGAAATCATTGACAATGGCCCTGAGATCTGGACACTTCAATTGGCCCCTTGCCTCTTTAACATCCCTGCCTTCTTATAAGTTTGGGACTAAAGTTAAAGTCCAATGTGGATATAACCGATTGGCAGACCCTAAGTCCCATGCCCTGGCCCTAGTTTCAAAGAACACTGAAAAACCAAGTATAGAATATTTTTAGGGTCTATACAGGGTGATTTTTGCCCTAAACCAAGACTCAAAAAATAAGACATTCCCTAAACTAAGAATAGGATTCAGTTACTGCCTGATCATAATGAATGACAAATATCTACTACAACTACCATATTGGACCATATTTCCAAAAGTATCATTATAAAACAATTAGTGTTTAATAATGAGAATTTATGCAAAGAGCAAGTTAACTATTCTTTTATTTCATTTTATTTATTATTATTATTTTTTTACTATTCTTTTAGATCAATAATTTCAGTGGTTCAAAAACCTAACTATCCATCAAAATGATTGGGGAAACCTTTGTTCAGATTTCACAGAAGGAGATTCTAAGTTAATAGGTCAGAGTCTGGGGCCTGGAATCTATATATTTTTTAAAGGTTTTATTTATTTATTTACTAGAGAGACAGAGAGAGTGTAAGCAGGGGAAGAGCAAAGGGTAAGAGATAAGGAGATTCATGTTCAGCACAGAGCCTGACTCTGGGCTTAGTCTCACAACCCTGAGATTATAACCCAAGTCAAGAGTCAATTGGTTTGGGCAGCCCAGGTGGCTCAGCGATTTAGTGCTGCCTTCAGCCTGAGCTGTGATCCTGGAGACCCAGGATTGAGTACCACATCAGGTTCCCTGCATGGAGCCTGTTTCTCCCTCTGCTTCTCCCTCTGCCTGTGTCTCTGCCTCTCTCTCTTGTGCTCTGTGTCTCTCATGAATAAATAAATAAATAAATAAATAAATAAATAAATAAATAAATAAATAAATAATCTTTAAAAAAAAAGAGTCAATTGGTTAACCAACTGAGTCACCCAAGAGCCCCTGGAATTTATACTTTTTATAAATTCTTCTGGTAATTCAAATACAATCTTCAATGATTTGGAAACTACTTGTTGAAATCTGTCCTTATTCTTAGTTCAGAGAAAACAAACCTGGGTCTGCGTTAGTTTTACTCCTAAAGTCCAAGAAGTAGCCATATAAAGAATCCTCATATTTTATAGTTATTATGGAAGACCCTAAAATTAATAGGTAATAATTAAGTGTGGTTTATCTGTATGATGAACTCTTGCACAGAAATTTAAAATGTTCATTACTAAGAGTATTTGATGGCATGGGAAAATACCCATTATACAATATCAAAAGAATAAAGCATAACATTCGATATTATGTTGTGTGTGTGCAACATGCGTAACATGCTCTCAACCATGTAAAATAAACGTACACGTAAGTGGCAAAAGTAAGCTTTAATGTGTATACGATACACCTCCCTTCTTCATCCACTAATGAAAAAAAGGCCAGAAACACTAGGAGAGTTTAAGCACAGAAGCTAAATCTGCAAATATAATAAAAATCCAGGAGAAAGAGAAATAAAAAGAAAGGCTTCAGTTACAAAAGAGAAAAGCTGTCTTTCAAGAGGTGGTTAAGTTTAGAAGAGAAAGCACGTTGACCAGGGATGGGATTTCTCAGCCTCAGCATGACTGACATTGAGGAGCTGTGGGGAGCTGTTCTGTGTGTTCTTAGCCTCCATGTGCCGGATGTCAGTAGCATCCTGCCCCTCCTCCCCAGTTCTGACAACCAAAAATGTCTCCTGACATTGCCAAATGTCCCCTCAGGGGCAAAATCACCCCTAGTTGAGAGCCACTGCCCTGGAAGTAGCTGAGAGCCAACTGGGGAAACTAAGTAGGAAAACCTGAGAACAGAACCAACTCTGAGCAAGCAGGACTGAGAAAAGGAGGAGGGAATAATAGTGTGGGTCATGTTGTTTGTGCCCAGAAAAAGCCTTCCTGAGGCCAGATTCAACTAGAGCCTCTCCAGAAGTTTATAAATCTCTCTCTCTCTCTCTCTCTCTCTCTCTCTCTCTCTCTCACACACACACACACACACACACACACACTTTGTTTTTGGGTTAAGGTAGTTTAGACTGAATTTTTTGCTGTTTGCATAATCACCCTCTTTAATGCCCTAAAACTTTTTCACAAGAATCAGGCTTAGTGAAGAAATTGGAAAAAAGAATCAGAATGTCTAAAAACATCTTCAACTGGTTGGAGGAATAGATCAACTTTACCTAGGGTTCCAGGTGGCAAATGGTCACCTGAGAGAAATAAAAATCCCAAGCTGGCACAATTTGCAGGAGTGGAATTCTAGTTCACAGCCACCGACAGGGTGCAGGAACTGCATGCTGGGAGTTTAATATATACACTAGCTTGGAACAGTGAAACTGGAAGGGCAAACATGGAATCATCTGGATAGGACACTTCTGAAGACCAAGGTCATGAGTCACCCAAAGAAAATACATTCCCATTCCAGATGGGCTCTCATTTAAAAATTCTTTAATGGATTGAGATCCTATGTTGGTAGATAAAGGATTTCAAAGTAAGTTGGGAGTCAGCCTCCCATACAGAGACTTTGAAGGAAGTGATTAACAACTAGCTAGGGCTGGGACACCTGGGTGGTTCAGCGGTTGAGCATCTGCCTTCAGCTTAAAGCATGATCCTGGAGTTCCAGGATCCAGTCCCACATCAGGCTCCCAGCAAGGAGCCTGCTTCTCCCTCTGCCTGTGTCTCTGTCTTCTGTGTCTCTCATGAATAAATAAATAATCTTAAAAAAGAAAAGAACTAGTTAGGAGTTAGGGTGAGAACTAGTTAGGGTGTTAAATTTCTCACCCACATCGAGGAGAGGACTTGGAGATTGGTGGATTTCTCTGGAGTGTTGTTAATGCTCTGATGAGGAGAGAGAGGAGGGATGTCAGACAACACGGGCTAGTGTCTGACTCCCACCTGAAATCTAATGTGCACAAAGCAGTCTGGTAAGCCATGGACAGACAGGCCAGAGGAAAGACAGATACTCTGAGTTCAGCCTGTTTTCCCAAATGTGCAGGGATAAAAATGCATATGTGTTTCCCATAGACTGAATGTGGGCCAGATAGAAGAGTTGACATAGGTTCACAGCAAGGTGTAAACAGACTTCATCAGAGAGAAACTGAAGGTACCACCAGACCCTAGGAGCTGTGAAAAAAAAAAAAAAAAACATGAGACAGCTGAAGGCATGTGCAACCACCCAGATGAAGGGAACATTAGACAAATGGGAAAGGAAGTCTCAGAAGAATCCACAAACATACTCAAGAGAAACAAGTCAACTTTAAACACTTGCCAGGCTCAGTTAGCACTGAGCCATCTAATTGCAGTACCACTTGCTTAGGAATGTGTGCCTCCCCTCATCTTTCCTCCAGTCTCAGGGGATCAGAAACCATCCTCAGAAAAGAACTGAGGAAAGAAAGAAAAAAGGAAGGAAGGAAGGAAGGAAGGAAGGAAGGAAGGAAGGAAGGAAGAAGGGAGGGAGGGTGGGAGTGACCAAAGAAGGGAGAAATAATTCAGCTATGCCCCCTCTCCAGAATAACCTGCTGCAAGAGAGAGGTAAAGTCTTGGCCTTTTAAACATGGAGTATCACATGGGACTGGATATGAGACTGTGTTTTCAATGTAAAGTGACTGTAGAAGTTTCTGTTTCCTAAATATGCCAAAAAGGCATGGGGCCTGAACAAATTTACAGCCAAGGGGAGTTGAAGACTAGTCCAACCAAAAAAATTTTAATAGGTGGCAGAAATAAAAGTAAACTTCAGGGCACTTGGCTGGCTCATTCAGTGAGGAATGTAACTCTTGATCTTGGGGTTGAGTTTGAGCCCCACGTTGGGTGTAGAGATCACTTAAAAATAAAATCTTAAAAAAAAAGCAGTAAAATTAGCTTCCTATTACATACTTTTTCAAAGTACCAGTTTATCTTTACAATTCATATAAAGAAACTAAGCCTCATGAGAGAGAGACAAGAAAGGCATTCGACAACTTGCCGAATGTAGGTCCTTAAGAAATTTAGATAATGAATCAATCTTTAAAAACAAATCCTTAAAATAACTTTTAATTTTTAAATATAAAGGAATAGAATTTATTAGTTAAGACTGAATATTTATTTAAAAAGAACAGGAACAGGGGTGCCTGGCTGGCTTAGTCAGTAGAGTATGCAGCTCTTGATCTCAGGGTTGTGAGTTTGAGCCCTAAGCTGAGAGTAGAGTTTATTTAAAAAGAAAGAAAGAAAGAAAGAAAGAAAGAAAGAAAGAAAGAAAGAAAGAAAGAAAGAAAGAAAGAAAGAAAGAAAAGAAGAAAAGAAGAAGAATAGGAACACTTGAAAAAAAAACCTAGCTAAATACAAGTTTGAAGATGAAAAATATAGTCCATGAAATAATAATCAGAGGGTTGATCGAATGGCAGACACTGGGGAAAAGAAGTTGAGTGAACTGGAAGATAAATCTTAGGAAATCATCCAGAGCTTCTCTGAGCAAAGTTTCTGCTGTCCCATCACCAGTGGGTTTTCTTAGGAGCTATTCCTTCACCTATTTTTCCTCCCATTCCTACCAGTTCAGATCAGCCAGGTCCTGCAACTGGGAGGAGTAGCGTGCTATTTCCTCTGAAAGCAAGGACTATATTTCCTCATTTGGGCTACTCCGTGACCTGACCATAACTCGTGGCTGTAATGAGCAGCAAGACCTTAAGGAAGGCAAGAATCATCTTGTGAAGTTTTATACTTTTCAGGCAGGAAAAGGCTGTTTTCCTCCCACAGAGGAGACATTCTGCTTTTGCCAGCCCAGAGTTATGGGAGAATCTGGGGAGCCCAAGATTCTCAGGGCTGTCTATTCAATTGTCCTAAGGCCCGAACTCAGAGTCCTCTCCTATCCGGGCCCTGCCTTTGGCGTTAGGAGACCTGGTGGGGTTTTGCTTTCACTGTCCTTTATAGCTCTGCTATCCTCACAATTTGTGCCTGAGCCTGGGTATTAGCACCACCTGCCCTCTAACTGCAGGAGATGAATTGCTTTAAAAACTGCCTTGAATATTCCTCAGCCATTAGAAACGACAAATACCCAACATTTGCTTCAACATGGATGGAACTGGAGGGTATTATGCTGAGTGAAATAAGTCAATCGGAGAAGGACAAACATTATATGGTCTCATTCATTTGGGGAATATAAAAAATAGTGAAAGAGAATAAAGGGGAAAGGATTAAAAATGGGTGGGAAATATCAGAAAGGGAGACAGAACATGAGAGACTCCTAACTCTAGGAAATGAACTAGGGGTGGTGGAAGAGGAGGTGGGTGGGGGGTGGGGGTGACTGGGTGAAGGGCACTGAGGGGGGCACTTGATGGGATAAGCACTGGGTGTTATTCTATATGTTGGCAAATTGGACACCAATAAAGTATAAATTTATAAAAAAATAATAAAATAAAAAAAGGATGAATAGCACACAATTTTTTAAAATTAAAAAAAAAAACTGCCTTGGGGACCTTCACCCTGTGCCTGAGTTGACAGCTGAATTGAGCCGCTTTTTCTATTTTCAGAGCTTCTGTATCAGTCAGTTTGATCAGAAAAATAGAACCCCTAGAAATGATCTAGAATACGGGATTTGTTACAGGGATTCAACCTCATGCAATTGTGGGAGCTGGTTATACAGTCTCTGGCACAGCTGTAGCTTCTGTATCCGGTGTTAAGACTAAAGAAGGCTGGGCAGACAGTCTAGCCCAGGAGTCAGAGCAACTGGAGGAGGAGATTTGGTTAGAGCTCGAAGAGCTGTGGGCTGGCAGTTGCTTCACATCCACGAAGTGAGCCAGCAGAGCAGCAACAACGTCTGTGAGCTCACCTTCTGCTGTGGTCTAAATGTCTGTGTGCCCCCCCTTCATATGTTGAAATCCTAATAATCAATGTCATGGTATTAAGAGACAGGACCTCTGGAAGGTGCTTAGTTGAGATTAGGTTTCTTATTTAAAAAATGAATGGCTCTCTTATAAAAGAAATCTACAGAGCACCCTAGCCCTTTCCACCATGTAAAGATACCATGAAAAGTCCTCAACCCAGAAGAGGGTCCTCACCAGACCATGCCAACATCCTGTTCTTGGACTTCTGGACTTTAAAACAGTGAGAAATAAATTTCTGTTATTTATAAACTACCCAGTCTGTGCTATTTTGTTACAGTAGCCTGAGCAGAACAAGACACCTTCTCATTGTGAAATAAATATGGCTACATTCCAAATCTCACATGGGTCATGTGGCCCAAATTAACCAGATTGTGCAGGAAAGGGGATTCTGAGAGAGGTAGTCCCTAGCTTAACTCAGTGACGTAGAACATACCACCTTAGCACCTAAAGCAATTAACAGGAGTCAACCAGTATTAAAATCCTTATAATTACCATTGTCCCCATACGACTTGATGTTACTGTTGATAACAGTATATAATGTAAATAATGTTGTGCCTTCCACCTGCCCCTCTGGCCACTGTCCTACTGATGAGAGTCTAGTAACTGATGCTCCTGGATGTCAGGAGTCATCACATCTCTTACCCCATTGCCCTCTGACCATAGAGAGATTCCAATTCCAGAATTCAACCTGAAGCTCTGCTTTCTAGACCATTTTGGCCTGGATTTCCCCTGGGAAACAGACCTTGAGACAGCGGCTTGTGTGCAGGCACCTAATTTGGAAAGCAATCCCGGTGATGGGAGTGGTGGGTAAGGGGGAGGGAAAATCAAGATGAGGGTGAATCCTTGAGTTTCTCACCACTGTGGGAAACTGGGCTTGAACCTGTCAGGATCTCAGAAAAACTATATAAGATGTGCCTCAAAAGTGATCATAGGGGCAGCCCCGGGGGTGCCTAGTGGTTTAGCACTGCTTTCAGCCCAGGGCATGATCCTGGAGACCAGGGATCGAGTCCCGTGTCAGGCTTCCTGCATGGAGCCAGCTTCTCCCTCTGCCTGTGTCTCTGCCTCTTTCTCTCTCTCTGTGTCTCATGAATAAATACATAAATAATCTTAAAAAAAAAAGAAAGAAAAGTGATCATAGGAGAGGGGCACCCAGGTGACTCAGTGGTTCAGCATCTGCCTTCAGTTCAGGTCATGGTCCTGGGGTCCCGGGATCGAGTCCTACATCAGGCACCCCATAGGAAGCCTGCTCTCCCTCTGCCTATGTTTCTGCCTCTCTCTCTCTCTCTCTCTCTCTCATGAATAAATAGATAAAATCTTTTTTTTTAAAGTGGTCATAGGAGAGATGCATGAAAAAAACTTTGTATGGATACAAGGAATATTTATCTACCTTCTCCCAATCCACATTGGACTAAGTTTGTGCCCTAGAGTGTTGTCTCTCTCTTACTTTCAGGACGCAAATCCTAAGTGCCAAGGGGGTTCTATTGGCATCCCATGGCCCCGCAGCTGGGCCAGGGGCGTAATGTTTTACCTGCACAGACCTGGTGGCCATGGCAATGGTCAAAGTGGAAGGTGAGGAGTGAGCATGTGAAATGGGACAAAAGTGTTGTCCAGGACAAAGAGGAAGAGGAGAAAGAAAATGAAGAAGATACAAGGAGGAAACAATATTTCACTAAAAGTTCTGGTCCCTCAGATAATGCCTGATTGGCTAAAAAGCAGAAGTGCCACAAGCAGAGGGTATTGAGCAAGCAGTCCCCATGGACCCTCAGGCCATCCCAGCTGCAGGTTGATAACACATGGGAGGCCAGTTCTGATCTACACATACCCCCTCAAAAGGCTTCTCCAGGTGAGCTATCACCTTGCTCTCCTGAATTAGACTAAACTCATCCATAGCCAAACCCCCAGATGAAAAGTGACCCATGTAAATAAAGGGTCATAGTGCTAAGGAAAAACACCAGATGTCTAAGTGGCTCAGTGTCTAAGTGGCTCAATACACATTGTATTGGCTAAGGAGCAAGAGAGAGAAATAAAGAGAGGAGACTACTCCTGCTATGAAGCAAGGGGTAGGGGACTGGTTCCACAGGATGGCTCAGAGGAATAAAGATCTAAACGCCCTCACCAGTGAATCATGCCAAGAGCACTTCGTCACAGCTTGAACTCTTCCCTGACATGTTCCCATTTTCGATTTTGTCTCTAAAGAGCAGCTCAGGTGAAAAGGAGGGGGCTAGGAATGAGTTTATTTGAGAATGTTGACCTAATACACCACATATAGAAAGTGATTCCCTTTTCTCCTGCAGCCACCTTACAAACATTTCCAGAGAGGGCAACAGCTCCTACAAGATGTGTAATCCTTATCAACACAGCAAAGATCACATGGCTGTTAAGATAAAGGTTTGGCAGTTCCAGGGTGGGCTTATCATGGTTTAGCAGTAAGCGAGTTTTGTTGCTTCGACTGCATTTAAAAAGTTCATTGATTTGTAGCTAATACCAAGTTGTCATAGTTTCATGAGTAACAGCTTGTGGTTTGCAGAATCAAAGCCTTTTCCTGAATCAATAATAGCAGATTCACTGAGGTGGCCAGAGCACCTGCAGAGAGGGGAGAAACCCAGGTAGAGAGAAGGAGTAAATTTGATCAGAGCATAAATGGTCTATAAAAGAGGAAAAATGAAACTCTCTTTCCCAAAGCAGCAGAAATTGAGCCTTTTATAAATTCAAAATGACCTGTAAAGAGACCATTGTTTTCAAGAAAGTTACAGATTAAATACGTGTAAACACACGTGTAATAAATGGACTCTAAGAAAGGAAAAGTCAAATTGAAAATTTTTAAAAAGGTTATCAATAAATAAAAAAAGTTATCAATTGGTTTAATCCTCATTAGGCCAACTTTTTCGTACTGTGACCTTGGCACAACTGAATATTTTTCTAGAACCAGTTTCTTGGAAAATAGTGACCTGAACTTCTCTTCATTCCTTAGGGGAAAATAGACACAAGCAGGCAGACACACACACACACACACACACACACACACACACACCCATACCTATACACACCCATTATATTACCCCTGACCCCACTAAAGTGTATTTCAGATAATATCTTAGTATTATGTGACTTTCATAGCATTCTCTCAGCCTGCTCTATTTGAGCTTCATCGTATCCATGTTGGGCCAATAGAGCTGTTATTTTTAGTCCCTTTGGAAGGAGGAAAAGATTGAGTCTTAGAAGGATTCAGAACATTTCAGCCCGATTCTCCTAGCCATGCCCAGGGCAGACATCACTAATGAATCAAGGAACTCTCTCCTAAGAAGCTCGGACTTAGCCTCAGAATCCTCTTCGAAGCAGACCTCCAGGCAGCCACTAGAAGTTACTAGAAAATGGACTGAAGAATAAAAGCTGTCTGCCATCCCAGACCACATGATCTGCCCACAGTCATGGGACCACTTCATGGTAAAGCCAAAACACACACATCTCTCCTCTCAGGGCTTCTTATGAACAATAGAACACCTTCACCTCCATGAGCTGGGCTCGCCCTGGCTACAAGCTATGGCCACCAGAGTTTTTAGTTGCCTTTCTACATACAACTGCCTAACTCCATTCATGCTCACTGTTTAGGAAGGTTAGGACATAACAGAGAGCTCCTAGAAACTTTGAAATTACGTACGTGGTTCACATCATACCTCTATCGATTCTGTTGCTCTGCATGATAAGTAGGTGCCAGAATCTTTAAAAAATGGTATTCTTTAATTTAAATATCTATTGAGCCCAAATAAGTGAATAAATAATATAATTTCAGAGCATGATAAATGCCAGGAAACAGATGAAGCAGGGTGGTGAGAGGATAAAAAAATGACAGTGGTAGAGACAGGGTGAGCAGTAATTTCAGGTAAGGTGATCAGGTAAGGTCTCTCTAAGGAGGTGACACTGGAATACAGACTGGAACAAAGTGAGGGCCATGCCACCTGAAGATCTGGAGAAAAGGTCTTCCACAGAACAGCAAGAGGAAAGGAACAAGCAATGCCCTATTAAGAAATAACATGGGGAATATGCAGGATGTCACAGAGGCCACGGTAAGGACTTTCAATTTTATCCTAGGCATGATGGAAAGCCTCTGTAGGCTTTATAACAAGTAAGTATGAAGCTACTTCTGTTTTAAAAGATTACATGACCAAATGTTTATTTTTAAAGATCACTCTGGCAGCAGTGCAAACAATGTACTCAGTTGAAGGGTTGAGAATAATTGGCAAAAAATCAACCTGGGGTCACTCATGACAATACCCCAATCAGAAGGTAGAAAGAGGAGTCTGGTGAAGTAGTCCATAGATAAAGACTGATGCGGGCCTCAGTAGCTATCATAGGTTCGGGTTCTCCTAGAAGCAGATGTGAAGACCAGATCAGACATGCAAGAGTTTTATTGGGGGAAATGCCTGCAAAGGATGAAAAGGAGGAGGCAGAGAAGGGAGAGAGGGACTTTAGGCCTTAAGGAGGTCTGGCACCTGTGAAAGAGTGATGGAAGGAAGATTGGACAGGAAGAGTCTTTGATGACAATACAGTTCCAAGAAAGGTTTGGCCAGAGCCATCGGGAGTCTTCATGCCAGAGTGGCCAGGATTGGCCCTGCCATACTTTGTCATTTACTGGGAAGAGCCTGTGGGAGACAGCCTCAGCAGGGATGTGGGGGTGGATCCAGAAGCACAGCAGCTGGAGCGATCAGTCAACCATGGCTGGCACAGCAGAAGAGTTCAGCAGCCAATTTTCACGGCCACAAGAGCAGCAGGAGTACGGAAGGACCCACTCCCTGACTTCTCGGGGACTTAGCTCCTGCATCTCTGTTCTGTCCATCTGTACATGAGCATGCTTTAGAAAGTTGCATCTTAGGAAAGCCTTCTTTTCTTGATCTCAAATCCTCCTCTACATAATGCTCTCTTTCATCCCCCTCCACATCCAAGTTTCTACAAAGAGTGGTCCCGCTACCAAAGATGCCTCTATGTCCTCATCCCCTTTAGTACTCAGCAGTCCACTCCTCTCTCCTGCTCCTCCCTCAGCCCCAAGGCTTCCCTTGTGAAGACCATAAGCGACCTCCATCTTGCTAAAGCTGATAATAGAGACTCTACAGTTCTTTTCTTCCCTGATTTCTTAGCAGCATTTTATAAGGTGGATTACTCACTCCTTCTTAAAATACTTTCTCTCCACTGGTTTCTGTGATGTCACATCCACAGATATTTTTTCTATCTCTCTTACTCCCTGCTGGTTCCATACACATCTAAACCTTCTCACTCTCTTCTCCTTCTGCCTGGAAGAGCCTATTGCCTTGCTGTATGTATGATGGGAAGCCACCTTGACATTGCCTTTCATCCTCTTTCCTATGGGGCTTAAAATGAAAACCCTCTGTTCAGTTCTCCAGGTTTTACCTCCTTAGAAATCATAAATCCTTTCTTCTCTCCACAAAATCTGTCCCTTGTGAATGGAAAGGATTTGCTTTTCCTATTTTTATTAGGTAATATACAGCTTTGCGCAGTGGCAATATCATAGCCAATGAGGTTTATCCAAGGCATAATTGTTGCTATTAGGTAATAGATTTTCTAAATTTGCTTAGCTTTTTAAATTCTTATTTTTTAATTGAGATATAATTGACATATAACATTGCATTGGTTTTAGGTGTCCAATATAATGATTTGACATATGTACATACTGTGAAATGATCACGACAGTAAATTTAGTTAACACCTATCTCCATGCGTAGTTATATTTTTTCTTGTGATGTAAACGTTTAAGATTGAACCTCTTGGCAACTTTCAAATACACAATGCAGTATTGTTACCTATTGTTGCTTTACTGTACGTTAAAGCTTTACTGGGGTTTACTCATTCTCATAACTAGCAGTTTGTACCTTTGGACCACTTTCACCCATTTTGCCCACCTCTCAACCCCCACCTTTGGCAACCACCAATTTATCCTTTAGGTCTCTGAGTTTGTTGTTGTTTTCAGGTTCTGCATATAAGCAAGATCATACAGTATTTGTCTTCTGGCCTGACTTATTTCACTTAGCCTAAACCCTCAAGGTCCATCAATATTGTAAAAAATGGCAGGATTTCCAATAGCTTTTCTTTTTATTCTATTAGGTAATATATTTTAAAACCAAAGCTAACACTTAACATTTTTTTTTCCAACTATGTCTGCCCTCCCTTGAAGCAATGGGATACCTCATCTTCCATGAGTGGAGAGTGCAAATTGTTGAGAATGAAATCTCTCAGCACCAAACTGTCCATAAAGCATGTCCACCTGTGTGTCTCAGTGGCAAAACAAAATGTTACATACTTAAAACTTGTGATTCTCCACCCCCTCATATTCAAATCTGCATCACCTCCAGTCTCCCTCAACCAGGAGAATGGCTCCTCCATTCATTCAATTGCTCAGGTCACAAATCTGGGAAACCGCTCTACCAACTCATCCCTCTTGTCTACTTCCTCCAGTGGGAAACTAGATCTT
The DNA here is from genome assembly GCF_905146905.1 of Nyctereutes procyonoides. Lineage (NCBI taxonomy): Eukaryota > Metazoa > Chordata > Mammalia > Carnivora > Canidae > Nyctereutes > Nyctereutes procyonoides. Next base: position 74,331,300 of record NW_026575126.1, read on the forward strand.
GTCCATACTGCTCTGTCCCCTCCCCAATTTTCTCTCCCCTGTGTCCACTTCTCTCCATCTCCACTCTACTGTCCAACTACTAGCCATCATTATCTCTTCTCTGAATTGCTGCAATAATCTTCCAGTTGGTCCTCCTGCTTCCACTCTTTCATCTTTCCAATCTCATCCCCACACAGCAGGCTGAGAAATCTAACAAAACCCATCAGGTCTCTCAGACATCTTACTTTGTATCCTTTCAATGGTTTCCCACTACACTTGCCATAAAATACAAAATGCTTGATATGACCTCCAAGGCTCTACAAGTTCTGTCTTCTGCCTCCCTCTTTGGACTTACAGAAAGCTACTTTGCTCCCACAAGCTCCAATACTGACCTTCCCATGGTCTCTGAATGCTCCACTCACTTTCTTCCTCTGAGACTTCACACATGTTGATCCTTTATCTTCCCAACACTTATTCCTTTGCCTTCTACTCAGCTTTCTACCTGAGATTCCTCAAAGGGGCTTTTCCTGAACTATCTAATCCAAATTAAGTCCCCAAGTTACTCTCATGGCACCTGTTTCTTTTCCTTCATATCAGTGATTGTTATATGTGATTATTAAGTCATGCATGAGATTTACCTGTTGAATGCTTCCATTCCCATAGAGTTAAGAGCAGGGACCATGGCTATTTTGCTCATTGGCTAGCACAGTCCCTAGTGTATAGTAGAGACTCACTATCTACTGAACAAATAAATGAATGAATGGTCTAGGATAGGTAGAATAATAAAGCAAAAAGGAAGAAGATAGAATCTGAGGGAAAAGATTAAAGGTAAAGAGTAGGCAAAGGAAAAGGAATCAGAGAAAGAAACAGAAAGATCAGGGAAAAGGTAGAATCAGAAAGAAAAATAAGGTTCGGGATTTCTAAAGAACTACAACTCAGAAGACAGGGCACAGAGTTTTTACTATATGTCCCAGACAGAAAATACCAGTGCCGGCAAGGAACAGCTAGAGCTATCACACACTGCTGATACAAGCATAAAATGGTACATGTCCTGCTTGGCAATATGAAAGATAAGCATATGCATAATTAATGTACCCACAATTCTACTACTCAGTTTTGCCCAAAAGAAATGTGTGCACATGTGCACCACAAAAACATGGACACGAATGTTTATTGAAACACTATTTATTACGGTTAAAAACTAAAAATGACCCAAATGCCCAATCAACAGTAAAATGAACAAATTGTGACATATTCTTACAATGGAATACTACATAGCAATGAAAATGAATGAATTACATGACACACAATGAGTTGGATGCACCTCACAAACTAATTGTTCTGTGAAAATAGTCAGATACCAAAGAGTGTGTACCGTATGATTCTATTTGCATAAAGTTCAAAACCAGGCAAAACTAATCCAGTGTTAGAAATCAGAATAATGGTTTCCTTTAGGGAGATCATGTATTCACGATAGAATGATAGAGATGAAGCACAAATGGGGCTCTGGGAGATGGTATGTTCTGGGATGTGACTACCAAGTGAATTTAGTTTGCGACTATTCACTTGACTCACACTCATGATTCGTGCACTCTATACTTGTAATACTTCAATAACAGCTTACTTCAAAAGACAACTTGGTAGTCTTCTATTGAAATTGCTTAGCAGTGCCTAAAATAGATTATCACTGAATCTTTTCAGGAAATGGAAGTGTTGGTGTGTATGCCTGAGTGTGTATGTATGTGTGGGTGTTGAACATTGAATATTCTTCAGGAATGCAGTCAGGTGAAAGGAAACATCAGATTTATTATGCTCTCTTAAATAACTTGGCTACGTGCCATAGTGTTTCCATAGAAGTTTCTCTATCCATTGAGAGTCAATCTACTTGTACTGTTAGAAGGATCGTATGTAACCCCAACCTATACCGCATCTATCAAATTCCATTTTACCCTTTCCTTTTATTCAGTTAAGTCATTCAATCACTGAGCATTTTTTCTGCACCAATCCCTTTGAGGAGTATTAGGGATTCAGAGAAAACTATACATCTCCCCTTCTTATCTCTATTCTTAGGTCCTGAGGAATTCAGCAGGGATGCTTGCCAAGAGCATCTAAGCCAAGGAACAGGATCTGGGGCAAGACCATGAGAGACTTCCACCTAAAATAGCTGGAAATTGTATAATCAGAGGGGCAAGGGAAGCCAGAGTCCAGTGGGAGGGAGACTTGGTACAAGGAATCAGAGATGGCAGACAAGCTGACTTCAGGAAACAGACGCTGAAGAGATCAGGCACAGGTCAGGAAGTAGATGGAAAGATGGCCCAAGAGATCAGTGGAGAATAAAGAGTGTTGGTGGGTGGGATCCACACTGGGTACATCGATAAGGAGTGCATTGTCTCTTAGAAATTGAAAAACAATATGAAACTTACTAAAAGTCCGGCTGCTTTGTGTTATCACCACACACCAGCAGTCCTAAAAAAATGTTAGTAAAATACTCCTAAGAGCGCTCGCTAGAGTAGTGGTTGTTAAGAGTGACAAACTGGGAGCAGCCTAAGTGTCCCTCACCTGAAAAATAGATGAGTGAGTCTAAGTATATTCTTACAGGGGAACGCTGCACAACAGGGAAAGCATATCAACCAGCACTCTCTGTATCCACTTGGGCAAGTCCAAAGCATAATTACTAGTTGCATTGTAACCTAATGCCACTTACACAAAGTTTCAAAACACATAAAACAAGGGCTGTGTATGGATCATTGTAAAAGCCCACCAAGTGCATAGAATGGCCAACATGGGGGGAGTGATGATCCCTGGAGGTGGGGAGAAAGGAAAACAATCAGAAAGGGTACAAAGGGCATTGTTTTTTTTTTTTTTTTGTAATTCTTTTAAGCCCAAACCATGCGTCATTATTTTTATTATCTGTTCTTTTTCAATGTGTCAGAAATATCTCATAATATAAAGAAAAGACTTTGACACAAACTACCCTCTCCCCAAACACACACAAGAATACTCCTGCCTGCCAGGAAGAACTGTGTCTGTCTGACCCTTCACCCACCAGTGCAGGTGAATGATTCAGGGAAGGAAAAAAAGAAGCTGACATACGTGAAGGTGTCAAGAGCCCATTGCTGTTGGTGGCGTGAAGTGGGCAAAGGGCCAGGTAGACAAAAATCCGGCTTTCTGGGGGAAAGTCTCTTGCAGTACATTATCTGGACAAGACAACATGGTCTTAATGCTGATGTAGGGTAAAAAGGTTACCATACCTGTGATAATCTGCTCCCAAACACCGGGCCCAGACCTTGTTTCACGTAAGCAGGCAGGGATGACTCAACTCTAAACAGCTCTAAATCCGGGAAACGGCGTGCCCATTATAACCAGGCACCGTGACATTTTGGAATATGTGTTGGTAAGGCTCTCCATGTTAAGTAGCTTTTCAAGTTGTTATTAGAATCACGTTAGCGCAGCACTACAGCAAAAGTCCCACGTCCACAGATGATTCTTTCCAAGAAACCTATTGGTTTGCTTTTCTTCTCTTTTCCTTGTGAATAGCAGCTGACAGACAAAGGGGAGCTGGTCTGGGCCTTTGATGCCAATGCCAACTGAACAATAGCCCTGCTTGTGGCAATCACCCTCTTTGTTCAGCCAGGAGAATGCTGAGGCTGTTGCTCACTGGGTCTCCTGTATGTGGGTGGCCAGAGCAAGGTGCATTTGGCAGCCAGATGTAGATTCTGGGTGGTATGAGCTGACTGTCCACAGAGCTACAGCTTGGGACTTGGCTGGAACTCCCCTGACCAGTGCAATCAGAGAGACCAGATGGACTCGCCTTCTCATCCTTTGAAGATGGTCCTTTATTTAGCTACAGGGAAGAAGCAGCCAACCATCTGACCTGGAAAGCATTCTCGGGCAGCCTGGTTCTTTTTGTGCACATCTAAGAGAAAGGGAAAGTGCACTGTTGAAAGAAAAATTTAGGGACAGACTTTGCAAGCCACTGAGGAGTTTGCAAAATCGCATGTACAAATGGGCACCAGAGGTTCAATTAACCAGTGGGAGCTTCCCATTTATTTTCCTGGGGCTGTTCCACTTAGAAGGCAGATGACATTTCAGGGAATTTGTCACCATTTCTAGGGGCTCCTGTGCTGTTGCTGCTACAGCTGAAATGGCTACTACTGCCACCAGAGCCACTTCTAGCCACTGGAGTGCTCCTCCCTTAGACCTCTCTCCTTAGAGGAACAATATGGATGTGGCTGGTGTACTGGAGCACAGAGGTTTTGTTTGTCACATCTGTTTGTGCCGCTATCAGGCAGAGATACTGAGTTATTATCACAGTCCCATGGGGACCCAGTTGTGGCTCAGGTGAGCTGCGGCATAGAGAGCTCTGTCCCTGCCCACACTGGGTCATAGGGTTTCTCTAAAATGCAGCTAGAGCTGGGCCCTCCCACCTAACAAGTCCTTGGGGTATCTACCAACCACCTTGTGTTTTGAGCTCTGTCCCTCTAGGCCAGTTTCCACAGTATAGCTTCACACTCTCTCTGGCTAATCCCCTTTAGATACTCTACGTAGTTGGGTGGTATTCGCGCTTTGGATGAGGGTTTCATCCCTAAATACAAACTCTGCCCATAGAGTCTGCTCTGGGATCTGGCTCATGAGACACTAGGTTTGGAGGTGAGAGCACAGGGCCACTATGCACAGTTGTACCAGCTATCCTCTGCACAAGGTCTTCCAGCCAGGATGGTGAATGGAGGCTGAAATCAGGTCCTATGGACTTTGACTGTTTCTATTTCATCAGCATTTACCTAATGGGTGCAAATGCCAGTGCTTGCTACTTTCTGTTTCACTTGCTTAGATTAGCACATCTCTCTCTCTCTCTCTCTCTCAATCTCTCCTTTTTTTTTTTTTTTTTTTTTTTTTTTGAAAGCTGTTACCCTCTTAGCTTTGACCTTATAGTTCTAGTGGGAGCTGCCAATCTAGACACCCGGTCTAGAGGTAGATGCATGGCAAAAACTGAGACATCAGAGTCCTTCCCAAAGGTTTTCAACTAAGGGCAAGGGATCTTTTCTCAGTAGAGGGCCACGGTGGGAGAACATGAGTCTAGAAGCACCAGGGACCGAGTTTCCCACTGTGGGGAGGAGACTGGGGTAAAGGATAATGGAGCCAACATGTAAAGAGACAGAAAGGCAAGAAATGGGGAGTCCTCTGTAGGCCCTAAAGTCCTGACTCAGGGCATCACTGAGATCAGTTGCACAATCCTCCATTCCAACTCTGCCTTCTTTTATGAGCCAACAAATCCTCTCTGGGCTTCATCAGTCTATCCCATTTCTATCTCTTGCAACCAAGAGAGCCCTGCTAGACACAGTGCCCAATAAAGATCTTAAATACTGGTTCTGCTGGGGAAAACAAACAACTAACATTTTTTGAAGGTCTAATATGTGCCTACCACAAACCCGATGCTTTTACAAATTATATCATTTTAATTCTTTTACAAACCAGCAGTAGGGAATATTAATCTCCTTGCTTTTCAGATGAAGAAACTGAGGCACAACGTGGTTTTCCAAAACCCACATAACCTAGAAATCTTCTAGAAAATTCATTCTTTTCTATAAAACGGGCAACAAAAAGCTTTGAAGTATTCACCAGCATCTTATGAAAGGGCCTTCCCCATGGAGATAGCCTCAGTATCAATCATGCTAGAAATTCCAGATATACCTCATTTTATATATCAGGTGTTGAACACTTGAGTGGTTTCCACATTTTTGTTTAAATTTATTCGTTCATGAGAGACAGAGAGAGAGAGAGAGAGAGGCAGAGACACAGGCAGAGGGAGAAGCAGGCTCCATGCAGGGTGCCCGACGTGGGACTCGATCCCGGGTCTCCAGGATCATGCCCTGGGCAGAAGGTGGCACTAAACCGCTGAGTCACCTGGGCTGCCCTGTTTCCACATTTTGACTACTATGAATAATGCTGCTATGAACATCCATGGACAAGTTTTTGTATGAATATAAGCTTTCAATTTTCTTGGGTATATATCTACTAGTGGAACAGCTGGGTTTTATGGTAACTCTATGGAACTCTGTGATCCAGTTTACCACCCACATCCATATTGCTCTGTCTAAATTTTTGAGTACCTGCCTGACTGTTGTCAAAGAATCTACATTTTTATATTGCCACTAGCAATAGATGAGGGATGCATTTTTTCCACATTCTCACCAAAGCTTGTGATTATCTATCTTTTTTTTTTATTATTATAACCATGGTAGTAGATGGGAAGTAGTCTTTCATTCGGGTTTTGACTTGCATTTCCCTGATGGATAAAGATGTTGGGTATCTTTTTGTGTGCCTATTGGTCATTCATGTATCTTCTTTGTAGAAATATCTTTTCAAGTCCTTGGGTTACTTATCTTTGCAATATTGAATTGTCTGAGTCCTGTATATGTTCTGGATAAAAGTTCCTTATAAGATATATGATTTGCAAATATTTTCTCCCATCTTTGGGTTGTCTTCACACTTTTTTGATAGTGTCCTTTGAAGGACAGAAGTTTTTAACTTTGAAATCCTATTTCTTTTTTTTTTTTCTTTTGATGCTCTTGCTTTTGGTGCCATATCTAAGAAACTTAATCTAGGCAAGATCACAGATTTACTCTTTTATTGTTTTCTAAGAGTTTTATAATTTTTGCTCTTACATTTAGATCTATGATCCTCTGTGAGTTAATTGTGGCATTATGTGTGAAGAAGGGATTCCACTTCATTCTTTTACATGTAGATATCCAGTTGTCCCAACACTATTGTCAAAAAGACTATTCTTACTCAATTATCTTGGCATCTTTCAAAATCAACTGACAATAAAAGTACAGAGTTAATTTCTGGATTCAGTTCTATTCCATGATCTATAAGTCTATTCTTCTGCCAATGCTGCATTATCTTGATTACTGTAGCTATTTTGTAAGTCTTGAAATGAGGAAGTGTGACTTCTCCAAATGTGTTCTTTTTTGAGATTGTTTGCATTTCCAAATGAATTTTAGGCATAACTTGTTAATTTCTACAAAAATGAAACTGGGATTTTGGAAAGCTTTGCCTTGAATCTGTTGATCATTTTGGGGAGTGTTGCCATCCTTACTACATTGTCTTTCAGTCCATGAACATGGGTGTCTTTCCATGTATGTCTTCTTTAATTTTTTCATTGATGTTTTATAGTTTCAATATACAAGTCTTGCATTTATTTTTGAAAGCTATTCCTAAGTATTTTATTCTTTTTGATGCTCATATAAGTGGAATTCTTATTTTTTTAAGATTTTACTTATTTATTCATGAGAGACACCGGGAAAGAGGCAGAGACACAGGGAGAGGGAGAAGCAGGCTCCCTACTGAGAGCACGATGCGGGACTCAATTCCTGGATCCCGGGATCATGACCTGAGCCAAAGGCAGATGCTCAACCACTGAGCCACCCAGGTGCCCCATTGGAATTATTTTCTTAATTTTATTTTTGAATTGTTCATTGCTACTGTACAGAATATAATTAATGCTTTGTGTATGATCTTGTACCATGCAAGGAGAGGTCATTTTACTTCCTTCTTTTCAATCTGGATGTATTTTATTTCTTTTTCTTGACTAATTGCCTTGGCTGGAACCTCCAGTACTATGCTGAATATCAGTGGTGAGAGCAAACATCCTTGTCTTGTTCCTAATCTTAAGGTGAAAGCTTTCAAACTGTTAGCACTTCATCAGGTTGAGCAAATACCCTTTTATTCCTTGTTTGTGAAGTGTTTTTACCATGAAGAGGTGTTAAAATTTTTTAAGATTGATGTATTTATTTGAGAGAGAGACAGAGAGAGAGAGAGAGAGAGAGAGAGAAACTGTGAGGAAGGGAGGGGCAGAGGGAGAGGGAGAGAGAGTCAGACTCCACACTGAGTTCTCCACACCACCTCCACATGAGGCTTGATCCCAGGACGTTGATATCATGGCCTGAGCCAAAATCAAGTCTCAAGACACCAAACTGACTGAACCACCCAGGTGCTCCTGTTAAATTTTTTTCAAATACTTATTCTGTGTCAATTAAGATGACTGTAGGTAGATATTGTTATTTTCATTGTAGAATATTACAATGATTGATGTTTGGATGTTAAACCAATTTCTCATTCCTGGGGCAAATCCTAGTTGGTCATGATGTGCAACCACTTTTATGTGTTGCTGGATTTTAGTTTTTAGTTTATGTTTAAGAATTTCTGAGTCTATATTCATGAGAGATAGAGGCCAATCAATAATGTTCTTTACTTGCATGGTCTTTACCTGGTTTGAGGTAAGGTTAATACTGACTTCATAGAATACATTTTTAAGTGCTCCCTTGTCTCCTATGTTTTGGAAATGTTTGTGAATAATTGATATTAATTGTTCTTTAAATGTTTGATAGAATTCAGAAGTAAAATCATCTGACCCTGGGCTTTTCTCTATGAAAAGTTATTAAATTACCAATTTCATGCTTGCTTTCTTTCTCTCATGAGAGAGAGCACAAGCAGGGGGAGGAGTAGATGGAGAGGGAGAAAGAGAATCACAAGCAAACTCCATACCAAGTGCGGAGCTGGATGCAGGGCTCAATCTCACAACACTGAGATCACAACCTAGGCCAAAATCAAGAGTCTAATGCTTAAGCAACTGAACCATTCATGTGCCCCACTAATTTCATTTCTTAATTTGTTATAGGTCTATTCAGATTTTCCAGTTCTTCTTGAGTAATTATGGTGTTTGTGATTTTCCAGAAATTCATCCATTTCATCTAAGTTATCTAATTTGTTAGTATATAGTTGATCATATATAATCCTTTATTCTTCTATTATCCTTTTTATTTGTCTAAGGTAACTAGAAATGTTCCCCTTTTTGTTCCTGATTTTAGTAATTTGAGACTCCCCCCCCACCCCAGTCACCCTCACTAGAGGTTGACCAACTTTGTTGATCTTTTTAAAGAATCAGCTTTTGGTTTTGTTGATATTCTGTATCGTTTTTCTATTTTCAATTTCATGAATCTCCACTCTCATCTTTATTATTTCCTTCCTCCTATTTGCTTTTAGCTTCATTTCTTTTTCTTCTTCCAGTGTCTTAAGATAGAAGGTTGGGTTATGGATTTGAGATCATTCTTCTTTTTAAATATAGGTATTTACAACTGTTGCTTTAGCTCTGAGCACTGCTTTAGGTGCAATCCACAAGTTTCAGTATGTTATCTCTTTATTTTCATTCCTTTCAATGTACTTTCTTTCTTTTTTTTTCTTAAAGATTTTACCTGTAAGCAATCTCTACACCAACCAAACTCATGACCCCCAAGACCAAAAGTGGCACACTTCACTGACTGAGCCATCCAGGTACACTTCAATGTATTTTCTTATTTCCCTTGTGATTTTTCTTCATCTAGGAGGGTGTTGAGGCACCTGGATGACTTGGTTGATTAAGCATCTGCCATCAACTTAGGTAGTGATCCTAGGGTCCTGAGATCGAGTCCCACATCAGGCTCCCTATGGGGAGTCTGTGTCTCTGTCTATGCCTGTGTCTCTGCCTCTCTCTCTGTGAATAAATAAATTAAATCTTTTTAAAAAGTGTGTGTCCTATAGACAGAACAGAGTCAAGTTCTTTTTTATCCAGTATGACAATCTCTGCCTCTTCTTTTTTTTTTTTAAGATTTTATTTATTTATTCATGAGAGACCAGAGGGAGAGAGACAGAGACACAGGCAGAGGGAGAAGCAGGCTCCATGCAGGAAGCCCGATGTGGGACTTGATCCCAGGTCTCCAGGATCACGCCCTGAGATGCTAAACTGCTGAGCCACCCGGGCTGCCCCAATCTCTGCCTCTTGACAGAATTATTTAATCCATTCATGTTTAATGTTATTACTACTATAGCTGAGTTTACATCTGCCATTTTACTTTTGTTCTCTATAAGTCTCCTGTCGTTTTTGTTCTTCTGTCCTCCTCTCTCTTTTCTTTTGCATTAATTTAACATTTTGTGGTGTAACATTTAAATTCCTTTTAATGATTCTTTGACTATATATAATTCTGTTATTTTCTAATGGTTGTTCTATGGTTTCCCATATACATCTTAACTTATTAGAATCTACTTCAGATTTATAGTAACTAATCTTAGTAAGAAATAAAAACATGACTCCTATATAGCTGTATTCCATCTTCTACATTTTATACTGTTATTGATATGCATATTACATCTATAAACATTACAAACCCAACAATACATTTCTATAATTATTATGTTACATAGTTATGTTTGTTAAAGAATATGAGAGAGGAAATATGAACAAGTATTTATAGAGCTTGTTATATGAACCTTCTTCCTTGCCATTTCTGATTCTCTTCATTTGTTCCTTGTGCATTCAAGATACCATCTGGTGTTGTTTCTTATTCTTATACAGCTTTGCTCCCACTTGCCTCCTTTGTGCTGTTATTGTCAAATACGTTACATTTTTATGTGATATCAACCCAAGAATACAAGTATATGCATGCATGTGTATAGTTTTATACAATTGCTCTTCAAATAAATTAAGAGAATAAAAAAGAAAAATATACATTTATACTGTCTTTTATAATTACATAATCACCTTTATTGGTGTTCTTTCATTTTTTTGTGTAGATTTGAACTACTACTTGGGGTCACTTGTTTTCAGCCTTGCAGAAATTTCTTTAGTATTTCTCATAAGACACAGATCCGGTAGCAATAAATCCTTTTGATTTTTGTTTATCTGTAAATATATTTCACGTTCATTGTTGAAAGATAGTTTTACTGGATGTCAGATTCTGGGTTGACAGGCATTTTTCTTTGAGCACTTTGATTGCATCATCCCACCACCTCCTGGACTTCATGGTTTCTGATAAGAAGTTAATTATTAATTTCATGGGGGTTCCTTTAAACATGAATCGTTTTCTGTTGCTGATTTCAAGATTTTCTCTTTGTCTTGTCTTTACCCATACCTAGGCTAGAGCTTCCACCTCTAAGTGGAGGCTGTGTGGAGAAAGAGAACTCAAGATCCTTCAGTTGCTCTGGCCTGGATTAGAGCTTCTGTAACAGACAGCTGGGAGAGGTGGAGGAGGATGAGGAATGCTGCTGGTCTGCCCCTCCTGGGAGATGCAATAGCCCTTGACTGGGAAAATGTTCTTCATTGTACCCGCCCAGAGTGGACCTTTTGTCACACTGAGCTGAGGGGTTGGTTGGGAGACAGGAAGACGAAGCATGTCATGGCTCAAATGCCACAGAGTAACTATTCTTAATGTGATTTTGTATGTTTTCTTGAATAAATGTTTCTTTGTTTGCTGTATGCCTTTTAGACAATTTCCAGAGTCTTCAAATTGTTTTTTTTTTAAATAATCTTTACTTATTAATGGTTGTTTTGCTAGGAGAGAGGATCCATGGAGCTCCTCATACTGTCATTCTGGAATCTGTTTCTGGCACACATTGTTATGAAAATTGCATAATTTGGGGCAGCCTGGGTGGCTCAGCAGTTTAGTACTGCCTGCAGCCCAGGTGCTAATCCTGGAGATGCAGGATCGAGTCCCACGTCAGGCTCCCTGCAGGGAGCCTGCTTCTCCCTCTGCCTGTCTCTCATGAATAAAAAATAAAATCTTTTTCTAAAAAAAGAAAATTCCATAATTTTGGGGCACCTGGGTGGCTCAGTCAGTTGGCTGTTCTACTCTTGGTTTTGACTGGGGTCATAGTCTCAGCATTGTGGGATAGAGCCCTGTCATGGGCTTATACTGGGCAGAGTCTGCTTATCCCTCTCACTCTCCTGGTGACTCTCTCCCACTCACATTGCATGCATGTGCACGTACTCTCTCTATATATATAAAATAAATAATAAATATATAAAATATCTTAAAAGAGAAAGTTGCATAATTTTACATCTTTCTTTTTTGACTTGGCTTAATAATTTTCTATATTACTATAAACTCTTCACAAATGTCATTTCTAGTTGTTGCACTGTAGTCCACCAAACTGAATATACCATACATTAATAACTTTATTTAGAACAGTTTAGATTTACAGAAAACTTGGAAAGGTAGATTTGTAATATATGCTATACTCAATTTTACCTATATTAACATCCTACATTTACTCTACAACTTGCTTTTGGCTTGCTCCTCATTTTTCACTGCTTAAGAAATGACATGGTGAACATCTTTGTACACAATATTCTTTTGTATTTTTGGCTATTTACTTGGTGTAGATTTTTTTCAGAAGTGTAATTACATGATCAAAGGATTTTAGAACATATTTGACTCTCTACGATCAAAGTCTCTAACCTGTATCTATTACCAAAATTCTACTTGGCATCAGAGTTTCCACCCTATATGTTATGATTTCTAGTTTTATTCAGGTAAAAGGTCTGTCTCTTAAGTACAGCCCCTGACAAGGGATGACTATGAAGCTAAATGGTTTGTAGGAATTGACTGGAGTCCTAGGTAATGATCTTGACACCCCCAGCAGACGTATCCTTACCATGCCAGTCATCCATACTGATCAGCCTAATCGCTATTAAACATATAAAAGGGCAGTTAGCCTTTTAAATCTGACCACAAGATAGAGAACCAAACAAACATTACTTAAATTTGGTTCTATGTGGTGTCATGTTGATCTAGATAAGTGGTTCTCAAGTATGATTCCCAGACCTTCAGAATCACTGATCTAGAGAGGTCAGAGAGTGAGGGCTGACACCAATATTCAGGTGTAGGAATCAAAACTTTCTTTTAAAAAAAAAAGATTTTATTTATTTATTCATGAGAATACACAGAGAGGGGAGAGAGGCAGAGACACAGGCAGAGGGAGAGGGAGAAGCAGGCTCCATGCGGGGAACCCGATGCGGGACTCGATCCTGGGTCTCCAAGATCAGGCCCTGGGCTGAAGGCAGTGCTAAACTGCTGAGCCACCCGGGCTGCCCGAATCAAAACTTTCAAACCTTAAAGTCTGACATGCTTAGCCTCACATCTGGTCACAAATGTTGTGTGTGGCTGCTGCAAGTATTTCGACTTTCCCCAATTGATAAGATAAAGGACAGAGGAAGGATAAAAGATTAAAGTCATGATAACCATTTGGGAGTGATCTTATATAGGGAAAAGAGGTGATAAATCACCAATATTATAAAACCAGTCTTTGGTATTCAGGCCAAGCTAACAACGGCTGGAGGGAGGTTGCTAGGGCTCAGAACACATAGCAGGCAAGGTCTCACTACTACTGTTCACTCTGGTCTCAAATAACCCCTATTGTATATAGATTTGGGCTAGAGACTGTCAAATTAGAAGGTTCCTGGAACTCATTTCTCAATCTTGAAGGTCACAGAGGCTACTATAGTACCTGAGTAACACTGGCCAATGGCCCACAGTGAGTGATGCTATGACATCAGGGAACTGGTCATAAAGCCTAGGAGAGGCATCCTCACAGATGGCATGAGTATTTTTGAGGCTCCACAGAAAGGCTGCAACAGGAAGCTTTTCCCACACCTACCCCAGTAGTGCTAAGAGATACAAGTGTCACAGTCTCAAAAGCAGAGCTTAGTTTGCATGCCCTGCCTTCATTAAAAAAGCATAAATCCTGGGGAGTTTTAAATGCTTATAAATACTTCATAGTATAAGGAACCAAGCCAAACTCTGGTGGTTGAGGGGTTTCCCTAGAGTTTATAAGCTCTAACTTTTCCCTCACCCTGGTACTTTCAGAGTGGGGCTGGGTGGCTGGCTGTGGGGCAGGCTGATGGGGTGGAGGCCAAGCAGCCCATGCAGTGGCCCTAGAGCCTTGCCCCAGCACTGACTGCTGGAAGTGGTGGAAGTGGTGGGGGAGGGAGGAATAACAGAATTAATCATGCCCAGGTCTAAAGGTAGGAAACTAGAGGCCTTATCACCTGGAGAACACAAGCTCAGCTGGGATCCCCTCTCTGAATTAAAGTAGGGCTCACTCTCTGATTTATGACCATGTGGTGAGGAAGGAGGAATGTAGGTCTCTGGAAGACCTCAAGTATGGGAACTCCACTCCTGAATGTGCAAAGTGAAAAATTTTTTCTAAAATGCCCAACTCCCACTCCTGCCAGAACTTAATCATTATAAGGAACCACTAAAAAAAGAGGAAAAAGGACCTGCCTTTCTTACTATAATCACAAATGCTTCCCAGATCTTACCAACTTGGGGTAGAAATGATATTTAATTAATAGGTAATGCCAACTGTATCTATTGCCAAATCCTGCCTGAATAATTGTTAGACTTCTGACCTTGTCGATCTGACCCTGTTCTCTCCCTATTATGATCCCCCAGACTGCTCAGGAGGTCTTCCGGTGGTCCTGAGAGAGCCTGGCCCACTGCCTGAGCCCTGCTCCAAAGTGTGACTTCAGCCTTCCCTCGGGCCAAGAAGTCTGGCAGGCTGCACATGGCCGCCCACAAATAAAACTGTTCTGGGACACCCTGCTACTCTACCATGAGGAGCAAATAGCTCTTTGTTATTTGTCTTGTTTGGTCTGGAGACTGGGTGAAATTAAGATATCCAGGCAAAAGAGCAATCTGGAGTTCAGAGACCAGATAGGTCAGTATGTAGTACATTTTTAAGGACACAAATATGTACTATGCAAAGTGGCATTCCTAATAGTTGCCTCTGATAAATAATAGTATGCTACAGGCCTCTGTGGTTTCAACACAGCTTTAAAATTAAGACACATAATATAACCTGCATTTGCAATTTTTCCATTTTTTTCCCTTAGAGTTAATCTCAGATTGTTAGAGATGATAATGATTATTGTTCGCTTGGGTAGCTCTGGCCTGGTAGAAGATTGCAGAAGGAAGTAGACTAACAATAACATTAGCCCTTTATTCTGGGTTCAGGGAGCCCTGCCAGGGCCGGGGGTGAGGGTGGGGGATGGAGGATCATTGGGGAGGAGGTGTTTTGGAGAAACTAGGCCACATTCCTAGGAAAAGAACATGTCATCAATAGATTGATCAATTCCCATGGTGGTATTGGTTAGTTATTTAAAAATACATATATTTTAGGGTGCCTGGGCAGCACTGTCAGTTGAGCATTCAACTCTTGGTTTCAGCTCAGGTCATGATCTCAGGGTCCTAGGACTGAGCGCCATGACGGGCTCTGCACTCAGTGTGGAGTCTGCTTGGGATTCTCTCTCCCCTCCCTCTGCCCCTCCACTTGTGCTTTCTCTCTCTAAAAATAAATAAATAAATCATATATATATAAATATTTATTTATATATATAAATATTTATTTATAAATATATATATTTATAATATAAATAATAAATATAAAAAATATTTATATATAAATCATACATATATATTGCTTTTTAAGACTTTGTTGAAGTGCTTTTGGCTTAAAGTAGAATGCATAACTGTTTACACAAATCAAATAATTCAGAGGCAATTCCACCATTTTGTGTTTTGCCATTTTTTCCTACATTTATTTAAATACATGTGAGCATATTCCCATACATAGAAGTTTTTTCCACGACACAGTTCTAATCATTTAGATACTGACATGTACATATCTTATGCCAGGAAAACAAATACAGTAGTGTTCAGAGTTGTAATCAATAGCCAGAGCTATCATGTCAAAAGATATCTACTGTGTGACAGGCACTATTCTCAGCTCCCTAGCTGTCACCTCTTTTATATATTATAACAAACTTATGAGACAGGTATTATTATTCCCATTTTACAAATGAGAACATGGAGGCTTAGAGCAGTCACTCATGTCCGTGGGGTCTGTGAAGACAGAAACTCTGATATTTTGTTCACCACAGTATCTCAGCACGCAACACACTGGCTGGCGGGTAGTGGAGCTCAATACATAGATTTTGGCTATGCGAGAGTCGTGTGGGTTCGTGTGGACAGCCCGTGGTGGAGACAGCCCATGATGGAATAGGGTTTGAACCCAAGGGTGCCTTCCCTCAGCTACTACATTACACCAACAGCCTTTAGGTGGTGATGCTGAGGAGAGGCTCCAGAGTTCTGCACATTGGTCTCCCCTTAGTACATGGGAATCACAGCGAAGCTCCCCGTTCTGAGCCTGCCCAGACTCCAGGCAGCATGGCATCTTCCAGGCTGCACAAGTAGAAGTACATCTCTGGTGGAGCTCCTTCTTCAGGTTCTTCCCCAAGGTATTAGGTGTTTATTCCATCTAACATCTCTACCAAAATGATTCTGGGTGTTCACAATATCTACCAAGGCAGACAAACAGCAAAGCTTTCTGGAGGCTGGCCAAGGGTCAGTGCTTCCACCTTGCTGATTGAAGAGAAACAAATGAAAAAAATGAATAGATGAACAAGCTCTACACCCAACCCCCACGGAGTCTCAAGCACATTCTCTAGAGTATCTCAGTTTGCTCCCCAGATGGCAGGGTCATCTCACAGATGAAAATACCAAGGCTCAGTGAGGTACAGTGTCCACAACTCCAAGGGGCTGATCCCACGTGTTCTGGATGCTTGCACAGGCTGCTCTCACTGTAGGCATCCAGAAAATGCCTTCAGGTTTCACCCATGAGCTCAAGGCTGCAGTCTGTGGGCTCATGGGGTACACTGGGTTCATTCGCTCTGCTGCTAACTCCAGCCATTACCTCTCTAGGTCTCAATAGCTAGAAGGTAAAATAGCCTGAGAAGAAATTAAAGACACATACATGAGCTATTTTTCCAGTATGATATTGCAAAAAATGCCCCCAAGAACATATCTGGTTTTATTTTTGTCTGTTTGGGTTTTGGTGGCAAAAGGTTTGGAGAAAAACAAAACAAAACAAAAAACATGAGACTGAAGTCAAATTGACCAACTGAGATCCAGAGAGAAGTAGGGCCTGGCTGAATGGAAGAGGAGGAGCAGCCAGCTTCCTGGAAGGAGCAGGATAGAGAAGAGCTTTGTGATTTAGGGTAGGAGGAGGGAACTGTCCTGGAGGGGCAGGGTGCTGAGGAAAGAGGCAAAAGCAACATCCAAATGGCCCCCAGGTTGCACAGCGGGAGGGCCTCTAGAGGTTGCACCACCCGGAAGAAGGAAGGAAGGCTCAACAGGAGCAGCATCACATACAGGGAAGGCCAGCAGCATGGGATGTGAGAAAGCTTTCAGCAACGCAAGTTGGACTCTCTGGAAATTGGAATCTTGGGTGGAGGGCTGGAGTCCTAGGGTCCCAGCAGCAAGATCAGTTTTATTCCTGCACAGGAGGCTCGCAGGAAGGCAGACTTTCCTGAGCGTGCCAGAGAACAGCACTTTTACTGTTGTCATGTCAGTTTACACCCAGCTTGTAGCTGCAGGCTGAGAATGCTGGCGGGAAAGGGAAGGCACACCATTATCATTTTTTTTTTCACAATTTCCCATATTATCTCAAACTGATTCATTAAAAAAGACCAACATCTTAAAAGCTTCAGTGGAATCGAGAGTCTGTGTTTGTTTCTGAACTAAGTCATTATCTGAGGCTTGATGGTACATTTCTGGAGCCAACCCCATGACAAGCTTCCCTCCTGTCCTTCCCTACCCCAGCACACACATGCATAGCCCGCACCTGACCCATCTGCCCGCAGTCAGCCTTGTCCGAATTGAATTAAGTGAAACCCACCAGTCCCAAGGATGTTGCTGTGCTGTTCCCCCACTCAGCAGCTTGTTAATACTGAAGAAGAGGGTTGCATTTGAAAGCAAGGACTGCCTTTATCTTATTGTGATGCTGTTCTCTGATTCTCCTGCCACTGCTTTGAATAATCGGTATTTGAAAAAAAAAAAAAGGAAAGAGAAGAAAGAAAGAACCAGTTAACCTCTCCATTGGCCTTCAGCTGGTGGCTCCAATGAGCTGTCACAAACAGCGTTCCGTAACAAATGAGATTATACCTCTCTTCATTATCCACCCTTTTCAGCTCGTACAGTAGCAGCGCTGAGACCTTCAGGGATCACATCAACCAAATCCCAAGTTAGAGATGTTTAAATTCAAAAATCCACACTCGGTTGCACCTGTTCTTTCCCGGCTACCGTGGTGAATTTGGGGTTTACACAGAATTCCTTGAAAATTTATTTTAAAATAAACGGAGGCCTGTTTTGTGATTGAAAAGTTATTTCAACATGCATCCAAGACAGCACGGCTGCAAATGGAGTGTAAATGCAACAGGATCCCAACTTGAGATTTTCGTTTTAGCCCAGCGCGTTCAAAGCAATAATCTACATTGTGTCCAGCCAAGTGGTGAGTGACTATGTTAGGAAGATTAACGGATTATTTTTTTTAATCCACTGAAACTCAAGCCATGGCCCCTCTATCAGTAACATTAAGAACTATAATGGACTGAATTCACATACCTCTTTTCTTCAAGATTTTCAAAATGTTTTTGCCAAATGTAACTGACCAAATCACAGATTAATTTAAAGAGATCAACTGGACAAACTCCTTATTTAAAGAAGACGTTTGAGGCCCAGGGAAGGAAGTTCAATGACTTAGTCCAGATCTTGCATCCATTTCCTGACAGAGCAGAACTGAACCTCAGGCACTCAGGTTCTTTAGCAGGCAGGGGGTGCTTTTCCCCAACACCCCTGCTACTGGAAGTATGGTCTTGGACCTGCTGCACCGGTTTGTCAGAAAAGCAGAATCTTAGGCTACACTCCAGACCTGCTGAACCCAAATCTGCATTTTAGCAAGAGCCTTCTGGGTCTGTGGGCATGTTAAAGTCCCAGGAGCCCTGCTTCACAACCGTCACTGTTCACAGCACTGTGACCTTTGCACTTGACATCAGACCATTTTCTGAAAATGCCCAAGAGAAGTCCAATAAAATAAGTACAGTAATCATGCGCAAAGGACAATCTTTATTGAAAGAAAAGTGTTACAGTGACATCTGATCATAGCGATGGAAGGAAAAGTTCAGAAGAGGATCCTTGCGGAATTTTTATGGAGAACTTACTCTGGGCACCTGGGAAAACAGGGTCCCTACCCTGAACGAGCTTATAA
Source organism: Nyctereutes procyonoides (assembly GCF_905146905.1). Taxonomy (NCBI): domain Eukaryota; kingdom Metazoa; phylum Chordata; class Mammalia; order Carnivora; family Canidae; genus Nyctereutes; species Nyctereutes procyonoides. The sequence goes on from NW_026575126.1 coordinate 74,350,197, forward strand.
TCAGGTAGGAGAGAGAAATCTAGAGCCCTGGGAGCGAAAACAGGCCATTAACTTCTAAATCAGGATGTAAAGTTCAGAGAGAATTTCCAGTGGGTCACTCCTTAATTTATCCTACTTTCTGTTGTCAAAGAGAAATTTCTACACTGCAATTTTGACTCTCATGCTTCAGTGACCCACCACCACCTGCAGGGTAAAGTGCAATGTCCCCTGAATAGTTCCTGCAGCCCTCTTTAGCCTCGACACCCTCCTTCCTGTCACCACTTTTCATGCCCCTCTGCCGCAGCAACACTTAGCTGCTTGCAGTTAGCTCCCTAGTCTCCTGTGCCTTCGTTCATCCTGGGACCACATAAGAGGCTTCTCCCCTGCATTCATTCCCCTTCTGCATCCCCTTATCAGGCTAATCTTTTCTCATCTTTATGGTCTTTTTTTTTTTTTAAGATTTTATTTATTTATTTATTTATTTATTTATTTATTTATTTATTTATTTAAGAGAGAGAGAGAATGAGTGGCCAGAGGGGCAGAAGAAGAGGGAGAAACAGGCTTCCTGCCCAGCATGGGGGCTCTATACCAGGACCCTGAGATCATGACCTGAGCCAAAGGCAAATGTTCAGTCAACTGAGCCATTCAGGTGCCTCATCCTTATGTCTTTGACGACCTGCCCTAGGAAACATCCTCCAAGATTTGGTTAGGTCTAGCTCCTCTGTGCTCACATTATGCCCTGAGTTATAGACTGACTAAATGTTTGTGCTCTCCCAAAATTCCTTTGTTGAAGCTCCAACTGCAGGTGTGATGCTGCAATGGTATTTAGAGGTGGGGCCTTTGGGAAGTAATTAAGTCTGGATGAGGTCAGGAGGCCTCAGGATGGGGTCGATACCTTTACAAAATGAGAAAGAGACACCAGAGCTCTCTCTCTACACTGTGAGGACACACGGCAAGAAGGCAGCTCTCTGCAAGCCTGAAGGGTGTTCTCACCATTAACCAAATCTGCTAACACCTTGATCTTGGACTCCCCAGCCTCCAGAACTATGAGAAGTGAATGTCCATTGTTTAAGCCATCCTGTCTGTGATATTTTGTTTAAGGAGCCTGAACAAGATTGAGACACCTGGTATTCACCACTATCATGGCTGGCGGATTTTTACTCATCTATCTTCTCAAAATGGCAGGCTTCTTGAGGGTGGGGAACATGTCTCTCACTCAATATTCCAGAACATTGGGCTCAGCACATAAAACACACCCCATAAATGCTTGCTGAATGAAAAAAAAAAGTGTGCAAATAAATTTGTCCATGCATGAGATGAAATTTGAGCTGGGCCTCGATAGATTTTAAAGGCTAAGGAGTGGGTTGCCCAAGTGGCTCAGTCAGTTAAGCATCTGCCTTCGACTTGTCTCATGATCTTGGGGTTCTGAAATAGAGTCCTGCATCAGTCTCCCTGCTCAGTGGGGAGTCTGCTTCTCCCTCTCCATCTGACCCTCCCCCTCCCACTCGTGTTCTCCCTTTCTCAAATAAATAAAATCTTTAAAAATTAAAAGTGAAAAAAAAAGGCTGTGAAGGGATGAGATGCTTGGGTGGCTCAGTCAGTTGAGTGTCTGACTCTTGGTTTTAGCTTAGATCGTGATCTCAGGGTCATGAAATTGAGCCGGGTGTCGGGCTCTGTGCTGACCGTGGAGCCTGCTTGAGGTTCTCTCTCTCTCTCTCTCCCTCTGCTCCTTCTCCCACTCTTTGCTTACACATGTGGTCTCTCTCTCCTAAAATAAATAAATAAATAAATAAATAAATAAATAAATAAAGGCTATGGAGAGGAGGACAGGCATGAGTGCAGGCACAGAAACAAAGATGGTGGTGAGTGTGTGGAGAGAACACAGGAAGTGAGAAAGATAGCAAGGATTTATCTAAAAGCAGGAGGAGAGAACATGAGATTTGAAGTTAATCAAAAGAGGTTGACTTTTTATTGGTACTGCTATCAATTTTAAAAATATTTTATCGAAGTATAACATAGATACAGTAAAGTACATGTACACTGAGAGCATGGCTTAACTAATATTACAACATATACTATTACTGAATTGTAATATCTCCCTGCCAAAATCTGTAGTCTGAAGTCCTGAATCCCCCAGTACTTTTAAATGTGACTGTATTTGGAGACAGGGTCTTTAATTAAGTAAAAAAGAGAACATTAGAGTGGGCCCTAATCCAATAATGAGATCATTAGATCTTATGATTATCCTCATAAGCAAAGAAGGTTAAGACACAGTCATAAGAACAGATCAGACACAGATACACACAGAGGGAAGACCCTGTGAAGACACATGGAGAAGATAGCCACCTACAAGCTAAGGAGAGAGGCCTCAGAAGGAACCCACCCTGCCCGCACTTTGCTCTTGGACTCCCAGACCCCAGGACTTGAGAATATGAATTTCTGTTATTTAAGTGCCCCCATCTATGGTGTTTGCTATAGCAGCACTAGGAGACTCATACACCATGGAAGCACCATCCAGATTCTGATCATAAATATTCCTTACACCCCAAAAAAAGGAGCCTGCACTCAACTGCAGTGACAGTTGGATGCCATTTTTGGCTCCTAAGCAGGAGAATCGCCCAGGCAAAATGGAATTTTAGGAAGATTAGCAAGGTAAGTGGGTTGCATAGATGAGGATGAACTGGCAGCGGGGGTGGTAGGGATGAGTAGGGCCCAGAAAGAGATGGGGCTTTGGGGAAAGGTTCAGAATCTTGCCGGAGTCAGAGAGTTGGTGAGAGGTGGCAGTGAAGGGAACTAAAAGTCATTTTAAAGGGATGGGAAAATAGAAATGGGGAATAAGAGGGAAGAATCACAGGGGACTCCAAAGTCTGGGTCTAGGAGACTGAAGTGAGAAAGTATTGGTGACCAGTGTCAGATGTCTGGGGGAAAAGAGTCAGCTAGCGTGGGAACTCATGAATGCCACACTGGGTTCACCGGGTTTGGGTGGATATGACATGCCCAGATGGTGGAAGTGCAATCAAGAAGCCTGAGACAAGCCAGGAGAGGACAGTAACATGACTGGTGTTAGAGACATGGACTGTGTGTGGCAAGGATGAAAGCTAACACAGTAACAAAATAAAAAGAGCAGGTAATGTGTATTAAGTGCTTGCTTACTACCTGGAAGGTGTCATGCTAAGGGCTTTTACATAGGCTATCTCATTTAATCCTCACAATGGTCCTCGAGGAAACATTCTGTCCTTATCATCTGTTTGACTAAGGAGGAAACTGAGGCACAGAGATTTAAATAACTTGTCTAGGGCAGCCCCAGTGGCTCAGTGGTTTAGCACCGCCTTCGGCTTGGGGTGTGATCCTGGGGACCTGGGATCAGGTCCCACGTCAGGCTCCCTGCATGCATGGAGCCTGCTTCTCCCTCTACCTGTGTCTCTGTCTCTCTCTTTGTGTCTGTCTGTCATGAATAAATAAATAAAATCTTTTAAAATAAATAAATAAATAAATAAATAAATAAATAAATAAATAAATAAATAAATAGTTTGTCTAAGGTCACACTGCCAGTAAGTGGTAGATCATTTTTTATTTTATTTCATTTATTTGAGACAGAGACAGAGATAGTGAGAAAGAGAGAGAACACAAGTAGAGAGGAGAGGGACAGGGGGAAGCAGACTCTTCTCATCAGGGAGCCCAAAGTGGGGCTCAATTCCAGGACCCTGAAATCATGACCTGAGCCAAAGGCAGACACTTAACCAACTGAGCCACTCAGGTGCCCTTGTAGATCTGGTTTCAAACCCAGGCACAGTGACACCAGTTCACCCAAGTTAGAGTCTTTGGAGCAAAGAGGAGCCAGCTGAAGAGGAGAAAATCCAACCTTTTATTTTTCTATAAGATTTTATTTATTCATTTGAGAGAGAGAGAGAGAGAGAGAGTGTGTGTGTGTGTGTGTGTGTGTGTGTGTGTGTGCGTATGAGTGCAGAGGAACAGAGGGAGAGGGAGAGAGAATCTGAAGCAGTCTCTGCAGTGAGCACAGCGCCCAAGGTGGAGCTGAATCCCATGCCCCTGAGATCATGACTTGAGCAGAACCCAAAAGTAGGACACTTATCCGACTGAGCTACCCTGGCGTCCCTGATTTTTTTTTTAATCTCCTGGTCTCCAAATAAACTAGCTTTGTGCTATTCTATTCTGTTGTTTAAAACTCCTCAAGCTATGGTGCTGATGTCTTCAGAAATGAAGGTTGCCTTCAGTAAATTTCTCCTGATGCCTAACCTCGAACACCCTGGATGCATTTTAATAAAGGACTCTGCCTTCCCTCCATTCTGCTGCCCAGGGAGTCTGGATCAGCTGCCTGGCTTTATTGTTACCTCACATCTTTGAAAAACAATATATTTACTGGCAGCTGTTCCAATTATTTAAAAATGTGAACTTCTTACACTTTTCCTGTGCTTCTGGCAGAACTCCTCCTCCCACAATCACTTTTCTCTAGGACCGTTCAGGTTTCTTCATCTCTCTGGCACGTGAACCCCAGTATAGTTCACAGTCCCTCCAGGTCTAGGGGAAGACAAGATTACATTTCCACAAATGTGCTTCCATGCCTATTTTGCAATTTCAGAGTTGTCCACAAGCCTGAAGAAATATACTGAAGCAAATAAAAGACACTGACAGGTGCAAAACTCTGAATCAACAGGATTTAGCCCAAAGGGTCTCTAGGTTTTTCTCTTCATACAATTTTGTTTCCTCTCTCTTATTGTATTCCAGATCTATCTCTCTGTGCCTTGTTTTTTAAATCTTTTCCTGATAATTGTGCATTAACAAAATGGTACCTCATGTGCACCCAGAAAATGTGCAAACTGTTTCATAATTTAAAAGATTTTTATTTCCTGAGATCTGGTATGTGTGGTTAAAGTACATGATTTGCTCGATGTTTTAGTGGAATGTGTGCCTAAAAGGCTGGAGCCCCATTCAGAACCAACAGCTGAAAGGAGGCTTAGAGAAGCCAACCATTATGTCTGAAGTCCTACATTGCCATTATCAAGTTTTTGTTTGTTTGTTTGTTTGTTTTTAATTTTTATTTATTTATCATAGTCACAGAGAGAGAGAGAGAGGCAGAGACATAGGCAGAGGGAGAAGCAGGCTCCATGCACCGGGAGCCCGACGTGGGATTCGATCCCGGGTCTCCAGGATCGCACCCTGGGCCAAAGGCAGGCGCCAAACCGCTGCGCCACCCAGGGATCCCTGTTTGTTTTTTTAACATGAAAAATCCATTCCTTTTAGTGGTACAGCAGGATTCTTTGGAAAGACAGAAGAGGGCCATTCAGGGAAAACAAAATGTTAAGTCTAGAAACATTCTGGATTCCTAATTGTTGGGTTCCCCCCCACCACCACAAGTCATCTGAGAGACATTTCTTGCTCCATATCAGGTGTCTGACGATGGATACCATAACTTAATTAATTATTGTGGCTATTTATAGATATGACTTGTATATAGAATGTTAATAGTAATAATACCAACAATTACTAGTAACAAGAATGAATTGAACACATGTTGAGCTTTATGTTTTACAAAATAATTTCATTTGTTTAATTTTAGTTTAGGCTTTCCCAATGACCCTGAGGTAGGCAGGGTAGGTTCTACTATTCTCATTTTATAGGTAAGGACTTTGAAGCACAAAGAGAAATCTATTAGAGTTGGAAGGGTAAAGACTCCCAGGCTGCATATGCTTGTAGGAGAATGACTATAATCTCAAGAATTGTGATTTATCTATAGAGTTTAAGTATTTAAACTACCTGTACAGAGAGTATCTATGTAGTTAACTGAACAATCTCAAGACCCTGTGGCTCGCTATCTTGTAGATTAAATCAGCTGAGAAACCTTCCATCACATTTGCTACCTGAAGAGTCCAAATTTGATGTGTGTGGTTGTCTGATAAATTTCAAATTTGAGGCTAAAAAGTCCTCAAATTTTCAGAACATGATACCAGAACATGGCTGCCTCATTTAGGTAATGCAGTAAAATGGCTTTAATGTATTCTTTCCATGATAAGTGTGGGCGACCCATTTCCTTTCATGAGTGTCAATAATTCACATTTACATTTGGATTGCACCTGAGTTTGTCAAAGCATATTCTCTTGTAATATTTTATTCTGTCAGAGACCCTATAAGCCAGGTTGGCTTCACAGTAATATTCTCATTTTCCAGACGAGAAAACCAAGGTACAATTAATAAGAAGGTATTCAAGTATTTGTGGTATGACTACTGTGTAGCAGGCACCACCCTGAGTGCTAGGGGTAGAATGATAAGAAAAAGTAAATATGATTCTATCTCTAATTGTTTACAGCCTACTATGGGGAATGGATAGTCAATTAATTTTATCAATAAATGTAAAATTTCAACTGAATGCAATATTGGTTTCATCTACATATTCCATCAAAACACTGTACCAGGGGATCCCTGGGTGGCTCAGTGGTTTAGCGCCTGCCTTTGGCCCAGGGCCTGATCCTGGGGTCCCAGGATCGAGTCCCGCGTCGGGGCTCCTGGCATGGAGCCTGCTTCTCCCTCCTCCTGTGTGTCTCTGCCATTCTCTCTCTCTCTATCTCTCTCTCCCCGTCTATAATAAATAAATAAATAAATAAATAAATAAATAAATAAATAAATCTTAAAAACAAAAACACTGTACCAGTCATGTATTTCAAAAATATGTCAGGTTTTTAAAAAGCATGCCAAGTTTTTTTATGAAAAGGAGAAGAGGGGTGTCTAGGTGGCTCATCAGTTAAGTGTATGACTTCAGCTCAGGTCACAATCTCAGGGTCCTGGGATTGAGTCCCACATTGGGCTCCCTGCTCAATGGAGAGCCTGCTTCTCCCTCTCATTCTGCCCCCTCCCCTTGCTCATGTTCTCACTCTCAAATAGACGAATAAAACCTTAAAAAGAAGAAGAAGAAGGAAAAGAAGAAGAAAAAGAAAAAGAATAGGAGAAGAATACATTATGCTAGCAACCTAGAATATGGGGATTTGACCTTATCAAGGAGACCTAGCATGGCTTTCCTAGGGAAGTAAAATGATCTGAGGAAACAGGAGGTGGAAAGGTCAATGTTCCAAGCTGAGGGAAGAGGATGTGAAAAGACCCTGGGGTGGGAGGAAGCTCAACATGACAATTGGAGGTCAGGGTGATTGGATGGCAGAGCATGGAAGACTGCAGCTCAATGTGAAGATTACCAAGTTGCTCCTATGCGAAAGATTTTCAATTTTTACTCTAATCACAATGAGAAACTGTAAGAGATCTGTAAGCATGGGAAGAGGCAGGCACAATTTGATCTGTACTTTGGGAAGACTATTTCAGATTTTGACATAGAGGACACACTGATGGAGGCCAAGATGAATGTGGTTGAAAAGTTAAATGAATAGTTCAGAAGTCCAAGTGAAGGAGAACGGACTGTGGATGGATGTGAAAATGGAAACCAGATGAATTTGAGAGATTTTTAGCCATTAAACTTGATGGGAGTGGATGACAAATTGAATATTTTGGGGTGAGTAGGAAGAAGTAAAGGGTGACCCAAACATTCCAGGCTTGTGCAACTGGGTGCATGGTTGTACCGTGGAAAGTGCTTTAAGAAGTCCAGATTTGTCAGATGAAGACCATGAGTTTGGTCTGGGATTTGTTGAGATCCTGAGATCTGAAGCTAACCAACAAAAGGACCAAGTAGAGTTGATTTGGGGAAAGTGGAACACAAAGGTCTGGGCTGGAGATACAAATTGTGAGTCATTTTCATGCAGAGCCATCGATATGGACAGGACAACATTCCCCAGAGAGAGAGAGATTATAAAGTGAGAAGAAAAGGGAGCCCTAGAAAGAGTGTTGGAAGATTCAATATTTAATAGGTAGGCAGAAGAAGAAGACTCTATAAAGGAAAGAAAGTGTCCCAAAAGCTGGGAAGAACACAGGGAGACTTGGTTTATTGGTAGATAAACAGATTTTTGAATAAGAATAAGGAAATTGTCAAGTCAAGTGGTGCTGAGAAGTTAAATACTGTAAGAACTAAAAAATACATCCATTGCTCTAGGGATATAGAGGTCATTGGTGACCTTGAGAAGGAGAGTCAGAGCCAGAATGCAATGGACTGAAGATAGTGGGAGATGAGTATATGGAGATCATAAAATAGACAGTAATTTCAGAATTTGGTTTCAAAGCATACTTTGTCTCTAAGGCACATGCCATCAAAGAATATTATGCAAAAAATAAAATGAAAGCCAGTTTTTAAATGGAATTTTAAAATATGTCATGAGTTTTCCTCGCCTGCCTCTTCTGCGACCTTCTCCTCCAGACACTCAAACTGCTCTCAATCCAGTGTGACTTTCCAGGATGACCCTACATCCTCTGGCCAGTTGGCTCCCTGTCTCCACGACTTAGCACCCCATAGCGCTTTTAGAGAGCTCTCATGTTGGAAGAGGACCTGGTAAACTAACCCTCATTAAGTTGAAAGTGAATAATAGCTGCTGTGCACTGACCCTCTGGGTTTGGTTTTTTGCTAGGGACAATTCCTTAACAAGTCTGAGACACTGGAGCCACAGACAAGCAGGTATGAAATAGAAGATAGTAGTGTGGAAATAACACTGACTTGCTAGATAATCCCCATGAAGTCGTGTCATCTCCCTGGGACCCCCATTTTTCATTTGTTAGTTCTGGGATTGAATTTTATCTCCAGGCCCTGGATTATAACTTTCAGTCCTGTAGCAAATGTGGAACTGGCCCAAAGCATGATTCCTTGGGAAGGGAAGAAGGGAGAGAAGGAATGCCAAGACAGAGAGAAACAGGCACTCCTCCTGCCCCTAGGAAGATGGTTTAAAGTTAGGTTGAGCTAGAATAGAATCAACTGAGGTGTATAAATCAGAGGGTGTTTTAAGTGCTCAGAAAAGTAAATTTATAGAAAAAGAAAAAGAACACCTGAAGGCAATCTTCGGTAAAGTGAGGAGTCCTTTGTAGAAAGCATAAATGCTCCTTTTTAATCACCTAAATGTTCATCTATAGGATTCCACAAGGCACTAGGTACATTTGTGCCTAATAACAATGTGTAGTAAAGAAATGGTCAAAATGCTCCGATAAAGATGAATGCTTCACTTCCTCTTTTAATTCTTTCTTACACTGCATTTCGCTTTGAGAACCACTTTTCCCTTTGCACTCCAGCTTTTGAAATAGGTCCTTACAAAGTCACTTCATGCGATAGACAGTGTAGAAGTGCTGTTACCAGAAGCGGGGTGTGACACGCATCCAAAACACCTCTTCTAATTAAGAACCAAAGTCTGGGAAAGGTTGGATGGTGCATACAAGGTGAGCAGTTCTGCATTTGAGCTCTAGTTTGGAGAAAAGACATTCCAGTAAGCTTTGTGAGCCTTCCCTGTTTCTGACCTCATTGGCTTCCCCTCCCAGAGCTGGCCAGCCCTCTGGCTCTCCATTATAGTCACCACTTCCTTCACTTAGAGAAGACAAGCTGTCCAAGTTAATCAATTAGTTAACCTTCTGCATTAACACAAAACACATGGTGCTCCATGCTTCATTAGTACGGACAAGGTGTTCCAGTCACTGTGTCCCTGCCTAGAGCATGCTGTGGTGGCTGGCCTCAAACAAATGCCTTCATGCTCTGCACCTTTCTTAACATACAGCCTCAGCCCACAGCCACTCTGCTCACTCAACGAACCTGGACAAAACCTTCTGATCTCCTGCCAGCAGCCACTTCTGTGTTGATGAATACTTCTGTCTTGCTCTGTGCCAGGCCAAACTGAGCTGGCCTCCTCTGGTGTTTTCTGCCCATCCAGAAGAGCAAGGGCTGTGCAGCTGCACAGATCTGTCGGCCCTGGGCTGGCACTACAGATGAGATGATTAAGGCAGATAATGATGAATGAAGAACATCACAGGTGAAAAATGACTTAATTGGAATCCTTATTGATCTGCCACCCGAGGTCTTTTTCATGTGGAACCTAAATTTGACATTTCAAATTGAACCTGACTCTTGTAATTCCAGGCCTGGCAGAGTGATTTTAGGTGGAGTCTAAAACATTGCGTATATGGGGAAACTAAGGTTCCAAGCAGGGAAATGGCTTCCCCAAAGTAACACAGAGAGCCAATGGCAAAGAAAAGTCTAGGACTCAACTCATGCTCAGGTCAGTACCCCAGGCTCCAGGACCATTTCCTTCTGCAGGATTCAGGTTCTGTCCCTGAGTTAATGTTGTAGACCCACTGGTATAAAAGACAAGATCAGGGATCCCTGGGTGGCGCAGTGGTTTAGCGCCTGCCTTTGGCCCAGGGCGTGATCCTGGAGACCCGGCCTCGAATCCCACGTCGGGCTCCTGGTGCATGGAGCCTGCTTCTCCCTCTGCCTATGTCTCTCTCTCTCTCTCTCTCCCTCTCTCTCTCTCTCTCTCGTGTGTGTGTGACTATCATAAATAAATAAAAATTAAAAAAAAAAAGACAAGATCAGGCCATACTAATCTAACCTGGGACCTTGACTCCAAAAGGGTGGTAAAAAGAAGATGGAAAAGAGGAGGCATGGTTCTTGGAGAGAGAAAAATCAATCTTTTCTTTTCTTTTTTAAAGATTTATTTATTTATTTATTTATTTATTTATTTATTTATTTATTTATGAGAGAGAGAGAGAGAAGGGCAGAGGGAGAGAATATCCATGCAGATCCCACTGAGTATGGAGCCAGACATGGGGCTTAATTTCATAATCCATGAGATCAGGACCTGAGCCAAAACCAAGAGTCAGATGTTTAACTGACTGAGCCACCCAGGTGCCCTGAGAGGAGACCAGTCTTACAGTAGTAGCCAAGAAACTGCTACTCACCCTTAAATACATGATCTGGTGAAAGGCCCAAAGTGGTGCCTCACATGCATAGTCTCCTTTTGGAAAGAGTTGTCCTCCCTAAGAGGCATTTCACTTTGGGATTTATTTCTCGAAGAAGTGAAGAATATGAGAATGGAACAAAACTCCACCAAGTGGGACTTTTACCATCCCAAGGCAATGAGGAATAGTACCCCTCTTAATGGAACAATCCAGGAAAAGTACATGGGATGGGAAGAAATATAGAATATAGACTGCCTGGAAGCATAGCAAAGCAAGTCCCTCCCACAGAGTATGAAAGGTCCAGAGTCCCTTAGTGCAAATGCAAACCACCCTGGGAGCCCTTACTGGCACCATCTTCGTGATCAGTTGGCACTCTGGCATGTATTACCAGCACAGCGTTCCTAGCCTGCAAGTAAATGGACCAAGGAAGAGGGCTCCATGATCAAGGATTGGCAAAGACCCACTCTGCCTGCTCCATGCAGCCCAGACCACAATTGTGGAGCAGTGATACATGGAAAACAAAGCATCACCTCATCTTCCTATTCTCACCAAAGTTTTTTGGATCCCCTTGCTAAGAGAAAGAAACCACTGAGGAGAATCACCAGGAACTTAGCCATACGATGAACAGCCTCAGTGCTCATTTATACCTTCAAAGCAGTATACACAATGTGCCAGGTACTGTGCCAAGCACTAGACTACAAAGTTGACAAAGGCATAAGCATGCCTAAGCTGGGCAAAACTAGCTGGAAAGACAGATACCCACACAGCTAACTCTAATCAAATGGACTATGCAAAGAGAAGGGAAATGGACTAAAATTTGCTACTACCCTACTACAACCCAGGAACTTTAATCTATTCCATCATCAACTCATTCAACAGACATTTATTAAATGTCTGCAGGAGCTGTGCTAAGAATACAAAGATTAATAGAAAGGATCTTTGCCCTTGAAGGAATCACATGCTACAAGGGAAAGATAAATGGGTAAACAATATGTGAAAGAAAAATGTTGGAGTTACTATTTCGGAAGTCTGTGCATGCACAACAGATACTTAAAGGAGTCAATTCATAAGCATCTCAAAGTGTCCCAAGTTTTACATCAAAAAACTTTACTTTGACTCACATGGTACAGTTCTAGAACAAGCAAAACTAACCTGCTATGAGAAAAAGCGGAACAGTAGTTCCCTTTGGGGAGATGATGGTTCCTTCCCTTGACTAGGAAGGGATATGATAGAATTTCCTGCAGCTCCCTTGACCTCTTCCTGCTAATATAGTTTCTTTTTTTCATTTTTTAATTTTTATTTATGATAGTCACACACACAGAGAGAGGCAGAGACACAGGCGGAGGGAGAAGCAGGCTCCATGCACCAGGAGCCCGACGTGGGATTCGATCCTGGATCTCCAGGATCACGCCCTGGGCCAAAGACAGGCGCTAAACCGCTGTGCCACCCAGGGATCCCTCTTCCTGCTAATATAGTTTCTACATCTTGATAGGGATTTGGCTACACAGATACACTCATTTGTCTAAACTCAACTCAAGGCATGCTTAAGATTTGTGCATTTTGTTACTTGTAAATCTCACCCTAAAAAGAACTCTAAACAAATATTGAACTCTACATAATGACATACATGATGAAGTATTTGGGGGGAGGTACACTGATATCTGAAACTTAGGGTAAGCAGGTGTACACTATAGAGTGCTTTCACCATTTCTGAAAGTTTGAACATTTTCAAAATTAAATATTAGGGGAAATACGAATCTTGAAAGCTAGATAGATATTCCTTGGGAAAATGGGATGAGAAAAGACTAACCTAATCCCATTTCCAAATTCCCAATCCTCATCTGCCTTGCTGCCTCCTCTAGAGAGCCTAGAATAGCTAAAATATCTACTTATCTCCTTGCTGCTCAGCCATGAGCAGTTAGCCATACTACTGTAGCCAGGTGGCACAGTTCTGGCCAATGAAGCATTAAGAGAACAATTCTGCTGGTTCTTCTGGGAAAGCTAATGCTTAGGTTGGTGTTCCCCTTCCTGATGTGAATACAAATGTGATACCTGGATTTGCAGCAGCCACTTGTGACCATAAAGGCAAATCTGAAAGGATCAGACTTCTGCCTTGACTTTATTGAGCTATGGAACCAGTGTCAATAGCAGCCCATCTCCAGATTTCTTGTTGTGTTCGAAAAATAAACCCTTATTTGTTTTAGCCTCTGTTGGTTAGGTTTTCTGTTACTTGCAGCTAAAACATTTTGAGCACAAGGCAGATGTATAAAACATTGTAGGTTTCAGATAAGTGTGAGTAATCTGATTGCTGGATTCAGAGTTTGGGGAGAAAAATTGAGGAGAAGGAGATGTAACCATAGAGGTAGGACCTGATCCTGTAGGACTCTTCATGCCATACTAAGGGCTTGGGATTCTCTGAAGGGAGTAGACCATGGGAGTAACCTGATAAGATTTCACTTTAGATCAGTGGCTCTCAAATTGCATAAGGATCAGAATCATCTGAGGTTAAAAGTACATATTCCCAAGCCCCATTTCCAGAGATCCTGGAGACAGGAGATGTTGTTCTTGCCCTTCGCATATAGTATCCTTTATCTGCAGCTTCTATGACCAGCTCCTGGCACACAGACAGCTTCCTGTCTCAATACCTCTGTGATTTTCTGGCTGATGGCTTTCTTTGGTCATGGAAACATGTTGCATGCACCCGCAAGGCAGACCAGAGTGTCAGGGAATTAATCCTTCTAAGAGTAGCCTTCAATCAATGAGGAACTGGAGCTGGTGGATAACTACTCCACCTTCCTCACCTATTGGTGGGAGAATTCTGAAGTATATGTCCCATGGTCTCTAAGTCCCCAACTCAGCTGGGGTTGAGTCTAGTTGCCCACAGTGATAACTCTCATTAACACACCTTTGATTGTCTTTTCCTTCCTGCCTGCCTCCTTTCCCCAAACCCCACCAGTGTGATTACCTCTGAAATCAATTCTAAATTCTAACATCCTTGTCTGAGGCTCTGGATGACACTGAGTCAAAATGCCAGAGGGGCAGAGTGGTGGGGATCTGCCTTTTAACCATTATGACTTTTTAAGCATTCAGATATGTGCACTCAATCTCAGTCCCTCTTCCACAAGCAACTCTCCCTGTTGATGCTGTCAGACAAATTTGTAGATCAGAGTGAAATTCTTCAGTGACAAGCAGATTTTTCAGCTGAGTTGAGACCAAGAGATTTAGCAAATTCTCTAGCTAATTCAGTTAATCTATGAAAAGTTTCCAAACATAAGCACTTTCCATGGTAAGACCTAACTACAAATCAGCTTATGACATTGAAAATGACAATCAGGAGATTGTTAAAACCCCATTAAATAAATAGATAGATAAATAAGTAGAATCATGAATGTTCCTCACCTCATAATACCCAGAATAATTTTGTGTCTAAATGTTTTAATACTTAGTATTTATTCACATAGATGGTTTCATTTATTCCTGTAGTCAGTTAGGTGTTTAACTTTCACTGAAAAAAGAGAGGGCAACTAGATCTTATCAGCTGAAGCATTCATTTTAATTGTGTTTAGGGGCCAGGTAAGAGCTGCACCCTATTCCTTTAACATTCCCTTACTAGGAGAAGAGATTGGTCAAAAAATTTTTTAAAGATTTTATTTATGTATTCATGGGAGAAACAGAGAGAGGCAGAGACACTGGCAGAGGGAGAAGTAGGCTCCCTGCAGGGGGTCCGATGTGGGACTTGATCCCAGGACCCCGAGATCATGCCCTGAGCCGAAGGCAGACTCTGCTCAACCACTGAGCCACCCAAGTGCCCCTGTCAAATACTATTTGTCCTCCAATCAGGATCCTGGGAGGAAGAGCTGGTGGGGAAGAAGTGGGGCCAGAGCGGGTCGCTAGGTTTCTCTGATGAGGCCATCCCAATGCCTTGTGCATCTGCCCTCCTCTTAAAAGCCCCAGTAAGGTGACCAAAACAGGAAGGATGTTGTCCCTTTACTGTAAGCTGCAGCTCATGAACTTACAAAAGCAACATCATTTAAAGATGTTTGCAACTACAATTCCAATGGGTAAGTTATTCACAACAAATAAGCCTCTCACTGAGAGAAGCAGCACGCACACCCCACCCCCACCCTCCCACCCCCATGCCTCCAGGCTGCCCCAGCATCATGTTTGGTAGGGCAGCCTGGTCTCCATACTTTTGTCAGGAGGGATCACAGCATTGTTACCCTGCTGTTGCCCAAAGGTGTTATACTTAATGCAGCTGAACACAGGGTGTTAGAGAGTCTTCCAATCAGTATCTTCAGGAGTTAGATGGCTCCCTTGACCTCTCCCTGCTAATATAGTTTCACCTGCTGTTCTGGGGGGAGGGGGGATACGAAGATGCCAGCTGTCAGAAGTAAGTGTGGGCTACAGGTATGGCTGCTGACCAATAGGGGATAAAAGAATGCAAAAATACTACTGGATCAGGTTTTCTTTATCTTAACAGAAAGGAACATAAGGAAGGTCTATGTCTCTACACCTTAGATTAGCGTTCACTTAGTGTGTTCTTCAGTCATTAGAAAGTGAGTTTCCACTCTGAGGAAGTGCACGGTGCCAACCTAAAAGTCTCAGGAAAAGCTTAGGAAGAGGGCATTTGAGCATAACAGGAACATAAGGAGCAATTTTATGAACACCTTGGGTTACTAGGAGAAAGATTTCTTTCTTCACGGAATCACTTTTTATTGCACACCAACCACAAACACTCCTTTGACTATCTACTTTCTGTGTGCCAGGTGTTTTGGGGGTAGTACAGAGATTCCAAGAGGTAGAGGGCACGGTCTCAGCCTGGAGAAATCCACAGTGTAGTCAGAGAGAAATGATGAGGACCTGGAAGATAAATAACAGTCTGAGCATGTATATGGTGTGTGAGAAATGGCAACAATGTGGGTCAATAGTATTATTTCAAGGTTCACATGGCAATCTCTTGATAACATGACAGGCATGCCCCTTCCCTAGGATATGTTATTACTGGAGGAGTACAGAGAAGGTGAGAACTTAATTGCTTAGAGTAATTGTGATGTTCGCATATAAATACATAATGATATTATTGATCCTGGATGCCAACTCTCAGCAGAAGCAGCAGTGAAACCTGATGGCATTTTGCACCAGGCAGCCCCGTTTCTCTGTTTATCAGAGAGCCACAGAGAGAACTCAGAAGTACTCATTGCTCCTGGGACGTGCCAGTGAGCTAAGGTGCTTACCAAATGGAATTAACATCAGTAGAAGATCAAGCAAGTTTGAGCAGTGGTATACAGCAGCCCCAAACAGGAAGGAAATTGCACCTTTTATCTCCGGCCATCAAAGTGCCTCACAAATCAATATTAGAAGCCGCATTTTATAAATTACACCATCACGGGAAATTGTGAACTGTCATGAAAGAAAAAAAGTTTACCTTTTCTTTTTTCTTTAAAGAAACCTATTCATTGGGAAATTCAGGAGCTAGTATTTACCAAAGAAATATTTATATTAAAGCAGTGAATACTCTGTTTATTTACTATGATTATAAGGACTCTGTCATTTCTTAAAAGTTTTGATTAAAGTGGGCTTTTTTAAAGTGTTGATTAAAGTATTTTTAAAACATTGACAATAACAACAATATCTCCTGGAAAATAATGAGTTTCTTCCTGTTAGCTGTCGAATTATTTACTCCCATAACTGAATAATAACAGCACATCAAAGCCGGCAGTAGTAATTAAATGATTTGTGAACATAGGTTAACAAATTAGTGCATCATGATGTGTAATTGTCTAATTAGGGTAAAAATGCTAGTCTTACCTAAAAAGACTGACAAGAGAATAAAACGGGAAGGAACAGCTAAAAAGCATCATGCAAAAGATGAGAATGTATGTAACAATGTCATTTTTCTGCTTACTGCTCGAGAGGGGCTGAGAGAGTCTTTTCCAGATTTTGTGTTCAAATTATACACACTGGTTCAACTACAGTCAGTCAAGAGAAGAACAAACAACCAGATAACTGTGGGTTCATTATGTTCTCGGGGCTTAGGAGAGGCTGAGGAACTGTCCACATGACTTCAAATAACTGAATTATTTCTAGTTTTCATAGCACACCCACCAGCATCCCAGGCCTGTGAAGTCACCTGAAAGAAGTTCCTTTGAATCCTCTTCCAGGGGCACCTGGGTGGCTCAGCCTGTTAAGCATCTGCCTTGGCTCAGGTCATGATCTCACTGTCCTGGGATTGAGCCCCACATCAGGCTCCCTGCTCAGCAGGGAGTCTCTCCCTCTTCCTCCACTCTTCCCCCCAGCTTGTTCTCTCTCTCTCACTCTCAAATAAATAAATAAAATCTTAAAAAAAAAAAAGAATCCTCCTTCAGTCATGTCAGAACAATGTAGGTTTAAAAAGAAAAACAACCACAGTGGGGAAAAAAAAACAGTACTTAACTCTTACAATTAAGCATTTTCTATTTGCCATCCATTTATTCAGGACATATATACTAGGTATCTACTATATGTCAAGCAGAGCACTAAGTTTTTTTTTGAGAGATGTGTAGATGCATAAAACACAGTTCTTCTTTCAAAGAATTTTCTTTCTAATTCAATAAATAAGGTACACAGCCTGTAAGACTATAAACTTGAGGTGGTAGAAACAAAGTGCTCCCGGATTTCAGAAGAGGCACCGATAACTTCCATCCAGGGAGATCAAGTGCTTGATCCTGACTGGTGGCAGGTGATGGGAAACCTTTGCAGATAGAGAAAATGGCCTGCACAAAGCCACATGTATCATGGTGTTTTTTCTCCCACCAGTTGGGAAGTTTAACTCTGAATAGATCCTAGAAAAGAAGCCAGTTCTGTGCTTATTTCCATTGGCAGTGGAAGCTTGGGCAGCAGAAAAAAAAAAATGCCCTCCCCACAGCCAGAAGTTAGTAACACAGCAGGGGCTTACAGAATTCCAGAATTCTTTTAATCCTCAGTGATCATTTAAACAACTGAACCGGGATCCCTGGGTGGCGCAGCGGTTTGGAGTCTGACTTTGGCCCAGGGCCCGATCCTGGAGACCCGGGATCGAATCCCACATCAGGCTCCCGGTGCATGGAGCCTGCTTCTCCCTCTGCCTGTGTCTCTGCCTCTCTCTCTCTCTCTCTGTGTGTGTGACTATCATAAATAAATAAAAAAAAAAATTTAAAAAAAAATAAACAACTGAACCTTCTAAATATATACAAATCTTGTATTTGAATGGAGTTAGACAAATAAAGAGGTCTGTGAAATGCACAAGACACTCTTTCCAGTCTTTAAGCAATGCCTGCGATATTGTAGGACAATCCTGGCCCCAGTTAGAGCTCTTAGGGACTGGGTGAGAGCTCCCTGACTCCTTCCCTGGTCCCCTCCCCTTGAACACAGCCTCCTTGAAGCTCTGGAAACAGCCTCAAGTTGCTGGCTAAATACACAGTAAGAATGTGTTGAAGGAAGTTTCCTGCTTCCCTGTTCATTTCAAGAACCGCCTACTGCTGTTGGACCATGTGTATGCGCGTGTAAGTGTCAAGGTTAGAGGAAAGATCAAACTCCGGTTATTAATCCAAGTCAGGGCAAAGAGAAAGAAACTATCAGCAAAGAAAAGTGAGTTCTTTTTTAGGCTTTTGCTCTGAAGAGTAAAATTTGTTTAACGCAAGTGAGCTACTAGCCATTAATACAGTTTCAAAGCTCAAATCTAATTTTGTCATTCATATCTTGCGTTCTGGCCACTGTTGTTCATCTCTCCAGCCTAATGACTTTAGTCAAATTTCTTTTCTTTCTTATTCTTTTCCTTTTCTTCTTTTCTTATGTAGTCCCTACACTCAATGTGGGGCTCGAACTCACAACTCAAACCCCAAGACCAAGAGTCACATGCTCCACCAACTGAGCCAGCCAAGCACTCCAGCCAGTTCTTCTTTTACTTTTTACATACAAAAATACTTGGGCACACCTTTAGAAGAATGTATTTTCTGACATGAGTTACCTGAGGAAATAGGTATGTAAGTAACTTGGGAGTGATTCAAATGGGGGCTAAATGTTTGTAAAATAAGATTTTATTTCATTGGAAAGGATGATTGGAGGGGGAACCAGGCATGAAGTAATGCTGTCATTTTGGGGGTAAGGAACACCTAGTGCAGATGGAGCTGTTAGCATACATCACCATGACTGCTGCTAGGACCGCCTTTATAACTGGCTGATGCACTCCAGTCTGCCTGGTAGGGCCTCACAAGCTGTCCCTCAGAAACTGAATGCTCATTTGAGAAAGTGAGCCTGAGACAGTGAAAGAGCTGCTATCATTTCTATAGGCGAGTGGAATGGCTACAGGCCCTGCTCAGTCACCATCCTGCTAGGGACATCTTGTGAAAATCACTTAATTTCTCTGGTCTTCAATTCTCATCCAGGAAGAGAACATTGAACTAAATGAGCTATAATAAGGGACACCACATAATTAAGTGTAAAAATCAGGACATTTTTGCCAGGACAAATGCTAAACTGGACAGGAAATCTGTGTGGCAGAGCAAGATGCATGAGCACCCCATCTCAAAAATCCCCTCGCACACTGAGCCTGTGATTCTTAAGGCCCCTTCTCCTCCAAAAACTTTATTTTTTTAAGTTTTTTAAAATTTTTATTTATTTATGATAGTCACAGAGAGAGAGAGAGAGAGAGAGAGAGAGGCAGAGACATAGGCAGAGGGAGAAGCAGGCTCCATGCACCGGGAGCCCGACGTGGGATTCGATCCCGGGTCTCCAGGATCATGCCCTGGGCCAAAGGCAGGCGCTAAACCACTGGGCCACCCAGGGATCCCCTCCTCCAAAAACCTTAATGACACCCTCAAATTTAAAGGAAAAACAGACACAGTAATGTAACAAAAATAGCTAATTTTGGAAAAATATATATATAACTTTTTAAGGGAGATAGTGGAGAGAGGGGCAGAGGGAGATATAATCTATCATCCATCCATCCATCCAATTTGTACACAAATATATCTGAAATAAAAGTAAAATATCTGTAATAAGCAAAAATATACCAAAATATTGTCCAAGAACAAAGCAAGACTAATTAGCCAAAATTACAGTGAATTAAGCATTTAAAGCTCAATTTTCAATGGTTTCTATTAAATTTCTAGTCTGTAACATAAATTATATTAATATTGATTCTGATATAAGTTCTTAAAACTTCAGTCTAAGACTTTGCCTAAACTGAGAATCTAAAATGCACAACACTACCCATAACAGGTACTTAGAATAATGTGTGATTTTGGCATCTCTAATTTCCAGAAATCTAATGTGGTGGATGGAGTAATTGGTTTGTGGTTGGTTTGGGAATTTGCAGTGCCATCACCCACTGAACATTTCAAAGTGGGAAGTTTAATAATTTATCTTTTGTACAAATTGCTTTTCTGACAATATTATCGTTAGAATAAAAGACTTCCTTTGAAAAGAAAGTCTGGAAATATCTGAAAATCACAGTATAAAGAAGAACATTCTAAGAACCAGAAGTTTCCAGCAGTAAAATAGACCTATCCACCTACAAGGAGGGAGCTCCCCATCACCAGAAGCATTTCAGTGAGTATTGAGTAGCTTAGGGTCATTAGGGAGACAATTCTTCATTAGATAAGAGGCCAGACGAGGTGATCTCTGAGCTACTAATCAGTTCTGAGCCAGTTTTGTGATCTTAGGATTCTGACTCTGAATAAGTAGTTAAAACATCATCTAACACCATCCCATAGAGCAGCACACTTGACACAATAACATCTTCCTGCAGAAAGCCACCACCCTAAGTGTCCTGTGTGTGCTCATACTAAATTGCTTTCCTGCTGCTTGGCCCAGAACGAAGCTGAGTTTTATTTTGACTAAAGCAATTTTAATGCACCTGGGAGAAACAAAAAGCTCTAATAACACACCTTAGGTCTATGAAAAGAACACATTGCTCCATAGCCAGTGCATAGCACACTGGCACACATAATAAAAATTCTACCTCAGTCATTTAATATTTAGTGAAAGGCCAGAGGAAGTAAAATCGGAGCTGGATTCAGTTCAACACCCGGGTCAGGGGTACAATGTGGGCAAATGATGAGTGTTTCTGTTCATTTACATTGGCAGATTTCCAATGCTGCTCCACATCTGTATGGCTAAGCCTCTCCCGGAGGGCAGCAGGGCAGGAAACATGCAGTGCTCTTCACCATGTCATGGTGCCACTTCTGGGGCAAACAGGGCTGCTGAGTGGCCAGAGCACTTCCTACAGCAAACTCTGCCACTCAAGGAAAAACCCAGTGCCGTTCTGGAACTGCAGAGCTATCCTTCATAGGGAAACTGAGCAGGAAGAGGAAGTATCACACAGGAGGGTGAAGGAGTGAGCTAGAGATAATTCAGCAGTGTTTGGGGACACAGCAGTTTTTGGGGGCTGCCAAAAAACTTAGAGAGTACTCTGCTTTCCTTTACAGAGCTGGACACTGGAAATTCACCATGCATTTTTGCTTTAAAACAGGGACTGGGGCACCCAAGTGGCTCAATGGGTTAAGTTCAGTTGGTTCAGCATCTGCCTTCAGCTCAGGCCATGAACCCAGGGTCCTGGGAATCAGCAGGCAATCTGCTTCTCCCTCTCCCTCTGCCCTTCCCCCTGCTCACATTCACACATGCTCTCTCTCAAATAAATAAATAAATAAATAAATAAATAAATAAATAAATAAATAAATAAAATCTTAAAAAAAGAAAGGCAAGGATTCATATGAATGCCAGTTAATCATAAAATAAATATATATATATTTTAAGTGACCTTAGACATCTCTTACAATAGTCTTCCTACAAATGTTAAAGGTAGAGGAAAACAAGCTTTAACTATTCTTTTTGAATCTTATCTCTGAAACTAGCTAAATAAATCAGTTTGTAATCACCTAAAATGTGGCTTGAAAACTAACTGAACAGAAGACAGGTAACAAATTAACTCTACAAGAATGAAATGTACTAAACTGATAGATTAATTCAAAGTCAAGTACAAGTATTTGTAGTCTTTTGTGGGACTCAGTTGGTAGGATACAAAGTAGCCATTATCAGAGGACATACTTGCCATAGCTATATTGTTTATAGACATACAGTGAAGACAACACCCAAAGCATTTTGTCCTGAATAATAGAGATAGGATCCAAAAGCTTAAACAACTGACTGTTGATGTGGCCTTGGGTAAATCATTTCACCTGCTAATTCTTGCTTATAAAACCAAAATAATAAAATCTACTTATAGGTTGGTTACTATAGTGATTAAAGTTTATAATTATTTGAAAAATTTGTCATGCGTTTAAAATGTACCAGGCACAAAGGATCTAAGTAGACATTTCTTCAAAGATATACAAATGTCCAATAAGCATTTGAAAAGATATTCAATATCATTAGCCATCAGGGAAATGCAAATCAAAACCACAATCAGATACCCCTATACATTCACCAGACTGGCTATAATAAAAAAGACAGATAATAAAAAGTATTGGTGAGGGTGTAGAGAAATTGGAACCTCATACAATGCTAGTGGGAATGTAAAATCTTGCAACCACTTTGGAAAACAGTCTGGTAGTTCCCCAAAGGTTAAACAGAGTTATCATATGACCCAGCAATTCCACTCCTAGGTAAATACCCAAGAGAAACAAAAACATATGCCCACACAAAAGCATGTACATGAATGTTTATAGCAGCATTATTCACAATAGCCAAAAAGTAGAAACAACCCAAATGGCTATTACCTGATGAATGGTTAAAATATATATTTTATATATATATATATATATATATATATTTTTTTTTCTTACAATGGAATTTAATTTGGCAATAAAAGGGAATGAAGTATTGATACACGTTACAATACAGATGAGCCTTGAAAACATTATATTGAGATAAGCCAGTCACAAAAGACCACATGTGCATCCATTTATATGATATATGCAAGATAGGCAAGTCAACAGAGACAGGAATTAGACTAATGGTTGCTTGGGTATGACATGGAGTTGGAGGTCAAGTTTTGGAGGTGACAGCTCCGAGGTACAGGTATCTTTTTGGGCAATAAAAATTCTAAATTCTAAAATTTATCATGATGATAGTTGTACAAGTCAGTAAGTATATGAAAAGCCGTTGAATTATACACTTTAAATGAGTGAACTATATGGTATGTGAACTATATCTCAATAAAGCTATATATTCTTTAAAAGATGTGCCAGGCAATTTGCTAGGTGCTCAATATGTAATGAATGTGAAATGCACATGGTATGTGCTTCATAAATACAATGCAAACACATAATGCCTCATTTACCTTGAATACAGAGGGAAAAGAACTTTTAAAAGAAATACAAGTGCACGTGAAATATAAAAGCCCAAATTAATGTGCTAATTAGGAATAAAATAACCATAACTAAAGCATATCAGCACACAGTATCGTACTGGGATATCATTAAACTGTACTTGAGTGTACAGTAAGGCAAAGCCTTTAGTGGCAATAATCTTTGGTAATACACTATTGAGTCATCATGTTATTTAAACAGAAAGCGAAGGCCATTATAAACTACACCTGAGAATCAAAGACAAAGAGATAAAATGACAGTTTCTTGCAAGAGAAGAGATCTGAAGAGAAAATCATGCCTGTACTTCTTTACCCATCTTGGCTGTCATATTCTGAATGCACACAGTCCCCCTATTTTTCCATCTCTAGCACATAGTCACTGTTAATACAAGAAAACAGAAGTCTTGTCTTTCTCCATCCTGGCATTAAAAAAAAAAAGCATACTTCCCTAGTCCTTAACCTTCCCCATTCTCCTATTAGCCCCAGGAGGCTATCATTTTACAGCCTAAAAGCTAATGCAACCCTCATAATTACTGATGAGCATGGGCTCCATGGAAGAAGTCACCATGCTGCAGTAGGGCAGTGTGAACAGCCTGGGAAAAGATGCTGACACCTGCCAGAGATTTTAGTGGCATTCTTGTCCAGGCTTGACATTATAGATATAGTAAGGCATCCTGGAGTAGTCCATTAACACAAGCAAAGGCAGTTTTGTGCAATGCTTCAAGTGGCAGTCATACATCTAGTATGTGTAATTCTGGTGTTGTCTCGACACCAGTAAGGACCAAACTCTGGGTGAGAAGCTCATGTGGGTTCACGAAAAGTTCTCTTAAAAATGATAGAAAAAGGGCAGCCCGGGTGGCTCAGTGGTTTAGCGCCTGCCTTCAGCCCAGGGTGTGATCCTGGAGACCCGGGATCAAGTCCCGTGTTGGGCTCCCTGCGTGGGGCCTGCTTCTCCCTCTGCCTGTCTCTCTCTCTCTCTCTCTCTCTCTCTCTACTCTCTGTGTCTCTCATGAATAAATAAAATCTTTTAAAAAATGATAGAAAAAGAAAAGAGGTCGCTGGGTGGAGATCTGTCCACAACAGCAACAACAAAGAGTTGGTGAGAGAGAAGAAAGGAAGAGAGGATGGAAATAATGAACTCTGTTAGGACATTTAAAAGTCACCAGGAAGATGGCTGGCTCAGTGAATGCAGCATGAGACTCCTGATCTCAGGGTTGTGGTTTTGAGCCCCATGATGGGTGCAGAGATGGCTTAAAAATAAAATCTTAAAAAATTAAAATAAAAATCACCAGAAAGAGAAATGTTAACTTAGGCACCAAAGAGAAAAAGGCTGCTTTTCAGAAAATGAAGTGGTAGCAAGAGAAAGTAATTCTTAAAAATCTTAAAATGTTAAGGAAAAAATACTCTGGTTAGCAAAGGACAGAGATGGCACTTCAAAATACTAAAGAGATTCCCAGTGGACATAAAAGTAGTCATGTTGATATGACAAGGGGGTTGGATTTGTGTGCCCAGATGAGGGCCATGACAAGGACTGATGTACAGCAGTGGAAACAGTGAGAGGACACAAGTGAACCAGGTGATAAAAAGGCCAAAATTGGCTGCACAATGAATCTGGCTAACAGAGAACAGTCCAAGAAGACAATGTAAAATCAGACTCAATGATTAAAGTAAGAAAGAGAACAACTCTGATGTTTCCCCAAAGAAACAGATTTAAGTGAAATTCCAAAGCATTTCACTTAAATAAAACTGGAAAGCATAAATATTCAGTTGGGAAGAACAAAAACTTGAAAATAGAATACAAGTTCTAAGCCTAAAAACACCCAAAAAACAAAGAAAGAGTTTTCAATTTACAAATTCAATTGTTTTCCTTCTTTTCATTCACTAACGGTTTTCTTTGTTTGGCTTTGAAACCAGCCAACCCTTTTCCACGGAAGCAATGTGATAATTGGCAGTTAAGTTCCAAGAGTGACCCACAAAAGTCTGTTTAACTATTAAAACTCTACCTACCCAATAATATTATGAGAACCAGCCTGAGTCCTGAGCGCTGGTTGAAATGAACGGCAAAGTGCAAGAGAACAGAGGAAGAGAAACAGAGAAAGGAAGGACTAGGAAGAGAAAGAAGAGGAAAAGCAATGAAAAGAAAAACAAAGCAGAGTTTTCTCTTGACTGGAGCAAAATTTCCAAGCCTGAGGTCCCTGCCAGGTGTTAGGAAGCTGCTGGACTCACACAGCCTCCTTCCTTCCTTCACTTCTCTAAAGGATCCAGTGTTTTGACACAGGACTTGCTGTAGGTCTTGGTGTACAGGGGTTGGGTAGCTGTTTGTAAATTTGAAATTTATGAGATGGGAATTACTTAATAGAATAAAAAGTTTTCTTCAATTGTATATAGGGAAGTGGTATTATAAAGTATAAATGAAGTATGGATGAAGACTAGTTAAACCTTTTCATATGCAGAAGTACTCACAATGTAACACAGTCCAACACTCTACACTAAAGGGAGAAAAATTGTATGGTTACTCAAAGATCTCTAAGGGGCATGATAATTTAGGGATGTAGACAAATGACAGATATATAGGGAAAAAAACATGGAAAGTCATCTTGGAAATTAAGATATGGAAAGAGTCAGGCAATGGAAAATATAAAAAGCAAAAACGTGGGAATTGAGTATGACATTTGCATAAGCAAGAAAAGAAGAGTCAACTAACTATGAAAAAGAATTACTTTCAGGAAGAACACAGAAAGAAAATGAAAAGAGATACAAAATCCCACTGATCAGATAAATTGAAAAACAATTGTTAGAAACTAAAGTAAAAAGAATAAAAAGCTGAAGCAGAAAAAAAACTCTCAAAAGGACATAGAAAGTGTTTAAGTTGTTAAGGTATGTATTACATTTGCAGGAGAAGTAAACATATCTATAAGAGGATTAGATTTTTTTTTAAAAGCGTAATTTCCCAATTAAGGGCTTCTTATTGGTGACGTTTCAGGGACAAAAGAATGTATCCAAAAGGACAATGAATGATCAGATGGTGAAACTTAGTTGATTTTTTTTTTTTTAACATAGTGCCTCCTTCACGGTCATTACACTTCTAAATTGCATAGGTAAAGAAAATAGCTACAAATGAAAAACTTTGCTTAGTAATGTTACTTATTTTTAGCTGTCTAGAAGTTATTTTTATTCACCTTAAAAAGCTCAGCAATTTTCTGATTTATCATCAAGAGCATTGAATTGAATACTTTATCACATGTAATTGCTGGATGCCTGCACCCAGAAGACAGAGTTGAGAATGCAGAGTCAACAAAACCAGGTTCAAACCCAGCCCTGTCGCTTAAGGAAGAACACTAAGTAATTGAACCTCCATTCCTTCATCTCTTGATAAAATAAAAAGTCTTGAACTAAAGGAAATTTATGACCTCTTAAGTTCCTTCTGGGTATGCTTATTATTCTCAGAAGGATAAATTAATGTTTAACTTACTACTCTAAGTTATTATTGCAATGTTGTCTTTAAGATGGTTTTATAATGCCTGATTATTCAGTAAGATTTATTGACAGCCTAAAATAATCCAAAATTTATAGCTATAGTAGGTAAGAAGAAAGAGAATAGATGGATTATGGCTTCACAGGCAAAATATTTCTGCCATTATATGGAGAAAATAGATGGGTATCCTTTCAAAATTATAAGCACAGAAATTACATTAAGAACATGCAATTTTATATTATTTAACATGTAATATATATTACTATATTAACAGGTTAATAATAGCTAATTAATATTAATAATGAATTGGTATTAATCATAGTTAATAAGATGCATAAATATCAAATAATCTTCACAATGACACTATGTGATTTTTGCTGTTATTGTCATCATTTTACAGATAAATGTAAAATTTACTCTGAGGCTTGGAGATATTAAGCAACTTATTCGAGATCACACAGATTTTAAGTGGTAGAGCCCAGAGCCATTTACTGCCCCAAATGGGACATTGTTGCATATACAATATTTTGTGATTTGGTTTTTTTTTTTAATTTCACATTGTTGGGGAACCTGGGTGGCTCAGTCAGTTAAAAGTCTGCCTTCAGCTTGGGTCATGATCCCAGGATCCTGAAATTGAGCCCTGAATCAATCCTTGCTCAGTGGGGAGCCTGCTTCTCCCTCTCCCACTCCCCCTGCTTGTGTTCTCTCTCCCTCTTTCTCTGTCAAATAAGTAAAATCTTTTAAAAAATAAAACAAAATTTCATAATCTTGACTACGATTCTTTATAAATTCATTTCAATAGATGGATTTGTAGGGATTACATGGTATTCCATTGAATGAATTACTATATTTAAACATTCTCTAGCTTGGGGGCATTTAGTTTGTTTCCACTTTTTCACTCTTTGTGTGTGAATCTTTGCATACATCTCTAAATATTCTTCAGAGTACATTTTTAGATGTAGAATTGCTGGGTCAAAAAACATGAGTATTTTTAAGACTTTTTATATTACTAGCCATGTATTTCATTTTATCCTTTTACATGTAATGTTCACTGCTTTGAAGTGAGCTAAGAGGTTGTTAATTAAACTCTTTGTAGTTTGTTGTTAATAGTTCCCTTTGTGGTTCTTATTCTGCCACTTAAAAGAGAAATTCAAGTAGGTGAAGAGATATTTCAGGAGTTCCCAGGAGATAAAAGGATAGGAAGAGAATTTTTGTTTTCCTCATCCTTTGTGGAAAATTACAGAAACTGACAGAAAAAGGACAGGAAAGAAATTGATTCCCTCCATGAGTGTAGTACTGGGACTGAACAATACAGAAGAAAAATGAAACATTAAGCCCAAGTATTTTGAAACCAAACCTTTTCATAACTGGAGAGATCTAGCTGTCTGCCGAAGATATTTTAAAACCCTAGGTACTCAGAATAGAGGTTCCTGGGGGCAGGACTTGAGTCAGCATTTGACTGAGAAGATGAATGGCTGGAATGCTAGAAATATTGTGTGTCTAGCTCTACATGGTGGTTATGCGCGCGCGTGTGTGTGTGTGTGTGTTTATAGTCATCTAGTTTAAGATCTGTGTACTTTATAGCATGTATATCATACCTCCAAACAAACCATCTCAGATTCTTGACATCATGTACCAGACATCTGGGGTCAACTAGATTTTCACTTTACTTCCAGGTATTTTTATATGCTTTTACTATTATTCAAGCTCCCTACATCTTTAGGCAGTAAACTCATAAACACAGTAAGTCAAAAAATAAAAATAAAAAAAAAATAAACACAGTAAGTCAAACTCTGGCAAGCTGTCAGAATTTTTCTTCTTCTTCTTTTTTTTTTTTTCCTTTTTCTGGATGAATCCTCCATTTTCAATCCCTAACAGATTTAGGTAGCCTCCAATTTTTTTGCTATTATCATTGCTTATACATAAATTTTGGTGTGTATCTTTAACTATTAACTGAAGATAAATTTCTGGGAAACTGTCTTTCAGTGATCTGAAGAGGAGATGGCATGCCAACCTGGTACCAACAGTTATCCAGAAGTTAAATGGGACACCATAAATCTCAAAAGAATAAAACTTTGATCAAATACTGTTTAGATCACTTGGACCACCTCAGAATAAAAGGCTCAGGATATAGCATTATGTTATCTTTAAAAAATACTGCAGTTTGGGGCATCTGGCTGGCTCAGTTCATACAGCTTGAGACTGTTGATCTCAGGATCATGAGTTTAGCCCCATGCTGGGTGTAAAACTTACTTTAAAAAAAAGATAGTAAGGGCAGCCCGGGTGGCTCAGCAGTTTAGCGCCGCCTTCAGCCCAGGGTGTGATCCTGGAGACCCAGGATGGAGTCCCACATCAGGCTCCCTGCCTGGAGCCTGCTTCTCCCTCTGCCTGGGTCTCTGCCTCTTTCTCTCTCTGTGTCTCTCATGAATAAATAAATAAATCTTTAGAAAAAAAGAAACTTAAAAAAAATAAATAATAAAAAAGATAATAAAATAAAAAATGTACATAATTTTTTAAATATTGGAGTTTGGAATAACCCAAAAGAGAATAGTGAGCATCCAGATATTCTACTTCTCCTAAGCATACCCAGGTCAAATTTCCCTCTAGAAACTCAATCTCAGTCTTTAATTTTGAAAGGACAAAACATAAAATTTGAGGAATTTTCCAAAATCTTAGATACTTTAGAAATAGTGTTTTTTTTAACTTCTGATAAAAATGTATCTCTCATCAGCTCCATTATGATATAAAATCATAATCCAAGCCCTTTTTTGATTTGGACTGTATTATACAGGCAGTGTTTTTATATTGCTGAGTAATTACTTAGTTGCAGGTGTGTTTACTTTCACATAAGGCAGGACTGCTTTTTTGCTGCCCTTTAAAAACCCATTCCTTTTGTTTTCTAGAACATACATTTTGGTTGGCAGCAGCAACTCAAATCTTGGGCTCCATTTGCATTTCTCCAATGTCTCAGTACAATAGTGTAGACATTTGTTTGTGAACACAATCTTGTAACATATCTGTATTTTTGGTTGGAATCCAGTTCATCTGTTACAATTTAGTGATGTTCTAAGCTTTTACTTCCATTTCTTAGACCCCAAAATGACTTCATGTCTTGGCTGGGCTTCAGAGTTTCAGCATACACAGACAGATCCAAACTTTCTTATTCCCCTCACCATGTTGAGCTGTTACCAGCAGTTTCTGGGGCAATGACAAACATCCAAACTGGCAAACTTCAGAAAAATCAGGCTTTTTTTTTTTTTTCAGGAATATTTTGCTTCATTGTGACAAAAGGCCAACCTGTTCCCCTGTCTAAAATTCTGCAGTAGAGTTATTTTAGCTTCTGAAATTTTCCATTCTAAGACTTTATATTGAGAAAAAGGAAAAAACACACACACAGACACACAGACACACAAAACAGAGTTCTATCAATTCTCCAAAATTTAGCAATTGTGTGGTACTCTGAAGCCTATGACATTGTCTCTGTCCCATAGTCAAGAGTATATATCTCTTCTCCCTACAGTCAGCCTGGCAGGAAAGGGTTCTTCTTTGAAGAAAATAAACAGCTCCAAAAAAAAAAAAATCTGCAGATGCCAGCATTTAGGTTGTATCAGTGACAAAGCCAACTTGAAGCCTCATCAACCTGTGATGAAGCTTTCCATGCACCAACCTTCTCTGGAACCTGGTATTTAAAATACCAGGTTATTATCAGCTTATATTTCCGTATTCTTTGATATGAACAGACAGCCAAGAAACCAGACTTTTGGAGGAAAATCTCAAAATGAAAGAAATCAAAGTGAAAAACACAGGTGGGGGTGTGAGGGTGAAGCATGAATAAGGAAAGCAAAATAAAAAGAGTCAGAGAGTAAAAAGAAAAACAACGAATAGCCTTAGAGAGAGGAACCGATACGATACATGCAGAGAAGAATGGGATGCCTTAAACATGGACAGGCAACAATAGGTCTTAGAAGTTGGGAAGCAAATTCAGTGGATGAGTTTGAAGACAGAGTTGAAGGAAACTTTCAGAAATTAAGACAAAGAGACAAGGAGGTGGAAATATGAAAGAATAGATAAGACAGTAAGAAGATCAGTTCAGGAGTTTCAACATATGAATAATTTAATTTCCAGGGAATGAAGAGGAAGAATTATAAAAAACCAAAACAATCTAGCTTAAAAGTGTCTGAGTTAATAGGCCCTGTGCCTAATAACAACAGATGAAAAAACATTCCATGCCAAGATATATTGTCATGAAATTTCAGAAGACAAAGTATGAGAGTATTCCGAAAGCTGGTAGAAATTGGAAGAACAGTAGGGTGCTATTATAATGGCCAAAATCCAGAGCACTCACCAACAATACCAAATGCTGACGAGAACTTGGAGCAACAGGAACTCTTATTCATTGTTGATGAGAATGCAAATTGGCACAGCTACTTTGGAAGACAGTTTGGCAATTTCTAACAATACTAAACATACTCTTAGTAATGATCCAGCAATTTCACTCTTCAGTATTTACCCAAAGGAATTGAAAACTTATATCCAGGCAAAAACCTGCACACAGATGTTTATAGCAGCTTTACTCATAATTACCAATACTTGGAAGCAATCAAGACGTCTCTCAACAGGTGAATGGATAAACTGTGGTACATCAAAATAAAGGAATATAATTCAGTGTTGAAAGGAAATTAGCTATCAAGGCATGAAATGACATGGAGAAGTCTTAAATGCATATAACTAAGTAACAGAAGCCAATCTGAAAAGGCTACCTACTGTATGATTTCAAGTACATGCCACTCTGGAAAAGATAAAACTAAGAAAATAGTAAAAAGATCATTGGTTGTCAGGGGTTGTGGGGAAGGGGAAAAGAAGGATGAATATGTGGAGCATAGAGGACTTTCAGGGCAGTGAAAATGCTCTGTATGACGCTATAATTATGGATACATGTTATTATACATTTGTCCAAACCCATAGAATATACAATATCAAGAGTGAACTCAATGTAAACTGTGGAGTTTGAGATATGATATGTCAATGTAAGTTCATCAATTTTAACAAATATACTACTCTGATGGGAGATGTTAATCATGAGGAGGCTATGCATGTGTTACAGCAGGGGGTATAGGGGAAATCTCAGTACCTTCATCTCAATTTTGCTGAAAAAAATCAAACTGTTCTAAAAAAGCAAAGTCTTTTTTTCTTGAATTTTAAAACACAAAAAACTTTCTGAGAGGGAAAAATCAGGTCCCATCTAATGGACTGAAAATCCCAATGGCATCAGATTCCACCAAAGCAAAATTGAAAGCTTAGAGCAAATGAAGCAATGCTTCAATATCCAGAAGAGAAATGATTCTCAACCCAGAATTTTGTTACCAGGTAAACTATTGATTAAATATGAAGATAGGATAAAGACATTTTTAGCCATTCAAGAATTTTAAATATGTCTATGCACCTTATCCACTGGATAACATAGAATTACCATATGATCCAGCAATTTTACTTTTAGGTATATACCAAAAGAATTGAAAACAAAGATTCAAATAGATACTTGTACATCAATGTTCATAACAGTATTATTCACAGCAGCCAAAAGGTGGAAACAACCCAAGTGTCTATCATCATGTGGATGGATAAACAAAATATGGTATATACATACAACGGGATATTTTTCAGTCTTAAAAAGAAATGAAATTCTGATACCTGTTACAACAGGGATGAACCTTGAAAACATTGTGCTCAATGAAATAAGCCAGACACAGAGGGATAAATATGTATGATTCTTCTTATATGAGGTACTTTAGACTAGACAAAATCATACAGACAAAGAGGTATAATGGAGGTCATTAGGGGTTAGAGGAGGGCAGGGAATCCCAGTGAACTGATGGAAAAGTTCTGGAAATGGATAGTGAATGTTCTTAATGTCACTGAATTGTACATTTAAAAACAAGTAAAATGGGGATGCCTGAGTGGCTCAGTTGGTCAAGTATCTGCCTTCAGCTCAGGTCATGATCCCAGAGTTCTGGGATAGAGTCCCACATTGGGCTCCCTGCTCAGTAGGGAGTCTGCTCTTCCCTCTCCCTCTGCCCCTCCCATGGTTTGTGTTCTTTCCTTTCTTGCTCATACTCTCTCTTTCACATTAATTAATTAGCTAATTAATTAAAACTGATCAATATGGTTAATTGTGTGTTATATATATTTTACCACAATAAAAAAAAGTAAAGGTTGTAAAAGGAAGACAGTGTGTGATCATGGAAGTCTACTTGGCATTACCAGATCTTCAGGATTTTTAAGAGTAGTCAGGAGTCAAGATTAGCAAAGACTATCTTTGGGGTTTAATTTACAAAATGTAGTAACATTGTACAAGTCAAACAAAATAATAATGTAATCATGTGGGCTCAGTTGAGACTTCTAGGAAGTTACACGAGCAGGTTATTATGATGGGGAAAAGACAGGGATTGAAGAAATCCAGATTCTACTCACAGCTTTAAATTACTGTGGTGGTTCATTGCTTGTTTTCCCAATCTATAAAATGGGATCATTAATAGCTGCTGTCTCATTCAAAAGTTTTGGACTAAAGACAATACTGTTCATGTGGTACAGTCAACTTTTTGAAAGATGTTTTACATGACCCTCACATCTGGTGTCATTGTGTTGGGTAAATTGACAAAGAAAACATCTTGAGTATTTTGTTTAAAACTGGAAAGCTATTCTCACACTTCATACAGAGAGATACAGAGTGTTATGTTTGAGTGGTGAGGGTTTTATTGAACAAGTTGGGATGTTGGATTTCATAGCCTTGTTCTAGTATTTAACATGTCTTTTATTAGTCATTAAAAATCTTGCTTTATTCTTATTATTTGGAAAGACGCTTGGATAGCCAGAAAACAATTCTTCAAAGTTCTAATGAAATGACAACATTCTTCAACTCATTCTTCATCTATAAAATGAAGATATGCTCTGCCTTGTACACGTGACAGGCTAATTTTGAGGATTTGATGAGGTCCTTCTGTTAATTTATTCATTTGGCGAATAGTCACTGTGAATTTGTGAGCTATGCTGGGTACTGAGAACATAAAGCTCAGCAAGAGAAACAGGGTCCATACTTTTCCTAAAGCCTGCAGTTAAATGGAATAACTAATGTATATATAAAGCACAAAGAACATTGTCTGGCACCTTAGTAGATATCAATAAATATTAGTTTCCTAACTGGGATGGTTAACTTTATGTATCACTTTGACCAGAGTATGGAGTGCCCAGATATTTGGGTAAACATTATTTCTAGGTGTGTCTGTTGAGGTGTTTCCAGATGAGATTAGCATTTGAATTAGTAGACCGAATAAAGTAGATGGCCCTCCCCAGTGTGGGTGGCATCATCCAATAACTTGAAAGCCTAAATAGAACAAAAAGGCAGAGGAAGGGAGCACTCATTCCCTGCCTACTGAGATGGGACATTGGTTTTTCTCCTGTCCTTGGATTGGAACTTATGTCATTGACACTCCTGGACTTGGACCAGAATCTGTACCAATAGTTTCCCTTGTTCTCAGGCCAGACTCAGACTGGAACAATGCCACTGGGCTTCCTGGGTCTCAAGCTTATAAATGGGGGTCATGGCACTTCTCAGTCTCCATAATTGCATGAATCAATTCCTTATAATAAATCTCTTTCCATGTGGGTCATTTTGGTAAGCAGAACTGGGTGTACATATACCTGGTTCCTTATTTAGTAGGGTCATATTGCCCTTATTTATTGCAATCCTAGGCCACCGTTACTCATTCTGTAAATATAGAAGCTATTCTTCTGTCCTATAAAATGAAACTCCCGTGAAAGAGCAAGTTATTCAAATGATCTCCCCCAGAGAGCAGGGAAATACAATTTTATGCCCCGAGCAGAGAGGGTAACTCAAAAGTTTACCAAAGTCCTGGGAACTTAAATTGTAGGCAGGGATAATATTGCTGTTCATCACTGTCTACTTATTTTCTATTTAAAGAGTTTTATCTTCCTTGTAGAGGGGGTTGGTTTAATAGAGTGTCAGGGGAAATGTCGAGTGAATGTATTGATTGTATGATGATAAATGGGGGCAACTTATCTCTTAATCTTCTTCCAGGTTTTCCTAGCTGAGGGTGAATAAAATTATTTTTAATATAGCCAAGAAGGTCTTTTTTTCATTGTCTTGGGATTCTGGTACCATACGTGTGCCTGAATGACTTCTCTTCCAGGAAGATTAAGAATTTGTAGATTGGCACCAGGTGGAAGATATTTTCATACATGATTCTTTATGCCTTAATGTCAAGTTCCATCGTTCAGCTAGGAGCAATGAAGTTATGCTAGGATAATACTCAAGGAAGGAAACAAAGAAATAATACAGTATTCACATATCAAACATGTCCACATTTTAGAGAGATGATGGTCATAATACCAGGAAGGGGGAAAGCAAGGATTTTCAATAACAAGGGCAAGAGAAGTTTTCTATGGCACTCTGCACATTGTATGCATAATAGAAGCTACCTGAAGAGATAGGAGGAATGAGACTGTTTAATAAAGCAAATTAATTTTATGTCAGATTGCATCAGCCAAGATGAAAGATTTCTGGGAAAAGTGGTACAGAAGACTGCATTCTTACTGTTGTGCATCACCTCCCTTTGCTTGCTGAGACAAATGCAATGCTGAAAAGGTTTTTACTCTGATGCTCTAACAAGAAATGTACTTCTATCATTCCCAGAGTGGGCTATCCATGACTCTATTCAAATAATAGGGTTTACTTGCTGCTAAGGTCACTCATACTATAATGTTTTTATTGTCCTTCTGCTCTATAGTCCCATTTTCACACAGGACTGGTAGAAAAAGAGAGGGGTATAATGCCACTGTCACTCTTTCCCTGCAGTTTAGAATGCTCTTGCACATGACAGACATCCATGCAACAGCAGCTTTAGCGGGAAGTGAGGCTTGGGGTTTTCAATATGGATCCAACAGCAACAACAACAGAAATTCACTCCTGGGGATTTTTTCCTTCGAATTAGAAACTAGAGTGGAAATACTTGGAGCACATTTGTATCTCAAGAAAGCTGGCGGTGTTTGAAATAAAAAGCATCATAGATTGTAACAAGCAGAGTGGTAGAAACTACCACTTTTTAAACTCAGAAATTAACTACATTTCTAATTTGAAATTCCATTAAGTTGGGGTGCTGAGTGGTGCAGTCAGTTAAGTGTCCGACTCTTGGTTTCAGCTCAGGGCATGATCTCAGGATCCTGAAATTGAGCCCAGCCTCTTGGGATCTGTGCTCAGCACGGTCCGCTTGGATTCTCACTCTCTCCATACCTCTCGCTGTGTGCACACTGTCTCTCTCTCTCTGAAAGATAAATAAATCTTTAAAAAAAAGAAATTGTATTAAATACTAAACCACATCTCAAAACTGGTCATAAAAACGTTCATTCCAGTTCATTCAAGGGGTGCCTGGGTGGCTCAGTTGCTTGAGACACTGGGCTCCAGCTCAGGTCATGATCTCAGAGTTGTGGGATGGAGTCCTATCCTGGGCTCCTCACACAGTGGGGACTCTGCAGGAGAGTCTCTCTCTCTCTCCACCTCCCTCTGTCCCTCCCCCTACCCCACCCCCTCGCTCACTCGCTTTCTCCAAAATAAATAAATCTAAAAAATAAAAAAAATTTTAAAGTTTTTTTTATTTATTTATGATAGAGAGAGAGAGAGACAGAGAGACAGAGAGACAGAGAGGCAGAGACATAGGCAGAGGGAGAAGCAGGCTCCATGCAGGGAGCCTGATGTGGGACTCGATCCCGGGACTCCAGGATCACGCCTTGGGCCAAAGGCAGGCACTAAACCACTGAGCCACCCAGGGATCCCCTAAAAAATAAATTTAAAAAAATTCAGTCAGATTTGAAAACGAAACATCATTTCCTTCTAGACGATAAAGTTAATCTGTATTTTGTCCTGTCACTTTTATAGAAGGAAACACATGGCCTCAAACTTTGCTTTCTGGCTATGACAATTTTCTATTATAGGTTTGTCTTTAGTTAGTTTCCAAAAATCTCATATGCTTAAGGTTTTGGAGCCCTGTAAATTTCTGTTCTGTATTCTCATTTTCACAGATTGGTAGAAAAAGAGAGATAAATTGGGTAGTGTGAAAAAAGTAAAGGCTTTTTATTAGACTGAAGTAGTTTGGAAAATTCTAAATTGACTATCGTGGTTGATGTTATTTTTATGGAAATAATGAAATGAGAAAGCCTAAAATAGTGTGTATATATATATATATTTTTGTTTTTGTTTTTGTTTTTTTTATTAAGTAAGTACTATCCTCAATGTGGGGCTCAAATTCACGATCCCAAGATTGGGAGTCACATGTTCCAGGGGGCATCTGGGTGGCTTACTTGGTTAAGCATCAGATTCTTTTTTTTTTTTTTAAAGATTTTATTTATTTATTCATGAGAGACACACACAGAGAGAGAGGCAGAGACATGGGCAGAGGGAGAAGAAGGCTCCATACAGAAGCCCAACATGGGATTCGATCCTGGGACTTCTGGATCACGCCCTGGGCCCAAGGCAGGTGCTAAACCACTGAGCCACCCAGGGATCCCGAAGCATCAGATTCTTGATTGTGGCTCATGTCTTGTTTTCAGAGTTCTGGGATTGAGCCCCATGTCAGGCTATGTGCTCAAGCAGAGAGTCTGCTAGAGATTCTCTCTCTCTGTCTTCCTCTGCTCTTCCCCCTGTGTGCACATGTACTCTTTCTCTCTAAGATAAATAAACCTTAAAAAAAAAAAGTTACATGTTCCACTGACTGAGCCAGCCAGGCACCCCAGGAAGACTAAAATAGTTAATAAAGCACAGGTCTTCTGGTTTCTAGGTCCAGGTCTAACAGTATGTACTTGTGTCACATTGGGTAAGGCACCATACACCTCTGGACCTCTGTTTACTTATTTGGATCTACTCAAATGGATATCTTTCACTATGGCATCTCTAATGATACATAAAATGATATATTAAAATATACAATAGGGCAGCCCCGGTGGCTCAGGGGTTTAGTGCCGCCTTCAGCCTAGCGCATGATCCTGGGGACCGGGGATCGAGTCCCACGTCGGGCTCCCTGCATGAAGCCTGTTTCTCCTTCTGCCTGTTTCTCTCTCTCTCTGTGTCTCTCATGAATAAATAAATAAAATCTTTAAAAAATAAAATATACAATATAAGGAGTACCCAGATGGCTCAGTTGGTTAAGTCTGCCTTATACTCAGGTCATGATCCTGAGGTCCGGGGATAGAGCTCCACGTTGGGCCCCCTGTTCAGTGGGGAGTCTGCTTCTCCCTCTGCCTCTGCTCCTCCCCCTACTTGGGCTCTCTCTCTCTGTCAAATGAATAAATAAAAGCTTTAAAATATATATGTATATATAATACATATAATTACTTACCTAATTGAGAGAGGGAGCCTATTACTTACCTAAATAGGAGAGAGAGGGGGAGATGTATGTCTATAAATATACATATCTCCTGAAACACATGTACATACCAATGTAATCTCTAGAGAAATGTCCTGCTGGACTGCTGGGCTGATCCTGCCTCATTTTACAGTGATGCTTAAGCCCATGCATTTGGAGTCTATCAAATTTTCTTGTAGCCTGAAGAAAAGCATTTTGGTTTGATATATTAACTTTTGGACTTCCTTTCCTGAGAGATGTAAGGTTTTGGTTTACCATCTTTTCCCCAGCTTTTTATTGTGTAACATTTCAAACCTTCAGAAAAGCTGCAGGAATATACAATGAAGAGCCGTATACCCTTCACTTCAATTTACCAGTTGTTAACATTTTGCCACATTTGCTTCCTCTCCACTTCTATTTATCTTTCTCTATTCCCTTTCTGCATATATAGGCATTGCCAACCTATTTGAGAATTTATTGCAAACACCATGACACTTCATCTCTAAATACTTTTACATCTCCTTAAGAAAAAGGGCATTCTTCCACATAAGCACAAGACAATTCCTTGAGATCTTTAACATTGATTCAACACTATTTTTTTTAATTTTTATTTATTTATTTATGATAGTCACACACAGAGAGAGAGAGAGAGAGAGAGGCAGAGACACAGGCAGAGGGAGAAGCAGGCTCCATGCACCGGGAGCCCGACGTGGGATTCGATCCCGGGTCTCCAGGATCGCACCCTGGGCCAAAGGCAGGCGCCAAACCGCTGCACCACCCAGGTATCCCTTCAACAGTATTTTTAAAAGATTTATTTTTTATTTGAGAGAGAGATAGCAAGTGAGTGTGCCAGGGGTGGGGGTGGATAGAAGGGTGGAGGGAGAGAGAGAATCCCAAGCAGACTCCCTGCCAAGTGCAGAGCCCAAAGTGGGACTCTATCCTACAACCCTGAGATCATGACCTGAGCTGAAATTAAGAGTCTGAGGCTTAATCGACTGAGCCACCCAGGCATCCCATTGATTTAATACTATTACCTAAAATATTATCTATATTCAAATTTCCCCAATTGTCCAAATAATGTCCTATGCAGCTTAATTTATTTATTTTTATATTGTAGGATAAAATCAAGGATTATCTGTTGCATTCACTTGTCCTATCTTTACCCTCTCTTATTCTACAATTTCCCAGTCATTGTTTGTCTTCTTTTCATAACATTGACATTTTTTAAATGTTCAGACCAGTTGTTTTGCAGAATGCCCCTCACTTCAGATTTGTCTTGCTATGTCCCAATGATTATATTCAGGTTAAATATTTTTGGAAGGAATATTATATACATATTGTTGTGTCCTCAATGCATTACATCAGAGGTATATTATATCATAATTGATGGTGCAGTGCCTGATCATTTGGTTAAGGTGGTAGTTACAGGTATCTACAATGTTGAAATTCCCTTTCCCCTTTTATTTAGTAAATGATCTTGGATGTGACACTAAGACTTTATGAATATCCTGTTTCCCAAAAGTTTTGGCATCCATCACTTTATATAGCCACAAACAGCGGCTATAAAATACTACGTTTTAGTGGTCCTCTACAAAGGTGGATTGGGATAATCAACAGATTTCTGGCAGAATGGCGGAAAGAATTGGTCAGTGTGGATTTGACCACAGATAAATCCTGGTATGCGTGTTTGTGCTTGCATGTGGTGAAGGTAGAGGTACAGAAACTATGACATGTTATTAGAATTTTGAGCAGTATTAAGTGAAGGCTAAGATTGGGGTGCCTAACATGAGGATTATATGAAAAGTAAACTTTTGTTAGGTGTTGAACAGAACAAACACATTCTACTATTTCTGTCTCTGTAGTTCTCCATAATATGTGACAAAATCTAAAACATGAGGAGAATGGTACATATAATACAAATAATGTATAAAAATCTCTCTTGTTCTTTATGGTGAAGCACATCTTCCTTTTTTCTTTATTTTTTTCTCTGCCCCATCCCTTATTTTGGCCCCATTATATATATTTGGTTGTAATAACACTGTTTCTGTTGGATAAAATTATTGATAGGAAATGAAATTAGAAATTAATAATGTAGAAGTAAAAGTTTATATAAGATTTTATAGGTGGTGAAGTGCTTGATTCCATGTGGTCAAACCAGAGTAACAAAAAATTCGAGAATGTCTCTCTTTTTATTTTGAAGAAATGTACCACAATGTGTCTACATTTGTTTTCTTCATGTTTCTCTGATTCATGGGAGTTAATTTTCAACAAAAGCAGAATTCTATACTAATGCGTAAGACTAGTTATTAATGATAGAGAGAACAAAACAATGTTGCAATAAAGCAAAAACTTTCTGCACAGAGGAGCAAAAATAAATAATAATGGCAATAATCATGATGATGATCAAGAATGCTAATGAGCTTTGATAAAAGACTCTGGAAACC
Source organism: Nyctereutes procyonoides (assembly GCF_905146905.1). Classification (NCBI taxonomy): domain Eukaryota; kingdom Metazoa; phylum Chordata; class Mammalia; order Carnivora; family Canidae; genus Nyctereutes; species Nyctereutes procyonoides. The sequence goes on from NW_026575126.1 coordinate 74,390,655, forward strand.
AAAGGTATTCTAATAATAATACATACTGGAAAAGAGAGCATGGAAGGTGAGTTGTGTAAGAAATTACATTTTCAGTTTCAAGAACAATCTAGCATAGGAAATGAGGAAGTAAGACCACAAAACAATAGATTCCATGTATACAAGCAACAGAAATGACAAAGTGCTAGCAGAGATTTCTCTGCCTTGCAGAATTATGCTAGTATATGTCTTTTTTTTTGTTACCTTTATGTTTCTCTAACTTATCAGGAGATTCGAACCCAAAACAGGCAGAACAATGTTTTACTATGATGTCACTGTTTTAGGAAAAAGAGCCAAAAATTTGAAAAGTAAGCTTTCTGCAAATACAAAGATGTCATTATTGCTGCTGTTGGGCTTCTAGAATAACTGTATGATTGTTAATTATTAAAATAGATATTAATAGTGGGTACAATTTGTCTTTGAATAGGAGTGCTATGCCACTAAAACACACACAATAGAGATTATAAGATCAACAAAGTGCAGAATATTAGACTTACTTTTAAGCTGCAATATAGCCAAAATATACTGTTAAGAATTATCTCACGAATGAATATTGAAATAGCCATGTTTTATTGGCTTTATTTAAAACTATCTACAAGTTGAACAACCTTTTCAAGCCTTTCTTTTTCCTTTTTCTTTTTCTTTTTTTTTTTTTTAATACTTCTGCAATTTGCTGGAGCAATGATTTCCTTTCTTTCTTTCTTTTTTTTTTCCTTTGACCTACAGTGGCTAATATGATTTTGGTGTTTCAGTAATTATGTCAATTAATGTGTGCTGAGAGCAATTTCATTTGTTGAAATTGATACCAGGTAAATATGCAGTTAGTAGAAGGTTGTCTCTTTAAGATTTTGTATGCATTTTTACAAGATTAGTCACAACATGGACGAGTAGAGTCTCAAACATAAATAATTTCTAGTTAGTGATCAAACTGATATCCAGTTTATATCCTGACAATTGAAAATAAAATTACAATTTCTTTCCACCTTATCCTACCAATCAAAGACATATTATTGGATGATCAACTGTCACAGTTTGCACAACATGGTCAAGTTTTAGCACTGAATGTCCTCTATCTTGGGAAACCCTTTGGATCTAAACAAGCCAGGAGAGTCAGCCACCTAATATACACACTTTTTTTTAAAAGGAATATGATACCTACAAAGCTCTATTTATAATTAAATAAATTTAACATATAGGAAAGCAATTTAAAAATAATTTTCCATCCATATTACTACTAAAATAAAGTGACAATATATGTTGTTGTGTTCTGTCTAAACTTTACATAGACAATATAATTTAATAGTTCTAAAAGCAATTGTCACAAGGTATGTACAATTGTTATTAGTTAACAGATAAATACCCTTACAAATTCTAATAAATCCATAAGGTTCCATGTTATAAGTTAATTATCCTTTATTGTAGAACATTTATGTTGTTTTTCTTTTTCCCCCATCGTAAGTGATAATGTTGTAAATATCTTTGTATATATAATATCCCTCTTTTAAATTTAAGAAATAAAACTTTGGAGAACAACATACATAGGGTAGAATTGTATCAACAACACATAAACAGCTTAAATTATCAATATTTTCTTCTGATAGCTCGTTTCTTATCAGTTATCCTGCTATTTAAATAACAATTTCATGAAAAATCCTGACAATATGAGCCCATCCTAGAACCTGGGCAACATTCTTTATCTGAATAGTTGAAACAACAATGAGTTTATTTGTTCTGAACATCAAGAAATTTTCATTGCAAGTGAAGATGTTGTTTTCTCTTTTTAGGATTTTTCAAAAGAATAAAGGCACTTGAAGAAAAATGAGATCACTGGATATTCAATATTTCAAAAAGAAACTCTATTGGGTCCCAAAATTTACAGAGGCATTGAGGGGTTCAGAGATACTACCAACTAGTTTTTAAGGACAGATGCTTGATAGGAGCCTGTTTTAATACCAAGTCCGACAAAATCAACTATCCCTCGAGGCCTCATTTTAGGAATTCTGAAGTAAATTTATGAAAATCCAAAAATTTAGTCTTCATCTATACTATAATTAAAACACAACCACCTGAGTCTACAAAATCTAAACTCAAAGACAGGATGGATAAATCATCAAGCCAGGTAACATTTATTGAGTACTTGCTATTGCCTGCCCAGTCCCTACCCTATAGAGATTACCAAGTGATTAGAAAAGATCACAGGATGTGTATATAATAACAAAAATTATAGAAGAACACGTTCTATAACAGTGACGTAAAAAAAAAACGTAAAAACCTTGTCTCCTTGTGCATCTGCATTATTTATAATGACAAAAAATTGTAAATCATTGATAACGTCATTCTAGATATGTCTCCTCAGGCAAGGGAAACAAAAGCAAAAATAAACTATTGGGATTACATCAAAATTAAAAGCTTCTGCACAGCAAAGGAAATAGCCAATAAAACTAAAAGACAGCCTACTGAGTGAGAGGAGATATTTGCAAATGACATATCTGATAAAAGGTTTCTACCCAAAATACATAAAGAACTTGTAAAATTCAACATCCAAACAAAAAATAATCCAATTTAACAAAATGGGCAAAAACACGAACAGACATTTACTTCAAAGAATTTACTTCAAAGAAGACATATAGGGCAGCCCCGGTGGCTCAGCGGTTTAGCGCTGCCTTCAGCCCAGGGCGTGATCCTGGAGACCCAGGATCGAGTCCCATGTCAGGCTCCCTGCATGGAGCCTGCTTCTCCCTCTGCTTATGCCTCTGCCTCTCTCTCTCTCTCTCTCTCTCTCTCTCTCTGTGTGTGTGTGTGTGTCTCTCATGATTAAATAAATAAAATCCTTAAAAAAAAAACCAAAGAAGACATATAGATGGCCAACAGACACATGAAAAGATGCTCAACATCATTCATCACCAGGGAAATGCAAATCAAAACCACAATGAGACATCACCCGACACATGTCAGAATGGCTAAAATTAACAACACTGGATGCCTGCATGGCTCAGTCATTTGGGCATCTGCCTTCAGTTTGGGTCGTGATCCCTCTCTTCAGGGAGCCTGCTTCTCCCTCTCCCTCTGCCTGCTGCTCCTCTTGCTTGGGCGCGTGCTCTCTCTCTCTCTCTCTCTGACAAATAAATTAAAAAAATCTTTAAGAACAAATAAATAAAATCAACAACACAAGAAACAGTAAGTGTTGAGGAGGATGTGGAGAAAAAGAAACCCTCATGCACTGTTGGTGGGAATGTAAGCTGGCACAGCCACTGTGGAATACAGTATGGAGTTTCCTCAAAAAATTAAAAAATATACCCTATGATCTAGAAATTGCACTACTGGGTATATACCCCCAAAATAACAAAAGAATTCAAAGGGATATAAGCACCCCTATGTTTATTGCAGCATTATTCAGGATAGCCAAGTTATGGAAGCAGCCCAAGTATCCATCGATTGATGAAGGGATAAAGAGGATGTGGTGTGTATATATACACAATGGAATATTATTCATCCATAAAGAAGAATAAAATTATGCCATTTGCAACAACATGGATGGAGCTAAAGAGTATTTTGCTCAGGGAATAAATCGGGCAGAGAAAGACAAATACCATATGATTTCACTCATATGTGGAATTTAAGAAACAAAATGAACAAAGGAAAAAAAGACAACCCCCAAAACAGACTCTTAAATATAGAGAACAAACAGATGGTTACCAGAGGGAAGGTGGGTAGGGAGCTGGGGGAAATAGGTGATGGGAATTAAGGAGCTCACTCATTATGATAAGCACTGGATCATGTATGGAAGTGTTGAATCACTATATTGTACACCTGAAACCAATAGAACACAGAACGTTAACTACACTGGAATTAAAAAAAATGTAAACCGCTAAATGTCTGTTGAAAAGATATAAATAATTCTGTTGTGGAATAGCCACACATTAAAATAGTAGGCCACAGTGAAAATAAATGCATAGGAACTATATGTATCAACAACTTTCAGAAATAAAACACTGAATATAAAAAACAAGTTTTAGAAAAATACATATAGATTGATATCATTTAGATATATTTTAAAATATGCAAAAAATACTATATGTGGTTTAGGAATACTTCTAATAAAGTAAAAGTATAGAGAAATGAGTGCAATAATAATCATAGAATTTAGATAACGATCCTTCCGGGGACAGTGGGGAAAAGGAAGTGGGAGGAGGGAAAACACAATTTCAGAAGAGGGAATTGTGAACACAGGAGGATTCAAGGATTTTGGATTTTTTTTTTTTTTTTTTTTAACAGGCTCCATGCCCAGCCTGGAGTCCAACTCAGACTCCAAGATCAAGACCTGAACTCGAATGCTCAACTAACTGTGCCAGCCAGATGTCCCTGGAAATATTTTGTTTCTAAAGCCATGGAGAGAGTACATGATTGTTCACTCTATTAATTTGAAATCTATAATAATAAGTAAAATGCACGGAAGTTAAAATGCCACAAAAGTAGAGAAGAGGCCATTAATTCTGAATGGAGGTAACAATCAGAGTAAGCTTTTTTCAAAGAGTTGGCCTTGAGGGATAAATGGGTCTTGATGGGTGAGAAAACATTCAGCAAGTTCAGATGGCAGGAAAGGAGGTTCTGGGCTGATGTACCAGCATGGCCAAGGCATGCAAGCCTTCTAGGCAAGAGCTTAGCTCGGGATATGTAGAAACATGCTATAATAAAGGAGGTTGATAGCGTAACTGGGACCAGACCACAAAAGGGCTTGAGCACAGAAATGTAAAATCATTATTATGTGTTACTTTATTATTTTTTTAAAAAGTTTTATTTAAGTAATCTCTGCACCCGATGTACAGAGATCAGACTCACGATCCTAAGATCAAGAATCACATTCTCTTCCAACTGAGCCAGCCAGGTGCCCCAATAATTATTATGTTTTATAAATAGAAGCTTGCAATTATGTCTGGGCTATAATTTATTATATTCTTTATGTAATTCCAAAGGATTGATAATTTTTTCAACCAGGATGTTATCTATCCTGAATCTGATCCTTTCAGATCTATATTGCTCTTTAAATAAGAATTTTTTAAAAACTCACAATTTATCACAAGTCATCTACCAAGTCCAATAGAGAAATTGTTCCTCAGGGTATAACCCTGTAATAAATACAGAGGTCTTCCACTAAAGTCATTTAAAGTTTTTTCTTGTGATTATCCTACAATTTTCCATCTGATCATGTTAAGTAGAAAGCATTGCGCTGAGAAGGGACAGGAAGACTGGTTAATTTTGTGGAAATCTAAAGCTCATTAAAATTTGACAGAAATACCTTTTTATATCATCACCATTTGGTTACCAGCAGTTATCTTTCATTGCCTTCACAGAGCAGTGTCTGAAGACTATGGGTTGATCCACGTGTCATTCATCACAGGCACCCAAAAGATCCAAGTTTAGTGTACAATATTATGGAAAGTGGCACATTTAGGATGTTGAACCACACATTTCCTCCCCCCACCTTTTTTGGAACATTAAAACTGCGGTTTGAAAAACAACTTACAATGCAGAAAAAAAAAAAAAATAAAACAGTAGGCGCTAATTAGGGCAAAGTTACAACAATGTTCTTGCTGATGGGCTACGTGTCAGTTAACGCAAGCTATCACTTCTCCCCGGGAATACTTATTATTAAAAACAACTTATGAGGGTTAAAGAAGGGATATTAAATGAATGTGTGAGTCTCCTTGTTTGCTCATTTGGAAATGGCATAAAGATAGATCCATTAACCAGCTCAGTTCTACCTTGGTCTCAGGGCAGACACACACACGCAAAATAACAAAGTTATAAACGACCAAAGCATAGACCTGAAGCTGACTTGAGTTAAAAATCAATCTTCCTAATAAATTAAATTCAAATACTATATACTGGTATGTAATATCAAGAAGGATGCACTAATAATTGCCGTGTTGGCAGAGTGCAAAGTGCAAGACTTCAGAGGGATATAAAAATTTAGTAATTTAGAAAACTTGATACCAAAAATAACTATCACCACTTGGAATGCTCAGAGTTTAGCTCAGTCATTGAGCTATGATAATATTCTCTGACTAGTCAAGGTTGAATGTTCAAGATACAGTTTGAGTATTAATCATCGATTCGAATAAAAGATGGCACAGCTGGAGAGGCTCTCCTGCGTTAAGTATTTTATTCCTGAACACAGATTAAGATTTTCCCTTTGTGTTTTCCAGAACCACTTGAGTGTCTTCCCTACTAAACAAGCAACCTCTTATGGAATTATTTCTTCAGCTTTACTCTTTATCAACCACAGTCTTTTGGCAAGGAATTTGCCTAAGCTTTTGCTGATACGAATTATGAGCTCATTCAAACTGCCCATTTCAAGTTAAAGCTTTATCTTTCATTCCGCCTGGTAAGAAATCTGATGATACGCTATGCTTTATTTTAGTTTATTATACCGTATTCCATTGTGTGTTCACACTGTGTGGTGGTGTGTGAATAAACCATAGTTTATCCATTTTACCGTTGATGAGCATTTGGACAGTGCCATTAATTCATGAAAAAACTCAAGTGTTCTATAAATACTCATATGTATACAAACAATACCCCCCACTCATACATAGCATTTAACATGTTTTTGAAGTTATGCATATACAGAGAAGTGCATATATCATAACAGTACAGCTTGATGAATTGTTACAAACTGAATGCACATGTGCAACCAGCACCAAGTCCAAGAAGCAACATGATCAACTCCTCAGAAGCCCTATTTATGCCCCTTTCCAGTCATCAGCCCCCTTTAAAGGTAACTACGGTCCTAACTTCTGCTAGCATAAATGAGTTTTGCCTGTTTTTGCACAACACATACTCTTGTGTGTCTCTCTTCTTTCACTGAGCAAGCATTATATTTATGATATTAATATGTTACTGCATTTGGAATCAGATTGTTCATTCTTAGTGGTGCATAGTATTCCATTATATGAATATATCACCAATTATTTCCCCATTGTTCTACAAATGAACATTTGAGTGTTTTTCCAGTTTAGGGGTTATGATAATACTCTGAGCTGTTTAATATCTTTCAGTACACATTTGACATTGGTATATTCCTAGGAAAGGAATTGGTGGGCCATGGAGTGTTCATATGTTTAACCTGAGTAGACATTGCCAGTTTTCCAAAGTGTTTGTACTCTATACATAGCATTTGATTTCTTGGGGAATCATTCTGAGGAAGGCATTCAGGATAACAATTAAGAGAACAAGTTGTGGAATCACTCAGGCCAAATTCAGCTTACGATGCAAAAGCCATGCTACCTACGCTTGACTATTTATTTATTTATTATTATTATTATTTTTTTTTGAGAGAGAGAGAGAGAGAGAGAGAGAGAGAGAGAGAGAGAGAACACACGTGGGGTAGGGTGGAGCAGGGAGAGGGAGAGAGAATCTTAAGTAGGCTGTATGCTTAGCATGGAGCTGGAGGTGGGGCACCATATCAGGATCCTGAGCTACCGGAATCAAGTCTGACACTTAACTGACTGAGCTATCCTGGAGCCTCTTTGCTTGACCTCCTTAAGCCTCAGTTTACTCAACTCTAAATATAATAAAAGCTTACTCAAAATTCATGAGAATTAAATATTATAACTTAGAACAGTACCTGGCACACAGTAAGTACTTAGCTTATATGGTGGTTATTAAACATTACAACATTAATCATGTTGCTCTTTACAACATAGATGATATGGAGAATTAGAAATAGATATGGGCAACATAATCCACAAACAATTTTAATTCTCTGATGGAAGAAAATTGAAACTCTGACCCAAAAGGTATTACCAATTCCAGTGAGCATTGCACTTGGACCCTGAAAAAAATCATTTAAACGTTATCCCAAAATGCATTTGCAAATTACTCTTGCTAGAGGCAAGGTTCTTGGATGCAGTGCATTACCATCCTTTTTTTTTTTTTTCCCCCCTACCAGACATTACTCTTTAAAGACAGGACTGCCAAGGGCTACTCTGGGAAGTCACTAATATTATACTTTTTATTATATTTGCCAATTTCACACCTTCCTCAACCCAACCCCTAAAGTTGTGAAACGTGACTGTAACTGCAAGTTAGTTCTTAGTTTTCACTGAAACTTATCAGTATGGAAAATGTCTTCCACATTCCCAAAAGCCCTAAGAGTGAACTCAGATCCTTCCTTTAAATGACAAAGAACTTGCCTTTTTTTTTTTTTTTTTTTGGTAGGCATGAACTTGAAAAACTTAGTGTGGATTTCAGCAGGTGCTGGGACAGCATCCTAGAGGTTAACACAAAAGTCACACTCTGTCCAGAGCCACAGGTAACTGCTCCAGGGACAGCAAGCTCAGTCATGCTAGGTAGATAGTTTTAGAAGAAGGCACCATGTTCTTAATGAATTGAATCAGATTCCATATATTGGTCGCTTTTCTCAAGAAATAAAGCACAGCATCTACTTGAAAACATATCCTTTGAGAAGGCCAGTGGTAGACCTGAAAGGGAGTTTTCTGAACATTTAATCGAAAGTTTGATTTACAGATGAGAAAACTAGTCATTTAAGAGTCTTTGCTTAAGGTCAGATGGTCTCCTCCCTGGGCAGGCAGAAAGCGTTTTCACAGTTCAGTGGTTGCCTCTCTCTGCCCCTGTGACTTGCTTCCTGTCATCCTCCCATCCTGCGCGCCCCCCCCCCCCACTCCACCTTGGTTTCATAAAGATCCAGAAAAGAGGATGCTGAAGGAGCGTGATTTAAGGCAACGGTCACTGAACGGTCAGAGAGTGCAAGGTGAGTGAGGCTCGCCTGCCTTGCTACACCCCAAGATCGGACGGAGGAGGCCCCTCTGTGTTTCGCGTACCGCTGGATTCCCAGCTCCTAGAACCGTGCCTGGCGCACAGCAGGTCCTTAGGACTATGGAAGGAAGACGTGAACGAGCCAACCAATCTCGAGTCTGTCAGGTTGCCCTGCCCCTTCTTTACCGCCTCCTTCGGGTCACGCTAATTAAATGCGAAGGTCTAGTAAAGAGGCGAAATGAGAAACGACGTACGAAGGGTGTAGTGGGGCGCCCAACCCGTTGAGAGCAATGCAACGACGTCAGCTCGTTTCCTTTTTTCCCTCTCTGAGCGCTCTTGGGGAGGCGGGGTGACGTGACACGGCAGCTGCGGGCCAGGCACCCAGCGCGGCGGGGAGCTGGCGGGCTGGTGGGAGAGCGCTGCCGGCGTCCCTCCGCCCCGCGCAGATCGATTCCAGGGCCCCGAAAAACGCTCAGCTGCTTTGCCTAGAGAGGCCGGCCTCTGGTCGGTCGATTCTGGGCTGCAGTCAACTCCTCAATACAACTTTTTAGGCGCCAGCAGCTACACTGCGGCGGCAGGAGGGGCAGCGGTGGGAAAAGCCGGGGAGCCCCCCGCCCCCCCGCCCCCCCGCCCCCCGTCGGAAGCCCGCGGCGGTGGGGGGCGTCCGGCGGGTCCCGCGGCTCCTCCCTCGGGCGGGGGCGGTCACGGGCCGCGGCTGGCAGGCGCGGAGGGCCCAGGGGTCACGGGGGCGCCGGGGCTCTCGGTCACCCGTTGAGCGACCACGTGGGAGAAAAGTTTCCGAGTCCGGCCGCGGGGCCGCGTCCGTGCCCCCCGCGGAGCCGAGGCCCGCCCTCCGGCGCTCGCTGCCTTCTGCGTCGCCTGCGGGCGCGCCTCCCGCCCGGGGAAGCCCCGCTCGCGCCCCCCGTCAGGACCCCCGTCCCCTCGCTGCGCAGGCCGCCCAGGAGGAGCACCCCGAGCACCCCCGAGCACCCCCGAGCGGGCCGCTCCGGCGACTCCGGCGGGCCCGGGGCAGGCAGGGGGCCGAGGGACAAGTGTCCCGGAGAGGCTGCGGGGGGCGCGGAGCACACCGGGGGCCGAGGCCCGCGCGCGCCCCCGGCGTGACCGGCAGGCGCATCGCCGCTCCCACGCCCCGGCGCGTCAGCTCCGCGGGGCCCCGTCCGACCCCGGGCGGGCGGCCCGCGCCTCAGCACCCCGCCGGCTCGCGGGTCCCGGCTCCCCTCCGCCCCCAGTGCGCAGGCCCGGCCGCCCCAGCGCGCATGCCCCGGGCTCGCGAGCGCGGCCAGCCCCCAGCCTTTTGCTTTCTACACACTCTACAACTGGGGAGGGGGCGGGGGGCGGGGGCGGGGGCGGGGCGGGGCGGGGGCGGAGGGAGCCCAGCGGGCCACGTGATCCAGCCGGCCGGGGCCGGGGCCGCGGGGGCGGGAGCGCGCGCCGAGCGAGGCGCGGGGAGGGCGGGGGCGCGTGCGCGCGCGCGCGTGCGGGCGGTCGCGGGGCTGGGCTGAGGCGGCGGCGGCGGCGGCGGCGGCGGCGGTGGGCCGGCCGCGGAGGGGGAGGAGCGGGAGCTGCGCGAGGCGGGCGGGCGGGCGGAGGATGGGGCCGTGCCCGGGCTCCCGCTGCAGCCGCCCGGGGACACGCCGTGCACCCTCCGGCTCGGGGCTCTCGCGGCGGCGGCGGCGGCGGCAGCGTTAGCGGCGGCGGCGAGAGCGGCGTTCCCGGCGCTTCCCGGCCGCGCTTGTCCCTCGGGCTGGGCGGAGAGGAGAGGCGGCGGCGGCGGCGGCGGCGGGCGGCGGGCGGCGGGCGGCGGGCGGCGGCACCTCGGTGTCTCTCCCGCTGGAGGCTTCTTTCTGCTCTCCTCGTCGACTGACTGCTCGCCCCCTCCCTGTTTTGAGGAAGGGTGACCTCTTCTCCGGGACTGGAAAACAAATTCTTTCTTTTTTTTTTTGTGAGGGGTGAGGCGTGAGGGGCGGGGGGCGGGTGTCGGCGCCCGGGCTGCTCCTCCTCCGGCTTCATCCCCTCGCCCCGCCGCCCCCCGAAAGCGAGCGAGCCCCACAGCTGCTCCGGCATCCTCCTCCCTCCCTCCGCCGCCCTGCTCCCCCGGCGCGTCCCGTCTCGCCCTCCCCGCTCCTGATCCTTCCAGGATTATGCTCTCCTCCCCGGGGGGCCTCGTCCCTCCCGGGCCGCTCGGAAGCCTTGGCCTGGGTCGGAGGCCCTCCTGCAACCTTTCGGAGGCCGGGAGTGAGTTTTCTGCGCGGCGAGTGTGAGAGGCGGCGGGGGTGTTCCCGTGCGCGGGGGGCGGGGAAGTTCCTTGCCCCCACTTTGCGGCGACCTCCTCGGACCCGCGGCGGGAGCGGGGCCGGCGTCCTCGGGGGGCGGGGGCGGGGGCGGGGGCGGGGGGCGCGGCGGAGCATGGCCGCGGGGAGGGCTCCCCGGAGCCTCCCAGTCTCTTGATCAAAGCATTCCGCTATTCTGATTTATTGCCTGCTTGGGGAGTTATTTTTTTTTTTTTCTTTCTTTTTTTTCCGCCTCTGAAGGAGACCTGTGTGTTCAGCCATTACTTTGCTGGGCGCTGCTCACAGGAATCTCCGACCCGCGGTGCCGCGGGGAGCCCCGCACTCGGGCCGCTCGCCCTCGCCCTCGCCCTCGCCGTCGCCCTCGCCGTCGCCCTCGCCGTCGCCCTCGCCCCGTCCCTCCTCCCTCTCTCCGCCCCTTCCCCCTTCTCTTTCTCCTCTCTTTCTCCCCCTCTCTCCCTTCTTTCGGCCGCCGTCTCCCCCGCGCCCTCCACGGGGCGGAGGGAAGCCGAGGAGGGGGAGGGAGGGGTTGGTGTCAATTTTTTTTGTGTGTGTGGCCGCGGCCGGAGCCTGTGGCGGGCGGCGAGCGGGGAGAGCCCGGCGCGGCAGAGCCATGGATGGCCCGACGCGGGGCCATGGACTCCGCAAGAAGCGGCGGTCGCGGTCGCAGCGAGACCGGGAGAGGCGCTCCCGGGGCGGGCTGGGGGCCGGCGCGGCCGGCGGCGGCGGGGCCGGCCGGACCCGGGCGCCCTCGCTCGCCTCGTCGTCGGGCTCCGACAAGGAAGACAATGGGAAGCCCCCGTCCTCCGCCCCGTCCCGGCCCAGACCCCCGCGGAGGAAGCGGAGAGAGTCCACCTCGGCCGAAGAGGACATCATTGATGGATTTGCCATGACCAGCTTTGTCACTTTCGAAGCGCTGGAGGTAAGGGGCACCCCCCTCCCCCCGGTCTCCCTTTATGCACGACCCCACTCGGCGGCGCCCGGCTCTGCTGCCTTCCGCGCCGCGCTCCGGTCTGTCGCCTGTCTGTCTGTCTGTCTGTCTGTCGAGGCTGAGGTCTTATTGTTGGGGGGGGTGGGGTGGGGGGGACCTGGGGGCGCGGGCAGACCGGCGGGCGGCAGGAGGGAATCGCAGAGCCGTGCCTGGTCCCCTCGTTCCCTGGTTTTCGCTCGCCTCTCCCCCGCGCCCCCTCCCTGCACCCCCTCCTCAGCAGATGGGCAGGGAGAAAGGGGTTCAGGCATCACAACAATGCGCCCCCCTCCACGGAGAGCTCTGCCCCTACTCCTTCCTCTTCCCCCTCCCCAATCATGGCTCCTCGGCTGGTGGAAGTCTCTTTGCTGGGTTTGGGGCGCCCGTGGACGGTTCTGCGTGTGCTTCCCACAGAACCATACGTCCGTGTGTGTGTGTCTGTATAGTATATGCCTTTCCTGGTTCTGAGTGTCCTCGGGACTCGAGACTGATGGGGGTTTTGTGGTTTCTTTGCCCCCCCTCCCCTGCTTTTTTTTTTTCTTTCTTTCTTTCTTTCTTTTTTTTTTTTTGGTGAAGCTGGGGAAGGGGGCGTTTTCTCTTGGTTGGGAGAAAGGAGGGAGGAGGGGAGAGAAGAGAGGAAAGGATGGAATCTCTCTCTCTATTCTATGTGGGGCTCTACTACAGAAAGGGTTAATTACAATATCATCTATACACATAGGCACATTTGTGTGTGTGTGTGTGTGTGTGTGTGTGTGTGTGTGTACAGGAGCAGTTTGGTTAAAGGACAGAAAAAGGTACACCGGGGAGGACTGGTGGGAGGAAAGAATAAAATCCTAGCTGGCATCTCAAGGGCTTGTCACAGAATTGTCCCTCTCCCTTTTTTTTTTTTTTTTTTTTTTTTTGGTGCTTTCTTTTCTTTTTCTTTCTGATTGGCTTTGTGTGTGTGTGTGTGTGTGTGTGTGTGTGTGTGTCTTTCTTTATTCCTTGGGCACCTGCAGCGTTCATTTCCAAATCCACATTTTCCTGCAGCTACAGGCTCTTGGGGGGGGTGAGGTGGGAGGTATGGGTAGACCGGGACTGTCCAGGGGCCTGGGGTAAACTGTCTCTACCTGGAGGGATCCGATTTGGTGCTGCCATCAGTCAGTCACTGGCCTCTACAGATGTAACAACCCCCTTTCCTCCCCCCACCTCCCTGTCCCCACCCCCAACACACCACACGCACAGAAGGCTTTGAGATTCTGCAGAGTTGGTCCCGCTTTCTTAAGCACAAAACCCAGATAGGAGTTGGTTTCTAGTATTTCGTGCACCTGATGTGATGATTTGAGGTTCCTGAAGGAAACTTTTCCCTTACCCTTTGGCTTTTTTGCTGTTATTATGGCATTGTTTGAGATGATCAGATGTAAGCTTTGTTAATGACAGCTTAAATCTCACACTCTGTAACTGCACAGGTTTAGATTGCTGGTTCTGTGCGTGTGTTTGGGTGTCAGCTTTAAATACTAAAAAGGAAGCCTTCATGTCAGGGTTGTTCTTTCTGTTTGAATTGCTTTTTGGTTGGGGGCTGCTGGTGGTGATGGTGGCCAGTGGTTGGGGAGAAAGGGAGGTTGGTGGTGGATGGTGGCCATAGATTTTGATGTTAGTTATTGAATCAGTTACCCTTTGGTTCTAGAGCTGGTGATTTATTGGCTAAGATGGACCTTACACCATTATTTTGAGCGTTGAGGCTCACCACTTATTAGGATAATTCTAACTGTGGCTTTAACTTTGGCAAGGTGGGAGGGTACTGTACAGTGTGACCTCTCTGTTTCTTTCTGTTTCTCTCTCTCTCTTTAAAAAAGGAATTGAAATGGCAGCATCTATCCTAATAAGGCTGCTAGAATTTGGTTCACCAGTGCTATCTGTGGTGGGCTTAGGACATTATTTGTAAGAGCCAGTTGCAAGTGGTTCTGCTTTCTGCATGGTTATTCCGGGTTGCTGTGTGGCCCCTCAAGTAAGTGAGCAAGAGGGGCCTGCATTTTCCCAGGAACATTTTTGAAGGCCAAGTAGAGGTAGATATAACTTATGCAAATTTTTTATTGTTTATACTGTTTATTCATTCATTCATTCATTCATGAGAGACACAGAGAGAGGCACAGACATAGGCATAGACAGAGGGAGAAGCGGGCTCTTTGCAGGAAGCCCCATGTGGCACTCGATCCCCAGATACTGGGATCCTGACCTGGAGCCACAGGAAGACTCTCAACCGCTGAGCCACCCGGGCAATCCCTATTGTTTATACTTTTAATAAGCAGATGTTTGACTGGGCTTGAGATGTGTACATCTATCCCTTTGGCTCTTGAGAGAAAATGTGCCCATTCTGTTTTTTTTTTTTTTGGGGGGGGGGTTAAAAAACTTAATTTTTTAGGAAAGATCAAAATCAGAGTGTAGCATTAATAACATTCCTTTCCTTACTGTGATTATTTTTTCTGCTGCTTTTCCAGATTCAAAACCCAAGTTACTTTGGTTAACTGAATGCTGTGCTACCTTCATATCTAAATACCATCTAGAGATCTGTGTGTAGGTCCAAAAGGTCTAACTTTTTAAAAAGTTTCCTTAAAACTTTACAGAAAAATTTAAACATAATCAAAAGTAGAGAGAACAGTATAATAAACTGATATACCCAGCACCCAGGTTCAACAGCTACCAACTCGTGGCTCATCTTGTTTCATCTGTAACTCATCTACTCCCCACTCTGAGATGGGATATGAGAAATAAGTAAATATTTCTACATGTATGTCTTAATGCTAATGACTCAGAAAGAAAACCCACCAGACACTCTGCAGTACCATTATCACACCTAAATAAATCGACAACGGTCTGTTCAAAATATTCTCAACTATCTTGTTAGTATTTACATTTAAGAGGGCTGGCTTTTGTAGGAGCGATGTAAATAAACTTCTCATATTAAAAATACACAGTGGGGAATAAAAATCATCATGTATGTCTGGTTCTGTGGGAAAAGTTGGATCTGTTTGCTGCTTATCACATTTGTGTCCCTGTTGGATGGTCAGACATATGTGTATAGTGATCATTAAATCCTCTGGTGTCCTACTGTTCTCAGTTTACAAGATTTACTGAACTATCACCACGAAATGTGAGGATTTATTGGGAAATAGGCAAGTAAAGTACGAACTTGGACAGAAATATATGTTAATGGAGTGCTTGTAAATATTAGGAATTATTATAGATGCCAAGAGTTACCACAAGTACCTAATTTGTTTTTGTGCCTTGTGTTTAGAAATGAAATCAAATGACACCACGTATCATCAAGGCTGCTGCTAGTATGATGTGATAAGAAACCAGAAATCTTGGCTCGCACAGCTAAGTTTTTAGCTTATGCTGGTTCAGAATAGTAGCTGGCAAATTGTAGAGTCGTGTACTTAGAATGTTAGTGGATTCATTATTTGACTCCATGATTTTGTCCTGAGTACCTGATTTCAGCTTCCCTTTTAAAGGGGAGGCTCCTAGGTCGTGATGAAGTGGCTGGTAAAAACTATTTCGATTCAACTATGGTTTTACAAATACTGGAGTAAAGGCAAATGAGAGAACCTGCATTTCTGTGTTGGTTATTTTTCACTCTTGTCTGGTTTTTATTTAAGATGATGAAAGCTGTAGAAGTAGTTTGAGAAGTCCCACACTTTATAGGCAGTGAAACTGGCTGAGGTAGTTTCATATTCTGCAGGGACACTTGTCTCAAGTAATTATGCCCTGAAGTTCAAGTATATGATTGTGAAGAGTCTTACGATAAAAGATAAGAGGGTAGGTGAGGAGGCTAAAGTTGAACGTGGTGTTCTTTTTATTATGCATTTGAGAAGCAGAATTACCATTTGGATATGGTATTGTTTATTTGAATATTCTTTGAATATTCAAATATTGAGGGTGAATATCCCCAGATATTGTGCCTCATTTTTTTTTTTAAAGTGGCTTTCAGCCAACAAAGTATAAATGGAAATGTTGGGGTTCTAGTACTGTATGTACCCTGATGTGCCAGATAATAATACTGCCTTTCAGTTCTTACTTGGGTTTCTTTCTGTGTAGTCTTGATTAGGAAGCCACATGAACACCATCGCTGAAAATTTCACTTTGTAAATCCATCATTTCCCCTCTGTGTTATGCACTGGGTTTTAAGGGCAGCCTCCTTCTATAAAACTGACCAAGGGAAGCAAAGATGAAGTTGGTAGGATTAGCAGACAGGAAGCCAGTTGGAGTTTTGCAGACTAGCGAAAATGAAGGCACACTTATCTTTGGTGGTTAGAGGATCAGACCAAGACTTTCATGTGGTCTTCATTTCCTAGTTGTTTCAGGGCTTACCTACACATTGGTAGCATAAATAGACTGTACAGAATTTGATGTACTTACAACATACCATAATTTACTATCGTTGAATCTCACTTATTTCAGTTGTTTAGAAAACATTAGTCATGTTCCTTCCATCAGCAAATATTTATGGAGTGCCTAGAAAGAGAGGAAAAAAAAAAAAACCCACCCCTAAAATATATGTAGTATCTTGAAGGAATATGTTGATAGATTAAGTCCAGTACTTCTAAAATAATTTTGAGACAGGCCCTCGAATATCTAATACCAACCAAGTGCAGTGAGCCTTCAGAGAAAGGGTAGTGACTGAAGACTGAAGTGTTTGAGAAGGCTTTTTGGTGAAGACTGGGCCTAGAGGTTGAAGAGATTTGGATAAATAAGGAGTGAGGGTTGGGGAGTGCAGGGAATAGTGTGGAAGGGAATAGTGTGGAAGCACAGAAACAAGAGGAATGAGAAGATGCTATTTGATTAGGGCTTGGTGAGCATGGAAGCGCTGGTAGAAATGAGTTACAGAATTATGTAAGTGGACCCCTGTGCAGACCCATGTTCCTGGGTTGGCCTTCCTAACTATTGAGAGACTTTGGGAAATTACTATTTAAAAGCATAATTTTCTTCATCCCTTAGTTGAGAGGTTTAGACTGCTTTTACAGCAAAGATCCCCAAGGTGGAAGGGAACCTAGCTCTGCTGGATGCTCATAAATCATGTTCCAGATTAAGGGAAAAAAAAAATGTGATCAAACTTCAAGTAATTTTGGAATTGGATGGGCAAGACAAAATTAAACAGGTGACTTGTTCTGCCAGAATTAAAAATCTTTTTTACTATGCAAATGTGAATTTTGAATATCAGAGAAGTAAGGCAGTGCTCTGTGCCTTGTCTCCTAAACTTTGACCAAAGGGCACTTTTATTCTTGGCATTGTAATCCACAATCTGATATGGTGAATGCTGGAAAAGATCTCTTAGGTCCCCTCCACATCTCAGAACTTGGTGGTCTCTGAGTACAGGGTGAGTGGGCTGGTGATAGACGACCTGGAAAATCAGGCACAGAAGTTTGGAGTTGGAATGGAGGCTGCTGCTTAAGTCAAACTGCTAAGGGGAAGGGGAGATGTATATAATGGTGATCAGTCCACTTCTCTTGCTCCCTTGTCCTACCTGGTGTCATTCTTTCATTGATGTTAGCAACCCCTCTATGAGGAGAGTGTTGGTAAGTGATTCTCATTAATAGTCCTTTCAGTTTGATAGCAGCCCTGATGCCAGCGGTTCTGATGCCACCAAGCTGTCTTCCAGCCAGTGTGTTTTATTGTCTCTTAGTCCTTTCTGATTTCCTGTACTGCTGCTTTTAGCAAGCTGGGAAAGAAGGTTGGATGGCAAAGGAGGTTGACAGTGATGTTAAAATAAAGGTTTCAAATTATTTGCCTTTTGCTCGCTTATGCATGAACTGGTAGTTCAAGAAAGGTCAGAACCCTTCTGTTAAACAGCCAGGGAAAGCTGTAGAGCTGTTTTGGGTGGATTTTTCACTTTCTGTCTTTGGAAGTTTGGTTTGGGACTACAGAGTAAATGGGTCAGTTGCAGCATTTCACTTCTAAAGTATGCATAGCTTTAGGATCTAAGGAGTTTCCAAGAGGTGAGAAAGTTTTCATAAAAGGAAGAGTGGGAAGAATGTGCCTGGTTACGGATTTAAGTATTTTACTGTATGTACCGAGTTTGAGTATTTTACTGTACAAGGCAGAGCACCAGTTCAGGTGTATTTATGTGAGATGAGGTTGAAGATTGTGATATGATGGTTCCGTGTGGCTTGTGCTACTTGTTGAGATTTGGAAGTAGGATAGGATATAAATGATTTATTTAAAAAATAAATCACAAAGTTAGTGATTAGCCTTTGATCCACTGACAGTGTTCTCTTGAAAAGGGGTTAAAAAAAAAACTGAGCATTCACCATGATTCAAGGAGTATTGAGGATGATGAAGAGATTCTGTGCACGTCTATACAACAGTATTATATATAGTAAAAAAAAATAAAAATAAATGGTGATTATTAGTTTGAGAGAGCTTTAGGATTAGATATGTGCCCAAACATAAAATAATAGTTGAGGCCGCTGTTAAGGAATCGTTAGGTCCCCATGACTACAAGATTTGGAAGATTTTGGACAGAGGATCTAGTAGCACTTCTTGATGAGAGGGGTATGTCCATGTGTGTCCTTATGCAGAGGGTGGTGGATGATGGGTTTACATTTTATTTTACCCCTATGCTCTGATTAGTTAAATATACTAAATGTAGCCTATGTTAAGGTGCCCCATGCTATTTTTTTCCTCCTCAAGAAACAACACTTTTTTTTTTTTCAGGGTTAGGATTAAACCTGATATTCTGTAGATCTAGGAAAAGGAACTTGGTAATGGGTTAGCAACTGTTAATTTGAGAAAGTTCTAGAAAAAAAATGAAGTAGATTTTGAAATTAAGATTTGAAAACTCAAATAATTGAAGTTTGGAAGAGCAAGATGGAAATTAATTTGGTGAAACCCAAGACAGGAGAGGATCACAAACAATATAGAGACATTATTAGCTGTGTCAGAATTGTTTTTATTATATAATTTGTACCTGTTTCATAAGTAGATGCATGCAGATTCCCCCCCCCCCCCCCGAAGAGGGGCATAGAATTATAAGGCTGGTGAGAACCTGAATTTATCTTTGTTCTTCCAGGTCTGAACTGTGTTCTTTCGTTTTTTTTCTAACAAGCCTGCAGGGCAGGGAGTATGCTGTCAGTAAGTTATCATTATAAGGTCACAAAGAATAGGTTCTCTTTATGCTGTTAGTAAACCAGGAGGGGGGAGAGTGGGTTTTTACATAGTCTGGATTTCTTTGCTTGCTTAGGAGGAGACTAGGCAAGTGTAGGCTTCTGTGGCTTAGTCGTCTTTAGGTCTCCGGTTCCATCCTTTGCAAGGTGACCTGTAGCCTATAATTAAATTTTATAAATTGGAAAGCATATTTCTTGCTGCTTTCTTTGCAGGTGTTTTATTTTACAGATTTTACACACTGGGAGTTAACGGTTTCATCGTGGGTTCCAGTTAGATTCTGTACCTACCCAGTGCTTGCTTGCCGCCCGCCTTCCTTCCTTCCTTCCTTCCTTCCTTCCTTCCTTCCTTCCTTCCTTCCTTCCAACTTCCTTCTTTTTCCTTTACTGAGGTAGAACTATCAATTATAAATGCAATTGCTAAAAGCTAATGGATTTAGGAAGTTGTAGATGAAAGGTGGAAACTTTAAAATTGCACACTTTTATTATTTGAGTTTCACCTGTCTGAAGGACTCTGATGTGAGGGTAAATTGCTTGCCACAGTTGTCTAGGCTGTTACAGCTCATCATTCTGGTTTCTCATTCATATCTGAACTCCGATTAGAGTTTGCCTGAGCAAACACAGATTACCAACTAATACATACAAATATATTTTTAAAGACTTGCCTGTCATTTTGGCTTGCTACTGTACCTCATGGTCCTATCTCTTTGGTACCTTTTTTAAGAGCCTTGGAAAATCCACGTGCAGTAAAATGGAGTCACGAGAAGAAAAGGGACAAGCCCACAGTTTGTAAGTAATGAAAAATGTCTAATGCAGGTTTGGATTCAGTTTTGGCAGAAAGCCTTAAAATTTCAGGCACTTTGTGATTGGTATTAACTGAGGCATTTTGAAATGACCTGGGCTAGATGCTGAAGCACAGCCTGTGAAGACAGATTGTGACTCTTGGTTATATGGGTGAAATCTGATACTTTCCTTTGGCAGAGGTATCTGAATCTGGGATAGGGTTTAAGTCAATGCCAGGGTCAAGTTGTGATGATACCTAGGGGATGTCATTTTCCTTGTCTCCTCACACCTATCTGCCACGGTGGCACACAAACCTCCCGACCTCATTTTAGGTTTCTGCAAAGTTTCTTTCTTTCTTTCTTTTCTTCCTTTTCTTTTCTTTCTTTTCTTTCTCTTTCCTTTTTTTTTTCCTGCAAAGTTTCTGATGGCAGTGATATTTTAGAGCTTGAAAAGAGAATTTAAGAGAGTCCATTATTGCAGTTACCACTCGGTAGTTACACTGAAGTAGACATTTTCTGGTTGTTAGGGTCCCTGTTCAATTATGCTTGCTGGATAAAGGTTGCTGGTTGTTCAGTGAATATTTTTCTTTAGTAAAAAACTGAGTAAGAAAACACATGACTGGAGATATAAATGAAACAGGGGTCGAAGATTAGATTATCACTTGTTTTCTAAGCCACATGCTACACATTCCAGTGTTCTACCTATTTTCTCTGTTCAGCTGATGAAAATAACGAAGGTCCTGGATTGTGCTGTTGTAAAAAAACGATTTTGTATCATTCAAGTGAAATTACACTTTCATTGGGGCAAAAGGGGAAAGAGGTGTTTGCAAAGTTGGCTCCTTGCTCATTGCTTATAGGGATCAGTTTGATTCCATGTCAAAATTACATTTTGAGATTAAAGTGCACTGCTACCTCTTTAGGAGGTATTATCCTAAAGTTAGGACCTCAGCTTTTTTTTAGAGCAGTCTTTTAATCCATTTCACTCTGGCCACTGTTGGCTGATGTGCTTCCCAAGCTTGGGAGTGGCATTAGAGGCACAGATGTTGTCTCTAGTCCTGTAGTTCTACCTGTCATTTGGCAAATGAAAACACAGCCCAGAGGGGTTAATTGGCCTGCTCAAGATCACACTGGGAGTTAACACTTTCACTGTCACCCACTGAAACTAGGAGACTGCTTCAGCTTCATTGTTGAGTTCCCAAGGACTGGGCATCTAAGGAGGAGGGTTGTTTTGTTTTGTTTTGTTTTTAAAAAAACAAAAATATAATGGAAATGGGGATGAATGCCTATGATTGTAAAGCTTCCTATTTTTTCTGATTCAAATAATCAGAAAATCAGGTTCTCAGTGTCAAGAACCTTTTTAAAAGCATTCTGCTTTACCCCAGTGTATCACTCTGTAATTCGTTGGCCTTTCTCTGTGGGTGCATTGGTCTTTTCTAAATCCCCTCCCCCTCTACTCCCCACAATGAGGACATAGATGAAAAAGTAAATACTAGGGTAATGATATGAAGGTTTCTCATTCTTGAATGTCCAGTGGAAAGATGCAGCAATTATATGGGCAAAAGATGCCTTAATATGGGCTACTTAAAATTTTCATGTGTTTTATTTGGATATAGTATTTTCTTCAGCCTGGTTACCCAGAGAAACTCAGAGCCACTTAATGGCATTGGTAGCAGAATATTTGAAGTGAATTTAGGAGAATAGTTAAATTCTCAACCAAACTTTTCTTCTGAAGAAGAAAGAATCAAAATATTAAATCCATATGACATGTTGGCTAAGGCATCTTGCCTGTTTATTGCTGAACCAGAAAATTTATAACAACTGTTTGTCATGTGTATATATTTATAGCCATTCATATAATGAAAAGAAGTTTTCATGAGATTGTAATAACATATCAAGATGGATGTAATTAAAACAGAAGCAGATTGACACCCTGAATTAAATGCAAACCATAAACCAGGATACCTGAGCATTGTGCCTCACATATTTGCTGAAGGGGGCAGTCAGCCAAATATGCAAATAAAAAGACATTGATGAATTTCCTTGGGTGTGTGTGTGGTTGCAGAGAACCCAACTATTTTATTAATCTTTTATCAAGCATTGTTTAGGTTTGCAGCAGCAATGGAATGTATTAATTTGGCAGACCAAATAGCTTAGGACCAGAAAGTAGGAAATAATAAGGACACATGATTGATATACTGCTATAAATAACACATGCGACTGACAAAGGGGCTGAGTAATCTTTAGATCTGTGCTTGATGTCATTAATGGAGTTGTTAAACCAGGATGTTTGGGTTGAACTTCAATCAGGGAGGCTACCTCCCATTTAAAATGCAGACCTATCTCTAGTTGTACTCTGAACTGATATGTTGACAAAATTGGTGTAAGTCGAATTTTTATAAATTGGATCAAATGCACCAAGGGAATCTTACTGTGAAAAATATGAGGTGTTTTTATTTTTTATTTTATTTTTTAAAACATCAAGCTTAGTATTCTCTGCAGGGAAGCTGGGATTTTGGTAGAGTGGGTCTCTTTAGATGGGCATTGCTTTCCTTGAGACATTTTTCTGCATGTGTTCCCTGTGTTCCTGGAAGAAAGTGATTGTGAGACTTGCATTTTCTGTTCAGGTTTCATACCTCACTTGGTGCTTCCAGGAATAATTGGTGGTGATTTGAATAGACCTGCATCATTCAGATTTCAGAGGGCGGTTTTCAAGTGTGTACTAAGGAGGGTTTGTGGCTATGATTATGGAATATGATTTTCATATCTGTTCCATGGAGGAGTCCAGGCATGTCATAAATCACTTTAGAATCATAATTTTAGGGCAGCCCTGGTGGCTTAGCGCCGCCTTCAGCCCAGGGCATGATCCTGGAGACCCGGGATTGAGTCCCACATCGGGCTCCCTTCATGGAGCCTGCTTCTCTCTCTGTCTGTCTGTCTGTCTCTGTGTGTCTAATAAATAAATAAAAATTTTTTAAAAAAATCATAATTTTATAGAAACATCTTACCTATAATTTTTCGATATGACAGTTTAGTTTTAAAATTGTAAAGATGCCAAATGCAGGGCTGTATTGTTATTAGGGAAGTTGGTGACATCTGTTATAATCTTGTTAACCAGGGGAGGAAAATGCTTTAATCAAAACATCTAATTGTGCCCCCTCAACTGATAAAAGATCTTTTGCTAAATTTTTGGAATTGGCCTTAATGGAAGAAGCTGGCCTCCACAGGAACTGTGAAGTAAATTTACTCTTTTTATTTTGAAAAACTCTTATCCTTCACCATGGTGACATAGGATGTTTTCATTTTGTCAAATTGCCTTTATACTGTGTGTTGAAAATAGATATTTTCAGTAGTTGTTTAAGCCAGCATGAAGTTTTTGTTTTTGTCTTCCTTCTCACCCCTATAGTGTGTGAGGCCCCAGAGGGAGTTTATATGTCCAGACGTGAACTAGGAGGAGATGTGGTGGCTGAGAGCCACCCTGGGGGGGGGGGGGCAGCAAGCAAATGATAATTACAGGTGAGAGGCAGGGGGATAATTCAGCCTCTGTTCTGGGAGGTGTGATTTCACACCTGAATGTGGAAACCTGCTGTGTTAGACAGTTGTGTTGTTTTAAAATTAGCTTTATTAGTCTAATATAGAACTGGACCAGATTGTTTGAGGTCACTTTTAGTTGAGGGAATATAACTGTTTTTAAATATTGATTCCAGAAGTATTTTCTGCATTTAAGAGTAGTTACATACAGTATTTGAAAATATCAGAAATTGTTGAACTCAGCCTATCTACATTGCTTCTAGCTCCCTTGATCACTTCTTAAAAATTGTTAAATATTTTGACAATGCAGCTTACCACTTCAAATCAGTCATACTTCAAAACCTGTTCAATAAAGCCATCCTTTTATCTATATTTCAGCCTACAATTAACTTTATCTGCAGCTATTTTGTTTGCAGAATCACAGATGATGATGATGATGATGATGACCTTTTTTGTTAGTCTTAATGCTGGGATATGGATTGGGTCAGAGAAATGCTTTATGTCGTAGTTTTGAGAGTGTTCATTATTTTGAAATGATTTTCCCATGGATTGAGATCTTGGGGCCAGCCTAAAGAAGTTTTTGAAGCATTGACCATGACACAATGTACTCTGTGTTTTATTTGGGATCTGGGGGGAAGTTCAAGTGCTATTAATTTTTTCTTGGTCTGTGATATGCTCTATAATGGCTTATTGTGTGTCACTTGGGAGTATGACAAGAACCTTGGAAAAGAGAGCCAGAGTTTTTTTCCTCTATATTTCTAATATATTGTTTTATTTTCTTCTATTTTCTACCTTTAGTCTCTGTACTTTCCCTACATATATCATCCTTGGGATATTTGAGGCTCTTAGGATTTCTGTTTCCTTTACTCAGTAATCCATTCATACATAGTAGGTATTCAGTGCTTATTTAGAGTTAACCTATTTCCACAAAAGTTCCATGAAAAGATCAAAAGGGAGCCACTATTTACTGAGTATTTACCCTGGGCCAGGAATTGTGCTTAGAATTTTACATCCATTATGTCAGTGGAGCTACTTCATGGTAAAAAGGGAAAGATATCCCTATTTTACAGTTGAAGAAACTGAAGCTCTGAGAGGTTAAGTCAACCTGCCCCAAGTCAGTACAAGAGAGGCAGGGAATGCAGTGGTTTATACCTTACCTTACCTGAAAGCTTGTGCTCTTTACCCCTTTCTACCCTTCATTTTGTGAGAGAGTCCCAAATGAGTCTCTGGTAGACCACATTTCTTCCTTGCTCCTGAAAATTGTCTTGGTTACAAAGGATTTTCCAGATATAATAATAGTATTTAGAGAGGAGAGAGTACTTCATTTTTTTTTTGGAAAATATTTTTAAGTGCTGGAGCTCACAGTAGGTGGCTGCTACTCATATAATACATTTGCAAGCGTATATGTTGTTGGGTTTTTTTTTTCCTCCTGTCTCTCTCTTTCTCCCCCTCCCCCTCCCTTTCACTGTTTATCCTTGTATTAAAAATCTGACCTTTTCCCAGGTCACAGTGCTCAGGTAGATTTTAAGACTTTGTCAAAGGCCAACGTCATAATGTTGAGGATTACCGTGTGCCAGTCCTTATACTAAATCCTTTCATATACTTAACTCACTAATTTCATACAACAGCCCCCTGAAGCAGAAGGGTGAAATTGGAGAAGGGACTGGTAACCCTCGCAACAGGTTAAGCTTACTTTCTGCTAGATTCCTAAATATTTTGTCTTGTCTGCTTTTAAGCTATTCTAGGAACTAACTTCCTTTGGCCATGAAACAGACCTTATTGCTAGGTTTTTGTTTTTTAACTAATATAGGTACTCTCTTCTTCCTGATGGAAAAACCCTACTAAATAGTTCTTTGCATTTCTTGATAACTGAATCTTGATACCTGGTAACAAATGGTGCATTATTTCCTCTGTCATTGTTTCCTGTCATTATTCTAAGCACATTTGCAAATTGTTCTCCATTCCCCATTCTACCCTGTAGAGGTTTGTTTATACTACAAAGAGTATGCTAATGAATGTGACTGTTAGATTTGCTTCTTATGGAAATCCCAACTGTGATTAGAGTACTGTACATTCTTGTGAAGCCCCCTCCTCTCCTCTGGGCGGAGATGGTCGTTACAAGTTCATGCTCTAGGACTTTAGGATTCAGACCTGGCTGATGATCATCCCTTGAGGAGGAGTAAAACACACACACACACACACACACACACACACACACACACACACACACTTCTGGGCCTGAAATTTCACAAGATTTCTTGGTGAATATGAAGATTAGTCAAGTTAAACACTTCTCTGAACGGTCTCTTTTTGGAATACAGGAGGCAGTTTTTTTCTTGGAACCATCTTGCTCTGAGACATGCAGTATTGGCTCTCTCTCTTCCAACTGCTTCTGTGAGCACAGTTATCCTTTTGCACATCCAAAATAGCAATAGAGTAAGATTTCAGGTTTTAGCCCAGTTTGTGATTGTAGGGGAGACCCAAGTCAAAGCCTGTATTATAGAATTTAACTATAAAAAGCTGGTGTAATGGGAACCATACCTTCAAGCTCAGGGTTTTAAAAGTGATCTCTTATGCTTGAATTTTATATGTTTGTAAAATATGAGTTCTGTATTACCTCTAGCGCCTGTCTCAGATTATGAACACTCATGGAGGAATTACGTATATTTAACTTTTCCTCATGTTGTTCCTTGCCCTTCTGGTGGTTTGTAATACATCCGTGTACAGGATACCCTTTTTGAGTAAAGGATAGAGATGGGTGTCGGTTTTGCCCCAGGACAGTGGGTGCCCTCTGTTTACTGTTTACAGATGAACATGACTTTAGCTTTTGTGTTAAGAGATTTCTACATCTGCTGCCCATATTTCATCCATACCCTTATTTCATTTAATATGGTGTACCTGGGATTAAGGACAGAGAAATATGTGTGCTCAGGCTGATTTGGAAATTACACTGTTGAAATACAGCCCATATGGCCATTGTAAAATGGTTAGTACCTTGTATAATTGCCTTCCCAATGATGTGCTTTGTCATTACTTCCATCTTCAAGAAGCACTCCTGTAGTATGCTGACAGCAATGACGTCATTAGAAAACATATGGACATGCAAAGGCATTACATTGTCTTTAGTTTAAGGATTAGATTACAGTGTTAGAGGATGGGTCACCACACTTCTTGGTTAGTTTGGCGCTGCTAGTCTGGATGCTGTAGATTTGCAAAGGTCCTGTTGACTTGTTTGCTGAGTGTACTTTATATCTTCCCCGTGATTTTGAGGTGGTCTTTTAGCTGTGCATATGGCCTCATAACAATATTGTAGCCAGTTGGCTTCTCTGGAGTGTTTCTTCCAACTGTTCATGACTCCTGCAGTTCTTCTCTAGAATGCTCCCTCCACCTCTGTTTTCCTTCTTGTAAGGTCATTAGATGAAAAAAGAGATGAAGTAGTGGAGTCAGGAAGCCACAGGTAGCTTCCATATTGCCCAGATTTATATCCTGCATTGTATAACATCTGTCTCCACGTGAGTCCTGAGGCCACCATCTTTCTTCCTTACCACACCCCCTCCCCAAACTTAGAAGCAGTGAGAGGCAGGTCCCAGAGGCCCAGGGACCACGTGACACGGCATGGAAAGAGACACCCTCCATTTAACCCCTGTCCTGTGCAGTTGGAATTTCCCCCTCTCCCCCCGGCCATTCTTACATGCCTACTGTTTGGTTGTAGATATTTTAGGGATGCCTCAGTTCTGGGACATGGTATGCTTTGAATTTTCAGGTACTTTATTTAGCTGTCAGTAACTAGTAAGTGAAGTCACAGAATGGACAGTCATTCATCAAATTTAACGTTTCCCATTGGAATCTAACAAATCATGTGGACTGGGAGAGTTTTTGAGCAATGAATGACTTTGGAGATCGTTTGGTCAGTAGTTGTGGGAACCTCAGGGGGATCAGCTGAGGGGAAGCCCAAACCTCATTTAACCAGAGCTCCAGCTTTACCTGTTTTACCTGTTAGGGTAAGATTTTCTTTGGGAAGTGAAAGGTTCGTATTTGAATCCTTTCATTTATTTTCTTATTCAAGGAATGTTTATCTTTCACTTCTGTGTGCTAGGCAGTCACTGTTGTAGGCACAGGGGATGCTATAGTAAGAGAAACATCTATTAATAGAGGTGGTATTCTAGCAGGGTGGGTGGCATACAGTAAATTATAAACACGTAAATATATTTGATGGTGATGGGTCTTTCAAAGCAGGATAAGGATGTGATAGTGAGAATCCTAGGCGCATGCAGATGTGTGATTTTACAGAGGGTAATTTAGGTGGGGCCTCTCCAAGTGGTGATATTTGAACAGAAATCTGAAGGAAGTGAGGGAGCAAAAAATGTGGATAGTCTAGGGCAGAGGATTCAAGGAGAGGGAAGCGCAAGTGTGAAGGCTTTCAGGGAGTAGTGGCTTGGTGTCTGGGGAACTGTAGGAGGCCATGGTGGCCACAGTCCAGCAAGTGAGGAGGAGGGGTCAGAGATGAGGGAGCGGCCTTGTAGGAACTTTTAAACCAGTGTGATTGAAGAAGTTTAAAAACAGCTGAAAACAATTGTCCAAAGCCCTCATTTCCCAACTGAAAAAAAGTCTTAACTTTCCCACGATCACCCATCTGGTGTTAAAACAAGCCCAGATCTAGAACTCAGATGTTGTATTCTTTTATGGGAGCTTCCCATTGTACCTTACTGCCACCATTACAGGACTTAAGAGTCAGGTCATCTGTCTTGGAGGCCAGAAGACTCATCTCCTCTCCTGTTTATCAATATCCTTTTTCTGAACATGAGAGACTCCTAACTCTGGGAAACGAACAAGGGGTGGTAGAAAGGGAGGTGGGCGGGGGGGGGGGTTGACTGGGTGACGGGCACTGAGGGGGGCACTTGATGGGATGAGCACTGGGTGTTATTCTATATGTTGGCAAATTGAACACCAATAAAAAATAAAAAAAATCCTTCTTATGTAAGACATGGTTCAAGAATATATATAGAATGCCAGTGTCCAGTTTTCATCAGTTGGGAAAAAGTTTTAATTTTCAGTGTCAGAATCCACCATTATTTGGGTCATTGTTTTAATAACAACAACAGTGATAATAATGGCTAATATTTAGCAAGGGCTCAGTGCATGTGATGTTCATTGAACCTGGAACATTATTGCATTTAACCTTCACAGTGACCCTGTAGGTAACATATTCCTCATTTTAGAGATGAGAGAGCTCTGGTTCAAAGAAATTAAGTAACTTTCCCATGGTCGTGTGGCTAGACTGTACTGATTCTAGCGTCTTACTGCCTCCATGGGCTGGTCTGGTCTCTGATGAACTTCCCCTGCAATATGCTTTCCCCACCCCAACCCCAAGAGCTGAGCCCTAGGAGTATTGTCACAACCTAGTTCCACATCTGCAAATGTTTGATGATATAGAGGATTTCACAGCCAGTCGGCTCAGTCCTGGCAACTCTCCTTCTTTTAGGTAGATTACTGGTTAAGCAGATACCTTCAGTTTTTCTGAGCTGAATTTGGCTGGAGTATTTTTCAAGACCTGTACTGTGAAGTGTGTTAACAGAATTTAGGCCAGTGTTTCCAAGTCAGCCGACCCAATTGAATTGGTCTTGATTTTGTTCTCTGCTGGTGAAGTAAAAGCCCAGACATCACTAGTGACTATACTCCTTAGGAATGTAAAAATCTTCTTTTTAGTATTTGTACTTTTGAGGACCAATATATGGTGACTTTGCTTTCAAATCTAATTGTATGAAAATATGTATATATGTTTATATAAAATATAACATAACCAATGCCCATGGACCCACCATTAACTTTAACAAACATAGGCTTTTTACTGTACTTTTCTTAAAATTGTGGGTTATTTTTAGTGTGTACTGTCTGAAGGGGAAGCGAGTCAACTGTAAGGTTTAGAGCAGAGGGTTCTTACACTTAGTTGCACCTTAGAATTCCCTGGGGAGCTTAAAAAAGTCCCCATACCCATGGGAGAGTGGAGGTACCCCCCTGCCCCATCATCAGGACTTTAGAAAGCTCCCCCGAGATTCTGTTGTGCAGTCAGGGTGAGATCCTTTGGAGGAAGAGGGCCAGTTTTCTTCACTGGTTTTTCTAAGATGCCTGGTACGAAGCCCTGTGATTAGTGAACAAGTCTTTTTAATTTTCTCTCACGAACTTTTTAATGTGCTCTGCTTTTCAAGACTCTGAGAGGTGACGTCCTGAGGTGCTTTTCTTCTGATGCTGTCTTCCTCCTACCCTAACGGGAGATAAACTGGGGATACATTTGCGTATTTGCTAGAAAGCATTTAGAGACTAGGAATGAGGCATTAGAGAGGGACCTGAGAAGTCCAAAAATGTTGGGAGCTATGGTAGCAAGTGGGATGAGGTGGAAGTTATTGTAAAACTGCCTTAGAAGTCAGTGGAGACACAGGGTTTCATTTAGAAAACTTGGAGTCACACATATCTTTACAGGAAGGCTCTGAGACGTCCACTGGTAGCTGAGAGCTTTTTGGCCTGAGTTACAGCTTTATCAGTGATGTGGGTTAAGATATAAGAAGTAAGGTATAATCTGCCAATAGAGTGGCCAGCTTTCTGTGGACACATCTGAGACTGTGACATTTTTCTGAAGTATTGCCAGTTCTTATTATTTGGGGCCTGATTATCTCCTGTGGACCTTAGCTTTCTGAGGCACCCGCATCCCATCCAGTGTACCCACATCCCTTCTGCCCACTCATTCATTTGATAAATAGTTATTAAGTTTCTCTTTCTTCCAGGCGCTGTTTTAGCCATTGGGGTTTGTAAACAGAGCCCCTGGCATCAAGGAATGACATTCTTGGGAAGAGGGTGTTACATTCTGCTGTCACATTGTCCTTTAGGGTGCCTAACAGAGAAAATGGTGTAGTGGTGGAACTGTAATCCTGCCTTAGAAGAGCTCTAGGAAACCATTTGGCAGATAGGAAGTGTTTTTGCCTAATTTTGCTTAAATTAAGTTTTTTGGTTCTTAAAATCATTTTGGTTACAAACACTTTCACAAGTGCATTTCTTCAAGAGAGGCTAAATGCTGGGACCTTATAGTTGGGGGGACTTTTGGAATCAGTTGAATTTTATTAGTTAGCAGCTGAAATGAGAATTAAAAAGATGTATAGCATAAGGGTTAAGCTTAGGGAAGATACTGAGGAAATGATACTCAGTTCTCTTTCTGCTTTAAGTGGAATCCCCTAATTCATCTGCTCATAAATTTGAAGGAAAGGAAGGTAGAGAGGGAACGTTTATTTCTAGGGTTCTGTCCTGGGCCAGGATATCAGGTTGCTTTCACTGGGAGGACTTAATCAGAAGTGAAACTTAAATCTGTCACCATCTTCCACAGCGGTCAGGGAATTGGGCACTAATGAATACCATTGGATCCTTGATAGAGGGAATGTGTTAGAGATGGTTTTTTGGAGTCAGTCAGTCAATAAAATGGATCTTGAGAAGAAAGGTACATAAAGTTTGAGGGAGAAAATACCGAAAAAGAAATCTTACAGCTTTTCGGTTAAGTAGAGGAAGGAAACAATGGTATATGGGATTTTCTTGCTGCATCCTGTCTTTACCAGATGTAGTTGTTGACTAAAGAAGGAAAAATAAATCTCATCATATAAAGGACTCTTTATACCTGTAAGCTATTTGAAAAGAATCTTCTAAAATAATAAGAAAGCAAATATAGGTTTTTTTTTTTAATCAGTTTTTGGAGTGCTAAAGTAGACTTTGACTGCAGTGTATGAAAGGGTGGTTAGGAAATGAGATTTTTTTGTTGTTGTGGCTCAAAGGATAATAGTACTTTCTTTTTCCAGTTTTGGCTTTCCTGGGAGCGGGGGGGGGGGGGTGTGTAGAAATCTGTGAGTCCTCCAGGACTGTGGCCAGGTGAAGAGAGTTCGGTACTTTTGTGTACCTACCCACAGGAACTTATTTTGGGAATAAGGGCAGGGACTTTCTGAGAGTTTACGGAAGTGAAGATTGCACTAAAACTCTTGTAGAGCTAGAAGATCTTTTTATTTCTCCTTTGATTAGGAAGGATATGAAAGCACTTAATTATATGTCAACTTTATCTCCACCATCAACTCAGTATTGGTATATTCAGTAATACTAATGAGACTAGCATTTATCGAGTGCCTGCTATGTGCCAGGTATTGTGGCAGTAATCCTCACACAGAAGTCGTCCTATGTGGTAGGTAAGAGCCCTGTTTTGGAGGAGAGGAAGCGGCTGCAGAGTTTACACCCAAAGTCACGCAGTGTGTGAGTGGTGGACCCCATACATTATGGCTTCAGAGTCTGACTTGAACCACTGTTCAAGTGGACAGGACTAAATAAATGCTTCTGAAGTGTTTTATTCTGATGCTTTTTTTTTAAATGGGGTTTTTTGACTTGTTTTTAATCCCTTCCCCTTCTATGCAAGTTTTTAGAGGAATTAGTACTTTCCCGTAGGCTGTCACCTTATTACAGATGAGAAAATGGAGATCTAGAAAATTGTTATGTAACTGCTCTGTACGACCTAGTGAGTTAGTGGTGGGACTGGGATATGCAACCCAAGTAGTCTTAATATATAGGTCACTGGTTTTCCCACTGCGCTATATTGCTTCCATTAAAATTTTTTTTGAACTGAACTAAAAATTCATAAACTTAATTTGTGTCACTCCTGTGGATGAGCTAAATTAAAATAGCTAGGTACTGTGTGATGTTGCCCTAGGGAGGAGGGTGGTAGGCATTTTAGAAACTAACATTGCCTGTGTGGTTATTTGACCTAATCCTGAGGACGTCTCTCTAATCTTTGGTTCTCATACTTAAAAAAGTGGAGTGAAAGTATTTAGAGGAAATAAATACAAGAGCCGTCCTCTCAGACTTGAGTTTTGCTTGATCTGAGGATTCCTGGAAGGGCAAGTGTTTGCTTTTTCTTTTTTTAGATTTAAATTTAGTTGTATCCCACCGGAGGGTAAAGTTAAAAAAGACCTAAATGCACGCCTTCTTTAGTTACATTTCCTTGTCTGGCAAATAAGATTTTAAAAGGAAGATGGAAAGAACCACCTTGATTCTTGGTGTTTGGGATTTTGTTTTTGTTTGTTTTATCTTTGGGTACTGTGATTCCTTTTGTTGTAACCTCTTTCCTAGGCTAATTCTTTGTTTAAAAACAAGTGCTCTGGTATTCTAAAACAAATTATCCAGCAGGCTCCCTGATTGTGCTCTCCGATAAAAGACCCCAGGGTAGTGCTTTTTCTATCTTTGAATTGCTGTTGTCTGTGCACGCCCAAAAGCAAAATTTAGTTTACTGCCGTGTTCCCAACCCAGATTAATGTGATTATCTAAAACTAGAGAATATGAATTCGAAAGCGGAAATGTGGATTTTGTTTAACCCTTCCGAGGTGCCTGATGGGAATCTGGTCTATAGTGGGTAGCAGAGTTTTGTCTAGGGTTAGAAACTTTGGGCTCTAGCTGTCTTTGAGTTTTTAGATACATGACTTTGTTCTTGTCCTAAACTTCTGGAAATCTAAACTCTCAGTGCCACAGTGTTGATAATGAGAGTAGGGGTAGGCTCCCTGAAGTGCTGTGGAAAAGCACAGTCTCAGATTTTGCCAAGACTCCAAATCCCAAGTGGCCACAGAGGAGTAATTTGATTTCACAGTTTCTAGTCTTAAATTTTCAGGATGAGGTTTGCAGTAGGAGTAATTTAGTGATTACAATTTAGTATCAGCTTCCTTTTAGGAAAGATGTAATTGTGGGGAGAGTATTCACGAAAGCCTTATTAGCCAGGTGTTTTTTTTTTTTTTTTTTTGTATTTGATGAGTGTACCCTTTCCATTACTTAAAGCTTCTGTAAAATTTTTCTAAATAATTACACTTTGTCACCTATCTTGGGTATGGAGAATTGAGATGGAGTGGTTTCAGCTTGTTGGGAAACACAAGTTCTTCTTGCCTTGTGCAGTGGTTTTGAAACCTGTGGTTGCACATGTTCACCCCCAGGGTAGCTTGTTAAACATACAGATTCCTGGGCCCTATTCCTCATCTACTGAAAGTTAATCCCTGCTGTGTGGCCCTGGCACATATTTTTCACAGGCCCCCTCCCTCAGGAGTTCTTTTACAGCAAGCCCCCTGCACAGAAGTTTTGGAATCACTATTTTAGAAAATATTTTTGAGTGTTTTCATGGGGCAGAGGTAATAGTAGTGGTTTAAGATAATTTTTATACTACCAAACCTTTTCTGAAAATAAAACATACATGCCCATTTAGTTTTAAAACCTTATATATTATGAAGTAGAACATTTCCTGAAATAAGTATAGTGTACAGCTCAGGGAATTATCACAAAATGAACACCCAAGTAACCAGGACCCAAGTAAGAAAATAGAACATTGCCAAAAATATTTGATTTTTATTACATTTCTTCAAATTTATGGTTCCATCACTTCTTTTCAAATCCTCAAAATTAGGCACATAAGTAAAGATTGATAAAACATCGTCATAAGGTACAAATGAAAAAAGCATTCAGTCTTTCTGTACTAGTTTCTTCTTAATCGTTATCATTTCTGTAAGTTTTGGTAATGTTAAGTTTGTATGGTTTACCTTTGGTTTGATTCGGCCTTTAAATCAGTTCCTGACAGTGACTGCCTATTAACGCTTACAGCATATATCAAGATTAAGCTCTAAGGTCTATCTTTTCTGAAATCTAATTCACTGAAAATATTCTCATGATAGTTTTGAAAAACGTATAGAGGCAGATTTCCAGTGCTGGCAGTTACAACTCTAGTAAACAAATGAGTCTTGTCATTACTCCCCGAGTAGCCTGGTAAACATGTCTCAGTAGCCAAATGTACAGGAGGAAAGATGGCTTCTTAGTTAACAAAAATAAAAGAAGTCCCACCTTTTTCTCTTTCTACCCTCGAATAATCTCTTCTCCAGATCTATGCCATTCAGAGCATTTCAAACCAGAAGTTCACAGAGGACTTTCTTTGGAAGGGGATGCTTGTGGTAAAGGGACCTGGAGCAAGTCCTGTGCTTGAGCTGAGTTCATGTGAAGGGATAGCTGTCCTCTGCTGCAGGCTGTAGTGACTAATAATTACGTGCCAGCGGCTGCACATCTGTACTTCCCGGGCAGGCACATGGATTCTGTGGATGTAAGAGCTGTCCCCCTCCCCTGCCCTACCTCACACTCCCCCCATCCTGGTTATCTCTAATATCAACTGAACAGGTGACAAGATTCCAGTCACACTGCCTGAATGGCTTTCCATCTTTCCAAAAGTACACCAGAGGCTTGTTTTGTTACAGTACATTGATTACATAAATATTCCTGTGTGCACAAAGGAACTGAAATCTGTTATGGCACTCTGCAGTTATCTGTCCATTAGTAGCAAAGAAACTACTGCCCATTTTCTCCCCTTGGCCCTTCTTTTTATCCTCTTCACCAGGTCGATTCTCAGAGGTGCAAGTAACAAATTATCTGACCTCTGCTTTCAGGTGCATGTGAAGCAAGAGGGGTAGTGTCATGCACTTCGGTGCTGCATGCCGTTGGGGCAGTCAGTGCCCAAGGTGTATGGATAATAGAGCTTGAGTGATTTAGATTAGAAGATTCTTTCTTGCTTTGGGTTGTAGGATCTTTGTCTCTCCCCTTCAACTCTTAGTGCAGGTAGATTCAGGAAGGTCTTTCAGAGGAGCTTGACTCTTTTTACAGGAAATGGTGCTTCTGGTGTTGAATTAGTTCTGTGTGTGGTGTCAGATGTGGAAGCCACACAGCCTGTATGACACTTGGTCCCATTGTGCTTATTTATGTACAGGTACCCTTCAAATGGCAGTGACCAGAGAGACTCTTGCCATTTGGGCAGACACCCATAGTGGACAGTGGAATGACAGGAATCATAGTCATGGGGTCCTGGTGGGTTCCCTTTCTGGTTTTGGATGGAGGTGGGACTCTTTAAAATGAATGCATGCAGATGAAAAACTGAGTTAGTGTTACTTGTAATCCTTTACATCTGAGGTGTGTTCAAGCACCTGAGGAATAAGGAATGATTGGTACCCCAAGTGTGAAGTGACCAGTACTGTTCCTTTTCATAAGAGGCATTATAGAAAGGGTTTGGACAGGGAAAGGCAAGGGTAGGAGGAGAAAGCATGAGGTTGGAACATAGGAAATGAGGCTTTGGAGAAGATGCTATGAACATGATTTTGGTGTGAATGAAGTGTCACTTGAAGTGTGACCACAGGGAGGTGTTGAAATGTTAGCAACTCCTAACATCTACTGCTAAGAGGTGACCCCTTTGACAGAAGTGAAACGGGTGCCCTTTGTGTAGCTGTGACATTAAAAAAACTGCGAGGAACCTTGTCGCTGTGTGGCTGGCAGAGACACATACATAGGGAGAACTGTTAGAATAGGTAAAGTGAAATCTCTTAGTGTGTGTCTCTTCCAACTGACTGTGGGTAATTAGTTGGAAATGACATTAACCTGAGCTTAATTGTAATTTTGCATAGTAACAACATACCAGCTGTTCACTGTATTCTTTCCTGGTGGTGTGATTTAATTATTTTTTGCTATCTTTTAAGCTCTAATTTTATGTTGTGTTTCCCTTTAACCTCTCCTTGCTGCCATGTCCACAGCCCCCACAGTTTAGCAGTAATACCATTTCTGCTGCTTTGGTGCCCACTCTGTGCT
This sequence comes from Nyctereutes procyonoides, assembly GCF_905146905.1. Classification (NCBI taxonomy): domain Eukaryota; kingdom Metazoa; phylum Chordata; class Mammalia; order Carnivora; family Canidae; genus Nyctereutes; species Nyctereutes procyonoides. The sequence continues at coordinate 74,426,842 of NW_026575126.1, forward strand.
GAGGGCTTGGATTGCTCTGGGTTTTGAAAACCGGTTGGCTTTTTAAAAGGCCACATTGGAAAGTTACCAAGATGAATGTGGGTGATTGGAAACCTTGTTGTGTTTTTGGGATTCTCCAAAAGGTTTTAGTTTATGAAATAAATAATATGGATAATTCCATACCTATCAAAGGTGCTAAAAATATCAAGTGAACAAACCAAAAGGGAAGTTAATTACTGAACAGTGATTGCTCTGATATAACCAATTATTGGATCATTAAATGTTTATTACCTTTTATATGCTCCTTTCCCCCATAAGGGCAGTTTCTTTTTTAAGTCATTAAAACAGAAATGGGATTTAAAAAAATTCTGCTTAAAAAATTTCCACGAGACTGAAGTATTAAAAAGGTCTTGTGTGATCTGACAGCTGAATAGCCTGTTTTTCTTTGGTCTGTTGAATTAGTAATTAATGAAATGTATTGCCTGAGCAGAGAAAATAAGATTAGTTTTGCTTAGGAAGAAAACAAAAGCAAAACATTAACCCCTAAATACAGGTTAATATTGAAGTGCAATATAAAAAGTGTAAAAAGAGTTGAGTTTCCTTGAATGATAAGATGCTCCGTGGTAACTCATTTAATTAATTCATTCATCATTTTCTTGAGCACCAACGTTATGTTTACAAGGAATGGGGTTATATAAATACAGGGGAGGCAAGGGGCCCCCCTCCTAGAGACTAGGTTTGTTCACAGAGCGGTTAAACCAAATGCTTTATTGTTACTGAAATGTCCAAAGCAGTTGTGTTATTAGGTACAGGCACATTCTGTGGGGCAGGGGTGGTAGTTATGAAGAAAGACTTTACTTTCAGAGGCCCATTATATCTTGTGGATGAAGAGCAGGGGGAGAGTGTTTGTGAAGAGTGATCTTGATTTTGGAGACCATGGTATTGTGTGGATTAACAGCAGGTTCTCTGGAGTTCCATCCCTTGTTGGTTCACCTCCCAGCTTTGCAGCTTATTAGGTTTGTGTCCTGTTACCTCTGTGTCTTCATCTGTGAAGTGGAAAAATAGTAATGCAGGGTTGTTGTGAGGATTAAGTGAGTTATTAGGTGCTGCGACCATGTACAGCACATTTTGGATGGTGGTGGTGTCAGTGCTGGTGTCATTTTTATGGGATAATGCAACAGAATTCTTAGGGGAAATGGCAATTTAATTGGATGCTGAGGGAGCAGAAAGATGTTTTAGGCATTTCTTGTATTGTCATGTGTAACCACATACTTAATTCATAATTCCTACAATAATGTGTGCTTATGTTGCACCATTGTCAAAAGATTACAAAGGGCATTTATAGCAGTTTATTCTCAGAACAGCCCTCTGAAGCAGGAAGACTGTTTATGCACATTCTTCGGAGGTGTGAAAGGCTGCAGAGAGCAGGACACTGCCAATGACCATCCTTTAATTGAGGTGTGTTTGGAGCCTGGGTTTACTGTGGGTAAGTTAGACCAGGAGATAGAGGCAGCTTTTTAATCTTCTTAATTTTATTTTTAATTCTTAATTTAAAAGAATTGTATTTGTGAGCAAGTACACTGAATCACCAAGATCTTTTCTGTTGACTTTAGCATTAGTGAAAATTTATTCTTAAGGTAGCAGCTCACAAGCAGTTGAATGTTGAGTAAGTTTATAATGATGTTAATGAACATTTGTTGAGCACTTACTCTGTTATAGGCACTGTTAATTGTCATAACACTCAAGTTCTTACTCTTAGTATCCCCATTTTACAGATAAGGAGCAAGGCACTGAGATACTCAGTGACCTGCCTGAGGTGGTGCTGCACATCTCATGACTGAACTCTTAATAACATTAGCTTTACATTTATATAAACCATTTAATTTTTTAAAAAAGATTTTATTTATTTATTTATGAGAGACACACAGAGAGAGGCAGAGACATAGGCAGGAGAAGAAGCAGGCTCCCTAGGGGGAGTCCGATGCAGAACTCGATCCCAGGACCCCGGGATCGTGACCTGTGCCTAAGGCAGACGCTCAACCACTGAGCCACCTAGGTGCCCCTCAACCATTTCATTTTGTCTTAAGTTTTACAACAACCCTTTGAGAAAGGTGGATCATCTCTGTTTTGTAGGGAGAGAGGGAAGTAGTATATGAAAAGCTAATAGGGTGTGATGGTGAGCTTCCTTGGGACTGAACACGGGAAAGTGGCTGTTTTATACAAGATGTACTACTACAAACAAGGCACTACGGGGGCTCCAGACCCGTAAAATGAGATGATGACATTCTGCTCCCTGGGCTCATACAATGTTAGCTGTTAGAGCAAACTTTGAATCTGTACAGTTCTTTGAGTCTATGTAATGCTTGCATAGTTTGAACTTAGACTTATTATGTCTTGAGCCCACTACTTTCAAGACATGCCACCTTACCTAACTTTTCTCAGCATGTTTTATTATTTATAACACGGTGTCCTAGTTCTTCCTCTCTTCAGGGTTGTTTGGAAGATAATACTCATGAACTAAACTACTTAGCTCTAAGCCACAGGTATGTAAGATTCTCATTAATTGGTTCAAACCAGGGGTCACACAGAAAGCTGGGCCTGGGCTAGAACTCCAGCCTGACTCCCTTGAGCTCCAGTTCCCTGCAGCACATGTGCCATGTTACTGGGATGAGGAAATTCTTACCACAAGGAGATGTCCTGACTTCCCAATAGAAACTATCAGTTCTGATTCTTTCTCTAGACTTACCATGTTGTCAAACTGTATGACATATAGTGGCTCTAATAAGGAGTTGGTTGTTTTCATGAAGTAATTTCCTAAAATAACTGTGGACAGTAGACTGTGAGCAACAGGAGGGCAGGGACCTGTTGTCTGCAGTTTTCACCTTGTACCGGGGGTGGGGGGCGCTAGGATACTGGGATCTAGTGCACAGCCTGGTATCTAGCATCATTATTGTGTGAAGGAAGGGAGGAATGAACAATCTTATTGAGCTGTGGAAAATAGGAATGCGAAAGGGAACAGGATTTTAAAATTTTCAGTTTTGTACGGAAGAGGAAATTGAGGCACCTGATCAAGTTGGTTTAGCCTAGTCTCTTAATCATGAGGTTTTACAAATTGGGCACAATTTGTAAAGTGTTGGCATATGTTCTGTTAAGAACATATTTTTATTATTGTAAAGCAGAATTTCATCCAGGTCAAGAATTTTTTTCTAAATTAGAGCATATTCATTCCTTTTTTGTGGTTTGAATCTGTGGTGTCACAACTTGTCAGGAAGGTTTAACAAAGCTGGTCTTCTAACGATGAGGAGTTCTCACTGGCAGCTGTAAGCTTGTAAACTAGCTACGAGTAAATGTCTGGTCTGGTTGTGAATCACAGTGTGACCTTTCAGGGAAAACAAAACAAACCACCAAACACACTAATCAGATTTTTTAAAAAAGTGTTAGGATTGTAAACTCTGGCACTTAACAGCTTGTCAGGCCCGCTTGGAGCAGTTTGGGCAGTTTCTTTGTGCAACACAAGGATTTATATATCCTTCTTTAATAACACATTGGGAAAAAATTAGTTTTCCTTCGCTGAGTTAAGGATGGTTTCCTAATCATCATGAAACTTTATAAAAACAGATTTCTGAATACCACTTACAGAGCTACTAAATCTGAATCTCTCTGAGGGTGAGACCCAGGAATCTCTTCTGAAGAGCACTCTGAGTGATTCTTTGATTAATCATATTTTGGAAACCACTAAGAGAGCTGTAATACTGTTTTTTAAAATTCATCCATTTATTCTTATTCATTTATCCATGTCTTGAGTAGATGACGATTAGTTACTCACAAGGCAATGATTTTCATAAGACTGGGCATGAAAACCAGAATTAGAACACAATCCTTGCTCTCCCCTCTCCGCCCCTGCATGGGTTCACAGTCTGGCTTAGAAACTTTTTTTTTTAACTTTTGGTGGGGTTTTAAAGGATTTGCAAACTTCCCAAAAGTCATGGGCAGGAGATTTTGTGTACACACGTTTTTCTAGCTTTCATCAGACTCTCGAAGGGGTCAGTGACCCATAAAAGGTTAAGAACCCAGGTCTAGCGCTTGTACAGCTGTTCTGGAAATTGTGGAAGAAGGCACTGTTTCTGTTGCCACCTACAATGTTTTTGACCTTTTGAGAGGCAATAGCAGTTTGAGGATTGCACCTGTTTTCTGCCTCAATTAAAATATTTAAAGGAGAAGAAAACATAGCGTAACCCCTGGGGTGTGGTCAGAACAAGACCAAGGGGTATGGAAAATAGCAATTTGGTGAACTACATCAAAATTAATGTTAAAGAGCTTTTCACAGTAGAGCAGCCTTGTGGTCAGTCTCATTGAAGAATTTTTTAGCCAGGATACATAGGCCAAGTCCAGCCCACTCTTCTTACAATACATAATTAGCTGAATTATCGATAACAGCTTTCACCCCATGGATATACCTAAAGACTAACCTATTTATGTTGCATTCTATCACCAGCATGTCCGTTGAATTGCTTAATTCCAAAATAACATTACCAGCCATCCTGCTCACTCATCCTACCTTAGCTTCTAAAATCCCCAAGTAACACTGTTCATCACAGAACAGAATTAGATATTAGAGAAGTCCATCTTGAACTGCTGTAGGTTTACTTACTAAAATACTAGAACCCCTTATGTATTATATTCTTATCCCTAAGGATAACTTTGTAATTCAATTTTAATTAAAGTTCTGCTCTTCTTTTCTCTTCTTGTGACTTCATATGTTTCTTTGGGGAACAAAAATTCTTTAAATCTTGCAGTTCTGGTAGTGCTACATTTTAGGGTTGGATAGATTTGGATGAAGAGGGCAGTCAGTGGAATTAAATATTAATAGGTAAAATTCTTTGTCCATTTATTTGGATATTGTTCTTTTGGGGCCAGGAGGGAGTTAGAGGCCATTATTGTCACTAAAGTCTTATGACATTTTTGTAGGTGGTTCAGCTGTCTGTATCACCTGTTTTGAACTTTGGTATATACTGTCTTGCATGATTTGTTATTTTTTGAAAAGTTTTTTTGTATAAGTCAATTTTTAACTTACTGGACAGTAATTATGTGTTCTAGATCTTTATAATCTTGCTGTTATTTACCACACTGAACATAACAGTAAATATTTGATTGATAGGATGTGTTTGATTACCTTTGAGTCCTGGACCCTTGAAATACCAGAAAATGGACTAAATCTGAAATAAGAACTTGATAGATGCTTAGAAAGATAGGAATGTAAAAATGAGTTGGCAAGTCTGTCCCTTAGGCTTATTCTATATTCTGTTATTTTTTCAATGTTCATATAGAGCTGACCCAGTTTATATTCTTTAGTTCTTTCAAACCTTAAGCATTTAGAATTTCCATTACAAACAATTTTATATATACACAATGACTTTCATTTGACAAATAATTAAATGGAGTGAGACTTGAGAATTATTATTTTTTAAAAGATTTTATTTATTTGAGAGCAAGAGAGAGACAGAAAGAGAGAGTGCCAAGTGATGGTGATGGTGGCATGGTGGGGAGGAGCAGAGGGAGAGGGACAAGCAGGCTCCATGCCAAGCACTGAGCCCAACGCAGGGCTCCATGTGGGACTCCATGCAGGGCTAGATCTCATGATCCTGAGATCTTGACCTGAGCCAAAATCAAGAGTGAGAAGCTTAACTGACTGAGCCACCCATATGTCCCTATTATTTCTTTTAAAAAGAAAGGAGGGGATCCCTGGGTGGCTCAGTGGTTTGGCGCCTGCCTTTGGCCCAGGGCGCGATCCTGAGTCCTGGGATTGAGTCCTGCATTGGGCTCCTGGCATGGAGCCTGCTTCTCCCTCCTCCTGTGTCTCTGCTTCTCTCTCTCTCTCTATCATGAGTAAATAAATAAATAAATCTCTAAAAAAAAAATAAAAAGAAAGGAGATCTCATGACAGACTTGATCCCTACAATAAATACCTGCTAATTAAATAGATAAATAGATGTTACCCTTAGCCTGTCCTAATGAAATACACTCTCATCAGTTGTATTTGGGTGGAGGGAATTTTGGAGGCTTTTAATGAATGGATGACTATCATCAGTTATCTTGAAACTTAGGTTTTGTGGATTTGAAGGAGAGGAATCAGAATTGTGAACGAGTTCATCACAAACCCTGCTGTGTGACAAGTGGATCTGGGAACATTTTTCATGTAGAAGTGGGTTAGGGGATACCTGGTGGCTACCTTAAAGTATTGGCAAGGTTGATTTCATGAAGAGGGATTTAGATCCAGGTGGTCATTCCTACTCCCATTAGAGGCACAATTAGGTATTCCATATAAAAATAAATTTCTAATAGTGCTCTCTCAACGCCTTGAATTGCAGTTGCTGAGGACATTCAAACACACTTATCACTCACCTGGATTATTGTGATGGGGGTCAACGCCAGGAATTAGTGACCTTTGAGGTGTCTCCATCCAAAGAGACTATGATTATATGATTTGCAAGGCAAAATGTTCTGAGTAAATCTACTCATTGTTCAAAGTCCGTATCTGCTCCTTATACATTCTTATTCTTTTTAAAGAACTCAGGCATAGGTACTGTTTACTTAATTTCATGGTCATCATGTGTATTGAATTGGAACGAAACTAAGTTTATATAACCCTCCAGGTATACAGGTCTCTGCTCACAGTCTGAGCTCTTAAAAAGTAAGGTCATTCAAAAGCATCATCTTGGCAAATTCTTTATTGACTGTGTGCTTGCAAATCAAAATGGGAATTGAATTTTACTCATTTGGGATATACATGTGTTCAAGTCACTTAAGTGGCATCTTTAAGGAAGATGTTCATGCTTTATTTACCATAAGACCCCCCCATTTCTTTCCTTGAAAAAAACGGCCAGTTTCAAGGCTAAAAAGCTATTTTGTGATGGTTGCGATATGCCTGAGAGTAATAATTTGGTTGTCAGTTACATACTGCACTGTTGACCTAGCCTGGTGATGCTTTGTTAGAGTAAATGGATAATTTGTAAGATGAGGTGGCTTTTTTTTTTTTTTGGATGGGGAAGGAAGACAGGGGGTAGTGTTGTGCACTCCGGGTCAGTCTTACTAGGAATGCTGAAATGAACTCTTCAGCCTAGAAGTACCAGAGGGCACTGTGGATTAATGTTCTGGCCCTAATTCAGCATCCCATCTTTTCAGATACTTGGCACTGATTCGTTCATCTCTGAACTGAAGTTTTAAGGATTAAGAGGAGAGAGAATAGAAATGCATCATTTTCTCTGCCAAAGGAGGTACTTACACTAGGAAAGGAGGAGGGGATGTTAACAAATCAAGCCTTGGCAAGGAAATCTGTCATGAATCAGCAATGTCTTGGAAAGCCTCTGTAGCTGTATTTTTCAAAAACTAAACATTTGCCACTACCAACACTTGCCTCTCGCTTACCTTTAGGATCGGCTTGGAGTCCCTCTGTGAAGGGAATGAATGCTTTTTTGCCCATTTTGACAACATTAGGTAATTAATTTACAACTAGCTCAATTAGACTTCGGCCCATACACTGTGTGCGTGGCCTTTTAAAGAGCCTTTGTTTTGATGCTAATTGAACTGGTTGTAGCAGAGACAGCCAAACAATTTACATTTATCTTTGGCAGGACGCAAGGGCTCTCCCTTGGTATGGACAGCTGCATTTTCTTTTTTCCTTCTACCAAGTTTGGTACTAAAATGTTGTTGCTTATTTTAATTTTCTAATTTAAAAAGCTTTGAAAATGACAAAAGCCACATATTTTATTGTAGAAAAATGGGAATTTAGATTGATAAAGAAAATAAAGATCATGGGTATCCTTTTTTTTTTTTAAAGATTTTATTTATTTATGAGAGAGAGAGAGAGAGAGGGAGGGAGGGAGGGAGGGAGGGAGGGAGGGAGAGAGATTGGCAGAAGCAGGCTCCACGCAGGGAGCCCGACGCGGGACTTGATCCTGGGTCTCCAGGATCAGGCCCTGGCCCGAAGGTGGCACTAAACCACTGAGCCACCCCACCCGGGCTGCCCGATCATGGGTATTCTTAATACTAAGAGAAAACCATTCCAGGTTTTTGATATTATAACCAGTATTTGACATATAGACTTACTAATAAATCTTTGTTAAGTTCTTTAATTATTAATTTCAGAGAAATTACTAGATATTCAGTTACTTGGATAGAGGCATGCATGCTTTTAACTTTTTTGGTGTGGACTGCCAAATTCTACTTCTCAGAAGTTGGACCAGTTTTCACATTACCATGCAGTAATAGTGAGCTTTATGTTTATTCTTGATACATAGTGTGCCTTATAGAAAGCCTTGACTCAGAGATGAGTTAAATCCTGATCAGCAATTTTGCTTCTTCTCCTAAAATTTATATCAACCTCGTTAACTCTTCTTTTTCTAGCATTAGGTGAACAGTACAATAGAGTTTTGCTTATTTTAATAAGGCTGTATTGTCTTGTTTTGAAAAGGCATAGGATAAAAAAGCAAGTGGCTGCTTCATTAAGATGGAAGGGGTTCGCTTTTCCCCAGGGAAGACTCTGAAACAGCTCTTCTCATATGAATAAGAACCGACCTAAAGAAATAGACTAAAGTCAAAACAGAAAGTGGATGGCTTTGCCCAGTGTATGAAAAGATGTTTGTACCTTCTTGAGGTAGCAGAGGCCTTGGTTAGAGGAGCAAGATTGTAAACTCTGGCATCTCCATTAGGGGTAGCCTTGGAGAAGCCATCACACACCTCGTCTAAATATTAGAGTATCTGCTGCTTTGTTTTATAGCTCCCTATTTGTCTAAGCTGCTGGGCTAGAATTCTCAAGAGTTGATGTTGAATCTTATTTGCTGTATTTACAGTGTCTGAATGTTGGACATGCAGTCAGATAAATATCAGGTGCTCATTGTTCACTGAATGAATAAAAGAATAGATATGCGGGAGAAAGATTGACATTTTGCTCAAGAGCAAGTTAACGATCCACGCAGAAGTTAGAGTTCTCTCATCACTGTCTTTCCCAGATTCTTATGGTACTAGGATTGTGTGTTTTTCCCAGAGGGGTACTTTGTACGATTATATTTAAAATCAATAGTAAAATTCTCATTTTTTATGCATAGTGCAGCTTCTCTAACCTCTCCCTTTCTTCTCCAGTAACATCAGCCACAATTTTTGTTAAAATTCACACTCTTAACTCATTTCTGTTTCTCTTTCTTTTCTTTTCTTTTCTTTTCTTTTTTTCTTTTCTTTCTTTTTTCTTTCTATTTTCACCTCTCCATTTTCATTCTCAGTTGAGGTTTTAATTTACTCCAAGCCGTATTGCCATCTGGATGTCAAAATGCATTGAATTGACCTCGTATCTGGAGATCGAAGTGAAGGTCTCACCTGCCCAGGAAATGAGGGATTTACCCAGGAACTGAGGCAGGTAAAGTCTTCTCCCAAGGCCAGGTGCTGTTGCTTTACCAACCTGTACTTTGATTCACGGTGGGTTGCAGATGTGCCTTGTTTTCCCATAGAAAGCAGCTCCTGAATACACTTTCAGTTTCCTGTTTGGAACTTTTCATTTTGCCAGTGCCAGATAATGTCTGGAGCAAAAGTTGGTTTTAGGGCAAACCAGGAGACGGGGGAATTAAAAAGTTTTAACATTTCTGTATTTTAATATTTTCCTGTGAGTACAACCCTTTCCCCTTCTTGGTGAATTATTACAGAGTTTAATTAAAATTGTAAGTTCTGGAAATTAGACACCATGGTAGTTAGGCCAGCATGGGATACTGTACTCTTAGGTTCCATAATATTTCATAGTACATCTCTTTATTGTATGTTAAATGATAGGGAAGTATAATAAAATGTACCTAGAGAGTACTTATCTATTTTACGTCCTGTAACATTCAGTACTTGATGCAAATGTAGCAGATCTCGACTCAAAAAAGAACAAAACTGGTTATAGCTCAAGAAAAGGATGGCAAGTTCTTTGTTGATAGCCTAAGTTCACCAACATCACGGACTTTGAGACACTCAGAGACCATGGCAACATCTAGTCCAACTGCTGCTTTTACAGATGGGGCAAGAATTAGCCACACTGATCCAGGGTCATTCAGCAAGTTAGGGAGAGAAGTGTGGGCTAAACCTAGAACCAAAAGCACAGTCTGCTTTTTCATATTCTGAGTACAGTGGACACATTTAGCCTAATCTCTCTTTATTTTTTTTTATTTTTCTAAGCTTTTATTTTTAAGTAATCTCTATACCCAACATGGAGCTTGAACTTACAACCCCAAGACCAATGAGATCAAGAGTTGGCGCACTCCACCAATGGAGCTGGCCAGGCTCCCCTAGCCTAATCTCTCTTTAAAAGAGCATACTATTTGATGTTTTGTTGGCTTGAAACCTGTTGTTATGCCCAAGGGCCCCCAGTGCTACCCTGCTGCTTGTTTTTACTGGCAGCCCAGGCCATTCCTGGCTTCTTTGAGGATGGCTCTGGCTATGACAAATGAAAGCCGTGTTGTGACAGTGCTTAGAGAATGGTCTCTGATGAAGCAGCTTCTTACTTTTTACAGAAAGCAGTGAAAAGACAGACAGGGAATTGTCATTTCATAACACTATTGACTCTTGGTGGAGAGAAGCCCAGGTGGCAGATGGTCAGAGCAGCGGCATTGCGGTCTTGCCATTTCTTGCAGCCTTACGTAACTGGTGGTCTTTGGTTCTCAATCTTAATCTGTATTCCTGGATTCACAGTATGATCTTGGTTGACACCTTACCTCTTCAGCCTCAGTTTCCTTTTAGGAGTTTCAAGGGGGTTTAAATGAATTATTTCTAAGGTACCTTCTAGGTCTTGCATAATTATTCTGTGAAAATGAATACCTTTGTAGAAGCTAATCCACACGATCAAATAACCAAACATGGATTTATAGCAGTCCATTTTATTGCTGTTTTGATTGGTTTTCATGGGAATTTAGAAAAATGTCTACAGACTTTACTGTGATCAAGCTGCTAGCAGTTATTCACGGAACATACACCAGGTGCTCGGGGCTATAAAAGAAATAGTGTCCAGCCTGAGGGAGACCAGAAAGAGTTCTTTATCTCCCAGGCTGGGAATGGGGGGCATTCTTCCCTGCCACTGGATTTAAGCTCTTGTGAGTGCAGGCCCTTTGTCTGTCTTTCATAGTGCAGGGGCTTAGTAAATATTGGTTTCATGAATGAAACAATGAATCCACTTGTCAGTCTTGCTTGTATTTGCTGAAGATGTCCCACTGAGATTTATTGTTTTGTTCCAACTTTTAAATACTGTTAACTTGAATAAATTTTTCAGAAAGTATTCTTTACCTTCTATAGAAGAATGGGACCAAGATATGCTGAGACTAAATGAAAAATCCATAAATACTATATTCGTTTCTTGGAAATTTAATAGTAGCATATTGAAAGCAATGAGATCTCTGCCTTAAAATAACTTTATTTGACCCAACATTTCCCAAATTTATTTGAACTTAGAATCCTATCCTTTCCACTCCCGGTGGGATAGTTGTTAATATCTTGCAGAGCTCTGACCAGTGTAAGAGAAAAGTTGGATTAGACAGTAGCAATATGGAATAAATAGTAGCAGCAAGGTTTAAGAATAATTAACACTGATAGAGCATATATGTTAACATGCAACCCTGGGTGAAATCATGGTAGACCTGTTTGTTTGTTTTTTTTTTCCCCCCTTCTGTTTCTTTTAAAAATGACTGTGCTTCATTGGAAATTGAAGTTTAGGTGATAGATTAAAGGAAGTTACAAGTGACCTGACAGCTATTTATAGTTACGGAAGTTGAATGGTGAAGTTTTAACTTGTGTCAGGGGCTGCCCTGCCAGGTGCTGCAGGAAGTCATGGTGAAAGGAGTCTATGTCTGCTCCTTCAGGAGCTGGCTGTCCAGTGGAGACAGACAGACAGACTTGTAAACAGATGATAGCAATAATATACTCAAATGTGTAATGAGCAGAAATAGGAGAGAGAAAGCAATGGTATTTTTCCCCCAAATTTAAAACAGAGTTGCTGTTTATATAATAAGCCAAAATCAAATTAACTGGAACCCCTCTAGATCTTCCAGACAAAATTCTGCTTATATAGATCCAGACTCAAATAACTATGCTTCATGCTCTCCTGGTTCTAGAAATAATTGCATCATCTATAATCCCATCGGAGCCTTGCTTACACCCATCATAGGCTTTATCACAATCTGTCTTGTATGGGAATGATTTGAGGGCACAGCAGGGTCATCTCTGTCTCTCCGTGTCCAGGGCCTACAGGCACACCATGTACCACAAAGACTGTGATATCAGCTGTTTTGCTTAGACTTGGGGCAAGGCTTTGAAACTGTGAAAGTTACTTTCCATAAATCAGTAAATGAAAACAGGTTTTACAAACCATAGACTAAGAAGGTGGTAGTGTTACTTAGAGTATGGCTCGTTTCCATAGCTTTTTTTTTTTCTACCCAGAATGCCTAAATGTGACTTAAGTTTCAAGAAGGCAGTTGCATTTTTGTAGGAGCACAGTGATTCTACATCATGAAGTGTTATTTCATGGGAACATTTTGTAGTCATCCATTTTTGCAGGACTTTTATATCCTGTGTTTTACCTGGACTGTCTTAAGAATAAGTTCAGTTTGCTACTTTGTTTCCCAAAGTATTGTTTGTGGTTGTGTTTGTTTTTTTATTTTATTTATTTTGTAAAGATTTTATTTATTTATTCATGAGAGACAGAGAGAGGCAGAGGGAGAAGCAGGCTCCATGCAAGGAGCCTGATGTGGGACTCGATCCAGGGTCTCCAGGATCAGGCCCCAGGTTGAAGGCGCCACCCGGGCTGCCCTGGTGGTTGTGTTTGATGCCTAAGGTCAAGGTGTTGATTGATGACATTTCCTGTTAAAATATTTGTAGCCATATGCATTTGGGGCAGAGCCATTTCCAGTATGGTGCTGTGGAAATGACGAAAGGAAGCCAGCCTGACTTGCTTTCCTAGTTCATTTTCTTTTGTGACTTGGGCAAGTTTCTAGCCTTCCAATAACTGAGGGAGTTGGACCAGAATTAGCACAGCCTCTTCCAATGCTGACATTCCATGATTTTCTGAGGAGGATTCAATTCCCAAGAAGTTTAAAAGTGGATACATTTTTAGGTTAAATGGCTTTTTCATTTACCCCCCCCCCCCCATTTTGGAGCAGTAAGTCTACATGTCATGGAGTAACCAGATTCCCTGGAATTCTCAAAAGACTGAAGTTCTTACTCTGTTTTGTATTTGGAGGGGAAGAAAAAAAGGACAGCAAAACAAGCTTGTCTATATCCATGAATCAAGGCAAATTCATCTCATTTTTTTATATTCACAGCGTACATCCCCATATTCACTGAGGTGCTGCAGAGTCTTCACTAAAGAGGAAATACGTGGTTGGGTTTGCTATCCTAAATGTAGAAAGAATTATATGTGATATGTTTTGAGTATTTTCATCTAGAGTTGAGACAAAAGGTTGTCTTGGTTGGAGAGGCCTTGTTATGGGAAGTTGGCTTCCAGCTTTATGATGAATGTACTGTGTATCCTTGGATATATCACTGAACCTTTCTGAATTTTAGTGTCCTCAGTGGACAGAATGCTCTCATTCTGATTATAAATAGCTCTGTAATTAGACAATCCTAGGCATTTATTTCAGGCTCCTTCCTGTTCTTTTCCTAACCAGATTAACAACATCCCCACTTCTACTCCCACACAATCCCAGACAATTGTTGATTTGTGAGGGAAAATAATTTTAAAAACACTTCAAATGGTACACTCAAGAAAATCATCTTGTGTTAGTTATCTATTGCTATATGACAGTATTACCACAAACAGTATTTTTGTGGCTTAAAATAACCTCTGTTTATTATCTCACAATTCCTGTGGGTCAGGAGTTTGGGCACAGCTGCTGTCAAGATGTTGCTCAAGACTGGAGACTCATCTGAATGCTTGTCTGGGGATGGATACGCTACTAGGCTTGGTCAGATTGTTGGTGGAATTCATTTCCTTGCAGCTGTAAGCCCGAGGGCCTTGTTTGGTTGCTGCCTGGGGACTCCCTCTGCTCCTTGAGGCTGTCCACACTTTCTTGTCGCGTGAGGTTACCCCACATGGCTGCTCACTCTTCGCTGACAGAGGAGAGTAGGGCAGATACAGATACTACAGTCTTTTGTGATGTAATCATCTGTCATCTTTGCTGTATCCTACAGGTTAGAAGCAGGTCAGAGGTCCCTCCCACACTCAAGGAAAGAGGATTGTATAAGAGTAATGGACACCAGGAGGTGAGGATCATGTAGGTCACTTAAAGAGTATCAGCCGCACAATGAGACAGAAGTCGTGTTTAAAATTTATTGTTTATATTTTCCTGTGAATGTATGCCTAAACATCTTACTTCATCTTATCTCAGTAAACATTGACTGACTAAAAATCCTGTTCAGATAAAGCTACAGGTCCACAACGTCTTTATACCATGCTCTTTTTAAAATTTTTTATTTCGTAGATACTGTTGAAAGCAGGGTTTGAAGACCATTTTTTTTTTTTTTTTTTTGCTTGCCTGCCCAGCACAGCATTTGCAGGTGTTAGGTACTGTTTGTTCGAAGATTGTAGCAGCATTGAGTTATTTTGAAGAAGATCTCTGCCACAGACTAAATTATGCTCCCCTCAAATTCATATTTTGTAGCTCTAACCCCCACTATGATAATATTTGGAAATAGGCTTTTGGAAGATGTTTAGGTTTGGGTCAGATGATGAGCATGGAGCCTTTGTGATGGTTTAGTGTCCTTATAAGAAGAGGTATCAAAGAGCTTTCTCTCTCTGTCCTCCATGTGGACAGAGCAAGAAGACAGCAAGAAAGTGGCTGTCTGCATGCCAGGATGAGAGCTGTCATCAGAAACTGACCATGCTGGCACCTTGATTTTAGACTTCTAGCCTCCAGAACTGTGAGAAAATAAATGTCTGTTGTTGAAGCCCCCCTCCTGCGCAGCCCCCTGGCCAATGGTAGCCTAAGCTGACTAATATAGTCTTCCCACATCACCTTTTTGTTCTCTCTGGGAGAGGTAGACAAGGAAGTACAAAGCTGGCAGAATGGCAGTGGCCCCCTGGTAGCCCCTGAGCTACTAGGGAGAGTGCTGTTTAATTTCAACCATTTATTCTTTATTGACCTTTAGTAGTAACTGTTTGTGGAGGGCCCTTAGATCCCCCCCCCCGGGGGGGGCAAAATGATGATCCAAAATCGATGTGTTTGGTTTTTGTTTTGTTTTGTTTTTGAAGATTTATTTGTTTATTTTAGAGATGGGAGGGCCAGAAGGAGAGGGAGAGAGAATCTCAAGCAGACTCCATGCTGAGCTCAGAGCCTGACATGGGGCTCAATCTCATGACCCTGAGATCACGACCTGAGCTGAAACCAAGAGTCAGACACTTAACCAACTGTGTCACCCAAGTGCCCCAACATTTCCTTTGTTTTTAAGTGTTATACTGCCAAACAAGAGCAACTAATAGAAACAAAATGTTGCCCATGAAAAGCCTTGCCTTTGGCCCAGGGCGCGATCCTGGAGACCCGGGATCGAATCCCACATCGGGCGCCCGATGCATGGAGCCTGCTTCTCCCTCTGCCTGTGTCTCTGCCTCTCTCTCTCTCTCTCTCTCTCTCTGTGTGACTATCATTAAAAAAAAAAAAAAAAAAAAAAAAAAAAAGCCTTGATGGTAGGGACTTACAGTGAGTTCTTAATCTCTTCCTGAGGCTTACTTACCTTTCTTTTTCATTCATTCTTTTTTTTTTTTTTAACTTTTAAAATTCGGTTGTGATGCAGAGGGCTCAGTACTATTCTCCTAGTTTTCTGACTTTCTGACTTTGGTAAACTTACTTTATCTCTTTAGGTTCTCCCTTGGTACAAGTGGGATGTTCATGTGTATCTGAAAGAGGGAAATAGTTAAAGCTTTCTGCATGTAATAGCTCACTGAATGACAGTTTGACTAACTGTAGAAGAATGACTAACATGTTACATTTATTTTTCAGTTTCATTCATCATACGAGCAGTGGTTTGGTATAATACATTATTGATCTCAGTGAGTAAGAGAATTGGGGAAAGGAACCAAGAAAATCTCACCATCTTCCTTCTGCTTGAAAACAAATATTGAATTCTTGAATAAGGATTTAAAAAATATTTTAATAATAGTTATCAAAATCATCAAGAAATGAGGGTCATTTTTTGACCTGGCATTTAATTGTAATAGGACTCAAAAGTGATTTAGAAGAAGGGTTTAGGATTTGAGAATTCCATCCTTTTCACTTCACATGTTAGGAGGCTGAAGGCATCACACACTGGCATATAATCATGTGGAAGAGAGAGAACAGGAGTCATAAATCTTATCTTTTATACAAACTCAGCATTTTCAGTAATTTCATTGAAACAAATGCTAAATAAATTTACACCTATGAAACCCATCTTGGGGTTAGGCTGACCCCCAGGACATGTGGCATCTCTAGGCTTGGAAAGGATTAGGAGTCAGGAGGCAGACCCTCAGTGTTCAAAACTCAGCTCCTGAATTAAAGGAGGATTGTGTGGATTTTGGATGCTGGGAGAAGGAAGGAATGGAAAAGAGACTTCTAGCTGGGGCTCCTGCTGTTCCCTCAGAGGATTTAGGGCCTGTAAAAACACATTTAGGCCTCTGAATGGCAACATACAAATAGCAGTGACCCTAATTGAAAGGGAGGAGACCAAACTGACCAGAGGTCAGGACTTTACAGTGATGACTAGTGGCCTCAGGCGTGTGAGCTGAAATGGTCTGGATCTCCCCACACCCCCTCCCCTTCTTGCCCTTCCCTCTTTCTGGGCTTGGAAATCCTGGAAGGAAGTAGGAGGGACCATTAACTAAGATGTGAGGAGGATGGCTTCTGAGTGGACTGAGATTTCATAGAAGGGGAACACCCTTCAAGCCTCTTTTAAAAGTAGTATGTTACAGCCTGACTGCTACCTGTAGTTTGCCAATTACCCAATTATGACACAAATTTGTGCCTTTTTTTTTTTTTAAGTAGACTGCTACTATTCTTCCATATACAATGATTTTAGTCACTGTACATCTTGTGTCTTTAAATAATGTATTAGGAACATTTTCAAGTCTGTAAGTGCTTTTTTAATGAGAGTGTGAAGATTTTAATGGGACTAGATTGCTTTTCATGACATTTCAGAGTGACTTAATTGTAACAATGTTGAGAGGCTGTATTTTAAAGTTTGCTAAGTATGTCTGCTGTGGATTATAGTCAGACACTTTAAAGGATGGATGAATGGATAGTGGAACCAGATAGCTTTTTCCTCACTACTTTCCTCCAATTATTAGCTCTTTGCAAATACTGTTGAACCAAAACAGGCACAGGTCAGGGTTCTTGGGAACCTTATAATTTTGAAATAGGAACAGAGGCTAAGAATTGAGGCTATGGGGATGATTTCAGAGACAGGTTCTTTAAAACTTACTTGGGCAGCTGTGTTTGTCCCAGGGCTGTTCCTGTCTCCTTTTACGGAACCGGGAGGCCAGGCTCTTGTCGACACTCCATGTTGGTTCCCTGAGCTTGCTTTCTTGTCTGCTCACTTAAAAAAAGGTACCTGTTTTCTGTCTCATTTTTTCAGGTGTTTTAGTGAGTGTTCCTAAAATACTGTCACTGCAGATAAGAGCCATTTATTTTTTTAATGATGAGAATTTCAGACTCTTTGTGAAACTCAGTTTTTTCTTGTCTTCAAAACAACAGAGTTATTCAGAGGTCTTTTCCTGTACAAATGTTCTTAGGATTCTGGAACCCGTGGCCCATTTCTTAAAGATCAGATGGTCAGACACTTCCAGCACCATTCTCAGTAGGAGTTTGTATTGGTTTCCCAGGATTGGGGCTGTGGAGACAAAGCACCACTCATTGGGTGGCTTAAAGCAACTGCACTACATTTTCTCAAAGTGCTGGAGGCTGGAAGTCAGAAATTAAGGTGTCAGCAGAACCATGTTCCTTCTGAAACCTGTAGGAGAATCTTTTGCTTCTTCTCAGCTTCTGGTAGTTTGTGGGCAGTCTCTGGTCTCTGGTGGTCCTTGGCTTGCAGCTGTGTGACTCCAGTCTCTGCCTTTGTGGTCCCATGGTATTCTTCCTAAGTGTGTCTGTCTTCACATGGCCATCTTTTTTTTTTTTTTTTAAAGATTTTTATTTATTCATGAGAGACACATAGAGAGAGAAAGAGAGAGAGAGAGAGAAAGAAAGAGAGAGAGAGAGGCAGAGACACAGGCAGAGGGCAAAGCAAGCTCTATGCAGGGAGCCTGACATGGGACTCAATCCTGGGTCTCCAGGATCATGCCCTGGGCCGAAGGCAGCGCTAAACTGCTGAGCCACCTGGCTGCCCCTTCACGTGGCCATCTTGGTAGGACATTGGGAATGTGAGATGAAGGGCCCACCCTGCCCCACTGTAACTCCACTATAACCCCTCTTAACTAATTCTATCTGCAATAGCCCTGTTCCTAAATAAGGTCATGTTCTGAGGTACCAAAAATTGGATTTCAACATCTCTTTTTTGAAGGAACAGACTTCAACTTATGATAAGATTCTATTTTAAAGAGCATGCAGAAGAGTCTGATGTAGCATGTATTCTCAAAGCAGGGTTCCTGGCCTGCCTGCATGGAGTTCATTAGGAGCATTAAAGAAATTAAGAAC
This sequence comes from Nyctereutes procyonoides, assembly GCF_905146905.1. NCBI lineage: Eukaryota > Metazoa > Chordata > Mammalia > Carnivora > Canidae > Nyctereutes > Nyctereutes procyonoides. The sequence goes on from NW_026575126.1 coordinate 74,445,495, forward strand.
GTATATGTATAAAGATGGTTTAAAGAAGAAAAAAACTCATGGATCCCTGGGTGGTTCAGTGGTTTGGCACCTGCTTTCGGCCCAGGGCCTGATCCTGGAGCCCCAGGATCGAGTCCAACGTCAGGCTCCCTGAATGGAGCCTGCTTCTCCCTCTGCCTGCTCTCTGCCTCTCTATCTGTGTCTCTCATGAATAAATAAATAAAATCTTAAAAAAGAAAAAAGAACCCCCCCCCCAAACTCACATACTCACCACCCAGCTTAAAAAATAAAACATTATCAATACTTTCAAAGACCTTGGGATGATTGAGGTAGTTATTTAAAATCTAGATTCTCCTCTGAGGGGGTAGGTCAGTCACAGAGATTCAGAGCAGCAAGAACTGTAAGAATTCAGGAATTCCACCCCCCCCCCACCATCTTTCCTTTAAGTTGGTTTAGAAAACTTAACTTTGGAGTAGAATGGGATTTTTTTTCTATTGTGGAATAGCAAAGATGCATGAAAAGGTTTGTGACTTTTTCTGTAGTATAGTAAAATAGTTATTATTATTAGCTCTTCTGTTTGGTGTGGTTTCCTGGAAAAAAAAAAAAGAACAAACAAAAGAAACCTCACCTATAATTTTCAGAATTAGTTTAGACCTGTAGCTTAGAGATACTTACAGTGGTGCACACTTGGATTTGTGGGATGAAGATGTGGATGTGTGAAGGTAAGGAACCTATTACTGATTATGCTCTGTATAGTCCTGTCTTTCTCCTGTGAACTTTGTGAAGAATAATATCTGCTGGATAATTTTAAGTTTGCAGAATGCCTTGAATTCCTTGGGGGAGGCTGTTACATAAATGTAAATAAATTATGCAGCACCTGAACTTGGTTGTTCATCATTTTTTATAGTGTGTTTTAATTAAGAACTTAGCACTATTTAAGTTGAATGGCTGGGGAAAGGCCTTAATCACTCACACATGGTTAAATAAGTAGGCAGGAGCAGAGTTTAGGCTGGAACTCATGAAGGAATAAATGAGCAGGACCTTTTCTGGAAATCAGTCATTTTCCATGATGCTCATTGAACTAAGCTGTGGGTTAATGTGTCCTTCCATGAGTATATATGGTGCTGTTAGAGAATCAACTTTTTTTTTTTTTTTCTTAATCCTATTTACAGACTTTCAGATACCTTGGGCTTCTCTGGTTTTCTTTCTAGGGTGAGTGGGATTTTTTTTTTTTTTTAAACAAGTTTATCTTGCTGTACCTAGCTGTCTAGGTAACTGAGGAGAAAGACAGCATCTGACAAACCACACTGACTTCTGGTATGCTTTGTTTCTAAAGCCAGCCCAAGGAGCTGGGTGCCGGAGTACCTCCTTTTGTCTGTTACACAGAGCTTTGTTCCAATGGGTGACAGCATTCCAGGACTCCTGAAGAGAGGAACTAGGAGACAGTTGCCACCAACCCCATGGTCCCGTTGTGCCTCCTTGGTTTGTTCAGAATCTCATGCTTGTTTTTTGCCTTGTTGCTTTGTGAACAAAGTCACCTTATCTTCTTTCTGATGGCTGACTGCAAACTTGTAATCTTTCTCACTCATTCACCATATCTACTAAGCACCTAGAAGGTGTTAATTGGAGGCACTTGTGAATCACACAGAGTTCCTGATGCTATGGAGGTGTCTGGTGGAAGGCAGACATTTAAAAAACAAGAAGTCAAAAACCAATAGCCAAATAACTCTAATTGGGTGAAGAGTAAAAAGGATGATCGTAGGCTCTTTGAGAGTCCTGAGTTTTGAAGAGTGACAATTGAGCAAAACCTGGAAGGGTCACTGAGAACTAGCAAGGAATTGGGAAAGGAAGGGTATATTGTCTTCTAGAAGTATACTGTGAAATTATTGTTTGTTTCTCTGCCTTTTTTCTTATCCACATAGTTTTATTTAGTAGCACAATTTCAGCCATCCAAAGTGGGCCAGTAGTGTAGTGCTTTGTCATGACAATTCACTCATTAAATGGGGCTCTTGACATGATATTTCTCTAAATTGTGTTCTAGTAACCTTTTTGGAAGCTTGGTGCTATCTACAGACCCTTGTTGTGTGGCTGGAGTGGGTTAAAGGCTTGGGAAAGATAAACTTGCTGAAGAAGTCCTTTTCTGCATTCTTTCTATAAGAGAGCATTAGTATATCTTACTGTTTCGATACAATTTCTCAAACTTCTGACATCAAAATCACCAGGAGCCTGTTAAAAATGCACTTTTCATAGTCTTTTTATCCCAGACCTGCTGACTTAGACTCCTAGCAGGAGGACTCCTGGCCATTGTCACACACTCTGTAGAGAGCCACTGCCATGACGGCATGGATTGCCAGTGGGTCACTCAGGGCGGAAAGCGGAGCCTTTCATCATTTTAACCCCACCAGGCCCTGTTTGATTACCATCTCTCCCCACCAGTGTCAGCTATGTAATTTGTGAGGGCCAGTACAAAATGAATGCACAGAGCCCCTTATCGAAAAATTATTAAGAACTTCAAGAGGATAACAGCAGAGCATTAAGCCAAATGTGGCCCCTTCTGAGTCATGACCCTGGGAGATTGCACAGCTTGTAAGCCTAGGAAGTTGGCCCTGCCACCACTTCTCTGCTTTTTTAAAGTGAACTGCTTATTGCTCTGTGTACTATGCCGTCCTTGGCCTTTGTCCCCTGGCTCGCACAGTATGAAATGCTATTTTTCATCTCTTCATCTCACCCAGGCTTACGTCAGTTTCTGCATGTGCTGGATTAGACTCCTGTGTAGATTGCCACTGCGAGACTGTGACCTTTGAGGACCTACTTTTCCTTATCCTTGAATTCCTTGCCCTTAGCTGAGGCTCTGATGCTGTTTCCTTATAAGTTTGCTGAGTAAAATACTTTCACTGGAATGCTCTTCTGAACACTTCATTAGGTTATGGACTACTACCAGCAGTACAGATTTGGTTGAGCGAGGTGTGTACAGATTTGGTTGAGCGAGGTGTTGGAGGCAGTGTTGCCCCGGCAGTGTTTGTGAGGAGCCTGAGGCAGGTTTAGGGCATAGCTGGCAACTTGTGTATCCTCTGCATTTTTGACATCTTTTGGTAGCTGCTACCCCCTCTCTGGTAACCAGGGCTTCCTTTTTGGATTTCTCACTGACTTCTGAGTTCCTGGAACAACAGCTTTTTCTAAGCCATTTCAGTTCAAACGTGCTGGTAGCAGAACTTGAGGGAACGTTGCTTGAAGTAGGAAGGTGACCATTTTGCTCATTGGTTAGTACTTGAAACTAGACATTCCTGGATGTTAGAGTTATTAGTGTGTTCTGGAGAATCCCCCAAAGCTGGAATGACTTGATAAATGAAGTCATGACTCCTCTGTCAGCCAAGGATCAGATGCTGCCTGGTATATGTAAAAGGACTGAGTAGTCCTGCCTTGAGGTAACCAGGGGTAGCTATGAATTTGGACAAGAGGTCTGTGAAGCCTCTTCACCTCAGAGATGAACAAGGAAGTAGAACTTCAGAGAACTACACAGCATATTCAAGGCTGATTCAGATACTTAGTGTCTGAGCTGGCACTGGAATCCACGAATCCCATTTCTCCTGAGGACTCCGTAAATATTTGTTCAAAGATTGTTCTGTTCTTACTTCGAGGATTATTACCTGACCTTGACCTTGATGGGGTTAATGGGATGAAATATGTACTTCCCCTTTAGAATTGTTTTGAGGAGTTAAACAGATTGTCTAAAACCGTGCTATCCAATTGAAATACATGAGCCACATAGATAATTTAAAAGTCCTCAGTAGTCACATTTAAAAAAAAAAGAAACAGCTGAAAGTTTAAATAATTTTTTTTAAATATATATTTTTTAATTTACTTATGATAGTCACAGAGAGAGAGAGAGGCAGAGACACAGGCAGAGGGAGAAGCAGGCTCCATACACTGGGAGCCCGATGTGGGATTCGATCCTGGGTCTCCAGGATCGCGCCCCGGGTCAAAGACAGGCGCCAAACCGCTGCGCCACCCAGGGATCCCTGAAAGTTTAAATAATTTAACTCCAATATATCAAAAGTTTTAAATTATTTCAACATAAATACATGTGTACTTATTGAGATGTGTATATGTAAATATTGAGCTATTTACTTCCTTTTTTTCTACTGTAGGTACTAGATGGCATGGTGTAGGTCTAAAATATACTAGCCTGTATATTTGATTTTTATTTTCTCTTTCTTCATATGCTGCTTTAACATATGAGCTTGTGACTGCCATGATGAGATAGCTCTGAAAACTAGAGGGTTTTGGGATGTAAGCTGACTTACCAGTTTCGTGTGCCAGACTGAACTCAGAGTGCTCTATCATGGATCTGCTCTAGACAGACCTTCATCTTTCTGCTGGGCATCTGAGGTAGCATTTGCAGCCTCTTAGAGGACAGAAAACACCTTGTATGGAGACGTGCTGTCAGTGAAGGAGAATCTCTCAGCTATTGAGTCAGCCTTGGCTTTGACCTGTCTGCACAGAAAGCTTGCTGCTAAATTAGACCTTTGCTCTTCTTAGAGGGAATTGAGAAGAAAGGTGTGGATTTTGAGTAAGATTACTAATCACCAACATGTGAAATGTTCCCTGTTCCATTTAATTAAAAATCTAAGAATCAACTGGATAGTATAATCATTTCGTAGCCTAGGTAGATCATAGAAAGTAGCAAATTAAGTCAGCAAAAGACCCAAATGCATGTTTGTCAGGTCTGCACTCATTTCTAGATGAAAGCTAGCATATATTTGTTCTGCAGGGTATGATTTGAGTGGAGATTTTTCCTTCATTTTTTAGATCACTGCTCAAAGTCCAGTGACAGAATACAGGAGACAGCCTTGATTAGATTAGGCCAGATTGGATTAAATCGAATGGTTAAAGCCTTTGGAGCCTCCAGCTTGTAGGAGACACCATAATGGCCTTCATAGCATCCCTAAATCCTATTAGGTAAGTTAATCTTATTGAAGAATTTAGGTCTGCATAAAGCAGCATTGCCCTTATACTCTCTGGCCTTTAAGGTGAGCTGACAGATACTAACTTTCTTGGAATAGGTTGGTTTTGTTGCTTTGGGGCAAGTTATCCTAAATAAATTTGAAAGTAGATACCTGCACTTGGTAAAGAGAATATTCCGTGTAGAAAAATATAGTGTCTCTTTGGCTTGGTAACTGTTAGTGTCTGTGCCAGGGATGTTTTTAGCTTTGGTTGAGGGAAAGAGAGTCAGGAGAGATGTGTCTAAATAGTTGTAAAATCGGCTGCTGTGTCATTATGGCAGGTGTGGGGGTGGATGGTTGGGTAGGAGCTTTATTTTTTGGCTTTGTGAAATCATCCCTTATAGCCCATATCCATTTTAGAGGTTGTCATTAAGAATCATGTGCTGAGTATATGGTATGGTTGAGACACTGTGCTAGATGTTGGGAATAAAGTAAATAATCTTGGAACTTGGTTGCTAGAGGCATCTTTATCTGTAACTTTCTGGGTGTGTTTATAGTTTTGTTATAAGTGTGAATTGGCTCTTGCCTGTTTCTACAGATGCAGTGACCATATTTTTCTGAAGCAAAACATCCTTTTTGCCGCAGGATTCTTTCCAATTTGTGGATTTATGGACAGGCAAAGCTTTACAAAGGCATATAAATTATGTCACATTTTATTATGAATATATTGTCTTTTGGAAAAAGAAAAACATGCAAGAAATTGGGACTGTCCAACTCTGAGCATATGCTCACTGCATGCATAGTGAGGATTGGTTGTGGCATGGGAAAGAAGAGGCAAATCTGACTTCAGTCTTTGCTAAAGGTAGTTTGGTTAGACATAGACGGCTTCAAACCCACAAGTGATTATTGCATACTGAATTGCCCTCCAGAGATGCAGGAAGTTTTTTTCCAGGCATCTTTAAAAATAAGTTGCATAGTGCAGCCCCGGTGGCTCAGTGGTTTACCGCCACCTTTGGTCCAGGGTGTGATCCTGGGGTCCTGGGATCGAGTCCCATGTCGGGTTCCTTGCATGGAGCCTGCTCCTCCCTCTGCTTGTGTGTCTGCCTCTCTGTGTGTGTCTCTCATGAATAAATAAATAAAATCTTTAAACAAAAATAAGTTGCATAGTATCTCAGCTAGGGGCTGAGTGTCCACCATTGAGATCCTGTGAGTTCATTAATGTACAAAGTGAGGCATCTGATGGTGCATCTGGCTACTTGTTGAATAACTATGGGAAGATGCCGGCTATCCAAGGGGCTGAGGAGACACTGTGACCAGGGGACTTGCAGTGCTGTCGGGGAAGTGGGGACTTCCTTCTTGATAGAGCCTAGGGGACTTGTTAGCTCAGAATTATTCCCCCATCTGGCTTCGCCTGTTCTGAGGCCAAGAAGTGAGTTAAGCTTGTCTCTTTGTTTCAGCTTTTCTGTTGGGGCAGCCCTACATCTGTGTCCTGTCCCCAAAGACTAAAGAAAATTTCAGGGGTGGGCCAGACATGGAGTCTAAAGAACAGTTATGATAGATTAATGGTTTTGATTTGCTTTTAGGAAGAAAAGTGCAACTAGCCCTTTAGATGAAGATAATATCTCTCTCTAGCCCTCCTCTGTATCAAGTGTACGGTGTTCTCTTCCTGTATAGCACTTCTATTTTCAAGAGCCAGGGTCATTGACAGAACACTTCTCACTCTTGAGTTTCAGAGCATAGCAGAGTACACATGTCTGAAGCCAGAAATGTAATTTTCTCTAAGTGTACTAAGAATTACTTTAATTCTCTGTATGTGCATGCGCATGCTCACACAATTGTGGGTTTTGTTTTCAAGCTCCTTGAGTAGAAATAGCCTCCTTTTTACTTTTATTGATTCTTGATTGCATACTTCTCAGGGTTACTTTTGTTAGGAAGCAGCTGGAAGCATGTGGGCTTTTTGTCCTTGTGACCTTTACTCCTCTGACCCTCTGACCTGAGGCTTACCCTGCCCATCCTCTCCTCTGCTTCAGCCCAACTTTGTTCTTTTGGGTCTCTTGTTCTCCTCAGTGAGGGAGACATCCTTGCTTCTCTCTGTCTCAACTTACTATCCATTTCGGTTGAGGCAGTTCCTGATGGGAAGAGGTTGGGAAGGGATTTTTGAACAAGGAGAAAAATTGGATCTGGTTAGTAGAACTTTATAAAACTTCTGTATTCTATGCTAATAGTTCCCAGATGCTTTGGGATTACAATATGAAATGTTGGTCTGGAGACCTCTGAGAGCTGCTCTTACCAGCCATCAGACAGCCCTTCCCACTTTTCCTCCTGTCCCATCTCTTTTCTTTCTGCTCAGTTCGCCTGAAAGAGTTCAATAATTCTTTATAATTCCACTCTTTCTCCACTCTTTTAAAGTCTTTTTTATTTGCTTCCCACCCTAGCTGCTTCCAGTCTTGCTTGGGCTAGCTCCTAGTCTTGCTGAGTCCCTTTGGGATGGAGGAGAAGCTATCGTCCTTTCCATAGTTTGTTGACACCCCCAAGGGGAAGAAGGGCACAGACCCTTGCATGTCCTGCCCCAGGTCTTCACAGGAAACAATAATAATGTCACAAGCTTATTGATTACTTAAAATGTGCCCAGCACTGTGACAAGCACTTTATAGGGATTATCCCTTACATTCAAGCCAGCCCGATAAAGTATGTGCGCTATCACTGTTTTCATTTTACAAATGGGAAATTGATGCCTGGAGAGGCTCAATAACTTGCCACTCTGTACACAGCTGGAATTGAGGCAGAGTCAAGGTTCAAACCAGGCAGCCTATTCCAGGGTTCATGTTCAGCTTCACAGACAGGAGGGCTGCGTCTGTGTCAGCTTTCCTTAGCTGGGATACCTCCCCTTTTTACACTGACCTATATGGTCTTTATATTTTCAGTTTGCTCTCAAAATGTTCTGGATTGGTTTTGGATGATGGTAACTGTGTGTTTTAAAGAACCAGAGATAAAAAATGTTAAGGTGGGCTTTTTAAGCCATAGTCTCTCTCTTCTGTGTATTCAGGTAATAGGACTCCTGGCAAGGAAATAAGACCATAAGTGCTCTTGCTTTGGAAAGATTAGCTAATTGGTAGAGGTGGTGTTTCTGTGGTTAATTTGTGTTCTTGTCGCAGTAATACGTGAGCATCCACAGGCGTGGAACGTGCCGTCCAGCAGTCCCGTAAAACAAGGCACTCTTCGGCTGAGGCACCAGTCGGTGCACCTGAATAACAATAGAAAAGCTTGTTGACCATTTGGCACTTCACAGCCCAGTAATTAGAAACTATAAAACAATAATACAGACATGAAGCAAATCCTCCAGTTAATAAAAAAAAAAAAAAAACTACAATCCTGCTTTGTGGCTGAGTGCAAAATCACAACCGGCTGCTTATAGAACAAAGCAAACACTTCAGGATTTTGGCAGCTGTTTTACACATATAAAAAGCTCTATGCTCTCTATTAATTTGGGGGCTATCATATTTTTTAAAAACTGAAAATAATTGTCTGACTTTGTTTCTTACTAATTTACTGCAGCTTTCTCAAATTATGGTCCCTGAACCACAAGTATCAGCATCATCTGGGAACTTGTTAGAAATGCATTTCTTGGAGATGGGGACCCATCCGAGGCCTATTGAATCAGAAGTTCTGGGGGTAGGGCTCAGTAATTTATGTATTAACAGGTCATCCCAGTAATTCTAATGGTACTTTAGAATTGGAGAAACACTGGAGAGTGGATAGAGGAATTCTGAGAGTGAAGAGTGGGGTTCGCTTCCAGCCTCACCCAAAGGTGAGCACCTGGCTTCTCTGACCAGAGGGGAGACAGCTAGCCCCAGAATATGTATAGTTCCCCTGCTGCCCGTGAGGGAAGGAAGTGTGCCTTTGTGAGGGCCTGGTTGCCAGGGGGGCTTGCAATGTGGCTTATTACCTATCTGTAAGGAACTGTTTCGGTGTTTTTTTTTTTTTTTTAAGATTATTCATTCATTCATTCATTCATTCATTCATTCATGGTATATATATTATATATATATACATAGAGAGAGAGAGAGAGAGGCAGAGACACAGGAGGAGGGAGAAGCAGGCTCCATGTCGGGAGCCCAATGCAGGACTCGATCCCGGGACTCTAGGATCATGCCATGGGCCAAAGGCAGGCGCCAAACCGCTGAGCCACCCAGGGGTCCCCTGTTTCAGTGTTTTCTTCACTGTCTGGGTGGTGCTTTTAATGTCAACTCCGAAAGGCCCAGACGGTACTAGACAGAGGAGAAGAGACATAAGGACCATCTTATTTCTGAGGCCAGGCCTTCACAGTGCTGCTGATGGAAGGTGCTCCCCTTGGTTAGGAACTGTCAGTAAAAGCTGAAAGTGAAGAGGTGGTGGCAGGACAGGGTTCTTTTCTCTGGATGTTCCTCATTTCACATGTATGCCTTCAGCTGTCTTGGCAGACAGGATTTGTTTAATTTTTTTTGGGCTTCCTGGCAGAAGGCCCCTCTGCCCCTTCCCCACTGTGTGGTGACCACAGAACTGACACAAGTTGGCTCCAGAGCCATTAGATGTCTGTGCACAGCTGACCGCTGATTGCTTGGAAAGGCCTCCTGGGAAATCCGAGCTTGCCGCCAGGGTGAAATGAGTTCTCGACTGGGGTTCCCACAAAGGCTCAGGTTCCTCACACTCCTTGAATAGTGTGGTTGACAGTCTGTTGGGGACAAGACCTGATGACACAAACAGAAACACCCATCCTACAGTTTCTTGGTTTTTATCCAGATTGTTAATTTTGCTCCCATTTATTTATTTTTTATTTAAAAAAAAAAGATTTATTTATTCTTGAGGGACACAGAGGCAGAGACACAGGCAGAGGGAGAAGCAGGCTCTTTGCAGGAACCTGATGCGGGACTCAATCCCAGATCTCAGAGCTGAAGGCAGCCACCCAACCACTGACCCACCCAGGCGTCCCATTTTGGTCCCATTTAAAAAGATGTTTTGCTCACCATTTTTCTGCCTTTCAGATCATTAAATTTTCTTGTTCCCTTAGGGGAAAAAAAGGAGGGGCATAGGACCAGTTGGTCAATTAGTATATCCTGTTGTTTGATTTAATTGCCCAGTGTAGCACAGGAAAGTGGCAAGGGTCAAAGGGTGAATGAGACATAGCCTCTGTCCTCTGGGACTGACCAAGGAAAGAACACCAGATAATTGAGTTAACTTTATTCTGTTATCAAATGGGAGAACTTGCTTGAAAACCTGGATTTGATGTTGGATCACAAGCCCAGCATCAGGCTTTTATTTTTTATTGTTTTGAAAGGGATTGGGTTTATAACCACAGGTACTTCAAATAAAGGGCCCTTCAAAGCCTGATGCAATCAGATGTTAAGATACTAGCAGCAGATGTTTACTGTCACATTAAGGGAAGGCCTTGGCTATTTCATGAAGTCTTGGGTCACTCAGACATCCAAGGAAGGAAAGCTAGTTGCCCGCACATCTAAAATTCTCGTGTAAATGTCAGATGTTTGGACCATTCATTACTGTAAAGGCTTATTTTGTATTTTACTGTAAGGGATTTGTGGCTTGTTGGCTTTTAGGTGGTGATAGTTGCTGATTCTCTTTCCCTGTGATGTTCAGGACTCATGGAGAAGCCAGAGGCACACACAGGAGCCTTTACTTCTTGGTCATCAGGAAGGATGGTCCGTCCTTCTGTCAGGGAGTGAGGGAAGGGGGAAGAGGGAGCCAAGTCCAGCCCCTTAGGTTTTCATGAGTGTTGGAGCCACTGGGACAGAAAGGCTGACCCACTGTCCTCTCCAGCCTGCCTGCCCTTCATCTTGTTTTAATTAAATACACAGCTGATGATGTCAGTCTGGCTCCTGGCTCCCTCAGCTTCCCCCTTGGAACAAAACATTCTGGCAGACAGTTGTGACAATTAAAGTCTGAAGACCCAGGCTTCATTTGTTCTGAGGGAATTAAAATAAATCTGCCTAAACATCTCCAAATGCAGATAAAACCTAGTGCTGATTAGAGGTTACCCTCTAATAAACCTGATTTGATTTGGCAGAACCACTGGGGTGCAGGCAAATATTTGAGACTTTGGCCAAGCTGACTTATTCCATTGACCTTTCACTTGGGGACAAAACCTGTTTGATTCTTTCTGTCCCAGAGTACTTGAAAACTATTACCCGTGACAACTAAAGGATTTAGGTGAAATAAACAGGCGAGACCTGTGGACTCGCCCTTAAGAGTCTCAGTCAGCTGCCACCTGGGACATGCTTGCTTCCTGGCGGATCAATGGAGAATGGATTTTGTGAGAGGTTCTGGCCTGGAACGCTAATTAAAAAGGACGTTCTAAAATGCACCCAGGCTTGTTCTGATAAAGTCTTAGCAACGTGGGTGGTGAAGATTGTTTTTGTTTTTTGTTTTTTTTTTTTTTTTTAAGCCACAGGTGTTTGTTGTTTTTTAAATTTATTAAGGTAACTTTCAACAATGTGTTATGTATAGAAAAACCAAACTAAAACTGCTTTAGTGTTTATATCCAGACCTCATTGTCAATTTAAGAGAAGTTTTTTTATTGCTTCATCTTCTAGTTCCTGTGACACTGGCCATACCTGTCTTCTTAGTATGTATCACGTTGTACTGGTTTACTTTTCTTGTTCTGTTTTAGAAAGCAAAGAAATTTGTCAAATTCTTCTTGAGGTCTGCCCAAATGCCTATCACAATGCTCAAGTACAGGGCTTGGCAAACAATATATATAGCCCGTAGGCCAAACCAGGTCACTACTTGTTTTTGTAGGACTATGAACAAGAATGATTTTTACATTTTTAAATGGTTGAATAGAAACCAAAGAAAGAATATTTAATCATGACACATGAAGATTATGTGAAATTAAAATTTCTGTTTTCATAAATAAAGTTTGATTGAAATATAACCATGTTCTTTCATTTCTTTTTTTTTAAATTTTTATTTATTTATGATAGTCACACAGAGAGAGAGAGGCAGAGACACAGGCAGAGGGAGAAGCAGGCTCCATGCACCGGGAGCCCGACGTGGGATTCGATCCTGGGTCTCCAGGATTGCACCCTGGGCCAAAGGCAGGCGCCAAACCGCTGCGCCACCCAGGGATCCCTGTTCTTTCATTTCTGTTATTGTCATTGGCTGCTTTGGTGCTTCAGCAGCAGAATCGAGTATTTGCAATGGAGATCATATGGCTTGAAAAGCCTGGAATATTTACTATCTGGTACTTTACAGAAGTTTGCTGACCCCTTTCCTTTTCTATAATAGATATATCATACGTGCTTATTGTTTGGATTATTTCACATATAAATCTGAACTCTGAGAGTTATTCCAATCCTGAAAGTGCACAGTGAATGTTAAATGAATGACTGACCTATTTCTCTTGTTATCTTTTTGTAACCTTACGTTTAGGTGTTTGTTAATGGTGCTGGTTTATTTCTGAGAGCTACAGTCAGCCCTTAAATGCAGGGATTAGGGTGCTGACCCTAGCACAGTTGAAAATCCATGTATAACTTTTGACTTCCCCGAGATTTAATTCCTAAAAGCCTTTTGTTGACCAAAAGCCTTACTGATAACGTAAAGAGCTAATTAATACATATTTTGTGTCTGTATCATATAGTATATTCTTTTTTTTAATGGATAAGGTTTTTTAAAATATTTTTTTTAATTTTTATTTATTTATGATAGTCACACAGAGAGAGAGAGAGAGAGAGAGGGGCAGAGGGAGAAGCAGGCTCCATGCACCGGAAGCCCGACGTGGGATTCGATCCCGGGCCTCCAGGATCGCGCCCTGGGCCAAAGGCAGGCGCTAAACCGCTGCGCCACCCAGGGATCCCCATATAGTATATTCTTAAAGCAAGTTAGGGAAAAGATGTTAAGAAAATCATGAGGAAGAGGAAGTACATGTACAGCATTAAATTGTGTTCCAAAAAAGCCATTTATAAGTGGACCCATGCAGTTTAAACACATGTTGTTCAGGAGTCAAAAGAGTTTTATTAATCTTTATTAACTTTCCGGTTTCTGAAGTCGGTGTATGAGGTAAAGAGACATCATAGGGTCATAGAAGTTACACTCCGGGTCATGTATGACATAATGATTTCTGTATTCATCTTTTCCTCTCTTTGCTGGGGCCATCCTCTGTGATGAAAGAAATATTCAGATAAACCTGAGGATGTTCGTGAGCATATTACTGCCCAGTACTATATAATGCATTAGTTCATGTAGACATCGGTGTCTTTCCTTGTGGGCTCTTTAGTTCATTAGCAGGGAAATTCACTTAAAAAATAATCCATGGTTTAAAAAGTAAACACTGCAGAGAATGATGGCAATTATCAAATGTAAACAGCGTGGCCTTTGTTTAGTGAATTATTATGCTTTTGATGCCCATATACTTTCATTGACTGTTAAGGAACATGCTTCAAGAAAGACAGTCAAGGTGCAAGGTAAAGTTTATTTTATTTATTTATTTTTTAAAGACTTTATTCATGAGACACACACACACACAGAGAGAGAGAGAGAGAGAGAGAGAGAGAGAGGCAGGCAGAGACACAGGCAGAGTGAGAAGCAGGCTCCATGCAGGTAACCTGACATGGGACTCGATCCTGGGTCTCCAGGATCATGCCCTGGGCTGAAGGCAGCACTAAACCACTGAGCCACCTGGGCTGCCCGTAAAGTTTATTTTTTTTTAATTTTTTTTAATTTTTATTTATTTATGATAGTCACAGAGAGAGAAAGAGAGAGAGGCAGAGACATAGGCAGAGGGAGAAGCAGGCTCCATGCACCGGAACCCGACATGGGATTCGATCCCGGGTCTCCAGGATCGCGCCCTGGGCCAAAGGCAGGCGCCAAACCGCTGCGCCACCCAGGGATCCCCTGTAAAGTTTATTTTTAAGACAATAATGTTCCTAGGTAAAAAAAAGTAAAATGACAGGTAACAAATATACAGTGACTTGAAATCTGGCTTTTATTTTGAGATAATATCTTTAAAATGACCAATGCCACAAATATAAATCCATTCATAAGCAGTGGAGCTGGAAGGTCTTAGAATATTCCAGAATAAAGTGAGAAGCCATTAATGTATGGAAAATTTCTTAATTGAAATATTATGTAGTCTGCTGGAGTTTGAGGGAGAAAATGAATTTGGCAGGAAGGAGAAGGAAGGAAGTTTAGAAGATATATTAAATATAGACCTGGACTTTCTTTGGAATCTGGGGAAGTAATGTTTTCCTTAGGACACCACTGTACTCACCTGTTGTATACTATGCAACAGGTACTTTTTATATATTTTTGCCAGCTTTGTATTATCTTGCATGGTATGTAGGGATAATATTCCTGTCTTATGGGCGGGAAAGCTAGAACTTTGGTTAATTGGCTTGCTTGAGGTTTTTATGGTTAGTAGCCAACAGAGCCAGGTTTCAAATCCAAATCTGACTCCTTAATGTCATTTCTTCTGACCTATTTCCTCAGAGCTTGAGTCCCAGAGATTTCACCATTGAAATTATGCATTGAGAAGATGTGTAAATCCAGCCTGAGGCCATATGTCATCTTGTGAATAAATTTCTTCCCCATTTCACCTGCTTTCTCTTTCTTCCAAGTACTTTGTATAACATCTTTGATTTATGAGCTTCCTGTGTCCCCTTCAATGTTAACCCTGTTGATCAATATCCAGTTGATTTCGTTATGTAACCTAGAGAGACTTTCAGAAAGGGGAAAAAAAAAACTATCACAAAATTCCTGCAAGACCAGTAACTCCCACTCAACTGAAAAATTAAATTTGGTTTGTCTTTGGCGGTATGTGCCCCATCCCTCTGCCCTGGCACTCCAGGGGATTCTAAAGGGGAGAATTTGAGAACAACATTCCAGGCTTAGAGCCTCTACATTCCTTGGGTTCTGCTGGAGGACTTGTTGGCAGCATTCAAAGAAGCCTGTGTTTTCCTATTAATTTTGCATCCCAGGCCACCTGCTTCTGTCTTCCTGCTGTTTTCCTTTTGTACCTATGTGTTTGGTGCTCCTAAGGCTTTCTACACTGGCTTTTATCATTTATACCACTGAGTTTTACAGGAGCTTTTCTTTTCAGATTTTGATGTTTGATATAGTTACAGATTTTATTTGTTTATTTTAATATGTTCACTGCTGAAACTTCTTAGATTTTATGGTGGCAGCCTCCAGGAGAGAAACAACAAAACCAGGCACATTTTATGTAGAGTCAGGAGGCAGTGGGCATATGGTTGATGGAAACTAATTATTATTGGTTTCTCAGGATACAGATCCTAACTGCTGGCAAATTTAGAATTTACCTATTTTGGGGAATGGCTCTGTACTGTCAGTGAGAAGTTGATTCTGCAGAAGATGCTGAACTGATGGAAAAGCTGGGATAAGCCTGTGTAAAGGACTAGTGCATTTTCTTTCTTTAACGTCAGTTGCAGAGAGAAAGTAAGCCTCATAGCTTCCCTCAGTGGGAAGCCTGCAAATCAAAGCAGTTGAACAAGGAACAACCCAGGAATGCCCTGTGTCCTACATGGATGAGAGTGGTGAGAACTCTGTTGCCCCTGCCCATGGGTAACCCTGGTGCATCTGCAGAGCATTCAATGCATCAGGCAATCTTTTTGATCTATTAAAAAAAAAATTGAGGCAAGTAGAGAGCAGTGCAGAGTGCAAGCCTGGGAGGTTTGATTTGTGAGTTATGAAGATTCAGAAAAGACCTTTTGTGGAGGGTGAACTTGCCTTATCAAAATATTGTGAAAATTCTGAAGATGAGTGAGTCAAGTTAGCAAGAAATGTTAGAAGGGAAAAATCTTAAAAGTGTTTAATTGGAAAACTGAAAGGTTTGTCCTTTCCACAGTGTTTTCTCTCTGTGAGCTATGGTAGTTAGGGGGAGATAGAGCAAAATGTTAAATAAACCCTTTCCTCCTCACTGCAGCTCCTGGTGATCTGTTTCTTCTACCCCCATAAACATGAGAGCTGTTTAGTACTTTAGCCATCTGGTGTTGGTAGGTTTGTTTTGTTTTGTTTATATCATAGGACCTGCCTCTACAAATATATTGTGTATAAGCTTAACCAGGATGACAATTGGTGTGATACTTTTTAAAATCTCTAGGGCCTAAGGCCCAATGACCAAGGGAATAAAGAGCCACACCCTTTAGAAACCCTGACACTCCCATTGTGTTTTCATGGTTTCACTAATATGTAGTGTTCCGTGTGAGAAAGGTGAGGGTTTTATGTTCTAGAATCATGAACAAAACTGTCCTTGGGGAAAAAAAAACAAAACTGTCCTTGGGAATGATAAGACCATGCTGCACTGCTGCATGTGTGTTCGATGTGGAAAAAAAGGTTCTGGGCTATGTCTGTATTTGCCATTTACTTATCACACAATGGTGCTGCACAACTACTCTATAACAGTGTTATTTTAACTTGAAAAAGCATGAGGGAAAAAAAAAGCATGAGGGTTAGGAGAAACACACCTAGTGAATGTGAAAGGGGATTCTCCTGGGCACCTATAATTGCAGTGATTTGAAATGCTTTCACAGATTTGTAGGAGAGGGTATTTTTTTTTTCTTTATTTGCTCCTTCTATCTTGTTCTAAACCCAGTATTACCTCCCTTCTCACCTCCTCTATATACTTACTTCTCTCTCCCTCTTCTCCTTTAAGAAAAGCCTTCTTGGTAAGAATCAAAGATATTTGGAGCTTCTGGTTTTTTATTAAGGGTTGATTTGACTTGTCAGTTAGTACTGTGTAGAGAACAGGAAAAGTCAGGGCAATTTGATAGTTGCATCCTAGAAGGGCCAGCCGTCGTATTACAATGGGTAGAGCTGTTCTTGGACTTATTTTCCAGATCCAGGTGTGTTCTGAGTGGTGTTGGTGGTGGCAGTAACATCATAGAGCAAAGTCTTCACTGTTGACATCTGGGCTGGATAATTCTTCATTGTGTGTAAAGTGTCCTGTGCCTTGTAGAATTTTAGCTCCATCCCTGGCCTCTTTATCAGTAATTCCTCCACCCCAGCTCTGACAACCAAAATGTCATTGTCAGATGTCTCCTGGGGGGCAGGATCACCTTGGTTGAGAATCAGTCTGGCCTTAGAAGAAAGGGATACCCTGAAAGCAGAAGGTCGTCACGACCCTCTAAGGGCTTCATTTAGATGCCTACGTATATTAAAAGTACCTTGCAAATATCAGCAATAAGGACATATTTAGATAGTTGTAATTTCTGTGTAACCCATAAATACCATTTTAGCTCTTGCCTTCAACTTCCTAACACTAGAAGTGTGAGTATATTATTTTTCCTTATTTTTAAAATGAGGAGGTTTGTAGTAAAATGTAGAAATCTCAGAGGTCTCTCCAGCCCTCACATTTTATTATTTTAGTTCTACAACAGAAATCTTAGGCAGTTATAGGACTTAAGAGCTGAACATATATTTGTGATCATTGACTCCATTTCTCTTAGTTCTGTCCAGTGTGATTTCCACAAATCAGGCCAGAAAAAAGAGTTGGCTTTTTACAAGTGGAGGTTATTAAATGCTACCATTTAGAGTTTATCAGAACAGACTTTTGTAAAAATGGTTACTTTTGTTACTGACTGATTGGAATTCAGGTGATTTCCTGAACTTCAAATACATCTGTTGTTTGGAATCAGACTTTTAATACTGGTGTTTATTTTAAATAGTTGATGTTTATATTTAATAGGCTGGCGTTCTTATTGCCAAACAGCTTTATGCTCTGCTACCTTGATAAGGGAGACAGACTTCTCAGTGCCTTGGCTGACATACTGGGATTAAATTGGTAAGTTTTCTATTTTACCTGCTTTTTAAGCATAATGAGAGTAGACTTTTTTTTTTGGCCTGAATGAAAGGTGGTTAAAAGAGAAATCTAATACCTTTTATGGGTTATTATGCTTCACATGTGATGTGCCCAACCAGAAATAACGAGATACACACCAGATGTGAAGGTACCAGTTAATATAATTATGCTGGGGATCATTTTCACCATTTAAGGGCTGAATTATATTGAACTCATTTCTTCATCTCTAAAAGGATTTGGTATAGTTGCTTAAATTTGGATTGGGAGCTGAGATGAAGTACCTATGCTTATGCTTCTAATGAACTAGAAGGGCTGGGTGCTGTGTACCTTTTGCATTTCTGGAGCTTGATAAACAGTAAAGTCTGGAATATGCAGATCCATGGCAAGGCTTGGCTGGGGAGGTGTATTCTAGTGGAAGCTAGTAGCCGAGTGTGCTTTCTTTGGGCTGTTGCCTGGAAAACCAATCTGAAAGTATCGTGGTCAGACACATATTAGTTCTTAAGCCTTATTGGAAATAATAGGTCTCCTAGCCTGTGCTAAAAGGTAATTTTGCATACATTAAATATTCAACAAAGGGCTTGAACTGTGCTTACTTTGGCAAAAAAATGGATCCCAAAGTGAATTACACAAATTGTAATGTGGAACAAATTGAAATACCTGAGGATTTGGTCGACACTTGTATTTTATCCTTCACGTCTTCATAGTGCCCTCAGAAAGAAAGATTGGACATGGCAGGGAAAGGGCAAGTATAATATCTAGTTGCAGTGTGGTTCTGGACCTGGTCTGGGGCCCTAGCTTTGCTTTTGCTCCCAGCTATGTAACAGCAAGAAGAGAGCACTTGGGGTGTTTATTTCACCCTGGAAGATTTTTTATAAAGAACAATTTTTAATGAAGCATGGCACATGGCATCATTATCATTTCTAACACAGAGAACTCATTTTCAATTTTGCTATCAAAGAAAAATGACAAATAGAGAATGCAAGAAAAACCAGATGGACTAAATGTATTAGGAGCTTAGTATGCATATTTTGTGTCACATATTAGCATTCATTAAGTCAAAAGGGAAAAAAATGAGTTTTGCCTACATGCATTAAACCAATAAGGCTGGCTGAGTTCCAAGCTAGCTCTTGTGGATTAATTGTTTTATAACTGTTTTAATTAAAATTGTTCAGTATATGATTAACCTAAAAGTTTTAATTTCCACAAAACTGTTGAACAAATGAGACATTAATATTTTACATTAACCATGGCGATATTGCTGTGGTTCTCAGAGTGGCTGCTTGTTCAAGTAAACTGTGGCACGCAGTAGGTGGGAAGTGCTGTGTCTCATGCTGCTGTGAAGACCCGCATATCAACAGAAACTTAGTGAAAAGGCCGGGTGAACAAGTTGGCCGATAGACCGCAGTTCCGCAGGTGTGCCTTTATGTGGTCACCCTCACCCTTTGCCCCCTCCTCAGTCTATCAGTTTAGAGCTGAGTCAGTCATAAATTGTCCTGTCCTGTTGAGGGGGTTAATAGCATAACATGGCAAAAACCAACTTAGTGTGCTTTTTCCTTCTGTTAGACCTCATAATAGTGTTGATGGTACTACACTTGGTATTGTACACTTCAAACCCATTCTTTAGGTTGGCGACAAGGTAAGAGGGGGAAAACACATTCACTTTGCAAATTACAACACTGAGGCCCAGTGAAATTGCACTGCGGGTAGCTGTGGCTCCTTAAATACATGGATCTGCGTTTCTCTCACTCAGTCCCTTTTCTGTTTTCTACCTGTGCCTCTATCTTAATGTACTTCAGCTCATTAAGAGATTATTCTCGCTTCCTATAACCCTGTCGTGATGATTTTTCTCTGGGGTTCAGGTCATGATATTATATAAATTCAAAGTAGTGGTGGTCTCTGAATGTCGTGGAAGGGAGTTTTAAAAGATAAGGTTCAAACTGCTCATTGGAAATGATGATGACAAAACCGAAGCTGTCCAAACTATTCCAGATAGTGGTAAATGCTTTGGGCTCTCCTGCTAGGTTTTAGATCTGGGAGTCTGGGAGGCAGTGCCTGAACAACTGAAATATTTCGACTTCTACTTCCATAGTCAGGATCAGATGACATTGTGATTTATCCAGAGTTTCAGCTGCAGCCTTGATTTGATCTCTTTTTACCTTTCCCTGTTGTTTCTTCCTAGTACCATAAGGTTCCCAGTGTTCACCTTCCCCTCTGTTCTTTGTATTGTTCTCCTAAATTCCTTCGATTTAGCTTTTTAAGCACCAGCTTCTGAATAAGTTATTATATATTCAGTATTTTTGACGTAGTTAATAATCATAAGTTTTATGGTTGTACAGTTGGGTGTACAAGTTGCCCTATTTGCCGGAAACCAGCTTTACACAGTGATTTTTGAGATAAATGGTTTATCAGGCATGTTATCTGTTCATTTCTTTAGGCTCTCTTGAGTTCTATTATTGCATGAAGGTAGATCATTAGAAATGCGCATACCTGGACCATATTATTTGATTCTTCAGAGAATTGCCATCAAGGAGTTAGAGTGCTATGTCCTTGGTAAATGGAGAATAAGAACACTCAATTTACGTATTAAATATTCTGTATTCAGAGAGTATCTCTGACTTGCAAAACCTTAAAAATCTGATATCTTAATATTTCTTTCTCCCTGTTTCTCAGTCTCTCGTCTCTCCTCTCTCTCTCTCTCTCTCTCTCTCACACACACACACACACACACACACACACACATGCACGAAGCTTCTTTGGGAATATGGTATTAGGAAAATACTCCTTAATTCTGACCCATATATATGCATTCTTTTAATTCTTAAATGTTTGCTGAATGAGAGAATACTAGGTAATTAGGTAAGAGTTCTTTTGCATTTTCCAGGAAATTCTATGCTTAATTCAGTAACCAACTTTAGATAGCCAAGTCCTTGGTGATCGAATAGTATTACAGTTTTGCTTGGTGAGTACTCATTTTCATCTAAATTTGACAGGTTTTTTTTTTTTTTTTAGTTAAAAACTGACTTCTAGACCATAGTACTTCTGTACTTAGAGACATGAGTAGGCGCTTCACCATGTTTCCATGATAATAGGAATCAGGCATATGGTTTCTGCCTTATAGGATTTGATAATTCTTGTTTGTAAGGCACACATGTCTGGCAAGATAGAGAAGGGCAAAAAGCAGGACTTTTGATGACAAAACTATAGGAGTAGAGAGATAGTTGGGGACTTACGACTTCTGTTGTATCTCTCTTTTCCATTTCATTACCTTTATGAATGTGCTCTGCCCCTCTGGGTCCCATTGCCTTTCCAGTAGCAGTAATTACTGTTGGGGAAAACCTCCCAGCTGTGAGGCCAGCTCTTTTCTTGACCATCTCTGCAGCCTGGCTTCCACCTCTAACCCCCTTCATAAAAATTATGCTTGTATTGTTCTTCATCAGCTGCATGGCTACATTTTTCTCATTTGTTTTTCTGATGCTGTAACAGCCTTCCAAAAATACCACCAAGTGTAATAATCCTTTTGCTTTTCAATACATCTTTTGTCTGAGGCTTACTTACTGTCACAGTTGATGGCATGACAGCTGATGGCAAGCAACAAATGAATGTTTAAATAGTGAGTAATTCAACAGATGTGCCCATCCAGGTGATTCTCCCAATAGCTGCCAAAAAGTGGGTAGAGGGTGAGCAGTTAACTGAGTGTGTAGTGGGTTGTTCCAGAGATTCTCTGGTTTTGGCTAGCTTGTTCTTTAGTCATTATAGTTTGACTTATTTTGCCTCTATTCATTTTTTTGTGGCTCTATTTTGCTCCTTTATTTTGTGGCTACCTTTTGGAGATGTTTAAATTTCAAATAATGAATAATGTGATGGTAGTGCAGCTTTAGTAATTTCCAGTGATCGCCACAAAGTGATGTTTTCTGAAAGTCCCAAGTGTATGAAACTCATCTTCTAAAGTGCACATTTAGCACTCTGGACCCTCACTCAATATAGTCATTGTGGTGGGACCACTTCAGACCTGACTCAAGGAAGGAGGGAAACCACCTACCCACTATTGCTATCCAGTATATAAATTATACAGACTAATACATGTTAACACATGACAAGCTCTGTGAAGACACTCTGTCAATCGACATGGTATCTCTTCCCTCTTCCATGAACCTAGCAACCCATTTGCTTATAGTTTTTTAGAAAACTGTTGTTAAATTACTTTGTGGCTGGTTATGTCACTTGGCTAGGAAAATGATACTGGAATTAAGTCAGCTTTAGCCCTACGCTGCCCATCTTTTCTAACTTATGGTCAGCCATATGTTTAGACCAGATGAAGTAGGAAGTTACGAGTGGATGCAAGTACATTCCTGGAAAAGATACCAAAATCATGTCCTACTAAAAGTGTTGGTTAAGCCTTTTCCCACCACATAGGGATATGTTCATACCTCTAGGAAGATTCTGTTGTTTTTATTTCTGATCATATAAATAATAATAGCTTGTTGGTAGTAATGATTAGTATAAAAGTTGGATTGTTGGGGGGGGATATTTGATTATTGACAGATGTATAAGGGGCCGTTGAGGTATTGTAATGTTTTGTTTCTTTTTTTTTAAATTTTTATTTATTTATGATAGTCAGAGAGAGAGAGAGAGAGAGGCAGAGACACAGGCAGAGGGAGAAGCAGGCTCCATGCACTGGGAGCCCGACGTGGGATTCGATCCTGGGTCTCCAGGATCACGCCCTGGGCCAAAGGCAGGCGCCAAACCGCTGCGCCACCCAGGGATCCCTAATGTTTTGTTTCTTAATCTTAACTGTGGTTACAGTAGTGTTTGTGTTATTTTTCTGGAAAATATATGTGTTTTATACCCTTTTCTGGATGTGTAATGTAATTGCTCACTATATATGTATATGTGCTGGATAAAACTTTGGAAAATACCTAAAAGCACAAAGCAAAAAAGTTATCTGTAATCCTACCATGAAGAGATAATCACTTTTCTTTTTTGGCAAGTATCTTTCCAGTATTTTGGGGGCACATATATCTCATAATATTTTGTCCATTTCCATGGCTTCAGAGTTTAATAAAAATACACAGGGCAGCCCCGGTGGCCCAGCGGTTTAGCACCGCCTTCAGCCCGGGGTGTGATCCTGGGGACCGGGGATCGAGTCCCACGTCGGGCTCCCTGCATGCAGCTTGCTTCACCCTCTGCCTGTGTCTCTGCCTCTCTCTCTCTCTCTCTCTCTCTCTCTCTCTCTCTGTGAGTCTGTCATGAATAAATAAATAAAATCTTTAAAAAATGCACACACATATATATGTATATAGATGTATGTAAACCTGACTTTTTTTTTTTTTAAAACGTTTTTTATTTATATAAGTAAGCTCTACACCCAATGCGGGGCTTGAACTCATGACCATGGGATCAAGAGCCTCATGCTCTTCCTACTGAGCTAGTCAGGCACCCCTGAACCTTACTTTTTTTATTTCTTGTATTGTAATATTTTGGCATGAATGTTCAGGATTCTGTAGAATTAATTTTAATAGCTTTATAGAGTACCATTGTTTGGATATATCATCGCCCATTTACCCAATTCTATATTTGACATTTAGATATTTTCTAATATTTGAATATTATAAATAATATGTGTTTATCTTGTAGGTATTTAAAATTAAATAGGCTAAATTACACTCTTTTATTTAGGTTGTAGACATTTCATAAAAGGCATATTTTGTTGGACAAGATGACTCTGGCTTCAAAAGCTACTTGAAAGCTGATTTTTTTTCTCTTAAAGAAAATTGAAAAAAAATTCATTTTTTTTCCTTTTATAAAGTAGGTGTGTGTGGTGTATTGTGTGTGAGTAGGAAATTGCTTCAGCATTTTTATACTCTTTTGTTGGCTGTGAAGTTAATTTATTCATTCACTTATTGAATATTTATTGAACACCATCTGTATGCCAGGTGCTTTGCTCCAGATCTGAGGATTTAGAGATGGAGACCTGGTTTCTACTTTCTCAGTGGGGTGACATAATGAGCAGTAGGACTTGAGTGTTGTCAGTCTGCACTGTTGAGTTTATACATCCAAACGTTTCTACTTGGATCACTTTGCTGTGATTTATGTTATTAAATAGGTGATTTAGGAGCTTATATACTACAGAGGCTGCTACTTTACACTCCTTCCCTAAATGCCGCCATGCCCAAATCTCATGTTCTTTAAGGTTGAATCCTGGAATTCAGAGCCTTGTGGGCAAGCCTGAATAGAGCAGAAATGGAAATAACCTTTTCATTCACAAAGTGGGCATTACTGAGGATGGGCTATACTTTAACTTCTTTCTGGTATTATGAAGTTCCTTTCCAGATCCCAAATTCTATTACTTTCTGATATTCGGGCCTTTGGAACTCCCAATACTGAATCTTTTCTCAAACATTAAATTTGTAGAAGGAAAAATTAGATTCAATCTTTTTGAGACACCTGCTGAACTTTGGAGTATAAATACAGATTTAAGAATGAAAGAAGGGAGAAAACTGCATTTGCCCATCCCATGAATTCAGATGGGAATTGAGAGTATGTCTCTGTTCGTCTTCTGTAAACAAAATCAGTAATGAAGTGATAATTTTTTTCTTCTGACCTGCACATTCAAAAACAAAAAAACAAACACCAAAAGATAGTTTTAAGCTTTCTATTTGGAGAGACATACCTGTGACTTGAGGCTTCAAGTCAGGAATATTTTGGCACAGAAAAACCTGTGAGGCCCAGGAAACATCTGGTATCATTCACGATCAGACCAAGATGAAAGAAAATTTATTTTTTAGGTAGTATGCTGAGTCCTGGAAGTCTGGTGGTTGTTAAGTTCTTTAGCTTGGAAAATATAAACGAAAAGGCTTGTGGACAAGAATGTCTTCCCTTAAACTCTAGAGCATAATTATGAAGTGTGCCTGTCTATTTCTTGTTTTACTTGTACTTCAGTTTTACCATCTTCTGCATACGTCCTGGAAGGCTCTGTATGTGAGTGGATTCTGGTGGAGGAAAAACTTTTGGATTATAAATGGACAGTCCTGGGCCAAGCATTCATTAGCCTTAGACAAATCACTCAAGAAATCTGTTTCTTCTGTAGAATGAGGTAATAACACTTGCCCAGCCTATTTCCCAATATTATTGAATAGATCAAGTAAAAAAGCCTGCATGACAGTGCTTACTATAAGGTGATATGTAGGTATTAATGAAAGGAATAAACAGAATACCTAACTCTTTGGCTGCTGTGTATTGAGGATGGGATGGGGGCTTGTCATTACCACCTTGGATTTGGCAGCCTGGTATCCAAGTGTGTAAGTTTGAGATAGACCTCAGGGTTTTAATTGATTGATGATGAATGATATGGCCCTGAATAAAGTTCCGAAGATGCCATTGTTCCTTGAGGTCGACTAGATTTGTCCCCTTCCCTTAAGGTTGCTGGTAATTTGGATGAAGCACAGTTTGTGTAGAAAATAATAGTTACTAAAGTATTTTTTTGAAGATTTTATTTATTCCTGAGAAACAGAGAGAGAGAGAGGCAGAGACACAGGCAGAGGGAGAAGTAGGCTTTTCACAAGGATCCCAGTGTGGGACTCGATACCGGGACCAGGATCACGCCCTGAAACAAAGGCAGATGTTCAACCGCTGACCCACTCAGGCATCCTGTTATTAAAGTATTTTATTTTCTATTATTTCGTTTTCAGTGTCATCCAGAAAAAGTTTTGAGCTAGTTTACAAAAACATACAGTGCAACAGAATTAAAATAAGATGAAATTGGGACAAAGAGAAAACACGTGCAATTAAAGTAGGATGAAATCACGTTGATAAGGTTAATGGGTGGAAACATACAGGAGATAGGTTCTTATGCAGTATGTAGAAGTGGACCACATACTTCTTTTCTCAGGGAATAGAACAAAGAGGGAAACATTTGCAATTTTCCTGAGATATTTCCTCAGTAGATAGGATGAGGCCTTGAACTCTACCTTTCAAAACACACAGCAGTGATTTGTGAGACAATTGTTTTTATACTGACTCTCAGTGCAAATTAATAACATGGTGACAAAGCATGATTCAGGGAAAGAGTGACCATAAGGGGTCAAGATCACGTATTCCATCTAGGCAGCTCTGAAGGGCTGGCTTGAACCAAAGAGAACGTTTAGAACATGTCAAGGAGTGGATAAGCTACCTGTTCTCAGGAAGTCCTTCACAATTATTCATTGCCCCAGCTGGGGGCTGCATCACTCCATGAATGGTTTCCAGTTATGTTGTGACACAGTTCATTGTCCAGGAGCCCTGAGGCTCAGAGATGGACATGCCTATCCTGTCTTGAGAGTTTAAGGTCTTCATAAGCCCTTGGTATTACCTTCTCTTTCTAAGGTTCTGGTTTGTCTTTTGCAAGGATCAGATTGAAATTGTGTTTTGCTGGAGAGGGCAACTAAATGCCAGTCGTGGTTTTTGGGTTCTGGCTATGCTGCAAACCAATATGAATTCGTGGACTACCAATAACTCATGTTTGCTATTGGGTGACCATTCAGTGACTGTTACTTCAGTTTTCACTTCATGGTGACTGAACTCAAACCCATCATGTTTATAGAGTTTGTTCCTACATCAAATCAATAGTAAATGCTTGCATTAGAGAATTCAGCTTGAGCCCTTTGCCTGCTTTTCTGTTTTCCTGTTGTTACTAGCGCTAGATAATTTTTAAAAATTCCTCAGAAGGACTGTGTGTTTTTAGAAACAGGGAGTGTATTCTGTGCTTTAGTGGGACACAGAAGGAGACTGTCTGGTTAAGGCAGGAGATTGTGGCACTAAAAAAGGAAGCTGGCAGGCCTGTCCTTGGCACTTTTTAGTAAGAAAAGAAGGGGAATGACAGGTTGGCCGGGGATTAAAGGAAGCCCTGATTCTCACCTGACCCTATTAAATTCCCTGAACCTAGAAGGTTTGGTTGTACCTATGTGGTGGTCATTTTTGGAAGTAGAAGACAGACTTGCTCTTCTTTCTGCATGCATCTAGGGGTATAGTGAAGAGACAGAAGCCTGTTAAGGAACAGTCATGGCTATCTGGCAGATTGCTTCCTTCTTTTTTAGTGAGAACCAGATCTAACGTCTGTGGCCAAGTGTGTATCCTCATAAGTTCCTTGTGACAAGAAGGATTCTCATTAAGAATTTGGCCCTACAAGGGAAACAAAAGCAAAAATAAACTATTTTAAAATATTTTAAAATAAAGAGCAAAGGAAACAGTCAACAAAACTAAAAGGCAACATTTGGAATGGGAGAAGGTATTTGTGAATGACATATCTGATAAAGGGTTAGTACCTAAAATATATAAAGAACTTATAAAACTCAACACTCAAAAAACAAATAATGCAATTAAAAAATGGGCAGAAGACATGAACAGACATTTCTCTAAAAAATACATACAGATGGCCAACAGACACATGAAAAGATGTTCATCATCATGTGTTGTCAAGGAAATGCAAATGAAAGTTGCAATGAGATATCATCTCATACCTGTCAGAGTGACTAAAATCAACAACACAAGAAACAAGTGTTGACAAGGATGTAGAGAAAAGGTAGCTCTTGTGCACTGGTGGTGGGAATGCAACTGGTGTTGCCACTCTGGAAAACAGTATGGAGGTTCCTCAAAAAGCTAAAAATAGAAGTACCCTTATGATCCAGCAGTTGCACTCCTGAGTATTTACCCAAAGAATATAAAAACACTAATTCAGAGGGATACATGCACTCCTCTGTTTTTAGCAGCTTTATTTATAATAGCCAAGATATGGAAACAGCCCAGGTATCCATCAATTGATGAATACATAAAGATGTGGTGTATGTATTTTTACACACACACACACGATGGAATATTATTCAGTTATAAAAAAGAATTAAATCTTGCCATGTAACAAATATGGATGGAGCTAGAGAGTATATGTTAAAAGAAGTCAGAGAAAGACAAATACCATATGATTTGACTCATATGTGGAGTTTAAGAAATAAAACAAATGAGCAAAGGGAAAGGAGAGAGAGAGAAAGAAGATGAAGAAACAGATTCTTATCTGTTGAGAACAAACTGATGGTTACCAAGGAGGGAGGAGAATGGAGGGATGCATTAAATAGGTGATGGGGGATTAAAGACTGGGTATGTATGGAATTGTTGAATCTCTATATCGTACACCTGAAACTAATATAACACTAATATAACAATTAACCAACTGGAATTAAGAACTTAAAAAGCAAGAAAAAAAGGAATTTGGCCCTGAAATTGGATCAGAATAAGGCTATATTTGTGTTTCTGTCTATAGTTTGCATTCCTTATAGGTAGAAAGGTCTAATTATAATTATAAGGTACTGCACCAGCTAATGTGAACTGGAGTTTAATGTGGATTAGTTAGCTCAGAAGTTATATCAGCTGTTTAACATCAGTTTATATTCCAGTTTGTGCTCCTCAGGCAAAAAGGGGATTAATAATGGAATATTAAGCCAAGAATGAGAATCTGATGTTGAAAACCCAGAAGCCTGAAATCAGAAGTGTTTAGTAGTATTGATTTATTTAGAACATACTTTTCTTTATAGATGCTCTAAGTAGCAAAGTAAGTTCATATTTTTCCTCAATGTGAGATGTTAACATGCTGAAAATCTTATTTTATACATTTACCACCAGAGCAAAATAGAATTAGTCTTATGTAACTATTTTGTAAATAAAGAATCAAAGGCATAGTTAAAGAGTGACAGAGGCCATCCAGTGTATCTGGGACATGGCTTAGAATAGAACCATTTTAATACGTTTATTTATTGAGCAAAAAGGAACCAAGTAATGGTGGAGGGCATAATGAAATCAGTTGTGTGGTGAATGTAAGCTGTTTTAGCTGAGTTCCTCTGGTATAGCCAGAGGTAGGTTGGCCAGGGAAAGAGTTTTCAGTTGAACTGAATGGTGAAGGTGAGAAGGACAAGAATGGATGTCACAGAGGATGTCTCTGAGGATAGACTCCAGTGATTGTGGATGCATCCTATATACATTTGGGCTCCCACAGATTTTAGTGGGCTGTGTTCGTGAATATTTTCCTCTTAGTGTCTTCAACCCTGTGAATGACAGTTGACACTGGAATAGGACTTTAGTAGAGGAGAAACTGGTCTGACCACAGTTTGATCTTGATAATGCTTTCACTTTTGCAAGAAGACAGAAGGTAGTCCTTGCTTTTACTGTTCTGGGAACCTAACCAAATAAGAAGTCTCTGGTAGCACTAACCTGTTTGAAGTAGGCCAGGTGTGAAACTCTGACCTTTTCTATGGTCTACTTCCTGTGTGAGAAGCCAGTTTTTTTTTTTTTTTTAAGATTTTATTTATTTATTCATGAGAGACACACACACAGAGGCAGAGACACAGGCAGAGGGAGAAGCAGGCTCCATGCAGGGAGCCCGACGTGGGACTCGATTCTGGAACCCCAGGATTACGCCCTGAGCTGAAGGTGGTGCTAAACCACTGACCACTGAGCCCCCCTGGCTGCCCAAAAAGCCAGTTTTGATGTTAAAACTTTTTAGAATGGAATAGAACTTGAAATTTGATGTTTGTTTTCGTTGTTGCTTTTTAAAAAAAATTATAGAAAAAGAAAATAAGTGAAAGAAACCCTTCTAGCCATTTATACCCTGCCCCCAGGACTAGTGAAACTTCTTAAGACTTTCAACAGACTCATTTAGACTCATCTTAAATCTCCTTAGGACTCGGTCTCTCTCCTGGCAGAATCTTTCACTTTGATCATTTCCCAAGGTGGTTTTTTTTGGTTAAGATTTTGACTCCTTGAAAATATTGGTGAGGGTGACAAAACATGAGAGGCACCTAAATCTGGGAAACGAACAAGGGGTAGTGGAAAGGGAGGTCGGTGGGGGGTTGGGGTGACTGGGTGACGGGCACTGAGGGGGGCACTTGACAGGATGAGCACTGGGTGTTATGCTATATGTTGGCAAATTGAACTCCAATTAAAAAATTTAAAAAGATTTTGACTCTTGGACCCACAACCACATGAGATATATATTCATATGTGTATCTCAGAGGATTGGCATCATCTTGGCAGATCTTTAAGAGTTTGAGGATTAAATTTTTATATTTTTATTTTGTATTTTTACAAAACCATTCCTCTGCCTGGGGAAGGTATATTGGTGAACTGAAGATGGTTTAAACCTTTCTTTTTTTTTTTTAATTTATTTATGATAGTCACACACAGAGAGAGAGAGGCAGAGACATAGGCAGAGGAAGAAGCAGGCTCCAAGCACTGGGAGCCCGACGTGGGATTCAATCCCGGTTCTCCAGGATCGCGCCCTGGGCCAAAGGCAGGCGCCAAACCGCTGCGCCACCCAGGGATCTCCGTGAACTGAAGATGGATAGGAAGACTGAACTGGAGACTAAAACCTGCATACCTAAGAAGTTGAATCAACAACTCCTGAACCTACGGTTACAGTGTTCAGAAATATTTGCAGTTATTCTGAAGGATTGCCATCGCATTCTAAAACTAAGAAATTATTTTTGATAACATCAATGTGTAGTATACAGCATATTTGCAGTGAAGTGAAGCATAGGGAAGCCAAAGACACTAGTTTTCCACCCTTAAGTATGGCCCTGGGATCATCCACGGTGGTTTTTATAGAAATCTGAACCCATATCTCCAGATGGTAGCATCTGAAACTCTTTCCGTCTTCTTCCTTGAGGTCACTTTCTGAATTGTTTATGCATTTAGAGAGTTGCTGGGGCAAGGCCATGTTCTGGTTTCCTCTTCTGAAAATACAGATATTTCTAGAAATGCCACATTCTAAACTGAGTTCAGAGTCTTTTCTTGTAATTTTTCAGGCCTTGATCTGAAGTAATCTGGATGAAGATACAAAGATGAGGTCTCATATTTCACAGTTTGTTGGAAGTCAGCAATGTTAAGGTAGCTTGACTAAAATAAGTCTTATCTAAATATTAGATTGGTAGGACCTTTTTTTTTTTTGGTCTTCTTAGCCATAAGCTCTCCATAAAACCTCCCTTTTGGAGAAAAGCTGAAAATAAAGAATGATTTCTTTCAGTATTCTTTGAGAATCTCTTTTCTCTCTTTAATTATTTTTTCAGTGGGCAGGCTTGGGCTGCTGCTGCTTCTTTTTTTTTTTTTTTTTTTGATCCAAGTTCTTTTTCATTCCTGAAATTCTATTTTCCTACTGTGCTTTATATGTGGCAGCTGATTTTCACTTAGGTAAGAGGAGGAAGTCCATTGGTTTTCACGTGTAGATGCTTTTCAGGAACATACACTTCTCACCATCCGTTTTAATAATGAAAAAATCATAGTTGACATTTTTGGTGCGTGTTTATAGAGATTCCTTGAGAATTATCAACTGACAGAAAATTCCCCTAGGGGCGCCTGGCTGGTTTCAGTTGGTAGAACTTGTGACTCTTGATCTCAGGGTTGTGAGCTCGAGCCCCATGGTGGGTGTAGAAATAGCTTAAAAATGAAATCTTAAAAAAAATTTCCCCTAGAGAGAGAGGAAATCTGGTTTATTTGGATGTCTTATTAAAGTGGAGCTTTTTGCATACAAGGCTCTGAAGATGTATAGGCTATCAGAGCTGGAAAAGTGTACATGGCCTCTGAAATCACCCTTGCTTTATAAATATGGAGAGCCCAACTCAGAGAATTAAGTTGCTTTGGCTGATGTTGAGAATTAGTTAGTGGTCCCCCGTGGGTCTCCAAGCTGCCCATCATTCTTCGTTGACTACTAGTGATAACTGGTATTTCCAACAGTGAATCCAAGGTTTAAGTTTTCCAGAGCCTTCTGAGTCTTCAAAGGAAAGCCAGGTTGTCTTATTAAAGTTCATGCTGAGTATCTACTACATTATGATTGTTTGATAATGGGTCATTTGTATTGTAAAACCAGAGTGCTTAACTAGAACTAGTGATAACCCAGCTTCTACTGAGTAGTAGTGAATATCAATTGTTTTATACAGAGGTAGAGAAAGTTGTCTATTTGAAGAGTCCAGAAAAAAGATGGTATCTTGTCCTCAGCGAGAGGCCCATGTGGATGAAAGGAGAAGCTGAGATGGATTGTGGTTAGGGAAGGATTAATGCTCAGATGGTGATTGAATCTGGTTTTGAATTTTCTCAAAATCACCATTTTTTTATTTTGGTGCGTTTCAAATATTCTTTTTTGAATTATTATTTTAAAAAAGATTTTATTTATTTATTTGTGGGAGAGAGCGAGCACAAGCAAGGGGAGCCACAGAGGGAGAAGGAGAAACAGGCTCCCCACTGAGCAGGGAGCCTGCTGCCAGGCTTGGGCTTGATCCCAGGACCCCAGGATCACGACCCGAGCTGAAGGCAGGCAGATGCTAAACTGACTGAACCACCCAGGCGCCCCAGTACTTTTCAAATATTCTTATAGCCTTCCTGGGGAGATTTATTTTTTGGAGACATTGCCCACATTGTTTACTTCTCTAAGGTTAAGTGCACTTGACCATCTGTTACTAATATTATAGTTGTGTTGAATTCCATTCTTTGCCTAGGCTGTAAGCACCAAAAGTGAACTTTGAAGCAGGATCATTTGCAAGTCATGTAGCTTTTGGCCTGAATGGTAGTTTTTATGCGTATTCAAATGGTCTGAGATTTTATATTGAATTTTGGGATTAGTAATTCAAACCTGAGGATCTTTGCCACTTCTTTGGGAGAGCCTTCTCTGAGACCTGGCCAGTTATTACTCCAAAGCAAGCTCTTGAGGTGAGGCTGGTAGTAATATTGATAAATTGCTTTCAAAGTACTTACAGCCAAAGGACAGTGATTTTGTATTACTTTTCCAAGTTCTCAGGCTGACCTCCAAAATCTGGAAGAGCTAATGTGAAAGGCCAGTATTCTTCAGGGCAGGTACAAGAAGGGGAAGGGTGCTTGTCCCTTCCTTGATCTGTGTGTGGGCAGTTCTTGAAGGAAGCCAGGCCTGTAGGTCTTGGGCAAGAGTGGAGACATTGAGAGCAGTACTGCTGGCATTTCCAGTCTCCCTGAGAAAGCACAGAATGTTTCGGGGGGAAACCAAAAATTAACCCCCAGAATTGGATTTTGGTGCTGTGGATGTGACTGATGCGTGCAAAAGTACAATTTATATTTTATTTGGATCTCAGCATCAAGCTGTCATTTTTCAAATAATTTTCTGGTAAGTGGTGGTTTCTCTGATATGATTTCCATTGCAAATGGAACAAAAAAGGTGACAAAATGGGGTTATTAGCTAATCAAATTCCCTCGTGTACAGACAGGCTGAACTGGTGCTTTGCCTGGAGTTGGCTTAGAGTTTTCAGAAACTCAATTGCTGCCTTTATAAGGCTGTGCCTAGGGTTGTATTTCCAATCTCTCTCAACTTTTGTTCCCGTGGAAGAGAGGAAGTGGAGCTGTGATAGATATATTGCCAGATAGCACACAATAGCACACAAAACGAGAAAGACATGGTGTGAGCCATTCATGGGGACAGATTTACAGTCTGTGCTGCCCTTAAACCATAGATCCATCTATTTCAAAGAAACAACCTGCCCACTGTATTATATTTCAGACAGGGACATAGCTAAGAAGAGAGATGCTGACTCCTTCTGTTTAGCTTTTCCAATAATGCCGCACATTTTGCTGTAGTCAATTACTTTTGTGGGGATGGGAAAGTTTATTTGGCAAAGGAAAGCCTGTTTTTAGATGAAATGTGGAAACAAGGAGGTATCAGGGGAGAACGTTTGGCCATGTTGTTGCCTCAGTGACGTGTATGTGTATAGTTTTGCTTGTTTTTGTCACTATCTCCCCAACTCTGTTATCAGGCATTGGGAGGTATTATACCTATTTCACAACATGATAAAGCTACAGAGGTTATGACTGACTCAAGACCAGATAGAATGACATATGACAGAATGATGTCCGTTTCTCTTATTGCTGTTCCATGGGAAGCATTGCACAATGGTAAACAGAATGAGCTACCAAACCCGTCTGCATGGTTCACCAGGCTTAACCATTATTGCTGCAGGTAGCTTTGAGCCTCACTTATTTTACTAGTAAAATGAGGATTGCAGGCCTCACCTTATAAGGTAAGTCTGAGAATTACACTTAGTTTATATGTACATAAGGCACTAGAATTAAGTATTCAATAATCTTAGCCATCAGGTCTTGAAATGTATGTTGATTTCATGAAAAATGAGTGGTGTGTGCTACCTGGTAGATTGTTCTACAGACATTTCAAATGTAAAAGAATAACTCTACTTGTATTAAAATTTGCTTTCCAGATTGACAGTTTTGAGGAATGAAAAATGCTTTTGGGTAATGGTCTAAGTCTGGAAGAAATAGGGAAAAGAAAGGACTGTGTGTGTCTAGATTTGCAATTCTACCTTGTGTGATCTGTAAAATATGTAATTGTTTAACTTTCTCAGTAATAGTTTATTCTGGAGGAGAGAAACAAATTTTGGTTATATACATTCTTCCCTGTGAGGCACATCTTTTTGTTTTTGTTTTTATTTTATTTGTTTTAACTGGATGAGATGGTTAAGTGTTGCCTTAGTTGGATGAATTTGGAGATAAGAGGAAATGTTTTTATTTTTGTGACACATAAGGACCTTTGCAGTCATTTACCTTTTCTGGATTAAACCAGTTTCTTTTTCTTTCTTTCTTTCTTTCTTCTTTCTTTCTTTCTTTCTTTCTTTCTTTCTTTCTTTCTTTCTTTCTTTCTTTCTTTCTTTCTAACATTGTATCTTTTCTTTCAACATAGATACCGTGTTTTTTGTTTTGGGATATCCTTGATCTTTTTTTCATATTGGAAAAATATGATTGTACATGTGTGTGATTCTCAGAACAAAGTGAGTTTGGGCACACTGCTTTATACTAAGTAGAAATTCTTAGTAGTTCTTCAGAAGACATTCATTGATTCAAGTCATTCTTGGATTCATTTGTGAATACCTAAGTAGAGTTGTATAGAAAGGGATTTTTTAGAGTTGGATTCTGAGCATTTATAGGATTTTGTTTTGGCATATGTTGTCCACACGGCAAATATACTATCTGATTTAAATTGAATTCAAATAAAGTCTGGTATAAAATTATTTATTTATTATTTTTTAAAGATTTTATTTATTTATTCATGAGACCCACAAAGAGAGAGAGAGGCAGAGACATAGGCAGAGAGAGAAGCAGGCTCCATGCAGGGAGCCCCATGCAGGACTCAATTCCAGGACTCTGGGTTCACTCCCTGAGCTGAAGGCAGGCACTTAACTGCTGAGCCACCCAGGTGTCCCTGAATTTACTTTAAACAACTGCTTATGATGACTAGTCTCAGACTTATTTCTTTTTTTTTGGGGGGGGGTATTATTGTACTTTCTTTTATTATTAAAGGTTTTTGCTTTTATTGTGGTAAGGACATTAACATATCCATCTTAACTGTTGTAAAGTGTATAGTTGAGTAGTGTTAAATGTAATGACATTACATTGTTGTGAGATAGATCTCCAGGATTTTTTCATCTTGGCAGTATGAAACTCTATACTCATTAAACAACAACTTTTCCTTTTTCCCTCATTCTACTTTCTGTGTTTATGAATTTGACTACTTTAGATCGTTAGCTAAGTGGAATCATTTAGTATTTGTTTTTTTGTGACTGACTTATTTCACTTAGCATTATGTCCTCAACAAGGTTCATCCATGTTATAGCATTTAACAGTTTTCTTCCTTTTTAAGACTGAATACTTTTCCCTTGTATGTATAGATCTTATTTATCCATTCGTCTTTGTATGTATAGATCTTATTTGTTTATCCATTCGTCTTTGATGAATGTTTGGGTTGCTTCTGCTTCTTCCTATGAATATGGGTGTGAACTATCTTTTTGAATCCATACTCTCAGTTCTTTTGGATATATATGCACAAATGAGGTAGCTGGATCATATGGCACATCTATTTTAATTTTTTCAAGGAATCTCCAAACTGCTTTCCTTAATGGTTGCCCCATTTTACAATCTAACCAACAGTACACAAAGGTTTCCTAGGTTTGTCAAACAGCCGTCCCAAAAACTGACAAGAGTGGTTCGGTGAGAACAGAGCATCTGTGAAGGTTAGGATGGCCTGTTTCAAGTTTGATCAGGCCCTTGGAATCAGCCTCATTAGTACTGGTTAATCATCCTCGTTAAGGTCGTACTGCTTCTGGATCAAGGCCTATAGATTAGCGCCTAATTGTGCACAAAATATTGGCCTAGATGTTGCAAGACTTAGATTGTGGTTTCTAGGAATGATTTTAGGCAAATTACCTCAACGCTCTGCTTGCCACTCTTTCACTGTCATCTGTAAAATGAGGGGCTTGCAGTTCTCCCTTATCTTACCTATTCCAAAATCCTGTTGTGTATCATAGAATCCAAATATCTAGAAAAGATATTGTATATAGCTTGGTATATTGATTTGACATATGACATTTCTCTTTGCACCAATTTGGGGTTTGTTCTTTGTTCAGTACCTTCTGTTTTTCCTATTCTGCTGCTGCCCTGGATACTAAGGGATAAGGAGGGAGACCTTGGTGATTGTTGGCAGTGAGTCAGGATGTTTGGGTTTAAATCCTTGCTCCTTCCATTTACTAGATACGTAATCTTGGGCAATTTAATGAATCACTGTTCCTTGATTTCTCCATCTGTGAAATGGAGATAATAGTATCTGTGTCCAAATTTTGTGAAGCTTAGATGAGTTAATGCATATAAGGTGCTTAGCATGGTGCCTCACACATAGTAAGCAACGAGTAAGTGTAAATTTTAATCATTATGAAATATTGTAGTTACGACGGTGCTAAATGGTTAAGATCATCTTCCATTAGTACCCTACATTTTGATAACCTTCCCACTGCCTGAGGATATTATTTCTTTACAGTGTTTCAGTAGGTGGAAAGGATACCCCCAGTGTACAGATGGAGAGGCTGACAGCAGAGATTAATAAGCTTTATATATGGCTGGGATTCACACTCCAGTCTCTTGATTGGAGCCCAGTGCTTCCTGGCCTGGCCCAGTGTCCCAAACTTAATGACTAAGTCCTCGTGAAAATGGGTTTTAGGGCAGCCTGGGTGGCTCAGCGATTTAGTGCTGCCTTCAGCCCAGGGCCTGATCCTGGAGACCTGGAATCGAGTGCCGCGTTGGGCTTCCTGCATGGAGCCTGCTTCTCCTTCTGCCTGTGTCTCTGCCTGCCTCTCTCTCTCTCTCTCTCTCTCTCTCTCATGTCTCTCATGAATAAATAAATAAAATCTTAAAAAAAAAGTGGGTTTTAATGTTAGGATCTGGTAAGTACTCTTCTTGTCCTCTTTGCCCTTTTATTATATAATAAGCAGTCAGCCTTCCTGGTTGCCTTGAACTAAGTTGCCTTGGTTTCTCGGCAGACCAGGATCTAGCTGATTAATCCTGCTTGTTGCAAAAACATTGGGTTTCTACATCCTTTTAGAAACTTAATTTAATTTATTTTATTTTAAAGATTTTATTTATTCATTCATGAGAGACAGATTGAGAGAGAGAGAGAGGCAGAGACACAGGCAGAGGGAGAAGCAGGCTCCATACAAGGAGCCTGACGTGGGACTCGATCCTGGGACTCCAGGATCACACCCTGGGCCAAAAGCAGGTGCCAAACCGCTGAGCCACCCAGGGATCCCCTAGAAATATACCCAGGGATCCCCTAGAAATATAACTTAGTACTAATACTGGCTGGCTTCTTTAGCACTGAGTTAGTACAGCTTCTTTAGAATTGTGGTTTATGTATTTAAAACTTAGTCTTTACAAAAGTGGGTAGATCTTGTATATGTCTGCCTTCTTGTGGGTAGTAGCCATGTTGCAGTTAACTGATAATGTTGTGGGTCTGTTAATACAGAGGCAGAGGGGTGAAGACTAATCTAGAAGAAACAAAACCTCTGCTTGAAGACTCCTCAGGTCATGTTCAGCAGATGATAGTGGACTTGCTGGAATCTCCGTAGGTTTCAGTTTCCCCAGCTATAAAACGAAGTGCTGCCCCAGGGGATATTAAAGGGCCTTTCAGGTTGTAAGAGTCTGATATCTTGAGGCTGGAAGTAGCCCCACAGGTCCTTATGACATGATAAAGGTTCTCTTTGAAGAGAAGTATTATAACTGTATCTTGGGAGAAGGAGGTGTGGGGAGGTGATTGAGTGGGCATTGAGGGAGCAACTGGAGGAAAGAGAGGTTGCTCTAA
The DNA here is from genome assembly GCF_905146905.1 of Nyctereutes procyonoides. NCBI lineage: Eukaryota > Metazoa > Chordata > Mammalia > Carnivora > Canidae > Nyctereutes > Nyctereutes procyonoides. Next base: position 74,483,392 of record NW_026575126.1, read on the forward strand.
TGATCGATATGTGAGGTGAGCTACCCCTTCTTGGGCGTTTGGGGGCTGGTTGTACCCTGGGACAGGGTCAAGTCCTTTTCTGAAATGGCAGCTCCATTAAAGGAGCTTTCTGAGCTTTCTGCTTGGCCCCTTCTCAGTAGGGCCAAGGCTTGCCGTTATAGAGGGATTGATGGATCGATGCCCCCTTCTGTTTCTTTGCTAGCGCTGTCTTCACACCCTGTTGCCGTTTATGTTTTTTGATGAATGATTAATTAGAAAAATAATCATTTGTAAATTGTGAGTGAACCAGACATTTGGCCCCGCCTGTAGGGAAATGGTGCCTTTGAGCTGGGTGTAGCTTGCAGCCAGTACATCAGAGCAGTGGTATTCCCAGACCAGTGATGAATTTACATGAAGTTCCTTTTCAGCATGTTAATGACTGTTACAGCTGAGTAACTAGTGAAAAATAATAGCAAATGGGAAGAGTAAATATTTAATGCCTCTGTATCATTTTTAGCTTACTCTAAAATATGCATTTTGATTCAGGAGGGGAATGAGAGAATCTTGGACATTAGAGGCAATATTAGTTTGAGTTTCATTCTTTGTTTCCTTTTCTTTCTTTGTACTTAATTAAATTCAAAACATAAAGTTGTTGCTAAGGTGGATTTCACTAGGGAAGTGGGTTTTCTGTAAGTTTTAGGTCACAAGATGCTTCTTTCCTGGCAGTTTGAATCTATATGTCCAGTCAGCATCATCGATTAAATGCCTGGTGTGTACAGAGGCCTGTACTATCTCTAAAATATAGCTTTCATCATGTTACTTTACTGCTTTAAAACTTTAGTGACTCCCCACCACTTCTAGGATGAAAGCAGGACTCAGAAGCCTGGCTTTTCAGAGTCTGTGCTGTGACCCGGGTGTTCTTTCCAGCCTTTCTCCCTGAGGCAACACTATGTGGACCTTTGGCTTAAGTCAGAGCGCTTGACTCCTTATCCCTGTAACATGCCAGTGGCTTTCTCACCTTTGTACCCCTGCTCACAACATTGTGGGGGATGAAATGACGTTGGTTTCCCCTGCCTAGCTAAAGCCTCCCCTTCCATCTAGACTCAGTTCTAGAATTTTCTCCATATATACTGTATAGGAACCTGCTCATTTTGAACTATAGGAAAAATTGAAAGTTGGTCATAATTCTGTTCCTTCCAGTTTGTCACCTCCCCTTAGGGAATTTGGAATGGGTTCTGCTTCTCCCCCATTGCTTGGCCATTTTCTGAATTTAGAAGCTGTCCAGGTGGCAAGTTTTTGACTGTAGACATTTCTGAGGATTAGAGCTGAATATAGTGGGGAAGCTGGACTCAAGGATAACTCCACCTTTTCTGAGATCAGAGAGTTTTGACACAAGTTTCTAGCAGAGTTTGAATTCACAAAATGAGGCAGCACTGGTAGAAGCATTCAGATAAGGGGTGCAGACCTTTCACTCTGTTGTTGAGTCTTGTAGTGTTGAGTTCTGACCCAGTTAAAGTGCACAGAAAAGGATCCAGGATGGTGAGGCAGGCCTGAGAGCACAAAGGCTAGGTGGGTAGAACAGAGCAAGGGAGGCTGCCTCCTCTGGTTTCAAATATTCAAGAGGCTGTCTTCCACAGAAGAGGTGCGTTAGACATCATGTATGGAACCAGGGGGTGAGGATAGAGACTGCTGGAGGTGGGTTATGGGAAGACAGAGTTCAGATCAATATAAGGAAAACTTTTCTCATACATGTGAAACATGAAATGGGCTTCCTCAGGAGACAGTAAGTTTCTCAGGTGTGAAAGGATGTGAATGAACACAGAAGGCAATACTCCAATCCTAAAGGTTTGTGGCTTTATAGTAAAAGGACCCATGGGTATTAGAATGGAAGACCTTTAGAATAGGTCATTTCCCCCTCTGGGGTAAAATCCTTTCCTCTAGGATTTTGGAGAAGGATTCAGTAGTGGAGAGTAATAAGCACCACCATGTCCAAAAATAGGAGCAGATCCTGATAGACATCAAGAAATAATAGGTACAGTTTTTGAGTGGATATTGAAAGGATGATGATTAATTTAATAGTATTAAATCTAGAACTGGAGGTTCCAACATTGTGTTAAGAAGCTCAGAGGCAGTTTTTAAGAATGAGGAGATATTTGCAGAATTTTCAGGGATTCATAAATAGTTTCAAAAAGGATATTCAATATTAATTTTTATGTATTTGGAAAACTAAAAGATTTTTTGTTTTGAAAATATTTATCAAAGAAAAATAGTACAAAATTGTCTTGGCATATGTAACTTGGGTTTGTAAAGGCTTTAAAGATTTAAGAAACATGTCCCAGTGTGCAAATTTTAATGCAGATGTGTGTTCTAAAGAACATCTTTTGTCAGATTTTCAGAAGTGGCTGACTCAGAAAAGGTTAAGAATTACTATTGGCTCTCAAATGTTGGAACTTAACCCAGTTAGATAGGGGAGAGGTTCCTTATATTACCTTTACCATTCAACATCAATATGAGGAGATATTAGTATGAGCCATATATACTTTTTATTTTATAAAGTAGTGTCCAATAAGCTTAAAATATACTTTTATTGTTCTTACCTTGATAGTAGATAGGGAGAGCATAAAATCACAAATGAAGATTTACTGTACAAGTAATTTTTTTGGAGGTGAGCTTGTATATATACCTACTTTAGCTGCATATGTATCTACTTTAAATACCAGCACATTGTGAGATGAACCAGATAATCTTTAACAAATCAAATTTCTAATGGTAAAACTGAACTAACAGTAGTTTGTAATTGAAAAGCGGAGTATAAGAAGAGTAAAAGAATAGTAGTACTATAAACTGTGATTGCCTGAAGACAACACTGATGTTACAGTGATAGTAAATCATCCTTCCAGGGTGTTGTGAGAACTCTGAGAGTTGCAGTGTTGTGGGTGAGCATGCCCTGAGAGCACTCTGTACATTATAGAACAGTGTGCGTTTTTTGTTCTTCATAGACCAGTTACAAGTTCTTTGCATACCCTGCCAACTTGCTGATTTTAATTTATCAAAATGGATTTTGGGAATCCTCTCACTTATTAGACAACTGCTAAGTGTCTCTTGGGCATTTAAAGAAGACAGGTATCCGTGGAATTGCACATTTGCCTTTGAGAACTTAAGGAAGGTCAATTTGTAGATTAAGTTATAGATGTTAATAGGAATTCTTCTGTGGTTACCAGTAGTTACAGGACCCTGCTTTAAGAAACACTAGTCTATCAGGCCAGTTTGTAGTTACAAGTAAATGATATTAGATATTTTGAGTGAAGACTAATATCCAGGAGACTATCCAAGTAATGGTTTGCCTGCTTGTCTTTCTTTCTTTCCTTCCTTCTCCTCCTTCCCTTCCTCCCTCCCTTCCTTCCTTCCTCAACCTAAATGCTTCTGATAACCAGATACTCTTTCTTTTCCAATACCCCTTTATTTACCAACCCCGTTAAGCGTGGCCCTGAAGTAAGATCAACAGCTGTGTGTGAATATTTTTTTCCCCTCTCCTTTGCTGTGCTCCTCCTATCAAATTGAAATACCCTGGCACTTTCTTCCCTTTTTGAAAACACAAAAGAGGATTAGGCCATATAATGGACTATTTATGTGTCAAATTAAACGTTTTACTCTGAGGCTGTTTTTGAGTTATGCGAGCAGTAAAAATATGTATTAAGCTGCCAAGACTTTTAAAAAATGCATATTATTTAGCTGATAGCCTGTAACAGTCTGATGGATCCATAATGGTGTTTTGAGTAAATACACATTTGAACAATTTATGAAACTTATGTTTACATGTGTATTAAACAGCCTGGGTAGGGAGTGACCAAAAGTTATTACCAGTTGACAGCTGCTGTCTGGTGACCAATTTGAAATGAATTGGTGGATTCCCTTTAGTGTGGAGTAAACAGGTGTCTTCCCTGTCAGGGCAACAGACTGTGTAATCATCGGTGCGTGGGGCCCCAGCCTTGGAGGTCTGCACATTGGTTGAGTGAGGTACTAGAGGACAACAATTCAACTCCATAGTGAGCCAGACCTTGGGTTCACATGTATGGTTTATTTTATTCCATTTTATATCTTGAAATTTATAATTATGCTCACAGACTATTAAGCTATACAGAACAAAATATTCTGTCTTTGGGAAGAGGGACCATGGTTGTTTCTTTGGCATCTCCTCTCTAGTGATCTTGAAATTTATATGATTGCATGCCTCTATCAATAATAAGTATTTTTATATTTGTTCACTTCTAAATTGTATATGTTTGTATTTATACGTATATATATATTTACATGATAAAGCTAACACAAAAATAGAAGTTTAAAGGATTGAGATAAAAAATAAGTATGCATGGATGATCTGAGTTTCTTTTTGTACCTGAATGAATCCTCTGGAGCACTCCTGGGTTTCCTATACTTTGCACTAGAGATCAAGGTTTTTGTCTTGATACCTTTGGGTAGTGGAAAGGGCACCATGGATCATATAGTGTCAGTGTTAAAAAACAAGTCAGTTATTTTACCAAGAAAAAAAGTGGGTTTATTTAAGAATAACTGAGCATTCTAGTTCAGGACAAGCAAGCAATGGCAAACCTATGGGCAAGTCCAATAACGGAGAGGAATGTTATTTTATGGAGGAGGAGGAGGAAGTTGGGAGGATTATTTAACAGGATAGCCTTTTGGAGAAAACCAAGAGTTCAGGGTGATGATGGTTTTGATTCGCTGAGTTATAGGAGCGATTGATTTCTTACAGGGGATGCAGTATGCACATTTTTCCCTGTTGGGGCTTGATGATTGATGATTCCTTATGTATTTGACATGGAGTTGAATCCCTCCTCGCCCCGCTCCAGCCTCCCTTTATTATATCCCTGGTCCACTTCAGTAGGTTTCCTCTTACTGATTTTCACAAGAGGTATGACTTGGGTATGCTATTCATAAACTTGGGCAAATCTTTTAACTACCTTGAGCCTCTTGGTCTTCATTTGTAAAATACAGACACCTGCCTATGGGGTTGTCATGAAGAGTACTTACAGTAAATATCAGGTATCCGCTTATGTACGTGCCAGAAAGTCACCCCCTCAGAGAGGCTTTCTTGACCCCGTCTAAAATAGTTCCTTCCTCTATTCAGGTATTCTCTAATGCCTACTCTGCTTTACTTCTATTAAAATAATTTTTCACTGTATGAACTCATATTGTTTTAAGTCTCCACTGTATTGGAAGCTATTTGAGGGGAGAGACTTTTTTTCCTGTTTACTCTTGCATCCATAGCTCGTAGAACAGAGCATGGAATACAATAGGTACCTAATAAATAACTAGTTGAAAATTGAATGTCGGTCACTTAGTAAGTTGATGAATAAACAGAGGTCATTATTGCTTTCATTGAGTGCCTCGCACATAGCTGATGCCAGAAGATAGTAGGATTTGCTCTCAGTGGGAATCCAAGGCCAGAGGTGTTTTTCCTACAGGAGAATGGATTTTTTTTCTCCTCCATTACAGCCAGCATTTATCAGGCTGAGAGGTTAGACATGAAGTTTGTAGTTCTAGATTTGAGCTGAGTGAACTGATTCCCATGTACTTCTGATGCCTTTGCCTCATTAACTCCCTGCTGTGACCCACAGTGCCATCCAGCTGAGGATGTCCATCAGGCCAGGAGTGACAGTACGGGATTTGCCACAGGGAGGGATGTGGCATTGCCAGTCATCCCTAGTCCACCTAGAAAACACCTTCTGACTTCTAGGAAACTGCTTCCAGGGGACAGAGTATTGCACAGTCCCGAGCCAATACAAGTCTGTAGAAAGGAGAAACATACTTCTTGTATGGTTGAGTGAAAGGGATGGAAGAGAAAGAACCACACTTTGGAGGACACTTTTCTTGGCTACTCTGAAATGAAGAGTTGTTACAGAAATAACTCATTTTAGGAGCGCCTGGGTGGCTCAGTCGGTTAAGCCTTCAGCTCAGGTCATGATCCCAAGGTCCTGGGATGGATTCCAGCATCTGGCTCCTTCCTCCGTAGGGAGCATACTTCTCCCTCTCCCTTTGCTCATCTTCCCCCATCTCTTCCCTGCTCATGTGTGTGCATGCACACTTGCACTCTGTCTCTCTAAAATAAATAAAATATTTTTAAAAAGATTTCATTTATTCATGAGAGACACAGAGAGGCAGGGACATAGGCAGAGGGAGAAGCAGGCTCCCTGCAGGGAGCCCAATGTGGGACTTGATCCCAGAACCCCGGGATCATGCCCTGAGCCGAAGGCAGATGCTCAACCTCTGAGCCACCTAGGTGTCCCTCAAATAAGTAAAATCTTTAAAAAAACCCGAAACAGTTGTCATTTAAAAAACCGTCATATATAAGGCCATGCTTCTAATAGGGCTATGAGATAAAAGCATGTGAAGTGTTCTACATTGTCGCTCTGGGAACATAATATGTGTGCTTATTTAATTGGAGAAATGAATGAATATAAGGTTGGGGAGTCCTTACATGTATGGACCATTACATATGCAGTTCAGTGTTCTGCACACATTAAAAATAGCATTTATTGATTCCTTCTGCCTTTCAACTTGGTTCTTATCTATTATTTCTGTAGTTGATTGGGATTTGTGTTCAACTTTCCCTAAAAGGAGAGATGGAAATATTTCCTGGGATCAGCAGAGACTACTCTGAATCTTACCCTTTTTTTTTTTAATTTATTCATGAGAAACACACACACACACACACACACACAGAGAGAGAGAGAGAGAGAGAGAGAGAGAGAGAGAGAGGCAGAGACACAGGCAGAAGGAGAAGCAGGCTCCATGCAGGGAGCCTGGCATGGGACTCGATCCGGGGTCTCCAGGATGAGGCCCTGGGCCAAAGGCGGCGCTAAACTGCTGAGTCTTACCCTTTTGAAGGGTCATAGTAGATATCAATCTGGGTTGGTTGTAGGTGAGGGACGGGGGATGGTTTCTTTATCTTCTTTTGGTCTGCATCCTCCAACATCCTATTTACTTGTTAAAAGGAGTTTTGTGCTGTGCAAAGTGATCTAAGAGTAATGTGGTCAAACTCATGATATTAGTCCTGTTTTCCAGGTCGGGGTAAAAATTTATGTAAAACAGTCTTACAATAATTCCCTGGGGAGTCTATTGTTTGAAAGCTTGGTGGGGAATGCACTGCCGGATAGACCTTTTTATTGAGGATGGTCTCCTTCAAAATTAATCAAAAAACAGTAGAACTCTACACATTTAAGAAAGGGGTCTCTTTTTCTAGTGGCATTTTTAAGGGATGTGGTATAGAAATGATTGCACCATGAAAAAAGCGAGAGGTTTGGAGTTGTATAAAAGTTAGTACAGACCTTGACTGTACTATTAATTATCTGTGCTGTCATGGGTGGGTTAGTTAAATTGAGCTTGTGAGCCTCTGTTGCTTCATCTGTAAAATGGAGAAATTTCATACAGTTGTGGAAACTTGATGAACAACAGGATGTGCTTGGTGTATTTTTGACATTCAATATATTTAGCAGCCCATTTCCCCCTTATGGGGTAAAGCCACAGGAAGTTTTTGGTGAATAATTGAGGTTCTTGGTGCTAAAGGGGAAATTTAACTCATGCTACGACATGTTTTTTTGTACAGGCATGGGATTATAGAAATTAAATAATAAGAGCGTAGTTGTATTCCTTTGGCCATATGGGTTAGCAACACTTTTCTTGGCTTTTGACAACACCAAAAAAAAAAAAAAAAAAAAAAAGACTGATTTGCTGCCTCTGTGTATGTTATTTTTGGCTGTTAATATAATTCATGGCTTGTCACAGGGACTAGAACCTTTCCTCTCACCCCCAGGATTCCTGCAATTTCATGTGCTAATCCAGTTGGAATTTGTATTTCATAGACCAGAGAGTGTTGGTGTTAGAGGTGATGCTCTGGTGTAGTAGCTCAAAAGAAGAAAAAGGCAAAACTTAGAGAATTTGGGACTTGCTTAAAGTTATGCAACTAGTTAGTGACAAAGCTGGCACTGCAGTGAATCATATTTGCACATCATTGCTCTAGCCCTCTGCTTCTTAAAACCTGTTTACCAGACCAGCAGCAGCACCTGGGAGCTTGTTGGATATGCACATTTTTGCCCCCACTCCCAACTTTAATAAGCCTCCAGGGCAATTCTGATGCCTGCCAGAGCTTGAGAACTACAAATCTGGTTTTTACACTATTTGGCAGGGAGATTTGCTGGTTCCAGTCCCTGTTTCATGGGCAATACCAGGTCTTTGTTCTACCTTTCAGATGTTTCCTCCTGTCACTTAGATGTCTCCCTTTAAGACAGTTTCACCTTTGGTGATGGCTTCTGTAGTGTTAGGAATGACTGTCCAAGGGGCACTAACATAAAACTGTGGTTTGTTGCTCTTTTACAACTCAGTACCAAGTATTGGTTCTTCACTTTGTCCATTAAAGGCAAATACGGATTTCTGGGTCTCACTCCTGGGGATTCTGCTTAAATGAAATGAAGATGGGGAATCTTAAATTTTTGAAAGCTGCCAGGTGATTTTGATGCCCAGCCATGTGTAGGGGAAGCTGCAATAGAGGAACAAAGAATAAAACACTCATTTAATTCTTGAGGTTTTTGTAAGTGGTACAGTTGACCTTTGTTGTTTTGTATTTGGGTGCTCATTAGACAGGAGTTATCTAAAAGAAGTAATTATACTTGCAATGCTGACCCTCAAAACTGAAAGTAGATTGAAATTCATTACTTAGTAAGCTGCCTTACTATTTATAGTTTCCATATAGATAAGGCAGTGAGAGATAAAATTACTTTTTCTTGCTTTGCAAAAATACAAATACCTTTGAAAATAAGTGTAAGGTTTAAAATATGTACTGTTTTTATAAAGCAGGAAAACTTGGGGTGCATTTTGGGTGCTTCCAGAAATGAGTATCCATGAGAGAGAAGGTGGTAGTATGTGTTTTGTCATATGCCTATATCATTTGTGTAACCATTTAAAATACATTAGCAAAGAAACAAATATCTAATATTTGTGGGTTGACAGTATGGATAAAGTACCATATTATGCTATTTTCAGCTTCTTTTAGCTTATGATATACAAAGCAAAGTACACATTAACAGTTTGAAAAATCCTCTTCTGATACTTGATTAGGGTTAGGTCCTGATTTGAATGCATTTGATAACACTTGAGTGAGATCCAACTGAACATTGTACTTTTTTATTTTTTTAAGATTTCATTTATTTATTCATGAGACACAGAGAGTGTCAGAGACATAGATAGATGGAGAAGCAGGCTTCCCATAGGGAGGGAGCCTGATGCAGGACTCGATTCCAGGACTCCGGGATCATGACCTGAGCCAAAGTCAGACACTCAACCACTGAGCCACACAGGGGCCCTTGAACGTTGTACTTTTTAATACTCATTTTAAAAACAAACATATTAACCAAGATGTTTCACTGGGCAAATACTAGCATCACATTAAAAAATCTGTTCTTGTAAAACTAGAATGATAGTAGAGATTAATAGGCACAATGTTATTTTTGTAATATTTTGTCATTCCTTAAGAATCTTTTTTTTGAAAATGTTTCCTTTAAAAAATCATTTTTCCCCCACTGCTGGAATAAAATTAACATGTTTTGATCAAAATTACTCTAATTTTGAATATTTTGAAATTAGGTATGGAAATTAGTACTCAGATTTTTTCTTTTAAACCATAATTTTTTTTTAATTTTTTTTTTTTTTTTTTTATTTATGATAGTCACACACACAGAGAGAGAGAGAGGCAGAGACACAGGCAGAGGGAGAAGCAGGCTCCATGCACCGGGAGCCCGACGTGGGATTCGATCCCGGGTCTCCAGGATCGCGCCCTGGGCCAAAGGCAGGCGCCAAACCGCTGCGCCACCCAGGGATCCCTTAAACCATAATTTTAAGTTTGGTTTCTCTGCCAGCAGCTTCTGCATTATAAGCTGGCTCACAAAAGAAGAGGTTTCCTTAACTCTCAAGATTTGCTTGTTCTCAGTATACAAATAGGAAGAGACCCAGGGTGCCTGGGTGGCTCACTCTGTTAAGCATTTGATTTCAGCTTAGGTCATGATGTCAGGGTCCTGAGACTGAGTCCCTCCTTGTTGTGCTCTGAGCTGGGCAGGCTCTGCTTTAAGATTCCCCTCTCTCTTCCCTTCTCTTTGAATACCCCCCTCCCCCCCACTGCTTACTCTCCTGCTTTCTTTCTAAAACAAAACAAAACCAATAGGAAGACACCCTTTCTGGCATTTTGATTTATAGGCCCTTGGTAAAAATGTGTTACTACCAAGTCAGCAACAATTCTTAAAATTGCTGGCCTGACATTAGAACAGATCTGTGGCTAGTGAAGCACGCTCATCTGTGAGATCAAGGGTGAGAGTTTGCATTTTCTTGCGTACTTTCTCCAATCCCAAGGGTAAGTTTAGTTTCGCCTTTAAGACAGAAACTTGGAGCTTCTAAAAGTCTGCACTGACCTGTGTGCTCCTCTGGTAGCCGCAAAGGCCCAGGAGGACCTCTGATCTTCTCCGATTTGGCTGTGTCATCCCGATCAGGGAAAGGCCAAGAAACTGACAGCTCCTTCCTCAGGTGGGTTTCCTTAGTTATGCCATCCTTTTTTAACAACTGCCAAGGGCTTCTTTCCCTTTAAAACAGACTGCAGGTAGAGTACAGATTTTTTTCAGAATGGCAACAGGGTAATGAGGCTCATTGTTGATATGTCGTCGATGGCAGCATATGAAAATCCCCTTCCTCTTTAAACACTCTGAATGTCCTTACTCACATATTTAAGTGTGTTTTTTATTTTTATTTTTTATTTATTTTTTAAGTGTGTTTTTTAGAAATACTAGCAGGTAACCTGGAATTCTCAAGGATGCCTAACTCTGGACAGAGGGAATGAAGACATTCTTGAATGTCTTCTAGTTTTTGAATTGGAAATAAATGCAGAATGACCTCCATTCTGCCCAAGGAGTCTGACCTTCTTGTCACTTTGTGTAACAGTAATTTCCTAATGTGTTCCAGTTAGTAAAAAAGATTTTTTTTCTACTCTTTTAGTAGCTGTTGGCCTGATTTTTTTGCATTTTCATTGGTAAAATATGTATGTCTATGCTGTGAGTGGAAAGGAATAGATTAATAAACACCACTGAACCAGAATGGCAGTGTAATTAATTAACACTATCCTAAAACCCTGCTCATGTTTATCTGTGGACTTTTCTTTCTTTTTTTTTATAATTTTTTTTTTTTATGATAGTCACAGAGAGAGAGAGAGAGAGAGAGAGAGAGAGAGAGAGGCAGAGACACAGGCAGAGGGAGAAGCAGGCTCCATGCACCGGGTGCCCGACGTGGGATTCGATCCCGGGTCTCCAGGATCGCGCCCTGGGCCAAAGGCAGGCGCTAAACCATTGCACCACCCAGGGATCCCCTCTGTGGACTTTTCTTTCCAAACATCTAAAAATTGTTCAGACTTACCTTAGTTGTCTGACTTAGGTTAGGAAGGTGTAATATATATGTGTAGGCAGAAACTATTTGATGGTGACTCTAAAACTTAATTTATCATTAGAATTACCTGAAGGGTTTATTAAAATACAGATTGCTGGACCTCATCCATAGTTTCTAATTCAGTGTGTGTGTATGGGGTGGGGGGTGGGGGAGTGAGAATTTGCTTTTACATGTTGCCTGATGCTGCTGCTGCTTGTTACCCAGGAACCTCACTCTGAGAATCACTGCTTTAGGATATAGATCTCACCTTCTTCTTTGCCAAGGATAGGTTGCTGAATTACAGAGGCAACCTTTTCTTTCCTCAGAAGCATTGGCTTTCTTTTTCTTTTTCTTTTCTTTTCCTTTCTTTTTCTTTCTTTTTTTCTTTTTCCTTCCTTCCTTCCTTCCTTCCTTCCTTCCTTCCTTCCTTCCTTCCTTCCTTCCATTCATTCATTGGCTTTTCTAAGCAGATGTTAAAAAAAAGATTTATATACTCATCCATGGTATCATGCACTGAGCTAGGTGCACTGGGGATAAATAAAATGGCCTCTGCCCTTGGAAAAATCACGGTTTAGAGAGGGAATTAACAAGAAAGCTTACAATCTGGATCCCAAGCTGGAAGTGCTGTGGTGAGATGTCTGGGGTTGTTGGTTCAGCTCTCTGGATTTGCTTTGAGGAGTGGTCTAATCTTTTCTCAGAGCATCTCAGCTTTATACCTTTGCAAGTGAAAGAAACAAGAATGTTCTGCTGTCAGGTGTTTTGTTAACTCTCAGATCAACTTCCTCTGTTCTTTGACTTCCTGGGCATCCTAAATCGTATATTCAGGACCTCCAGGATTGGCATTGTCAGCTCTCCACCCCTAGCCGTTGTGGAAGGGTCCTTCCCTTTTTCTTTTATATTTTAAAATTACAATTTCAGGGATCCCTGGATGGCGCAGCGGTTTGGCGCCTGCCTTTGGCCCAGGGCGCGATCCTGGAGACCCAGGATCGAATCCCACGTCGGGCTCCCAGTGCATGGAGCCTGCTCCTCCCTCTGCCTGTGTCTCTGCCTCTCTCTCTCTCTCTGTGTGACTATCATAAATAAAATAAAAAATTAAAAAAAATTACTATTTCAGATACTGTCCACTGTGGCAGCAGGATTTGTAACAAGACCAAGTTAAGTGATCTTGGTTGAACTGATTTATGAGACAGCTTCAAAAATTCATGAGGTACCAGGGGAACTTTCTGTAGCTGGATCAGCATGCAGCATTTCCCTTCACCTCTTCAAGTAGATCAGACATTTTGTGATAGTGCAGCAGTTTAAAACGGAGCCTTCTAGATCATGGCCCTGCTGATTAAGACGCTGAGATACCCCTTAGGAGAAAGGGGAGGGAGAGCAGATTGTTACTTTCAGAAGCCCTTTGTTTCTCTAACTCTGAGAGCATTGACTTTAGGTAAACTAGTGAAAACCTGGTAATTCCAGTTAGGAATATAACTGTCCAGGGCAAGGTTTTCTCCCTGGATCATCTGCTGTGGTCCTACTAGGGTTATTAAGGAATATCTTAATAATAGTCCCATACTCTTAAGGTCAGTGAAATAAGGCATGTGTGCAAGTTTTATGTGTATGTGTAAGAAATCAAGCAACATGGTTATTGGTTCTCTCCCTTCTTACTGTGAAAACCTTCTCTACAGAGGAACAAAGGATGTGGTTCAAAGCAGTGACAGGTTACAGTGCCTTCCCCATTTTACTGACTGTTCATTTCTTGTCTCTGACCTTATTAGCTACTTATTGATCTACTAGAAAAGCAAATAATTTTCCCTATATAGCACTTAGGTGAGCTGGGCTTTGATGACTTGTCTCCCAAAGGGTTTTTAAAAAAGTAGTTCCCTACTGAGTGGAAGCCTCTCTCCCATCTAATGTTATAATCTGTGAGCTTGGGGGCCCTTTCTTGGTAGGATTATTGATGTCACAGACTAGCCTCATCATTTTAGCTACTCCTCCTGTATTATATCACACATGCCCTATGGATTGTAATGGCCTCACAGCACACCCAACCTTGGAGTCAACACAAGGAGAACATGCGAGATCCCACTGGAGATAATGTGGGATAAAGTATGTCCTTTGCTGAGTCGGTTCTGAATAGCACTTGCCAACATGTCAAATTTTCACACTAAAGACAGCCAGAACCACTTTGTTGTTATAGATTGTATTTTGAGATTTTAATTCATGATTTTGGGCTCGAATTTGCTTCCAAATAAGTTTTGAGTTTTTAATTGCTAAAAATGCTTAATTCTATACTACCTGTCCTTAGGGAGGGAGAGGTTAGGATTGAGGGTAGGTATGTATGGTAGAGAGGCAGAGTGGTACAGATAATGTAACATAGGAGATTAGATTCCCCAACATTGTAGGTGACTCTATGTTCGTTTTTTTTTTTTACATTTACATTTTCACATTTGTATTTTTCTGCTTTTGATTATACTCTGTTGGTTAAGATTAAATTTGGTCGCATCTCCTAATGTTTTATGAGGTGTGAGGCATGTTGTAGGAAACAATAGAAATAGAACTTGGATAATAGTCCCTGATAATCTGTCAATGATTTAATCCATTTAGAGGTGAATCCAAAGATTGACTCTATCAGTTGTGGGATTGATGAGTGTTTTTGTTGGTTTCTTTTTCTTTTGATTATTTTTTGAGTATGTAATACAGTCATGATTCAGAGATCAAAACCATATAAAAGTGATAGAGAGAGATGTCTCACTCTTATCCCCTGGACCCAGTATGTCCTACTCTGTAGCTTCCCATAACTACTTTATTAGTTTCTTATGTATCTTCCATAATTTCTCAAAGCAAATAGAAATATATTTGAGTATATATTACACAGTAAATATCATAAGCATGGTTCTGCATTTTTTTTTAATTATCAGTATATCTTGGAGATCATTCCATCTCAGTACAGAGAGAACTTCCTAATTCTCTTTAAGGCTGTATAATATTCCCCTATGGTTATACTATTCTTTCTTTAAGCAGTTCTGACCTTGGGTTATTTCTAGTCCTTCAGTGTTAAAGTGAATGCCGCATTTTGATTATATGGCATTTCATCCATGGGTATATATACATCTGGAGGGTAAACCCTCAGAAGTGAAATTGTTAGTCAAAGTGTATGTGTATTTGTAATTTTGATAATTATTGCTAAAATCCTCTGTACCAATTTTTATTGGTTGTACCAATATATAGGAGTAGGGATTTCCCCACAGCCTTGTCAACAGGTTTTGTGGTTAAACTTCTGAATTTTTGCCAATCTGATAAGAGAAAATTGTATCTCAAAGTGGTTTCAGTTTGCATTTCTATATGAGTGATGTTGAGATCTGATAGTATTTTCGCTTTGTGAACAATCTGGTCATATTCTTTGCTTATTTTTCTATTGGGTTTTTATTGTTTTTTTTTGTATGTTTAAAAAAACTATTTTGCAGTACTTTTACACTTACGGAAAAATTGCAGAGATTTACTAGGATTTTATTTATTTATTTATTCATTCATTCATTCATTTTTAAAAAGATTTTATTTATTTATTCATGATAGACCTAGAGAAAGAGAGAGAGAGGCAGAGACACAGGCAGAGGGAGAAGCAGGCTCCATTCAGGGAGCCCGATGTGGGGCTCAATCCCGGGACTCCAGGATCAAAGGCAGGCGCTGAACCGCTGAGCCACCCAGGGATCCCCACTGGGATTTTATTTTTATTTTTTTTTATGTCACCATTAGCTCTGTTAATTAAATTAAATGGTTTGAATAAGTACAGGTCTCCTGGAATCCTGGGGCTTGTCATAGGTATGTCATCCCAAAGAAGGATGCAGATCCAAATGATGACTCTTAGCTGCCTCTGTGGATCTTCTGATGACACTTTGGGAGATTCCTGTCAGCCTCTGACTCGCCTCCATTGTTGAGGCATACAATTGAGAGCCTGTCCTCCTTTACTCTTCTTTTACTAGTATCATTAACTAGAAGGGTTATTGAAGTGAAAACCATGCCTCAAGTTTATATTTCTTTTCTTTTTTTTGTAAAGGAATTTGAAAGGTTTTTTTTTTTTTAAGATTTTATTTATTTATTGATGAGAGACACTGAGGGGTGGGGGTGGCAGAGACACAGGCAGAGGGAGAAGCAGGCTCCATGCAGGGATCCCAACGTGGGACTCAATCCCAGGCCTCCAGGATCATGCCCCAGGCCGAAGGCAGGCACTAAACCGCTGAGCCATCCAGGGATCCCCTCAAATTTATATTTCTTGAGAGTTACTTCCTATTATATAAATGACTGGTTTTCAAATGACTGAATCTTTCACAGACCAGGTTTCAAGTACATTAAATATTTGGTGATTTCCCTCTTATCTGCATCACATGGTAATTCAGAAAATGAGTAGCTGTAATTTTTTTCTGGAGCATCATGCTGTCATTTTGTCCTGTTAATTAGTTCTTGGAGTAAAGAGCTAGAATGTAGAGGCAGAGGTGCTTCTCCCTGCCTTGAAGGTGGATACCTGCTTTGAAGCTTTGTGTGCCATAGGGTCGGCCTCCCCTGGCTCTAGAATAAGACCTCCTTGATTCAGATTTCTTCCTTGCCACTGCTAGCTGTCAACTTGAACATGTCACTTAACTTGTTTGTGCTTTACTCTCCCCATTTATAAAAGGCGGGTAATGATAGTATTTACCTGAGTAAGGTCATGAGGAGGAAATGTGATAGTACATGTGAAGTGCTTAGTGCAGGCCTGAAGAAGATGAGTTGCCAATAAATAGTGGTTTAAGAGCAGTAAAGAGCAATGATTTCAAAGACCATCAGTGGCTGTGTGGAATTTGACTTCTGTTGATCAGCCTTTCTTCTCCCTATATCCTTTGCTCTTGTGAGGAATTTAGCCTACTAACGGAGATGGCATTCACTCAACCAGTATTTGAGTAGTTGGCAGGTGCCAGATGATAATTACCATTTTTTTAGTGTTTTGCAGTTTGTGAAATTTACATATTTCATTTTACCTCAATGAAATCTCATAAAATAGCTTCAAGGTATTATACTTGGTTCGTAGTTGAGGAAATGGAGGGTCAAACAGCTTATCTGATTTGCTCAAGGTCACACAGCTCCTTGCTACTGGAGTTGGGGTCTGACTCCAGGCCTCCTGACACTGAACCTCCACCATATCCCTGGTCTCTTGAGTGGAAGGACTGGCACCAGCAAGGAGACTCTAAGAAGAGATTGTGAACAGAAGGAGAACCTGGAATAGTTCCCAAGTGTCACTGAGTGTCACGTCTTTTTAGGGTAGCAGATCTAGACAGAAGCCTGAGGTTGGCCAGCTTCTTCAGGTAACTAAATGAAGGTACTGCTGTGCTTGTGAGGGGCTCAGAGGGACCGTCACAGTGCTGGCAGGCAGCTTTATTGAGAGGGCAGGGTTCTCCATGGCTGCTCCTGGGTGGTCTTTGGGGCTGATTAATTGCTGGCATGGAGGGAGTTTATTATGGGAAAAGTAGATAAATTCAGAGAGGGGAGGACCTGTAATTTGAGAAGCATGCAGTTTTCCAGAGGAACACAAATAAAAGGGCTATAGTTTAGTATTCAGATGTGGTTCCACTTGTGCACAGGCAAGGAGAAAGAGGCAAAGGCAGAGAGAAAAGGAAGAAAAGTGAGTGACTCGTTTGAAAAAAGTCAGTCAGAGATCTTTGTGGGCACACCCACATGTCTGCCTGGGGTGTGTGTCTACTTTTCTTATAGGATTGGGGGAAGGGGTACGGCGGTTACTACATGATCTTTCTCAGAATTGCATTTGGGGTGATTTCTACTTCAGATGGGAAGTTATTCTACAGAGCTGTAGTGGACCAGCAATATCAGCATCCCCTGGGGTCTTGTTAGGAATGAAGATTTGGGGACCCCTGCCCTAGAATTGTTGAGTCAGAATTTCCAGGGGGTGGTGCTTAGGAATGTGTATTTTAACAAGATCCCCAGGTTAGGTTTTGGAAGCATTGCTCTAGTCTAGAGGCTCTTCAGTATCCTCCTTAGGGTTCTCTGCTCCTGGGATTAACCTGCCATTCACTAAACAGATACTGAATTCTTGCTGTGTAGGCACAACACAAGGTGGACTATTGTGTAGATCCTACCTCTCCAGGAACATACACAGTCTAGATGAGGAGACAGGATTGTTTACAACTAACTGGTATAAAGATAGATAGTGTGAAAGGCTAGTAGGGAAGGCACAGAGAATACCTATGGCCATGTTGAGCATAGATGTGTTTCTATGGATGTGTGCAGGGACTAGTGGTGTGCAAAGCTGGGGACCATTATACTGGTGCTGAACTCCCAGGCAATTCTAATCCATGGTCTGCTGTTTTTCTCTCTCTCTTAAAAGATTTTATTTATTTATTCATGAGAGACAAACACAGAGAGAGGCAGAGATACAGGCAGAGGGAGAAGCAGGCTCCCTGCAAAGAACCCGATGTGGGACTCAATCCCAGATCCTGGAATCATGACCTGAGCCAAAGGCAGACTCTCAACCTCTGAGCCACCCAGGCATCCCTGGTTCTGCTGCTTCTTTGCAAGCATGAAGGGTGGGCTGACTTTGACCAGTGAATGGCCATAGTGGTATATGGCCCACAGCCTGTGAACCTGTTAAGCATCACGCATTGCTTGACTGTGTTTGCTTTACCTACTTGATAAGTGTTTTAAGAATTGCCAGGGTTATGAAGATGACTACTGGAAGGATATTCCCCATCATCTGCTTCTGGATCTCCTTTCACCTGTATTACCTCTCTCAAAAGCCTGCATGTCTACCAGTCTTTAAAGGAAAAAAATTGATTTGTTACTGGATTTCCATGCCTCAGCCTGGGAGAAATGTAAATGTTGTACTGGCCTTTAGTCCTCTGCCTTCAAGCCTAGATTTAGAGCTGATCATTATACTTTTAGAGTAGGTTAGGTATGAAAATAGCAGCAGGTTGAAGAGTCAGAGGAAACTGTTTGCTCTCAAGTGCTGGTTTGGTCAGGGTAGAAGTACGAATATTAATACAGTCCACTTAAACAGTAAAATAACTCCCAGGGAAGAGGAACTATAAACTTTAGTAAATATCAGAGATGTTAAATGCTAAAAATAAAGGCTCTTTGCTGTTGTTTGGCTCTTTAAAGAGGGTGTTTATTGGTCAGGAGTGCTGGTCTGTTTGGTCATGTTTTGTTAGCTCTTCTTTTTTTGTGTGTGTATGCAAGTATGTAAATGCATTAGAATATAAGTTAGTTAATTAAACAGGACAGTGTTGCTAGAGTGTGAAATAGTAACCTGGCTAGCCAACTTAATTAAATCCTTTGTCATTTTTGTTTTGAAACAAGTTACATCTTGGGGAGGTCACTGTGTCCACACTTCGGAAATGTGCCTTGATTCTATTTTCTCCTTTTATCCTGCCCAGCACTGATTTGTCACCCTGACTTCATTCTCTCTCCCTCTCAACTGTTCACTCTGCCACCACCACTAGAGACTTTTTTCAGAGATCTCAGACTCTGAATGTTCCAACTGAAGTCTAGAAAAACCTTTGGAGGCTTCTTCCTGTTGTCTATAGGACATACTGTTTTCCAAACTCCTTAAGTAAGCCATGTGAGACTCTATACAGTCTGCCTCCAAAATACTGTTTAAGCCTCGTTTGTAGGCTTGCTCATCTTTGTAATCCAGCACGTAGAACTGTCTACCATTTCTGGTACGAACAAAATATAACCAATAGTAACCCTACCTTGGTAGAGACAGTTCTGGGTATTTGATAAGCATTATCTTATACATGAAATTAAGCATTAGAGACTTTTGCCATTTGCCGAAGATCATGCACTTTTTGTTAGTAAGCTGGAATATTTTGATATTCTTACTTCTGGTTCCTGCTGTTATATTTCTATCCCTTTTCTTATATGTTTTCTATGCCTAAAGTACTCTCCTCTTTTCTTTTGTCTTTTTAGGCTTGGAAATTTATGTGTTAGACATTCTTAACAAGGTGTTTCCAAAGGTGTGCTTCTCTCCATTCAGCCTGATAACATCATTAGTACTAGTACTAATACTATCTAGTACTACTAGGAGGAGCTGGTTCCAAATCTTAATTTTTCTTCATTTCCCTTGCAAATAGTAGGTGCCTAATAGAATGGATGTATGGATGGATGGTCAGTATTAGTGTCTGGCTCCTTTTGTGATTTGAGTAGAGTATCCCTTGGCCAAGTTTAAGGCTTTAGAAACTGCTGTGTGGAAAGAATGCATGTCATTTCAGCCGTATCAGATTGTAGCAGGATGGTCCAACAAGCAAGGATTAAATACTAACAACTTGTTGGTCCTTTTTATTTGTAATTCAGCTGAATTACAGGTGGAAATTCGGCTGAAGAATTTGGAATGGACCTATTCATGGGAATTTATTTCTTCAGAGTTGATTGTCTGATTTGTGGCTTTATTAGTTTTCCAGTGTTGCCATAACAAAGTTCCTGAGACTGGGTGGCTTAAACAAAATAAATTTATTGTCTCATGTTCTGGAGGCTAAAAGTCCCAGATCAAGATGTTGTTGGGGTTGCTTTCTCCTGAAGCCAATCTCATTGGCTTGCAGATAGGCTGCCTTTTTACTGTGTCCTCACATGGTCTTTTCCGTGTGTGCATGCTGTGTCCACATTCCCTCTTTTTAAAAGGACACCAGTTATAGATGACCCTTGAACAGCACAGAGGTCAGAGATGCCGACCCCATGTGTAGTCAAAAATCTATATGTAACTTTGACTTCCTCCAAAACTTAACTGTTCATAGCCTACTGTTGACTGGAATCCTCACTGATAACTCAGTCAATTGACACATATTTTGTATGTTATATACTGTATTTTTACAATAAAGTAAGCTAGAGAAAATAATTTTTTTTTTTTAAGATTTCATTTTAGAGGGAGGGAGAAACCATGCACATTTGCGAGAGAGCACAAGCAAGGGGAGCTTCAAACAGAGGGAGAGGTAGAAGCAGGCTTCCCATTGAGCAGGGAGCCAGACGTGGGGCTTGATCCCAGGACCCTGGGATCATGACCTGAGCTGAAGGCAGGAGTCAGGCACTTAACAGAAGGAGCTATCCAGGAGCCCTGTAAATAAATTGTTACTAAGAAAGTCACAGGGGCACCACCTGGCTGGCTCAGTCAGTAGAGCATGTGACTCTTGATCTTGAGGCTGTGAGTTAGAGCCCTGCACTGGGTGTGGAGCCTACTAAAACAAAACTAAATTAAAAAAAGGAAAGTGATAAGGAAAATAGATTTACAGTACTGTATTTAAGTGCATGTTAATAATTCAAACCCCTGTTGTTCAAGGCTCAACTGTATAGTATTAAGGCCCAACCTAAAGAACTCATTTTAACTTAATTATCTCTTTAAAAGACTTTATCTCCAAATATGGTAATGTTCTGAAGTTAGAGGACTTCAACATACAAATTTTGGGGGAACACATTTCAGCCCGTAACAGTGTATTATGGAAGTTCCTCTACTTAACCCCTCCCCTCTCTGCCTTTTCCTTTTGTTCCTTCTGGCAATTTTGTTTTACCAGAGGGCTGTCGGGAAGAGAAGTAGAGATAGAAGAAAAATACATTTATTTTGGGTGAATTTCAGGAAATAGCTGGTGGGGGGAATGGCCGAAGCTGTTGGTGAAAATGAGATTTTGATATTGCCTCTAGATGTGTATTGTCCTGACGCATTCTATTCTGGTTTCCTGGGCAGATGAAAGCTGGCCGTGTGTTGGAAGGCTGGGGAAGTGTCTATTCTTTTATTAAGTGAAAAGGGAAATTGATAATCCAGCAGCTTTTTCAGTTGCCTGGAGAAATGAGAACTCTATCCTTATCTTTCCACCCTCCTTGGTAAACTAGCTCGGGGACTGGCTAGGCACACTGAGGGTAGGGGGCAGGACAGGGTAACCTTGGCCCCCGACTGTGGCTGACTCCCTATGTGGCACCTGAGCAGAAGCTTACAAAATACCTGTCATATTGAATTCTTGAATTTGTTTGGCTCAACAACGTCGTTGTTCCCCAGACATTTTTACAAGGAGTTTTTCTTTATCTTTGTTTGTTAATTCCTACCCTTCTCTCCAGTTCTCACTGGCGGCTTATGTTTTTTCTTCCCTTTCTGTTTGTGATTTTCAAGTAATTTATTAAATGGAGACAAGCTTAACTAGACATTAAATAATTGCAGGTGTGCAGCTGAATTGAGCTGCTGTCCTGTAACTAGGAACTCACAGCTGTTTGTGTTGTATTGTGTGATGAGATTACACTTTACCTCATTTGGTTACATGATCTCTTGCATATTGTAAGGTAAAAGAATGTTGAAGTTTCTGCTCCAAGCAATGCACAAAGGCTGTTATGTTCCCAGGAAACCAACATAAAAGGTACTGGTAAGTCAGGTCTGGAGTCTTTGCACTACTTTCCTGGAAGTTTTTTGTTTCTGTGGACTTTTTCTTGATAGTGAACACTTGAATTGCACCTTGACTTTCAAATGTGATCAGTTATCACATCTTAAAATGATTTTTTTAAACTTTATTTTTTTTAAGTTACCTAAAAGCAGAATTTTTCAGTTTCCAGCAAAGTAAGAGATCAGCAGATGTGTTGGACAAGTTAGCTCCTTCTGTGCTTTTTAATTATTAGACCTCATCTTCATACTTCTTATATAAATTTACCCCATGAGTAAGCTTTTATAAATGTGAATTTTAGTCATAATAGTTGTAGTGCCATCGACTTGCTCCTTTTTTTTTTTTTTAAAGAATCCATGGTTAAGTGGACCCTACATGTTTTTCTTTTTTTTTCATGATTATATTTATTTATTCATGATAGACGAGAGAGAGAGAGAGAGAGAGAGAGAGAGAGAGAGGGAGCAGAGACACAGGCAGAGGGAGGAGCAGGCTCCATGCAGGGAGCCTGATGTGGGACTCAATCCTGGGACTCCAGGATCATGCCCTGGGCAGAAGGCAGGTGCTTAAACCGCTGAGCCACCCAGGCTGCCCCAACTTGCTCCCTTTGAATGGTCTTGTAGTTTATAATAGTTGCTAGAGGTAAACACCACTTTCACAGTATCTAGCTCAACACAGAATTTAGAGTAAGCTATTAATAAAGGATTGCTGAAGTCAACTATGCAGTAAGCCTAATGGTTTTAATAATCAATGTACATGGATTTACTCTTAGGACATACAGGTATAAGGAATGTCATGCTGCCACTTGTCAGCTGTGTGACCTTGAGTATTCTACTTATGTGTCTTAATCTTTAGTTTCTTCATCTAGGTGGTTGTGAATATTAAAGAAATTTGATATATGCATGAACACAGTATTTGGATGCATGCAGTGTGCCTGGCACTGGTTACTAGATACATTTGTGAACAAGGCAGACCAAAGCCCTAGGCCTTGGTGGGATTAAATTCCAGATCTTATTTTGACTCTCCACCAGAGAGAATCCACTTGGTGGGAGAACATGATACCTACCATTTATGAAAAAAAGTTTTTTTTAAACTGAAATAGGTGCAATAACACTTTCTTTATTTGGTACATGTAAACACTGTTTCTACCTAGTACATGTCTGGCTTGTAGAATGATTCTTAAAGTCCTTCCTGTGCTTATTCTTATCATCTACAGCTGTCTGTATTTATGGTGTTGTCTATTAAAAAATTGATTACAGGGCGACTGGGTGGGCCTTTGGATTGGGTCATGGTCCCAGGGTCCTGGGATTGAGTCCCACATTGGGCCCTCTGCTCAATGAAGAATCTGCTTCTCCCTCTACTTCTCTCCCCTGCTCATACTCTCTCTTTCACTATCTCTCTCAACTAACCAACCAATCAAGCAAACAAAAACCACACTGGTTAAGAGACTTCATCTAGGCTTTTGGGATTGTTGGTCTTGGGATGCTGACTGTAGAGTGTCCTTCTCTGGGTCTTTGCTTTTTTCTAGGTTGTCTGTCAGGTTCCAGAAGGGGCCTCAGAGAATGAGTTTTGAGTGACATATTTGATACTTTGAATCTCTTTGTGAAAGCTCAGTTTGTTCAAGTAAGATCTGAATGGCTCAGAGGACACTGTGATGTTTAGCTTACCTAGCCCTGTCTGATATCACTGCTTTGTTAATGTCTGCAGAAACACAAGCAGAAAAAATATCCCAGGGCATCAGATTGATTAGCTCTCCTAAAGTCTTTTTTTATGGGTGACAAAGAAAAAATCTTTTTTGAGATTTTTCTCCTTTTTTTTTTTTTTTATGGATGACTAATAGAAACAAAAAGACATTGGCAATCTTTCAGAAGCATCGTGAAAGCATTCTCATTGTGGGATTCTGGAGTTCAGGCGTGGGAGGGTGTTAGTGATCAGACATCACTTCCTTGGTGACAGGGGTAGTGGTGGTCAGTGAATCTAGAACTGTATCCTAGATGAATGGACTTCTGTAAAGGCACACAGATGGCAGGCACCCATCTTATGCTATGTTGAATGCTGGACCTATAGTATATGGAATGTTTAAACCAGGGTTAGCACATAGCGCGTGTTATTATGAGGGACTTATCAGGTCAGAGCTATGATCCCATCATGTGGTTACAGTTTGCATTCTTTACTCCCTGAATTTTCCCTTAGGGTGGGAATAAATAATACATGGTAATGAAAAAAAGGCATGTTTTTGTGTGTTTTTTTTTTAAATTGAATTTTGATTTAGGACCCTGAAGGTTGTGGAATTTGGTTGCTTATTGAGAAGACTTTGGGGAGAATTGGATCTCCAACATACAACTAGTCTCACATTGAATTTCTTCCATTTATTGCTCCAAAGGCAGAAACGTTTTTTTGAAGCTGAGGGAGGGCTGTTCCATGCTTGTTTATCAGAGCCACCAAAAGTAGATCACACATCCCTGATGACGCAGCTGATACTCTTGCTGCCTGGTTGAGTGTGTCTGAAAGACTTGCTTCCTTGCTGCAGGTTAGGAACATGTCACAAAGCCCAATTGCTGTGGAGATAATTGCAATGAGCAGACTTCACAGGATTGTACAAGGTTGGCTAGTGGCCAGGTTTAGACTGCCTTGGAAGAATTGGCTTAAAGGCAGAGAGGAAAAGTTTAGAAATCTCTTTTCTTCCTCTTTGGTCACATTAAAGCCAGTGAAACCAGATTGAGTCTCTTGTGCCTTTTTTAGGAATAGGAGTGTGTAGCTCATGTGGACTTAAACTAGTTGGTATAAGTCACAGGCAGAGGCTTTGTATGAATGTTGTGTGTTGTGCTGTCCAGGTGGAGTTAAATTTGATATCAGAGGAATGAGTTAGCCTAGCAGAGTGTAACAATCGCTTGTTAGGGTGTTCTTCAGCACAAGCAGAAATTTTCACTCTATAATGTTTTTACTGTAACTTCTTATTCTGGTGTTGACTAAGGCTCAGATGGCCATTCTGGTAGGATGGACAAGTTTCACCCATGAGAGAAGTCTTAAGGCTCAGATGGCTATCCTGGTAGGATGGACAAGTTTCACCCTTAAGAGAAGTCTTAAGGCTAAGATGGCCATTCTGATAGGTTAGACAAGTTTTCACCCAGGAGAATAATCTTAAAGATGGTGAATTGGTCATTCATCATTCCTTACAAAATAAGCATATTTCTGAAACCATCCATCCTAGTGCAGTACAGATAATGAGGTACTTTTGTTCTCTGACTTTGCTGCAAGCATGTGCTGACTCATACGGAAAGGGCAAAACCAGACATTTTTCCTTGCATTGAATCATTTCACGATGAGGATTTTGTCCTTTAAAATAAACCAAAATTCTAAACTTTATCAAGTGAAAGTTTGAGGGATTTGGAAATGAGGCAAAATGCCATTCCGTTTCTTAGAAAACTTTACTGGTACCTTTTGAGCTGACATTGACTAAATTTAACTCACTGTTTCAGTAGCATCATGCAGAACATCTTACTCCTTTTTCTAGTTTGTGTTCTTTAAAATTTCCTTTAAAAAATACCAAAACTTTTCCATGTCAGTTAGATAAACCCAAATATGAAGTGATCTGAAATGACCTTAGACAAAGCAAATGATTCTGACTCCTAGCTGGGAGACTTTCTCTTCTTGAAAGCCAACCCTCTAAATTGTGGGAGGATCCAAAGCAAAATCGAATTAAGTAAGTCCCTTAATTCCCATAAGTAATTTCTAAATTATCCTTTTATATATCTTATATGCAGCTTGCAAGTGAATATCGCTGTTGAGAGCTACAGTTTGTCAGGGTTCAGATTTTAATTAGTTCGTGAGAGTGCATCCTTTTGAAGCTGTATACCACAGGTTGTTGGCTAGTTTTCCAAAAAGCAATTAAAATGCCCACTGTTATAATTAAGCTTGTTACTGGTTGTATGTTCTAGTTATAAAATGTATTTGGCAATTAAGGAAACTGAGATTGAGGCCTTTGGCTGGGTTCTTTGGGATGTAGCAACTACCACCATAATACTCTGCAAAAAGAATCAACTGGTTTGGGTACCTAGATGTAAGTCATATCTGAAGTCCTTCCTTGAGTATTTATTGTTATTCCATAAGTAAGAACAACCATAGTTTTCTTTTTTTAATTGAAGTATAATTAACATATAGTATTATATTTGTTTCAGGTGTACAGTATAATGATTCAACAGTTCTGTACATTACTTGGTGCTCACCAAGGTAACAGATTTTTATACAAGGTAAAGTTATGGAGTGTGAGTTCCTGATTATGAACTATATGTACAGGAGACAAAAATCTAAACTTCCAAAAGAACAGTCTTTAGCTGAAAGTCATTTTTAAGAGCTTCATCTTATCTTTTAAGAAGGTAGCTTGACTCTGACAGTGAACATTTGATTCGTTACATTAACATCTCCATTGCTCTGGTCAAATTTTTTATCTGGTTGCTGAAAGGGAGGTTTGGGGGAAATGCTGCCAGGGATGAGATGTGGTTAATGTCTGTTCTGGAACTGCAGAGCATTGGGAGATTTGGGTTGGCCACTGGGAGAGGCTGTGATGGTCAGGGCTAGTCTTGATGCCAGATACAGTTTTTAGTGGTTTCCTTTGTGTGTCACATGACTTTTATTCTTTGCTTCCTTCTGTTGACCATTTTGGACTGTTTCTTTGTTCCTTAACACCAAAATGCATGGTGGATGAGACCAGGGGACAAATGAGTCATTTAATGAACAGGTAAAAAGCAGTATTTAAAGTGAGGTTGAGGTTTTCTTGTGTAGTTTATTTTGAAATACATTTAGCACAAATGGAGGAAAACGGACCACTTAGTTTTGTGATCCCATCCCATTGCCTTGACTATTCATACCCATCCATCCCTGTGCAATTAACATAAAAGCGATGGTTTAAAAATGAGCTTAGCATTTTGAGCTGGATAGGAGGAAGGCTTCATAGCATGTTAAAATCAGAGAAGAAGAGAAAAAGGCAAGTGTTTTATAATTATTTGGTTTTGAAGAATAGTGGAAGGATGGATTCTTATAAGTATACTTCCCAGAGTTCTTTTAAGGTTGTGATTAATGATATAAATTAATTTTTTATTGTAGGAAAAGTTAGAATTATTAGAGATAACACTGTTTATTTGTAGTTCTCTGGACATATCTATGTTAAGCCTATAATATATCAGTCTAAAATAAATTTAAAGGCTTTTTAGTCTGAGGACACTTGCTTTAAATTCATTTATATAAGCACTTTCTATGCCTCCTTTGTAATAGGTTTTTCATAATTTATTTCTAGTCTTGTAAAAATAGAGAAAACCAGCCATATTATCAACTTGATTCTTTGAGTTCTACAATTTCCCTATGTACAGAATAAAATAAAACTAGTCTTTGGTGAAATCCTATGACATAAGATTATTGTTCTGAGGAAATGATCTCCAAAGTGTACATTTGTATGTACTATGGTATGCATTATGTGTGGTGTTTTATAGTTCAAATACAACATCATCATCATCAAATAATACACATGAAATGGGATGTGGAAATAAGTCGAGTTTGACTTAAAACAAAAAATAAACATGGAATTTCTAAGCAGTTTTACTTGTAGATCTAAGCAGTCTAATTAGTCTTATTCATAGCTTTGATAGGCTTTTCTACATAAAGTCCTATTCAGCCTCCCGATTCACGGTTTTTCCCTCCCTTTGTGCCATAGCACCCCATGCTTCCCTCATATGGCACTTCCCATGCTGTATTGTGTATTCCTCCATGTGGCTATAAATTATTAGGATGTGAGCAGATAATTATGCTTTTTATTTTGCCTTTTATTTTACTTTTTCCATTGAATTCCTTTTTAAAAAATTGAAATGTCATTGACACCCAGTAAACTTCACATATTTAAACTGGATAATGTGTTAAGTTTTGAGACAGTACATAATCATGAAAACATCCCACAGTTAGGATCATGAACATATTTAGTACCCTCAAAAGTTTTCTCAAGCCCTTTTATAATACTTCCCTTCTTTGTACTGATCTGTTTTCTAGCACTATAGATTATTTGGCATTGCCAATAATTTTATATAAATGGAATCTCCTACAGTTTGTCCTCTTTTCTTTTGTCTGGCTTCTTTCAGCATAATTATTTTGTGATTCATCCATGTAGTAGCATGTATTGATAGTTTCCTTTTCATTGCTGAGTACTATTCTGTTGTTTGGATATACTAAAGTTTGTTTATCTATTCATTTTTTGGGGGCGTTTCCATTTCCAGTTTTCTTTTTTTCTTTCTTTTTGTCCTTTTCAGTTTTCTGCCATTATAAATAAAGCTATGAATATTGAAATATGAATGTGCAGTGAATATTGGCATACAAGTCTTTATATGGACCTATATTTTCATTTCTCCTTGGTAAATACCTAGGAATGGAATGTCTGTGTCATATGACAGGCATATGTTTAAATGCATAAGAAGCTGCCAAACAGTTTTATAAATTGTTTATATTATTTTACTTCCTACCAGCAGTGAATGAGAGTTCCAGTTCCTTCATATTCTTGTGAACACTTAGTATGGTCAATATTTTTAAAATTTTAGCCATTCTAATAGGCATGCAGTAGAATCTCATTTTGGTTTGCATTTCCCTAATGACTAGTGGTATTGACTATCTCTTCATGTGCTTCCACCCATGTATGTTCCTTTGAGAAGAATATGCTCAAATCTTTTGTCCATTTTTTTTTTACTTTTAAGAAATATTTATTTATTTATTTATTAGAGAGAGGGAAAGCACACACATGAGTGTGTGAGTCAGGGGAGGGGCAGAGAGAAAGAGACTCTCAAGCAGATTCCCTGCTGAGTGTGGAGCCCTGTCTGGGGCTCCATCTCATGACCCATGAGATCATGAGCTGAATCGAAACCAAGAGCTGACACTCAACTTAGTGAGGCATGCAGGTGTCCCTCTTTCGTCCATTAAAAAAATAAAAGGCTTTTCTTCTTACTGAGTTTCAAGAGTTTTTTATGTTTTTTGAATTCTTTTGTCAAATGTATGATTTGTAAGTATATTTTTATATCTTATGGGTTTATCTTTGCATTCCCATTAACAATGTCCTTAAAAGGGCAGAAGTTTTAAATTTTGGTGAAGTATAAATATCAGTTTGTTATTTTACAGATTATATTTCTGGCATTTTAGCTAAGAAATCTTTGCCTAACCAAAGGTCACCAAGGTTTTTTCCAGTTTTGTAGTGCTAGACTTTACATTTAGATCTTTGATTAATTTTGGGTTAATAGCAGTATGGTGTGAGATATGGATAGAATATATTTTTTTCATATGGATAATCAGTTATTTCCACATTGTTTTTTTTTACAAGATTACCTTCTCTCCATTGAATCGCCTTTGTATTTTTGTCAAAATTAGATGATTCTGCACGTGTGGATCAATTTAAGATTCCCTGTTTCATTCCAACAGATTGATGCTTCTCTCTTCAATAATCACACCATCTTGATTCTTGTAGCTTTATATTTAAAATTTTGTTTGTCAACATTGTTTTGACTATTTTGCTCCTTTGCCTTTCTACGTAAATTTTAGAATCCTCTTACTTATATCTAAATATTCTCCTGGGATTTTGATTGAAATTGCATAAATCTGTAGAGAAGTTTCAGGAGCATTGTTTACTATGCTGAATTTTCTAATTTATAATCATAGTATGTCCCTCCACTTATTTTGATCTTTCTTATTTGATTTCTTTCCATCAGTATCTTGCAGTGTTCAGCTTGCTTGTCATATATATGTTTTAAACTTCTTCATTTTACATAGCTTTCATTCATTATATAGCCTTCATTCAGAAGGTTCAGAGACTTCTCTTTGTGCTTGAGATGTGTTTATATTACATTCTTCTATTAATAGCTTCAGTGGTGTTAGTCTTCAGTACTGCTTAAGTTTTCCAAAAGCAAACTTCCCAGAGTTTTCCAAAGAGGAAGCCAAATTACATTTGGAGTCAAATCTGCCATAGGAGATTATTGACTACATAGGTTACCCTACTTAGATAGAACATCAGTGAATTCTTTAGCTTATATAATATCTCTTGAGGCACAAGCCAAAAAAAGTGATTATCAGAAATGTTCAGAGCAATTGTAATGCAGCTGTGGTTGAAAGAAGGATTTTATAGGCTGAAAAGCTGACTACTTTTTATGTAATTAGATTGGGAGAACATTGGTGGCTCTTGAAGCACTATCAATGTTTCTTATCCATAAAGCAATCAAGGACATATTTTGGGTTGGAAACAGAATTCACAGGCTGGTAGAGTGCTATAGTGGAAGGATTCCATAGGGATCATCAGTTCACGGAAAGGGGAAGAAAGCCTGTTCTCTCAGTTACTTGGTTTCCCTGGAGGAAAGTATTCTCAGTGAACTCTTCCTGAAATGCAGTCTGTTTCTTTTAAGAACTACAGTCACAGCCCTTCCCACTGAGCAGATTATGTCTGGCGAGGGTAGGCAGTCAGAATGGAGAGATGAGGGATTGGTATTGGGTCTTAGAGCTGCTGAAGTGGCAGTTGACCAATGTATGAGAACTTCCTGTGAGGGACAGATGTGGCTGGTGACTGCTTGCATAGACCAGCAGAGTTTCCTTCTGCCGGGTACTATTTTGAGTTATTTATGTGTATGAACTCATCTGATCTTACCACCTTGTGAGGTAAAGATACTGTAATCATTCAGTTTTGTGAGTGAGCAAAATGAGGCACAGAGGGATCAGGACTTTTCTAGTAGCTGATGGAGGTGGGAGAGGAATCCAGGCAGTCTGGCCCTAGAATGCGCACGTTCTTGGCCACGACATTCTGTCAGATGGCCAGAGAATGTGTATGCTATGAGATCCCAGAGAGAAATGATCCCTAAAAACCTCCCTGCTAGTCTTGGAGACCTTGAGATTCAGTTTTCTTTAGTTTTAAAATAAAAGAGACTTCTGTCAATGGTACGATTGACAGTTCATTTCTGAAGTTCCAAATTTAAAGCTCTTTGGAAGATAGATTTTTCAAAGATTAAATGTGTGTGTATGAAAGTTTCCCTGCTTAGAAGTCCCTTCTCTCCTGCAACTATATATTATCTGTTTTGAATGTTTGTGTCCCATGTTTTTTCCCCCTCCTTTCCAAGTAAGACAGACTCAGGTTTCTATCAGAATGGAGTTAAATGTGCCTTTGATTTAGAATGTGGCAATGAGAGATTGTTTGAGTATGCATTCTTATACGGAACCAGGTATAAACAGTTTTAAAGAATCCTAGCCACTAAAATAAACAGGTGTTGGCGGGCAGAGGGTATGGAGTGGCTGCCTAGCTCTGGCTGACAAAGCATTCCTGGGGGCATTTGCCACCAGCAACCTGGATGTGGGCATTAGAGAGTATAAAAGAGGAGTTGGCCAGATGAGCTGTTTGTGGCCTCTTATAGATATTTTACAGCATTTCAGCTGCTCCTTCTTCAGTGGGCACAGAGCCATGCTTGGCCATAACTCTTAGAGGAAATAGGACAGTGTTCTAGACTGTATGAAGGATGGAGGCCAGAAGGAAGGGATGGAAGGGAGCAGAATGAAAGGAAAAAGTAATGATTTTAAATGTACTTTGCTTCAGGTTTTCCAGCAGCAGGGGAACCATACCTCCAGTAGAGTGTAGAATTTGTGCTTTGAGAAGGGGTTGAAACTAGGTCTTCTGGAGTGTAATGTGGAATGATTCCTTGTTGAAGCGGGGTTGGGGGTGGGGAACATAGATGATCAAAAGGCTCTTGTTCTCTGCCTTTCTCCCTTTCTCTCTTACATATACACACACACGTCCTTGTTTTTTTGCTAATTATAGGGCAGTGAATAAGATTCATCTCCTGTTTTAATCTTTGGGTATGATTAAGTAATAGAGCCATGTACTGGGTAGCATCAAAGTCTTTTTGTCCCTTCCAGTGAAGGAGGCCAAAGATGACATTTGGACTTGGACTCTTCAGTTTAAATTACTAACAATTTATTGGGAATCTGTTATGTTCCAGGTATATCATGTGGACATGAGATTTGGCATGTAAAGGCTAATTGTTGAAACAGTTTATATTGGTCTAGATATACTTCCACTAGACTGTATTCTCATGTAAGACAAAGATTATCATTGAAACTTATAGTAATGATTGTCATTTAAAACTATACAAATGTTACCCATTCTTTCTGAAAAATATAGGTGTGTATCAGGATCTTTGGTAGGTGTATTTGTTTCCTGTTTGTTGTAACAAATTATCACAAATTTAGTGGCTTAAAATAACACAAATTTATTATCTTGCAGTTTTGTAGGTTAGAAGTGAAACATGAGTCTCCATGGGCTGAAATCAAGGTGTCAGCAGGGCTGTTTTTCTTCTGGAGGCTGTAGGGGAGATTCTGTTACCTGGGATTTTCAGCTTCCGGAGGATTTTTTTTTTAATTAATTAATTTTTTTTTTTCTGGAGGCTTTTTGTATTCCTTGCTGTGTCATCCCTTCCTTCATCTTCAGAGCCAGGGACTGCAGGTTGAGTCCTTTTCACGATGCCATTTCTCTTTTCCCCACTTCAATAGTCATATCTTCCTCTTCTATTTAAGAACCTTTGAGATTATATTAGGCCCACCTGGACAATTTAGGATAATCCCTTTAAGATTTGCTGACCAGCATCCTTAATTCCACCTACAACCTTATTAGTTCCTCTTTGTCCTATAACATGATGCCTTCAGAGGTTCCAGGAAGGTAGGACATTTGACATCCCTGGGAAACCATTATTTTACCTTCCACAGTAGTGGGGAGCTTTTCTAAATTTTGCTGATTCCCCTATTTGAGTGAAAGTATATAATGGCCCCCTCCAGTCCTTTTTTGCATAATGAATTGTTACATGTGAATGTGTCCTGTGTATGTGAGTGGCGGGAAGCTTATCATTCAGTGCCTTTAAAGCCTCATACCTCTTCATTATGATAAAAACCCAGCCACCTAAACATTTAATGATTAATTGGTTTTGTAGATTCTTGGTGTTGGAACGAAGCTAGAGGTCTGCTTAGCCAGCCTGCCTTGCAGGGGCTTCCAGATGTACTTTTGTGTGTCTTCCACATGGCTGTCCCATCTTTGCTGACACAGGGTGGCCTGCCTTGGCAGATAATGTCTTTGAACAGCTCTGTTTTTCTGTTAGGAAGTTCCTGCTTTATACTGAGAGGAAATCTGTCTTTTTGCAAGTATGTAGAACCTATTGGTTCTTTCTTGTTTTACTCTCTGGGGTCATATTGAATAAGTCTAATTTCCTCTTTCACACTTGAAGCCCTTGAGATATTTCTAAAGACAGCTCTCATATCCCCCAAGTATTCGGACTAAAAATTCTCAATATCTTCAACTGCGTCTCACTTGAAACTGTTTTGAGACTTTTTTCTGTCCTGGTCACTCTCCTGAGTATGATACAACACAGAGAAGTGGGGACTGAAGGATGATTTAATAGGAGCCTTTAAATGCCGGGGGAATTGTCATACGGAGGAGGCTGGTAAGATCCTTGCCATCACCACGGAAACAAGAGATCACAGGCTTATATTGTGGCTAAAGAGATTTAGGTGTCAGGAAACCTGTCTTAACCTCATGGATTGAGATCGTGCAAAGGACTGCCATGGGAAGTTGAAGGATCTTTTGCCCTAGAAATGTATAAGACAGGCCTTTAACCTCAGAACTCATTTATTTCGTATCAGAGACTTTGCTTTTAGTTAAATGTTCTGCTTAAAGCATTCTTGTCATTGCTTGTCATCTATGCCTGATGCCCGGATTTCCCTCTTGTGTTGGTTCATTGGATGTAAGGTATCATCATGACTGCTGTTAATCACAGGGGGGGAAGGAATATGGTTCAGGGCTTTATGAAGGAAGGGAAACAGTGGCGTAGCTCAGGATAATTAATAGCAAGTGGAGTGACAGTTTGATTCCCTGGTAGGGACCCTGGCATTGTTGAAGGAAAAAAAAATCACTTTATTCTTTCATAGAGAGAGGCAGCTGTAATTCTGGTTGGATGGAATCCAATTAAAAGGAACTGACATGCAAATTCATGATCAGACAGTGTGAGCGTAGAAAAAGTCCAAGAAGAGTTCTGTAAGAAGTAGCAGTGAACAGTTAAGTGATTTGGCATGGTAATGTGCATTAGAAAAATGGAAACATATGGGTTGGCTACCTGAGCAATTATAAGTCTGGAATCTCAGCTAGGAGAGAGCAGGAGATTGGTTGGTTTGGTTGGTTTATAGTACTAAACTTTTAGACATTTTGTTTGGTTGAGGCATATACATTTTGGGAATTACAGATAACAGAATGATTATAAATCAACCCTTGAGGCTTATAGGTTTCCAAATTGTCTTGGTTAAATATAATACTTCCAAAAATACAGGATGGGAATCCAAGCCTGGCTTTTGCAAAGATCTCATGGTACAGATACACGTCACCTGACCTTATGATGTGTCCTTAAAGATTTGTGTGAGAACTGACTCCTAAATTTAGGCTGAAATAAGAGAGCATGCCATTTATAGTAGTGCTATTATGAATCATTTTCTAAAGTGAAAAATCCTTTTATAACCAAAGTCATGCCCAATTTATCTTTTGACTAAATTCATAAGTCCATGTATTAGGTTTACTTAAACAAAGGTATTTTTCTTTGAAAGGAAATAATTATAGGGACATGTAGCCGTTAAGCTTTAAAATAACGGAAAAAATGGACATAATTTTGTAAGAAGTCAGTGTATTGCTTCTTAGGGAAGAAAATTCTGCTTAAGATCAGATAGTTTCTGCTGCTATTATAGGAGGAGAAGGCTGCCCAGCGTATTGCAGAGCGATTTATTAGGTTCTTTTGGGAGCTGCAGCAGAACTGGCTATGAAATGTTTTGAAGGAGGAGGAAATTCAGAGGAAAGTCAAAGAAGGTGAAGTGGAGTTCACCCTGAGAGAGATGTGGAAGACTGAGCAGCTTGGAGAAGACCTCTAGGGACAGCAGCAGTGACAGGAAGAGCTTGGGGTACTGTGGGCAGTGCTTTCATTCAGCACGACAGTACCCACATGTCATGCTGGTTGGCAGCAAGGAATATCGCCAAAGGGGGTGCAGAATGACCAGGGTCAGTTTTTGTTGGTTCAGGGGCAAGCAGTGGGCCACATGTCCTATAAGCCCAATAATGTTTTGCCCCTTGCTGCCACTGGGCTCAGACTCTCCAGCAGCCATGCACTCTGCCAAGGCGGTCACCATCACTTTGCACTCTGCCTGGAATGCTTTTAACCTCAGGGCTCTCCCTTTCTCACTTGGAGTTTCTGCTAGAAGCTCTGTTATTAGGGAGACATTTCCTCATGATCTAGACAGAGCAAGCACTGCTATTCCCTTACGTTGCTTTATTTTTCTTCATAGCAGTCATTTCCCCCTCAAACATGTGTTTATTTGTTAAATGTTTTTCTCCATCAGAAGTAAGTTCCATGAAAGTTGAGGCCCAGTGTGCTTCTCAATACCATATTCCTAGCACCTAATCCATAACAACTCATGAAGGTGATTTTTAGGCAGTCTCTGTGCCTATCACTATGGTAAGAGCTGAGAATGAGAAGGAGAATGTAGGACTCTGTTGCTGTCCTATATTATATAATATATTATATAATTAAAATAGTTATAATAGCCTGAGCACAGAGTGCTGTGAGCTTTGAGAAATAAGCTGGGAATAGTCACCATAGAACTAGATCTAGAGTGATACAGAGGAGGTTCGGTGGTCAAGGCAAGGAAGGGCATTATACACTGACAAAAGAGGTTGAATGAAGTTGGAGAGATTTAGAAATGAATTTTGTGTTTGGAAGTCCTTGTGTGAATTCAGTGTGGCTGCTGGAGCACAGATGGATTGTGAAGCATGGCAGAGAGGACTGAGATGTATGTTTGGGAAGAATATTTCCAACATAGTTGATACCTAATTTGGAAAATTTTTTATTATTTATTTTATTTTATTTTATTTTATTTTATTTTATTTTTTAAAAAGATTTTATTTATTCATGAGATAGAGAGAGAGAGAGAGAGAGAGAGAGAGAGAGTGAGAGAGTGAGTCAGAGACACAGGCAGAGGGAGAAGCAGGTTCCACGCAGGGAGCCTAACATGGGACTCGATCCTGGGTCTCCCAGATCACATCCTGGGCTGCAGGCGGCGCTAAACTGCTACACCACTGGGGCTGCCCTGGAAAATTTTTTAAAGACTTACTTACTTACTTACTTACTTACTTACTTACTTATTTATTTATTTATTTATTTATTTGAGAGAGAGAGAGGTATATGGGTGGAGAGGAGGGGGAGAGGGAAGGGGAGAGGGAGAGAGAGAGAAAAGTCCCAAGCCGACTCCAACACAGGGCTCAAGCTCACCACTTTGAGTTAATGACCTGAGCCAAAACCAAGAGCTGGAGGCAAAACCAAGAGCTGGAGGCTTGAAATGCACTACTCAAACTTTTTTTTCAAGTTTTTATTTAAATTCTAGTTAGTTAATATAGAGTGTAATATTAGTTTCAGGTGTAGGATTTAGTGGTTCATCACTTACATATACCACAGTGCTTATACCAAGTGCCCTCCTCAATACCTGTCACCCTTTCAACCCATCCCTCTGCACATCTCCCCTCTAGTAACCATGATAGTTAACAGTCTGTTTTCTGGTTTGCCAGAAAACTGCGTGAGTGATAGAATGAAAGCATATGGTATTTGTCTTTCTCTGACTGACTTATTTTGTTTAGCATAATAGTCTCTAGCTCCATCCATGTTACTGCAAATAGCAAGATTTCATTCTTTTTGATGTCTGAATAATATTCCATTGTGTGGGTATGTGTATGTATATATCTTCTCTATCCATTCATCAATTGATGGACACTTGGGCTCTTTCCATATAATTGGCTATTGTTGATAATGCTGCTGTAAACATCAGGGTGCGTGTATCCCTTTGAATTAGTATTTTTGTATCCTTTGGGTAAATACCCAGTAGTACAATTGCTGGATCATAAGTTAGTTCTATTTTAAACTCTTAAAAACGACTTTCTTTTCTTTCTTTCTTTCTATTTATTTATGTGTGAGAGAGAGAGAATGCTAGTGCATGACAGTGGGGAGGAGCAGAGAGAGGAGAGGGACAAGCAGACTCTATATTGAGCACAGAGCCCAAGGGGCTTGACCTTGTGACCCCGAGGTCATGACCTGAGCTGAAATCAAGAGTCAGATGCTCAAGTGCCTGAGCCACCAGGTGTCCCTCTATTTTAAATGTTTTGAGGAACCTTCATACTGTTTTCCAGTATGAAAACTGGCTGCACCAGTTTATATTCCAACCAACAGTGTAAGAGGGTTTCCCTTTCTCTGCATGCTTGCCAATACCTGTTGTTTGCTGTGTTGTTAATTTTAGCCATTCTGATGGGTGTGAGGTGGTATTTCATTATAGTTTTGATTTGCATTTCCCTGATAATGAATGTTGTTGGAGTTCCAAACTCCTTAAGCAGGGAAGCTTCAATATCCAAAAGATAGTGCTAAGGATGGATGGAAGTGGGAAAGGTGTACAGGTAGAGGTAGGATGTAGAGCAAGGGTAAATATGATTTTTCCAACTTGAAATGCATGAGAAAGTTTGGGGTTGAAAGACCATAGCATGAAAAGCAATTCCTCTTTTTTACGGATGCATAGTGATATACTGTGCATAGGCAGTGACTGAAGATCAATGACTGTTCAGTGTTTTCAATATGGGTAAAGATGTGTCATTGCGACACAGGAGAAGAAAATGCTCTTTTAGTTCATAGAATAGACAAGTGTAATTGGAAAATGTCTTGGCATACAGATGGGAATTCTCATACCAACTCATGTGTTTAGCAGCCGTGTGACCTTGGACAGTTAATTTAACTGTTTGCCTTTCAGGAATGGACTTTGTTGATTTGTTTGCATTGTTGTGCAAAATGAAGTGTGATATTTGGGAAATTATATTAAAATTGCCTTTAGAAATATTAGGAAATGTTAGGAGTCCTTTGTTTTAATAGAAACATATCTATTTAAAGAGAATAGAACTTAAATATTCTAACAACAACAACAAGAAAAAGACAAGGGAAAAGAAAAGAGAGAAAAGCAGGTCTGGAATTGCTTTTTCCCTGGAATATGGTATCACCAAAGTGTCATAGCCACTTACACTCTGAGAAAAACATGACTGTTTCCAAGAGGTGGCCTGCATGGTTTTTAAAGCAGGCATTGGAGGAGCGACTTTTTCCTGCTTTTATTCTACATGTCAAAACAAGTTCTCTTTCAGCAGTTGGTGATAGCTACTATAGAGCAGTGCAGAAGCAAGAAGAAGGATTTGATCCTGTGAGATGTGCTCCTGCATATGAACCTGCAGGTCACAGCAATTTGCGTTCTCAAGGGCTGGGTATCAGACAGTTGGACACTTTATCCTTTTTACTGCCTTTATCATTTACAGTAGCTTCTGTAGGGTCCCCCCACCCCCTTTGTCCTTGGTCATTTGGAGTTGCCAAATTGTAATCTTGTTATATATGGAATGTTATATAGGCTGTGAGGTTCTCTGAGACCTTTTTGGGAAATCTGGGAAACCTTATATTTTGGATGGTTTGCCTATTTTTGAGAAGGGGGAAGGAAAGGAATGTTTTATGATAATTGCTTTGAAATAGGTCCATTTGTAGAGTTTTAACTCTGGCAAAGGACAGAACAGCTTCATGGTTAATGCTAAGTTCCTAAAGTCTGACTGCTAGGTCCAGTCCACCTTTCCCGCTTACTAGTTATGTGACTGTGTGAGAGTTACTTAGTTTTCCCATCTGTAAAATAGGGGAGAGTAATAGCACGTACCCGTAGGGTGGTTGTGAGGGCTGCATGAGTAAAATATATGTGAACCATTTAGATAAAGGACTGGTAAACAATACATACTTTCAAAATGTTCGTTCTGGTTTTCTCATAGCCATTGGCATTTCTAAGGATTTGCGGGAAATCCTCAGATGAATCCTGGTTGAAGCCAAGCCTTTTCTGCTTGCTCTGTCAGAAAAAGACTTATTGGCAGAGTGCTAGAAATGATTCAATGGGTAGCTCCATACCTCAGTCTACTGGCATTGTATAAGAAGCAACTCATTACACTCTAATGGTAGCTTAGTGAAATGGATGAGTAGTCTCAGTCATCGACAGAAGTCAAGCCAAGCATCCTGGAATGTCTGGGAACCACCTGGAGAGAGGACAGAAGTCTGCAGTACAGTTGTAGTGGATGGATGAGTGGAACCCAAGAGGGAACTACAAAAGCAGTGTAACTTGTGTTGATTCCAGCAAGCAGAAGGAGTTTCCAGGGTGTTCCTGAGAAAGGGATTCTGTTAAGTTGGGGAGCAGAAACCACTCAACAGGAAGAGTCAGACCACCTAGATGAATCCCTAACCTGCCACTGACATTGTCTGTCACATCCTTTGGGTGAGTCAGATTTCTTCTCTGACCCTTAGTTTCTTTGCCTGTTAACTGATTAGATGAATTCTTGACTCCCATTCTCCTCCGGGCTCTGTAATTTCACAGTTTCATTGGCTTTCAAGAACTGTGCGAGGTAGGGAGTATTGCAGAACAACCTGCTGTTAGACCTTAGCCTCTGAGAATCTTCAGTTTTGTTTTTTGTTATTTCAAAGAAGTTCCTGTTCAAAAGACTATGAAGCATTTCATCATTGGTCTTGTGAGGGAATTGTCTCTTTAATCTTTCACGTTTCCTTTTTCCCTACAAGTGATATCCACAGGACTGCTGTTGTCTTCTGCTCTCTGGATCAGCACTTTTGGAGAGAAATGAAAACATTGCACTTTTAAAGGCACAGAAAGCAAAAAACTAGTATCAGGATTCAAGGTTACAGAATTGGTTAACTTTCTGATTTGTTTTGCTGAGCTGAATGAAAAAGATTTGATTGAATGTTACTGCTTAGGGATAAATATTAATAACCACAAAAATGCCCCAGTGGTACTTTTTTTTTCCTCTTTGCAAAGAATTTCAAATTATGGTCTAGGACTTGGATTATTATTGTCAACTGAACATGAATATGAGAAATGTGGAGTGACTGAATAAAGGACTTGGTTGGAGGGGGAACTCTTTCCAGGTACATGTCTGGAGGGGAGGTTTATTAGTTTGGACATGTAAGTATCAAGCAACTGCTCTGGAATTTATAAGATTAGCTAACAGAAATAATATTAGAGAGAGAGAGTGAGTGAGTGGGAGGGGCCGAGGGAGAGGGAGAGAGAATCCCAAAATGATTCCATGCAAAGCACAGAGCCCAGCATGGGACTCTATTCCACAACCTGAACTGAAACTAGTGGTTGAACGCTCAGTGGACTGTGCCACCCAGGCACCCCAGAACCAAAGTGTTTCTAAACTTCAATATTCCACAGAGAATCTTTTAGGTTACGTTTGAGAGTTCCCAGTAATATCCAGGTAGATCTTCACCACAGCTTAAAATAAACTTACATATATAGTCAATTTCTTTTTGTTGTTGTTGTTGTTTGTTTTGTTTTCTTTTTTTGGTCCTCTGTCATAGCTGACTTTACCTTTTAGGGCAAAGGAGGTATCGTATTGGTATTAATTTATTTGCAAAATCAACTGAAATATATCAAACATTTAATTGTAATCAGGATTTACTAATAAGAGCTGGCCCCTCCCCTCATGAAGTCCACCTGAGTGAGGCACAAAGTTTGAAAAGTAAACATTATTATTGTGCACATACATGTCTGTAAGAGTGTGATAGGCCTGTGGTTATTTCTAGCCGACTGCCTACCGCGTAGTATGCATGTGCTAGAGATAAATCATTAAGAACTTTGGGAGCAGAGAAGAGGAGACATATGCAGCTTGGAGAGAGAATGGAGAAACCTTCATGAAGGAGGTGACATGATGATGTTTCAGAGAACAGGAAGGTGTATGCTCTGTAGACAGGCAGGGTTATTCTGGGGAGGGAGACTGGAATTGGAGGACATTGGAGATAACCTGACCCCTTTTGAGGTCCTAAAAGTAAGTGCAGTGTTGCCAGAGTGCTAAGTTTGTCTTAAGGGGTAGTGGAAAATAGGTGTCAGAGTGTAGGCTTTTTGAGGGCTGATCTCAAACTTGAGGGGAAGATGTGTTTGGGGAGTTGTGTGCTGGGAACAGTTGCTAGCTCTCCCAGATTTCAGTGTCTCCTGAAATAGGTGTTACACTGTAATGTGGAAATACCAGGATCAGATCAGTTCATCAATATCCAGTTAATGTACATGCAGAATTTGGGCAGCAAGTTGCAGTATATAGGGTGTTATGTGAAAATAGTGGATATGCACAATTATAGTCTTAGTTTATGCAAGAAATCATTATGATGCTCACTGATGGAGAGTCCAAATGTGGAAGGTGTAGGGAGAGATGTTAGATTAGCCGTTGTAATGTCTATGCCTGTGCCCCCCCCTACCCCTCCCAGCAATGGTTCTCAGCTTAGCTACACATTGAAATCACTTGGCTGAAAAAAATCTTAGGTACAATTTATACATAGTGAAATACACAGATCTTAAGTGCACAGATCAATGAATTTTGACTAATAAACACATGTAACCCACATACCCATCAAGTTAGCATAATCATCACCTGAGAAAGTTCTTCTACTAAGTCCCATCCCAGCCTCCCAGAGGCATCCACCCTTCTGATTCCTGTTAGCAAAGCATAGTTTCTGCCTGTTTTGAGCTCCCATGAAAATGGAATCATACACTATGTACTTCACTGTGTCTGGCTTCTTTTGTTAAACATGATCCTTTTGAGATTGTTTTATGTTGTACATATCTGTTCTTTTATTTATTGCTGAGTAGTATTCTCTTCTGTAGATATGTGACAATTTAACCATTTATTTCCCTATCGACATTTGAATGGTTTCAAATTTCTGGCTATTAAAAATAAAGCAGTAATGATCAATATTGTAAAAGGATTTTTTATGGATATAGGTTTTCAATTCTTTTGCGTGGATGTCTAGGAGTGGAACTGTGGGGTTATTATAAGGTATGTGAGTATATGTTTAACTGTATAAGAAACTGCCAGTTTTCCACCAGAGTGGTTGTCCCGATTTACGTTCCTACCATTATTGCAATTAGAGTTCTGGTTGCTCCATAGTCTCAAAAGTATTTGGTGGTGTTAGTGTTTTTGATTCTAGCCATTCTGTTGAGGATAAAATCTTATCTCATTACGGTTTTGGTTTGCATTTTTCTGATGACTAGGAGTATTGTGTGTGGTATTTATGCCTTTGGACCATTTTAATTTTGGGTTGTTTGTATGTATGCTGCTGATTCATAGGAGTTCTTAAATGTTCTAATACAAGTCCCTGGTCAGATGTATGTAGTAAGAATGTTTCTCCCAGTCTGTGGTTGGGCTTTTCCAATTTCCTAATGATGTTTTTGGATGAGCAGAAGTTTTTAATTTTGATGAAGTCTTGTCTATCTTATTTTTCCCTTTTGTGTTTCAGGTCTTTTGTGTCCTAAGATATCTTTGCTTACCTTGTGTTATAGAAATACTGACCCTTGTTTTCTTCTAGAAGCTTTATCTGTTTTTTGGTTTATGATCCATCTCAGATTTTTGTATGTGGTGTAAGAGTAAATTGCTCCTTTATCCCTCTTACATTTATCCAATTTTTCTAGCATTATTTGTTGGACTTTCTTTTACTTGTTGAATATATTTGGTGCCTTTGTTGAAAATTACTTGTCTGTTTAAGTCTATTTCTCATTATTTGTGGACGCTAAGTTCTGCTTCACTGATATATTTGCCAGTACTTTACTGCCACATTTTCTTACTTTGGCTTTATAGTAAGTGTTGAACTGCAGTAGTGTGCATCCTCCCTCTTTGTTCTTTTTTTCCTCCCAAAGATTGTTTTGACTATTCTAGGTCCTTTGCTTTTCCATATAAAATTTTAGAATCAAATTGTCAAATTCTTAAAAACAAACACCTAGCATGCTTTACAAAATCTTGTGATATCCATGCCATACGCCATGCCAGTTAAATCAGAATCTTCTGTGGGTGGAATCCAGGTATTTTAAAACTCCTAGGTTATTTCAGATGCAGCAAAGATTGAGAACTAATGTGCTGATGGGATTCTAGTGTGTGATCCTCCAAAAAAGAAATTCAGTAGTGGATTACTGGGGTGGAACTTACCCTGGTGGGATGTGTGTGTGAGAGTTGAAGTGGGCCCCGAAATGGAAGAGATTGCCGAAGTTTGTGAAAAACGGGCAGAGTTCTTCGAGGACTATGGAAAGGGAAATGAGAAGCTGTATGGTCTAGGAAAGCCCTCTCCTCAGTCCCCATTGGCTTCTATTGCTCAAGTACTGCTTTTGGCTATTATGCCTGATTTTTCATGATATCCTCACTCTAAGACTGCCACAAATGTAGCCTAAAAACTAGCAACTCAAGGGATGCCTGGGTGGCTCAGTTGGTTAAGTGTCTGCCTTCAGCTCAGGTAGTCTGGTTGCCCTGAGATCCAACCTCAGGTTGGGCTCCCTGAGCTGGGAGCCTCTTTTCCCTCTCCCCACTGCTGGTGTTTTTTCTCTCTCTCTCTCAAATGAATAAACAAAGTCTTTAAAAACAAAACAAAAAACCTAGTAACCTGGAAGTGAAGGCATGTCCCTGTTTGCTAAAGCATGTAAGTGCATTATTTTAGAGAATAACTCTCCCCTATTTTAGGGAAATGTTTGTGAAATCTGCATAACAATGACCTGGGTAGGCACATTCTAAAATGATTATATGTGTTTTTGCTTTTTTGAAGGTTCTGTCTTTTTAAATTTTAATGGCTTTGGGCAAACATTGATTCACCCATTCATCCCATGGTTAGGTAGTTCTGTCAGAAGTGGTGCCTCCCTAAAAGGCTTTAAAGAAAAAAGGGACAAAAAGTTGCAATCACATAATGTTGCTCTTTGGGAACCTCTAAGCTCTGTGGGCCGGTAGGTGCTTGCTTGTGGCTTTTTTTTTTTTTTTTTTTAAGCACATTTTCTTTCTTGGAGAAGTTGAACTAGTCTGCCGAGTCCCTCTTTCTGAGATACAAGTTCCCCTAAACAGCTGTAGAGAATTAATTTCAGTTAGAGCTAGCAGAGCTTTGATCTCAACTTTCTGCTCAGTGTTATGGAAAATCCTTTCTGGAAAAGAGCTGGTGTCTACCTGCTATGGGATGCTTCAAAATTCAGATGAACATTGGATTTTTGAGTGTTTTCCTAGTAGAAACAGCATGGAAAATCATTTAGTGAGCTAGATTTTACAGTGCACACAGAAAGCAAGTATTGATGATATATTTATATTTTTCTGTGTGTGACATGTTGGTTGTACTATTTTCTTATTCTTAATAGAATTCAAATATGCAAAAAAAATGTAAAAAAAAAAAAGAATTCAAATACGCCATGTCCAAATCCACACCTTACATTGCTCTGTAAGGGGTGAGACATTTTAGCCAGGAAAGAGCCTTGATAATAGCAATTTTTAAGTTTTTTTGTAAATATATGTATTCTTTGGTGGGTGGAGGGTGAGAGGAGAATC
Source organism: Nyctereutes procyonoides (assembly GCF_905146905.1). Taxonomy (NCBI): domain Eukaryota; kingdom Metazoa; phylum Chordata; class Mammalia; order Carnivora; family Canidae; genus Nyctereutes; species Nyctereutes procyonoides. The sequence goes on from NW_026575126.1 coordinate 74,527,699, forward strand.
GCTTTCCTTTTGCTCTTACCATCTTATTAAACACCACACACACAACTTTCTTTTAATAACGTTTTTATAAAGAGAGAAGAGTATTCACAGATTGCTCTTTAAGAAATCCCTCCCACATTTTCCCCCTCATTTTTATACCTTTATTCTGGGATTTATCAGTAATGCACACATTACTTTTATGGCGGTGTAATCATAACAAATAATTTTATACTTTACTTAACATTAAAAAAGCCATTTCTACGTTGCTATGTTATCTTCATAATTAGTAATTTAATGACTGCATAATAGTACATCAAATTGTGCTATGATTTACATTTTTCTAATGTTGGAAGTTTTCAATTTTGTGCCATTATACCACAAAGAACTTATTTGTGCATAGGATTCCCTCTGCCCCCTTAATTTCTTTGATATGTTTTCTGTTGTAGAATAATAACAGGGTGTCTTTTTGTTTTAAGGGTTTTATCAGCGTACAGTTTACACTGCATATTATTGTCAGTGATACAAGGTGTACTTGTCTTGAAAATTTTCATTATTTACATTTTTAGGGATAACTGTATCACTAAAAAGGCTGTACTTTCCCTTTATTTTTTGCACTAGTTTGAACCTCTTTCATGTTTGCATTTTACTGGCTTATGGATTGGAATTATTTCCCATAACTGATGGGAAGTTTTTATGTTACACATTGAGTAACCCTTGGCAATATTTGTTATGAATACTTTTTCCAGTTCCTTTTCACTTTAGTTTTTCATTATAAAGGAGTTTATGTGGTTGAATTTTTAAAATTTTCTTTTTTGACTTCTGTTGCCTTAAGATGAACAAACTTATCATCCTTTGAGAGGTACAATACCAATTCTGCTTTTTATCTCCCAGTATTTCCTGTGGTTTAATTAAAAGACCTTTTTTGGACCTGCCTTAGTTTCTGTTGATTCATGTGTCTTCTTCTTACCTGCAGTGCTACGAGGAAAGGTGGTTAAATCAGGAGTTTGAGTTGTTCACAGGTCTTGGGAGAGGAATAGAAACAGCCAGAATTCTTATCTTGTCTTCCTGTAATGTCTACAAGTCTGTGTTTACTCGTCTTTAAAGCTGGGATGAGAATAACAAATGTACAGAGAATTTATTTAATGCACTTAAGCCTTCTCTTAAGCACTGTTAAGAACCTCGGTTAAAAGTGTTTCAAATACCAAGTAGCTGTAACCTTTGATTAATATGTGCATCATCATTTCTTGGATTTTTATCAATAGTTAGAGACCACATGGGATCTTTGCTGTCTTCTGAAGCTAACCACGACCCTGTGACGTGTGGATTTGGGGATGTGGGTCAAGAAAAAAACTGTAAACTGAGGATGACCATCAGAAATATGCAGTATGTGAATCAGGTCTGAGTCCCCAGTGAGGATTCTGGGGAATAGATAAGAGATATGATTTCAGGAAGTAGAAGTACCCGAGGCAGTGTGGATAAAACACAGGAGCTTGACAGAAAGACTTGTTTAACCCAACTTTGCCACTTTTACTTATGTGACCTTGGGTAAGTCATTCAGCCTCTCCAGACTGTTTCCTCAGTTATAAAATGAATTAATATTGATGAGTTTTTTAATGAAATAAGAAAATGTATGTGAAATATTCAACATAGTATCTAACTCATGCCAAGCAAATGCCAAGGAAATTATAGTTGGTATTATTACCTGTATTAACAGGTAACATTTGTATAACATTTATGAATTACAGAGCGCTTTAACATGCTGTTTCTCATCTGTGAATTGGAATGCTTTGTACAGAATTTTTTTTTTATATTTTCTACTGGCTTTTTATTCATAGTCTCAAGAGGATGTTGCCGTTAGTTACCTGTACAGCTTGTGTACACTCAGTTGGCATTTGTCATGTACTTTCATACCAATGTCTTATTATCTAAATCAAATTCTAAAACTCTGTGTTAGTACAAAGGTTGTATCTTATTCATCTGGGTGGTTCTCTTAACAGACCCAGGCCACAAAGTCCACACCCATCGCTGTTGGAGGCTCTAGTTCTACCATTTATTTATTATTTAAGTGACCATAGGCAAGTTAGTCTCTAGCTTGCCAGGGCCACCCTTTCCTCATCTGTAAAATGGATAACAAATTTCTTGTGAGGATTACTTCAGTCAGTCCATTGGAAAGTACTCTATATAGCATAGTAGAAATTTTTTCCACACCTCACTGTGCCTAGCATGATAGTCATTGCTTAGAAGATACATGTTCATTGGAGTTAGAGGCTGTGTGTACCCAAGTCTTACCTTTAGTATCAAGATACTTTCATTTAGAAAGGGAAGATTGTTCTTTGTGGCTAGTTGTCATGCAGGGTGCTATGGCAGGCTAATTAATACTCTGGTACCCTTGCCTTTGAAATGTTTGCTTCTTGCAATAAAAAATGTGGGGCATGGTTACACATAGGTACTCAAAACATGTTCAGAGCTTTAATCCTAACTGGAGGGAATAGGCTTAATCTATAATAACTACATCTGGATTTTGGGTGTGTGATCTCTGGTCAATCTGGAGGGCTGCACATGAGGCCCAATAGTCAGTGAACACTGGGGTACTGGCTAGCAGAATCAACTTTGTTTCTCCTGGAATTCTTTTTTTCTGGTAGATCACAGCTATATTTCTGTGTGTCCTTGGTTTACTTTTTTTTTTTTTTTTAAATTTTCCAATATGATTTTCAGACGTGGCAATACTAAAATGTTAGCTGTGGTCAGTTTTATTAGATAAAGCCCAAATTCTAAGTATCCATTTCTCTCTTAAATAAAATAAATAAATAAACAAACAAACAAATAAATAAAGTCATGCTATGGAGGAAAAAAAAAGCCAGAATATTTAATACAAAAATTCCTTTGTTCATTTTGGAAAATGGTACCTTTGTTAATCCCCTAAGAGGCAGTTTATTATATTCTGACAGTATTTGAATAGTGTGATGTCTCAGTTTAAATTTATTTTTCCTGGCACAGTTTTTATTCTGTAAAACTTGTACCGTTAGGAAGAGGATGTTGTTTCTTATGGGGAAGGGAAGAGCCTAGTGGACAGAAAAAGGGTGAAGAGTGTTGCCTCCTTGAATGTAGAGTGCTGTGTAATTTATACTTAAGGAGTTCTTTGAGAAGAACAGCCAGTTTAGCAACTTGGTTTTGCTAATTATGGAGTGCTTGATGTGTTTTCATCTGGTCCATTCTATCAAGTCCTGTATTCCTTTGGGATATGGGGGAATTGGCTTTGGTTTAGGAGGGGTACACAAGTGGCATGTGTCATTTCTCTCCTAAGAGGGTAGAGAGGACAAGCTTCTTTCAGATAATTACTGTTGGGGGCTGGGGCACATGAGCCTTTGGCATTCCCCTCAGCTCAGTTGGTGGGTAACAAATTTGATGAAAAAGCAAAGAGGGGATTATTTTTTTAAAGCTATGATATACTCCATATGTGATTAAGCCATTGGTGGCCTTTTAAATACAGAAGAAACTTGCATTAGGAACCTGGTATCCAAGAGCCTTTGATTTTATGAAATCTAGAAACATGATGATTGGTTGTCAGTATTTTGGTCATATTCCATGAGTGTACTCTCAGTCAGTAGTCTTGGTAGAGAGAGTTTGAACATGGCCCTGAAGAAACCTTACTCTAGGGAGGTCAAGGCTATAACCTCCACACCGTCTAAAAAAGCATTTGGTAGCAAAAAAGAGCACCCCATTGGGATATTTTTTAAAAAAAATTTTTTTAATTTATTTATGATAGGCACACAGTGAGAGAGAGAGAGAGAGAGAGAGAGAGAGAGAGAGAGAGGCAGAGACACAGGCAGAGGGAGAAGCAGGCTCCATGCACCGGGAGCCCAACGTGGGATTCGATCCCGGGTCTCCAGGATCGCACCCCGGGCCAAAGGCAGGCGCCAAACCGCTGCGCCACCCAGGGATCCCCGTGGGATATTTTTTTAAAAAAATAAGATGTTAACTTATTAAAAGTTCTATTTTTGTTTTTTTTTTTTTTGTTTTCTTTATAATATACATGACTCTGCTACATTGTGTAAATAGTACCTTGTAAAGAACATGCCTCACAGATAAACTACTGTTAGCATCCCCAGTGCTGGTGTATTGTCCTTTTCTTGTCCAAATCAGCAAGGTGTTCCTAGACTTGGGCACCAGGGAGTCTTTGAACATCCTACTTTGTTAAAACATGCTTCCTGCGCTTTGTTTATCTTCTTTGGGGTTCTTAGCAAATCCCAAACCACTCACCTTTCCTAGTACTATTAATGTTCTAAGAGGGGCTATACATTATATTAAAGTCAGGGTAGTTATCCATGGGAAGGCTGGTTTTTAAATGAGATCCTTATTCAGCCTCTTTTTAGCTAGTGTTTCATTACCACCAACGATTTATAATGCAATAGCTCTGAGGCAGAGCTGGTAAGAATGCCAGCTTTGCTAATATTTAGAGTCATAAAATTCTGGATATTGGACAAGCTCTTAATTACTTTGAATCCGTCTTTGTCTTAATAAAAGTTGGATTGTACCCACTAAAACAAGATGGCTGTGTTTGCATTAATCTCCAAATGTAGGTTAATACCTTTTTAAAAGCTGTCTCTTAGACAAGAGACTTGAAAATTAATTTCCCATTTTCAGCTTAAGATGAAGAGCTTTTCCACGTGTGGAGTTTGAAGGGCTGCCACTTTTCTGATGTTGTAGATTCAGGTGCCAATAATAACTCTCTGTTCCTCTTTTTTTCTTCTTCTTCTTTTTTTTAATAGATAAAGAAAAAAGTCTTCTGGTGCTTTGGAGACTTGTATTTGTGGGTTTTTTTTTTTTTTTTTTTGTAATTTGCTTCAAAGTAAAGTTCTGTCAGTGGAGTTTGAATCACTGAGGATGAGGGACATGATGAAGGACTAAATAATGGGAATCCTATGAAAAGCCATTGCTGTAGAAATTTGGATTTCATACATATTTTTGCTGTCAAGCTAGTTATTTTAACATTTTTTTCATCCTTTAATGTCTAAGCACTTACTTATTGGGGGGTTTCCCCATAATGGTAGGTTCTTAACTTCTTCAAGTACAAGATAAAAACTTCTTTTACTCCCCCCGCCCCTGTTCTCCAGAGTATCTAGTGCTATGTAACCACTTAGCATCATTAATTCCATGATTCATTTCTGTGCTACAGATGGTCAATGAGATTATAAGGGCTCTGAAAAGATTTTTATATAAATTGAGGTGTTCTTAGTTGAAAGACAGAGATGTCTGGCACACTAATTTCTCTTCCCTGGTTTCAATGTAGGAGTATCCAGTGTGCTATATTAACCAGATTCTATTTCAATTATCAGTGGGGCTTGGGAACAGGGAATTAGGGACAGTTGAAGAAGGAAAAGTGGAAACTTATATAATCACATGAAAGGGAACAAGTCACAACAATCTTCTTGTTTTGTTAAAGTTACAAGTATTAAAAATCTCATTTTGTATTTCAGCCTATTGATTTTATAGACATTTATTATAAAAATTTATGTAATAGGTAAGAATGACACATGGCATTTTTTAACAATGCAGATTTCTAGGCCTTTCCTCCTGGAAATTCCAGTCCCAGAAATCTGATTCTTATGATCAGGCACATTTGATAGGCAGAAAACTCCCATTCTGTCCTCCAGAAGCTCCAGTTATTCATGGACAGTTTGTAGGATATACTTTTTTCTCCTTTGTTAAGTCTCTGTGGATTGTAGGATTTTGTGAGGGGATGTCTTCCAATGGAACCTTTTGCAAAACTTTATGGAGATACCACTGCAAATATAGACACTTTAGTACATAGTTTTTGGATTCATAATGGCAAATGAATGAAGAGGCAGCTGTATGGCAGGTGCCCCAAATCTGTCATTGTGAAGAATGGAATTGGGGTGTCAGACCTGAGGATGAAGGGAGATAGATGAGCCGTTTGCTCTCCTCAAAGGCTTACAGAGTTATACTGTGGAGGAGGGGGCCATGCTTCCGGGAGTCCCACAGAGCAGACCTAGGACTAACAACTGGATGTCATGGGAGCTGAACACAAAGAAATAGGTGCAATTCCCGGGACTGGCAGCCTTCATGAGATACTGCTTTTACCTTCTCATTATTCGTAGCCTGTGGAACTATTGTTTTCCCCCAAAGAAATCAGGTTTAGACTACCAGTTAATAAGAGAAGAAAAGGTATGCACAGGTGGAAGCCAACTGAAGGGCGTGTGCAAATTAAGTCTGTCCCCTCCCCTAAGCCTGTAGGCCTTCATCAGAAGCCTGGGACTTGTATGCTTCTGCAAGTGACTGTAGACAGCACTGTGAGTGGAGATGCAGGTAGCCGTGCAGCCCCTCACTGAGTGTGTAAGCTCCATAAGGGCTGCATCTTAGAAAGTTTACTGCTGTAGATGGCTAGCTAGTCAACTGCTACAGAGGGGTAGGGGTCTGGCTTACAGGACAGGGCTTACTGAAATGGTGGTGGTCAACTGAGGAATCAGGAGGAAATGTGTATCTCACATTCGGTGCTGACTGAGAAGATTCCTAAGATCCTTTCTCTCTTAGAAACCCTGTGATACCTGCTTCGAAGATTAAGCCTTAAATCTCAGCATGGATGACCCATGTCAGAAATAGGTGAAATTTTCTAGGCACATCAGTTGAGGAACCTGCTGGCTGATTTGTCTTGGATATTTCCTGTGATTTTCAGTTGTTGTGGTATGTTCCTCTTTTCAGAGAGAAATGAGAATTTGTTGCAAGTTTATGGCCTAGATTAATTGGAATATTTTGTGAAGCCTCTCAAGTGTTATCACTTCATCTTTACCCTTGCTTGCTATTCTGCATGAGAAGCATTTGAGTTATTTTAGAGAAGATGTAAATTTGCTTGTGTTATCCAGTGTCAGCTTAAAGCTGATTAGCATTTTGTATCACCTCTGCAGCTCATAAATCATCCACTTCCCTTCTCAGTGCGCAAGCCATAAGTCAGCAAGGAAGCACCTGCTGTAGGCCTAGCCACTTCTTGTCCTGTGATTTAGAGAACACTCCAGACTTTATCTGAGTCCCTTTGTGGTTTGGTCTATGGTAAGCCTTCACTTAAATGGGAAATGAGTAGAGACTCTTGGTGGATTTTTCCCAGAGAGGTCCTCAGACATATAGTCCATGAGCTTGGTCCAGCCACGGGTATGGTTTGTTTGGCCTGTTTAGTATGTAAAAAATCTTGGAGGCAGTTTCCAACCTTTAAAAATTAGGAAATTTCACATAAAAATCCATATTTGCAATTATTCTTGGCAAATCAGAAGGTCTGGTAGCACCACACCATGCTCCATGCTGAGCTCCCAACTGGTACTGAGAGTGCGTGTATGCTAGAGAAGGGCCAGGTTTCCTACTTTCCTGTAAGAATCTGCCCTTCCTCAGTTTTTCTACAGTGAGCCAACTTTACTCAAGGTCCTACATGTATAGATACTTGAATTTGACACCTTGCTATAACATGACACTTTTTTTTTGAAGCAATATTAACCATTTAACTTGATTGAATATCAAGAGGCTAACATTTCTGGAGTCATAATTAAGGTAGTTTGCTGTGCTAAAGTGCTTATATATGCTTGTTTAGGTCGTTCTCAATTATCCCTAATTTTATAGATGAGGAAATTAAGGAAAGATTAAAAAAAAACAAAACAAAAACAAAACTTGCTCAAGGTCGCCCATCTCCTGTCACTGGACTGTGTGTTCCTCACACCCACACTCCTCCAGGAGCAGTGGGCGTCATTTAAGTGGCAGTGACATACTCCCTGAATCCCCAGCCTATCCCTGGTGGAAGCAGGGTGTCCTGCTCCAGGCACAGGGACTAGGGGATATTTGAAAGGCGGCCCCTTGTAAGGTGCCTATTGATTTTCTTCACCCTCTTGTTTTCATCATCCATCCTTTTATTGTAGGATGCTTATTTGTCATGTATAAAAGCCTTGTTACAGGGAACCCAAACAAGTCATTGACATTTAAAATTAAATTGCAACGGGTATTGTCAATAGCTGAACTGCTCATTGACAGTGCATCTCTATCACATTGAGAGAACATCCTGACTGGGTATATATCCTGCCAAACCAAATTGGAGACATTGGCTGCCTACCAGCAAATCCGTTTTGACTTGCAGAAAGTTCAGAAATGTACACATCCCTCACCAATCTCAAAATACTAGGTTTATGGAAACTGATGAGTTTTTTGCTGAGGTTCCTTACAGCAAGGGGGAATTCTGGTGTCTCCACTATCTGCGAAACTAGAGAGGGAAGCTGTGGCTTTGAAAGGGAGAGACCTGCGGATTAAGGATGGGGTGAATTTCATTGCAGGGGAGGGGTGGCTATTCCGTTATTTATCTGTATATTGAAGTGATACAGCCATTTTCTTCTTTCCCCTCTTTGTCTTCCTCCCTCCCCCTTTTCACTTCCTGCTCCTACCGTCTTGTCTATATATGGAAAGGGGGGGAGTGGGAGAGAGGAGAGCTCACATTTATTCTGTTAGGCAATGTTCTGTAGTACTTCATGTGAATTAATTCATTTGATTGCCACAATAACCCCAGGGAACGAGTATGCTACAGATAAAGAAACTGAGGCACAGAGAGCATAAAACATTTGTTCAGACTAGAACCATTGTTAGACTAGGTTTCCTCCCAAGGCTGATGTAGCTTGTACTCTTAGGGTAAACATTTAAGCCTGTATGTCTCTGGACACTGGGAGTTCCTCTGGAGGCCTTACAAATAGCAGTTTGGTTGGCAGGGCAATTAAGTATGCTGGGTATACTATGCTGAGCTCTAGCGGGGAGAGAAGGAATGGAATCTAGTCCTTACCCGTGTTACACATGCTTATTGGTTTGTGGCAGGAAAGATTGACGCCAGAATCAAAATGACTTAAAGCAGCTTCCCTGGAGAAGCACTACTCTAAAGGTTCTTTTCCTCTTTGTTGCCCTAGGTCCCTTGTGAATAGGATTTAGCTGTGATTCAGCTGCTGCTGTTCTTTTGGTAATCAGTGTGGAGGAGGGAGATGAGGGCTGCTATTAATGGCTTCTTATTTTGCATTCTCTTAATCAGATATCCTGCAGTTATTAATGTGCATGCAAGATGCTGTCTGGTGTCCCTGGGTGATTTTGTGAGGTGTACTGGACTGTTAAGCTTTCTAAGATGGAATGTGTTATTAGGTTCTGGCCTGGGTGTGTTGGATGGGTGGAGGTTGTTAAAAAGCACTAAGTGAAAGGAGAATGGTATAAAATCAAGCTTCTGATCTTGGGTTGGGGAGATGTAATGTGAGTGGGTGGGACAACAATCTACCAGTTTCACCTCTGTCTCCTGTAAAACCTTATCCTATGATACCCTTCAGATATTAAAAGTAGAATAACAGAGCTATTTACTAGGCAACTAAATGCAAATTCTCTCCCCCATTAGTTTTAATTAGGATGAAATCATACATTTAAATAACCATTTCTGTTACTAATAACTGAAGTTCTCATTGTCTGTGAACCCAGGAAAATGCTACTTCTTGTGTGGACTGCCCACCTCTGAGTCACTCAACACCTACATGTTGACACAGCCAGGTTCCTGATGGAGATGTAGGTATATGGGGCTTCAGAGTGTTCCTGGTGCGGAGAATCCTGGCTGCACAGCTTTCCCACTCTACCTTGGGGACAGACAGGATAGTCCAGCGAGAGAGGAAAGGGTTTGCAAGATCCAAAAACAAAAACTGAAAGACCCAAACAATAACCCCAAACCCTTCAGCCAGATTCTACCTAGTTTTAATCTTGCTATTTCTTTAAGCGCTTAAGGGGCTGTATTTTTTTTTAATACTCCATCCGTCTCTTCCATTTAAACAAATGTCATAACAACAATGTGATGTCAACACAGTTGGAGATAAGCATTTGCATTAAAAGAATGGGATCTTTGAGGCTTTAGCTTTCAAATTTGTGCTGATTGTTTAGTATTTACTTGATGTAGTATAAGAGCCTGTGGATGCAGTGGTGTGCAGAGTGGTGGCTGGTGTGTGTGTTTGTAAGGGGAAGGCCAAGCTGCTGTTGGGAGGATCAGAAACAAGTAAGCAGCTTGGCTTCACTCCCTCGGTGGCATAACCAGCTAATGAATAAGAGGACTGCTGAACTCCCAGTTGTCTTCATGGCTAGAAAGACTTCATAAAGTCTGAGTCTACCTTTACTGGGTCATTGAGGTGGGAGCAAAATCAACAGAAGACATGTAGTTTACAGCAACCTGAAATGTGCCATTGACATGATCACCTGCCTTCTTTGGCCCTCTGGAGGTGTGGCTGGCCCTGCTTGCATCCTCCAGGAATGGGAATTGTGCCAGATACCAGCTAGACAAGACCAGCTGCTTCTTTGATGTTTTTTGGACATGATTGGCTGTAGCTTTTGATCAGGAAACTGTTCTGATGAAGTCTGACCAGCATCATTTAGACAGGAATGAATGACAGCTGATGTGCAGGATTTTTCTTGATTGGCAGTGTTTGGAACTAGTCACCAGAGGAGGGGGGGAGAGAAGCCAGCTCTGATTGACAAACACTTATCTTTATTTAATCTACTTCTGAGGCACTGCAGTTAAAATTCTAGGCATTTGAAAGAAAGGAAGGCACAATTGTGAGACGTAATTAAAGATTCTTTTCAAAAACATACTTAAATCAAAAATGTGTTCAATATAGGAGTGATGCATAGAGTCCAGGTGTGAGGTTACCACTGTTCCTGTGGTGTGAGAGAGGGTCTTGCATAGAGACCATTAATGTTTAGCCAGAATTAAAAATAGTGATGGCCTTGGATAGGTATAGGTATAGAAAATTCTAAGTCTAGTTACTATTTCTTTGACTTGCCAACCTGTTTGGTAAGGTTTCCTGTGGGGCTTCTGGTGGTCATTTCTCATCTAGTTGATCCATTGAGGTCTTGAATCATAAGTTTCCGTGTGTGTTTTTTTTTTTTTTAAAGATTTTATTTATTTATTCATGAGAATGCACAGAGAGGAGAGAGAGATAGGCAGAGACACAGGCAGAGGGAGAAGCAGGCTCCATGCAGGGAGCCTGATGTGGGACTCGACCCTGGGTCTCCAGGATCATGCCCTGGGCTGAAGGCGATGCTAAACCACTGAGCCACCCAGGCTGCCCAGTTTCCGTGTGTTTTGAGAAAAGATGACAAGCAGGAATTTCAGGCTTGTTTCCGAAGGGCTAATCTATGATTCCTTGAGAGCTAATTGTCTGCAGTGTGCTAGTACTGGTTTACAAATGGGCTTGGGATCTTGGCTAATCCTGGAACCACAGTTTTTCCCTTGTTCCTTCTCATTCCACTTCACCCCCACCCCCACCCCAGTTTGGTTTTGAGGATGTACACTGCATTCTTTGAGTAATTACCCTTTGAAATGAAACTGAATATATTTTAAGTCTAAAGTTAATCTATTTTGACCCCCTTGGACAATCGGGTGTCCAGACTTTAAGTCTGGGCACTTCCCTCCCTGCAACCACGTCTAATATTTTAGTTTTACCTTTTTGGAAACATACAAATGAGACATTATTATTATTATTTTTGAAGATTTTATTTATTTGAGAGAGAGAGTGTGTGCACACAAGTGGGAGGAGGGGCAGAGGGAGAGAGGGAGAAGCAGGCCCCCCACTGAGCAGGGAGGGTGCTGGGAGGCTTGATCCCCAGGTTCTGAGTCAAAGGTAGCCGCTTAACCAACTGAGCCACCCGGGCATCCTTGCAGTTGGTATTTTAGATTTACTTTTATGTTTACCAATTTCTTGGTTCATAATCATTTAAATTCCTTTAGTGAGGGTCTGTTAGTAGTAAATGCTCTTTTAAAATTTATGTCTTTATTTTGCCTTTCATTTTGAAAGATAGTTTGGCCCCAGAAGTGATTCTAGGTAGAAAGCTGTTTTTTAGTTTCCATCTTTTCAGAATGCTATGAAGATGACTTGCATTCATATCTAAAGCACTTTAGTGCTATGCTTGGCATATTTGCTCATTAAATAACATTGGCCCTTACATTCTCAGGAAAATATTGGAACAGTTGGAGACAATTTAGGTTTAGTTTGATGTCCATATTTTCATTGCTTTTTCTGTTATTTCCTTGAAACATTGATTTAACTGAGATTGGGTTGGGAGTAGATGTAAACAACATTACTGTTTGCAGCTATCCAAACTTTGATTCACGTGTGAGTTCTATCCTTTGCTTGATGTATATGCCCTTTGCAGATTATCTTACCTGTCTAAGATTTGGTTTCTTCATGCATAAAATGGTTGACATGGTACTGTTTCTCAGGGTTGCTGGTTGGATGAGAATACATTTAAAATTCACTAAAGCCTTATGTGGTAATAAGTAGTTAATTGTGTGTTGCCTGTGAACCACTTTTATGACATGTACAGATGTTATCAACTTTCCTTTGTCTGCTCTGGTGTCTCTGTTTTCATTTGTTGTTCTCCAAATCCATGAAAAGAAGGAGTGAGCATCTCATTTGTGTAACTTACATTGTACTCTGTGGACTGTGGGAGGCATCCTGTAGACTGTGGTTCTGGGTTGGAAGTAGCCCTTTTTGCTTACTTGTCTTTAGGGGGAAAATAGCTTTCCAGGCTTAGTACTTTGCTACCTGTAAGACTGTCTTTCACTGATCAAAAAATCATGTGTTCTGATTTTTCTTCTGGCTTTGAGCAAATTATTTGATGGTCAAAGCCTCCATTACATCATCTGTAACATGGAAATAATAATACCTTCCTCACAGGATTGTTGTGAGGATTAGATGAGTTGATACATGTAAAGATCCTAAGTGCCTGGCACAAAGAAAGTGCCAGTACTTTCTTTTTCATCATTGTTAATGGGCAGGACTGCCCTCTGTGCCATACTCTTGGCTCCTGGCATGAAAGATGTGTTGTTTGCTAATGGCTTTGTCCTTTACCTGTTTAATGCCTTGTATCTGTGTATTAAGCTTCCACATATCACTTATCTCATTTGTTCCTTAATAACACTGTCATGGGTTAGGGAGGACATACATATTTTCAACCTTATTTTTACTTGCAATAAAAGGCATCCATTTTAAATATATAGCAGTTCTGTGAGGTTAGATCTGTAATCACCACCATAATCACGATTAGAACATTTCTGTCACCCCCCCTCCCACTACCAGTTCGTCCACTGTAAATTTTGTTCTCCCCTTGTGTGACTTTTGTCATCAAAATAAAAATCTGAGAATCCCTAAAAAAAAACAAAAAAAAAACCGGTATTGTGACTATTTGTAGTAACAACTACATATCCAACACAGTGATATGTTTCTTTTTCTTTTTTTCTTCTTTAGTTTGGTGGCACTGGTTTAGTTGCACATTAATGTTTAATGGTACATTTTTAAATAGGGCAGGGTTTTTTTCCCTTAAAACGTGAAAATTTCAAACATGTTGCGAAGAAGTGTTTTAAGAATGATAATTTTGCAAATAAAAGATATATTTATAAATATCCCCCCCCCCAAAAAAAAACTCCCTGGTCTCTTTCCCATTTAATCCCCCATTCTTACACCTGGCCTTGGGCAACCACTGATCTGCTTTCTATCACCATAGATTAGTGTTCTCTTTTTTAGAATTTTAATTAAATAGAATTATATATTATGTACTTTTTAATGTCTGGCTTCTTTCAGTCAGCATAATTATCTTGAGGTTGATCCGTGTTGCTGGTGGATGTCAGGAGTCTGGTCCTTTTTATTGCTGTGTGCTGTCCTATCATATGGATGTCCTAAGAGTGTGTTTAACCATTTTCCTGCAGATGGAATTTTGGATTATTCCCAGTTTGTGGCTATTATTAATAAAGCTGCTGTGAACATTTACATACAATTCTTTGTATAGGTATGTTTTCATATCTCTTGAGTAAATACCTGGGAGTAGAGTTTATTGATGTTGGGGACTTGGAGAGGTGAGTAAACCGAGGTCACACAGCCAGCAAGGCGCCATACCTAGATGAGCATTTTTGATTATTCATCTCTTCAGAATCCATTAGACCAGTGGTTTTTCACACTTCCAGAACACTAGGATTCTTTGAAATAGCATATTGCCCCAACCTCCCCAATTAAAAGCAAAAAACCAGACTAAAGCAATGTAAATAGGCTCCTCAGTAGATTCAGTCTCATCTTGGCTTTGATGTGTTGAACACCCATGCTCTTCTCATGGAATACCTTTTGCAAAGTGCTGTGCTGCCTTTGGCTACTTCTTGAGAGCAGAGTTGTGGGTCCCCTGAGGCCTAGTCCTTATTAAACAACTCTTCTTCTTAGTCTCATACCTTGGTTGGTTGAGAAGAGATCCTTGAGCAATTCACCTTTACATTTCAGACTTCCTGAGAGGAAGCAACTCTTATTCTTTGGAACAAAACAAAACAATACACACCCACACTCATATATAGTGCATAGTTCAGACTGTGCAGCTGGTGAAGTTAACAACATTACCATGTTGCTATTGCTGTCACTCACTGTGGGTTATGCATCTCCTTGATTGAAGGGCTCTTCAGGGAATGTAGGGCCAGATAGGGACATTCAGACTCTTAGGCTATTTACCTTTGTCACCTGGTTCTATTTACAGATGGAGTGGATGCTCCATTGCCCTATTCTGGAGCAGTGAATTCCCCCCCCCCTTTTTTTTGGAGCTGTGAATCTTATCTTACGTTATCAGAGCCCAGGTTATGAAATTTGAAATGCACTCTGCCTCCCTTGCACTGTACAACTGCATCAGAGCATTTTAATCAACTTGCTTTCATTGAAGTGTACATTTTTTCTTCTCATTACATCTGCAAGCTCTCAAGTTTACAGACACGATCTCCTAGGCTAGACTAATATTACTTGGTCATTCTTGCATGCAAATTTAAAATTTAATATCTTGCTGCAGGTCTGTTGAGTTTTATGCAAATTCCAATATAGATTATATTTTGGAGCTGTAAATTAGAAATTACGTTTGGGGGGAAGTAATATTTGTGTGGGCTTAGAAAAAGTAATCTTGCAGTTTGCATGGTACATGACATTTCTTCCAGAGACATGGGATTTTAAGTATTCTGTATAGGTTTGGAAGGTGTGTTGCCCACTTGTGTTACGGATAATAAAAAGACAAAAACAATGCCAGTTAACGGGTCAACATTTTTTAAATGACATTTGACTATTTGGGATAGCCATGTAGGACTAACTGGGTTCTTTCATTTATTCATTCACTGAATATATGGTTATGGATACTTCATAGTACCTGCCTCTCTTGTCTTTTATGATGGGAACAAACAAAACAGTCTCTGCCCTTATGAAACTTACCTTCTACTTGGGAGAAGAAAACTATAAGCAGATAAAAGAGTGGGTATTTGGTACATCTGATGGTAATACAGCCTATGGAGAAGAAGAATGCAGGGTTTAGGAATAAGTGTGCTGGGATGGAAGTGTGAGGTTAGGGAAAGCTCCTTTAAAGTGACATTTAAGTGTCTTAAGTGGGTACCTTTGCCATGTTTGAGGAGCAGCAGGATGCCAGTGTGGCTGATGCAGAGTCGGAGGTAGAAATAGAAAAGCAGAGGTGGGAGAGGAATCAAAGGAGAGGTTGATAGCATGATAAGGTGTCATGGATTGTATCAAGCCTTGCAGGTACTGTGAGGACTCTGGCTCTTTCTGACTGGGATGGGGAGCCCTACTGGGCGAATATTAAGTAGACTCTGACTACTACATTGGGAATAGAGTTTATGGGGGCAAACACATTTTCAGATGATGGAGGTGGGGCACCAATTTCAACCATTGTAAGTCTGTATCTTAGTAGCTGACTGAAGAGGCCTGGTGGCCAAAAAGAAGCTAGAACTGGATAGCAGAGCCTGGCATTGTTGTCTTTTTTTTTTTTTTTTTTTTTTATCATTTTTGTGTTTGATTCTTTGTGCCAGAAACCTAAGCATATGTATTGCTGGGGTCCAGCAATCTGTGTTTTAACAAGTCTTCAGGTGACTGAGATGCACTTGTTAAAACAGGGAATGCTTGGCCCCACCCCAGAGTTCCTGATTTAGGAGTTTAGGGGCAGGGCCCAGAAATTTGCATTTTTATATCTTCCTGTTCCTTGGTGATGCCAGTGCTGTTATCAGGGACCACACTTGAGATCCATTGCTCTAGTGAATGGGAGCTGATCTTGTTATCTCCAAAGTTAACTTTCTGTACTTCTTAATAAATAGTGGGTATTATAAGCTGTGGTTCTGAGCCACACTTGCTTGGGTTTGAATCCCAACTGTGCCATTGTATTGTGACCTTGGATGGGGCATTTAGAATAGTGCCTTGCACATAGTAAGTTCTTAGTAATGGCTGGCTATTATAGTATGATATATAAGTATAAAATGATGTGATGTAAATAAAACAACAATTTGCCAAATGTAAGCTCTGGACTGCAGGCATTATAAACATGATCCTGTTTTGTTTCAGGATGACCTGCAAGGTATTATCAGTTATATTATATACATGGGGAAGTTGCTTACTCAAAATTACACAACTTGTAAGTCTGAAGATGGATTTAAAATTGATCTCTCTCTGGCTTCTAAGTCTGAAGTTTACCACTGTGTGCTGCCTTGCAACACTAGATTGGCTTTCACAGGTTGAGGTTCAAAGCTGAGGCCTGCCTTTTAATGTGTGTGTGTGTGTGTGTGTGTGTGTGTGTGTGTGTCAGAGAGAGAGATCAAGTCAGAGACAGATGAAGAAAATGAGAGATTAGTATTTGGCTAAGTCTCTTTTAGGCTACTTTTCCCATCTGTAAAATGGTGATGAAGCATGCAGACTTCACAGGATTTCTTTTCTTTCTTTCTTTCTTTCTTTCTTTCTTTCTTTCTTTCTTTCTTTCTTTCTTTCTTTCTTTCTTTCTTTCACAAGTTGGCACTTTCCTTTTTTTTTCTTTTATTTTTTTTAAATTTATTCATGAGAGACACACACACACATACAGATAGAGAGAGAGAAAGACAGAGACACAGGCAGAGGGAGAAGCAGGCTCCATGCAGGGAGCCCGACGTGGGACTCAGTCCCGGGTCTCCAGGATCACGCCCTGGGCCAAAGGCAGGCGTTAAACCGCTGAGCCACCTGGGCTGCCCTACAGGGTTTCTAAGTACTAAGTAGAGTATTGACTTTTTAGCATCATCAGTTGTTTTCTTTCTTAATTAAGATTTCAAAGCTAAATCCAATCTAGATAGAATATATTTATGGCATTTTTCTTTATCATTCCTTGTAAGAATTGACTTTTCTTTTTCTTTCTTTCTTTTTTTTTTTAGAATGACTTTCTAAAAAAAAAAAGAATTGACTTTTCTTAATATGAAATTTGAGTTACTGAATTTTAGGTGGACAGGATTCTTGTCAACAGAGTGTCAGCTTGGGAGGAAGAGATCATGTTCCCTTAAAAACAGCCTTCTGATTAGGCTTTTAGATTCCTTATCTCAGGAAAGTTCACACACTGTTGGGATAGAGCTTTTCGAGATAAGGCATTTGTACAGAGGAATAAAGTAGGTGGGAAGGTAGGTATGTGGGGAGACCACCTCTGTAATTTTTAAAAGCCTAGTGTAGTCTGGTGGTTTGCAAAACTTAAAAGTCACATGAAAGATAAAATACTATTACTGTCATAAAATCTCAGTTATCCATGGATCAGATGTGTGAAAGACAACTATCTTTTGGAAACCTGGTTATAAAATTGAAAAGGCCATTGATTGACAAATAGCTTTAACAAAACTCTCAAACATTACTTTTACTTCTGTAGTAATGGTGACTGATAAGGCTCCCCTTGGTCCCTTTCTTACCTAGTCACCTATACAGGGATTGAAGGAGACATTGTATATATGATGATACCTACACAATCACAAGGAAGGTTAGGTGACTGCAGGGGGAAGAGACATAATAGCTATTAAAATACACGTATGGAACTTGGGCCCATAGGCAGCCCCAGCGGTCCTGGGAGTCCTCGAGGGCAACACTGTATGTAGAATGAGTCAGGTTCATAGAGAAAATTAGGTCATCAGAAACAACAAGCTTGTTCTTGGTGTCTTTTGAGGAATAGAGGGCAATGGTGAGCACATCAGAAAGCTCTTCTGACAAGTTTAGTTTCAGTAAAACAGTTTGCTTCTGGAGAAGTTTATTGGGGGAAAAAATCACCGATATAGCATAAGTGAGGTGATCATGTGACCAAGGAGGCCATGGGGTGAGGTGGAAAGAGTGTGGGCCTTGGTGACAGGGTCCCCTTGGATGTGTCAAGTCCCTGCTCCCATACCTGTACTCTGGGAATGCCCTGAAGAGTTGGTTTCTGGGACTGAATAAATGGCATACGCAGTGTTCTTAGTGCTGGGCTGAATGCATAGTGATTGAGGCTGGTGAAGTTCTGGTATCTGAAGGTCAAGTCAGTGAGGGTGATTCAGGGTACATTTCCTCTTTACCCACGTATGTTCTGTGAAGCCACTGCTCCCCTTTCTTTTAGCAGCTTTATGAGATCTAAGTCACAGAGAATATAATCCATCCATTTAAAGTGTGCAATTCAATGGCTTTTAGTATATTTACTAAAATATGTGCAAGCATCACCACAACGTTAGAACATTTTCGTCCCTGTGCCCTTTAGGGATCACTATTGTGTCCCTCCATCCTCTGCCCTCCCTGGTTCTTGAAGACCCCACTTTCCCCCCCTTCTTTTTAGTTGTAGACTATGCCAGTTTTGCTGTTGCTGGATCATGTGATGGAAACTCTTTAAATTTCTCTGTAAATAGCCAGTTTAGCTTTTTCCCCTCCAGAGTATTTGTTTCTTCGGGTGTTGAAGCAGCTGCTGCAACCAATGCAAGGGCTTTTACACTGTGTGGCCGTTCATATGGCAGCTTTATTCAAAACCACTCCTGCACCGCTTACGTTATTTGTTTTATATGAAAACAGTTCTCCCTGGCTTGCGGCTTCTCTGCTGCCATGTTGACAAATGTTGCTTCTAGTGAAATACACAGAAATAAATAACAGCAAGGGAGAAGGGAGCACAGAGCTAAGTGAATTCATTTTGCTTCTTGAGTGCCATTCTCATTTGTTTTAAAAACCACCCTGGCATTACAGGCAGAAAGGAGGCAGGAGAGCTGCAGAAAAAGAATGGGCCACATCTGATCCTTTGAATTGAGCTGAAGGGGCTGGTTGAATAGACAAGTTTCGAAGTATCTGGAAAGGGCCTGGGGATGAGGAGTTTACAAGGAATCTGAATACCTTGCAGATATTCAAGTTGTGACAATAACTCCCATGTGTAGGCTTTATAGTGCATTTGGTGAATTCACTTGTTTTCTCATTCTGTTTATGATGAGGCCCAAATTTTAGACTTGCTGACATAGAAGTAAATGTTGGTTTGTGTGTGACCGTGTGGAGAAGTGGGTGGGGAGCTGAGGAAGTCCAAGGTGGAGGCTCTTGGAATTCTGGGTGTTCAGGCCCAAGGTCTGACCCAAGTGAAAAAGCAGAGGGGGTGCTATAACAAGTATTGAGTGCCTGCTATGAGCCAGGTGTTTTCCATAAGCATCATTTATTTCACTGAACCATCCACAAAGGCTGGTGGTCTTATCTCCATTTTACAGATTAGGGAGGGCGGAGTTTTGAGAAATTGTGGTACTATTTGTCAAAGGTCACCCAGAAATTAGAGAATGGGCTAAAATAGAAACCTGATGTTCCCAGTCTTCAGAACCTATTCCTGTAATAATAAGCAGTAGGAGCTATGGAAGGAATGAAAAGGCGGGGGGGGGGGGAGCATTGGAAAATAAGAAGCAGGGATAATAACAAGCAGTACAGGGCAAAACTTTTGTTTAGAAAAATGAGTTGCACATATTTTGTGAAGGTTTACTAACTAAAAATCACCGGAGGGACGCCTGTGTGGCTGAGCAGTTGAGTGTCTGCCTTTGGCTCAGATTGTGATCCCGGGATTCCGGGGTCGAGTCCTGCATCGGGTTCCCTGTAGGGAGCCTGCTTCTCCCTCTGCCTGTGTCTCTGCCTCTCTGTCTCTCATGAATAGATACATAAAACCTTAAAAAAATCACCGGAAAAATGAAAAGTAATTCTCAAGTGCATGTGAAACTTTTTTGGAAGTGGGTGGGTGAAAGGTTGTGTTATTGGCCTGAACCTTAGGCCTTAACTCATTAGTTGTAGAACTTGTAGGATTGTTTCTCAGCATACAGACTTTTTAGCTACATAGAAATAGACATAACACAGATATTTGCTAAGTTTACTGCAACTGTATTGCCAGATACCATCTTGAAGATGTACAGTATGGTGTTTAGGATAACAGGAGTCTGAAACTCAGACTTCCTAGGTTTGAATCTGTCTCTATCACTCAGTGGCTAGATGTGACCTTGGACCTTACTTATTAGCTTTTCTGTGTCTCAGGTACCTTGTTTCAAAATGGTGATAGGATAGTACTTACCTAATGGAGTTGCAAAGATTAAATGTCTTATTTAAAACCCAAAGTTGTTACAATGCCCAGCACTCAGTACTCACTGAAAGTTACACATGGCCATGTCTGTGATCAATACTGGTTCTGATTTGCCTCATTACCTCTCTGCCCCTTTCTTCATTGTGTGCCTGAATTCTTCCTCCAATGCTCAGGCAGGGCCCCAGTGCTGGCTAAGGAGCCCTTTCTCTGAGTTTAGCTGGGGTGGCACTGGCTCCTCAAAGTGTATCCTCTACCAAGAGTGGGATGCTTGACTGCTGAGAGAGTGAGCAGGCTGGGGTGGGCCCTGGCTCTCTGCAGAGGTGTTCAGTCTCCCAGTGGGAGGAAACACGACTTGTCAGAACACAGCTTTGGCTTGCCCACATTTCCTGTTGTACAGATTGGGCCTGGAGTCTCTCTGGGCTCCTTGTCATGGATCCAAGCCAAGGCTGTTGCTTGCTGAGCCAAGAATAATACAGGAATTAGTCTTTTTCTTCTTTATACTAAGCACTAATCAATCTACAGCTAACTCTGTATCTAATTTCTGAACCAGATGCCATGAATAACTGCCCCAGAATGTGTTTGCCAATAAAAGGATAAGTTTAAGGCTTTTAATCAATGCTACTTACACTCAGTATTTAAGGTCAGAATCTTGTGTGAGACTTATTTTGATCAGGATAATTGTTGGGTTAAAAAATGGTTTTTTGAAATTGTGACACTCGTGGGGTAACTATAGTGAATTAATCTTTGAGAGGATGGAAAGTTGTCAATTTCATAAGAGTTCTTTTGCTCTCTAGTCCTTCGGGTCACTTACGGAAAAATATGACTTTTAGGAAGAAAGCATTCTTTATCAGTGGGGAAAGAGATAAACTATTATAAATTTCTCAGGATCACTGATCGAGGAGCAGGGGGGAAATTAGAATGAAGGAGTATTTTGGATCTGTGGTGTGCTGCAGGGCTGGAACTGTGGCTGCTGTGTGTTTTAGGTGATACTTAACTTGTAATTGTGTGTCTCCAGCATACTTTTCTCAAAGGAAGCCATATTTCCTGAACAAAGACTGTGTATTACCTAGAGTTGAGAAATATCTGGAGTTTATGGGGCACCTGGCTGTCTTAGCATATGACTCTTGATTTTGGGTTTATGAGTTTGAGCCCCATTTTGGGGATACAGTTTACTTAAAAAGAAAAAGAAATTAAAAAAAAAAAAGAAATACCTAGGGTTGAAATGTTGGCTCCATTGAATGGCATAGGGCAAGTTAGTTCCTATCTGTAAGATGGGAATGGTAATTGCTGTCTCACAATTGGAAAAATTCAGTGTGATCATATAACATGAGAATGGAGAGCACAGTGCCTGGAATATAAGAAATGCCGGCAGGGGAGGGGGGTTCCCTTCTATGTCTTTGGAGGGACTGCCTGGCTTGCTCTCATGCATTTTGTCTGGGGTGCATCTGGGTGTATGTAACATGGACATTTTCATACCTTGTGCCAGTGAGTTGGAAATTGTTCCTGTTGACCTCTGTTTTGTTTGTTTTTGTGCTCAGTAAAAGGGATGAGAGGAGTGATTCAGGAAGCTGCCGAGTTCTAGAGAGGCTCAGTAATTTCCTTCCTCAGGGGCTCCTTGGATGGACAGTTCTGAGTGTACAGGATTGGTGGGTCCAGGGAGGAACTGGACTCTGCTGTTTTGGCTCTGGAGACATTACTTTGTTTTTCTAAAGCGGTTTCCTCATCCATAAATTGGGGATGCCCATAATTTGGGATGCTGCGAGGGTTCATCACTATGGGTGATGTTTGTGAAAGACCTCTGTTAATAGGATGGAGCTCCAGAACTGTGGGGTGGTATTTTCATCACTGTGAGTTCGGAACAGCACTTATCCAAAAGTCAGTTGTGGTGTTTTGCCAAATGTTAAGGCTCAGCAGCAAATACCCTCTAACACAAGGAAGATTTGTCTCCATTCCAGAGCTGGTGGAGCTTATATCCAGAAGACAAGACAGCTGGGTTCCTGCAGTTTCTGGGAGAGCTGGCAGTCCTCTCTGAGCTCAGGCTCTAAGACCTACAGGCCATTGTAGGAGCTGTAAGTGAGCTGGTGATGAGCCTTTGCATGCCCCAGACTGGTTTCTGCTGTTCACCTGCAGTCTAACAGTGGCCTGTTCTTTGCCTCAGCTGTGACATCCTTTCCAGTGACCTTTAGGAAGACAGAGCTGGATCTGTCTTGATTCTTGCTGCCTACTGTGTTGTTGTGTGCAGAGTGCCCTTGTGCTCCTTTTCTTCCTCTGGTAACTTTATGGGGAACTAAACCAGAAGAGGAGGCTATGGGGGTGCCTGGGTGGCTTAGTTAAGTGGATGGGTGACTCTTGATTTGAGCTTGGGTCATGATCTCAGGGTCCTAGTATTGAGCCCTGTGTGAGGGTGTGCTCAGTGGGGATTCTGCTTGAGGATTCCTTCTTTTTCCCTCTATCCCCACCCCCCGCTTCCACGCATGGGCGAACTCTCTCAAATGAATATTTTTTTTTTTTTTTTTTTTTAAAGAAGAGGCTGTGTAGAAAGCCAGAATGCTAAGCGCCTCCCTCTGTGGCCTCTGGCTCCAAACCCAAGCACTGTGGTGGGCAGAGGTGCTCATGTGGCAGCACACAGAGAAGCCCCAGGAGCTAATGATGAGTATGGTTTGGTAGGAAGCTCAGCAAAGGACAGTTTGGAGGAAGTGGGGGTTAAAGGTGGTGAGTGCCAGGTAGTGAAAGGTCTTTTCTATTTCTATGAGGCTTTTGACTTTAACTCTGAAGGATGTAGGGATTTGTTGGAGAATGTTAAGTAGCAGGGGATAATAGGAGAGATGCATTTTCAAAGGTCATACTTACTCACAGCAAGATGGATGATGAAGGATGGATGGTGATGAGACTGGAAATAGGAATATAGAAACTTGCTGCAGTATCTCAGGCAGGGGATCATGTGGGGCTTATCTAGGACATTGCCAGTGTGAGTGTCAAGGAGAAGTTGCAAGTGGTTTTGTTAGGTTCAAAGGAACCTGGCATTTGAGTGCCTTCTTTGTGCCTGGAACTTTAAGTACTCCATGTACATTAGCTCATCTGATTCTCACAGCAGCAGCCGGGGGAAGGTGGTATATTTTGCCATTTTGCAGATACAGAAACTGAAGTTTATAGGATATGTAGCTTGCCTGAGGTGCCTGGCAGGTGAGAAGTTGTAGGGTCAGGATTTAAATTTGATTCCATCAAACCCCAAATCTTCTCTTCCCATTACACCTCCCCATTGTCCCCATGACACAGCCCTCATGTAGTGTTTTTGCATTAGCAAATAACTTTGCAAGGACTAGTCTATTAATAGTGGTCTCTTTCAACATTCCCATGAGATGAGGGAACACAATTAATTGTTCAGCTGAGAGATTAGAGACATAGGGAGGTTAAGTGACTTGATAGGGTCGCCTGTCAAGTGGTTTGGGGGAGGGCGGGCAGAAGTGAGGTTTGAAGCAGACCATTTTGAGCCTGTAGTCTCACAGAAAATGAATTTGTCAGCCCCATTTTATAAATCCAGTATTTTAGTTGGTAGGTTAAGGAGGCAATAGTGGGATGGTGTATGCAGGGCAAGCACCCGAGGCTGAGATGGTGGCATGGAGGATCGTGCTATTTTGGGGTTACTTTATAATTTGACTCTTTTCTGGTGCATAGTCTTTAATTAAAACAACAGTCAACCCCACCAAAAACTAATCATCTTCATTAAGCATGGAGATTAGAGTAAGGGTGGGGAAACTTGTCTCTGAAAAAGATCTGACCAATAAATTATTTCCTTTGCCCTAAGAATTGTATTGCTTAGCTAAATAATTAGAAGAATTTTCATTTTAACCTGGCTTCTTTTTTCCTAGTTGATTTTATGAATTTGATGTTATTATTTGTTGCCTTGGGGATATTTGGGGTGATAGAACAACATTATGATGAGAACCATGAGAAGTCCTTGTTAATTATATTGTTGTCCCCATTCTTTATCTAACAGTCTCTCTTGATTATTAATACTAGTTTTTTTTTGTTTGTTTTTGAGAGGTGAATACATTGGGTACTCATTCTGGGAATGAGTCTAGAGCTTTGCCTTTTACTTAGTGGACACTCTGGGCATGTAGGATAAAAAAATAGATCACTGAGTATCTTGTGATAGAAGTTGGAGGGATGACATTTGGGAAGGGGGAGTACAGGCTGGAGATTGGAAAGATGCTGAACTACAAACCTGAATGATTTCATATTTTACTCATAGTTGTCCTTGAGTGCCATATACCTTCATGATTTAACCCAGCCTTGCAAACAGACCACACTTTGGCTGACCCCCAGCCATCTACTGCTTTCTCTCGACAGGTCATGGAGTCAGGATAACTGGCTTGTGTGGATGTGGTAGCTGTAGATAGTGAAGTGGACACCTGCCCCATGGAAACTCTGTGAGAGATGTGGGTGAAGTGGGCTGGTTTCTGTAGTCAGGGTGCTGAGTATGGGAGGGAAGGAAGTGGCAGTCATTTACAGTGTCATGTTTAGTCTTTGCAGATGTGCTTACGGTTTTAACAAAGACGGAGAAGAAATTATAGGGTGGGAAAGAAATGCCTACAGCCAGCCTGCTAAAGCCTAGGAAGGAGGAAACTAGCATTTGTGTGTTTTAGGAATGCTAAGCCCTTGCTTACATATCAGCAAGCAAAATATTGGCATTCACTTCTGACTCGAGGAAGGCATCTCTGAAGTCAATAGAAGGAAATGCCTATTACAGGCCTTACTCAGAAAGAACGGAGAGCTGTGGAAATGCTCAGGATTATCATAAAAGTCCTTTGTGTATTTGAAACCTCTAATGAAATCAGCCTTGTTTTCTAGGCCAGACGACTCTAGTTGTTGTTCTTACCTTTCTTCATTGTTGTCTTTTCTTGTCTCTTTTATGCTTCTGTCGCCTTTTCTGATTTCTTCGTCTTGAACAGTACCAGTCAGAATTGAGCTTTGTGTCCTGATGCAGGGCTGACTTGCTAGTGACTACTGGTTTTGATCAAGATATTGGGTAGATAGATGCCTTAATGATGTTCATGGAGAGGCTGTGACAAGATCTTCTTTTTCTATGCCTCTCCTCGTTGTCTGTTCCTTCCCTGGCACAGAGTATTGGTGCCTGGAACGTTGTGGATTAGAATGTACACATCTGCTAAATAAGTGAATGGAGATATACCTAATTCTTTCCTCTGGCTGATTAAAAACACACATGCACACACACAACAAAAAACTTAGTTTTGTTTTTCATTAGAAACACCAAAATTGTTGTAGGGAAAATTGGCTTGAATTGTTTCAGTGCTCTGCATCTTGTACAAAGACATGTAGGACTTTTCTCAAAGAAGATAAATTCTCCCGCTCCTCTCTGTTTACTGCCCCATTCATTCCTTTCCACTTTCATTCAATGAGTGCTTATTCAGCCTCTGTTATGAGGCAGGCATTATTTAAGTGGTGGGGATGTTGTTATACAAAGTTAAGTCCCTGCTCTCATGAAGCTTATGATTCAGTGGATTAAGGGACATGACTGACCAGAAGAAGTAATCTTCGTTGGTGACAAGGCTTTCAGAGAAGCGACTGTTGTGTGGGTGATAGAGGTAATGATTGCTCTTTTGTGATAGAATTGCTGGCAAGACAGGCTCTGATTTCACTTTCCTTTCTATTTACATAACCAGCTGAGTCCCTCTATAGCATTTTACCTGACATATAAGATTCCATTTGGGCAGGGTTTTGTCAGTTATCATTTATATATCCTTTCTTGAAATTGGATTAGATCCCTTTGATTTATTTGGAGAGAGAGGTGGGTAATACACAGTGTGTTTCTGCTGAATATCTATTCTGCTATGATGTTGACACAGTGGTGTATACCTTATTTTTATTCCAGTGTGTTTTATTTAACATTCCATTAGTGAGAGATTAGTGGGGTTTTTTTTCTTACCTTTCCTCTCATACTGTTTGCCTCTAGTTTATTAAAAAATCAATCTAACTCATTTATTTTATGCCCCTTCTTCTTTTGAATAGGTTTCAACCATTTAACATAAAGTATACATAGCACCCTATGAATCAACTAAAACCCCAGCCTGTGACGTTTGTTCATTCATTCATTCATTCATTCAGCAAAGGTACAAATCAAAAGAAAATATGTGCTTCCTCTGCAAATTTCACAGTCTAATAGGGTGGGGAAATACAGAAAAAATATGATTCTCTGGGGGTAAATATGCCAAAAGAATTCTGAATGAATGACAGGGAGCATTCAAGACACAGTGTGACTATGCCTGGCTTATCAGAGAAGGCTTCACAGAGGAGGTGGTCTTTGATTTGATTCTTGAAGAGTGAGGATGTTTGCTTCCTAGGGCCTGCTGAGAGATGACTACATTTAATTGGTTCTGCTGTAATCACTGAGGTGCTGATCCTGAGGGTGGATTTCTCTCCCAAGTACTGGACTTGGATAGTGATGGTCTCATTGCAAATACAGCTTGAGCCTTGTTTGTTTGGCCATGAAGCACTTAGTGTATAAGTAAGGCTGACACCAGGACTGTTTTATTTTGTTGCTGCTATTGTTCATCAATAGGTTTGGATATATAGACTTCAGTTTTCACAGTGCTGCATTCCAACATTTTGGATAAATTAATGTCCCATTAACTTTCTGACTCCAATTCACTGATCCCCATTAAGCGAATCAGGGACTAGTTTTAGGTCACTCCTCTGTCCTCCATCTCTTCAGGTAATCTGGAATAGACATAAGAACAAAATATCTTGTCACTATGTTTGGTTCCCAACTTAGATCCAGTGGAATGGCCATGATGCCTTCCAGTGAAAATGTATTAGGGAAGCCAGAGAACAAAGAGTTTCCTTTAAGAGTTTAGAGAAGCTCATTGACATATTTATTACTTGCTGAAAGCCCCAGTGGATTTTCCAATCTCCTTGTCCCTAAAAGTTGTCCTTTGGTTGTTAAGGTTGATGGGACAACGCAGGGCTAGCTGAGGACAAGGTACGAGCCTGGGGCAGCACATTGACAAGCCTTTGAAACAGGAAGAGGGACATTCTTCTATGGACTCGACTGCCTCAATGTTAATACTTTGCTAAGGGCAGAAGGCAATCTTAGCCCGACCCCCAGGATCCTTTAAGTCTACTTTAACATATAAAAACTCCTTTAGAAAGTTCTGTTATCTCTAACCCCCCATGATATGTTTTGGCAATCATCCTCCCAAGTATATGGCCCGCTGATATACATCTAAAGGGTCTCATGACTAAGGGTTTATTAGACCATAATAAGTGACCTTTTCCTAACAATAGCTAGTCCCCTTAAGGTCCTGGAAACCTTGCTTCCAAAATTCCTTAGAGTAGGCTATCCTCAAACCCCTCCCAACTCCCAGGTATCAGCCACCCCTCACAGTCCTGGGGCAGGAGCTCTTCCTGCCCACGGGTCCTGTCCCCGTGCTTTAGTAAAACTACCATTTTGCACCAAAGGCGTCTCAAGAATTATTTCTTGGTTGTCGGCTCCGGACCTCACCTGTATTCCAAAACTTCATCAAGGTTACAGCGTTTTTTCTTTAACCGCCTTCTGAGCTCCCTCACTGGAGAGACACTTGGTGAGATAAGCCTTTCTTTGTGTGCTCTAGGGTCAGAGATGATCATGCAGCCTGATATTCTAGGGTAGGAAATGGGCTTGCTAGATCATTTTAGACTTAACAGTTTACCCTTGTTATCACTAATGCTTGGAGTGAGGGCCTGGTTCCTCCTTGTGTTAGGAAAAAAAAAAAAAGAAAATATAGATGTTAGTGAGGATAATAATAATTAGGATGCTTAGAACACTTTTTGAATATGTACTAAACACCTTGTAAGTTTTTGCTTATTTAATCCATAAGACAACCTTATGAGGTAGGTCCATTCTGTTGATAGGAAAACTGAATCACAGTCATGTTAGATAATTTGCCCAAGGTGATGTAGCTATCTGCCTTGGGAGCCTTGCTATGCTGTACTTTTTCTTTTTTTAATTTTTTTAAATTTTTATTTATTTATGATAGTCACAGAGAGAGAAAGAGAGAGAGGCAGAGACATAGGCAGAGGGAGAAGCAGGCTCCATGCACCGGGAGCCCGATGTGGGATTTGATCCCGGGTCTCCAGGATCGCGCCCTGGGCCAAAGGCAGGCGCCAAACCGCTGCGCCACTCAGGGATCCCTATGCTGTACTTCTTATTGAGAGGATTTAGCAACATGCCTTGCTCCTTTGTGAGTAGTTCTCAAACATCTGATGTCCCTCTGAGCCACTGCATGTTGTTTGTATATTGGGGAGTTAAATCTCCTCGGTGCCTGTCAACAGGTGGTCCTTTGAGTAAGATCTTTCTTTGGATGACTGTTATATATTATGGCTTTAAAGACCTTATTTTTTATCCTTCCCTCCAAAGGACCCATTTCAAAGATTGGAAAAAAAACTGAACTTGACTCCTAAGTCTTCATGTCTTCAGTTTTTGTGGTCCTTAAGGGCTTAATTTTTTACCTTTCTGTTGTTCAGAGGAGCACATTCAAACAGATGCTTTAATTTCAGTGTGCATTTTGAATTTTGATCTCTTGCCTAATAAATGAAAGAAAAAACACTTAATAGTAAATTGACAATGAAAATTACTTCTTTCTCCTTGAACTTGCTAATTATTTTTCGTCATGTGGTCTGAACATAAATAGTAAAGACCTGGCCAAAATATAAGTGTCTTTTCCTATTAAAATTACAGTTTACGTTAAAACTTACCAAAAGAGTTTCACTGGAGATGAATTCTTTTAAATGAAGTTTTGTTTTGTAATGAGAACAGGGAAACCACAGTTCTAGACCATAGAGAGGGGTTCCCTTAATATATTTAAACTGTTTACTGATAAATCACTGCTTTCTAGAGAGGCTTAATAGAGACCGGAGAAGTCTAACTCCTTTATTAAAGAGTTGCTGTCCATTGAAAATAATTATACATGACAGTAAAGCATCTCCAACAAAATCTTGTATTATCAATAGGAAAATAGGTTTTGAGATTCAAAGAATTCAATTTATAAGTCTTTAGTTGTAGTTATTAACTTACTATGTCAGTCACTTACCACATAAGATGGCTGCAGGTAGTTTTGAATATAGGTAAATTTTCCTAGTGGTCTGCTAACTTTTTATTCAGTCTTGGCCAATCAGTGGTATACTGCTGAGAATTGCTTTCTACTTTCCCCTCTACTGACTTGAATCTGTTTGGTGTACTGGATGGAATTCATTGATCAAAAAGTCTGTAGCTTACAATGCTAATAAATTCATGCTTTGGCTGTCTGGAAATG
The DNA here is from genome assembly GCF_905146905.1 of Nyctereutes procyonoides. Classification (NCBI taxonomy): domain Eukaryota; kingdom Metazoa; phylum Chordata; class Mammalia; order Carnivora; family Canidae; genus Nyctereutes; species Nyctereutes procyonoides. The sequence goes on from NW_026575126.1 coordinate 74,557,386, forward strand.
GCACTGGAGCAGTAGTTTGTTTCCTTGCCCTCAGAGCAAAGAGGCAGATCCTGGATTTGCTGGGATCCTCTGTGCGGTCCTGGGTGGTGCGTTGCTATATAAATGTAACATCTACCAACTTTGTCAGATAATATGTCTGGCCTGGCCACTGTGGCTATGATTGGAATTGAAATATACTGCTCATTACTAAGGCAGTGACTAGCTGTGGGCGATGTTGGTGTCTGCTGTTTATCATTGCCTATTGATTTAGTGACTTAGAATGCTTTTCCTTTGGTGCTAGCATTAAACAGTTTGGTCCTGTTAGCCATTTTGTGAGATTGTCTTCATATGTGTTTTGTGTTTCCTTGATCTAGGGGAGGTATAGGGTCAGGGACAGAGGGGAAGGGATAATTGTTTACAGAAAATGTGGAGGTACATGGATTTGAGATCAAATGGGTTGGGGGATGTAGGCTTCTCCCAAATACTGAAGAAATTCTTTAAATCCCTAATTATCTTATGAAAGTGCCTTCTTTGCTCTCACAGTAGGAAATTTGGCTAGACAAAGACAAGTTTTTCCCTGGTAAAGACCAATATTTTGAGCTTACCTCTGTTCTTGTCCTGTTATCTTTCATTGCATCTTTATAAACTCTATGCAATAGAGATTATCTTGATAAAATTTTGGCTGTGTTTTGGGTCTTTATTAAAAGCTAGATGGAGTTATTTTCTATTCATTCAGCACATTAGTTGAATACCGACTATGTGCTAGACTGTATTTTTGATCCTGGGATATAGAGGTATACATGATAATCAAAATTGTAGAGCCTTATGGAGTTTATATTCTAGTGGACTGTTAACATTATAGTGCTTGTTATCTAAGAGGACCGAAGTGATGGCTGTTGCTGCTGTGGCATACTGGTAGGGTGAGAGAAGCAACTGGGATTTGGTTTCTAGTTTCTGTCCTGACATAATTGTTTCTGGAGAGTTGGTATTTCCACATCTGGTCATACAATTTTAAAAATATGTAGTGAAGGGGAGCCTGGGTGGCTCAGTCTATAGAGCTTGCCGCTCTTACCTTGAGATTGTGAGTAGGGACAACAAGGAGATTGCCCCACATTGGGTATAGAGATTACTTAAAAATAAAATCTTAAAAAAATGTAGTGACTTTACAGATTTCCAAAGCACTCCTCCTGGACATTTTTATCCTCCTCACAGTGACTGTCCAAGACAACATTTACTTCATAAAGTCTAGTGACACACAGTCTCCTGGCAGTAAACTTGCTGCTGAATCTTCAGTGGCAGAGGTCTCACTTCTGAAATAATGTTAAAAGAATGGTATGGGATAGGATTTTAAAAATCCTATATAAACTGAATCTTGCCCCAAATTTAAAAAGAAAAGGAGCAACAATAAAGAAATTTTTATTTATTCCAAAACCTACATAAGGTTGTTGAGTTTCCCTTGTGTCCTGTAAACTGTTTGGTTTTAGGTGAGGAGAATTGCCTGTTTTTACTCTCATGTGCCTCAGAACCACTCATCATTGAATAATAAATACATTTTTGTTTGTGTGAAATTATAATACAGGACCCAAACCACTGTGTGCCTCCATCATAAAGCTCAGGGATACAGGACTGCTAATCAAGTGGAAATATGAGAAGTGAGAAATGAAACACAAGCTTTATTTTCACACCTCTAAATGAGTGACTGCAAAGGATGAACTTAAAAATAATCATGCAACCTTATACTTGTATCACACCTTTTAATAAGACATTTAAGTTTTTTTTTTTTAAATTTATTTATTCAGAGAGAGACTGAGAGGCAGAGACACAGGCAGAGGGAGAAGCGGGCTCCATGCAGGGAGCCCGACGCGGGACTCGATCCCGGGTCTCCAGGATCAGACCCCGGGCTGCAGGCGGCGCTAAACCGCCGCGCCACCGGGGGTGCCCTTAATAAGACATTTTAAAAATATTTAGGGTGAACCTTCATCAGGATACTTTAATTGCCTCTGCACAATTGCATAGTACATCAAGGGTGATGCCTCCACTGTGCTGAGGAGCCTGGAGGAAGACGCCTGGGACGCTGAGAGACACTATCACTCAGTGATCCATTGAGGATATTGGATGGAACTCCTGTAGGTATTGGAATTTCCGGTTTCTCTCAAATGCATGCTATGAGGGTAGAAGCCCAGGCAGCAGTGGCCAATGTGAGTATAATTTACAACTGTTGATAAGTGACTGGCCTTGTGAGAATAAGCACAGAAGTCATCTTTGGTCATGTCTATGTTGGTAACAATATCCACTCATCCTTCTAGGTCCATTGCAAATGCCTCTTTCTCTGTTACTTCTTTCCTGACCACACTGACTGACCATCATCTCTCTCTCTCTTATATTTCAGAGTGGCCAGACTGAGACTCTGTGGCTTATGCCAGGTTGACCACTTTGAGGCTGTTTGGTTGTAGGCAATTTCACTTCCTCATTTGTGAGGTGGAGATAATAAGAGTACCTACTTTATAGGGTCCTGGTGGTTCTTAAATTGAGTGTGTGTGATGCTCTTAGAACAGTGTCTGATGTTGAGCTGTTGCTGTTTTAATAATATTATTATTTTACTTCTTCCTGGGGATATAGTTTTGTGTTCTACTTTGCTCTGCTGGTGTATTTAATGCATCTGCTGTAAGTTGTGTTGGGTTCCTCCCAGTCTGAGATTTCTTGTAACACCCAACATGGTAGGTACCCAGTGAGCATTCTGGACTGAGTTCGTACAGGGTTTTGTTAAGAGTTTAAAGCTGGGTGTATTTTCATCCCTGTTTTTGAAAGCCTTTGAAGTTGGATGGGGTCTGGTCTCATTTGTTTAACTTCTGAAGCTGTAGCACCAAGGCCAGAATTTTGCTCATGGTCACCCACTGGGTGGCCTGATAAGAAGGCCAGCCACTCAAGGCTATGGACTTCATTCTCTTCTTGCCAACATTACTAGCATAAATGAGATAGCTTTTGATAATTCTCTGAGCAATTTAGCCCAGGTTAATACTGGCCAGTAATTTCTTGAAGTGCCATGAAGTGGCAGGAACATGATTTATGTATGTAACATGTGCTCCTGCTAGCTGGGATGAACACTGGAGGCCCAGCTCTGCCTCTGGAATTATGAATGCCTGTCAGAGGAGCTGCTTTTATTCCAGAGAGGCCTTTTTTTTTTTTTTTTTAAACCATCAAGGGAGTCCTTATGCTGATGAATGAAGAGGTGCAGGGCTCACTGGCTGGTGTGGACCTTTCTCTAGCAGTTCTTTTTTTTTTTTTAAGATTTATTTATGAGAGAGAGAGAGAGAGAGAGAGAGAGAGAGAGAGAGAGAGAGAGAGGCAGAGACACAGGAGGAGGGAGAAGCAGGCTCCATGCCGGGAGCCTGACGTGGGACTCGATCCCGGGACTCCAGGATCGCGCCCTGGGCCAAAGGCAGGCGCTAAACCGCTAAGCCATCCAGGGATCCCTCTCTAGCAGTTCTTAAAGACAACTGGGATTGAGGGCATTTTGGCTGGCTGACACCTGGGTGAAAGTACTGAATTAAAATATGAAAGTGATGAGTGTGTAGGAGGAGCATATAAGAGGAGGTACTTGGGGTTCTAGCAAGGTTAGATCTGTCTTTTCTAAGGTCGACACTTTGGCACATGCAAAACTTGTATGACTTCAGCACTTAGAAGGCTTCAGCACTTCGCTTATCAGCCAGACCCCATTCACATTAGTGATGGTGTTGCCAGCGTGGGAGGAATGTGGTTGTGGGAGGCCAGTGTTAGGAAGCTGATGAGTTTTTTACTTTGGGCTTAGGAAGAAGCACAAACAGCCCCTTGAGTTTAAAGCTTGCCAAGTAAAGAAGCAGCTTTGGCTCTGAGGCTGTGGCTTTAAGTAAGAATGCTTAGTTACTTTTGGGCCTGTGGAACCAGACCTGAGACAGATGATGGGTTCATTGTCCTCCACAATTTTATAGCCCAGACTCAACCAGGTCTCTCTGTGCCTCTCTCTGTGCTGCCCATGTAAGTATATTCATAATGCCTCTAAAAGATTTTAAGAATTCACCAGAGAAGGGATCCTTGGGTGGCTCAGCAGTTTGGTGCCTGCCTTCAGTTCAGGGCGTGATCCTGGAGTCCCGGGATCGAGTCCCGCATCAGGCTCCCTGTATGGGACCGGCTTCTCCCTCTGCCTGTGTCTCTGCCTCTCTCTCTGTGTCTCTCATGAATAAATAAATAAAATCTTAAAAAAAAAAAAAAGAATTCACCAGAGGAATCTAGAGGGGATATAAGGACCTTCTTGATAGTTTGGGAATGTTGATCTTATCTCTTGATTGGGTGCATGCTGGTTTGGCTTCTGCTTAGGCCAGAATCTTGTTGCTAATTATGTTATCTTTTCTGCTCACCTTCCTCCACTCACTCTCCATTATTTAGTTCACTTGTTTTCAAAAATTTTGTGTCCTATGTATGGAATCCAGACAACTAGTTTTCTGTGTGTGTGTGTGTGTTTAAGATATACAAAACAAAATTTACCATACCCATTTTTAAGTGTATAGTTCACGTTTTTGTGCAACCAATCTTCAAAACTCCTTTCATCTTGTAAAACTGACACTATGTACGGACAAAACAGGAGCCCCCAATCCCTCCCCCCACCAGCCCCTGGCAACCGCCATTCCACTTTGTTGCTATGAATTTGACTTCCTTAGGTACTTCATATAAGTGGAATCCCACAGTATTTGTCTTTGTGTGATTGGCTTATTTCACTTAGCATAATATCCTCAAGGTTCATGCATATTGTAGTAGGTGTCAGGATTTCTTTCCTATTTAAGGCTGAATAATCTATTTTGTGGAGCGCCTGGGTGGCTCAGTCAGTTAAGCATCTGCCCCCACCTCAGGTCATGATCTCAAGGTCCTGGGATTGAGTTCCACTGGGCTCCCTGCCCAGTGGGGAATTGCTTCTCCCTCTTCTTCCTGCTGCTCCCCCTGCATGTGTTCTCTCTCTCTCTCTGTCAAATAAATAAATCAAATCTTAAAAAAAAAAATTCTGTTGTGTATATGTATCACATTTTACTTATCTATTCATCTATCAATGGACACTTGGGCTGCCTTTACCTCTTAGCTGTCAAGAATATTGCCATTATGGACAGAGGAGTAAAAATAGTTATTCAAGATTCCTCTTTTAAATATTTTGGATATATACCAAGAAGTGGAATTTTTGGGTCGTATGATAAATCTATTTTTAATTTTTTGAGGAACCACCATACTGTTTTCAATAAGCAGCTGGATTTTTAAGAAATGCATTTAAATTGGGTAAATATTATTATTGTTGTTGTTATTTTTTGGCTTTGATCTCCATACTGCCTTGAGTTGACCCTGAGCAGGTGAGCGCTTCTCAGTCATTTACTCACCCCAGCATACCTCTGAGCTTTGAGACACCATCCATGTCTCACTTTGGCCCTTGTGGGTTGATGTTTCTTCATTAGAGGACAGATCGTCTCAGGATGAAGGGCTAAACGGTGGAGAGGCAAGCTGAATGCTAGAAAGTCTGAGCTCCAATGTCTACCTACTGCCATGCTTCTCATACTTGTGTTCAGAGAAAGGTTGGGGTGACATTACAGTTTCCCACAAAATCTGATGGAATATGTCCAGGTATGTTTCTCTAAAACCTCTCTTCTGCCTTTAGAGTGGTATCGTTGGAAAAATATGTAAAGCGATAATCCACTATTACCCCATGCTACTGTATACTTTAAGGAAAATTGAATATTAGACTAGGAAATGAGCTTCCTGTGAGTCATAGTAGTGAACAGTTCTGTGTGCATGTAGGCAGTGCGGTGTGAAGGATGGGATGAGAGAGAGAATTTCTAGATCCTTCTACACTGTTTATTACAGTAGTCGGGGTTGATGGGTTAGTCTTCTCTTCTCCGCATGGGTCCTTCCATACTGAGGCCTCAGGCGTACAACACCATCAAGGACCAACATCATTTGCCATTTCTCTTCTGTCACCGCGAATCATTAGGGGCCAGGAAGGAGATGACCAATCTATTGCATGTGTAGTGGCCTGCCCTGTCTTTCTTTCCCTGGCTTATAGATGTGTTCATTAGCTAACTCCAGAGGGTACATTCTCTCCAAGAGCCTAGCCAGTGAGCTATTTAAAATAGTAAAGTCTACCTTTAAGGTCGGTAGAGGCTTTACTTACTTTGAGGCACATATTGTGCTTGCTGCCTGATGCCCTTTTCTGCCCATATCTTCCCAAGACCCGTTTAAATGTTATTTGTGAAACTTTCTAAGGCTTTTTCAGACCCTCTCCCTGTACCATCCCAGGGCAGGTTAGTCACTGTCCCCCTTTGAGGTATTGTCATAATGATGCCTGACCAGTTGGATTGTAGTTATCTGTGACAGTCCCTTCTACTACATTTTATCCTCCTCTGTACAAGTGCCATCTTTTGGTTTTGTTTATCTCCCTCAGGACCATACAAAGCATTCAGTTTAGCAGTATGTCTGCTGCAATTTTCTGATAAATATTTGGTTTGTCTACAGGTGACTCATGTAGTGGGTTTGAGTAGAATTAGTTGTTTAAATCATGAACATGGCTCCAAAAGCTGTTTGACCACATCTAGGCCACTTACCATCTCTTCTTATGCCAGATAATTTATTTTTTTATTTTTTTTAAAGATTTTATTTATTTATTCATGATAGAGAGGCAGAGACACAGGCAGAGGGAGAAGCAGGCTCCATGCCAGGAGCCCAACGTGGGACTCGATCCCGGGATTCCAGGACTGCGCCCTGGGCCAAGGGCAAGCACCAAACAGCTGAGCCACCCAGGGATCCCCAGATAATTTAAATCAAAGGAAAAAATGCATTAAGTTAAAAGATATTTATACTTACTATGTACTAAGTATTTTGCTCAGCACTTAAATTACCTCATTTAATCTTAGGGTAACCTGATATAGGTAATGAGACAGAAACAGAGAAGAGAGGTTATCTGCTCATTTCAAACCCAGGTAGTCCAGCCTCTGCATGTATATTTTTGCATGATATTATGAACTAATAAGTTTGGTTACAGCCTTGCAGAGCTTTAACACACTCAATTGACATCACCAGCTTTGGACTTGTAAAGCTGTGAGATATAAAATGAGCAGAAAGACCTTGGGAGAAACTGAGTCCTTGTATGAAAGAACCAGTTTTCAGTTAGCAATGAGAATAGAGGGGTTAACTAGTGCAGGTTGAGCCACAAAGAAGGTTGTATGCTGTTTGAAGAGGTGCAAGAGACCCAGGTGCCTCAGCAAGGAAAGAGGGGAACTGAGGGAGAATGGGTCCCAGCGGAAGAATTCCAAGGATGAGGTGAATGAGGTGGCTGGAGAAAGATTCTTACACAGAGGAGCCTAGGTTTTTAGCCTCTAAGAAGGACCGGGGAATGGACAGGAGGACAGGCCTGGTGGGATTAGCTAGTCTCAGGCTCCAGGTGGAGTACAGGCCATCTGTGTAGACTGGGCCTTGTGGTGTGCAGACCATGAAACATGTGAAGCAGAATGTGGGCACATGTGCTCACTTACACTTACCTCATCCTATGCAGCGAAGAGAAAAAAAAAGTGCCCAAAGGAAAAATTAACAAACATCCCAAGTCCCTTGACACACAGATCAAAACTGATCTTGATGGTGTCTTGCAACTCTGATAATTTCATTGAACTGTATGAAGCTTAAAATTGATACATAGGCATCCCCCTGATTAGCATTAAGTGCTGCTGTCAGTCTGACATAGCTGGATAAACCAATATTGAATAATCTATTAAATATGTCACACTTGAACAAGAAGAGTAAATCATATTATATTATTTCAGCTGTAATTAAGTGGGAGATAAAATCACAAATAGACGAGTTTAGTGAATATTTCTTAGTGTGTACACAGCGTCACTGGAATTTCTGTTCTTGCTCCACGGGAAGAAAGAAGTTGACTGCCTTCCAAGTATTGACTGCTGTCCAGGAAGTGGGATGTTGAGGGGTGACTTATGTAATGTTCACAGAATGGGTTTCATTTATAAATTCAATGAGATTAGCTGCAATCTTCCTGAAGTTAATGGCAATGGAAATGCACCATTCTGCATTTAGCTGGAAATAGCTGGCTCTCAGGCTTGGAGACCTAATTGTTCCTCAGGTTCTGATATGTTTGCCTTTGTATCTGCTTCCCCTCCTTTACTGGGAGCTGCCTGCTGCCTTTATTGTCTGGGAATTAATGATGCAGACCAGAGCTTGTGGGTGACAGGGTGGCATTCTGCTTAGTCCTTTCTTACTGCTCTCTCCCAACCCTCGGAGCAAACTTGATTATTGAGAATAAATGAGAGACATAAACCAAGATGAAAAAGATACAGAAACTGTGTTAGGAGGCCCCAAATGAACTGAGCTCTCGCTAAGAAATGGAGATCATTTGAGTACTTCCTTCACGAGATTGTGTTGAAGGTAAACAATGTTATAAACCTTCAGAGCAGTGCCGCCACATTTGAGTACTTATCAGTTGCTTTCATGACTATTTCATATGAAAAATAGTTGGCATTTGTGGTGGATGGTCAGGGTGGTACAGTGTGAAATTCAATAGCACAAGCAGTTATCTGACTAGAATGGTTATCTTCTTCCAGATGGTATGGTGACATAGGAAGATTAGAATGTGATAGTCCACATTTGGGGATGTTAACATGTTAGAGTATGTTATGAGCAATGTATACTGATCATCTTTTTATTAAGAGGCTCTGGTTTTGATTTTTTTGGTTGGTTTTTCAAATACAGTTTGATCCATTTCAGGTGATTATGTTAACATAGCAAAGCATCTTTTACACTTTTTCATCGTGAAGACCTTAGAACCTTCTCTGTGTGTCATTTAGCAGAGTTAGCAAATGCCTATAATGTACTAGGTGTACATGTGAATATTTTTGAATGAAGCATTTGCTTAAAGTCTCTACCTGTGATGCTCTTCTCAACCCTGAGAGTTCACAGGGATTTCCAGAAAGACAGGTAGAGTTGCTGCAGTGGGCACATTCTTGGCTGCCTGAGACTTCTTGAGATGACAGCCTCTTGGTTGTAACAGTTTTGGCACCAGTAGCTCTGATTTGAGCCACCTGGACTCATGGGCCTGAGCCAAGGCCATGGCCTTAGAGGCAATTGTCTTGTTTCCTGAGTCAGGCTTTGCAGAATGCCACAATCAAGACCCTTCGAATTTCAGGGAAAGTGTGCTTTCTAAAGCAAGGATTTTCAGAGACCTAGGAGAGAAAAACAGAAGGCTGACATTTCCCCGCCAGGCCAATTGCTTGTCTCTCATTAGCATAATAACTTTCTCTCAGCTGCCCTTAGAAGGACTTAATGGCACCATTTAAAGTTAGAGGATAAATGTAAAACCGATCTGTTCACTAACACCAATTACTTGTACTTTAAAAAAGATGATCTCACATAAAGCAGGAATAGGTTGCTACTTGAAGGGACTAATGGCCAGTTGGCTCTAGAGTAGATCACCAAAGGAAATGTGGCTTCACATGCTGACCCCTGAGTGCAAGGGGATACATGTTCTGTATCAGAGAACTGGGGAGGGCCCAGACCCACAGAGGCAAGGAGAACAGAGGACACCTGTCCACAGAGCATTCGTGGCTTTTGGGCCTCAATGTATAAACTGTCATCCATTGCCTCCAGTCTCGTAAGGTTCCTAGAGGGTTTTCTACATGTACCCGTAGAGTTTTCTTTGATAATTTGCCATTCTGTTCTGTGACCTTTTTTCCTAGAGCATTAGCAGGTACCTAGAGGGGAGTGATGAGAATGTGGATCTGGTGTTCTAGAGGGAGAAATGCTTGGTATTCAGACAGTTGGTGGAAAACATGCGCTGAGAACTGCTAGGTCCCAGGAACTGTGGTGTGATACAGAAGTATGTGTAAGCACTGTTCCTGCTTTCAGGGAGTTCATGGCCTAGTGTGGATGGTCTCAGTGCAGCTGTAGAAGTGGCACAAGGTGTGGTGGTTGCAAAGAAAAGGCAGTGGTAATTCAGTGAAGATGTCTAGGAGTGCTCTTCAGTTGAGGTGGCTTTGGAGGACAGTGAGAAGTTTGCCAAATAGGCAAGAAGACAGAGCAACAGGACAGAGGGACAGTGGTGCCTTGAGAGGACTAGGAGCTAGGAGTACAACTCAGAGATCCAGAGTTTTGATTTCAGGTCCACTCATACACCTCTCTACCATGTGACCTGATAGTTTACTGAGAATGGAGAGAAACGGAGTTTACTGAGAATGGAGAGAAATACTGTGCTTCTCCCTTTTGTTTGGCACAGGAAGCTGGACTTCATTCAAAATTGTGATCTTGTCCAACCTCTGGATAACTCTGACTTAGAAGGCTGAGGTGTCTACAACTGGTTAAGTCTGATCCACATTCAACTCAGACATTCATAGTAGTGTAGGGCCATCTTCACTGTCCTACATCCGAGGTGTTACTTTGGTTGTTCTCTGTTGGATTCATTCCTTCTCTCTTCTGTTCAATAAATATTACTGATTTGGTTATAAACAATTGTACAGTCTGACAGGGATAGAAAGTCCTTCCTGTCATAGAACTTACAATCTTTTTTTTTTAAAGATTCTATTTATTTATTCATGAGAGACAGAGAGAGAGAGAGAGAGAGAGAGAGAGAGAGAGAGAGAGAGAGAGAGAGAGGCAGAGACACAGGCAGATGGAGGAGCAGGCTCCATGCAGGGAGCCCGATGTGGGACTCCTTCCTGATCTGGGTCTCCAGGATCATGCCCTGGACTGAAGGTGGCGCTAAACCACTGAGCCACCCGGGCTGCCTGAGAATTTACAGTCTTAAGGTGGGAATAAACTTTGGAAATATAGGCTGGAATCAGATTATGAAAAGCCAGACCAAGGAGTTAGGACACCACCAAAATGAGAGACGATATGAATGAATTTCTGAATTTGTAGCCCAAGGCAAATCCTTTTTGATTCCTGTGTTCCTTGACTTTATTTATTACTGTAGTATAATACTTTAGTGTGTTTGAATAAATTTTAAAAATACACACATAAAGATAGACTTTATAAGCCTTGCATTGTGTGAGAGAGAAGAGTATATAAGGATGTGGTCTCTGAGAACCATTCTGGTTTTGAATCCTAGCTCTACTATATGAGATGTGTGGCCTTGGACTATTAAACTCTGAGCATCTCTTCCTTTATACAGAAAATCATGATGAAAATAATACCCACATAAAAGTTATTATAAGGATTAAATGAGCAAATGCAAATAAAATGTTTATTAAGATACCTGGTACATATCAGGCATTTAGTAGATTATAGCTGTCATTGGGGAATTGCTTAATTGAGTTCCCAGTTGGTCTGATTTTTCTCTGATGCTCTAGAATAGTGTTACTGTTTCTCAATCTGTTGGTGCATCAAAATCATTCAGAGGACATTTTAGACTAACAGCTAGAGATTTCCAGTTCTGCCAGGATGGAGTAGCCCCATTCCTCCTAGATTCTGCCCCTTAAATGGATAAAGCTTGGACCTAATACAACAAAGAAGCACATGAAGGAAGTCTCTGAAAGGAAGGAAGAAGAGGACAGACTGCCTAGGACCTGAGGACTTGAGGAACAACAGGGTGGTAAGTTACTTGGGTTTGCTTATTGACTCCTATAAATCTTGAACAGGGTGCTACAGAAACCTCCCAACCCAGAATCACCAGGGGAGGCACAGATCAAAAAAAGCTCTAAGAATAAAGACTATTTTACCCTAGCCAAAGGCCTTTTTGACAATACCCTCCCAACTGCAGCCAGATACCAAGGGAAAAGCTCCTATCTTCCACCTTGCCCCTTGGAAGCAGGCAGAGCATTTCAATTCCCCTGTGGGGCGGTGTCTGCACAACAGAGCAAGGTGCTGACCTTCCATTCCCCACTGTGTGGAACTAGACAGTGCTCTGGGGGCCGGGCCAGGGGTGTGTCAGCCAGGTCCACCTTTAGGATGAGCTTTTATGCCCACCCTGAAGCACCCTGAATCAGCACTCTGCCTCCCCTTCCCTGGTGACAGTGAGGCTTAGGGGCATCTGCTCTCATACCCTCACTTGTGGAGGTAATGAGGCAGTGCCCCATTTTTCCTGGGAAGGTGTTAGTGGGCCAAGTCAGGAGCTGAACTTCCACCCTCCTACTTGGAACAGGCTAGGTGGACTCCATGCTCTATTTTTGCCAGGATAATGTTGGCAGGCCTAGGACGAAGCAGAATCTACATATCCATCCAGCCCTCATGCTACCATTTCAACAGGGACACTGCCTGCTTACTAAAGATGTCCTTATAAAAAATCATAAGAACCAAGAAAATCACAACATGGACGAGAACAGCTGAAAGCAGACACCAACATTGAGATGAATCAGATGTTGCAGTTCTGACAAGAATTTTAAAGCAGCTATCATAAAAATACTTCCATCAGGCAATTGTTAATATTTTGAAACATTTTAAAAATGAGAAATGTCAGCAAAAATCTATGGGCTCAAAATGAGGGGACTTTCGGGATGATGGAAATATTACATATCTTCATAGACACATTTGTTAGACTCATCAAAGTGTATACTTAAAGTCAGTAAATTACACTTTAGTAAAGTTGATTTATAATAGTGCATAGGGCCAGTCTTCATCCCTAGAGATTTTCTCTGGTTCAGTGGATCCAAGAAAAAGTCCAGTAATTTATTTTTATTTTTTTAAATTAATGCCCCAGTTGATTCTGATGTGGCTGGTGGCTCTTGGGAGCTCCTGATCTCTCTAGAGTAATCTAGGCTAGTTGTGAATTCTTCAGAATATAAATCTGTTAGAAATCTGTGCAAATAGAAACTTGTTCTGGTAAATTATAAATTACCAGATAAGTACTTGCAGAATAAACAGAATACATAATTAGAAACCATTAAGTGTCTTATCCCCACATGGAAATTATTTTTTGTATGTTTTTTGTTGGGTAATGTTGTAAAGAATGTTACATGGTGTCCTGAGAAGCTGTAAATTGTAATGCTGGGATCTAAAAAAAACTGCATAGTGGTGTGTTTTTGTTTTATCTCCTACTTGGGCCACGCCTGCCTCTCCATTCCTTTTCAGGGTTTTATCTTCTTTTTGGCTAACGACAGTATGGATTCCACATTGGCTTGTGCAAGCTGCTGCTGCCTTGACGGTTGTGGTTTTCATCAGTACCTCCCTGGGGGTGGTGTTCTTTGTCACCATTCTGCTCTGAACAGAGGCTGGGAAATGATTCCTAATCTAGTATCACTTTAACCTGATGGCTACATGTTGGCTTTTAGGCTGGGTTTTTAATCCTGCCAGGGAATCCATAAATTCTCTCCCACTGATGGGCTGAGTCCAACCTCTGAGTGAGTGAGGCCTCCTTACACTTATTCCTGTCCCCTTGACAGTAGTTGGTCTGACTGGTATACTAGGTGGGTGTATAGCACAGTGGTTAAGACTGGATATGAGGCGGTGAGGGACTTGTCTTTGGGAATGCTTTCATCCCAGGGCATCCCAGCTTCCAGAGCAGCTGGATCTTTTGCCCTAGAGCAGAACTAGTGGAAACTGCATCAGGAGGTTGGCTGCCTGTGTCTCCTGCCTGGGCCAGGTGAGCTGCCAACACTCCTTTCTGGGTGCTGGAAGGAAAGTCATTTTTTGAATTTGGTAACAGATTTAAAGCAAGCTATGACTGGGTGTCAGCGTGTTACTCCTGGATAGCTTTTCTGTTTTGATGCTGGAAATACCCTGTGTCTGGTTTCTCTGCCTTTAAATAATAGATGCCAGAGATTGGCCCTTCATAGGACATTCTCTCTTTGTCTCCTTTTTCTCTCTCTCCCTCTCTCTGAATTCATTGTGGGATTCCCCTGTTCTTGCCAGAGCTGAATCTGGTCCTTCTTGGGGTCACTCTCATAGTCTCTAGTCTTTCTAAGTACTCAGTGCTTACTTAGCTGGTCTTTGTTTCCATTGAGTGTTTTTGTATGTGTCATGGTTACAGTCACCAGATGACTAGTGTCAGAGGAGGTCAGACACTGTTAGAGCTTCTAATCATGTTGGTGTTTTGGTAAGGGAATTATTTGTGGAGAAAAAAAATACACATGGGGAATCATCAGTAAGCATTGGGGGGGATAACACTTGAAAAATGTGTGCATGATAGCTCCCTCCAAATATTTATGTGGATTGTGGTTTCTAAGAGGGTTAGTCAGTTTCTTCTTTCCTCATGTAGAATGAAGACTAGTAATAAGAAAGAGTAGAGAAACACATCATGGCCCTGTTTCCGGAAGAGCATTCTGACAAGGCTTTCCAAAATGTAAGTCAGTCTTCTGTCACTGAAGGTATTCAGGGCAGGTGTGGATATGGCTGAGAAAGGGGCTGTCAGGGAACCTTTTGGAGGATTTTCAGATTTTATCGTCCTGTTCTTTAAGAAAACAGAAACCATGAATGCTGTATCTGTGGACCTATTCCTGGCTAAAGATCTGACTTGCCTGCTTACTCAGTGAACCAGGAAATTAGCAGCAAGGAGTCACTGTTTCCTCAGACAGACCTGGAGTGCTAACATAGAAGGAACACCGTGGCGCAGGGCTGCACTTGTGTCTTGTACACCTTTCCTTTGAGAGGCCTGTGTCTGTAGTACCATTCCCCCAGAGTGCTCTGTTCTTATCATGTGTGGTGTACATAGCCTTTCCAGCATCTCTGCTGTTTGACCCATAGAAGAAAACAGGAGTTAACTGACCGTTCATCTTTTCTCGGCTTGAGGCAGGCTGCTTCCTCAGGAGGGGCCCTGGTTCCCATTTGCAATGAAGCTTCTCTCACTAAGGCCAGAGATAAACTGGGAAAGTGGTGGTTTCAGTAACCATCATAACCTCTCTCTTGCACCCCCTGCGTTTACTTGCCCTTCTTGTGGTAAAAACAACACAGCATGTTTGGGGAATAATGAAGGCATTGTCTCTAAAGGGAATTGTAGGGGCACATGTCTTACTTTAGCTTGTGGGTGTTTCTAGGTGACCCCAGCTGTGTGGCCGTAAGTGAAGCAGGGAAGCCTGCCAGTGTATGAACATTTTAATAAGTAGAAGACCTTCATCCTGCCCCATGCCATTTTCTAATTGGTCACTCAGGGATTTCTAGCCCCAAACACTGAACTTCTCTGGTTGTGTTGTGGTATGTGTGTATGTGGTGCTGAAAGTCACTTATTGGAATAGTTATGTTTATTTCAAATTGTATTACCTAAGTGTCTTTCTAAAAGATATTTGTACACTTTCTAGCTTAAGAAAATACTTTGTGGCTTGAAGATGTTGCTCCCAGGTCCTGATACAAGCAGCTAACATTTCTTGAGCAGTTACTATGAACATTTTCCCTTTTATGTAGACAATAACATAACATGTTCCCTGGAAAGCTAGGTTTTAGAATAGAGCCCTGTAGACACTGCTGTTTTACCCTGAGGCATCTGAGGCTTGATGTCTAAGACATACTAGTGTCCTTAATGATTTCCAGCACAGTGCTTTGTGTTCAATGGGTGATCAATAAGTGTTGAATTTTGTTGCATATAAAATTGCTGTCAAATGATTTTTGTTTTATTTTAAAAAGTAGACTTTGGAGAAAACTTTCCACTCCAGGGTAAGTGCTTCTAAACCTTCCCTTTGTAACACTCAGTGAAAGGAAGAGGATGTTTGGATGATATGAGACAGCTGGCCAATGTGGGTTGTGGAGGGTATTTGCACTTCATCAGATTTCTGCAAGACAGATCATTCATGGCAGTTCATCCAGGGCTCTCCCCTTTCTGCACAGAGGATGTGGGTTGTGTTTCATATGGAGCCTCGGTGGCCAGTAACCCAGTAAATATTAATGAAGCACCGTGTAAGGCTCAGTATTGACTGCAAAATACATAGAAATAAATAAAAAATAGAGTTTCTGTCACTGAGAATCTTATCTAATTGGGAAGGCAAGTGGTAAAATGCCTTAAAAGTTAACTATAATAGTAAAGCAATTCTTTCAGATTCTTAGGTGGTCTGCTGTAGTGGTTCTCAATCATTAGTGTGCCTCAGAAGTACCTTCAGGGGTTGTTAAAGTACAGATCACCGGACCCCAACTCCAGAGTTTGTTCTGGGTCCTGAGAATTTGCATTACTAACAGATACATAGATGATGCTGATATTCCTGGTTTGGAGACCACACTGATGAAACATTGGTCTGATACCATGGTTTTCCACCTTGACTATGCGCTAGTTCCTGTGCCAGGGCCCTACTCTAGACCAATTAAATCAGAGTCTCTTTGGAATATGACCTAGGCCTTTTTTTTTTTTTTTCTCTTTTCCTTTTTAAAAAGCTGATTGTGCTATGCAGCCAGCCTTGTGCTATGCAGCCAGCTCACTGGTCTAATACATATTGGGGATATAGAAAGTTTAAGATTGAGAAACAGATTACCGTGGGTTGTAGGGGTGTGGAGAGACCACAGGAATTATTTAGCCCGATCTTAGAGAATGATAAGGAAAGAGAAAGAAAGGGATGATTTGCATTCTTACAAAGGTAATGCTGTGAACAAGTTCAGCCTGTTTCTAGCTGTTTCTTGGGACAGGCTGATGAGTTTGTGAGTTCTTAATCAGGGAAATGCATGGTTTACTACTCAGCAAGGGGAGAGTGCGTAGGGCTGAGGTGCTTGTCACTACTATCCATAATAAGCATTCACTGACCACTGCCCCTTCCTGGTGTAGAAAGAAATTTTATATTCAAACAGACTTGTATGTGTGTGTATTTGGAGTGAAGTGTGGCCAGGAGTTGTGGACTAACTGTAAGCTGAACTTTGAGAAATGATTGCCATTTTTACATTTCGTCCCTCTAAGCCTGTTTATTCATGTATAAAGTCAAGTCCTGCACATAGTTGTCAGTATTCAATGTATGTGAATGCTAGTATAATTTTAGGGTCATTCTTTTTTTTTTTTTTAAATTTTATTTATTTTTTCATGAGACAGAGAGAAAGAGAGGCAGAGACACAGGCAGAGGGAGAAGCAGGCTCCTTGCAGGGAGCCTGACATGGGACTCGATCTTGGGACTCCAGGATAACACCTCGGGCTGAAGGCGGCGCTAAACCGCTGAGCCACCTGGGCTGCCCAAGGGACATTGTTCTATTCATCTTGGACATTCCCCAACCCCCACCCTTGGTCTAGCAATGAGCCTGATACATAGCATCTGCTCAGTTAATCCGTGTTTTTTGAATGAATCAGCAAGGTGGTCTTTGATATCATGTACTTGTGTATTAGCAAGGATAGGGAGAGCTTGTTCCCAAGGAGCTTTACAAAAAACTGCCCTGTAGTTCCCTGTATTTCTTGGGCAAAAAATCTCTTATATTTGAAATAAAGGAACAGTAATGCAACAAATATAGCTGGGCATTCATTGTTTTAATGGGTGCTAGTCATAGTGACCTGTGATACAAAGAGGTCTTTCATTTTCAGTTCCAACTAGTATTTAGCCACATCAAATTTTAGATGTCAGTGTTAAATTTTATTTTTAATTTTATTAAGTTTAATTGATTATAAAATAACTTGCTTTGTAAGGCCTGTGTTTAATTTCTTGGAACTATTAGAGCCTTTGTTGTAATAGATTTTATAGGGCTCAGAGTTACAAAATTAATATTAGAGAGTTGGCGCTTGTTAAAATTTTGACCTGTGTCTTTTAAAACCCATTGGAATGATGTACACTGAAATGACTGTTGGTGGATAGGGGTTACTCTCCATCCATAGGTCTTTGGGAGGCATGACATAGCTCTGGTCTGACTATATCGTCTGGATTTTTGGCTCAGGGCAAAAAGGAGGAGGGTGCTAAAGAAACCTGATCAGACCATTTGATGCTAATTTCACAGGTGGATGGTCACTGTGTGCCTGGCTGTTGTTATTTATAGAGCTGTATGGTGGATGTAGCTACACACAGGAGCCTGAAGGGAAGGTTTGCATCAGGGTTTAGTGGTAAATGCATAAAAGCAGAATCTAGGAACAAATGGTCATTGGTGAATGTCCTTGCTTGAGTTAAATGAGATTATTAGTGGCTGTCATGATTTTCCACTCTCACCCCATCACCTTTCCTGATCACCCTTCCTGAATCCTTTTGAAAACAGGCAACAAACCAGACCAAAACAAGCACAGATAGTTTCTCCTTTCCTTTTAATTGGGGTTGATAGGGTTTTAATCAGGTTGACTTAGATACTGATTTCAACTGCAATTTAAAGAGGTATCCACAAAGCTATAAATTAAATAATTAGAATTACATCTCTAAAGTCAAAAGGACTTGATCATTTCCTCTTACTCCCTCTCCTGTTTCCCATGTTCCCAAAGGAGAAACTGAGATCTAGCAGGGTTAGATAACCAGTTTAATTTCACATAAGTGAAGCTGGGACTGGACTCTGGATCTTGTGTCTTCCCTATTGTAGCTTTTCCTATTATATTAGTTTTTTATGAAAATATCCTTTTCTTTCTTTGAATTCAAGACTTTGTCTTCATAGCCTTGAAAAAGGCTATCCTTTGTTGTGGTATTTTCTAAGAATTACACTGAGAGTTGAAAAATAATTCTGTTTATTTTTATTTATTGAAATGAAAAATAACATTACAACAAATTCCTTCCATCGGTGATATATCCCCCTCCTTACCACCAGCTTTAGGAGTCATGACAATGCCTCCTTGTGGGAGAGGGGGCCTGTCTGGGTATGGGGACTAGTGAGGAGCACAAAACAGCAACAGCAGCAAGCTTTGGGTAAATGGCTGCATGTTGGCTGGAAGCCCCAGCAGGCCACACCTGGAGACAGTGGGTGCTGTGAATCACTACTTGGCCTTGGCCTCACACTGGAGACCAGCGCTCCTAAGCACAAGGCTTCTCTTCTGTCCTGCCCATGGTGGCCTGTTGGCAGAGAGCTAGAATAATTGTTTGTTTAAAGTTTTACTAGCTAATTATGCTGCACGAATTGACAGGCGTCTTTATCAGAGGATTTCTAGTCTCTTGGAAGCTCTTTGCCACATTACTTGTAATCTAACCTCAGTGTAGACTGCAATGACTGGTCTTTGTTTGTTTTTCTCTCCTTTCCTTCCCACTTGTTTCAGAGGCCACACACCAGGCTGTGGAGAGGGAGCTGCTTATGAGCTGATGTGGCGGCCTTTCTCTGGTCAGCCGTGTGTGGCAGCTGGAACATGTGCCTTTGGGTCAGTCATTCTCAGATTACAAACCCTGGCACAAAGGCCTGTAGTCAGACACTGTATTTGGGCTCTTTAGTGGAAAGACTTGTTAATTCACCATCTGTAAACGGAGGCAGGGAGATTAACAGTTTCCAAGTCTTCAAAATAACCCGGGATAGTTAGAAACACTGACTCTCAGATGCTGTCTGTGGGTCAGGTCAGGTATGTCCAATATAAGGGCCAGGTTCTAGAACCTTGACCTGAAGAGTGTCTTCTAATCTGGATGGTTTTGTCATGGTCTCTGCCAGAAAGAGAAGAACTTTATTTGTAGCTACAGTTAATTCTCAATTATTTGCCTTGTAAACATTTTCAATCCCAGAGACCTTCCCCTCAGCAGGTTGCCAGATTATATTCCTAGGCTCCCTAGCTAGTATGTACCCAGGGACTGAAAGATAATTTTCCTCTTAATTTTAGGAAAA
Source organism: Nyctereutes procyonoides (assembly GCF_905146905.1). Taxonomy (NCBI): domain Eukaryota; kingdom Metazoa; phylum Chordata; class Mammalia; order Carnivora; family Canidae; genus Nyctereutes; species Nyctereutes procyonoides. Next base: position 74,576,970 of record NW_026575126.1, read on the forward strand.
GCTAATCAGGGAGGGAAATCTGCCATTAAAAAGGTGAAGGAGGAGGGTGCAGGGGAGAGAGCCAAAAAAAAAAAAAAAAAAGAAAAAAAAGAAAAAAGAAATCTACTTTATATTATAACCAACTCAAACTTTTAGAGAGCTTCCTCTATTGGGAAGGAACAATGTGTTATGTTGCCTTGTCTTTGGGCAGTAGGTTAAGGCAGTCGTATTTTAGCTTTCTTGTGCCTCACAAGAGTTAATTCCCTTTTCTGAAAGGCCTTGTTGAGTCTCTAAGAATTATTTAAATGGACTCTAAATGTTTAGCTCAGTGCTAAGATTCTAGTTATTTGGATTTGTTGTATATCAGCATTGGCTTCAAGTTGTCTCCCCTGCCCTGGGCCTTACCTCTTACCCAGACCCAAATCTACAGTCCACATGATGGGACGCTCCCTTGTATTCTCAGCTCCGCCATGTGTGCAAGGTAATCCCCTTGACCCTCTCAAGAGGGTGCTGCTCATCTTTTTTTGCTTTACTTATCCCAGTTGACATCTCCAAACCTGCTGTGACTTGAAGCACCACTGCTCTGGTGGTTCTCTCCTACGCTTCATTGAGAATCTGTGTGTGAGGCAGGTCAGCCTTTGGAGATTAGCGCATTCACTTTAGAGGGAGGGATGTTTTTACCCCGAGACTGTTAGAAGTCAGTTCAGGAGGGACCAGACCAGACGTGTGGTGGCAGGAGTCCACTCCAGTCCTTATAACCACTTGGTTAATACCGAGCTGGACACTGAAGTAGATGCTTGTTCTCCAGTTACAGAGTTCCCAGCTGGCAGATTCTCGTTGGGATTCCGTTTTGTTGGCTGCTGCTGTTTGTTGTGCCCACACTGATTTTTGCGGCATCTTGTTCCAGGCTCTTGAGTCTTTTCCAAGCAGGGGAGTTAGCTCAATCCTTTGCCCTCCCTTTCTTTTCTCTTTTTGGATATTCCATGGCTGTTAGGGAAGGACTTCCTATGAAATAAAATGAGGGCAAGAAAGTAGCATGCCTTTAAAAAAAAAAAAAAGAAAGAAAGTAGCATGCCTGTGACATAAAAATGCTGTTAGCAAGCTTGAGGCATATCAGAGAGATTGGTCCTGAGTGTAACGTTTACTGCCTTTCTGCTTTTGAACTGTTTTTTTTTTTTTTTTTCCTTTGCTGTTTCTGAGGTCTGGGATTTATCCTGAATTTAAGAATGGACTGTTTTTGATCATTTGAATAGGTATCACCATTCAGTAGGGAATACATGTGCACATTGAGATATCCCTTAAAGCCAATTTGTAGTATAAGTCATTTGAAATGATTTCTTTAGTCAGTAATGCATTTCTACTTCACATTCTCTGCCTGGATTTATGCATTCATCTCCTGTTTTACCAGGTGATTTGCTTTTGTTATGCTGCTATGATAGCCCCCTCCCACCTTTAACTACTACCCCCAGATACTTGTGCTTGTTTTCCAGTATGAGTAGGCATTAAACCACCCAAAATGGCATCAAGTGCCAGCCACACAAGGATAGAAAGAAGGAGAGCCCGAGTCCAGGAAAATTTCCCTGCCTGCTTGGTCAGGCTATTGTACAAAAGATTATGTGGCTCTTTAACATTAGTTTTGGAGAGACTCAGATGAGTGATTAAAGTCTTAATGAGAAATCAGTGCTCAGCTACCAGGTAGAAAAGTCTAAAATCCGGGCATTTTCTTTCCTCTTACAACTTGGGAGTAGCTAGCCTGAGAAGACACTCTTTTTCAAGGTCCAGCTCTCTCTTTGGTGAGAAGAAGGGGTAGATGAGACAGTCTTCAGCTTTGCTGGATTACATCAGTTCAGAGAGTTTTGGTTTACCTTGCCTTTTCCTACTTGGGATTTGCTCCTGTTTTTCTTTTGGGGTGTGAGGGGCTTGGCTAAAGGGCTTCCAGCCTTAGGCTCTGAAGGGTGGCATCAGCAAGACATGTTTTGATTCTACATAACTCTTGTTTCATTAAGGGGAAATGAGCCAACTGGTTGACTCAGAATAATGCCAAGGGGAACTGGGGAGTTATTACTTGTAAATGCACAGGAAGAAAGGAACAGATACTGGGAGGCAGTGGCATGATGAACAGCTGATGCCTTCAGAGAATAGAGGCTTGTCTTCCTATGATTCTCTCTAACCATGGAGGAGGTAGAGGGAGGAGGCTCGTGGCTTGTTGGAGTTGAAGTCAACATTCTACTTGTTTAATTTACTAATTAGTTTCACAACCATCTCTTGTGTTTCTACTCTGTGCTGGGTACTATTCTAGGTACAAAGGATGCAGTGGTAAACAAAAGGTCTTTGTCCTCCTGATACTTAAATTCTTTTGAGGAGTGGTGGTGAAGACAAACTTAAAATGATGGTGGTGGTGATAAATGATACGAAAGGAAAAAAAAAAAACAGAAAAAAATGGGGTAGGGAGCTTTTTCAGTAAGCATAGTCATGGAAGGCCTTCTCAAAAATGACCATAAAATAACTGACCATTAAAAAACACAGAATTTTTATTACCTAAAATATTTTAGACATTTCAGTTGTTAAAGTTATTAGGGGATGAGAGCATGCATCGAAACTTTTTTTTTTAAAGATTTTATTTATTTATTCATGAGAGACAACAGAGAGAGAGAAAGAGAGAGAGAGAGAGAGAGGCAGAGACACAGGCAGAGGGAGAAGTAGGCTCCGTGCAGGGAGCCTGATGTGGGACTTGATCCTAGGATGCTAGGAACACGCCCTGGGCCGAAGGCAGGAGCTAAACCGCTGAGCCACTCAGGTGTCCTGCATTGAAACTTAAAAAAAAAAAAAAATTATTTATAATCGCTACACCCAATGTGGGACTCCAGCTCACAGCACCAAGATCAAGAGTCACCTACTCTACCAACTGAGCCAACCAGGTGTCCCCTTGCATGCACAGAAAAAAATCCTTTAAGAGAGAAACTTAAAGGATTTGTTTTCTGTATAGTGTTGAGGGTGTTTTAAGGATACCTCTTCCCTTCTTGTCCCTGGATGTGTTGCCTTTGTTAGCTGGATTAGAATTCATCATTTAGTTGCTTTAGATTAGGTTAAGACAATCTAAGATTTTTAGGGTGTACTTTTCATGAAATTGTTTTATGTGATCGAGAGGTGTCTTCTTACCCCAAATAGATGTTCACCAGGTTTTGTTGTTGTCATTGTTGTTTTATTTTTATTTATTTTTACTTTTTAAAAAATTTTATTTATTTATTCATGAGAGACACAGGATAGCAGAGACCCAGGCAGAGGGAGAAGCAGGCTCCATGCAGGGAGTCTGATGAGGGACTCGGTCCCAGGACCCCGGGATCACAACCTGAGCCAAAGGCAGACACTCAACCACCGAGCCACCAAATGCCCCTGTTGTTTTGTTTTAGGTGGTAATAAGTAACTTTTGGGGATCTGAAATGAAGTGAAGGATAAACAGTACCTAAACAAAGAATCCCTTCTCAAGAGCGGAGTGCCAACAGCCAGAGATGTAACTCAAGTGTCTGGTTAACATAACCCAGTGCAGTTCGCTTTTTACTTTTAGAGGATGGAATGGTGGGGTGTAGTCCCTGGACTACTCTGATAAACAGGAGTTATATTTTCTGTCATTTCCTCTGAAAGGACAGTCTTATATGGAAAGAGAACCCACAGTTGTCAAAGCCTTCCTGAAGGCTGGGCTCCTTGCTATTGGATCACATCTAATTATGTCTGTTCCATAAGATAACCCTATCACAGTGGTTTTTAAAACAGCATTTCTTAATCCATTAGTGTGTGACAGGAAGTACGTTTTTTAAAAAGTGGAATCAAATAAGTGCTATCAGAGTATTTCACACTTAGTAAGAGTGTGTATTGTTTCCAGAAACTTTTGTTTCAGATATGTGTGTGTATGTACCAGATCCTGACAGTAATGTATTTTTATTGTGTTGTGATTTAAAAAGATTGAAAAACAAGTGTGTATGGTGCTTGGGTGGTGCAGTTGGCTGGGTGTCTGAATCTTGATTTTGGCTCAGGTTGTGGTTTTAGGGCCATGGAATTGAGCCTGCATTGGGCTCCTATGTTGGGCATGGAGCCTGCTTAAGATTCTCTCTCTCCCTCTCTCTCCTGCCCCCACCCCTGCCCCACGTTTGCTCATACTCTTATTAAAAAAATAAATACGTAAAAAGTTTGAAAAACATAAACCTGTGAGATAAGTGTTGGTATGGTATCCTTAGATAGATGGGGAACTAAGATTGTAAGGACACTGCCTAGAATCAGAGTAAAATTTGAACTCTGTTCCTTCTGGCTTTCCACATTGGATTTAGGACATGGCAATTAAAATTTTCACAGGACTTTCCATTTCTGATGATTTTATAGGATTTTGGAATTCACAGATATACTGTCTTTCTCCTGAACATGGTTTTAAAATCAGATTACCAGGCCCAAATTTGATTGGTTTCTCAAAACATCTCAATGTAGTCTATTTCTGGAGAAGGGAAAAGAAAGATGAGCTTAGTTACTTTTCCTTATTAACAAACAAGGAAAACTAGAAGCTCTTTCCTTTTCACAGAAAGGCAGCCTAGTTTTATCCAAGAAGAGAAACTAACTGGAAGCAGCAGCAGGCTGTATCTCTAAAGCATTCAGGAGAATTTGCTGTTGCTGAGAGCAGTTTTGGTGTGGTGAGTGGGTAGACATAGCACGAGGAGTCCACCACCTTGCTTAAAATGTTTTGGTTTTCACTAGTCAGGCATCGACTCATTTTTACATCGACTCACTAATGTTTAATATAGTAACTACTGTTTTAACATTTGTCACCAGTCTTAACCCACGTCCCTGCCCTCCTGGGAAAGAGGTGGAACTTTCACTGCTCTTTTAGGCAGCTATTTTGGCCTTACAGAACAGACTTTTTAGAGAGGCATTATTTTCCCTGGCATTCCTTCCCTCTTGCCTGTAGTCACTCTTGAATGAATTCCTGATTGGGCCAGCTAGACTTTTTCTTTTTTTGCACAGAAGAAATCGCTCTTGCTGAGGATGGCAGAAAAGTATAGTGAAAACCTGCTGCCCACTTCCTTATCTGCCTCTCTATTTTGTTACCCCACTCCAAACCAACCCCCAATAAAAAGTGACCTTTTGGCCCAGGGCCCTATCTGAGTGTTTTGTGTGGCAGAGCTGTCTCTGGCTGACTCCCAGGATTGTTAATGACTTCCTCCTCTGTCTCTAAATAATTGCTTGAAAAGACAGCTGTGGAGAGACATTGCCCCCAGCTTGCAGGCTCATTAATTCCAGCCATATGGAAGAGGGTGCAAAGGAAGAAGATGGAAGTTACATTGCTAAGAGTAGCAGATTGGGGAAAACAAAACTAGAGGCTTCAGGGGAAGAGTGGCACAACCTTGGTGGAGATTAGACTTGGCATTGGTGAGGTTTGAGCGGACTTCAACCTAAGGAAACTTCTGCATTAAATACCAAATACGGGGAAACAAAGTGAGAAATGACTTGGTTTCTAAGTCCTTCCAGTTGGGTTCCTCTGATGTTTGAGTATAACTAAGCTTGCAGAATACTTGATTTTGTGCAACTCTTCAAGAACAGGAGCATCCAGGTAAAATGGAAAGTCCGAGAAACTAAGAGGGAAGACGCCCACGAGATTCCCCAAAGTCAACCATCGTGGACTTGACCATTCATAACTTTTGCTTTTGTCTGTTCCCACGGTGGCCTTGAAGCTAGTTTCAGAGGAGAAACTTCCATACCATGCTCCTTTAAGAAGAAGAAGAATATTAATTAAAATATGCATAGGCAGAAGGATGGTCAAATATAGCTAGGGAACAGATATTCTAATTAGCTGTTTGATTCAGCTTTTAGCATCTAACATGCAGGCTTATAAAAGAAACAGGGGAGGGCACTTGATTTTTATTTTTCAAGAACCAGGTTTACCCGGTTACCGATTTTTATTTTTCAAAAACCAGGAAACAGACCAGGTTTCTAAGAAGGTGCAAACTCTTTCCTAAAAAAAAACAAATTATGAAAGAGGTTTATGTAGGCCTTTAGACAAAGGGCGGTAAACCAGATGAATATAGAATGCCATCAGCAGAGTTTTTCAAGATGCAGAGCTCTTTGTGTGGCTGACTTCTTGGAGTCTAATTCATGCGCACCAAAGACGCAGCTTTAAGGCCATTTCCCAAAGTGCGTGCAGCTAAGAAGCATGTCAAGTTTGCCTGTGTAGTTTTGCAAGTTTTCCTGTAATGTATATTACTTTAACCTGAAAAACAGGTGGGTAATTCCCGCTAAAACAGTGGTTTTCAAACTTTGATACATATTAGAATTACTTGAAGCACTTATAAAAGTATCTGTGCCCAGGTTGTATCCTAGACTGATGAAGTCAGGATTTCAGTGTGGGCCCTAGGCATCCATAGTTTGTGAAAATGATTGCAATGGTTACATACGTTTGAGAACCAGAGCATTAGATGATCTTTAGTGAATGTTAATTCCCCCAGCTGCATTTCTCAAAGGTACAGATACTCCTTGAATGTTGAACACCCTTATTCCATGCTGTTGATTTAAGGGAGTCTGTATGGCTTCCATTAACATTCTCTTAGGAACTTTGAAACCTGTATTTATGCTGGGGCCACCACATATTTCTTGACCTGTAGGAGTGTTTGAATCAGAACCAAAGTTTTTATTGAGAAGCAGCTTAGGATCATCAGCCTTAGCCAAGCTCATCATCATGGCTGTTGGATAATATAAGAAGTCAGATGACATAGGGAGTAAACTTTTCACAGCCATAGGTCACATGCATAAGGGTGCATTAAGATCACTTTTGGAGCTCAGAATTTTTTCTGGTGCTGGATGGGCTGTTGTCTTGGGAGAATGCCATCTATCTCTCGCTAGTGAGATAAGGAGATGTTTATACATTCTCTGGTTCTTTTTTGAAGTAAAAAACACCCACCATTGTCAGATTTAATACCTGACCTCTCTGACTGACCCTTTGCAAAGTTTTTTTTTTTTCTTTCTTTCTTTTTTTTTTTTTTAAGATTTCATTTATTTATGACAGACACAGAGAGAGGAGAGGCAGAGACATAGGCGGAGGGAGAAGCAGGCTCCACACATGGAGCCTGATGTGGGACTTGATCCCGGGACTCCAGGATCATGCCCTGGGCTGAAGGCGGCGCTAAGCCGCTGAGCCACCCGGGCTGCCCGACCCTTTGCAAAGTTGATAAGATAGACAGTGGGTTTGTTTAATAGGATTAGTTATTTTAATTTTGAAGAACTGAAGAAGAACTGAATATATCTCAAGGGGTTGTAACATCAGAGAATCATTGTTTTATGTAATCTGGATTTTATCAAACTCCAAATTATGTGTCTTTGAATATACATTATATGGTATAGTGGTAGTGTGTCAGTGAGAGGGAGAGAATATGAATGAGAATTATACTAAACTGAACCATAATGAAAGCATATAGTAGGAACCATATGGTAATAGTATTGTGGTTAAGAGCCACTTCTAGGTTTTTATGGCGTTGGGCAGGTTGTAACTGCTCCTCAGTTGCTCACCTGAGAAATAATAATACCTGCCTTTTAGTATTTTTTTTAAAGATTTTGTTTATTTATTCATGAGAGATACAGAAAGAAAGAGAGAGAGGCAGAGACACACAGGCAGAGGGAGAAGCAGGCTCCATGCAGAGAGCCTGATGCAGGACTTGATCCTGGGATTCCAGGATCATGCCCTGGGCCAAAGGCAGGCGCCAAACCGCTGAGCCACCCAGGGATCCCTTAGGATTGTTTTAAAGATTAAATGAGATTGTTCACAAAGCACTTTGAACAGTGTCTAGCTCATAACCAGACTTATTTAACTACTTATTAGAACATAGTATTAACTTGTCCCACTAAAAACATTCTAGAACTGTAAAATCCAGATGATGCTTTCTTTTGTAAAGCCCATAGGGGAGGTGCTTTCACATCCCTAAATTACCTTTCCTTTTACTTAGAAGTTGTTCTAACCTAAATTCTTCACACTTTGAAGCTGAGTCTCACCTGAGATTGGTGGTATCTTGAGGACCAGCTGCGTTCCATCCTCACATAACTGAAACACAGTTATTCCTTCTCTGGGCTTGATTCTTATATTCTAACTGTCCAGGTGACTCCTTAGCCCCACAAATCTAAACCCACCCCAGCTTTTCCATTCTCTGTCCAGCAGAGATCTGCTTGGAGCTAACTTGGATGGAAGGGTGACCTCATGGTTTCTGAAGCTATCTTTCAATTTATATAACTCAGTCCTGGACATACTTCTTAAAAATAATGGCCCTAAATTGCTGACATCTTGTCATCTGCTCAGACTCCTAAATCTTTCTGTGCTCTCTAGACTGAAAGGGATCAGCTGGAGCAAGATGATTGTGCAGTCCTGCATTTACTGTGCTTGGCGAGTGACCTCCAATAGAGCTGTGTATTCTATCCAAGTAACATGGGTAATGATTACAGCGACAATGCTGCTATTGTGTCCAGAGGTTTGGGGCTGTAATTTCATAATGAAATTGAAAAACATGAGATTAAAAACCTGAATATAGCACAGTAATTATATTTAAGTATCACAAATCATCTCCCTGTATTTAGTTAGGTGTTGGAGATTTGGCCTCTCTTTGTGGAGTGTGGTCACGTCGTTTCATACGTCTGCAAAATGGAAAGCTTGTAATTTATGGCTAAAATGTGGGAATTGCTTTCTCTTAATGGGAAGGTGACGAGAATGGTATTGAATTTGAAGGAGCAGATTTGCTTCATTGACGAGAGTCAAGAAAGGAGGTTGTAGAACAGCTGCCAAGATAAAGAAATGTTTGGGTCTTTTAATAGTTTAGTTCCCAGATACTAAGACGTGACTACAGGTTCTCTCTTTAGAAATTAACAGATATAGGCTGGCCTGGAAAATTCTCCAGGCCTTCGAATAAGCAATGTAGTTGAAGAGGTGTGACTCTACCTTACCTAAGTCAGGGTTTCTAGAAGACTTAACTCTGGTTTGTTTCCCACAGGTAAGTAGTGCACTGTTGGTGCGTGGTCCATTCACTGCCTGAGAACTTGCATGTACCTGCAGGTTCTTTAGTTTGGCTGAACCCCTATTGAGGGTGGGGAATGTGTAGGTGGTAGCAGTTGGCAGCTATTCCTGGGGTATGAGGAGTAGAGAATTAGGCTCAGGGCTTGTCTTTAATACAAAGTTAGAGGGGAATGTGGTTTAAGACAAATGATATCTCCATCTACTTGATTCTAGGAAACATTGGGTATAAAATGATCAGGGAAGGAAGTTGTGAAAGGTATAATTATTGTTGTTAGTTATTTACTGATTATCTACCATGAGCCAAGCAAGTTTTGTTACCATTTTTAAACATCACAGTAGACACTGCTTTAAGAGGCATACTGTCCCTATATTGTCTCCTACTCCCCAAATAGTTTCTGTTAATACATGCACTACAGATCATCCCTTCTTTCCTAAAGCTTGCCTCCAAGATATGCTGTGAATCTATAAGGGTAAATGGATTATGTGAAATTTGGGCCACTGACTCTTGGTAAAAGTATGACCTGTCAGTCACCATTCAAATCACCTGGGGAGCTTGCTTGAACCTCTCCACTCCCAGGCTTCCTCAACGTCCTATCTGGAGATATTCTGGTTTAGTAGGTATGGTGGGAGGGCTTGTGGTCTAGGAATCTATATTTTGTACAATCATCCCACCCCCCCGGGATTCCTATTTATAGTAGATTCTGAGAATCGTCACCATAGACCCTCAGTTTCAGAAGCAGGGCTGTTCCAGTCAGTGTATGTGATGTTAAAATTTGTTCTTTTGAAACATGGACCTATTGTTTAGTCCACTGGTTAAGCCATTTATTATCAGTATCTTTGGTAAAAACAACAGCTTGGATTGATTCCATTTCCTTTGGGTGTAAGGAAGACTGGCTTCTTTGCAGCTTTTCCCACCCTTATGGGTAGCAGATAGGGAAGAGGAAGGTCAAAGACCTGATGTTTTCACTTCAGGCCTGCTAGTGAAGAGGTTGCCTACCTCCAGCAGTAAACTTGGGATTCACCAGGACTTGCAGTAGTTTCTGTTTCCACTGGAAACTCATTGAAAATTTTAGCACTACTCATGGTTTGGGCAAAGTAGATAAAAACAGCAATTCAATTAAATTCATCAAACATTTACTGAATAGTTGCTGAGGCTAAAGTGTTGTGCCAAGGGTAATGACATAGATAAGTAAGAACACAGTTTCCAGCCTCCATCCAAGAGGCTGTATTCTAATGGTGTAGTCAGAGAAATTTAGCTGTAACCTGCCGCACGATAGGGTCTTCCAAAAAGTGAAGTCAAAGCACTTCTAGGAATGTCAGGGTAGAAATAGTTCATTGTATTAGGCAAAAGTCTCCTTTGGGGAAATGGTTCAAGGTGGTGGCTTTCCTCCTTGCCTGTGCTTTAGAATTACATAGTGGGAGAGGGTTTTTGTTTGTTTGTTTGCTTTGTTTTCTTAAGATTTTATTTATTTATTTAAAAGCACACATGGGCGTGAGAGCGTGCGAGGGGAGGGGCAGAGAGAGAGAGAGGGAGAGAATCTCAAGCAGACTCCCCACGTGCATGGAGCCTGACACAGGGCTTCATCTCAGGACTCCAAAATCAAGGAGTGGAAATCAAGAGTCAGTTAGTTAACTGACAGCCACCCAGGCTCTGCACATAGAGGAAATTTTAAAAAAATACTAGCATCCATCCAAATACTACCCCATAGCAATCAGATAAAAATTTCTGGAGTTTGGAGACAGGCACTCATAATTTTAAAAGATCTCAACAGGAGCATCCTGTGCATCCAAGGCTGAGAGCCACTGATGCAGAAGGATGAATGGGCTACCATTGCAAAGGGGGATGGCCTGAGAAGGAAGGGCACTGGATACATCAACAGAGGCCTAGAGGCAGGAAAGTGAAAGCACTGGTTGGAGAAGCTACTCAGTGGGGTGCAGTGCTCTTGTAGCCAGTGGGGAGGGAAAACTATCCTGATGAGGTAAGACTGGATTAAAACATTGTGCCAAGGAATTGGGAGTCATCATGTTTTTTACTGTCTTTAGAATCCTTTCTCACCTTATATGAAGATGGGGAATGAAGCGCCAAAAAGTTTGTGCTTTCCCAAGATAATAGTAAGTCCGGGTAGATAACAAGAGGCATGCCTCTCTTCAGAATGCTCTTTGCCTTAGATCTTTTGTGCTTGTGCCATGCTTTACATGTTCTCTTGGCATCTGTTCTTTGGCAGTTTTCTTCCGTAAAAGAACACCAAAGGTAAGGTAGGGTCAGAGTAGCAAGAAGGTATTGATGTCAGGCAAGACTATGGCAATGTCTCTTATCCTTTTGTTTCACTCCTGTGAGGATGGTGTGGGAGAATTGCTGGCTGTACTGGGGGCAGATGTTTGCAAGTCCAAGTGTGTATGTTTCTGTGTGTGCTTTTGCAGCTGCATCCGTTTTGTGCCTGATTCCACTGAGGACTGGTGCTTTATCTGCTTATTACTGTTTCCAGGAAGTTAATTTGCAGGTGCTATAAATATGCATGGTTCATATACTTCATTTATTCTTTCTTTCTTGAAGCTTCTCTCTCCTCTGTACCTTTCATTTGTATGTTTGGTGCGTGTGTGCGTGCATACGTGTGTGTGTGTGTGTGTGTGTGTTTATGTGTGTGTTTAATGTCGTTATTTTGATAGTAACAGTAAAGGTAAAGCCATTCAATCATGCAGGACTCTTGAAAAGTGCTTTAAGCAGGTGCAACTGAGTGGCTTATGGGGAGGTCCACGTATCAGGGTTTTCTGTCTTTGTTACAGGTAGAAAAACCAGCAGCGTTCAGGAGAGAGCTGATTTTCTTCATTACTAGTGTGGAGACTATGCATTCACAAACAAACCTTTAAAGTAGTTCATAAAATGGAGCCACCCATGTTCACCAATCTGTTACTATATTTAGCTCTCCACCCGTCCATTTACTCACTTTTTCATCTACCTAGCCATTCACCTGTCCCTTTAGAAAAGGTGGTACAGGTTCTGGAGCCTATCTGCCTGAGTTCAAATGGTGGCCCCTCTACTTGCTTAATCTCATTTTCTTTCTTCTTTAAAATGGGAATGGTAATAGTAACAACCTCACAGAGTTGTGATGATTAGGGATTAACATATGTAATGTGCTGAGGAAGTAGCTGGACATAGGAAGTTCTAATTTGCTGCTACTATTCTGGTAACCTTGGTATCATTAATCATTGCAAAGAAAATATAGTGATAAATACATTTGGTCCATTGGCTTCCAGTTTTGTGATCTTAGAGTTCATTGAGGAGAAAAAAGGTTGGAAAGGGAGGTTTTCTGGATCAGAGGCCCTTGATACCAGATTTTAGGATTAGTGGACAGTGAGAAGTCCCTCTTGGTGAAAGATGCATATCAGGAGGATATTTTTTTATGATTTTGTGCAAAATAAATCACTTGCAGTATTAGAACAATAAGGAGGCTGTTTTAATGGTCCGAGGCACAGTAAAACAATAAAATGAATGACAACAGAAATAGACACCAGCAGTTGAAGATAGGAGATTTTCTCTGATTACACTTGTTGATTCCATTTTGTCGATTCCACTTGACTTAAGAAAGGGAGATGGGAAATTAATTTGGAACCAAATATATTGGTGAATTAGTGCTCTCTGTCTTCATCTCCATCCTTGACGAGAGGGGAGCTTGTTACATAGATTTCATTACTAGGAGGTAGAGGATCTAGTGCCAGAACGCAGAGCTAGATTCTTCTGTTCTGTGCTTTTACATGACTCATTATAGACAGGTCCCAATTAGCTCTTGAAGTATGCCTGCCTGTTCTCTTCTCCACCTAATTACTGTGTGGAGCTTGGGTTCATGCACAAAGTTACCTTGATTAAACAGTAAGTTTATGGGGCTGTAAATGTTCCAACACTAATTTGAGAGAGTCCTTCAGACATTAACTTTCAAGGTTTCTGTGGGTGGGCTGAGAACAGCCGCTGTGGATGGTTTCCAGATTCTGGGGTATGACACCTTAAGTTTTCTACTCCTGTTCGCATCTCTTCTTCAGCAGGCAGTAGACAATGTAGTGAGAAGATGTAACCTAACTAGAGATAGATAGACCAGACCAGAAGTTGAAAATAGGGACGAGTCTGCATGGTCCTGTAGTCTTTCCCAGAATTGGACATTTTGTGGTGTAATCTGGAAGAAGAGAAACATTTATGGCCAAACCTCACTAAATTGAACAATTGTGAGGATGGTGCAGACCTATTTGCAGGGTAGTTAGAAAGAAATGCAGGTCTATTATTTGTAGTGACTTGAGCAAGGATAGTTAAGTGTTGCCTGGCAGAACTTTTTTTGGAGATTGGCCTTCATGCATAATTAGGAATAGCAATCATTAATGGTATATTTGATTTTTCTCCTCTATCAATGGTGTGATTATGTCTATATGCTCTCATTTGCCCTGATACTAGAATCTATATGTTTGAGATAAAACTTGCCTCAGCCTAACTTGAGTCCAGATTGCCCTAGAAATTTTGAATTAATTTGAGTGCATCTGAATGTGGAGGATTTTTGATAGGGTGCAGTGGAATCACATGTGCAGATTGCCTAGTGCAGGAGATATTATTTCATTTTACTCCCTCTCTCCACTTTGAATGAGGGAAGTGCTAAGTTTTGAGTTTTGGGCTACTGTTCTGGCACCTTCATGTCCATAATGTAACCTTTTAGGGAAGTTGTTCTTAGATCCAGAGATGATTGAGGGGGTGGGAGGTGGGGAGGAGTATATTCGAGAGCCCAGGTGCCCTTGCCTTCTTGTTTGGAAATCAGTGGTTCTCAAAATGCCATATGCCTGAGAATCATCTAAGGGATTTCTTACAAGTTCAGCAACACACCCAACCTCACTTCCCTCTGCAAGGGATGGGGTCAGACTCTGTAGATCAAAGGAGCTGCTCTGTGGCAGAGATAGGTGCAAATCCTGAAACTGAGCCTGGACTACCTTGTGCCCACTCAGCATTCCTGGGCTGCCAAGAAGGCAGTGGTTATCTCAGCATGGATGTGAAGCTCTTGCTTTTCTTTTTTGTCCTTTTAAATTCACACTAAAGAGAGTTTTAGATATGCAGCAAAGCAGGAAAGAAGACTGACCTTGCCTGTCTCCAGAGTCTTGCAGAGATAAAGGAAGTGCTTGCACTTTGAGGCAGCTGGGGATTTGTGGTATTCCAGAAGACCTCAGCTCTCAAATGGGCTCTTGGCAGCCTCACTGATAATCACAGTGTGATGGCTACTAGGCTTCCTTATTTAAGAAGCTCTTAAATTTTCTTTTCTACACTATAAGGTTATGTCTTCACCAGCTCCTCAGATTTTTAAAAAAAGAAACAGAAGGAGGCAAAACAAATCCCAGAGCATTTTTTTCCCTTTCTAAAGGTTACAAACATAAATCATATTTGAGAACAATGAATGGACCTTATTTTTTATCTTCTGTAAGCTAGGCCTCTGGCATCTTAAAAAGAATCTTTATTTTAGAAAGGAAAGAAACTGGTATAGTGGCTGGGCTATGCTCTGGGGATCAGGAGACCTGGCTTTGCCACCGGCTGCCTGGGGCTCCTTGGTCAGAACCAGTCTTGGCTTTGAGCCATTTTCCTTATCTATGAAATGTGGGGACCCTGAAGCTATTGCGGCTCTAATGTTTTATGATTCTAGTGATGGCCTCAATGCCTGCATGATAGTCATTTTCTAGATTTTGTCACCCTATTTCAAATTTGTAAAGTATAGCATGTGCCATCCATCTTTGCTCCACACAGGGTATCTTGTCATTAGTGCTTCATAAACTTAGTATGTCAGTACCGGAGGACCATCAGAGAATGAGGTTCACCTCTTCATTGTACATATGAGACAGATGATGTCCTCGTTGATTTTCCCCAAGCATGGGACATAATTTGGGCTCTTTTCACCTTACAATTTGCCTTTCTCGCTAGTGTATTTTTTAGCCTTTCTCCTTTTAGTTCCCTATGCCTTTCATTTCCCCTCGGACACTGAAATATTCAGTTGCAGTTCTGGGCAAAAGTGCTCCTGTGGCCTCCAGATTTTTTTTGTTTTAAATGTATTCCTTCTTGTAAAAAGAATATGATCATGCAGTGACAATATATATACATACTGTACAGATATATTAAGCTATTATATATGTAAATTATACATATAAAATATATATTAGAAGTTACAGAAGGATGATATGAGAAGTAACTAAAAAGAGAAGATGCAGTTTCCCCCCCTGTATCCCAGTGGATCAATTTATACCTTCCCTGGAGTGTGAACTTGTTTTTGAAGACTATTGATCCTAGACCATGGCAGGGTTAGAATTTAGACTGCTAGCTTTAGAATTTTCTGTGGCACTTGTTAAAAATACTAAGTCTGGAACATCAACCCAGACCAACCGAATGAGAATGTGTTGTTGTGAGACCTGGGAGTCTGCATTTTCAATCTGTTCTTCTGGTGCCCCTGAGGCCCAGCTAGTTTTGAGAACTATGGGTCCCTATAAATAGTAGATACATGAGCCTGAGACTTTCGCTGACATGTCAAGGATTCTCAAGGGCCACCACTAAATTGGCAGATATCCAGTTAACACTTGGAAAAATCAGATTGGCATTTTTCATGTGAATTCCATCAGAGGGGCTACCAACTATATAGTCAGATATGTCATTTCTCAGAATTTGAAGACTTTCCAGGTGGTTTTTTGACTTGTAACTCTTAATATTTGCTTATTATGCCTTAGTTTTCCCTCTCATTAGAAATCTAAATATTATTGAAGATCTGAAGATAATGAAAGATGAGACATTTACCAAAATTTAAAGGTTATTGTTTTTAATAGCTTATATATCTCTAACCTTATGTTCAAAAGGATATTTCAGGATCTTGGTTATTAAGCATGTACTCTCTGAAACAGTCAAGTAAAATGAATGTAAGTCAGATAAACGTGTACCAGGAAATTTGTTTCTAACTATTCACTCCAGGTCAGCATGCTCCCAGTCACCTTCTGGGTGTCAGGGTTATCTGTTCCGGGATCAGCTTTAGGAAAGCTCCTACTCAAGCTTTATGTAGCAAAAGACCATTTCAGAAAATGTGATAATTAAGATTTAGCAGCTAGAACAAGGCTGAATGAATAGGAATAGAGAGCATCAGGGAAAGTTAGGGGAGCCGTTAAGCTGAAGGGATGAGTAAGCTACAATTCTGTCTGGGATCATCAGCTCTATCCCTAGGATAGAATCCCAAAGTCCCCCTTGCTCTTGGTGTCTTCTCCTACCCTTAGATTTGGGCAGGTTTCCCAAAACTAAGGTGAAACACACTGCTGGGGCAAGGTTATGCAGCTGCCCTTGCCCATATGCTTATTCTGCTTTGGTATTTAAAAAAAAAAATCCTCACATCCTCACCAGCCTTAACTCTCTGTCTTTCAGTTTTTTTGGCAGTAAGTGTGCCAAAGGTCAGGACTTCTGGCAGAGTTTGATTCAGCCCTGCTCTCCTGATAGCAGCTAGCATAGGCCTTGGGGCATAGAAGCTCTTGACATGAATTGACTCAAGTATTATGACTTAGGAGGCCCCACCTAATGGGCTCCCTGGCTACCTCTCCAACCACAAACAGGTCTCCCTGCTCTCTCCTCCCTGCACTGTTCCTGGAGAGGTGTGTTTTTGTTTCTGAGCCTTCTCATTTATTATATTTCATCTATTTGGAGTGCTTCCATGCCCCCTTCCCTTTTTACTTGGCTAATGATTTATCTTGTAGAGAAATACGTATAAATGACTGGGCCTTTCACTTTTCCTAAACTAGGTAAGTATCCCTGCTCCATGCTTCCATGGTCTCCCCACTTCCTCTAGAAAAACTTTTATCTTAGTTTTTTGTCCTTGTTTATTGTTGTCCCCCCAGATTGTCTGCTTTACCAGGACAAGCATTCTAGTATTCTTGCTCATCACTGTTTCCTCATCGCTAAGCATAGGTGTGGGACATGGTAGTCATCAGTAAACATTTCTTGACTTTAATAAAGTCAAGAACCTAATAAAACAATATATACCAGTTAATGGAGTGATTGGCAAGGATGTATTTGCCAATTCCAGTGGTGGTAATTAACATTGCTAGGGTTAACTGCCAGGTTCTGTGAGAACAAATTATTAAAAATAAACAGAACAGAAATGGAACCTAGGAGCAAAAGCTTTTCTGCGCCTTGTGATGCCTAGTGCTGGGCAAAGTTTCCTGCGAATAAAGCAAAATACCTTGAAAGACTTATTTATATACTATTTATGTACTATATATATTTTTATATACTATATATTTATATATTGTATGTTTATATAGTATAGTTTATATACTATACATTATATACTATATTATTTATATACTATGGATTTATATACCTTGATGGGCTTATATATTATCAAATACATAAAATAAAAAAAACAATAAATTGTTTACTATGTTATATATAGTCTGAAAAAACTCACAGATACCAGTTCAAACATGCATTCATTCATTTATTGACTCACTTAACATTTGTTTTTTTGTTTTGTTTTGTTTTGTATGATACATGCCAGGCACTTCTAGATGCTCGGGATCCACAGTGAACAAAACTTTCAGCAATATCTGACCAGAGGGAACATGCATTCCAGTAGTGGGGACAGTCAGTAAAGCAGATAAATAAATAAAATACCTGGAATGTTAGAAGCTGGTGAAATGCCATGGAGGAAAAGGAAAGAGGGAAGGGGACTCAGGAAGAGCTGCAGTGTGTGTTTTGGGGGTGGCGAAGGGGGACAATTATAGATAAGTGGCCAAGAGAGGGGTCATTGAGAAGACAACACTTGGGTAACTGATCAACACGGTGTGAGGAAATGAGCAGAGTGAGTATCTGGGAGGTGTGAGGTGTGGAGGCAATGAAGTAGGATGACATGCATGGCTTTTTGGAATGTACTCATGATCCTTCATGCTTATTACTTTAACCAGATCAGCAGGTTGGGACCAAAGTGTCCTGTTGTCTTTTTTTTTTTTTTTTTAAGATTTTTATTTGTTTATTCACGAGACACACACACACACACACACACACACAGAGAGAGAGAGAGAGAGAGAGAGAGAGAGAGAGGCAGAGACCTAGGCAGAGGGAGAAGCAGGCTCCATGCAGGGAGCCTGACGTGGGACTTGATCCTGGGTCTCCAGGATCATGCCCTGGGCTGCAGGCAGCGCTAAACCACTGAGCCACCGGGGCTGCCCTCCTGTTGTCTTAAAATCTGTAAATATTTCTTGTCTTTGGACACTTCCTCTGGCTAAGTCCTCAGCCTGAATATTTATGTTAAGGGTATTGCATTTATTTCTTCTTAAGATGTTAGTTTGATGGAAAAGGACCTACCAAAACCTTTCTTTTTCCTTTTGTGGGCCAGAAAATGTGCCATGTTATTTGTACTTACCCTCTAAACTCTAGTCTGTGGTGGAACCACCTCTCTCAGAGCTGGTATTCCTTGAGGGCAGGGTATATTTCTTGTTTTAACTAGTTTATACGGGTCTTATCACCCTGTCCCCTGCATGGGGACCTGATAACTTATTTTGGCTGATAATGGAAGGACTTTTCTGTCTACTTCTGTTCCCCTTGATGGCCTCCTTATCTGTTCTCCTGTAACACTGACTGTGAACTCATTTCATTACTTAATGAAATTTTATCTTATATTATTGCTTATTTTGTGCAGCTGTCTTATCTCTCCAGCTAGGTAGGAACTTGCATATTCTTTCTGAACCTTACAGTACTGGCTTATAGTGGATGTGCCATAGCATACATCACTGATTGCTCTTGGTCAAAGTGCTTGTCTCTTTTGGATGAGTGAACCAACATCTAATTTTTCTAGTGTTCTCTTTTTATGGATTATAGTTTATATCTGGGGTTCTACTCTCCTTAGGACTTGGCCTGGGTATGCCACTGGAGGGCCCAAGGTAACAGTGCAATTACTTAGAGATAAATCCTTTGTGAATTCTTAAATATTCCAATGAAGCATCTTTGTATACTGGTTTTCTGCACATTGACAGTTCTTCAGAGAATCATTTCTTGACTGTTCATGACATAAACATTGTAAATTAATTGCCCTTTTCAAATTTCATTGACATTTTCTTTCTCGATGGTAATTTTTGGTCACTCAGAGATAGTTGCTAACTCCAAGACAATTACTTTATTGCCTAATAAAAGTGAATGACAAAGCCAAGTTCAGTTGTAGGTGCTGGACTGCGCAGTTTCTAGCTCCTCCTACAACAGGCAAAATACTCAGATTTGTGTCTCAGATAAATGTGCTCAGATAAATGGCTATATTTCATGACTCTCCTTAGGAATTGCTTTGATTAGAATACTGTCCTGTTACTGAAACTGCTGATAATACCATGCCCTGTTTTCTGTTTGACAGTCTACTCTGAACGGCACCAACTGGGGATAACACTTGAATAGATGCTGCCACTTGTCACATGTGGTCACCCTCTGGAGGTTGTGCATGTGACTGTAGGGGGCCGTCTAGACTACCCACCAATATGCCACCAGTCACTGGGGTTGCTTTCTTATCATGGCTTTGCTTTTCTGGAAACATTTCCTGTGCTGGTCAGTGTCTGTTTCTTTTGCCCACCAAATAAAAGTCCCTTTAGTTTTAGATAGTTACAGAAAGTATAAAGACTTGTAATAAAAAACAAACTAGTCTTCCCATACACAGTCAGTACCAGCTGTAAGCTAATTAAACTCAACAGGGAGAACTCTAACACTGTGGCACACACTTTTCTCTTTGGGGCTTGTTAACATTTTTCAGAGCTCTTTAAATATTGTTTTCCAGTGATACCATACTAAACGGGGAAATAGAGGATGAGAGGTTGGGACTGTTGCAGCTTTATGGAGTGGAAACCCTAGCACACACACCCCATGTGAGTTTACTCTAGTTGGATTTTCACGAACAATAGTGGTATGGCAGGTGTCCCCCATGGGAAATCCAGGCATTCAGCTCTCATTGTGTGAAATTGCCTATACCCTTGATGTTGAATTGGTGCTCATAATTGGCTTCTCTAGCAGGTCAGAGAATCACCTCCCTTGGTTCCCTGTTAGGCTCTGGTACTGAATTTCGGGTGCATTTGGAGTGTCATCTTTGTCCCTACTTTTCAAGAGTCACTGAAGAGTTGCTATGATTATAAATCCTGTAATGCCTTTGATGAAAAGTAAAATCATATGAGCTTATTAACCCAGACTTTGCTTTCTCATTTTCCTGATCTATTAGTTTCTAGCCCCTGTTGTGAGCCAAAATACAGGATCATGGACTCACAGTTATATTGATAGTAACAGACCTGGGTTGTTGTCAAGAATTGTGCAGATTGGGGCACCGGGGTGGCTCAGTTGGTTGGGCGTCTCCATTTGGCTTGGGTTGTGATCTTGGGGTTGTGGGATCAAGCACACAGTCTGCCTCCCCCTACTCCTACTCTTCCCCTACTCCTACTCTCCCCCTACACCTCTCTCCCTGCTCCTACTCTCTCCCTACTCTGGCTCTTTCTTTGCTTGCTCTCTATCTCAGGTAAATAAATAAAATCTTAAAAAAAAGAATTGTGCAGGTTTTGTCATCACGTTTCTCATGTCCCAAATTGTGGCATTTCTGGGTTCTACCCCTTGACCTCAGATTCATGGTTCTCAAAGTGTGGCCCCCATCCAGTGATGTCAGCTTCACCAGGGAACTTGTTTGAAATGCAAATTTCAAGGCCCCATCTTGACTTTTTGAATCAGGAATCTTTGGGGATGGGGTAGGAGGAACACCTTTGTAAGCCTTCCCTGGATTCTGACGCACGCTCAAATTGAAGACTCACTGCATAGGCAGGAGGGTTTTTTTTTTTTTTTTTTTTTTTGTCTCTTTAACTTGCTGCATGTGGTGTTCTAACTTTTATATAAGGGGAGGACAGTAATGTTTCCCTTGAACTCTTTCTTGTCAGATGAAAGATGATTGTCAGATGCAGAAGGCTGATGTCAGGATGGGCTGTGACCATGCCCCAGTGTGCAGTGTTCATAGCCTCAGTCCAGGGCCTTGTTGTGGAGACTTACGTAGGTAGTAGTCTTGGTAACAGGTAGATAAATCTACATATACAGTGAGGTTATGTAGCAAAGCTTTCAAAAATCAACAATTTTATGTTTGTGCAAGTGTTTTGCTCAATGTTGGCATTTTTGAGATCAGACTTCATCTCTGCCCCTGCCTAGAAAATTGTATTTACTTTAGACAGACTGCCCTGGTGAAGGATAATCAGAACAAGGGGAAAAATACATGAAAAAGCAGACTTTCCTTGTACTTATTGTTCAGAAGGAAAAAAAATTCCAATGAGGAGTGAGAGACACTTCATATTCTGAGTGAGACAAATGATCCCAGTAGGGTGGCACAAGACTAGAGGGCAGCTGAATGAGAATACCAAACAGTGTGGACTAGAATGTTTGTGGGGGAACAAGGCTATGAAAAATACACAAAGAAAATGAAAATTCTTCTGGAAGGTTTTTGTAAACCTATGTAGAAAAGGAACCAAACAACCTGGATCAATTTACCTCAGGTTGGGAGTCATCCTAAAAATTGCAGTAGCAATGAACTCTTTCCTCCTGAGACAAGTGTAGGAAGAAGAGCCAACTTTTATTTCCCTTAGGAGATGTAGATGTGATGCCCCCAGTGAGGATCAAGTTAATATGGGATGATAGCATTTCAGCGGCAGGGACAGATACTTTTTTTTCCTAACCGAATCCCACCAAGATCGTCTTTTACCAGCTCCAGAACTACAGAAAAAGACAAGAAAGGACAAAACTCAGAATTTTGCTTCTCCTTAGGAGATCTATTCAAAGGTTTAATAGATAATATTGAAATGGAATACGATAATAGCTTACATTTATGAGTGCTTCCACATATGAAATATTGTTTTAGAACAATATTTTTTTTACATGTTTTGAGCCATAACTCCTTACACATTTTTATGGGCGAGGTTTGTTAATACTTATTTTATTGTTGAAGAAACTGAGGCACAGAGCTATTGGTTAAGCTGGCTGTCCAAGGTCACACAGCTACTAAATGGGATTTAAACCAATCATTTTCATTCCAGAGCCCTTGCCTGTAACTGTCATATACTCATGATAGGCCTTTGCTTCCTTGTGCTTCTAAGTTAATGAATTATCATTGGTTAGTTTTTTGCTATAATAAATGTGCTTGTTTATCAGACCCTTTATCATATTTGGTCTCAGGAAGAGAAATCTCTGTTCTTCCTTAAAGAACTATTCTTATTGTACTTAAAATCTAGAAATTTTGCATTTGAAATGAAGAAATAAAAAATAAAATAAAGAAATATTGTGTAATATTATACTGAATGTAAAATAAATCTTGCATTTAAAATCAGGAAATAGGGATCCCTGGGTGGCTCAGCGGTTTAGTGCCTGCCTTTGATCCAGGGCGCGATCCTGGAGTCCTGCGATCGAGTCCCACGTCAGGCTCCCGGCATGGAGCCTGCTTCTCCCTCCTTCTGTGTCTCTGCCTCTCTCTCTCTCTCTCTCTCTCTCTCTCTCTCTATCATAAAATAAATAAATAAATCTTTACCATGTAATATTTACCATGTAATATTATTATGCTACTGAGTGTAAATTTTAGCTGGCCATTTAAAATATTTATAGCAAGTGATGGACCACCTTGCTCTCATCCTGTTTAGTTTCATGGAATTTATGTTGTCTCTGTAATTTAAATGGCATAGTGGTTGCACAGGGGAACCATGGAAATGGAGTCCTATGTCTAATGACCTTGAATGAGATGAACACAATCTAATTTTATTTTTAGTTGTTTTCCTCCTTTTAACAGATATCACATGAAATTAGAAACATCTGGATTCTGTCACTATGGGTATTTTTTATGTAAATCACCAAAATTAAGATTTAAAATGCTGTTATATATGGCTCTATAGCAAATTACCCTAAAATCTATCAGCTTAAAACAGCACACATTACTATCTCATGGTTTCTGTGGGTCAGGAACTCCTAGGAAGTTCTTGCTCAGGTTCTTTCACAAGATTGTGGTAAGTGGGGTGGGCTGGACCTGCTGTACCTGAATGGTTGACTGGACTGTAGAGTCCACTTCCAAGACGGCACACTCACTTGGCTTTTGGCAGTAGACCTTGGTTTCTCACCCCATGGACCTCTCCAAAATGACTTCTTGACATGGTATCTGGTTTCCCCGGAATGAATGATTTAAAAGAGAGACAAATGACCTAATCTTGCAAGTCATAACTGTCATGTCTGCCATATTCTATTAATCAGAAGTGAGTCACTAAGAACAGCCTGTATTCAAGGGGAAGAGAATTAGGCTCCACCTTGGAAGGGAGGAGTATTAAAGGATTTGCGGACATATTTTAATCACCATATGAGGCCTGACTCCACACCTACTATGTCAGGCTCTCTGGGTGTGGTAATTTGCATTTTTAACACATTCCCCCAGTTGATTTCTATGCTCACTTAAAATATAGAATCACTGGGTGTTCAGGTGTTACTTGTTGAATGATTCAGTCTGGAAGTAAATGAGTACTATAATGCACTCTACTGGCTTATTTAAGAAGCCAGAACTGCTTTTCACATATTTAGCATTCTAAATATTTAAGGTTTATGCTTAGACACTAAATCAGGTGCTAACTAGATAATATAGCAAATGATTTACTTAGCTTTCACTTTATCTGGATAGGCTCCTTAACTTTTGTGCTCATCTGGCCACATGAGCCCACTCTAATTTAGCCTGTGGAGTCAGAACAGCTCCCCTCAGATATGTATATATGTGTTTATGTGTTGTATATGTATATAGATATACACACACACACATACATACATACACATGTACATACACACATACATATGGCCAGAAATGGAACCTAAGCTCACAGTTAGGAAGAAATTAAGTATATGGTGGCAGGGCAGGGCGGGCAAAAGGACATCATGAGGTTTTTGTCTCAAGATCCAGGGTGAGTTGGCAATGTCTGGTGATTCTGTTTGACTTGTTGGCTTCTGCAACTGCATGCTTTCTGTTAGGAGAGATGAGGGCTACACAACCAGGAGTTTGCAAAGAGCAGTTAGGTGGCTTTGAAGCCCTCTACCTTGGGTGTCACTCCTTGAATGTTAAAGGTTCTTGCTAGGCAATCAGGCCCCCTTCCCCGTCTGTCATAGCCAGCACTCTCTTGCCTTCCCATCAGCATTACCTCTTAATTCTCTGAATTATTGACTGCAAGCAATGCAGTTGGTTATTTCAGAGTGGAGGTTGCATGTCGTAGAAATAACAAAACTCCTCTTCAAATCTGTATACCAACTACTCATCCACTTCCCTTCCTGCCCCCGGTGAGAGAAGGCAGATAAATACAGATGCTCAGAACCTGGGTCTCACATTTCATCAGAAATTCCTCAATTAGCAGAAGCATACAATTAGGGCTAAAAAAAACCTAGGGAGGAAGTAACAAACACTGCCTATGACAGAGGCCTTCTCAGTGAGAGAGAACACTGCACCCAAAATTTGTGATCACACACTGGAACAGCCATGTGATGGAGCTGACATGCCCCAATAGGTACAGCTGATTGTTCTGCTTATAACCAATCAGTGCCGCAATTAACAAATATTTATTGAAGTCCTAGGAGGTACCCTGATTCACACTGCTCTCATCAGCTATTTCTTAGAATAATGCAAAGCCTCCTAACGTTACCCTCTGTGTGTCTTCTGGTTTTCCCCCGCCCCAATAAAATTAGTTCTGTACATTGAAGCCAGAGTGGATTTTCCTAAAATATACAAACTTGACCAGGTTACTGACCTATTTAAAAGGCTCAGGTTGATTATCAGCATCCAGATAAAGCCCACACTCCCTAGCATGACCAAAGAGGTAAATCATGATCTGACCCCTACCTGACTCTGCTTTTCCATTGTTACTTCCTCAGACACTCCCCACACCCCCAGTTTGCCTGCCCTCTGGTGCCACAGAAGCATGTCTAAGGACACTGGCTTTAGCTAAAGCACAGTGTCTGGCCCATAATTAAGACTATTACTGTTGCAGTTATTAGTGAGGTATGGAAAGCCCCTGGCATATAGTAGCTGTTGAGAGATTTTTTCTTCCTTGGGCCCCAGTCTCTTTGAGGGGACTAGTCACAAGAGAGTAGCATTGGTGAAATCAGAGAAGAAAGAGTTTTGAGAAACATAGAGGAAAAAGGTGGGGGTTACATTAAAAACGGGTTGTGTGTTTGCATGTGATCTTTCTCCACTAGAACATGACTGAAAGCATCCTTCTTTGAGGGGCGGGGAGAGAAAAATGGAAGTGGTCTGGAATTGACAATCCCACCTTGAGTAAGTCACTGCTTTCTGAGTCTGTTAGTTCATTTGTAAAACAGGTTTGACATTAGAGTTAACTCATAACTTTTTCAGAACTTTTTGGGGACTCGACCCCATACCGTGAAGGTGACAATATTATACTGTCCTGCAATTCACAGCATGTTAAACACCTTTTAAAACAAGATTGTTATACTTACATATCAGTGATGCTGATGCATTACATACAGGCCCCTAGAGATGGAAGTGGCTCACAGGTTAGAGAGAGTTGTGCATCCTGGCAGCGTCTCTCATCTTTCCCTCCTGCCTTCTGCATCTCTCATTTGAGAAGAGTTCAACTTTCTCAGTAGTTCCTCTGGCCACTGTTTCTACTCCACATCACTCTCCCTACTGCTGAGTTACTTTCATAAAAGAAATTTGAAGGGCCTTGTGGGAAGGAAACTTAAGCATGGAGTCATGGATTTGGGAAGAATGGATTGAAATCCAGGACAGTTTAAAACTTGACCTAACATTCAGTTTTTCCATGTGTGATCTGGGGCTCATATGGCTACCCTCTTGCATCACTGTGAGGTGTAAGAGGTACCTGTGGATACCTAGGATGTGTCTGGCTTATAATTGACATGTAACAGACCTTTGTTTTCTTACTTGGTACCTGAAAGGGTTCCCCTGTGTCCCCGGAATATCCAAACCCAAAATCTTCAGTCAAGGAGGAGCCGCCACAGTCTGGCTTCAAGCCTTCCCCTTTCGACCGTATATGTACCTCTTTACCTCTACACTCCCCCAGACTTATCCTCTAGACTCAAAGTGCTTCAGGTGACTTTCAGTTACTCATAGCCTTACCTTGTCTCTCACATGTGACTGTGGCTCTGCTGTGTCTGCTATCTTAATACCTTTCCAAGGCCCATGGGACTTGAAGGTCCTATTCATTTTATAGCTTTTCCCAAAACCACCCCTCCCTACCAGGTGGGATCAGTCCTTCATTCCCTCTTCTCTCAATGCATGTTGTTTTATTATAGCTCTTATCACAGTCTGCCTCGTAGCACAGTCATTTCTATGTGTTTTCCCCTCCTGATTCAGAGCCCCTGGAGGGCAAAGACTGTTGTTTTATTTTGTGCTGTATTTTCCCACCTCCACAGTGCCTGGTGCAGTAGGGGTTTAGTAAATACTGCTTGAATCAATGCATGAATGAAATCGTCTCTCCTGGTCCTGTTTGTAGTGCTGTAATGCAAACCAGGTGAATGTAGAATTTTGGCTTAGTGGATTTAGTTTAACATAGG
The DNA here is from genome assembly GCF_905146905.1 of Nyctereutes procyonoides. Lineage (NCBI taxonomy): Eukaryota > Metazoa > Chordata > Mammalia > Carnivora > Canidae > Nyctereutes > Nyctereutes procyonoides. The sequence goes on from NW_026575126.1 coordinate 74,603,561, forward strand.
AAAGGAGTTTTCCTGGGAAGCAGTACTGGTTTTGAAAACAGAAATTGCCTTTAATCTGGTGGAAAACACATGCCAGCCCCCCCTCCATAATAGTCTCAATTACAGGAGAGCATCATGTTACTGTAAAAACACAAATAAATAAACCCGTGACAATACTGTGTTTGGGAGATGAAACCACATAAAAGCCATCTTTCCCCAACTTTCCAGCATGATAATTAAGGTATTTCTGGAGGAAAAAAAAACAAACAAAATACACCAGCAAAAGAACACGTGCTATTACACTTAAAAACCCTTCTTGCGCTTGCCAAGGTGGGAGATGCTTTTCATCCAGCACAGATACATGAGTTCCTCCCAGCTTTTGCCAGACCTGACACTGTGCGGATTGGATTGCAGGATAAATTTGGGCTTTAGGGCTGCCAAAGATGGTGGGACTACCTGGAGAGCAGAGAGGGTCACCTGGAAGGTGGTGCTGTAAAATTTCTCTATTTGCCACATTTTGTCCAAACATTTCATATTCTTCTAAGAGCTGGATCTCCACTGGTTCAGGGATACCCTGAGTGAATCTATCTGTGTGGGCTATAGCTTGCTTTCTTTTTTTCTTTCTTTCTTTTTTTTAAGATTTTATTTATGAGAGACAGAGAGAGAGAGAGAGAGAGAGAGAGAGAGAGAGAGAGGCAGAGACATAGGCAGAGGAAGAAGCAGGCTCCATGCAGGGGAGTCCGATGTGGGACTCGATCCCGGGACTCTGGGATCACACCCTGAGCCAAAGGCTGACACTCAGCGCTGAGCCACTCAGGCATCCCTGGGCTATAGCTTTCAACTGGATTTCTTTAATGATGCCTATTGCAATGTTTGCTTGGCTCTTTTACACTCTGGATCCAGGTTTTTTTGGAGGGTAGAGTGGGAATGATTTTGTCAGTCACTAAGGGCTAAAACCAGACTGAACAGAACCCAGCTACTTCTCTTCACCTCCATGGCCACTCTCCCTGGGCTGAGTCACCATCATCTTTCACCTAGATTGCCCCAGTGCCTCCCAGCTGATCTCTGCTCCTACCTTTGCCTCCCTATAGAGTGTTCAAGAGGGCAGAGTGGCCCTTTTAAAATATACTTGAGATCCTATCACTCTCCAGTTCCAGAGTCCTCCAGCTAGCCTCCCATTTCACTAAGAATACAATTCAGAAACTGTAGTTACCATGGCCTGATGATATTGCATGATCTGGAACCCCCCATCTCATCTCCTGCTATCCCCTCCGTTAATCCACTCTAACCCTTGAGTGTTCTTAAACCAAGCCAGGCGTTCTCAATCTCAGAGACTTTACGTTATTGTTCTTTTAGCTTGGGATATTCTGTTCCCAGAGATACATGTGGCTCATGCCCACACTTCATTCACCTCTGCTGTGTGTCATGTCTTTGGGGAGGAGGGGTCCTGTCCACCCATGTCCCTGGTGCTGTGGCAGGCACTTAGGACATCATTATTGGAAGCTTGAGTAAGCATTGGCCAGCAAGTCTTAGCAGAGTTGAGAGTGTGGCCTACAAGGACAGTGGCCCTAGTGCCAGATATCAGGTCAGGCTAGATTTATCCATCCTTCTCCATGTAGTAGATATTCTACTTTGGGGAAAGTTTTAACATAAATGAGATTATGCCTGCTACCTGGGATTATTGTGAAGAATAAGTCAGATATGTTTGTAAAGTGCCTGGCATCGTGTCAGGTGAACATATTAGAAGCTTCCTAATTATTCTTAGACATCCTACTTTCCAATTGTGGAAGTATGTTATATGGGATAAAGGAGGTGTCTAAAAATGGTTGACTTTGGTATGTAATTCTCAACCTGTAAGTAGCTGTGAATATATTTAAAGCACCTAGGCCTGGGCAGCCCCGGTGGGGCAGCGGTTTAGCGCCGCCTGCAGCCCGGCGTGTGATCCTGGAGACTCGGGATTGAGTCCCACATCGGGCTCCCTGCATGGAGCCTGCTTCTCCCTCTGCCTGTGTCTCTGCCTCTCTCTCGCTCTCTCTGAATGAATGAATGAATGAATGAATAAATAAATAAATAAATAAATCTTTAAAGAAAAAATAAAGCACCTAGGCCTGTGCTTGACATAGCTAGGCCTTATTAAATTTCCAGGACTTCTTACTTTTAATTATCAGTCTTAGATACTACTGAAATGCAGGGTGTCACCTGGGGGCAGCTCTGTGGGCACGTAGAGGTTTTGGTAAACAGAAAAAGGGAGAAGTCAGCAGCTGGGCTGGGGGCGGTTCACAGTCCTGCTTGTGGTTCAACAGGGACTGCATTTATGAAAATGGCAATTGAGACCAGGCAATTGAGACTTTGAGCTGTGCCAGCAAGTGTGGTATTTCCATTTACATCCTCAGAGTAAGTACAATTTCACCATTATTCCTTTGAGGCTCTCCTTGCCAAGAAAAACCCATTGTAAATTTCTGGTTTAAAGATTCTGCAATTTTAAGGAGTCGTACTTTTTGTTGCTTTAACATTTTCTTGGCACCATATATTTTAGGCCCCACTGGTCTACCTTGTAAATACTGTACAAATGTTGTGAAAAGTTGAACCACGTCATTTGTTTTCTTAAGTTCCTTATAGGAAATGGTGATGCTTCTGCCCCCGCCTACTACTTCTCCTGGGTTTCAGCTCAGGAATTTTGGAATGAGAAAGTGAGGGGAAGAAGATATATTGTCAGCAAAAGATGGAAGCTGTATTCACAAGAGTGTTTTCTAGATAGGGTTGGGCTAGGCTGTAGAGAAAAGTGTGTAGCTGGCAGGGTGTCTGGGTGATGGACCCATTGTGTGGAACCCTCCTGCTGTACCAGTGGCCAGCTCCCAGCCAGGCCACCTGGGTGAGGGCCTCTGAAGCAGAGAGCCCTGCACAATCTGGAGCCTCTCTAACCAGTGTACTGAATAGGATTCCAAAGAATAGGAGCCGTGTTCCCTTTGTCACCTACAGCCCTGTTTTCAGCCTGCACAGTGAATGTGCACTTGGGGGCTCAATTGGCACTTGGAAAAATCTGCAAGAACTTTGTGTGTGCTCAGTGTGTGCCCAGCAGCCTGCGGGGAGTGGAGCATGCACTCTGGAGATGTCTGGGGGCTGGTGCTTGCAGAGGAGGGGCTGCCCTCTATATGCTGCAGGGTCTGCCAAGAATGTGCTGCCCTTGACAGTGTTGTGGCCAACAGGAAAAGCATTCATGGCATGTTAATGAAAGGCAGCAGTTCCTTTCTTCAAGAATAACAGGCATTCTTTTATTGAGCAAGGTCCCTTTCTAGAGATGGAGAGAGAAGCCAATTATTTTTCAGTTAAAGTTTATTTTTTTAAACAGTGATACCTTAGTTGCAAATTACCTCTGCTTCGCCATAGAGACATTTACAGCTAGTCTTCTCACATGGTTTTAAGCTGCCATCTTATAGGATAACCAGTGATATGCCACAGTGTGATAAGGGACTTCTATATCACATCTGTATAGCTGATTTGCCTTCCTCTGTAGGTAGAAAATTGATGTTTTCTGAAAGGGAATAGGTCTATTTCCCTTTATCCTACATCTTGCACATAGCATAACATACCTCTTTTTACTGAAATGGGGCAGTTTTCTCCTGTGGGCATGATAATATTTACTTAAGAGGGGTTTTGATAAGGGAGAGAGTTGCCAAGTTGAAACGATCGAGGTATTTGAAGCACCAATCTGAGAGTCATCTTTGGATGATAGATCTTTTCATTGGAAAGAAACAAGATCAATACAAGTTGTTTTTTAATGTGTTGGAGGAAATGCTCAGCTCTGTTTCTCATCTTTTCCAGACTTTACAGTTTTTTTTTTTTTAATACTTGAGTGGAACTTGGCATAATGACCCCCACATTTCAGTTGTGCATATATTCTCTGTATAAATGGTAAAAGACAACAGAGCCATTCCAATGTCTTACTCTGTTTACTGTAAGAGGCCCCTATCAGTAAATGACTTCCTGTTGGAGGCAGTAATTTGTGTTTGGGCTTTGGTACTGTCAGTCTGAAATGAGCCAAGAGAGGTCATGCTATCTGCCGCACGGTTTCCTAGTGAGAAGACGAGGCAGGCCTTTTACTTCTGAAATCCAAGTACCACAGAGGCTAGAAATGATGCCTGGGTTTGGTTATAGAGAGGTGTCAGTTTCTGAGTACAGCTGTTAACAGTGGCAGCAAGCTTCCTCCTTGGGAGACATGTACTGTGGATTATTCTGACATCTCAAAGCCTTACTTCCTAATGAGCATTAAAAGGGAAGAGGGAACCATTTTTTGGTCATCTATGTTCTGGCAGGGTGCTGGGTATTTAACATATATTAATTCATTAAATAATGAATTTATGGGTATTTTAACATATATTAATTCATTAAAATGCCACTAAATTCTAGTAGGATTTAGATCATTCTATCCACCACTGGAAATTAAAACATCCCCTCACTGTCTGCTATCTCCCCCCTACCCCACTCCAGACATATTAGAAGCATATTAGCAGATGAAGCCAGTTTGGGGTTAGTGCTTTCCCTTAATTGTTAAACTCAGTTCTTCTGGCTAAAGCCAGATTTTTTTGTGAGGTTGGAACTGAAACTTGAGAGGAGTGGTGTAGACTGAGTGCTGGAAATGGTCAGCTTCACACACATGCCTTCTGCATGTTATTGGTATGCTCTGAGGTTCCCATAATGATACTGCCCGCTGCTATCAGCTGTGCCCTTTTGCTCCATTCTGTCTTATGTCAGAAGTCTTGTGGTACTAATCTTGGATCTTTATAAAGGGCTCACTTTTGACCCAGTTGACTGATAATTGTAGAGTGCTTTACAATTTACTGAGAGCTTTCACTAGTATTTGCTCTTCACATCAGAATTACAAGATAGGTTTTATTATCCCCATTCATTTTGTAGATTAAGAAAATGAGGGCCAGAGAGGTTATGAATCAGCCCTGGTGTCCTATACAGTAACTGGCAGAACCAGGATTCTAATCCAGGATGTCTTATTCCAAATCCACTACTTCTTCACACTGCAGTTAACTTTTTGTGTTCAAAGTATGTCATTCATTCATCCGTTCAGGAGATACTAGGTTGGCATGGGCTTTGAAGGCTGACAGCTTTGTGACCTTGGGTAACAAGGTCCATTCCCTCATCAGTAAAATGATGATAGTAATAGTAAAAGAACCTATCTAGTAAGGCTGTTTTGAAGTGCTTTGCACATAGTATATATTCAGTAAATGTTTGCTCTTCCTCTTCCTTCTCTTCATCGTCATCATCAGCTTACTTTGATCTGTCTCTAAGGAGACAAACTAGGATGGACTTCGCTATTGAGAATCACTAGTTCTAAAAAAAAAAAAAAAGAGAGAATCACTAGTTCTGATGTGAGAAATAAACATGACACCAGAAAACTGACAATTGTGTGTGGTGTGTGGACAATGGGAGTGTGATAAGGGTGCTGGGGAAGCTTTGAGAAAGGAACACTTGTGCTTCTATTTGCCAACCAGGAACCTAGCCCTCTAGGAGCCCCACTCCCCTGTTGGTAACATTCCCATTGTATTCATTCCTCGCTGACTGCAATGTTTATTTTACTAGGTCTTATGGGCATTTTGTGTATTATCCTATGTGGGGGAGGAAGGAGAAACAGAATATGTCCTGCTAAGGGAACCTAGTGGTCATTTGGGGAAATCAGACCTGTATTTATCAATTGGAGGACTTTCCAGGACAAAAGAGATTCCATTGTTTTGGTGTGTTGTGTTCTGTAGGAGTGCCACAGGAAATCAGATGTGAGTGGGTTCCTGTGAGTTGGTGAGTGGGGTGGACTTTGAGGTGGAAGAGGGCCTGGAGGTTGGACCTGAATGAGCTTAGAATTTGGATTAAGAGCTGCCAAAGGTCAGAGAGCCTGAGCAGAGGTGGAATTGTGAGACAAACCACTGCCTGGCCTGGCTGGAGGGAGAGCCCTGATGGCGGAGGTGGGTGGTCCAGGAGGCAGATGCCACTCTGTTGCTAACAGAAGAACCTGCCTCTGGACCACAAAGGGATACGCATAGCCCCTTCCCACCCTCTATGCAGCCCATAATAACATCTTTGTGTTCATCATGATGTTTCTGGTCATTTGGCTGGAGACAAAAACCTGGAGAGACCTACAGCATGGACACTAGGTCTGAGTGGGTCTGTGAACAGCAGCCTAGCTGCAGCCTCTTTGTTTGTGAGCTGTTTGCCTGCATTTAAATGCCATTTACATACAGAGCTGTCAGAGTTGAGTTGGACCATGATTATTCCTTGATGTATGTTGGAGAAAAAAAAAAAAGGGAAAGAAAAGAAAACCCTGGTTAATGAGGAGCTGGGTTCCCTTTCTCCATTGATGACAGCTTCCTTTCTGATCTGATGGTCCTTCAGAAACTAAGGTGGTGTGTGACTCTGGGGTTATGTCCCTGCTGAAGCCGTCTTTCCCTCAGAGTTGTAATTGATGGGGAGACCTGTCACTTGTTATGCTGATGTTGTGCAGATTTTTGTGCAGCTGCCAGCCAAGAGAGTTTTAGGACAGCATCTGATTGGGTGCAGGTTGTGGCAAAAGCGATAATAAATAGAGAGCTGGTGAGGGTAGATTTTGATTGACCTGAGATTGTATATTATTAAACTGAGTCTGCATGTACATGTCAGTTTATGAAGAACCAGACCCATAATCCAACTTAGGGCTGTGGCAGTTTGAGTTTATTAAATGTGCTTTATATCACTATTAATATTGAGCAGAGAGGAATATCTGTAATCTTTTAATCTATGCAATAATGGTTTGGAGGGAGATTACCAGACACATTGGACTATTGTTTGCCTATAATTGTATTCAGAACTCTTCGAAGCATTGATTTGTTTCTGGCATACTGATTTGGCTCAACAGTCTCATAAAGCTCTTTTATAGTCCTCTTTGCTTTGGATTTTTCAAAAATAATTGGGGAATAATAATAATGTAGCTGGTGATAAAGAAGAGAGAGTAAGCTTGAAAGCAAATTTTCAGCCAAGTGGATAGCCATAAACATTTTCTGTGCTCATAAACACCTGGGTCTGTGACCTTTGTGTTTATAAGATATTTATTGCCTCATGGGCTCTCTGCTAGGGGGATATCACTTCAGTGCCTTGTAAAATTTGATTGTTTAGTAAGTAGATTCTGAGTTTTTGCTGAGTAGGGAAAAAGTTGTCCCTCTGCCTAGTTTTCCTTGGGAATAACTGATCTGCCCACAGGGGAAGATCTTCTCAATTACAGCAGCAGAGAGTATGATTGTGATGGAGTTCCATTGTGGAGACAGCCAGTGGGACCCATCAAGGGCACCTTTTGCACTTAATTAAGTGGCTTTTAATAGAAATGACTTTTGAATGGAAGCCAGTAGGGCAATACATTGAATAAACCCAAGTAATGATGATGTGTTTTCCTTTTTAAGTAGAAATGAAATTTTTGATCCAAATCAAAGAACCTTTCTTGGCATTGTACCACCTTCTTACCCTTTCTTCCCATTTCCAAAACAGACCCGAGGAAATAAGCCAGAGAAATGGTGTCCAACTTTAGATTCACTGACTTTAATAAGAAGGCATGATTAAGTGCTGTGGAGGCACAGATAGTTGCCTTCCATCTTCAGTGGTTCTTGAGACATTTCTTCAGGAAGTTCTAGGCACCCTGTCCACCTTTATCTTCACTCCAATGCTATTGCCTGATTGTTCCTAAAGGAAACAGTTGGATCCCCATGACCGGATAGGGATGCCTGGCTGCCTTTGTGAGCTATCCCTTGCCTGCTTTGTGGTGCATATGTACAAGGGAAATTACCAAGAGGGCTTTATTATAACTAAGGTATGAGCCAGTTTTGAGGTGGACAGGATCCATATTTATCAAAGGAGACTGTTCTACCCCAAGATGTAGTTTCCTGTCCCGAGGTTAATTGCTGATGCATTTCATGGAGTTTATGAGGTGTGCTTTCCTCTGCCCTGCTCCAGTCAGGTGGTAATACTAGCACAAGACTGGCTCTGAGCTGCTTCTACAGTGGCACTCCACACTGAACTTTGTGGTGGTAGAGAAGGCAAGCCCTAGCTCCGTGGCACGAGGGAATGAGATGCAAAGGCAGTCAGTAGAGATGGTCATCAAACGCCTACTCTGTGCCTAGCTTTGTAAAATACGAAAGAAGTGTGAGTTCCAGGCCCCAAAGGTGCTGGGAAAAGAGCAGGTCAGTGGTTCTGCTGGTGTGGTCCCCAGATGGCTTGCATCATATTCTCTGGGACCTTGTTAGAGTTGCAGATTCTGAGGTGTTCTCTCAGAACATGGGTAAAGTTTGAGAACCTTTGCTTTAGGTTGGCCACTTTTAGGGGAATAAATTCAAGGCTCATGGAGTTAATGGCCGCTTGCTTATAGGGCACAGGAAAAGAAAGAATAAGGTAGCACAGGATGCTGAACTGAACTGTGAGCTACCTGTGAAAGGGGTCAGAGGAGGGAGGAGCAGTGGGGCATCAAGGCAGTATATCTCTTGGGAGAGGGAGCATGGAGCCAGGTTTTGAGGAATTAATAGGAGAGAAAGAGGGAGAGCAGCATAAATGAGTGCTTATGTGACTGGTGAGTGTTATGTCCCTTCAAAGAGCTTAGCTAAGTATAGGGAGAACACAAATTCACAAACTCTAGCCAAGAAAAATAAATGTAAAATCAATTAGAGAACTCAGGCAGTTTTATGAAGAAGAAAATAATGCTCCTTACAAGTTGAATTCTAGTGTGAGTTCATCCCTTTTATCACTTCTGGTAGGGGTGCAGTTAATTGGGGCCAGAGTTCTCGCACCTGGAAAGGCTTCACAAAGTGAGGATCTCAAGAGGAGGATTTTATTTGCCTAAGTCCACTGCTTTAAAAGTAGGAGGCCTGTGGCGCTCAGGAAAACTGGGGGAACTCTATGTAAGAAAGGATGAGCCGCCTACATAGGAAAAGTGCCCAGTGTTTGTAAACTGTGTTGTGTATCCTGGAGAGAGGGATCTGGGATCTCACTTGGGGGTGGGGGTGGATCCAGAGGAGTGGGGAGGTGAGGAAATATAAATATAATCTCATAACTTTTTGTTGTCTTTTAAAGGCAGAAAAGAGCCTCTGAAATTTATCGCAGGGAAATAACATGATTAGAGTTCTATTTCATGAATCTATTTAGAGGGGCATCCGTGACTGGAGGGAGATAGATAGTGAAGAAGCTCTTCTCAAGAAGTTGTAAGAATGAGAGATGACAGGACTTTGAACTAGTGCAGTTCTAGAACAGTAGTGGTGTGAGCAGCAGGAGTCATGGTGTTTGGAAATGGAATGGAAGAAATGGGGGACCAGCCGTTGTGCTGGTGTGTTCCTGAGGAGGTTTAATAAACTCCTTACCACTGCCATTGGTAGATCTTAACCATCACCATTTTAATGATATGGAGATTTATTTTTGCAGGAGGTCCAAAGGCTTTGTGGCTAGGAAGTGGCAAATTCAGGATGTGACTCAGAGTTTTCTGCCTGAAAAGCCTGTGCCCTTTCTGCTGTAGATGCTAACTTTGACAAAGAGAATGATGCAGTTTGTTTAGACGTGGGTAATTGTTGGGGTGCCTTGGTGGCTCAGATGGCTAAGCATCTGCTTTTGGCTCATGTCATGATCTCCAGGTCCTGGGATTAAGCCCCACATCAGGGTCCTTGCTCAGCAGGGAGTCTGTTTCTCCCTCACCCAGCTTGTGCACTGTCTCTCTCTGTCTCAAAATGTAGGGGGTGGCGGAGAAGAAGTGGCCAATTGTTGATCTTGACAGAAGTCTTGATGGCTGGGAGGCGGTGTTAAGAGAAAAGGGAAACAATAGCATAGAACATTAAAGTTCCTTTGATGAAACTATATCTCAAAGAGCTTCAGTGCAGGACCCCTAGAAACACAAGGACTGTGCTGTTTTCTATGTTGACCTGTGATCCCCACATCACAGTTGAAGATGGAGTCTTTGATCCAATATCTGTCTAGGTAGTTCTGTGAATCTCGGTCCCACAGGAACATACACATGGCTCCTACTCCTCTTTTGCTTTGGTGTGAAGGTTGCAATTTTAACTTTACAAGGTCCTATTGATTACTTTAGCTCACTTTCTACAAAGGTTCCCACATTCTGCAAAGGATAAAACTAAATCTAAAATGAAATCCTAGGGAGACGGGGAGAAGAAAGACTATAGGTAAACCAGGAACTGAGTTGTTTAGTCTGAGCTTTTTTTTTTTTTTAAAGTAGGCTCCATGCGTAGCTTGGAGCCCAACACCAAGTTTGAACTGACAATCCTGAGATCAAGACCTAAGTTGAGATCAAGAGTCTGACACCTAACCGACTGAACCACCCACCCACCCCTAAGCTATTTGTTTTTTATCTCCACCTCCCAGCAAGCATATTGGTACTTAGCAGTGTTTGGAGATAAGCAGAACCATTAACCTGTCTGCACACCTGAATCTCCTTTTCAGCAACTCTCCCTTCCCCCTCTGCCTTTTCTCATGCACACCTTCCTAGGTATGATGTGTTGCTACATCTGCTTTGCTCCTCCTCTCCTAAGTAGAAGTTTTGGAGGCAGTGTTGGGAGTCAGATTACACTTGGAAGTGAAACTGTGCTGGATAGTAGCTGGCTTGCTTTGGGATTAGGCTGCATGCCTCATTGAGTCTGAACACCACTCTCTGTGGACTCTTGGGGACCCATAGGGAATATGTTTAGGTAAGGAGCCCTTGTGTTCTACATGTGTCAGCAGCAGCGTTGAAAAGATGCCTAAATATGTGTCCTGCAGCTGCTAACGTCCAGCCACATAGTCTCACAGCAAATTAGTAGATTGCTCCTGCTGTTATTACAGATCTTCATTTACTGGTTTTTTGTTCTTAACTGTTGACTGCATTTTTCATTAGAGGGGACTCACACATCACACTAATATTGCTGTGCCAGGCCAAGTATCAACAGGTTTCACTTACATTGGGGATCACTATAGTGCATGCTCAGCTCATGCCATACCCTATCATGACGTTGGCATGTATATACATGTAAAAGGGAGTATTTGGTAAATTCTAGAAAAGTTTATGATGGCTAGGTGGAAAAAAAGGACAGGAGGGTCCCAGTTTACACATATAAGTGTTCCAAATGAACAGTGACAGGAAAATGGACGTGAAAAGTATTGAAGTGATTCTGTTAGGTATCTTCAGAGGAATTGAGAATGATACATTCTAAAGGGACAGCTTGACTTCAAATCCTATGTCTGTGATTTTGCCCAAGACCTTTCTTCTCTCTGCCTCAGTTTTTCATCTGTAAAACAGGGATAATAATACTACCCACCTCACAGAGCTGTTGTGAGATTTAGTGATATAATAATACATGTTGAGTGCTTAGCTTATTCACTGAATATACTCAGTGAATCACTAATAATTATGACATTTAGTTATATAATAAATCATCATTATTATTGTTTGTGGGAATTGGTAACTTTTGGCCAGTTGTTGTAGTAGAGGTATAAATTCCACAGGAACAGAAAGAAACTAGTGTTCCATTTCTTTCTCCTGGTCTTGGTTCGGCTGCACCATCTACTCTTTCCATCAATTCCATAATGCCTCAGTTCAGAGAACCTGCCTTGCTAGACACGCCACTTGAGTGTCTCTGTTTTCCTTGAACATCTTCACCTTTCCCTTCGTTTTGATAAGGCCTTGGAAGGGGAACAGTCAGATAAGGACGTGAATGTTGGGCATTTCCAGTGGCCAGAGTTCTGACTGTGGCTCAACTTTGTAAATTTGGGGTAGTTCCTGGTGAAATTGAGCTTTGCAACTTCTTACATGTGTGTATATTCCCTGGTCTGCTTTGGAGGATGGCTGATGCCTGCATCTATCTTGGAGATTGTGAAATGAGACTTCAGATGACTACTCTAAAACAAAAAAATAAAATAAAATAAAAGGTGTTGGCGGGGTTGAACCTTAAGCAGAAGATACACTTCCTACACTCTGGTACCTTCTTTCCACTGCTGATTTTGTATGGAGAGGAACTTAAATTTAAGAAATATGTTTATTGACACATATTTCTTGGGCTGCTCCTGAAAGAAAGCCCTCTCTTCACCTAGTGAATACAGCTTCCTTTAAGCTTTAGACAGTTTTTTCTTTTTAATATTAATTTCTGTGATGTATGTGAATAAGGCCACCTTTCCTTTAACAGTTTCAGACCTCCTCTATTAAATGGGCCACTGCCATCTGTGGATATAAGAGAAATATTTCTGAAACAGGAGGACCTAAAACAGGGGTTCTCAACTCTGGAGTCACATTAGAATAATTTAGGGAGCTTTTAAAGACTTCCAGGGCCTGGGCCACCATTCCAGATATTTTTTTTAAACATTTTTTTTATTTGTTTATGATAGTTACAGAGAGAGAGAGAGAGAGGCAGAGACATAGGCAGAGAGAGAAGCAGGCTCCATGCACCGGGAGCCCGACGTGGGATTCGATCCCGGGTCTCCAGGATCGCGCCCCAGGCCAAAGGTAGGCGCCAAACCGCTGCACCACCCAGGGAACCCCATTCCAGATATTATATAGTTTCTCTGGTGTGGTGCCCAGACAGTGGTGTTTGAACAGCATTCCTCGGATGATCCTAGTGTATATAACTAGATTGAAAACCACTAATCTGAAAGGATTTTTGATGAAAGATCCAATGGAATGAGAGCTGTTCTAGTTTTTTCCAGCAAGTACTCTTGTTGTCTTCCACTGCAGTGCTCTTTTCGACAGTGAGTGGTGCGACTGTTCAGGATAGCAGTTCAGAGGGTAGCAACTATGTCTTCTCTGTCTCTGCGTCCAATGCAGCCCATCTAGTGCCAGGCATATACTAGATGTTCGATATCAGCGATGCCCCCACTGCCTGTTTTTTGATGACTAAAGTAATGGAATGGAGCCCAGATTTACCAGCTGGTCATTGTTACTTAATTCCTGAGCCTTTGCCTTTCTGTGGTTCATGAGGGAGTAAGTACATAAGCAGATATTGTTTTTATTGTTCCAGGAGGAGAAAGACACCTAGCTTTGAAATGCTTGAGTCATAAAACTGATCTTTGGTTAAGATAGCAAAGGCTTGCTGTGTATAACAACTGTCAGGTAAAGGGGTAATCCATGTCATTACCTTGTTACCTCGTTCTTACTAGAGTTGTGGGTTCTGCACACAAAAGGGAAATGGATTCTCTGTTGCTCAATTTTCCTCAGGGGAACTAACGCCTCTCTTTATTCTTTACAGATAGCCCATATTGCATCAAGGCTTATGGCTATAGTTAATTCATAAAGAGAGAATTCTATGAACACTGGGTCACATGGCTGGAAATTTGATAAACTATTGGTTTTTGGTTTTGTAGATTGAGCAGTATCAAGCAGACATTAGGTAAGAGAAGCCCTTTATGGTTAGATAGTATTTTATATACTTTAGTGTTAATTTTCTATCCAGAGATTGTTTTAATCCCTCACAAGACTGTAATTAGCAGGGCAGGTCTTTACATTTAAGACTCAGACTGAGTGACCTGGCTTAGGTGAATAGAGTTGGTTGTTTTTTTTTTTTTTTTTTTTTTTTTACTTATGATAGTCACACACAGAGAGAGAGAGGCAGAGACACAGGCAGAGGGAGAAGCAGGCTCCATGCACCGGGAGCCCAACGTGGGATTCGATCCCGGGTCTCCAGGATCGGACCCTGGGCCAAAGGCAGGTGCTAAACCGCTGCGCCACCCAGGGATCCCTAGAGTTGGGTCTTTGAATGTCAATTCCTTCAGTATACTGAGCATTGGTTGGTGCTTTTGCTTGGATGAGAACACCCTGTAAATGTGAGTAGTGGGGTTTCAAGGTTCTGTTTGTTCCAGCTGTTGTAGATTGAATCCTTTGTTTGCATTTGTGTGTGCATGTATATATGTGTGTATCTCTATTAATATTAAGCATCTTGTCATTTGTCTCTGCAGAATGCAGTTAGTAGCTGGAAATGTACATTTGACATAGTTAAGAAAGTGTCGTCTTTTTTTTTTAATAAATTTTTATTTGTTTATGATAGTCACACACAGAGAGAGAGAGAGAGAGAGAGAGAGAGAGAGAGGCAGAGAGAGACACAGGCAGAGGGAGAAGCAGGCTCCATGCACCGGGAGCCCGACGTGGGATTCGATCCCGGGTCTCCAGGATCGCGCCCTGGGCCAAAGGCAGGTGCCAAACCGCTGCGCCACCCAGGGATCCCAGTGTCGTCTTTTATTAACAGTTGTGAGTTTTGTCCTGGCAAGGAGAGCCTACTTTCACTTTTAGTTTATTGTAAGGGTGACTATTCACGTACGGCATTTTATTTCTAGGTAAAGTATTTTTCTTAGCTTATATTGTTTGCTTAGAATGATAACATTGAAAGCTTAATATATTGTTTTAGAACATGAAATTTTTCATGGTGGTTTGCAGGTTCTTTTCATTCATCCAGCCAATTATGAAGTGCCTACTGTGTGTCAAGTGCTATTTACCTTTACTTCCATCTTAAGAAAATTTAGAATAAAACTAAAACTGCACATAGGTAGGGGAGAAAGAGTCTACATCCATTTAGCCACTGGTCTTTTTCACGCCAGTTTGGCTACTGAGCTTTATTGATTTCTTGACTTTTGGGAGATTGTGTTTCCCCAAGTCACGTGATAGGCCCAGGGTGGGAAATGCCTTCCGTGTTCCCTAGAAATATCTCTCGGTGAGGTACTTGTGGCTGCTGGGAATTTTGAAAAGAGCCACACATGTTGCTGCCTGGGCTTTGTCATTCTATCCTATTTTCTCTTTTCCCTTTCATCAACCCCCTCCCCGCCCCAAGCAGAGCCTCTCTTTGCTTCTTGGCTTCTATATGCCAGAGAGTTTGTTAATTATACCTGAATGTAAGGAAAGCAGTCAGGGTTGAAGATCTCAAATGCAGAAAAGTGGTTTTTGTACTCAAGAGCTACTTCCCTTGTGCGTTAGTGCAGTGCATTTATCTCCCTCCAGGATGAACTTCTACTACAGAGATGGATCATAGCCATTAAAGAGGGGAAAAGAAAAGAAGGGGGAAAAAAAACCCAAAACACCTGTATTCTGAAGATGGTTGTAGTAGATGCTTCAATAGAAATTTGAGGCATAAAGTGCCTGTTAGAACATTATATGAAGCCCTTCTTAAAACATGAGGACTTAAGAGGGAAAGAAAAGCACCACTTCCATTTTAAGGACTATAAGCATTTGACTTGTCACCTTGGTGAAGATAAACAAAGCTTATCTTTTTGGTTGACATCAGAGGGGGCTTTTAAAGTCTCAGAAGGAGAGAAGGGTTGTTCTGTCATTTATTTATCTTGCTTGAGTTAAGTCACTGGAATCCTTGGTGGAATGTCTCTGAGATTGCTCACTCTAAGCTGTCTGTAGCACTGTGGCCATTGCATATGCTTCTTCTCACTGAGGAAGCCCATGGCATGGTTTCCTTCCTCTTCAGTTTTTCTGTCTCGACTTGTCTCTTTTGTAGACAAGAGCATTAGGTAGTAATTCTCATGTAGAAACCTTCATGCCTCAAATCCTGTCACACAGAACAGGTTGTGAATAATAAGCATTCTGTGAGGACTTGATCGGTGGGCTGGGAAACAGGATTTGTATCATCTCTCTGTAGGAGGTATCAACCCAGATCTGTCAGTTCACCCCTCCTTGCTGGCAGAGCCCCAGTTTCATTTAGTTGTTCACTTTCCATGTGGACTTGAGTTCAAGGGATACATCTTGATTAGTTTAAGGCAATCATGATAATTCCACTCTTCCTGCCACTTAAAGATCCAGGTCTGGCCAATTCAACATTAGGAAATCTTGTGCGGATGCTTTTGGAAAAAGTGTTTTTTTGGTTTTGTAGATTTGAAGAGAAGAAAAGTCTGACTTTCATACCTGGTTGTTGTTTGTATGTGGTGCTTTGCAGGTGACTGACTTCAAAAGACAAACCAACATGTAGGGGACAGCACAGCCAAAAAAAAGAGAGAAAGATAGTATCTTTGATATTGTTGAGGTGCTGAGTTAATCAACATAGACTCACTCATTCTACCTCAGAACTTACTGTTATATGTGGGTAAAACCAATTCTTATTTAGGCTATTTTGGTTGAGTTTTTTGTTTTCCTACACATCAATGTATTCTAACTGATGTACTGTCTACTCGGCCACACAGGATGGTTTGAGATAAAACAGAAGATGTTGAGAATACTTTTATATGTATGTTATACTTGTTATTAGCCTAAAGATCGTCAATATTATAACATTGTGTACTATTCCATGTTCACTTTGCTCCTGCATCACTTTTGCTGGTGCCTTTCTCTGTAGCAAAGGGACAGGCCATTAGGATGAAAAGCAGCCATTAAAAGGTTGTTTGAGGGCCTTCAAGGATCTGTAACAACTGGGATCCCTGGGTGGCGCAGCGGTTTGGTGCCTGCCTTTGGCCCAGGGCACGATCCTGGAGACCCGGGATCGAATCCCACGTCGGGCTCCCGGTGCATGGAGCCTGCTTCTCCCTCTGCCTATGTCTCTGCCCCCCCCCCCCCGTGTGTGACTATCATAAATAATAATTAAAAATTTAAAAAAAAAAGTAAAAAAAAAAGGATCTGTAACAACTGACGTGATATGACGTGATACACAACTCTTAAAGTTACTGTGAGGCAAAAATTCCTTATTGTTGTTTTTTATTGTTGGAATGTGACAAAACAACCCCGTATATTTTCCCTTTGTCTTACTTTGCTGAGAAGCTCCAATCCAACTTTGATGCTTAATGGTACTTCATCTAAATTCCAACTGTATTTTTCTTCTAATATTTGGTATTTGGTTTCGTTTATTTTAGTTATTGTAATAAGCCAATAATCTGTATCACCTCCTTATTGGAAATGGCTAACCACCTTTGGTTTCACTAGTACTGAGGATACACTTCTCATTTGTTTGAAAGTGTCCCAAATGCCTTATATGGATTATATTTGTTTGGTTATTCATTCATCCATTCACCGCAAGTTAATTGAGCTCTTACTAAATGCCAGCCAGATACTTGAATATTTTTCTTTGGTTTGAGTATAGGGCACAAGAAAAGAAAGCACTAGGAACTCACAGTTTTGTGTAACATAGCACTAAGTTAGGGGAAAGTCATGTTTCCTTGCTGGTCCTGAGGAGAGTTTCAAAGCTAACATAAAAGTATTGATTTAAGGAATGCTGAGGATCTTCATCTCCTTTACCATCTCTGAACAACTTCCAGAGGTCGCGAGTCAGAAGACCTGTATTAATAGTGAAAGGACAGGGAAGAAGACTTTCCTAGACATCACAGTACTTCAGTCAGCATTCAACAGAGAAATTCTAAGGTTGAGTAAATAGTTTATTTATGGACTATGATTCGCATCTTCTTTTTCATTCTTTTGTAATTTGCTTCTTTGAAAGTTTTGTTTCTTTTTTTTTTTTTAATCAGTTTTTTCCCTTCTAAAAGAAGGTAAAAACAATCTCTTTGAATAGTGCAAGTACAGTCAGGGAACAATGTTTGTTCTGCGAGTTTTCTGCCCTGGTAGAGGCTTGGGGACATCATTGCTGGAAGTGAGATGCTGAACCCCAGGATTACTTCATCCTTAGGATTCCAGAATCCGAATGGCAAGGATAGACCAGTTTGAACAGCTTCTTGATTGGCTTCTTACAGCTGCCAGTTTTGGTCAAGTAACACCTTTTCTCTCTGGTGTAGATAATTTAGTCTGTCCAGGGGACCAGAGAGTCTGGGAAGACCCAGGTTCCTTTTGTCTTTCTGTGTGTCACTTTGAGCCTTGCTCAGAGCCATGGCTTACTTTTCCTTAAGCCAAGATTCTAGGGACCTGTCAGAAATGTGTGTTGGTCGGTCTGTCTTTTTCTTTTTTCTTTTTCTTTTCTTTCTTTTCCTTTTCCTTTCTTCTTTCTTCTTTCTTCTTTTTTCTTTTTTCTTGCTCTGTCTCTTCCTACCCCCCCCCTTCTTCCTTGTCCTGTGACAGTGTTGTGCCTTTGTGTTGAGCATTAGCTGGATCCCAGATGGCTCACCTTTAAAGAGAACCTGCATTAAGTGGCAGAGAGAAAATAGAATCATCCATATTGATGATGAAAAACAAATCTCAGGAGGCTTCCAGTTAACACCCTAAATCTTCTCAAAGTGTTGAGAGAGTGAGGTATAGAATTTGAAAGTAAAAATCCTTACATTTCTTTACTCCATAAGTGAAGGTACTTGACTTTGACCCTTTACATGATTTAAATGGTGATAGATTTAAAGGATGCTTTGTTACTCACTTAGTTTTCAGGGTTTTAACTCATTTGCTAGGTTGGTTCACCAGCCCTAAGCAGCAGCAATAGTATTTTGTGTGACATTTTCTGAAGATTGTTTGAGTCCCTGGTAATCAATCCCAAAAGTAGCCATTGTACTAAAATTCTTAGAAAAGCCTCTAGGTACCTGAAATCTGTATCTTCCTTTCTTTTCCACAGGAAGTCATGTGTTGAGTTTGTGAGATCTGGAACTGGATTAAACTTCTGTAGCATTTTAAAACCTTTTTTTTTTTTTAATTTTTATTTATGATAGGCACAGAGAAAGAGAGAGAGAGAGGCAGAGACACAGGCAGAGGGAGAAGCAGGCTCCATGCACCGGGAGCCCAACGTGGGATTCGATCCCGGGTCTCCAGGATCGTGCCCTGGGCCAAAGGCAGGCGCCAAACCGCTGCGCCACCCAGGGATCCCCTTCTGTAGCATTTTAAACAGTTGTTTTGTTTTCCTTCCTTCTCAATAGCAACAGTGTTTTCTTCCTCTGTTCATCCCCTGAAAAGTGTAGGTGACAGTAAGCATCAATCGAATGGTGGTTTTGAACATAGGAATGGTAAGTGTATTATACTCCACAGAGTTACACTAAAAAAAAAAAAAAAAGTATTCCACAAAAAATTATATCCACACTCTAATAGAATCATCTGGAAGTTTTAAAAAAATGCCATGCTTGGGTCTCATTCTAGACTGATTAATTCTGAATCTCTAGGAATAAATACGTTATAGTTTCACAAGTTTTTCAAGAGATGCTAAATGGCAGCTGGGTTGAGAACCATTGCTTTAGCCCGTGGGTGGGGGAATAAGAGAGCTCTGGTAAGTCCTTTATACTTCCTTTTACCAGTTGGTTTGCAGCCTTCCCCTTGTTAATAAACAAATACCTGTGTCACCTTGCTCTGTTGGACCCTTACTAGCTTCATTGCATTGTAATTCACTTTCATGGGATTTAGGACAGTCCAGTAGACTCCTGTGTATACAATGAAAGGTCTTTATTCTTAGGGTTCAAATTGTTTTAAGGTAGGGGTGTTTAGTTTGGGGTATAGCCAATTGCTTTTTTTTTTTTTTTTAAGATTTTATTTATTTACTCATGAGAGATACAGAGAATGAGAGGCAGAGACACAGGCAGAGGGAGAAGCAGGCTCCATGCAGGGAGCCCAATGCTGGACTGGATCCCGGGACTACAGGATCATACCTTGAGCAGGAGGCAGACAGTTGCTGAGCCACCCAGGCATCCCTAGCCAATTACCTTTCTATACCAGAGTTTGGACTTCTGTTTTAGGTAGGGTTCCCTTGTTTTCCATCTTCACTTGAGTAAAGAGTAGTCAGGGATGTTTCCAAAGCTTTTTGAGTAAATTCTTAATGCTGGCAGGAGGTTTAGGAAAGATCCCGGCTCCCAGTACTCCCAATGAGTATTGTTGAATCACTTGATCCTGGCTCTGTGAAATAATGCACAGGAGGAATTTCTGCTTTATGACTTTAGTCTGATAAACTCTACTTGCTGTAGTGTGTTAGATTCTCTGTGTGTTCCTCTGCTCCTACCAGCATACTCCCAGCCTTATGTGTTAACAGCTAAGATGCAAGGCCTGAAACTCAAACCCAGCCTTGATGTAAACTTCAAACAAGATTTGCTTTAGAAAGATCTGTGATAAGGCTAGGCACTTAACATTACCACTGCTGGGCTCCTGAAAGGAGCCAGGAAGTAGCATGTCAAGATAATTCCTTAAAATTTCCTATTGAGTTTGGGTTTGAAGCAACCAACCACTATAACCAAATAAAGCAAGACCAGTTTAACTCTTGTTTTTCTTGTATCCTTTTTTTTTTTGTTCTCATTTTATATGTTATAATCTGACTTTTTCTTTTCTCTTCCTTATTTTTTTTCATTCATACCTTTCCTCTCTGCTTCATCCATCTTTTTCACTGCCTGTTTGTTTTTCTCCTCCTCTGTGTTCTCTCACTTCTCACTGTTGGAGAGCCAGGAATCTTATATAGTTTGAGAATTAACCCAACTTTGGAGTATTTATTATGAGTGAGCCTTGGATGGTTTTCTTTATGTTCATTTTCAGTCTCACTCATTTCTAAATCCAGTTGGCTAGAGAGCAAGCCACAGAGAACATCTATGGCTTAAACTCATCCAGGGTGGTTAGAAACAAGGAAAAGAGAATTAAAATAAAGCCTTTTTAGGGCAGCCCGGGTGGCTCAGCGGTTTAGTGCAGCCTTTGGCCCAGGGTGTGATCCTGGGGACCCAGGATCGAGACCCAGGTCGAGTCCCAGGTCGAGTCCCAGGTTGAGTCCCAGGTTGAGTCCCAGGTCGGGTTCCCAGCAATGGGGCCTGCTTCTCCCTCTGCTTGTGTCTCTGCCTCTCATGAATAAATAAATAAAATCTTAAAAAAAGTAAAGCCTTAAAAAAAAAAAGTAAAGCCTTTTAAAAATAAGTTTATAATATTTATTTTGTTTGTTTTTAAGAGACAGGACCTTGTCAATCTAGTTCCTTCACTATACAGCTGTCTTTTTTGGTGGAAACAAAGCAAATATTATAGAGATTGATATGTACTAGGAAAAATTTGGCTTAAAGATAAAGCATGAACTTTAGGAGAAAAATTCTTTACATTCTAAACAGAAATGGAAACAAAGTTATAGTCATGTATGTATGTGGGGACAAGCTTATGCGCACATATATTTATTTCTATATGTACACAGAATAATTTTAAAGCATTATTATATATACAGGTAATCTACTGAATTTTAGAAAAGATACAAGCAATGCGGTATTCTTTTTTCCAGTTTTATTGAGAAATAATTGATATATACCACTATATAAGTTGAAGGCATACGGGCATGTTGGTTTGATTTGTATATATAGTTACATGATTACCATGGTAGGCTAGTCCATTGAAAACTCTGGAGATGCTGATACAAAGATGACAAAATCCATGGTGTGTCTATGACAGTTTTTCTTTTTTGTGTTCCTAGCAAATATCATAAGTAGATCTCAGAACTCTGATCTTCCAGTTTTTCTTAACCCGTTAACTACAGGATGTATTGGCCAAGTAGGCAAAGATGAATCCTCATCCCTGTTAGTGGAAGTTTAGAGGGATTTTTGGCAAGGAGAAAATGTTACAGAACAAAGTCACATCTTTTGAGATAGCTCTTTTGATTCAGGGTTGAAGATTTGAGCCCACAGACCCCCAAACCATCATAACTGTTGTAGCCTTTCCTTTTATTGCCTGTTAACCCAGGCATGTGACAAGAGCAGGATTTTTAGAGATTGCTGTGGAGAAAGAAAGATTTCAGTGAGTTTGAGAAAGCCTCAAGACTGATTTGGGATGAATAGTGCTTTTCATTGTGGGTTGTTGATTTTTTGGGGGAAGTCATTGGTTGGACAAATGCCTTTCCTAAAATCATGTAGGATACTTAAAATGTTGAATGCTGTATGTAACACCCCAGAGGTGAAAGTACTTATCAAAATTCAGGTGCATAAGTGGCAGTCTGATTATTATGAAGAAGGTGAAGAGATTTGACAGTTTTAGGATTGAGTCATATTTGAGCAGTAGCCGCTCATCGTCCTGGAATGAATTGCCTCCTGATCAGGACTTATCGACCTGCCTGATGGACGACTCAAGACAAGCCACCATTTGTCTGTTTCTTCAGTTGACCATCAGGAAGCCTTAAATAATTGTGTGTGTATGAAATGTCAAAGACAGACTTGGGTTCAAAGGACTATAGATTAAAAAAAAAACTATAGATTTTTATACATATCCCCTCCCCCTTGCCCTTCTTCCTTGACTTGAACATTTCAGACAAAACTAATATTTTCTTCTATGTAATATAAACAGATTTTTACTAAAACTGGCTGAGAAAGCATGCTCCATATTACAGTTTTTGGATGGCTTCCAGTGTGACATCTCTGTCGAATAGAAATTGCCTCTGCCTTGTCTGCTTGCGAAGATAACTGACCACATCTCTGAAACAGTCACATGTGGCTAAATTTACAGAAAATAGTACCTGGACACGAAACAAAATAAAGAAAAGTTGTATCTTTATGCAGTAGATAAAGTTACTGCATTCTAAACAATTTCTGTAAATTGAATTATTTAAACTGGATTTAGAGACCTTATTGTAAAGGTAATATGTGCTGGTGGGGGGGGGTATTTTGCATCCCCATTTGAAAGCCCACCTTTTGATCTGTTTGGATAAGGTAGATTCTTGTATGGTTAAATCACTCCAGTTTATACCTACTGAGGAGTCAATTATCAGACTAAACTCCTTAGGGGCGGTGCATGACAAAGAGCTTTGCACCAGGTACTCAGGAAACCTGCATTCACTTTCTGTACACTGGAACTCTGTTTTCAGTAAGTCCAAATATTTGGAATCCTAGGAAAAAACTAAAGAAGTGTAACTATAACTATATTAACATTCACTTCATTGCTCAAAAGAAGTTAGTAAGCATGATGGTGTGCCTGGCAGTGAAGATGGGTAGCAATTTTAGTATGACCCACACTTTCTACTTTGAGCTCACTAGGGGAAGGGGGAGAAACAGACAAGAAAACCAATGACTAGTGTATAGAAAATGTTAGGTGTCATTGCTCTTGTGAGTGTGGTAACTGTTTTAATGGGGGATCCTGTGAGCCGTAGCTGTAGAGACCCTCACTGTGCCTAGGATTGGTAAGAAATGCTTCATGAAATAGACAATGTACAAGGTCAGCATCTAGCCTGAGATGATGGCTAAGAGGACTACAGGACTCAGTTTCTCCATCTGGAAATGAGGATAATACTCCAGGTCCACTGGGTTGTTATGTGGATTCCATGAGACTGATGCATAGGTAGTGGTCCTGGTAATTGAGAAGCTCTCTGTAATGATAGCTATCTATGTCACACGTCCTTTCTTCCTTACAACAATCTTTTGAAGAGGGTGACACTTTCCTCTCTTTTGCAGATGCTCAGGTTAATTTGCTCAAGGTTATCCCCCTAGAACTTGGTAGGGCCAGCCTTTGAATCTAGATGTCTCTCTCCTGGTTACCTTTTGTTCTCTTTATGCTACTCTGGAGGCCCAAGATGATTCCAACTGCTTCCTGCTCCATTATCCCCCTAAGTGCCCCACTGAGAGGAGTCTGCAATTGCCTACCCCTCCTCTCCCTGCCTGGTCCTGCCATGAGTCACTGCTGAGCCATTTGTGTCAGAGAGGGAAATGGGGGCTTGCTATCACATGTAGCAATTTGCTGTGTGTTCTTGCTTATTTGCTGGGGACACCAACAGAGAAATGTTCGTCAAGAGGCATTATGTTTGTTAAGGGACCACATGGTGTATTTTAAAAGCTCTTAGCTCTCTCTGGCATCATTGATTGTGTTTTAACATAAGAAATAAAGTGACTCTGAGCCTTTTATTAATACTACACATGTTTTCCATTTAACTTTGGTTAAATCTGGCATAAAATGGAAACTTGCAAACCAGTCTCCCTGGGATGTGTAACT
The DNA here is from genome assembly GCF_905146905.1 of Nyctereutes procyonoides. Lineage (NCBI taxonomy): Eukaryota > Metazoa > Chordata > Mammalia > Carnivora > Canidae > Nyctereutes > Nyctereutes procyonoides. The sequence continues at coordinate 74,627,286 of NW_026575126.1, forward strand.
TCTCATGCTATTTATGCTGAGAATCTTTATTGAACAGGGGCCTCAGATGGTCTCTGCCTGCAGCTAGGTCCCCAGAGTAGATTTTCTGCTTTCCTTTACTTTCTTGGTGGCATGGGTTGCCTTGTTTCATGAATCTTGTGGACATGGGTAAATATTGAAATGGGAGCTGGTATTTGACAACTAGGTAGGTTATATATGTGCTCTTATACTCTGATTCAAACTTTGTATGTTTAACGAAAGGGGGTGGACAGTATTTGGAATTTATGTGAAGTTTAGGAACTTGGAACTCTGAATTTGGAATTCTTAGAGATCATGTATTTTATCTCACAGATCAGAAAACAGAGTGATGGATGATGATGGTGATAGCAGCCATAACATTAATACTTTTTTAAAAAAAATATTCATGAGAGACACAGAGATGCAGAGGGAGAAGCAGCCTCTTTGCAGGGTCTCCAGATTCACAACCTGAGCCAAAGGCAGACACTCAACTGCTGAGCTAGCTGGGCACCCCATAACACCAATACTTTTGAAGCCAATCACTTTCCAGGGTGCTTTACATGTACCTTTTTTGATCCTTACAATGACTTTATGAGACAAGCAATATTATCGTCTCCATTTTTTTTTTCATCTCCATTTTAAAGGAGAAGAAACTGAGGCACAGGGCAGCCTGGGATTGAGTCCCATGTCAGGCTCTCTGCATGGAGCCTGCTTCTCTGCCTCTCTCTCTCTCTCTCTCTCTCTCTCTCTCTCTCTCTCTTTCTCTCTCTCTCTCTCTGTCTCTCATGAATAAATAAAATTTTTTAAAAAATTCTTTAAAAAAAAAAAGAAACTGAGGCACAGAGCCTGTCACATGGCTGGCAAGTTATAGAACTGAAATTTGCACCCAGGCTCTCTGGCTCTGTCAGAATCTTTGATCTTGGTCACTATACAGTAGCTTGTATGTGATTTGCCCTGAATCACAAAGCTTGATGGAAATGATTGAGGACTGGGATCCTGTTCTTTTGATGGCTGAACTCCATCAGTGATATATAAAATTATTTTAGCTGTGGAGCCCTTCCTTAAGTGGAGATTGCTAGATAGTGTAACAAATAAAGCAAAACCCCAGTTGCTGTGATTGAAGTGGGGTAAGAGGGCATTAACAATTTATTCAGCCCTTCACGTGGCCTTTGAGAAAACTACATGGGGCATAATTTTAAGACTCTGGCTTTAGTTGGGGATATGAACTTCTTACTGATACCTTTTTTGGCCACAGTTAAAATCATAGCAGGGAACAGATATCTCTGGTCAGATCTGTACCATTATCTCTGCTTCTGTACCCACCTGAAACGAACTCCTAAGCTTTTGTACCTATTATTGTAGGTTTGCAGGGTCATTGAGGGTAATCAGAATCAGGTGTGTACTGGAAAAACCAACCCCTTTTTGAGATTCTAAAGTGGGCAGCAACCCCCTTGCCTGCTGAAAATCTTTGGGCTGGAGTCACCACTGTGATCTGCATATTTACTAGGCAGTGAATTTCTGACTTTCACTGCCTTTTTCTTTGTTTGCACGTTGTATAGTGCTCCTGAGTCATTATTCTGAACATTACTTTTGTTATAATTACCTGATTTGGCTTTGTCTCATTCACTGGACTGTGACCCACTGTTATCTCTGTGTCTGCAATGTGGAGCACTGTTTAGCAGTAATTCAGTAAATGTTGGGTGAATTTTTTAAAATCACTTATTAGAGTTCCAGACTGTTAGACATGGATTAGAGGTTACTTGACCCCCAAACATCTTCTACTTCAGGGCCTTTTTTTTTTTGTCTATCTTCAAGTAATGGAATAAAGCTGGCTTAGTTGGGCCAAACAAAAGAAAATAAAGCAAAACAGTCTGAAGCTCATAGCCTTTTTGAAAGTTATGAAAAATACAGATTTAATTTTTAGACCTTTCTCCCCAGAGTAAACATTTTCTTGTTGTAAAAGTAGTTGAGGGAGAAAAGAAGGATGGACATGTTCAGGAAAAGTGGGTCCCAAGCCAGAAGAGTCCCTTCAGGGTCTCTGAGGTCTGTTCCTTATTGGCCCACTAGTGGTCTCATAACAACCTGTATTTCTTCTTGAGAGGAGAAGGAAACATAGCAGGAGAGTGAAGTATGTGAGGCCCAGGAGCTTGGTGAGGTGCCAGGGAGGATGAAGGTAGGATAAGAATAGGAATCTTTCTCGGCCAGTGGTTCTGAGTATGATCCCAGATTGTGCACTAGCAGCTTCAGCATCATTTAGGAACTTGTTGGAAATGCACATTCTCATGTTTCACCCCTACTGAGTCAAGGGTGAAATATGTGTTTTTGAAAAACCCTAACTCTACTAACGCTTTCCTCCTCCTAACTCAAACATTCCTGACTGTTGCTGGTTTTTAGTTGATCCCTGTAATATACTTTGGTTATGTGTCTGATTTAAAGGAGGACTGTTGAGGAAACATAAAGGGATCTCTTTGTGTTCCAAAGGCTTTTCCCAGAGTTCAATTACTTGTGTTATTAGTGTCTATTGCTTTTGTTCAGATTAAGCTCTGAAACAAAATTAAGATTCTCGTCAAGCCTTGAGTTTATTAATAGCTGTTTCATTTGTTTAGTGCTAATGTTAAATGTCTGATATCTGCAGAGGAAGTGCTTCATAAAAACGTACACTTCTTAAGTACTCCACTAGGAGAACCATTGTGAAGCCCACAGGATGCTAAGATTAAGCAAATAAGTATAGTTTTGTGAGCTCTTCTCAGCGTAATGAATGTAGTGTTTAAGAACATAGCTTGAAGGGGTTTCCTTTGGTCAGAGTTCAGACAATTTGGGCATTAAAAGAATGATGACAATTGAATGTAAAGCACTGAGTCCAGTGATGAAAGATAGAAAAGGGGATAGAGGCGGGAGAGAAAGCAAGGGTGAGAAACTCTGCACTACTGGAAATGACTATTATCGCAGCTCCTTATTCTAAAAATTGTAAATTAAGGGAAAATAATTGAGTATTCACCCTGCCCCTTGATGAGAGACTATAGTTCTTCTATGATTGAGAAGGGGAAGTGCTAGTTTATAAAAGAATACTAGAAATTAAATACAAAAGAAAGCATAGAGTATCAGAATTTGTACCCTAGGTGAAAGACTTGATTCAGCAAGGGTCATTAATGGATAGCAGAACAATCGGGTTAAAGGATGTAAGGAACAGAGTGATCTTATGGTATCAAAGAATACTCCACACATCACTTGCAAAGGGGAAAGTGTGCCTTTACAACAGTGGTCACCACCTTAACTAAGTCACCAAGCTCAGCATCATAAATGGTAGGATACCCTGACAGCACACGTCTCCTGATGGCGTGTAATATGAAGTACACAGCATCACCAAGGAGTAGTCTTGCCAAAAATGTTTAATCTGAATCTAATTAGGTCTACAAGAAACTACAAAGGACAGAGACAAATTAATCCACATTAGGGGAAAACAATCTGATAAATCCAAAATGTGGAACATTCTTAAGATAATTTTGGTCAGTCTGATCTCTCCAAAAAGTCATTGTCATGAAACAAACTTGCTGGTCGGCATTATTCTGGATTACAAGACATCGATGCAATAACCAAATGCAATGCATACATCTTGATTGGATTTGGCTTAAATAATAACTGCTATAAAAGATAGTTGGGGCAGTTGTGGAAATTTTAATATGGACTGGATATCAGATTATGTTAGGAACTTATTGTTAATGTCTTAGGTGTGAAAATGGTATTTGGATTGTGTTAGAAGAATGCCTTTATTTTTAGGAGATGCTTATTAAGTTTTCAGCATGAAATTGTCAAGATATCTGGAAATCACTTTCACATTGTTCCATAAGAAATAAAAGTGAGTATGTTGCATAAGTGAGTTTGGCCAAATGTTAACAAATTTGAATCTAGATAGTAGTAGGCATGTGAGTTTTTAGTTCCTATTTGAAATATGTATGAAAATTTTCTCAACAAAGAGGGGTGGCTTGGATTTTAGATATTGACCATGTGAAGGCATAGCCTTGGGTAGGTCTCTTATTTAATATTTCTCAGGGTCCATGTCTTTAGGTTGGGTGTAATTATAATACCACAAGGTGTTTTTGAGGTTATTAAGTGACATATTTAGCATATAAAACATATTGATGTAATGCACAGCATGCAAGTGCCTTATACAGACTAGATGCTGAATAAATATTAGTATTTGTGATAATGGTGTTGACTCTGAGTGAGTATTTCAGTTTAATGCTACTGATTCAGCATAGAGAATAGTGGGTCATGTTTGATGATAACTTGACTCATGAAAGGTACAGATTGCCAGAAAATTTTACATTTTTGAGATTTCTAGCTCATCTATCCATTCCCGCTTAAGAATGCCGTATCTAGAATTTGTTATTTAGAAATTTAGGTGGTGGTTAAGAATACCTTATCTAGAAATCTGTTGATGTCTTGGTATTATGCTTTGACTTGGAGAAAAATTCAGTGGATTTAAAAGAAAGACAAAGAAGTGAATGAAATCTTCTCTCATTTTTGTATGAGATTACTTTTGTAATCATCATGTAGCCAGATGAACATGTCTCAGTTAGTTTGGTTGTCTTCAGAAAAGACTGTCTTAGAACACTATGCATGGAGGCAACTGGGTGGTTCCCAGTGGTTGAGCATCTGCCTTCTGCTCAGGATGTGATCCTGGGGTCCTGGGATCAAGTCCCACATTGGGCTTCCTGTATGAGCCTGCTTCTCCTTCTGCCTGTGTCTCTGCCTCTCTCTCTCTCTGTCTATCCTGAATAAATAAATAAAATCTTAAAAAAAAATCCACTATTCATGTATGGAGCCTTTTACTGTTTAAAAGATTCTCTTTAAGGATTTCCTTCAGAGTGTTAAAGTTAATTCATTTTTTGAAATATCCAAAGTTTTCTGTAGCTTATTCTGATATTATAAGGTGATTGATTAAAATGGATTATTCATTTTTGATCACAGAGGTAGGATGTTTTTGTTCCTCTTTGTGGCCCATGGTACTGTTGGAAATTTCAAAGGAAGGATTTTGAAACAGATTGTTCAGACTTTCTAACTCTAAGCCATTGTCAGGACTAGTGAACATCCCTTATTTGACCTGTCTGGGTGTGTTGGATGTATTTTCTTTAGGTCTTTACCTTTTGTAACTGCCCCAAAGGTTAAATTTTTTTTATAGTCCTGTGGACTTGATTTGGATGTTTTGTGTTAGAAGTACAGTGGTAGCCTTGTCAAAAATTGATAAATGGCAGTAAATCCCTAATGGCTGGCCCTCTGTTGGCTGCCTGTCCCTGCTTAGAATTTCAGAGAGGTTTAAAAGTTCACTGGCAGCTGGGCATAATGGCCAGGATTCACTCATGGCTGGACGCTACAGTGGGGCGGAAGCATAACTGTAGTGTTGCTGTGTGTGTGGGATGATAATGGAAGCTGGAGGAGGAGACCTCTACCAGGTGGAGACTGGTATGATGTTCAGGCAGAGTCTGGGCAAAAGGTTGCATTTGATACCCTTAAATTCAGTGATAGGTGACTCTGGGCTGTCTGCGCTAAAACGAAGTTGTGATTCATTGGTAGATTACAAGCCCGGAATAATCATTCTGAATGACACTTTTGGACTTCATGTCTTCCAATGGACCTGTAAGTGGTGGTCAGTAAATGTCTTGTGGATCACTGAATGAACAAGTGTAGGGTGCCTGAGTGGCTCAGTTGGTTGAGTTCTGACTCTTGGTTTCAGCTCAGGTGTGATCTTGCAGGGTCATGTTATCAAGCCCCATGTGAGGCTTCTTTCTTCTTGAGAGATTCTTTCTCACTCTGCCTCTGCCCCTCCCCCAACTCCTTATGTACTCGCTCACCCAAGTGTGCTCTCTCTCTCTCTCAAATAAAGAAATAAAATCTTTAAAAAAAGAATGAAGCGGTGTTAGATGAAAGTATTAAAGGGTAAACAATGTAAAATAGGTTCCTGCAGTCACTAGTCTAGTAGAGGGGCTTTTCTCTGTAATGGTGAGTAGTGAGAATTTGGGGGGAGGGATTGCATCGGAGCTTGTTCCCTAAGGCAGAGTTCTTAAGAACAGTTGTATACAAGAAGTCAAAGTCAGTTGGAGAAGATATGGAGGGCAGAAACATGATTCTGGAGGGCAGAAAACATGTCTGTATTGTTCAACAGTAATTACTTGATGTGCTGTTTAGTAGGTGTGCAGTAAATATTTGTAGAGTGAGAGTGTTGAGTAGGTGAATAAAATAATGAAGCAGCTTGTGCTGTTTGCGAACTGACCTAGTTGCAGAGTAACAGGTGGAGTGCCAATATTGTGGATTCCCTCAGAGGCTAGTTTCCAAGATGTTTCTTTTCTCAGTAAGGGAATCTTGTGAGGGCTTCTTAGTTCAAATGATAATTTGTGCAGCAGAACTGCAAAGTAAAAATGTGTGTCCATTTTAGAGATGAGAAAACAGATTCAGAGAGTTGAAGTAGTTTACATGAAATTCCACAATCAAGAAGATCCTAAGCTCTCAACCCCGGTCTTTCAATTCTTCCATGCAGTTTTCTTTTTTATGTCAGTAATCAATGCTAGAGGCAGTTTTGCTTTGGAAGTGGTTTATTAAATAGTCTTTGTTTCATATTAATTACTTATTAAATATGAAGAGATAAATCAGGAAAAATTCACATATCAGCCAATCCCCCTTGCTCTACTTGTTCTGCTAGTCATCGTTTGTCTGATTGAATAATGAAGAGGATAAAGCTAAATGAGTAGAACAATTTGTGATGTTTTTTTCCTCCAAAAAACTTACATTCTACTTAATGGGCTCCAGTTATTAGAAGGAAATAGAAGTCCCAGTTAATCTTAATATGGGTTACTTATTTAGGAAAGGAGATATTTCTAATTAAATTAGCCTTTCCTTTGCATTGTATTGCTGAAGACAGTTTTCATTTTGCCCACCCAGCCCTTAAATGACTATTGCTATAAGGAAACCAATCTTACTGATATGTGAATGAAAGGATTTAGACACACACACACACACACACACACACACACACACACACACACAAACCTAAAAAACCCTAAGAAGGACGTGGCAGTCATTCAGTGAGGCATTTGGCAGAGATGGGTTATGCAGATAAAACTGTCATGGTTTTCAGAAGTCATCCCAAGACAGCAGAGAGGAAACATGACAGACACTGGAAAGAGACCCTCTCTCAGATGATGAGTAATATATATTTTATACTCATATTAATATTTCATTGGAGAGAAGGTCAAAATCTACATTTAAATGGAAATATTTAAAAAGCAGAAGCATAATATTTGACTAAGTGAAACACTCAGGGTTTTTCAAGAACACAAGCTGTACCCCTGGGACTTCAGCCCTCCAGATCTGTTGTTTGTTAGAGCATGCTGGAATGTTTGAATTGCTTTAGTCTTGTGGGTAGATCTTAGCTCTGGAATCTGGGAATCTAACTTCTCCCACTCCTTTTCCATTTAGCCCTGAAGTGTGTTACATACTACATAACATCATGGCCTGTGCACATGGTCTTAGTCATATGAACTTATGTAAATCTCTAGAAACTCATTTTGCCCATCCTGTGAAATGGATTTAATAGTAGATTATGGAAATGGGCATAAACAGGATGGTTTCAGTTATAAGTAATAGAAAACCTCACTAACAAAGTGCCTTGACAAGGAGTGAGGAATAGGAGGTCCCAGGATTGATTCAGAGAGACTCAAAGATCCAGATTTTATTCATCTTTTCATTTCCCTTTGTCATTTATAGTGTGTTAGATTTCACCCTTATGCTTGTGACCTCTTAGTTATAAGATGAGTGCCATCGTTCCAAGAATAATGTCTTTACAACATTCAGAACAAGGTGGCAGGATATAGTAGCAAAAGAATCTTCTTGGTACATGTTCCTCCTTGGTATATGTTATCAGGAAGGAATATTTCCCCAAAAGCCTGTACAAAGATATGCCCTTATGTCTTATTTACCAGACTTGGGTTCCATTACCAGCTCCCCTTCCCCAACTAGTGAAGAAAATATCAACACATGACCATGATTGGCTTAGAGCACTTATGCTTGATATCTTGAGACTGATCCCATTGCCTCTATCTTAAACTTGGGGCTCTGTCATTAACAGAGAGGGGGAATGGGTGTTGTCTGCCACACTGATGGTCTTGTGTGAGCTTTTGAGTGTGAAGTGAAATTGCACACAGACCTGGTTTCCCTGGGTGTTTAGTGCTTTCTGAATTTGTAAATGGCCACAATGGCATGAATAGGAAGCAGTCTAGAAAAGGAAAATTGATAATTTTGGCCTATTCCTAGAGAAATCACAGCAGGAAGGAGTGCTTGCAAAAGAAGGAAGGGTCCAGTTCTCTAAAATTAGGCTGATAAACCAGCACTGCAGTGATTGGGCCAGTGCTGACTGGACAGAACTGGAGGTGAGCTGAGATCATCCAGTGATCCCAGATTTTTCTTCAGTATTTCTTCTTCTCTGTTTTACACTGATCCAATCAGAGCTGCTGATGTAGTTGCTACAACTGCTGGAGTTCATGAGGCCATGTTGTGGTTCTATCCTGATACTATCTGTGGACAATTTGTTTCTGGGCTGGCACTTCAGATAAAAATAAATGACCTATAATTCCTGTTTTTAGGAGTCCCAGAGTGAGGAGCTTCACTCTTCTGGGTCCCTCTGGCCTCTTGACAGAATGAGGGTTTAGACCAAATGACCACATCTCTCCCTTCTCACTCTTAAGTTTTATGATCTCTTTCAAGGTCACTTGGGATTAATTTTTTTGGCACTGGCTTTTGTCAGAAATGTTATGCATATGTTGTGCTGCTTCTAGGCATATTGTTACTCACAAAGCTTGCTATTCTCACCCAGGTGAAGTCTGAGAGTGCAGAGAGAAGAGATAGTTGATCACTTTATGATTATTCTGGACCATGCAACCCTCTTAATGCAAGCCAAGATCTCATTAGCCTTCTTGGCAATATCTGTATTCTGCGGCTTTTATTGGGTTTGCAGTCAGCCGAAATTTCTAAGAATAGTATTTGGAAGGTGACTTTGCAGAGACTTGGGGCTCTGGACTTCTCTTGTTATTTTCTTCTTTGATTTTGTACCTGGCGGTGGGCCCAGAATCCATGATATTGATAATAAATATTAACAGCTTCTGAGCTCTCACCATGTGCCAGGTACTATAGCAAGCACTTTGCAGGTAGTGTTTCATTTAATCTCCACAGCAGTGTTCTGATCTAGACTTTATTAATTCCTGTTTTACAGGCAAAGAAACAGTATGGAGTGGGGCTAAATAATTTGAACAACACTGTATGCTTACCAAGTGGTTGAGGCAAGACTAAAAAGCATTTGGGCCACATAGCTCAAATTCTTAATATTGCAGTGAAACTTAAGGCAATTTTGTGTTTCTCTTAACATTTCCTTTTCTCACTCTCACTCATCTAGTACGTGTGTAGTTGCTTTGAAATCTTACTTATCTGTCTTGTCATTCAAATGGCTTATTGGATGGTACACTATAGAGATGAGAAAGTTATAAAGTATTAGACCCTTAGAACAAGGGTTTATTTAGTCACTCTCTTGTTTATTCATTCACTCTTTAAGTCATAATTGACTGAGTCCCTAAGGTGCCAGGTTGAGTGTTGGGGTCCAGAGAAGAGCAAGACCTGTTGTCCTGCACTTGAGGAGTTCACAAAGCTGCGCAGTAGAAGCAGGTTCCATCATGCTTTGTGGGTCACGGCGAAGACTGTACTTCATTGTAAATGGGATGAGTTCAGAGCATAGCACCAGCTCTGCCTCTCCACCGCTTCTAAAGCAGGACTCATCTTTGAGCCTAGGTGCCAGTACATCTTTGGGGGTCCATGTGGCCTTCCTCATGCTCCCCCATGTCAGTGACATACTTTTCCCTTTCCTCAGATTGATTCATTGTTCAAAGGCTGGTACCCCTAGGAATGGAGACCTGTGAATTTACTTTGATACAGAAGAATAAAAGACTAGAATCCAGCCTTTGCTCAGGTCATACTTTGTGAAGGGGGTAAGGGGAGAAAGCTAAGCAAAGGACACTTCAGTATGAGAGCAAGGAGGGAGCCACAAAGGAAGGATGAGGACAGAGAACTGGTAGCTGGAGGGCTCAGAGCTTGCCAAGGCTTGACTCAGTACCTCATTTCTAATGTCTGAAAACAGCCCAGCTCTGCCCTATTCCTACCCAGGCATGGTGTGACCCTTCCCCCACCTCAGTTCCCACCAATGACCTTCCTCCTCTGACTAGATTTATTTTGGGGAGGACACATGGGGAAGGGAGGAGGAAGCTTCTGAGTCCAAATGGAGAGAAACTGAGGCACAGGGGGTAGAGAGGGAAGTCACGTATACCTTGTCCTGTAAGCCTTCAGGGATTGTCAGAGTGTTGTCATTGATCCTGGGGTGTGTTATAAGCTACAAGTTCTTCACAGGAATAGGTCCTGCCACCTTTCTCACCATTTGTGGTTGGGTCTTTTTACCTGAGAATGACAGCTCCCATCCAAGGGAAGCAGCTCCTTCCAACAGAAGGAAAGCCAATTGGCGTCTGTACTGCATTGCCCCTACCCGTAACCCCATTAAGGGGTTGTAAATAGTACTATAATGATGTCTCAGTCATTTGTTTTGATGTATCCGAGCTTTTAATAAATCAGCCACAGCTTGCTTAATAGGAATATGAGAGCAGAGTGCGTTGCTGCCAGCAGCTGCTAGTAAATTATAAAGCATTCATCTGTTTTACAAGGGAATTAAATGTTTGTTCTCTTTTAAGGGCTTGTGACTAAGCAAGGGCAAGGAGGGGGTGTGCAGAGGCTTGCTTGCTGCCCGTGCCCTCTCCAGTGCAGTAACAGTTCCAGGTACCTAGAGCAAACAACCTGTAACCAGAGCCATGGAAATCACAGTGCCCCCAGGTAAACCCTGTCATTGTCGGTCGCTACTCTATGTGCATCTCCAAAGCAATCTTTATTGGATTACGTTTTTCTTCCACTTCAAAGCATTCTGTGAAATGCAAGTCCCATTTCTCCCATCTCCCTCCGTCCTTTTATCTTAAGACTGTCTAGAGAAGGAGCATTAGATAAACTGTATATCCAGCATGACTGACATTCAATTGTCTGCAAAATTGAGTTATCCTATTTTATTTGACTGTTATGTTTACATTTGAAGTGGACCTTTTTTCTTCTTTTCAACACCATTGGCTTTTATTTATCAAATAATTTTGAGAGGGAAGGCCTCAGAATCAGTGCTTTTGCTATCAGGTAAAAACATGGAATCTAGGTAACCAGGAATCAGGAACCATTGGTATTTATTTTGTGAAAGGTTTTGATAAGTTGTGGAGGCTACTTGAATTTGTTTCATTATTTTTCATTATTTAAAAATTTTGCAATAATTACAGATCACAGGAAGTTGCAAAGATAGTATAGAGTGATCCTGGGTACCCTTCACCCAGTGTAATGCATGTATGTAGTTTTGTGTCCATGCGTAGAATTACATAATCATCACTGCAATCAAGATACAGAACACAAAACTCTATTACCACAAAACTCTCCCTAGTGGTACACCGTTGTAGTAACACCCAACCCCATGCCTCCCACCCCCCCAACCCTTGGGAACTACAAATCTGCTTTCCAGCTCTACAATTTTGTTATTTCAAAAATGTTACCTGAATGAAATCATACAATAAGTGACTTTTTGAGATCAATTTTCTTTTTACTCTGCATAATGACCTTGAGATTGATCCAAGTTGTTGCTTGTGCCAACCAGTTAATTCTTTTTTATTGTTAAGTAGTATTCCGTGATATGGGTATACCACAGTTTGTTTAATCAATCAGAAAACGTACTCTGTATGATTCAGCTCTTTAAATTAATTTAAATTAAATGTAATTTTAAAAATAAATTTTTTGTATTAAAGCCTAGGAGATGGTCTATCCTAATATTTTTTTTCCTTCAGTCACTTGAAAAAAATGTGTTACTTTGCTTAATCAAGTGAAGTATGACATAAATGTCAATTAGATCCTGCTGTTGGTTGATGGTGTTGTTGAATTCTTTTACTTCCTTGGGGATTTTCTGCCCAGTTGCTCTATCAGTTGTTGAGAAATGCACGTTTTTAGTTTCCAACCATAATTTTGTGTTTGTCTTTTTCTCTTTTCAGTTCTATCAGTTTTGTTTACATTTTAATAGTTTTTTTCAATGGCCTTACACATTGAGGATTATTTTCGTAGTAGATGGACCTATATATATCATGCAATGTCCATCTTTGTTTCTATTCATTTTTTGTGTTCTAAAATTTACTTTATTTGATATTAATTTAGATACTCTTGCTTTCTTCTGGTTACTGTTTTCATGGTATATTTTTTCCATGGTTTTATTTTCTACCTGTCTTTATCACTATAGTTGAGGTGAGATTATTAGACCATATAGTTAGTTGGATGATTTTTTTTTTAAAGATTTTATTTATTTATTCATGACAGACACACAGAGAGGGAGAGAGAGAGGCCGAGACACAGGTAGAGGGAGAAGCAGGCTCCATGCAGGGAGCCCGATGTGGGACTCGATCCTGGGTCTCCTGGATCGGGCCCTGGGCTGAAGGCGGCGCTAAACCACTGAGCCACCCGGGCTGCCTTGGATGATTTTTTAAAATATATTATACCAGCCTTTAGATTGATGTATTTAGATGATTTACTTTTTAATATAATTTTTGATACATTAGGTCTGTCTGTTTTGTTTTATTTTCTGTTTGTTGCCTCTGATTTTTGTTTCTCTGTTTTCTTTTTCCTCATTTACTGTGGGTTACTTGAACATTTTTCAGATTTCCTGTTTGATTTTTTTAAGTGTTTTTGAGTTTATCTCTGTATGGATTCTTTAAAAAAGATTTATTTATTTATTTATTTATTCATTTATTCATTCATCCATCCATTCATTTATTTATTTATTTGAGAGAGAGGGGGAGCTGGTGTGTGGGGAAAAAAGTAGAGGGAGAGGAAGAGAGAGAATCTCAAACACTGAGCTCAGAGCCCTATGCAGGGTCAGTCTCATAACCCCGAGATCCTGACCTGACCTGAAATCAAGAGTCGAATACTCTAACCAACTAAGCTACCCAGGTGCCCCATCTTCGTATAGATATTTTTTTTTTTTACTTGTTGTTCTGAGTATAAGATTTTCCACACATAACTTCTCACAGTCTATTAGTTTTGATATTTTACAAGTTTATGTGAAGTATAGAATTTTATCTCTCATTTAAAAGATAATTGTTTTAAATATTTTTATATATATATTGAAAACTGTAGTTGATAGTGTTAATAAGTTGTGCTTCAGTAGTCAAACATGATTTAGGAAACTTAAGAATAGAATAAAATCTATTCTATTCACCCATATTTTTGTTCTATTTTTTTTCTTCCTAATGGTTTAAGACTTTTTAAAATTATTTTCTTTCTATTCGGAAAATTTACTTTTGCCATTCTTGAAGGTTATACTTACGAACATTCTTGTTAGTTTTTCTTCATCTGAGAATGACTTGATTTCCTGAAGGCTGTTTTGCTTAGATACAGAATTCTAGGTTGATAGTTCATTTATTCGAGTCATTGAAAAGTGTTGTGGCACTTCCTTCTGACCTTTATGATTTTGGATGAAAAAGAAACCTACTTTCATTCAAATTGTTTTATTACTGTATGTAATGCATTATTGCTCTCTAGATATTTACAGAAGCGTTTCCTTTGTCTTTTAGTTTTCAGGAGTTTGACTGTAATGTGTCTCAGTGTAATTTTTTTTTTAATCCTGTTTGGAGATTTCTCACTTATTCTCTTATAATCTTGGAACTGTAGGTTTATGTCTCTTCCCAAATTTTGGGAACATTTTCAGCCATTATTTCTTTGAAACTTTTTTTTTTAGCTGCATTTTCTTTGTTCTTTCTGTGACTCAGAAGTAAGAATGTTAAATATTCTTTTTTTTTTAGTAGTCCCACATTTCCCTGAGGCTCTGTTCATTTTTTTTCAACTTATAATCATTTTAGTTTTATTTTATTACATATAATTTTAGTTTGTTTTATTATTTGGGAAAATATACTTAATATAAATTTTACCATTCTAATAATTTTTAAATGTACAGCTCAGTAGCATTAGATATATTTGCAGTGTTTTGCAACTATTGCTACTATTATCCAAACATTTTCCTCACCCCCAAGTAGGAACTCTATGCCTAGTAAGCAATAATTCCCTTTTCCCCTTCCCTTCAGCCCCTGATACCCTGTATTAATCCAGGAAATCCTTGAGTATTTTGTTTTGCTTATTATATATTTTTTAGTTCTAAAATTTCCATTTGGCTTTTCTTTATATCTTCTTTCTCTTTTCTGGGACTTTCTTCTTTTGCATTCATTTTAAGTGTGTTTATGATTGCTTGTGGAAGTGCATTATGTACATTTATGATGTACATCTTGAATGTTATGGTTTTTTTTTTTAAATTTTTAATTTATTTATGATAGAGAGAGAGAGAGAGAGGCAGAGACATAGGCAGAGGGAGAAGCAGGCTCCATGCACCGGGAGCCTGACGTGGGATTCGATCCCGGGTCTCCAGGATCGCGCCCTGGGCCAAAGGCAGGCGCTAAACCGCTGCGCCACCCAGGGATCCCCTGAATGTTATGGTTTTTAAATGTTATTTAAATCTGTGTTTTAACAGTTTTTTTCTCACTCTACTCAGGTAGGGGAAAGGAGGCACCACCTTCTTATATTATTGGGTGTGGGTAGAAGTTCAGGCTTCTTACATGCCTCCTTATGATTACTACTTTGGTTGGGGAAGGAAGGTAGTAATGTCTTATTGCTGTTCCCATGTGGCCTCCACTGATACCACAGGTGTGGGGATGTCGAAAAATTGATGAGTGGGTGGTGAAAATCCTGACTCTTCTTTAACCCCCTCTGACACTACCCCAGTGAGGGGAGGGATGCCTTCTTACCCTCCTGGTTGGGGTGAAGTCTAAAACTTGACTGGCATGGTGAGGGGGATGGTGGTGGCTTGTTCTCACCAGGCAGTGTTCTCTGAAGCCACCCTGGTCGCTCTGGGGAGTGCAGGATAGAAGGGGATGGTGGCACAGATAGAAGTCTAGGCTCTCCTGCTATGGGTAGGGTTGTATTTATAGGTGTTTAATGGTGTTTGGCTGCAGTAAAGCATTATCTAAATGCTTTCTTGTCTTGCTTTCATGGTACTTTGGCCAGAGACAGCAGGCTTTTCTTAGGATTTGTTTTGTCTGTGCCTGTTGATATTCTGGGTTCCCAGTTTCTGTGGTGCATAGTCTGGAATTTAAAAGGCAAAAAGAAAGCCCAGGGAACTTACCACTTTGCCATTCTTTGTGTCCCAAGGGCCTTAGCCATTCTGCCTTTTCTGTCTGCTTTTCAGAATCATCTTATATGTTTGTTTTATATATAATACCTAGGGCTTTGCACTGTGCTTACAAGAGGTGATAGGGAAAAGTACTTCTCTTCCATTTTTAATTTTAAGAATATTGATAGTAATCATTGATATACCTGCATCGCGACTTGCTATGTATTTAAGTGAGTTAAAGTGAAAGAAGATTAGACACTGCCTAAGTGGCATATGGAAGTCATCTTGCTTTAGAGCAAGTGTTTCTTGTTTTTTGAAGTTCCCACAAAGGAATGGTAATCTACACAGACTCTCTTTTTCTTCCTGACCCTATCCTGCCTGTCCTTCCCTCTCTTTGCAGTATTTTCCATAAAACAATTTTACTCAAACTTGTGTTTTCACTTGGAAAACTGTAATATCTGATGTTGCGTACTGAACCATTTACCAAGCACCATGTAATCGCCAGGCACTGTACTAAGTGCCTTTCGGTGATTTTTCATGTTCGTCCTAATAGGTGCTATTATCTTTTTCTGCAGCTGAAGAAAGACCTAGAGAAGTCAAGCATTTGCTGAAGCCACTTAGCTTGTAAGTGGAAGAATTGGAATTTGAATACAGGTCTCTCAGAGTTTAAAGTTCATGCTCTTAGCCTCCATTCTACATTCTACTTTTCCCCTGTCTTTTCTCTTGTATTTCCTCAAACTGAACTCTTTAATGCTTTCTGTTCTGTTGGTAGAGGCCTAATCAGAATTGTTAAGCATTTTATTAGTTTGTTTGTTTCAAAAAAGGTAAAAGATACTACCTAGATTTTAATCCAGCATTACTCTCTTATAATGCCATAGTGGTTTTATCTGCAAATGTGTGGTGTTTCTGGCAAAATACAAGATGTGATCAAGTGAATGTGTTGTCCCAATTGATTCATCCTTAGTGTCACTCTAATTTTATTTCTAAAAGATTAAGTAGTTATTTTTTTCACTTCTCTGCTGGAGAGTGATTGAGTGGTTCATTCAGCAATTATTTATTGAGCGACTACTGTTTGATAATCATGGTAGGGGCTGGGGATATTCAGTAACAATGTGTTTCTTTGTTCTTGACATTGTTCTGTGACTTTAGTTTTATCTGTCTTAGGACTCTTTCAATTTCTACGTCATCAGTAAGATTTTATTCTTTTTTTTTTTTTTTTTTTTTTTAATTTCTAGAGTATGGTCCTCTACAAGGCATGTATGTTTGTAAGAAAGAGGTTGGTTTAAATTTTTAGGAAGATACTCATTCTCATATTAGGTACACCAGTGTCTATGGTTTATTTTTCAATGCAAATAGATGTTGTAGAGGAATCTTTGCCTCTCAAGTCCATGATTATGAACATATATCAAACAGCCTTGGGAGATACACTGTCTCTTTTTGGAGCAAAAAGCAGCTTCTTGAAATCTCAAGGCTTCTTTCTTATAACCACACTTTATGTGCAGGTGTCCTTTGGACCATTTTCCCCATCCTGTGGGAGTTGGGCTTCATGGAACCAGTGCAGAACCTGCTGGGGGGTTTGGCTCCTGCAGTTGTCAATAATAAACTGACCTGTATCTCTGATTTGGGAGTTCATATATTCAACCAGCATCCATGAAACTATGGAGCCTATAATATGTCTGATATACCTAGTCTGTGTTAAGTAAAGCTTCCCCTAAAGAGAAGAAACTGGCTTGAAAAACAAATCTAAGCTTACAGTTCATGAGTAAGCTAAGTACTAAACTGGTCTTGCAGTTGTGAAATTAGTATTTTCTATTTCATTGCTATGAAATCATAGAATCTTACTATTAGGCCCTTAGGGATACATTCACCCAAACCACTCCTTTTACAGACAAGAAACCTGAAATCTGGAGAGATCAAGTGACTTCTGTCACCTTTCTGTGACCAACGCAGGACTAGAGCTCAGCCTTCTCATTCAGAGTCCTGGGTCCTTTTTATATGACTGATATTTTTTGTTGCTATCTAAGGGGATGGTATGAACACTAGCAGTCTTGTTTCATCCTAATCCTGTATATATCCAAAATTCTTCGTTTGCAGGATTTCAGCTTTCTCAACTCTGGTTGTAGATACTCCAGGCACTTAGCATAGTTGGTCCCTAGTTGAACTAGGTAAAGATTTGAATTGTTTCATTAATTCACATTGCTTTGTTTTTTAGACTTCAAATGTTAGTCACAGTCTCTGTAACTCCAGACTTGTAATGAATGCCTCAGGTAGATAGATGATTTTTGGTTTTATTTTTTATTAAAAGGAAATAGAAAGGATGAGAATTATGGGATTTTGCTGTGAGGGCCCCTCATCCATGCTTCCAGCCTCTATTTTTTTCACTCTCAGTAACTTGTCAGCCAGCTTCTCCTTTAGGTCATCAGAGTTAGGGAATCCTGGGGCCCCGCTTCTGGCTCATTTCACTGTGGGACAGCTTTCACCTAAAAAAAAAAAAAATCCCTCCTTTGATTGAGAGACTACTAGCTAGTCTGTGGCTTTCCCAGTGATTTTTTTTTTCTCAGTGGATGGAGTCAAATCAGATTTCTCTGTGTTTCCTGCCTGAATGTTCCAGATTATTTAGGCCATTTCTCACTTCCTAGATTTTAGGAAATTCATTATTCTATATGGTTAATTTTCTTGATGGCCCTCCTGATATGAGCCACAACAGTTAAATGGGTGTTTCAGGAGTAGGCCGACTCCCAAGGAAGCAAGCTGTGCTCCCCTGTCCAGGGCCCACTTGGAGGCTCCTTCCCTCAGTCTGAACCCCAACCAGTAGGGAGGTGATCCTCAGGGCTCAGGCCTTGGGAGCTGGGCTTTGAGAAGTACACTTTTATAACACATTTCCTGTGTTCTTTCCTCAATTTTTAGTCAGTCTCTCACATCCTTATTATGAAAGACTAATGCCTTAATATTAATCTTTATTCCGGCTGTTTCCCTCCCTATATGTCACCTTGGCATTGGTCACTCTTTTATGTATTATGTAGGAGATCCTCCATACTCTTGGGTTTCCAGTTTTGATTGACCTTCATCTCCTAGTTCCCTCATCTAAGCCCAGTGCACTAAACAGTTGCATGTCCTTGTCAACTACTCTCAGTGTCAGTTTTTTCAATTGGATACTGAATCACATCAAACATAAAAAAATCAGTGAAATCACACATGGGACAGTGTTTTGTGATCAATAAGTTGTCATCTACATATGATCTCATTGTTGCTGTAACCCTTGTTTCTTCAGTATATACAGTTGGATCAACTGAGTGAGTGTTAGCCCTGGAACATTCCATGGGTTCCTTTGGTGATTATTGCCTTAGATTGGTGGCATATTGGGACATTTGTACACAGTGGACATAGACTGACAAGCATTTGAAATGCCCACATTTTTGTTTTTCGAGGAACTGCTATTTCCCTTTAAAGCTAGGACTTCAGAGCTCCAGAGAAAAGGATATATGAGGTTTTTTTGTTTTGTTTTGTTTTGTTTTGTTTTTTTTCCTGTTTATATGTGTTCAGTGAGACTCTGTGCACCAGTAATCCTTAAGTCCTTTGCCTAGTTCCTTTGGCCCTAGGCACTTGGAATGATGGATTTGTCGAGAGTCAGACATGTGCAGTCTATTCAGACAAACACTGAGGGCTCCTCCTCTCTTCCCCCAAGCTAAGCAACCCCTTTGGAATGTCTAATGAAATCCGTGCTCTTGCATGCTGCATTAAAGCAAAACAGGCAGCCCTGGAAATGAGCCCTAAGAGGTATGATTATTATATGTTGGTTTTTATTTGCCTGTTTTGACAGTGTTGTGCAAATGAGGGCCCTGCTGACACAGCCAAATCACAGTGAGCTTGTCTTTGCTGTCTTAACTTCTCCCTCACAGTTCTGGCCCAAAGACTGTCTGCCAAACCTTTTTGGAGACAATGATAAGACAGACACTGTTTTCTTACTGATACTAAGGCAGGTTATCATTGCTTTTACTTAGTACTTTAAAGGGAGGAGTAGGGTTTTAGTGAGTGGTTGAAATTTTGTTTATTTATTGCCCTGGAGATACAGATAATCAGTTTATTATATAAAAGTTCACATAGTATCCTCCGAGATTAAGGATGTAGTAGCTGAAATTGATCCATTGTCTCCTCCTCAGATCCTCAAACAGCCTTCTTAGAGAGTTGTCCAAAACAAGGATCTAGCATATAAATAGTTCAGTGCAAATTTATCATCACTTCCAGGAAATAGCACAGAGTGCATGGCCTGCCTGTGGTTGGTATGAAATAACATTTTCATATGTTCAGGGTAGCAGAACATTTCATATGTTCATATGTTGATTGTTGCTGCTACTGTCAAGACAGTGGGTTGTTGTGGGTTTAACAGTAATAGTTTAAAAAAAATGAGGTTGGAGCTGAAAAGTTGCAATACTTTGTTGGATATGCACTACTTTTCCAGTTAAATCAGAGCTAACTGTTACTTGTCCTGGTGGGATAGTCACCTCCTCAACTCTGAAAAGAGGTTGGACATGGTGACCTTCAAGGTCTTTTCTCTCTGTCTTTCTGCTTAATTTCAAGGTGGGTCCTTAATCTTGTTTCAACCATTAGGTTCAAATGCGTCACCTGCTGAGCTGCTTTATTCTGAGAATAGGACGGATAGACTTGTACTTTCTCTTTCCTCCCTTCCCAGTGGTTCTCTGATGGAGTTAGAAGGTGTGGGTGCCAGGAGCCAGTGCAGTCTTGGGAAGGAAGAAGAGAAGTGAAGGTACTAAAGAATGTGAATACCTGGTGTGCAGCCCTTGAATTAAAAAAAAAAAAAAAGTTCGCAGAGTAAAAACTGGTCTGCCTGCCTTATTCTTTGAGGTCAAGAGGAATTGGTCTGGCTACCTATTTTAGGCCCTGTATAGTCAGAGACTGAGTCTTAGATTTATTCTCTTAGCCCTGACACTGCCTTGTATGAACTGGATATCATGTAGGTATTAATTGTTTCATGTAGGTATTAATTGTTGCTTTACTTAACTTCCTGGAAATCATTGCAGTTGTCACGTGAATAGGACGATTATATTAAATATTATCTAGAAAGGGTCCAAGCTTGTACCATGTTCATCATTCCAAAAATTGTGTTCATTGAAGCAGAGAACCTTGTCAAGACAGTCATTACCAACATTTACAAAATGAGACCAAGAACTGTTAACAGCTGGATAGAAGTTGAGGGTTTTGTGCTTTCAAAAGAAACAAAGGAGGTTTAAAAATATTTCAGTGGGAAATCTTTTCGGTGGAAGTGTTTCAAATACTTACTTAAATATTTTTTAAACAGAAGTAGATATAAAGAAGTCAGTAGAGGAAAAGAGACAGTGGATATAAGATCTTTATGTTGTGGTCATATTAAAGCTCATTGTTAAATTAAAAAAAATTGTTAGCTTCCATGTATCCTGTTTTGCAGGATAACTTTCTTTCAATGTATCCTCATAACTGACCTGAGAGTTTGCTGACCTATTAGACAAGCTGAAATACATGATCTAATGTTACTCTGTTAAATTCCCCTACTCTTAAGCCTGTCAGGGCCAGAGTGAAAAAAGTCTTATTGGAGTATCTGAACTTTAAATCATTGAGTTTTAAGGCTGGAAGTGACTTTGAGGATCTGAGACAGAGCCCCCAAATCCACACATTTCCTGGAGCTAGACAGGTAGCATAATTGAATGAATTGGACAGGTATAAGCAACAGGGAGCAATTGGTGTGGGGGGGAGGGCGACAAGAGACAGCTGAGATGTTCCAACTCAGAAATGTTACAGAATATTATCCTGCCTAACAGACTGTTCTAAGGGCTGGTTCATTTGGCTTTTGAGGGCCCCTTGATCCTATGTTTTGGGTTACCTATCACTTTTTTTCAGTAGGATGATCTGTGTACAGATAGGAAAAGTCATTTTTCTAAGGACAGACCACTAGTGAGATCCAGAGCCTGATGCTCTGAGTCTCAGTGTGGTGTGGTCTTTCTACTACACCATGAAGATACCTAAATGGTAAGCTAGGAGCACCTTGTTTTTTACCCTAGGGACTAAAAACGTTGTCTGAACTACTAGCTTTTTTAGAGATGTCACAGAATGAAAAACACTAATTTTTTTTTTTTTAATATTCATTTGAGAGCAAGCAATAGAGTATTAGTGGTGGGGAGGGCTAAGGGAAGGGGAGAAGCAGACTCCCCACTGAGCAGGGACCCTGACCTGGGGCTTGATCCCAGGACCCTGAGATCATGACCTGAGCCAAAGGCAGTTGCTACCCATTGAGCCACCCAGGCTCCCCCTCAAACTACACTAATCTTAAGGGATAGCCTGATAAAACTTAATATATGTGTACCTTTATGTCACTATCAGCCAGATCCACCCCAGGCTCTTTCCACCCCAACATATGCATTGTAACCACAATTTATCATGGAACCAAGGCTCTTCTACTTTGAGAGCTGATCCATCTGTCATTGGCTCCATTTCTCCCCATACTGCTCCTTCCTCATTATTTCCTGCTTCAGATTCAATTGTAAAGATCTATAGCAAACACAGGTTTGGTTAAATTTTTCATGCATAAGTCCAACAGAATGTTGGATTTCTTTAAAGTGAGCACTCTCTGTCATTGCCTCACCAGAAGCTAGGTGCCAACACCTGTAGAATGTCTCTTTTCAGTGGGTCCTGATAGTGCTATTTCTTGTAGTGGCAGTGCTTTATATAAAAGCACATTTAGGTCACATGATATATGCCATGATATTGGACATTATGATGCCACTTTTCCTCTGAAAGAACTTCAGAAGTTCATTTCATGATTTTATTAAGTCAAAGGCCCATATCTCATTGCATTGGGCATAGCCCTCAAAGCCCTGGTGACTGACTCACTGGAAATATAACTAAGGCAACACCAAAAACAAGACCCATCTCAAAGGCAATGCAGCTTCATTAAAAATAAATAAATAAATAAAAATAAAAATAAAAAAGCTGGTTCCCAGGCTGAAGCTGTTAAGCAGATTTTTATACAGGGCTTCAAGTTACTAAAAAAGCAGGACTCAATATGTCTTTACCTTTGATTTCTAGGAGGGAGTGGGAAGCAATGCTGCTACTCCTCCCCACCCCCAGAGTTTTACCATATTCTGAAAGCAGTGCTTGAACCTATAAATGGATTTTGGCTGTCTCCTAGTGCAGGGATTAACATAGAATTACAAGGGTATGCTGCATAGTGGTTGGGAAAATAGGGAGGATGCTTTTCTCTTTTTGTGGATGAACATGGTGCTTTCTCTTGTCTGCGGATGTTCCCTATAAAGCAGTCTGTCACTTTGAAGAATGCACATACTGTACCATCTCACAGTTATAAAGGTTAAGTAAGCATCTTGAGCAGTGCCCCACCGCTTTTGTACTTTCCTTAATGTCAGCTGATAAAGGATTATTGAAAAAAGCTTGCAAGGAGATAAAAGGCTTGCAGGTCGAGGTTGAACAATTGAAATTTTCTGTTCCCAGTGTAGTAAATTACCAATGGCAGATTTAACGTTTGTTAATTATCAGAGCAAAGTACTAAGGATTGTTTTCTTTTGCCTAATTAATTACCTCATCTGGAGTGGAATGTTAATTCAGATAAATGATTATTTCTTAATACCTCTGAAGCTTTCCTTTGAGTCTCCTGGAATTACCAGTCCCAAAGTTTGGTTTCCTTACTTTCTGAGGAAAGATGTGGGTAAGAGAACAATATGGCTAATCTGCTAGCTTTTTTTCTGTCTCAGAAGATGGCTGGAAAACTTGTTTAGACTTTGGGTGATAGGTTGATTTGCTGTGTGCTATTTAGTGGAACGTGAGTTGGTTTCCTTGAGTTGTGTGCTTCATAATCAAGGTTTTTACTTAGTCTCACACATGGTTCTGAATTTAACTTTGGACACTCACTTTAAAAAGACCTTTGGAAAACTCATTTTGGGGTTCCTGTAGTGAACATTAAAAATTGTGTCGTTTGGAAAGGATGATGCAATTTCCTTAACTCGCTTTTCATCTTGAAGTCTTGTTATCTCCTCATGTTTATCCTTGGAAAAATGTCCTTTAGAATTCAGAATCCTAGACAAGTTTTATTCTTAGATACAAGTTTTGTAACTTCTTTTTTTTTAAGATTTTATTTATTTATCATGTTAGGCATATATATATATATATCTTCTTTTTTTTAAGATTTTATTTATTTATCATGTTATATATATATATATATATATATGTATATATATATATATATAATATAGAGAGAGAGAGAGAGAGAGAGGCAGAGACACAGGCAGAGGGAGAAGCAGGCTCCATGCCGGGAGCCAGATGTGGGACTTGATCCCGGGACCCCAGGATCATGCCCTGGGCCAAAGGCAGGCACTGAACCGCTGAGCCACCCAGGGATCCCCAAGTTTTGTAACTTCTAATAGTTAAAAGAATAATATTCAAAATGGTAAAATCATTATTTTCATGCAGATATTAAATGTATACATATTAAAAAAATTTTATTACATGAGAGAACTGACAAATGTTACTTAGGGTTCACATGAGAAGCCAGAGAATCAAATTTATATGGAGTAAAAGAATGTTGAAAAAAATGTCAAGAGGGCCCCTGGGTGCCTCAGTGGGTTGAGTGTTGGTCTTTAGGTTCTGGTTGTGGTTGTGCTCTCATGGTCTTGGGATCCAGCCTGGTCAGACTCTGGGGTGGGTGAGGAATCTGTTTCAGATTCTCTCTTCCACTCCCTCACCCCCTGTACCACCCTTGCTCCTTCATGCTCAAGTGGTTTCTCTCTTAAATAAATAATAAAAAATAAATAAAGTCTTTAAACAAATGTCAGAGGAACACAAAGCTGACTCTAGCAGGGGCAGGGCTATTCTTCTAGAGGAGAGAAGTTATTTGCATATCTATAAACAGCTTATGGAGTTGTAAAATAGCCTAGCCAAAGACAAAGGTACTTGTCTGGTAAGATGAGACACTCCTCAGTGCTCCAATTTTCCCTGAATGGAGTTCTAGTAATCCCTTTTACTTGTTTTGGTGGTCAGAAGATTCCCCTTACACAGTTTTGCATGAGATTTTGGTCATTTCTGTAGAATGTTACTGTCTCCTCAGAGTAGATTAGAGGTCTTATGTGATTTATTTTTCTTTCTGGAAGAGAGCTTAAAGTTCCCTGGGGAGAAGAGCACGTAATTCCAGGCTACTAGAAAGGTCACTGTTGGCATGTGACCAGTCACCCTGTATTGTCTACTCCCACTGTTCTTCAAGATGTGAAAAGACAACTGGATTCTGTCTAAAATTATCTTGAGGGCAAAGTCTAGAGCCTGGTATTAAATGGATAGTCCTGTTTTCTTTTGGTGTTGCCAAGCTTTGAGCTGTTTAAAAGGTTGCTTGGCATAATGCCTTCTGAGTTAGGAAGTTGTCTGTTTAGTGAAGGGACTTTTGAGACACTGCTCTGGGACAACCCAGTCCTACCACATATATTCACTGAGTCTTCCAAAGACATTAGAGGTCTGGAGGTGTGGTGGGGTGCATTTGTGTATATATGTATATGTATGTATGTACCTGCGTATGTACACACGTATATGTATATGATTAAATGCATGTATTCATATAACTGTATAAGGCAGAGATTGGCTTTAGGGGGTCTGCAAGATTCAGTAATGGTGCATTTCTCTAAGACTTGGTTGTGTCTGTGAGATTCTCATGTTCTCAGAGAGTTTTATGATTCCTCCAAAATTTAAGGGACACTGACAGAAATTATGTCCTCCATAATTATTCTGAATCCTATATATTGCTATGTGCATGACTTAAAATAGGAAAAGTTTAGATTAAGACTGTGCCTAATTATAGTGTCTACTGCAGTAGCCACAGGTGGATTAAGTAGTATGGCCTTGCTGCAGAGCTGGGAGGCTGTATGTGTGCTTCCACACCAAGCCTGAGTGCAATGTGGGTGCGCTGAAATAAAGCCGTGGAAAATAAAAAAGACCATTATACCATGAGGTCCAGCAGCATCTTGGGAGAGGCTGACCAAAAAACCTTCTGGCTTCTGTGTTGTGCTGGGGATCTGTGCAAGCCTGGGGATCACTCAGGCCTGCAGTCTGCAGCCCTGTGACTCTGACTGCTGACTTGGGCAGTGGGTCTGATACTAGGAAGTGTAGTGTAGTGGTGGGAGTTTAGTCCCAAGTAAAATAATTACCCCTGCTAGGTGTTACAGTTTTTAAGCTCAAAAAGATCTTTCTGCCTTCAGCCAGGATTTAGAGCATATCAAGCAGGTGCCATGTCTCTAATAACCCGTACTTTATTCCAACTTTGAGTAGATTGCTGGGAGATTTTAAATTCAAATACTCCCACATTCACTTTGTTTAGGAAATAACTGTAATAGAGCAAATTGTTTCCTCTTCTTTATTTTTTTTTTTCTTCCACAGTACAGCCAAGTGAGAGCAAATCAATTCACGCTCTTTTTTTTTTTTTTTCCTGTTTCCTGTGTTGAGGAGAAGGGATCACACAGCTCTCCCTTCCTGCTGCTGCCCTTGTGAGGGTGTGGCTCCCTCTCCTTAATTTGTCATCTGAAAGCAATTTTGCTCAATTAAAGATTAGAATTAAATTTCAGTTGTGGGGCTTCTGTGCAAAGGAAATGATGCATTAATGAACACACAGATGTCATCTTGCAGCCATGCTGTTTGCAGAACACTTTCTTCAGGACTCAAATAATAAAAGGAGCCCTGGCAGCAGGAGCATTGTTTACTCGTCGGCATACTAAGTGGAGACACTCACATTTATTTGCAAACCATTTATCATTCTATATACTGAGAGGGAAAACATCTTTTATCTAAAATATTTGAAATAATGATTCCTCAAATCAGATAAAAGGGACATTAATGCTAGGTGCCATGCAGTAAATTGCATAATGCTATTGGGTTGGCACTGAAGCCATGATTTGTGATGGTGTTAATGATCTATTCAAATAGAAGGAAGTTGAGTATAAAAAGAGAATATTCCTGGAAAGAGAGAAGGCAACCAGTGAATTAAAAGTGTAGTGGGAAAGGGAAAAAAAATGTGTAGGATCATATTTCACTTATTGGAAGACCCATCTGCTCTTCTGTACACACATTATGTAAGTTTTACTCTATATTACAAATATCCTGTGAGGTGGATAGGAAGTTCATATATGTGCCTTCAATTCTTTTTTTTTTTTTAACTCAGACATGAATGAACAAAGATTTATGTCTTGCATGTGGAATATTATAGTACGGCAGCCTTTTTTTCTGTTTTTAAGAATTATAAATTTAGACTATGCACTGCTGTGCTTTAATGATTGTGACTTCTGGGTGGGAGAAAGCAGCAAGTGGGGAGTGGGAGCTTGGTGGAGGTGGGAAGGGTTTCTGTGTGACAGCATTGATTTATGTAGTCGTCGGGCTGGGACTCGTATATGCTCTTTGGCGTTCATGGTTAATAGGCATGCTTCCGGTTAATGTCTAGACCTATGTCCAGTATGTCCTGAGTTATTGTTAGTTTTTTGATGCTGTAATCTCTGTACTGTACAGAATTTCTAAATGTTTTTCAAACACAGAGAGTTCTTACTATTAGGGGGCATCCACACTGGTCATTAATGTCAATATAGATGAAATGTCACTTAAGACCTAATCCCCTAGTTCATGGACCCTTTCTCATTCTTCTTCTCTTGTTACAAAAAGTCTTTGTAATGTTTGACAAGGGTTAATGGTTCTCTCCTTGAAATGTTTTCTTTTCTGTGGCTTCTAAGACATCATAGTTTTCTTTTGTTTTATCCATGTCTCCTGCTAAAGCCATTTCTCTTCTGGTCTTATTTCTTTTTCTAACCCCCTCTAACTGTGCATACTACCCTGAGTTCTATTTTACTAACTCTTCTTCTTACTTGCAGACCTCATCAGTGCACATTATTGAAATGCCATTAACGTCTCCCAATTTTTATTTCCAGTCAAAAATTTCTTTCCCAACTCCATATCCATATATTTCTTTCTGGAAATTTCATAGAACATAAATGTGTGTTGGATAAAATGTACCCTTTCTTAAATTCATTCTTTCTTTCTTCTCAGTAATGGCCCCTACATTTTCTGGGTCTTTCTGGCTAAAAAAATTTACTGGTATTTGTAGCCTTCTCCCTTTCTTTGCTTCTCCTGAGTTCCTAATCCGCCCCCCCCCCTTTTTTGCTGCCTACTTTGTTCAGATCCTCATTACACATCACCCACACGGTTTTAGTAGCATCTTAACTGCTCTTGTGGTCATGGTATCTTTCCCCAAAACCTTCTTCTAGTTCTATGTGTATTGCAACATACTGTTCACAGCTTTCTAAGGTCTCCTTTTGCCTGACAGGTAAGTCAAAACTTCCTAAGCATGTGATTAAGCAGTGCCTTCCCTCCCTCAACAACCCAGGCTTATTTTTATTAACTCTCCCCTTATAGATGCTTGCTCTGTTTTCCTCATTCTTTCATACCACCCTTTCCAAATCCTGCCCTAGCTAAAGTCCAGCTCAGATGCCTCTTCCAGGAACTCTTCCATGATTACCCACTAGTGCGTACTCTCCCTGCTCCAGGAGTCAGTGGTCACCATACTTGGTTAGGCTACCTGTCACATACTGCAGGTGTTTATTTAAGGATCTTAGCTCTCTGGTGGATTATAATTGCTGTGATAGCAGGGACCATCATAGAATTTGGTTTGTTAAGTTTGTATTCAGTATGGTGTTGGAAGTACTTTTTTTTTTTTGGTGTTGGAAGTACTTATTGGAAAAATAAATTATAGAACAAGTCTTCTCATATAACATGTACTAGAGCATCCTTAGTTTGAGAAACCCAGGTGAAATGAGGTTCTAGTGTAATTTTTTAGACCTTTTTCAGTCTTCTGTCACAATACATGATGGTTAGAAAGGTAACACCACAGGGGCTAGAGCAGCTTTGGCTATGACTGAGAATGGAGAGAAAAAAAAAAAAAAGAGAACGGAGATAGAAGGATTTGTTCTTATCCTGCAGGCTTCCCAGTGTAGTCTGGGATTGGGA
Source organism: Nyctereutes procyonoides (assembly GCF_905146905.1). Classification (NCBI taxonomy): domain Eukaryota; kingdom Metazoa; phylum Chordata; class Mammalia; order Carnivora; family Canidae; genus Nyctereutes; species Nyctereutes procyonoides. The sequence goes on from NW_026575126.1 coordinate 74,655,622, forward strand.
TTGCTCAACAATGCCTTAATCCCATGTGTCTCGTGAGTGCTTACATTGGTGGGCAAACAGGCTAGGATTTGTGACTGTTGGCCTCTGTTGATGCTTGATGCTTCATGTGGTGGGACTGTGTCAGCCTGAAAGAGGGACTCATGGGTTGCTCAGTGGTTCTTTAACAGACTTGAGCAAGATAAAGAAATCTTGGAGGCAGGAATCTTCAGCCAGGCTTAGCGTTCAGCATGTTCTGTTCATGGTCTCAGACCTACTCTGGCCAGTTTTTCAAAGAAGATGGAGGAGCAGTGGGAGCTGTGTTCACTAGTAGTCTCCTTTCATCTGCTCTGTTGTGGGTCACCTGAAGTGGTCTCAGGATCAGGAACCTTTTCTCTGCTATGAAAGGAAAATCCTGATTCTTGAGCTGATTGTAGAGATGTAGTCTAGGAGGTAAGCAGGGCCTCAGGATCTGGTGGGAGATTGTGATCCATTGTTCCTGGGCTGCCTGGCTGAGTCAGTCAGAAGGGTGGGTCTTGCGATTGCCTTCTCTACTCCCCTACTTAAGTTGAGTCTGAGCAATATATGTGGAGATGCTTTAATAAGTGGGTTATATTGAATCCCATTCAATAGGAGTAAACTGGAGGGAGTAAACATGAGGGAGTCGTTTTATTTTAAAAAGCACTGTTCACATTCTTGGACTTCAGAAGCATCCATTTGTTACTTTATGGTTGTGGTGGTTTTCCCCATTTTGGTTTCCCCTGGGCAGTGATGTTGTGGTTCTCAGTTTGATAAAGCATTTCCTCTTTGGCCTCTTGCCCTTGCCTAAACTCCCTTCCAGTTAACGGATTTGGGACTATGGTTCTAGAACGAGGTTTACTTTTTCTTGCCTGTGCTCATCTCACTTAGGACTACATAGCAAAAATCTTCTGTTTTTCTTAGCTAACTCCTTTAACTTCTCCTGTCTGTGATGCTTCACATCTTTTTCTTGTTCAGCATGTTTTTCTTCCCCCTAAAATAAAAAAAAACAGGAATGATTTGAAATAGGCAGCATTGCCAGAATATAAGCAAATGGATATACAGGATGTTGGTTAAATTTGAATTTAGATAAATAAAGAATTTTTTAAGCCTAAGTATGTCCCATGCATATAATATTTGGGAATACTTGAAATTTGTATCTGAAATTTGCATTTAGGTGGACATTCTGTATTTTATCCAGTAACAGATGACTACTACATAACTAGCCACTACATAGGCACATATTTAAAGTAAAATTTCATACATAAGAAAATGTTATAAAGAACTAAATCTAAGTTTTTTTTAAATTTTATTTATTTATTCATGAGAGACACACAGAGAAAGAGAGAGGCAGAGACACAGGCAGAGGGAGAAGCAGGCTCCATGCAGGGAGCCTGATGTGGGACTTGATCCTGGGACTCCAGGATCACTCCCTGAGCCAAAGGCAGTTGCTAAACCGCTGAGCCACCCAGGGATCCCCCTAAATCTAAGTTTATGGTATGTTACATACCCCTAAAATTTCCCTTGCTTTGGAAAAATTGTAAAACAGTCTGTGTATAAAGTTCACAAGTAAGATAAATCTCTTTATGCTACTTAACCTTGAGCTCCTGCTGGCAATTGGCCATTCAGCTTTGTCTTTCTGCTTCCTGACAAGATGTTTTTCATTTCTGAGATAAGGCCGTACATCCATGTATCTGCTTTTTGTGCATGACATGTGATAAAGCATGTATCAAATGTTGAATGTTAAAGTTCTTGAGTAGAATATTCCTTTAAATTGTGACGAGTTTTATTTTATTTTATTTATTTATTTTATTTTATTTTATTTTATGTTATGTTATGTTATGTTATGTTATGTTATGTTATGTTATGTTATGTTATTGAGAATGAGAGAGACACACACAGAGAGAGAGAGAGCATGAGCGCTGGTGCTAGTTGTGGGAGGGGCAAAGGGAGAGAAAGAGAATCCCAAGTAGACTTGCACTGAATGTAGGGCCCAACTTGGAGCTTGATCCCACAACCCTGAGATTATGACTTGAGCCCAAACCAAGAATCAGATGCTTAACTGACTAAGCCACCGAGGTACCACCTGTGGCCAGTTCTGTTCTTTAGCACAGTTTCTTCCTGCATGAAGATCCTTAACATAAACATGTAGATGATGAAGACAGTCAGGTCTTCATTTGTCTTAGAGTTTTATTTGAGATGAGAGTCTGTCTGCTGCCCAGCTTTTCACATGCAAGCTAATTATGAGGCTGATTCTCTCTCAAATCATGTTACATTACTCCAAAGCTTAATAGTGACACTGGGACATTTTTTCCACACTTTGCTTTTTTACCAGGCTTACATTGTGATGTGATTTTCATGATAACCTATGAGGGAGCAGTATGGATAGTCTCCCTGTTTTGTAATGAGAAATTTGAATTTCTGATCAGTGAAATGAGTTGTATAAGATCAATTAGGACTTAAATCTTGATCTTGGGCCTTCTGGGCCATTGCTCTTTCCACTACCTGGATTGACTTTTGAATATGAGCGAGAGGGGGATTAGGCAGTCTAGGAGTAATTGAACCAGTGTTCCCCTCTGCTAGCTTGGAAAATGAAGAGTTTTCCTCATACCTGTGTATTGTGCTGGAAGAGGTATTTGCCTTTGGTTCAATGCATGCCTGTAACACACCTCAGTTCCTTCTGTGAGCAACAGTCACTGCCCCTGTACAACCACTTCTGAATGAAGTATGTCAGCCACTGTTGATATCTGAGTTGGAAGCAGTGTACTATAAGTGCATGGGCAGGAGTTGTTGGAAGATGTGTTTTCATCCCTGAATTACACAAGCAGAAGACTCGAAAATGAGATTCTTCACAACTATTGGGGAGATTTGGAAGGCTGGAAGAAAGAGAATTCCACCAGGTTTTATTAAGCATCTACAAGGTATTTTTGGATGTATTAGATAACGTGGATGTGAAAAAATCTGTTGAGTATTATTCAAGAACTCTTTCACCATCATATCTTTGCTAGTCTCCTTCCCACCTCTAAGTACTTTTCGTTGCCCTCTGTTACTGGATGTATTTTAATTTTGACCTGAGACATTTCTTCCTTTGTTTTCTAAATCTTCCCGTTTGCATATATTTTTTTCTAAAAGTAGAGTGTGGACTCTTCAAGGTCATCATTCTTAAAATACCATTGCCTTCTTTCTATGTTTTAAGCCAAATTCTGGCTCAAAAGGAAAATACAGCCTCCAGGACTGTCAGCGTTTTTTACTTATCATATATGTAATATACTTACCTTGTACCCTGAGTTTAGTGAGCTCCCATGTTTATGCAGTTGTATTCATTGGGCATCGTGAGTGCTGTGTGCAAATGGGGCAGCAAAGAATGGCAGATATGCCTATTATGTAAATTTCCTCTACTCATGCATATGCTGTTCCATTGTCTCATGAGACTTCATTTACGATACTCAAGCTCCTAGGTAAAGCCATAGATCATTAAACCAGGACAGATCATTAAACCTGAGTACAGGACACTGGGCAGTTGCACAGGTTGCACATCTAGGAAGCTGGACTTGAACATCATAGATAAGAAAGCATGGCAGAGACATACATGCCCATTCTGATAGCCTCCTTCTGTTTTCACACTGAGGAAAGCATGGATAATCTCTTATTTCTTATGTTTCAGAGGTAAGAAAGGTTAGAACATCAGTCCATTGTGCTGTTTGCCCCTTTATCTATAATTTGCTTAAATGTTTTCTTCTGTCTCCTTCCTTTCTTGTCTTGTTGAGTATGTCCTTAATATCCAGTGTCGAATATTATGCCTGAGAGTGAAACGGAATTTTATTTTATTATTTTATTTTATTTTAAGATTTTATTTAATTATTCAGGAGACATACAGAGAGAGAGAGGCAGAGACACAGGCAGTGGGAGAAGCAGGCTCTGTGCAAGGAGCCCGATGTGGGACTCGATCCCGGGACTCTAGGATCAAGCCCTGGGCCAAAGGCAGGCGCTCAACCACTGGGCCACCCAGGGATCCCATGAACCTGAATTTTATTCTAAGCACTGAAATTAAAACAAAATGTTTCTGTGTTTGATTTCTAATGAATTTGGGATACTGGACTATCTAGAATATCTTAAAATGGGCTTTAGAAATTTTAGCCTCCTCCTACCCCAGATATGCAACTTACTTTTCTTTTGACCTGTTATCACTGATGAAAATTCTGAGCTTCTAGTGACTTCTGAGAAAATACCTCTCCCCCCTCTTTAATTAAATGGTGGTAGATTAACATCCTATGGTCCATTGCAGCTTCCACAATGACCAGTGGGAAGTAGAACTTGTAGAAGATACAGTTTGGAGAATTGCTATTAAATTAGCAAAGAGCCCTCTTTGCCGTCTCAGACGAGAACCATGAAGTTGATTTACACATTCCGGGTGGTACTTGATATAATCTATATTCTAAAGAGACCCTCTTTTTACTAATCGAGAGGCTATCACATGCTCATACTTTGTTGTGTGTGTGTGTTTTTTTTTTTAAGATTTATTTATTTATTCATGAGAGACACAGAGAGGGGGGTGGGGGCAGAGAACACAGGCAGAGGGAGAAGCAGGCTCCATGCAGGGAGCTTGACATGGGACTCAATCCTGGGTCTCTAGGATCACACCCTAGTCTGAAGGCGACACTAAACCACTGAGCCACCCGGGCTGCCCCCTGCTCATACTTTGAAGAGAAAAAAAAACAACAAATGTTCTAGGACTTGTAAGTTAAGAGAAGTACCTTAACAGAGTGTAGTTCTTTTTATTATTATTAAAGATTTTATTTATTTATTCATGAAAGACACAGAGAGAAAGAGGCAGAGACACAGGCAGAGGGAGAAGCAGGCTCCATGCAGGGAGCCCGATGTGGAACTTGATCCCAGGACTCCAGGATCATGCCCTGGGCCGAAGGCAGGCGTTAAACCGCTGAGCAACTCAGGGATCCCCCTCCCCCCCTTTTTAAGATTTAATTTATGAGAGAGAGAGAGAGAGAGAGAGAGAGAGAGAGAGAGAGGCAGAGACAGAGGCAAAGTGTGAAGCAGGCTCCATGCAGGGAGCCTGAATGGGACTTGATCCTGGGTCTCCAAAATCACACCCTGGGCTGAAGGAGGCGCTAAACCACTGAGCCACCCAGGCTGCCCCAGAGTGTAATTCTTTAACACATCTGTCTGGCTTTGGAATCAGACTGACTTTAGATTGTCTGTATCATAGAAACTAGGGAATTTTAGGCACATCACCTGCCCTAGTGGTTCTCAATTCTAATGTCACATTTAAGGAACTTTTAAAACATACCCCACAGAGATTGAGATTAAATTCAAATTAGTTGCTTTTGGTTGGGGTCCATTTTTTTTTTTTAATCTTTCTAGAAGATTCAGTAAATTGTGCAAGGGTTAAGAACCACTGCCTTAACATCTCTGGCCCTCAATTTCCTATCTGTATGGTGGGAGGAACAAAGTTCCTAATATATAGGGTTGTTATGAGGTTTAGTTAAATGAGCACAGCACCTGGTCAGTGTTACGTGTGTAGTAAATGTGAGCTGCCATTAGTATGACCACCCTTACTGAGTCTTTGTTGAGATTGGCATACATTTCTTGAGCTTGAAACGTGTTGATTTGTTAGAAATACTGCAAGGAATAGAAATTGAACCTACCCTAAGGGAATGACTGAAGTCTGATTAGAATATCCTGCATAACTTCCTTCTACCTTCCCGGAAGAGTGTGTCAGAGAATGGTTATAATCACTGACTTTATGTACTATGGTTGACTTTTGGGAAGCTTTGTGGATCCACGCTAAAGAAATTGGAATTGATCAATGGATAGCCTTTGAAAGTATCAAACAAGGGAGTGATATGACTAGACCCATACTTTAGAGATGTCATCAATCCTATAAGAGCGTGAAAGACTAGAGACACAGATACTAGTTAGGACTAAATCCATGGTGATCAGGCTTTATATATTTATTCCTCCTTTACCCCAGTGCCCCCAGTCCTGCCTGGATGAGGTATTTGCTCTCCCCCATTCAAAACTGTTGCACATGAATATCTAGCTAAGCATTTGATAGTATATCAAATAAATATATGCATTTAAAATCTAAGTCAGCCTTTCCCAAACATTGGAGAGAATCGTTATGTTCAGTCCAAGGCATCACTGATTTTGAATAATTAACTTCTCTCCTTTGCATCTGAATGATACTAGTTTGGTACTTTACTGAAGAGAATAGTTACTTCAATCACTTTTTGATCTGTGTGCATCAGAATAGAAATTGTTTCTTGTTGCTGTTTCGGCTAGATTGCACACTTAGTATTAACTTTTCTGACAATATGATTATTATTATTCTTGCTAACTTGACTAAGATTGCCCTCATCTGATTATTTATATGAGACCCTTGGGGCTAAAAGCTCTATTCTGCTCAGGCCTGGTTCCATTTTTCTATGTAGAACTTGTGGTATGAAAACAGTTCACAGGTGTGTCTGAGACACAGAGAGCTTGATAGAAGCCCTGTGCTTTATGTGCAGAAAATGTTGAAGACTAGACTTTCTTTAGCATCATCTAAGGAAGCGCACAGTATAAGTGGTCCAGTTTAGCCTTACAGAGAGAGCACCAGTACTTTTCATTAGAGGGCGATGGAAATGGGCCTCTTTGCAGTGATCATGGCCACAGTGCTCCATCTCAGTCAACCTGCTCCAGGTATGGGAAGGGGGGACAGTGGACCACTCTGAATGTTCTCATGGTCATGTCTGAGAGGGTATCAATAAGCAGCTATTCATACCCAATTGTTCAAATTGATGATTTCTGATTTCAGATTTGTTTTTTTTGAATATATGTATTGGATGACCTTTTGCCTTTTATTTTTTTAAATTTTATTTATTTATGATAGAGAGAGAGAGAGAGGCAGAGACATAGGCAGAGAGAGAAGCAGGCTCCATGCACCGGGAGCCCGATGTGGGACTCGATCCGGGGTCTCCAGGATTGCGCCCTGGGCCAAAGGCAGGCGCTAAACCGCTGCGCCACCCAGGGATCCCACCTTTTGCCTTTTAAATGCAATTAAGAATTCACTTGATCACTGCCAAATTAGCAGAAACAGTTGTGATCCAAAAATATTGGATTTTATTTTATTTTCAAAAATATTGAATTTTAGATAAAAAAATTTATTTTTAAGTGTTTATACAAACTTCTACTGAATGTCTACCAAGGACCAGATGTGATGTTGTAAGAGATTTGATGTGATATGAGACAGTCTTCTCCCTCAAGGGATTCATATTCTAGGACTAACAGTGATGATAACTGCATAAGCCACCTGATTGATCTAGAATTGCATAAAAACTTTACTGTAGGGATTGAAGTAAGGATTTAATTTCTTTTCCAGTAAGCCTCTACTTGGTATCCATGACGTACTTGCAATTTTGAGGTTCCCTAGTGAAATGATAGTCACACAGACCTATCTGAGTGTGGGTGTTTCTCTGACAGAATAAAGTTGGATTTCTCTCCTGAGAAACGTGTTGGTGAGCAAGCATTATCACATTCCCCCTTTCTTTGCTATTGCAACACAGTATCATATTCAAATAGGCAAATTCCTGATATTTTTGTTAAAAGAAATATGTGGGCCAGATCATATAATACTTTTACATGTTTGATGGCAGCCACTAATTGGCTGGGGACTTGTTACCTAGAGATCTAGGACCCCCCTGAAGTCTTCATTATATTGTTAATACCAAAATATGATCCCCTGATGCTTGTTCTTAATGTGGTTCTTTCTTTTTTTTAATTGAGGTATAATTGGCATATACAACATAATGATTTGGTATTTGTATGTATTGCAAAGTCTAGTAAACATCCATCACCTCACACAGTTACATTTTTTTGTGTGTGATTAGAACTCTTAAGATCTACTCTCTTAGCAACTTTCAAATATGCAATACAGTATTATTAACTATAGTTACTTAAAGTCATTATTTCTTACATATTATCAAATGCTGAGATTTGGTTTCAGAGAGCACCCTTTTCTACTTCCCTGGTGTGGAGGCAATGATTTGTAGTACCTATAATAATTAATCATTTGGTGATGTTTTTGAGTGTTTCAAGAAGTGTAGGAAATGATTTCTTCTGTAAAGATGCTTGCTTCCCTCTGCAAAGTCTAAACCAGAAGCCTCCAGCTTTTTTGATTGTAGGCTCCTATGGGTAAAACCACTTACAATAAGCGCCCCGTTAGACATATTTTTATTCATTTAAAAGTTTTATGCATGTGCTGTTGTGTAGGTTGTATAGATCATAAAACATGTAACATTAAAAATTATTAAGGAGTGAAATGAACAAATAGAATTAAAAAAAAAGATTTTATTTATTTATTCATGAGAGAGAGAGAGAGAAGCAGAGGCAGAGAGAGAGAGAGAGAGAGAGAGGCAGAGACATAGGCAGAGAGAGAAGCAGGCTCCATGCAGGAAGCCTGATGTGTGGGACTCGATCCCGGGACTCTGGGATCACGCCCTGAGCCAAAGGCAGATGCTCAACCGCTGAGCCACCCAGACATCCCTAGACATTTTTTTATGTAGACTTAACCTTATCCCAAGTGGAACATCTTACAGACCACTGGTGTAGATAGAAAGGGGTAAGGGGTGCTTGGGAGGGAGAAATCATCCCTAAGGCTTATGGATGAAGTGAGAGTTACATGTGAGACAGAAACAGTAAGTCATGACAGGGTGAGGGGCAAGTTGATACCATCAGTTTGGTGCAAGCAACAGGGTGCCATGAGGTAGAGGTGTGCCTTACGAAATGTGAGTGGACAGGTGTGGACTGGGATGGAGGATGGGGCAGGGGTTACAGGTGGAGAGAATGTGAGGAAACACTGTTTTGAATCCTATTCCCAGAGAAGAGAAGGACAAACAGGAGGGTGGTGGCAGGTAGGGTGAAGAACTAGTGAAAGTTTGGGAACTTCCCTGTGGCTAGCAACTTTCTTTTAATGATTGGAACTTTAGAGGAGGAAGTGAGTCTTGAAGACTGCTGGAGAAGAGTGATTTGTAGTAGGGGAAGCCCAAGATAGGGGGAGGCAAAGGGGAAGAACTGGCCACATCCCAAAGCCTTATTGTGCCCAGTTCCACTAAAGCTTTTTTAGGACTATGGCAGTGTTTTTCAGGAATTGGCTTATTTACCGCCACCTTCTTTTAGACCAAATAACGGAAACCCGTGCTCATATCCAGGGTCAGGGCTAATTTTCCAAGATGTAGGAAATACTTTCCTCTTTTTGTTATTTACTTTCTAACTTTGTTCCCTTTTACTCTCCTGTTGGAGGAGAAAGACATGTAGCTGCTTCCTAAGCAGTCCCTGTGAACCTGATGGATCTTGAGGCTTCCAGAGATCAATCTGGCATAAGAACCAAAGAAGCAGCCACATGGCTCTCTCTGAGAGACAGGATTTCTTCCTTTGGACAGGATAGAGCTTTAATTGAGTCCAAATCACATCTCATCCACTATGAATGCTGGAGAGCAGTACATTTTTAACTAGGAAGAGCTTCAATTATTTATTAGCCATGATACTAATTTATCCTGAGTGCATGTCTTAGAGCTGGCTCTTCATCCCTGCGTGGCCACTGATGTAATGGCATTGTGTTCCTATACTTAACTGAGAGCTCTGAAGTTTTTCTAGCCTTGTGTTTTCCTAGCTATAATTTTTTAAATTGTGCTAAAATATTTACACACTGATCACCATATGACACTGCTTCTGGAAAGAGGAGAAGAAAGTGGGGATTCCTGCTGCTGTCGCTCTTTTTATCTTTAACATCTGAGGGTCCTTTGGGAGGTGTCCTCTGGGATGAACCATGCACTCAGCACTGCTTTGGGAAGTAGAGTGGGGTTTGTCCAGTTGCACTTTGATGTTGCTGCCTTATCTGTTATTTGGTACTGTTGTATTCCAGGATGAATTTCTGGAACTCCCTGCTATAGGTGTTTGAGACTTTGAATGTTTGCCTATAGAAAATGTAGGCAATTCTGGGGTCCCTTATAGTGTCTTTGCTCATCATTGCACTAATGGTCAATGTGGACAAAGTATTGCTTAGGCCCATATTCTATTCTAAAAGCACTTTATTAGTTTTTTTTTTTTTAAACTGATTTATTTGAGAGAGAGAGCAAGCACGAGCAGTGGGGAGGGTCAGAGGGAAAGGGACAAGCAAACTCCCCTCTGAGCAAGGAACCCAATGTGGAACTTGATCCCAGAGCCCTGGGATCATGACCTGAGCTGAAGGCAGATGCTTAAACAACTGAGCCATTCAGGCACCCCTCCAGGCACTTCATATATGTTAACTTACTTAACTCCTCACAGCAATCCTAGGAGGTAAAATACTATTATTATCTCTATGTTACAGATGAGGAAACATTAAGTAACTTGCCTAATGAGTTCTGTATAGGCTCTGGTGTGGAAAGCTGCAGTGACACACCTGCCTTGCCACTTAGAATCACAGAAATCACATTTCTTCATCAGAAAATGTCATCAGTACACTTGCTCACAGGATTGTGGTGGGTATGTGATTCTGGCACATAGTAGACTCTTAGTACACATCAGCCACCACCATGGCCACCATCACCACCTTCCTCTTCATTGTCATGTCATGTATGCAGAGCATCACATGAGACGTTTCAGACCCCTGACAGAGGCAATCTCAAAGGCTCATTTGCTTTAGATATCAAAGAACGGTTGAGTTCTGCCTACCTTTCCTTGAAAATATAATGGCAGGGAAAGAAGAAAAGTTGGAAATGGTGAGCCCTTTTCCAAACTGGAAGTCAGGATATTTTCAGAGGAAGGTGAAATATCCACCCGTGCTCTTCTTACCACAGTTCCTTGCTACCCATCCCCGCTCAACCCCGACCTTCAAGGGCAGGTTGGGGGGCCCTTGAGGGCAATGAGAGCTAGAACATTGGAGGAGAAGGTGGGGGGTATGGCAGAAAGAGAGGAAGTACCCATCAGACCTGCTTGTACAATCTCCACAGCATGTAATTAAGGCCTGCAGCCTTGTCAGCCAGAAACTCTCCTCATGGTGCGAGAGGCAGAGAGCCTTGTCACTGTCTCTAGAATTATTTGTGTAATTCAGCAGCTGTTTCCCTCAGATGCTTACCACACGGGGTTGGGTTATAAAGACGTACGAGTAGAATCGCCGAGGTTCAGACACTTGTGTTCACTGTTCAGCTGAGAGCCACTTAGGCTATTCTTGTACAAATGCATTAGATTATGGTTAAGCAGCTTATGGACATAAAAACACATTAGAACTTTACAGCACTCTATAAATTATAGTTTTTGCAGCATTCACAGCCACAATGCTAGGTAATTACATTCATTAATCTACTACTAAGAGCACATAAAGTTGCCTCCCAAACGGTACTGTATGTGTCATTGCTCAGCTGGGAAGGAGAGCTCCCTCCCCCCTTCTTTTTTCCATCTCCCCCTGTTCTATTAAGCCGTGTGCAGAAGGTTTTGGATGGTACATTGAGGGATTCCCTAATAGAGTCCAAGAAACCCATTTCGTTCAAGGTTAGGCTCTGGCAGGAAGCATTGTAGGGGTAATCTTTTCATGTTGAACTGCATCTAGTTACTATTTTGTATGCATTTGTTTTCTTTTTGGAAATGGACAGATGTCTCATTTGGAAAACCAGCAGGGGTAAAGCAGTTGAAAAGAGATTTATGATGTCATCAGCTGCAAATGCTTTTTCAGGCCTTCCTTTTGCCTGTCTGTAGGAATGGTTTATATGGTGTGTCTTTTAAATTTTGGATGTATCATGAGTGCAGGGGTGGTCAGGTCAATTCACAGTACTAAAATAACTAACCCTAGTCTATTCCAGAGATTATATTAATTTATTTAATCCTAATGGCCTCATTGTAAGTTAGGTACCATAATTAGCTCCTGTTTTATAGAAATGAGAATACTGAGGCTTCACAGGGTGTTGTGGTAATTAAAAAAAGGATTATAAATACAGTATGTAGTACATTACTTAGTACACTGAAAGACACTCTGTAAACATAATCTTGAGGATAGATGGAGAACAGATCCCATCATTAATCCTCTAGTGCCAAATACAATCTTTTATAATGACTAACAGTTTCCCTTTATAATGACTAAGAACATGACTGTATTAGTCAGGAAGAGGAATTCCTCACCTATCATTTATTTACTGTACGCTGTATGCTGGGATATAACCAGGCGCTTTTCACAGATTTCATGAAACCTCCTTACTCTATCCCTGTATTCCATGAGTAGAAATGGAGGCTTAAAATGGCTGGGAGATTTGCTTGAGGTCACAAAGCCACGAAGTGGCAACACCATTGCTCACACCCAGATCTAACTTCTACCGCAGCACCTGCTTGTGTCAGGGCTCCTTGAACAAAGACACAAAGGAGGAAGTCACAAATGAAGAGTATCTGCAGCAGTGAAGTACTGTCCTTGTCCTGAAATTAAGTTTCTATTGTGGGAAATGATTGTAAAACACTGATTGATAGGATCTCTCAATAATGGAGTCTGGGGGCCTCTGGGTGGCTCAGTCAATTAAGTTTGTGACTCTTGATCTCGGTTCATGTCTTGAGTTTAAATCCCATGTTGGGCTCCACACTGAGCATGGAGCTTACTTAAAAAAAGGGAGTCTGAAGGTAAGAAGGTTTGACTTTGTGTACTTCATAGCAGTCTTGGCTTTTAGGGATGGGGCACAGAGTCCTTTTTTCAGGAGGCAGGATGGCGCTCTTTTTCCCTGGGGAATTGAGAAGTATTCAAGACTACCCCGAGCTCTGTTGCAGAATTGGTAACTACTGAGAAGAAAAGTGGTTGCTCTGGTGATGAGAGGATGACAGAACTACAGGGTAGATCAGCTTCAGCATCTTGTGTCCACTCAGCTCTCTCGCTTTTAAAAGGAACTGGCACATTAGACTACTGCTGAAATCCCCAGAGCCTGCTGCTTGCTCATTGGGGCAGGGCTGATGCCATTTGTGGGGTGAAGTGTACTCACAATACGATAAAAACTGAACAAGGGAAAAGAGGAGATATTCCTCACAAATGCTGCCATCTAAGGTATAGCTTAAATGACAGGCTTGTTTTTTGGCCCCATAACCGATTTTCCTACTGGCCCATCTGCTCATGCGCACACCTTCCCAGGATCACACAGCAGGCCTGGCCTTTATCATTTCGGGTCCTGCAGAGCTGTTCTCTCTCTCTGTGGTATTGATGTCAGTTTTAACAGCCATTATGTATATTGACTCCTCCACTGATTATGAGTGTATGTGCCATTGCTAGTTTGTTTAGCCAGTGCTCACCTTTCATAGACTGTGATGGGGATTGCACTGTTATGAATGTAATTTGCTGAGCTTGTGGTGGCATCAAGAAATCCTACTGGGATGAGGAAGGGTTGATTTTCCTACAATCAGATGCCATTTTCTGGTTCCCTTTCCTCATGGGACCATGGGCCAGTGTTACACCACATGCTTCTGTGTGAGAGAGAAGGAAATTGTTTAAAGTATGTCATCTGCAGACAGATCTGTAGATATGTGCCGTTGTGTATGTACACGTATGTTTTAAGGATGGAGTGGATGGGGTATGCACTCAGTGACTCAGAACTCCACGGAGTTAACTGTGGACAGCTCTTACAGATAAATTAATGCTACTGCTTAAAAATGGGAGAACATTTTCAGGAGGGACTCTTAGTGCTTTCAGCAAATCTCTGTGGCTTATGTTTTTATATAGCTGTCGTATTCTCAAATCAGACATCCCCAGACATCCCTATTGCCTGTTAGGTAAACACAGAATGCCTAGATTATGAGTTAAAGGTATTGACAGTATTTCAAGTGCTATCAGAGAACATTTAATTCAGTTTAATTTTGTGATAAATCTCATGTTTAATCCTCTGGTTACTCTGTAATCATGTCTCTATTGATCTTTTCTGAATGACTGCCTGCAGTTTAATAAACTTTGCCATTAACTCAGAGTTTCTAAAGGATGAGATTGATTCCATTATCAAATCTGATAGACCCAATAAGTACCTAAACATCACTAAATCTATCTATAGGAAGCTTTATTAGAGTGACAAGCCCTTAGCTTGTTCAAGAAGCTGGTAACATCTGGACTTCTTTGCATAACACAGTTGCCTTAGAATTAGCATCTTACTCTCTTATGCAAATGGACACTACCTTTCATCTCTCAGGTCAGTGTAGCAGCCAACAGAAAGGACAGTCTCTTCTTTACCTGTAATTGTAGGTCTAATTTATTCTCATGGCAGAAATAGCTTGAGGAGTTTGTTTAGTTTGTGTCTCAGTCAGTGGATACGTATAATGCACTTTTCTATGCTCTGTGCAAACCTGCAGGATAGTTCTGTTTATTTTTACCCATATGATGCTAAAGCAAAGAAAATCTTTCTGGATAAAACCTGAAATGGAAGACCAGGGGTGATGAGGAAGAGGGTGTGCAGAGTTATAGGCTGGAGCTGTGTGAATATGCTCTAAGACTTGGCAAAATTTTCCAAAAAGCCCATATATGTATCTTATTTAGTGACAGAACATTTGCAGTAGGTACTAAACAGGAATTTCCGTATTTTGCACCTGTGGGTATTTCTAGCTGTATAGTATCCTCTAATACGTATTTATCCACACAGGCAGAACATGTGAGATTCAGGGTATGGAACGTTTGTGTAGCTTTGTATTTCTTTAAGGTCAGAAAGGTGTCACTCCCTGCCGCTTTACATCCCTGAAATAAAATAGTGAAGATTGTCAGTTTTAGAGAAAATGCCAAGGCTTTTATTTCTGTAAAGATTTTTAGTGCTGATTTGAATCCTTTCTGAAAGAGTTCAGATATTTGACACAAGAGGAATAGCCTTTTCCTAAGTATGATTTGGAAGGGAAGTGGAGGTGAGAAGGATTTTATAATGAGATAATACTAAGCCTTAATATAAAATTTTCCTCAAACAAAAGGTCATAACCCTGACACAAATAAAGTTATAATGACTTGGTGTTAGGGAATGAGAGTAGCTTTATCAATCCTCAGCTTCCTCCTTTAGAGAATGAAAATATGGTCTGGAAGAAAAACCTCTAGTGAATCAATGAACTCTAAGCTACATTGTTTGAACATTTTATATGTGATAAAATAACCTCCCAGGATAATAGCATTAGAGAGGTTGACAGAACCTAGGAGATCATCCCATAGAGAACCTGAAATTTATAGATGTTGGTGTAGATTGGGTTCTGCCCCTTCAATAAAAATTAGTCCGAGAAAGGGTGTAACAGTTGCTCCTGGAGTACGAGAAGGTTGGTGTGTGCATGTGCACACTGGTTCTCTGCCTCACCACTCTGTAAATGAAGAAATGCCTACTCATCTCCAATGGGAAGTTGACTACAGTCTCTTGGATGATGGGAGAAAGTTGCAGAATTATTACTCAAGTAATAATTACTTCATAGTTCTCCGGAAGCCTATCTGAATCTCTTGAAAACTTGAGCCATACTGTCTCTTTTCCATATATCCTTCCCAATATGCTGTACCAAACTGTATGTGTATACAGAACCACATAATGTGAATTTTGCCAGAAGTTGCTCTTCCTGTCACTGAATACTCCTAATATTAAATTATCTTTTATAAAATTGTGTCCTGTCTGCTGAGTGGACAGAATGTGCCTGTGTATCTGTGTGTGTGTGTCTGTGTGTGTATGAGAGAGAGAGAGAGAGAGAGGAGAGAGAGAGATTTTGTTCTCCTACACAGGCTTCTTCAAGTGATTCCCCACTGCCAGCTGCCACCTCTGTTTCTACAGCAGCACAGCCAGCCCTAACTAAAGCAAACACCAAGGTGTTCTCTGCTGCCTATTAATGTAGCTTTGACTTTTTGTTTTGTTTTGTTTAGATTTGATTTCTTCAGAGCCAGAGCTGGAAGGAACTATTAGTGGTCTTCCCTTTTATCCTCCTTTAAAATATTCTGATATCACATCAGGAGTTTATTTTCTGTCTTCTGGGGAGGATTAAGGGAAAGAGTGAGGATCAGAGGTGTTAGAGCATGGCAGAGAGGAACGGAGGATCCTTCCGCAGCCTAGATTCCCAGTCTTTATTTTGCTAGTTCTCTTGTGGTTAATTTCATTTCACTCTGCTAGAAAAGTGAAATGAATGGATACATTGCATCTTTCCCTAACTAAATTAAAGATCCTTGTAGGGCCAGATATCCATCCATACTGTAAGTTGGATTTCTGGTGCATACACCATCTTCTCTGCTTTTCCCTTTATAATGGTAATGCAAGCCCAGATAAGGTCATTTTCCCACATGAAAGCTGGGATAGCTGTCATTTCCAGGACTCCTCCAGGCCCAGAAAGTAATAATTCAGCACATACAGCTGACAATGACTACTACAGTATCAGTAAGTTACTTGCTGCAAATTTCTAGAGACATTGGTCATTTAAAATGAAGATGTGGTAGCATGTGGATACCTGGGAAAGAGAAGTTGAGAACGTTTTGAGGGAAGAAGAGCAAAATCTGTGCCTTTTTTAATTAATTCGAATCCAATATCTGGATAAAAAGAGGTTTTCACCAGCCAGTCAGGCTCCTTGTCTGGCATATCTGGGTAATAGTATCAAGCACTTGATATTTTTGAGAGTAGGAGGTATTAAGGTATTAAGGATTGGTAAATGGTCATTTGACCTTCATATGACGCCTCACGCAAAATGGGACATTTTGCCTGTCAGTCCCCTTTATTGTTTTGTCTTCTCTTGGACTTAATAAGGTGATCTGTATTGTCTTTGAGGCATTTGCTCCACCATTTAGTATATAAGGGAATGGATGGTTTCACCATGTTTTGCTGAGGGGATATCATTAGATAGTAAGTTTGGAAGTTTTTGGGTGACAGTCTGAGAAAGCAAGAGAGGAGACATAGTACAATTCATAGCCTGGTGGGACAGACTCAGGAGTGAGAGACACATCCATGGTGTTCTCATTTCTCTGATTCCATTGTTCAAAACCCACCTACTATATGCCTCATACTATATTCACTGCCGGGAGTTCAGGGAGTTGTAACCACCATCCCTGTGGAGCAAACCTGGGTATTGCAGGGAGGCCCTGATCACTAATTATTTTGCCACATGCACATTAATCAACCCTTTCCCCATTTTGTGCAAGGAATGCCTAGCAAAAAATGAATAATAGCTAATTTAAAAGGCTGTTATTAGAATTACACGTCCTCTCAAATGTGTATGTGACCACAGTGGATTAGGTTAGAATGGATCTAGAAGCAACAGAAATTTGTGTTCTCAGCCTGCCTCTCTTGAGGTAGCAAACCAGGCCCCCACCTTTGGAAAAGCCTGAGGATTGTGTGGCATGCCCACTTCCTCTTCTGGATTCCATTATGCTTTTCTCTGTTATGGGGTTCCCTTCCCCTTTCTGGACTCACTCTTTGTGTACATTATCACCCTTAAGCCTTCTCTGATGAGATTTTCTCCCTGAGTCATGCTGTGCTCCCCTTTTAGAATGTTGCTGTTATAGAGGAGTTAAAAAAAATTTTTTTTAAGGTTTCCTTTTCGTCATGCTATGTTTCTCAGATTATCTGGAGGGACTGTAATCCAATTTTAGGAATCCTTCAGGGCTAAGAGCCTAAACTGTTTTAAGCAATAGCATCTAGTTGCCAGGGACTCAACCACTTTGAGAGTGTTAAGTCTAACAGCAGCCAACTCTCAATTATCTATGGGAATGAGAGGCTGCTGGGACGTTTTCAATTCACAGAGTGTGCAAAAATCTCACTTGAGCTGGTGGCTGTGATCTCATCCTATAACTGAATTTAGGAGAACTTCTTAAATACCTTTCTCCTCCCCTCCCCTCCCCTCCCCTCCCCTCCCCTCCCCTCCCCTCCCCTCCCCTCCCCTCCCCTCCCCTCCCCTCCCCTCCCCTCTCTTCTTCCTCACTTCTGACAATAACACTGCACCTTTGACAAGTGTTTTTATACTTAGTCTCTTTGTACTAAGAGTACAAATTTGTCTGTGCTTAGTCTCTTTATTTTATTATTTTATTTTTTTTCTTTCTTTTTTTTTTTTTTCTTTATGATAGTCACAACAGAGAGAGAGAGAGACAGAGACACAGGCAGAGGGAGAACAGGCTCCATGACCTGGGATCGCGCCCTGGGCCAAAGGCAGGCGCCAGACCGCTGCACCACCCAGGGATCCCCAGTCTCTTTATTTTAAACCATTTTTCCTCTCACCATTTGGATTCCCTTACATCCTTTGTATTACCATGTATTAAGTATATTGTAGTAATACCTCAGGGTTTTTTTTTTTTTTTTGCATTAGGAACAGTAAAAAATGTATTTATACTTTCTTTCTTTGCTTTTTGATTCAAGTGTTCATGAGAGATGTGGCTAAATAGCTAACCAGGGCACTTGAAAGAAAGCTAGGAAAACTTGGACCAAATGTTAGCTTCTGAATAACTGATAATTGACTCTTAGAAGTGAAAAAAAAAAAAGGCCCAGCTCTGCCTTGGCACTGAAAATGATGTAAGGACGGCACTGCCTGGTCTGCCTGGGGCATTCGAATTCCCAGCTGAGTTGTCCCCAGTGGCCACATCATGGGCTAACGCCAGACCTTCTACAGTAAGGTCATCCCTTTGTTTCAGGAATCTGAAAGATGAGTTCCTTTTGATGGACACTGAATGCAGTCCATTTATTGGTGATGGTGATGTGCCAGTTGTGCGTGATGGCAAGGGTTGCTGTTTCTTTTTTTACAGCTTTATTGAGGTGTAATTCACATACTGGCAAACTGCAAGGAATAAAAGTATACAATTTATAAGTTTTCACATGTGTGTACACCCATACAAGCATTGCCATAATCAAGACAATGGTTTATCACCCCAAATATTTCCTCATGTCTGTATATAATCTCTTCCTGCCTCTCCCAGGGAACCACTGATTTGCCTTATGTCACTACTGATTATTTTACATTTTTTAGATTTTATATAAATGGAAACATACAAAATATTCTTTTGTGATTCATTGCTCTAACTTAGCATAATTATTTTGAGATATAGTCAAACTGTCATGTATCAGTAGGCTATTTTTCATTGTTGAATAATATTCCACAGAATGGTTGTATCATAGTTTATTCATCTGTTGATATATGTTTGAGTTGTTTTCAGTTAAGCTGTAACAGAGCTGGTATCAACAGTCTTATACAGATCTTTTTGTGGAAATGTGCTTTCATTTTTTTTTGGGAAATACCTAAGTGTAGAATGACAAGATCATATGGTAGGTCTACTTTGAACTTTTAATGAAATGGCCAAACTGTTTCCAAAGTGGCAGTATCATTCTTCATTCCTCCCGTTAGTGTAAGAATGTTCCTCCACATTCTTGCCTGCACTTGGTATGGTGAGTCTTTTTCGTTTTAGCCATTCTAGTATGTAGATAGTGGCATCTCATTTTGTTTTTAATTTGCATTTCCAAGATGACTGTTGATGTTAAGCATCTTTTTACATGCTACTTGCCATCCATATGTCTTCTTTAGTCATCTGTCCAAATCTTTTTTTTTTAACTGTTTAAAACACTGGATTGATTTCTTTTTATGTAGTTTTGAGAGCTTTTAAAAATATAATCTGGATACAAGACTTTTCTCAGATATTACACTTTGCAGATAGTTTTCCATTCTTTGACTTATCTCTTCATTTTCTTAATTTCTTTTGAAGAGAAGTTTTAATTTTTGATGAGGTGTAATTTATCACTTTGTTCTTTTATGAATTGTGCTTTTGACATTATGTCTAAGCAATTTTTGTTTAACCTAAGGTCTCAAAAGTTTTATCTTCTGTCTTCTAGGAGTTGTATGGTTCTAGGTTCAACATTTAGATTTGTGATGCATTTTTAGTTAATTTTTCTAATTAGACTGAGTCATGAATCAAAATTATTTTTTACATATAGAGATATGTGTGTGTGTGTGTGTGTATTCTATTAACATTTGTTAAAAAGATTATTTCTCCACAGAATTGCTGTGCTTTTGCTGAAAACCAGTTGTCCACATACATATGGGTCTATTTCTGTACTCATCTCTTTTTCTGTCCCCATGGCAATGCAGGGCTGCAGTTGTAATACCATGTGAAGGGCGGCAGAATGGAGCACCTTTGCAGCTCCTCATCTAACCCACTTTACTGTAATAGCTCATTGATTTGTCTCCTGTACTCCTACTAAATAAAGAGCCTGAGGTCAGGGATGTTTTCTTAGGTTTTCCTGACAGGTAGCAAAATGTCTGGCACATAGTAGGTATTTTTATTTTTGTTTTTAAAAGGTGTGAACGTGGAGAACTACATTTTGAATGCTGCGTTCATTATTTTGTTTGTAAATTTCTGCACACAGCATCCTGTCCTTACTAAAAAGTGTGGGTTCTGAAGGTCTGTTCGGAATTCCATTTGTCTAGAGTAGGGGTTAATGTCCACATACCCATTCAGAGTTTTAAAAGAGCTGTGTAATTTGTTTCTTTCCTAATCTTCGTACTATCACTGTAAATGCTTTTACTTCTTTAGTGCTTAAGGGAAGAGATGGAATCAGCGTTTGTAAAACCATCCAAAAATAAGTACAAATGCAATACAATAAGTCAACAAAGGACTTGACAAGCTAAAATGACAGCACACAGCCAAGGATGCCTTTTGATGGTGACAGGCAAAAGCGCTTTTCCTTATTTCTCCTGGCTTCTTTGTTATTTCATTGCCTGTCCTTAAGATCAAATAACTTAGAGAAGAGGTTCTGTTTAAATCATACCCCTCTTTCCCACATGTACATGCACAGGGGCACATGCAGACACCTACACCACATATGCTTTATAAGTGATGGGCTGCTTTCAGATTAGTTTGGTTGGAAAAATCAAATGGAGACTTTCTGAAACCTATTTCATGCAAGGCAGGCAAATTGTGCCTTCATTTTCTGTTGTCTCTGGCTTCATCTGTAATCAGCAAATGCAGCTCCGCTGCTGAGACAGTGCTTCATCTGCAGTTTATTGCTCTCCCCTAGTCTGCACAGCCCTGAACCATCTCATTTTGAAATTCAGGAGTGGCAGAGGAAGCCTTTTGTGAGAGATTATAATTTGAGAGAAAAGGGTAAGTCAAGAGCAAGATCGCCTATTTTGAAGAAGGCTGGGTGTTGAAGGAAATGCTCCAGCTCTGAGCCTCTCATCATGTGTGCTGCTGTGACCCTGCACTCCATCACCAGTGACCTAAAAATCACATAATTTCAACTATTCATGAAACCTATTCCCATCTGTTATGCATGGCTTGTGCACTTACCCCCTCTATTGCCAGAAAATAAGTCTAAATTTTTTTATTTCACAGCCAGCCTTCTGTTGTTGGTGTACTGGCTTTCTTGCTTGCTTCCCTGATTGTCAATGAATGCCTTAAAACATTTTTTCCCCCAGATCTTTTCCTTACTCTTCTGCCCTCTTCACTTTCTCTTCCAGTGCTTCTTTGCTAAATGTATCCTTTGCCTAGTATGGGGCACAGTCACCTTATTTTTAAAAAGCACTGCAGGTAATTCTGATGGACATGAATTTTTTCTGGGAATCGCTACCCCGTATCATAGTAGACAAATGAATCAACTGAGCTTTGAAAATTGTAATTCATTGATGGTAAAAATTTATTTTATAAACCACAGTTTACTTCCTGTCTTGTAGCAGTGCTTTGTAGATCACCCGTTTCTGTAAGGAAATTCTTAAACAGTTGCTAATGGCCGGTTGGTGGATAGATACATGCACACATACACGTATGTAATCACATGCACAACTCTTTAAGAGTATTAGGAGGTAATTTATAATCATTCTGTTTGTCTTTGATTCTTATTGTTTATAGTGGACAGTTCTTGTCATTTTCCCTCCCAAGACAGTCAATGAGAAGTTAAATGATTACTTTATACATAGTAAGCAACCAGATAATGTTTACAGACAGAATGAATAAACATCAGCCTGGTTTATTCAAGAATTATACCAAAGTGTCTATGCAGCAGTTTCTAAATAAAACTATATCTTTGAAAGAATGAAGATAATTTCTAGTCTTTGAGAATATAAACCTATAATAAAAACCTTTTAATGACTCTTGATTTCTTCTTACCTCTTAAGCCACCGCCTCTATACACATTTTGATCCTTTCTCTCTTCCTCTTTCCTCCCCATTCTCGCACCCTCCAGAATTAAAAATCTCAATATTAATTGGAGCTAAGATGATTGTACTGCTGCTGCTAAGACTTCAGCAGGTCTCTTACAAGCTAATATCACGGCATGGGGTCCATTTGTGTGTAGCTCTTGTGGTGTGGTGAGAATGCCTTGATTAATATGCTACATGAAAATAAAATGGATTTGGAAAAAATTATACCATACTCTCATAAATATTAATTCACATTTGTATGGAATTGCACATAATTTTCAATATACTTTGGAGCACCTTCAGTACGAAAGGAGATTTGGTCTCCAAAGAGAATGGCATAATTTTTTTTAAAAGCACCATTGATACATTATTAAGTATCATAATTTTTTATTAATCCAATACTCTACAAGTATATAAGGCAGTAGGTGGGTGACAGGAGATTTTTTTTTTACCCAGTGGGGAGTTTATATATTACTCTTAGAAATAGTAGTACAATTAATCATATTATATAGAAGCAGTCCACGATGGACCTCACCTGGCTGCTTCTGCTAGCATTGCCATCATTTCCGAGTATCTTTTCATGAGAGCTGTTTTGGTTGCATGCTATGTTAATCGCAGAATAATCTGAGCTGAGCAGGTGTTTGACATAGCTGACTGTGGTAGTGGATGTCGGACAGAGGAATAAATACAGCAGACATTTATTAAACATTTACCATGTGTTAGGCATAGCGTACAAGTTTCTGAGACTAGAATCAATGGCCATGTGCACTCACTTTGATTTCAGCTTGTCCCTTAAATACTTTCCACCACATATCCTCATTGCCTCAGGAGAGCTCCCTCTCCAATGGTAGAGGGTAAATCATCTGCATTGATAGCAGCTAGAAGTTAGACCAGGAACCACTCATTTGCCTTAGGAGATTATTATTTTTGATATCTTCTTTCTCCAGGGATAAGGTCTTTTGCCTCTTTTAGGGCTTGCTGTTTGCTGTGGATCCTTGTTTCTGCAGTGCCTTCGAGGTTCCTTGGTTTCTACTTTCCTAGTTTGCTTCATTCTATTTTAGTGCTGGCTTGGGGTTCTATTAAATCACTATTGTGACTTAAAGGTTTGGATACTTTAGCTAGTTGCCTTATTTATTTATTTACTTAACAAACATAAACATACATACTACCTGTTATTTGCCTGACTCTGTACGTGAAGCATTGGGGTTACTGAGATGAATGATAAGTTAGTCTGTGCCCTGATTCTTTTAAGGGATCATGCTGCCAGCTGCTGCAGGGCCTTGACATAAGCTGTTCTCTCTGCTCAGACTTTCAGAACTAGGTCAGATGGTAGTCATCTCCTTAGCACCAACTCAGTCCTCTGAACTAGACCATTTACCCCAGTTTTAGCACTCTTTGCCTTTCCTTTAGAGCAGATAGTTAAATTTGCAATGATATATTTGTGTGATTTAATATTTGTCCCTAAACTTTAAGTTTCATGAGGTGGTGATTTTCCCCCCCACATTATTGTTTTCCCAGCCCTGGTAGAGGCCAGTGCTGAGTTTGTACTTGGCATATACTGTATGAACAGAAAATACTTGTGGAGCACTTGGGTGGCTTAGTCAGTTAAACATCTATGTACCTTTGGCTCAGATCATGATCTTAAGGTCCTGGGATCTAGCCCCACATCAGGCTCCATTCTCAGCAAGGAGTCTACTTTCTCTTCCTCTGTGCTCTCTCCCACTCTCTCTCTCAAGTAAATAACTAAAATCTTAAAAATAGAAAAGAAAAGAAAATACTTGT
The DNA here is from genome assembly GCF_905146905.1 of Nyctereutes procyonoides. Classification (NCBI taxonomy): domain Eukaryota; kingdom Metazoa; phylum Chordata; class Mammalia; order Carnivora; family Canidae; genus Nyctereutes; species Nyctereutes procyonoides. The sequence goes on from NW_026575126.1 coordinate 74,679,493, forward strand.
ATAAGGCTTGAGAACAGTGCTTTGCATTATAAGAAAGGTCATCCTGAGTGGACAGCCTTGCTAAGACTCCTTGAACTAGAAGAGGGAGGGGTGTGGAAAGTAGAGCTTTGAGGCCAACGGTAAAGCAGAGGTAAAGGACCATAATGGCTATGGTTGATTTGGGGAAGGACCTTGAGGAGCAGCGTGTATGTCAAGTGGGCAGTGCTGGATATTGGGAGGCAGTAGGATAGAGAACTAACATGGGGCTATTGGCTGTAAAGGAGGAGGAGGGTGGGGAAGGGGGGGTTAGAGTAAAGAGCAAAGTATTTTAAGGAGAAAGATGGGTAAAGGGAAATTTTTGGTTTAGTTTTTTGATTTATTTTAAAGTGCATTGATTTAGGACCACAGAAACAATTTATTTGTATGGGAGTGAGGCTCCATGAAGGAACATTTTTAGTGTAAATAGGATCATATCCACTCATTTACAATGGACTGAGTTCCAAATCTTCTAATTTCAGCACTTTGCGTGTACAGCATTTCTCAGAGTTCAGAGGACCTTTGCACGTATCCTACCAGTGGTGTACTTCGTCTCCTAATGAATGATGCCAGTGTCAGGCTTTGGGTTCAGGTCTTTGGTATTTCCATAGATGCTGAGCCACCTGCAGGCACAGAAGTCGCTGGAGGTTGTGGACTGAAATGCCTGCCTGTAGTCTCTACAGCTGCTGTTTCCTATTCCAGGACATCCATTACTTTTCTCCTGCCCTCCCGCCCCCCCCCCCCCAGTCACACAGTAATAAATGAAAAGTTGCTGTATATCTTGATGATAATATTGTTACATTTTGCAAAAAACTGGGAATTAAGGATGCTCAGAGGAACTTGTGGTAAAAATATATAATGCATTAAGGAAACATTTTAATCATATAAATTGAAAGTTTCTTTCTTGCTGGCTCACATCCACCTGGCCCTAGTATGTTCGGGCTTTTGCCTTTTTTTTTTTCTTAAATCATGCATGCACTTAGTACTCCTTTTCTGAAATATAATTGATGTACCAACATGGAAAGTGAGTGTATTGAGCCTCCTTGGAGAATGTCATTGTGTGCTGGACCTAGCAGAGAATCAAATTGAAAGCCACTAAGCAGTGAAATCACTTTTAATGGACAGATGCTTTTTGCTTTGTTGACTTTTCTGCCCAGCAATAATAGAAAGGATATATTTGTGGTGGCATTAGGGATTCAGAAGGATAGAGAGCAGTGTTTCTTAGTTTTAGGTGTTCTCATCTCCCTCTTTCCTGCTTTCCCCTCTCCCTTCTTGTAGCCCTGTGTAGCCTGTGCTTTGGGGGTGACTCTGGACACCTATGTAATCAGCACTTCCCTCTCCTTCTTTCCTATAGAAAGATGTGGCACTTAAGCCCCAGGAACGTGTGGAAAGACGCCAGACCCCTCTGATCAAGAAGAAACGAGAAGCACTTACCAATGGCCTGTCCTTTCATTCTAAGAAGAGCAGACTCAGCCACCCCCACCACTACAGCTCAGATCGAGAAAATGACCGCAATCTCTGCCAGCACCTTGGGAAGAGAAAGAAAACACCGAAGGGACTCAGGCAGGTGAGGAAGCGTGGGTGTGTCCTTCTCAAAATCCCTTCCTCATGTGCCTGCCTCTCTGCAGTCCTTCCTGTGGAGAAGACCTCCTTGGTGGGTTGCTGGCGGGTTGCCTCGCAAAGCTGTGTACTTGCTTCTCACAGGATACACTAGGCCTAGCTCAGTGTTTTTATGACAGTTTGAAACTTGGGCATTGGTACCTTTTTATCAGATGTGCTGTGTGCCACAAAGCTTGACGCTGGTGCTACTGGCATGTGGAGCAGACTGGCTGGACTACTGATGCTAGTCAAGCTAGAGATGGTTCATAGGGCAGAGATCTTCATGATTGGGACAAATGAAACGGGCAAGTGTGCTCTCAGGTACATTGTGGATCTCAAGGTTCTGAGGTACTAAAAATGGTTGTCTGCATGCAGGCAGAACCTTGCTTATGATTTTTATTTTCTAAAGCACCTCAGATATTGTGGTATAGGTGAGAACAGTGGTGAAGAAATGAATTTGCCTTTCTGTTCTTCAGTTGTTCTCTGTAGTCCATAGTTCAGGACTCTTTGCGATCTACTGATTGTATGAAAGTCTGGTAGTAGGGCTTACTGGTCTGTTAATAATTAGGTTTCAGTGATCCACAAGAAAATATAGCTCTTGGCATTTGGGAGTCTTTCTGCCTGTGGAAATCCCCACATGAGATAGATTAATAATGAGAAACGAAGCTGTTTATAGCAGTTTTTCTGCACAAATCCAGAGGCTTTAGTGCCTGCTGAGTTACCTGTGTCCTGGGTGTGTTCTGTTTGTTTTTGATGGGACCATTGAATGGAAATGACTATCACTTGAAGTAAGCAGAGAAAGGGAGTGTGGCTCATAGAGCAGGTGCTGCTAATTAGAAGCCCAACAGGCATTTTCCAGTTTGCAGATGTTTTTGTATAGAGGGAGAAATCTGGGATCATACACAAACAGTGGTTCTGCAAGTTCACAGATCATTAGAATCATATCATGAGTGTTTTCTGGCCCCTCCCGAAGAGCTAATGAACCCGAATCTCTGGGGACGAGTCACAGAACTTGTGGTCTTAGATTTTCTACTTGATAATGACCAGGTCAGTTTGGAAGTCATTCTTATAAAGCATCAAGAGTGTATTTTTGGTGATGATTTTTAGTGAAAAGGTTGGAGGGCCCAAAGCCTTAATATGATCTGGTCTCTAATAAGATATGGAGTCCCAGTTCAACCTGGTGGATAAGGAGGGATATATTCCTGAGAAAACATCTAGAGGGATGGATGTCAGCATGGACACAAAAGTATCTCAGGGAGTGTCCCCACAATTGACAGAGCAGGTTTTCTTTTCTTTCTTTTCTTTTCTTTTCTTTTCTTTTCTTTTCTTTTCTTTTCTTTTCTTTTCTTTTCTTTTCTTTTTTCTTCTTTTCTTTTCTTTTCTTTCTTTTCTTTTTTAAATTTATTTTTATTGGTGTTCAATTTGCCAACATATAGAATAACACCCAGTGCTCATCCCATCAAGTGCCCCCCTCAGTGCGCATCACCCAGTCACCGCCACCCCCTGCCCACCTCCCTTTCTACCACCCCTTGTTCATTTCCCAGAGTTAGCAGTCTCTCATGTACTGTCTCCCTTTCTAATATTTCCCACTCATTTTTCCTCCTTTCGACAAGGCAGGTTTTCTGAAGGTACATATATGTTCTCAAATGAAATTTTTTTAAAAGATTTATTTATTTATTTATGATAGATGAGAGAGAGAGAGAGAGAGAGAGGCAGAGAGGCAGAGACACAGGAGGAGGGAGAAGCAGGCTCCATGCTGGGAGCCCGACCTGGGACTGGATCTTGGGATTCCAGGATTGTGCCCTGGGCCAAAGGCAGGCGCTAAACTGCTGAGCCACCCAGGGATCCCCCAGACTGGAGTTCTAAGAGTAATTATTAACATTTGTCTAATGCGTACCGTGTTACAGTCATTAATAAGGGAGTTTATATAATCTGTAATTCTCACAGCCATCCTGGGTAGTGGGTAATAGGTTTACTTTTCACAGGGGGAAACCAGAGGTCAAAGCAAGCATTACAATGTCTTGCCTCAGGCCACTTAGCAATGAGGTACAGAACCAGGGTTTAGATCCAGGTTTCTTTGTATTGCTCTATTTTCCCTTTATATTAGCCAATTGGGATGAAGAGAAAGAGAACTCCAGGTTGGAGGTAATAGGGGGCCTCCCAAGTATTTCTAGGAACTAAGTGAATAGTTTGGTCATAGGGAGTGACTTTGGTTATAGAAATGGTGACCTATGAAAGCATAAAAAGAAACAGGATAAACTACCAAGTTCAGAGAGCAGAGGAAGAGCTGGGAAGTTTGAAAGCAACCACATTTACATGAAGATTTCTTTTTCTATATAAGGAAATTGTTTCAGGAAAGAGAGTGGAGCCAAGGTGGAAGGGTTAGGTGCTATAAAAGGTGGTGGTGCTGTGACTCCCAGCCCATGCTCCTCTGCATGAGCTCTGTAAGAAAGGTAATTTTTATTCTGGGACAGAAGTTGCAGTGTAACCACCACCTCTTCCCCAGGCCTTCCCTAGCAGCAGTATAGGAGGAAGGCTTCCTACTCTTTCAGACAAGAAACCAATTTAATTCCAAGTCTACACTAAACTGTGGTTCCTCATCCTTGACTCCTACTCCCAGATTTGATCTGACTTTCCCATTCTCTGTCCTCGAAATTCTTCCTTCTGCTTTGTCCTCTGGTGATCATAAAAGGAAATTAGGACATGTATGTCTCAAATTCAGGTAGCTTTTGTCCTAATGGTTAACCTTCTGGTACACATGGTATTTGAAATCAAAGCTATCCTTATTTTAGGCTAAATATTTGAAAAGCAATTTTTTTTTTTTTTTACTCACTCATTATAAATCGTGGAAAAGGAAAGAATGAGTTGTACCTTTTTGGTCTGTGTAAGAGTTTTCAAAACAAGTGGTGTTTTTCTTATCTTCAGTGTTGATGCCAAAATATACTCCCCAAATCAAATGTTATTTTTCTGGTAGGAGGGGAAGCAGAAGTTGATAACTGAAATAAAGCTCTACCACTACTTTTCATTTGTAGACTCCCCAGAATCACTTGTACTGTTTTGAAACCCTGAACAGATCACTGTCTATTGCTGCCCATCTAGAAAATGAGGGATTTGGTCTTGGTGATTTTTCAGGCTCCTCTCCCTGAGTTTCATGGTTCTTTAAATTTATGACCAGCAGAGATACGTAGTGTTTTCAAGGAAGGAAGGCTGCAGTAGACCTCAGAGTAATTTTGGTTTGGAGTCTGTAATTGATAGTTTCTCTGAAGATATTTAAAGGAGAGAAGTATGAGGGAAAGGCATGGCTACATGTGTGTTGCCTGGACAAGTGCTGTCTGTTGTATGATTATTGGTAAAAGGTGACACAAGTGTTTAAGGGCCACAATAGATGTTCAGAAGCTTGTGCCCATAGTATTGGATGTTGCTTTCTGGTTGTGCTAGATGCCTGTACACATCACAATTTCTTTTCCTTACTTTTGCCTGGTACAAGATATAAAATAGCTGTATGTGACCATCTTAGCTGGGAGGAGCCCCTGAGATGAGAGCGTCCTTGAGGAGAATTTCTAAATTAATGGATAGTTGCTTAATACCTTTTATTGAGGGAGTTATTTTTTTTAAACTTTTTTTTAAATTTTTTTATTTATTTATGATAGTCACACACAGAGAGAGAGAGAGGCAGAGACACAGGCAGAGGGAGAAGCAGGCTCCATGCACCGGGAGCCTGACATGGGATTCGATCCGGGGTCTCCAGGATCGCACCCTGGGCCAAAGGCAGGCGCCAAACTGCTGCGCCACCCAGGGATCCCTATTGAGGGAGTTATAATTTGAAGAACTACGGAGGAAAGAGGGCCGTAGGAAGTGAGAAGTTAGTCTTTATTTTTGACTTAGTGAGAGTGTGATAGGTTTGCATCTTATTAGGAAATGGTACTTCCTAAGCAGGCACCTTAATGCACAGCTTTCCTGTAATTATGGGAAGATGTTGCTCCTTTGTGTAGAGTAAATAGTAGTTTTTTTTTTTCTTCTGAGAATCCATTGAAGTCAACTAATCTTTTTACCATCAGAGTACAATAATATACTTTTATAAGAGAGATGTGTAGTTCTAAAACCAAGCTGACTTTTCCTTCTTTTCCCTGATTATAAAACCTCAGTTCTCCTAGTATTTTCTCATACTGGGAAAAGAAAGCTTTTTTTTTTTTTTTAATTTTTATTTATTTATGATAGTCACACACACACACACACACACACACACACAGAGAGAGAGAGAGAGAGAGAGAGAGAGAGAGAGAGAGAGGCAGAGACACAGGCAGAGGGAAAAGCAGGCTCCATGCACCGGGAGCCCTACGTGGGATTCGATCCTGGGCCTCCAGGATCACGCCCTGGGCCAAAGGCAGGCGCCAAACCGCTGCGCCACCCGGGGATCCCAAAAGAAAGCTTTTTAACTGACACTTAACCACCCCAGTGGAACTTAGTTGTTGGATTATGTTTTTAAGTATAAATATGTACTGATTCAGAAGATGCTGAGCTGGCAGCTGTCTTTTAAAATGGTTGCACTTTTTTATGTGGCAAGTTTGAACATTCTCCTGAATTTCCAAAGAGGGTTTTAAAAATGAAGAAAGGAATAGGTTAACTTTTACGAAAGAATGCATTTCTTTCTGACCCCCCAGGCTTGTATTGTCTTACACATAACTATTTGCTCATGATGTGAGCATTCAGACATTATGTTTAAAAAGTTTTAGGTTGTACTAATGAGGATGTGGTAGGTTTTTGTTTGAGTTTTTTTCCCATCCCTACTTAGACTTGGAAATGGGAAACCAAAACAGAGGCTGCCCAGGCCATCCCCGTAAGGAGCCTTATTCTCTAACTGCAAGACTAAGTCATGATGCAACCCCCGAAGGACACAATGATGTGACATGCTGCCAAACCTTATAGCCAATGGAGGATTTCCTTAGGAGAGTTTTTGGAAAACTTAACCCTTCCCTAGGGCATTGAGTTTTCTTTCAGTTTGTCTAACTTCTACACCATGAGAGAAGATTTAAAATGTTACTACTTCATAGTTGAAAACACAGAGAATAGAGGGGTTTTAAAAATAAGCAAGGAGGAAAAGTTGATGGAAGTTCAGAGAACTCTCAGATTTGGCTGGGCCTGGGTATTTCTAAACTGTGTAGTCCATTACCTATCTTTGCTCTCTCTAATAGGAACTAAATCAGAGGAAATAGGCTTCAGGGAAGTATGATGAATTCTTAGGCCATATGAACTCTTCAACAAACATACCAGGATTGGTCATCAAAATAAATCCCAGAGTCTTCCCTCCTAACTAAATGTTAGTTTCTAAAAAGCTGTTCAGCTAAGGGTAGTATTTCTGAGAAAAAGAGGCAGCCTACTGAGATTGCTTTGAGCCTCAGGAGGATCCCGTTTGGGAGGGAAATAAAGGAGTTTGGGAATATTTTAGGAGCCAAGCAGGTAGACTCTGACTTTGCTAGTAAGAATGGCTTTTATGTGGTTTAGAAATCTTTATACAGGTTGATCTGGGTGGGTATTGCTTATAAGGAATGGAAATTTGCTCCTCTCCCTGAAATTCTAGTATGGTGGAATCAGACTTAGTGAAGATTTGTAGCTGACGTTGCAGATAATGCGTACTGATGTCTCCTAAGAAGAGGGATTGATCCCCGTGCTAAGTCTTTAAAGTTAGAGCTATTGTTAGAGCTATGGTGATTGCATCTGTTTTGTGTATTGCCATTGCATGTTGGCCTTATTTGGAATAAGTGGATGTATTGATGGAACAGAAGGGCTCAGGTGACTAAGCCTCCAGCTGTGCTTCAACCCATCAGAGCAGTCTCTCTGCTCAGGCTCCTTCCTGTTAAGTGCATTTACTACTAGAAGCCAATCCTTTATTTCAGTGTGATCAAGTCAGATTGTCCGAGGACTTCTCTGTGACATTGTTGGTAGTAGAAGTTAACTTGCGAAAGGAGGGTTTATAATGGACAACTTTGATTAGACAGATCTAGTTCAGGTCATATTTTGAAGACCGGCTAATTAGTTTTGGGTAAAAAAAAGTCCAGACTGAAGTCACACAGATTTTTATCCAGCTTGACTTGAGAGCCTACAAGTTTCTGGAAATCAGAACATTTGAAACATTAATGCAATTAGGGATTATACTTTAGTAATGAAAAGACATACTAACTTTGCTAGGTGCTCTTTCATAAATGTAGTTGTTATCATGGTTAAATGACTGAAGGTACATTGAACTAGTGTCAGAAAATTGAGCTGCAGTTAAGTCGTTTTTTATTCCTACTTCAGAATTTCAAGGTTCATGTGCTTGTTGGGATTTCATTTGCTTTTTTCAAAAATTGTGTTGTCATATGAAGGTTATAAACAGATAGTAAATCAGATCCTCTGTTTTTCCTTCTGATTAAGTGGCACATTATTCTTTTACTTTTGCCTAAGACTACAGAAATAGGAATAAAAGCAGATGATAAAAGACTGGGAGGAGGAAGATTGGCTTATAACAGGTTTTAGAATTTTGACTAACTGAAAATAAGGATAAGATGCCAGATTTTAGCATCTAATTATTGAGGAACCCACAATCAGGCTTGTCTCTGTTCAGAATTAGTTGTGTATTTATTATATTGGAGGTGTGCGTCTGGTATTGGGCAACGTGGGACTAATATAATAACAAGTTACATGAATTTTTTTTTAAAATGGGCATTTGGAGGCAATGACAATTTGTTTTTTGAGTTTTAGAATTTCTGTTTTGTGTTTCCTGACTTAGCTTGTTGTCTGGGATATATTCCATCAACCCTAGATTTTGGTAAGAGTGATAATAAATATTACTTGACCTTAGTGAGATAAATGTTTGGAGTGATGCAGCCAGTAATATCTTCTCCCAAGTGACATATATAATTTTTAATTAAAATTTAGTAAAAATAGACTAAAAGAGAACATAGCACATTGAGTACCACCTCATAAAACAAAACGTACAGAAAGAAAATAGGCTGAATTGGAAAAGGAACTGCTATTAAGAAAATGGACAGTAACTCCTCATGAGCAATCCTGAGACCTCTAGAAATTGCTCCATTAAAGAAAAAAAATAAGTAATAGTGACTTTCTCAAAATCCCAAGAATATGTCATATGTATGTGTGTGCTGAACTTTATTAAGGGCCATTTAAATCCTGTATATTGTTAGAGGAGTAAGAAGGGCAAAGTGAGAGAAGAGCTTCTCAACTCTGTCCGCTGTCAGTTCCTGCACTATGGGTGATTGAGGCCTGAGGGAGTGTATTTTCCCTTCACACTACACTTTTGATAGTTGATGGGGGTTGACAGAACTCTCTTTCTTTATTTAAAACTGCATTTTGTGTTAATTTAATTTTAAGTCTTCCTATGTTTTGATGATCCATGTTATCTGCATGTGGCCAGATCTTAGCTGGAAAACGTGAAACAAGCCCCCATGTGTTCTGCATTCTAATTTCTGCCCACAGCACTCCCATCTCCACACAAGCCTGCACATGACAGGTAATGAGTGGGAGGTGGGAGCGAGTAGGTGGCTGTGTGGTTTGCAGTGGTGGTGCTGGGGAGTTGAGCAGATGGTTGTGATAGCCACGTGTTGCGAGATTCCCGTGGGAGTTGATGGTGGTGACAGGCGACTCACAATGTGCTATTTACAGTTTGGGTTTGCAGTCTTTCAGTGACATCTGAATGCTCTTTAGCAACTGCTTTCATTACTGCCTTTCGAGGAGCTGCTAATTGAAAATGAAATTGTGGGTGGGCTTTAAGGCAGGCACAGACAATTCTCTGTGGTAAATGTTGCTTGAGAAATGTCGGATGCCTCGATGCCTGATTTGTAATTCTTTTTCCAAGGAAGAAAAGCCAAAGAGGTGCATTTGAAGATTAAGTATATACTCATAGGCAGAGCTGACTGTCTCCTTCTGCCCAGAGAGCCAAATGTGCACTCACTGGGCTGGAAACCAAGCCATCTGCCCATGCATGGCTCACCTTTGTAAGGTTCTTGTTAAATATGTATGTGTAAGGTTCTTATTTTAAGTGTGTTAACATCTTGTATTCTCCATTAGTTTTTTGTAGGACATTGTCCTCTTTCCTCTGCTGTTCATACAGTTACTATGCAGAAGAAAACCATGATCTGATCTCTTGAACTTGGAGGTATTATATTCAGGGTCTTTGCATATAACTTTTCTTCCTATAAACCTATTTCTGTGATTCAGTTCTGTTTTGAGGGCAATTGGGGCCTCCAGGCACAGAGAGGGAAGAGGAAGACAGTGGATTTGATTGGACTTTGGCAGTGGATGATGTTCCTGGTTCTCTGATGGCTGCCTCCAGCTGTGGCATTTGTACCCTATCTTCAGAGTTGTTAGCTAATGCATCTGTAGCATATATGAAGCGGTGGTTTTCTTAAGTGTTGACATGTTGAATTGTTTTATTGTCTATTCTGAAATAACTTTGTGCAGAGAAATCTTGTGCTGAACAAGGAATGGCCTCCCTCTTGGAAGTATTATTAGCTCTTTTTTTAATTAAATATGAGGATAGATAAAATATTACCATTCTTTTTTAGCTTTCCCTGGAACATTTTTAGTGAATACTGTCTGAGACAAAACCATGCTAGATTTTTTTTTTAAGATTTTGTTTATTGGGATCTCTGGGTGGCTCAGTGGTTTGGCGCCTCCCTTTGGCCCAGGGCACGATCTTGGAGACCCGGGATCTGTGTGTGTCTCTCATGAGTAAATAATAAATAAAAAATATATTTTTAAAGATTTATTTATTTATTCATGATAGGCATAGAGAGAGAAAGAGAGAGGCAGAGACACAGGCAGAGGGAGAAGCAGGCTCCTTGCAAGGAGCCCGACGTGGGACTCGATACTGGGTCTCCAGGATCACTCTCTGGACTGAAGGTGGCGCTAAACTGCTAAGCCACGTGGGCTGCCCAAAAACCATGCTAGATTTTGTGCTGTTTTTGAGTAGGACAGATACTTGCTTTTAGAGAGACCCTGAGACTCAGGCTGAGGGGCCTTGATGACACATGCACCCCTCAGTCCCATTAGACCTGCTTTACCAAAGGAACCCAACTGCACTTGAGTTACTGCTGGGTCATAATGATGTTTTAAATAAGCTATTTTGGTATTCCAGATGAATCCTAGAGCGTGGTCTATTGATGCAAGCATTGATAATTTAATGTCCAGCAGATTTAACAAAGTTCTTGCAAGAACCCTGGGTCTTTTCACACGTAGGTGTATGTGTGCTCCTCACACTAGTACACGCACGGAGCAGAATTTAAAATGGCTCACAAACACAGGCAAATCCGGTCAGGACCCACCTGGTGTCTTTTAGGAGCCCTGCTTTGTGTCCTGCTGAAATACTACCTGAATTCACTGATCACAGTTCTGCGGAAGCTACCACTTCTCCCTCGTGTCTGCCTCCACAGATGCCATTGGAGTGGTTCACTTCGTGATTTCTACACCTGCATTTGCACAGGAAATATTTGTGTCATGTGTCTTGAAATCATGTAATACAAACCTGGACAGGTCCTAAATGCTGGTGATGGCTCTGAGTGGCTGAGATTGGCTATAATTAGATTGAGAGGCAATTAGCTGTGTTTTCTAGATAGGGAATATACAGAATAATGTTTCTCAGAGGGTGGTCTTTGGACCACTTGTGTCGGAGCAACTCCAGGCTTTTGTTAACAGGCAGATTCCCAAGCATGCCTTCTCCCCTTGGGTGGGGGCCAGATTGTGGCACCAACTTCCTTAGGTGATGCCAGTACAATTGCTGCAAGAGTCATACTTTTAAATGAACTGAATGGTACTATTTTTTATTTTTTAGAGAAGGGAGAAGGAATAGTATGATGTTTGCAAAACTTGTAAAATCTAAAAAATTTTTAAATCACATCTTGTGTAAAAATAATTTTTAACAATATTAGGACCATATTAAATAAAAAAAATTTAAATTAAATCTTGTGTAAAAATAATTTTTATCAATATTAGGACCGTATTCACATTCTGTATATTTACTAGTTGAGTTTTTTCCGCAAAACTGGCAAAAATAAATCTTTCTTTTAAATGAAATAGGCATTATATTACAAAAATAATGTTTCAAAATGGTTGCTTTTTGGTCAGAGTTTATTAGAATATAGCTTTGGTAGAACAATTATGTTGAATTCTTTTCTCCTCAAATCTACCAACTCTCTCAACATAGCTTTTTATGCCTACAGTAATCAGAAATTTCTTCATTCTACTTATTACTTTCTTCTTTCAGCACCACAGTGGTGTCAAGCTCAAGGTTTGTAAGTTTTATGAATCCTCCGTGTTAAAAAATTGGTGGTATTTGGTGGAAGTATCGGGGGCAGATGTGAATGAAATCTGAAAATACTGGCTATGTATTATTGGTGGGGGCTAAAAGACCATTAATGGTTTTTTCCTTACCAAGAAGCTTCACTTTAATAGAATGTTATACTTGAATTACTTACTGGTTTGGGTTCCACAGATTCAAAGGGAAATATTTTCCTTCCTAAAACCAAACAGAATGAAAGCCTTCAGAAGAATTTTTAAGTAGCAAAAACTACACTTAAGATTTAACCGTTGCCTGAGGTGTGTCAACAGTTAGGTAGCCTTCATTTTTAATGCATCACTTTGAGACCAGAAATGGTGTTTCCTTGGAAAGGGGTGCAAAGTGATCTATTATTGCACAGTAACTAATGAAATGATCACACTGTATGAATAAGACTGTCAGTAATGACTTTTGATTTAAAAAAATGCTGTCATCCAGTTTCCCTAAGAAGTGATGAGAATGATGAAAAAAAACCCTGCCTCTTAAGTCAAATAGAAAGCTGAATAAAAGCCCAGCACACATTGCTGGAAGGTCTGATGGTACTTTTTGAAAGTGAAGCAGCCCTGGTACAAAGGTTCAGTTCTACAAGTAGAGTTCATCCTAGAGATGTCCTGTACAACATAGAGAAGACAGGTGTCAAACTTTTAAAAATAAATATTTTCTAATTAAAAGGTGACATAACAACAAAAAAAGAAAGCTCAGCAGCCCACTTGCATAGTTGATCATCACCTGCATCTTCTCTCTGCATACAAAGACTCTGAATCTGTATTTGTCCCGTGAACAGAGCAGGGGTGTGGGGAGAATGGACAGAGGCAGGGAGAGCTGTGGTTGTGTCCTGTGTGCCAACTGTGTAGAGAGTATTTGCCCACTTCCCTCCTGGTTCTACAGGTTAGGTGAAGAGATGCACCTATGGGAGGTGGGATATTGAAAGGGAAGGATGTGGACCTGAGACATCCTTTCCCCGGTGGTGACTCTGACCCTGCTCTTCCCCACTTCGTCTTCCAAATGAGACAGACCCTCTTTTTCCTTCCTTTCCTGCCTTTGAGCCTACCTTCAGGTCACACTCTCAGCTCTTTGGTTTTCATTTCACTCTCTCCTTCTAGATAGCATTTTGAGCTTGCTTCCTGACCCAGCCAGAGTTGTACAGGAAAACACTTTGGTTTGCTTTCAAAGTTACAAGTGCCCTTTCCATCTGCTTCCCTGCTCCCTTGACCATGGTGCCTGTTTTTCCTCAGCATTTATACTCCTTGTCTTATCTGGGTTCTTAGAGTAGCTCAGCAGGGTTTCACTTACTGACATTGTACTCTCTTCTTATTAAAGGAATTTCAGAGGCCATCCAGAGGCAACTAAATGAAACATAAGCCCATTAGTGCAGGAGGAAATGTTAGGTCATGGTCACCTTTCTGGCCACATCCCCTACTCCTCCTCTCCAGGAACACCAGGCTGAATCTGTGGCTGCTGTTACCTGCATGCACCTCATGATTTCGCCACCCTGTGCTGACACCGGTCCCCTGGTTTGGAATCGCCTTCTTCAACTGTCATGTTTGTCTTTCAGCAACTACTTCAGATCTACTTCTTTTTTGAAGCTTTTATGATCTTTTCCTTCCAATTTAAATGTATTTTCCTTAAAACTCCCATGATCCTTTGTTTAATAACTGACCCAAGAGTTTATCACCTAATATAGGACGTTTCTGAGAGTGAAAGAGGGTACTATTAATAATTACCTTGGAATAATAAGCATGAATCAGGACTTCCTGGAAAACTGGGTTGTATGGTCACTCTATTTATAATTCACTATTGACCTTTTTCATTTTGTACCCTGTTTTGGAGTTGGCTGTATATAGCCCTCCTCCTCACGTAAAGCCAATCTCCCTGAGGACATTGCTCTGTAACATGGGGAGAGGCCCAGGCTTGTGTCACACGTTAGGGAAGTAGAACTCTTGAAACTCTCCTGTGCCTTTCTTGAAAGACTGAGATGTATTTCTCATGTTTCCCCTTTTCATTCTCGAACCCTTTCAGTGTATTCTCTGTACCATAGCCAGAGCGATCCTTTAAAAATATACATGACTATACTATTCCTAGATGTAAGTCCTCTTAATGGCTCCTCAGTGTATTCAAATTAAAATTCAGACTCCTGTGAGCTACAGTGCTTGGTTATGCTGCTCTGTTTCTACAGTCCACCTTTGGTTACCCTCTGTACTCACTGGCTCCTGCACTCCAACCTTCCGTCATTTCCTCCAAAGCATCACATTCTTTCCCGCTGTGGTGACCTTACACGTGCTGTTCCCCCCACCTGAAGTGCTGTTCCCTCTGCTCTTTTGCTTCGTGGGCTCCTTCTTGTCCTGTGGGCCTGAGCTGAAATGTCATCTGCTCAGGGGCTGGGGCTCTTTCCTGGTATTGTTCACCTCAGGCTCTGCCCTTAGTCCTCTGTCCTTTACGACCACCCTTTTTATTGCTAATACTTAGCACAATTTACACATTTTTTTTTTCCTGTATCATTCTTTCACATCTGCCCCTTCTGCTAGAATCCAGGCTCTCTTGAAGGAAAGTATATACATTTTCCCCACCCTCATGTGTTTGTTGTGTTGGTTGCACATTGCCTGGCACATAGAAGAACATGCTTAATAATCAAGGCCGAATGAAGTTTGGCATAAATGTTATTTTTTTATTGATGATGTTGCTAATCACATGCTGTTGTTGCATTCCAATGTTAATTGCTTACAGAAAAAAAAAAGCCAATACAAGATGACCTTTGCTTTCCCTCTTTGAGGATATGAATGTGAAATGAGGTACTGATCAACACATACCACACAAGGCAAAAACTTATTCTAAGAGTTCTCTGCTTTCCTGGTGGATGCTGTCTCCTGTTTTCCCATAGAACCTCTCAGCAGTCTGTCTTCCCAGTATCCTAGGCTGTCAGTACAGCTGCGGCATGGCTAGTGCAGCTAGGAAGAACTGGCCCAGGGACACTGCAATGTTTTGCCTTTCCATGATCATCTGAAAACAACCTGCCAAGCAGCAGAGTCAGGGAGGAAGCTAGGTTGGTCTGAAGTGGAATTTACTGAGCACTCTGGTACGTGCAAATATTTGTGTGGGGCTCTACTTTTTTTTTTTTTTTAACCATAAAGCGCAAACTATTTTTAGTATCCAAGCATGAAAAGCAGTCTTTGCCCTGTAAATTATTGTCCCACATGCCCTCTATCTAAGATACTTTGACTTTAGAAAACAGTTTAATTTTATTCCCTTTTTAAGCGGTCTAATTAATTCATTCTCCACATATTTGCTCAGTCAGCAAACATTTACTGAGCATCCTTTGTATGCAAACGTTATATAAGAGACTCTGACATAACAGAAAGGAAGTAAATACCCTGATAACTCTGCCCCTGATAGATTGGAGTTGGTGGAGTTGGTGGAGCCATCATGGCCTTGGGCAGAACTCTGGGAGGTCGAGACTGCTGGCTTAAGTGCGGTTCAGAAGGAAACACGGTTGAGCATCTCTTAGAGAATGAATACCTTGAGATATGTGCACTAAGGTTCTTTAAAATTGTTTTCTTCCCACCATGCCATTTTTCTTGACCTCCTCTTTGCTTTTCTAAGAAACTTTTGAGAATAATGCTGTAGCCTACTGAAGGCTTCTGAAACTGTTGGATACGGTGCTCTGTTATTTATCAATTCTCTTGGATTCTTAATTTTACAGATAAAGGCTTTGGCCTTTATCACATTTTTACCTCAGCTGTAATTTATTAGCAATCACCTGGCCCAGTTATTCTATTAAAATCCTAATGGATGTCCATTGTTTCCAGAAACTGCCATTTTTTTGGCCATGGACCTCAAAGACGGGTATATTTTTTTAGAAATGGTTGTATTGTGTTTACAAACCCAGTTGTAACCTCTTGTTCTGGGAACTCTTATTATAGGAAAGTCCCGTTTCTTTCCAGAGGCGGAGGTATTTTTTTTTTTTTTTTTTTTTGGTGAAAAACTTATATTTAGATTTATAGGCTGGACTCAGTTTAGATGATCCCAATTTTGTTGGCAACATCCAAAGCATCATAGTCAGGAGTCAGTCGAAACATATGCTTTTTTCTCTCCATCAGGCCTGATCAAGGTGTTGACCTGGGCCACGTCAATGTCATAGAGCTTCTTCACAGCCTGTTTGATCTGGTGCTTATTGGCCTTGATATCCACAATGAACACAAGTGTGTTGTTATCTTCTATTTTTTTCATGGCTGACTCAGTAGTTAAGGGGAACTTGATGATGGCATAGTGATCAAGCTTATTTCTCCTGGGGGCGCTCTTTCGAGGGTATTTGGGCTGCCTTCGGAGACGCAGGGTCTTGGGTCATCAGAATGTAGGTGACGTGCGGATCTTTTTTTGTGACTGTGCATGCCTTTCAGTACTGCTTTCTTAGCTTTCAAAGCCTTTGCTTTGGCTTTGGCTTTGGGAGGGGCAGGGGCTTCCTTCTTCGCCTTCGGCGCCATCTTTGTGGAAGGGCCAGAGGTGGAGGTATTTATGCTAATTTGTACAAAGCAGAAACAAAAATCTCCCACTTTCTGTCATTTCTATGTACCTGGAAGTAGATGGTCATTCTCAATGCAAGTGGAACTTCTAATATTCTAAAATACTCAAAAGAACTTTGAATAAAACTTAGATCTTGTATCCAACACTGTTGGGAGTTGTACAACTAATGATCCCAGACATAGATTATAGATCAGTTCCCAAATTGCTAGCCAGTTATTTTTTCTTAGAAAAGATAATTTGTAAGTTGCCTTTTTGGGTTTGGAAATCTTAACTTTCTTAGCAACTGTTGGAAATGATGGTTTCCCAATGAATTTCTCAAAAAAATAAAAAAATAAAAAACACTATTCTGTAAGGTTTACTCCTCTCTCATGCTCCTCATTTTCCCGTGGCATCCAATCACTAAATATTTCTTGATCATATGCTTCTGTGGGCAGATGTAACTTTAGGTGCACGTAGCAAACAAAATGATAAAAGTCTCTGCCAAGGAGAAAGTTGCATTCTCGTTTTTTTGTTTTTTAAGATTTTATTTATTTATTTAGGAGACACACACACACACACACACACACACACACACAAAGAGGCAGAGACACAGGCAGAGGGAGAAGCAGGCTCCCTACAAGGAGCCCGATGTGGGACTTGATCCCAGGATCTCAGGATCACACCCTGAGCCCAAGGCAGATGCTCAATTACTGAGCCACCCAGGCATCCCAAGTTACATTCTAGTTGATTCAGTTCTTTTACCTGCAGGCACCTTGTGTTTAAATGTCCAACCCAGACCTTTCTTCTCAGCTTCTGGATTGATAAGCCCAGGTATATATCACATTTTTTTTTCCCTGCCTGGATTATCCATAAGCAATTCAAACTCAACACTGAGCTCTGTAGTAGTTGGCTTAAATTTGCTCTTCCCCTTTGATTTCCTCCCTTAGTTAATCTGTGTACCATCTGCCGAACATCCAAGCCATAAATCTGCACATGCCAGAAACCTGGAAGTCCTTCTCCTCTCCCCTCACTCCTCATATTTGTACATCCTGTAGATTTATGTTTCTCTCCATTTCCCACCTTGCACCGTTTCTGACACTGCACTGGTTAGGCCCACCTTTTCTTGGCTCTATTACAACAGTAGCTTCCTGTCTGGCCTCTAATCTCACCATTCTTTGACCTGTCCTCCAAATGCCTTCCAATGCAGTTTTGACAACATGCAAATTGAATCATGTTACTTGCTTGAAGAGTTCATTGGTTCTTCTTACAAGCTAAACTCCCATCTTCTCTATCTGGTATAAGAATACACATTTTTATGTGTTTGGGAACTCTTCTGTCTTCCCCTTGGTGCTCCTTGACTCCAGTGGGTACCCCTGTCTCAACAGCCTTATTGATTTTTTAAGATGTCTTCCTTGATCCACTCCTGAAAATCTGACTTTCCTTTGCGTTAGTGAGTCTGATGTTAGCTACGTGTGAGAAGCATAGTCAGATGAAGTCAGAAATGGCTGATTCCACTTGTTAGAATGACCTATATTTTGATAAGGACACTTGTAACTGAGAAAACTTTCAATTAGATAAAATTTGACTTGATGTATGAAAAGCAAAAAGAAAAATTTTACAGAATTTTGGGAGCAAACTGTGGGGTAATAGACCAAAAGCAATAAAAAGATAAGATTTTTTTCATGATGGTGGTTGCTGGGCGCTTATTTTGCGGTAGCAGTTGGGGAAGACAGAAAGTTTTTGTTAATGCAAGTGTTTTTCAGGCTTAGGAGTTGTAAGTCAAGAATTGCCTGTACGAAGTTCTTTGGGGCTTTTCATCTCTAGAAGAGGTGACTGTGCTTCTACGTGAATGAATTCTTCAGGTGCTCAAATCAAGGAACAGTAGACATTACCTGAACTTTTCATTGTGATAATGTAATATTAAAGTGGACCTTCCATTGATGCAAAAGCAGTTTTATTACCAATCAGTTGTATAACCTTAGTGAAGATCTAAAAATGTGATTTATATTGACGCCTGGAAAAATGACCACAAATGAACTAAAAGCTTTATTTGAAGTAAACTTAGGATTATAACTCCTTGGCACAATTATTCCATATTTTGTGTTGGTGAGTCAAGGCACAAAGCAGGGATAATGATAATGTTGTAAAAAATAGCACTTAGAACTGATTTTGGGATCCTAAGATTTTAATTTTGGGCTCTTCTACTTGCTCCAACTTCCATATTACTTTTGTAAAATTTTGGTGGAAACACTTCTTTTTCTCTCTTTTTTAAAGCAAGCTATTTTCTTTATTTCTTACCAAAGTTGCAGTATTCCAGGTTAAAATACTTCTTAAGATACTTTTACAGCACAGGTGAACTGTTTTTAGCAGAAACAGTTTTAGCAGAACTGTTTTTAGTCATTTTTAGAATAAACTCTGTTTTCCTGCCTACTTCCGCATTCCTTCTGAAAGTCGGCTCTTGGAGGTAGAAATACAGTTGTTGATAAACAGGCTGAGACAAAGCATTCTTTTCTCTTATGCTCCCGAGGTGTGGTCCTTGACTGTTCTCAGATATGACAACCTAGCACATCTTCCTTCCTTGACAACAGGTAAGAGGCAAGGGCAGAGATGCAGACTGAGACACAACCAGAAAGTATACCCAACATTTTTACGGTAGTGAGGCCTCTTCACATTTCCTTTGTGGGTTTAGACTATCTGGAATATTATGTTGGTATGTAGGTAACTGAGAACGAATTGTGGTTATTAATGTAAGAATTGGTCCTTAGGTTCCTCTTTCAAAAATTATGGGGATCTTCATTTAGGATGGTGCAATTATTCCTTCTGGATATCACGTGTTGGCAGCCCAAAGAGGAGGAAGAGGTTTTCACATTCTTTTATGGCCATGGCTTTCAACTCCTTTATGGAGGTATTTTAATCCCTATAACTAAGAAGAAAAGGCTAATTTAATTTCGTTGTAAATTTATTCAGCGAAGATTAGGATGTCAATGTTTGCTCTTGTATTGTTTAGGCCATATAAATACTTTATTGGAGAAATAGTCTGAGAATCAGGAGCCTTGGGCTACAGAATCTGACTTGCTGTCCCTCACTGAATTTTTAGCCACCTTTGACTGTCAGTTTCTGTGGTTGACTCAGAATGCAGTTGGGGGATGCTTCTAATTCTGGGAAGCTATGATATGTGTGAAGAAAGAAGTGCTGGAGTGCTTAAAATTCCCTTTTGCTTAGAAGTGTTGAAAAGTAGATTCTAAAAATCACAAATTACCTGGACTCTAGTGGAGTGACTAGTTTAGGTAGACCTGCATGTAAATATGTAATAAGTACAAAGAATAAGACTTCAGGTTTCTGCTTTGCAGTAATGTCTCACTTTGGTAAAATTATGATGTGCATATGGTTATGAGTCTACTGTAGATCCCAGTGGGTACATTAGATTGAAAAACCTTAAATGGAGTGGGCTCATGTTCACAGATTTTAGCAGATGATAAAAGCCTTTCGCCAAGAACAGATTAGTATGAAATGGTCAGACTTCTTTATTTGGGGACCATACCTACTGGCAGCTACCTCAAAAATTATAACTTTAGTCTTTCAAATTAAAATCATGGAAATCTGTTTCTTGGAAATAATTTGTGGTAAAGGAATGTAACAAAATTCATTTAAAAATACTTATTTTAGAGAAAAGAGAGAGCATGAGTGGGAGGGACAGGGGGAGAGGGAGAGAGACTGTGCAGAGCCCAGTGGGCTCCATCCCATGACCCTGAGGATTACCACCTGAGCTGAAACCAAATCAGCCGCTTAACCAACTGTATCATCCAGGAGTCCCTAATGAAATCATTTCTAATTTTTCTTTCCCTAACCACTAACTCATGTACTTGGACATGTCAGTTTTTAGTTTTCTAATTTTGCAGAAAGTAAATTTTGGGGCAGATGTATTGATTCTTTTGGTTTTGAAAATCCTTCCCTCATATGATTGTCATTTATATAGAGTAACTGAAATTTATGCGAAGCAGTGTCACCTCACTGGTACTGCTCAACAGTCAGTGGGATGAAGTGGTCACTGGTTTCTTCTAGATGAGCTCTCTTCCTTCAGTAAATGTTTTATGTGTATTCCATACATCCCAAACCCTGTTGGGATTCTAGAGACATAAGAGATGGGCCTCTCTTTTCCAGGGCTTCATCCTTGGGTTACCTAATTACTTTGGAACAATTTAAGGTAAATAAACTGTGAAAAATACTCTTTGAAAAGTTGTTGAATGATAGATATGCTCTTAGTTTCTCACTAATCTCCCTTGTGGTTTTTCTAATGCCATATATTTTTCTTGGGAGAGTTTTCTTGCAGCTGTATTTGTGATCTGGGGCTAGGATTTATGAGCTGCCACCATTAAGGTCTCCCTCTAGTTTTGTCATCAGAGATGGAGGGTTGTGTGTGGTTTGTTTTCTTATTGTTAATATGTGAGAATTTTTCCTAATCAAAATAAATGCATAAGTGTTTTTCTTGACTTTGTCATTTGTGGACTGATGTATTAAGATAAATGTGTGAGTTCTGAAAATTTCTTCCTGAGATTAAAGACAAAATTTCCAAAGCAGTATGCATTGTGGTCTAGAGAAATGTATATCTTTTGTTTTCAGCATTAGAATCTTTTTTTTTTTTTTAATTTCACTGTTAAAACTAAGGCAAGTGGAAAAGTAAAATGAAACAAAAAGCATTGTGATGGGAAGTAGAAGGAAAAAATCAGGATATGTAAGAAAACCATTCTGGATCTTACTAATGATAAAAGATTAGTAAATGTTGACTGACCCCAAGAATGTGCGAGTGGAATTCTGCAGGCTACCCTGCATTTGTAGAATTCATACACATCAAACTGTATCATCTTTGGCTTTTGGACCTTATGCACTAAGTGTCTGAAAAGCTTGGATCTCTAGGTAAGTCAGCCTTGTGGTTAAATATAAACTATAGTTGGCCCTTGAAGAACACAGGTTTCAACTGTATGGGTCCACTTATACACAAATACAATATAGTACTATACTGTAAATGCATTTTTCCATATGATTATCCCGATAACATTTTTTTCTCTAGCATACTTTAAGACTATAATATATAATACATATACAAAATATATGTTAATCAATCGTTTATATCATTGGTAAGGCTTCTGGTAGGCTAAAGTTTTCGGAAGTCAAAATTTGTAGGTGGATTTTTGACTTTGTGGGGTGTCAATGCCCCTGACTACACATTGTTCAAGGGTCAGCTGTAATACCAACAATACCAATTGTTCAAGGGTCTTTGGTATTTTGTAATACCAAAGAGGGGTCTTCTTTCTACCCCTAGACAGATTGATTGGGGCAGCTCAAATCATTTAGCATTATCCTTCACCCAGCATGAGGTAATCCTGTAGTTGGCTGTTCTTAAGAAAGATATTTTTGTTACCTAGTAGTAAAAGTAGCACGAGATTGACTTAACTATTAACTCAACCTCTTCTAAAACTTGAGAAATGACTTACTATTTAAACTTTTCCTTTTTCTTAGCACTTTACCATGTAGGGCCTGGCATGCAGCATTGACATGTACAGTAACCATTCAGGTGGGAAGAAAAACCACATTTCATGCTCTTATATAAACCCATAACTGTTTCACTTCTCAGGGTGATTTTTGATTGTGGCCAGCCAGAAACTCCTGATTTAATTAAGATTGTAATGATGTGTGCCAGAAAAAATTCATTTCTCCTTAAAAATTTCCCCACTTCTTAATGAAGACCATTGACTAATAGACTGGATATGTTATATTAGAATATTACCTGGGTATTCCCCACGTTGTGGACAAGGGTGTTGGCAGTATATGATCTGTCAGTTGATTTTGTATAGCATTTTAAATATTTTTGGTGTATTTCCTTCCCTCAGATGTTGGTTTCTTTTTCTTGTAGTAAAGGGAAACCAAGGTTGATACTGTTTCCCTGAGGATTTATACAGTAAGCAAAAAATAAGTGAGAGAAGTGAATTTTTATTTTCTTGAATAATAAATTAATTAACACGTTTGAAAGTTTTTTTTAAAGATTTTATTTATTTATTTATTTATTTATTTATTTATTTATTTATTTATTTATTTATTTATTCATGAGAGACAGAGAGAGAGAGGGGCAGAGACACAGGCAGAGGGAGAAGCAGGCTTCATGCAGGGAGCCCGACATGAGACTCCATCCCAGGTCTCCAGGATCACGCCCTGGGCTGAAGGCGGCGCTAAACCACTGAGCCACCTGGGCTGCCCATGTTTGAAAGTTCTTAACCAGTTGTTCTACCATTAGTTGTTACAAGTTGGTACACATTGGGCTTGTACTGTTTGTCTGAATCAACCCAGTGAGTAGTGAGCCAAGTCACTGTCTCTTCCTGCCTGATCTGTCCTGTCCTGTCTTTTTTTTTTTTTTAAATGAGGCATAGTTAATTATTTACAATAGCTTGCAAGTTGGAAGCAGCTCAAGTGCCCATTGATGGATTAATGGATAAAGAAGATGTGATATATATAAAAAAATCAGCCATAAAAAAATGAAATCTTGCCATGTGCAACAATATGGATGGAGCTACAGAATATACTGCTAAGCAAAGTGAGTCGGAGAAAGACAAACACCGTATGATTTTACTCATATGTGGAATTTAAGAAACAAAATTCATTTGAGCAAAGTGAAAAAAAAGACAAAGCAAGAAATAGACTGTTAACTATATGGAACACACAGATGGTTATCAGAGGGGAGGCGGGTGAGGAGGATGAGTTAAATATAGGTGTTGGAGATTAAGGAACTTGCTTGTCATGATGAGCAATAGGTCATGTATGGAATGCTTGAATCACTGTTTTATATACCTGAAACTAACTTACTGGAACTAATATACTAATAGCCATACTGGAAATAAAATAATAAAACATAAAAAGGCATGGTTAACATAAACTAAATGGTAAATGGTCCATTTCAAGTTAATTTATAAGTATGGTGGGGGGTATAGATCAAAATTAACTTTTTTTTTTTTGTATATGGACATTTACTTTTTTCCACAGTCATTTTTTTTTTTTAATTTACTTATGAGAGACACAGAGAGAGGCAGAGACACAGGCAGAGGGAGAAGCAGGCTCCCTGCAAGGAGCCCAATGCAGGACTTGATTCCAGGACCCCAGGATCATGCCTGAACTGAAGGCAGATGCTCAACTTCTGAGCCACCCATGCGTCCTGGGCATGTGACTCTTGATCTCAGAGTTGTGAATTCAAGCCCCACATTAGATGAAAAGCCACTTAAAATAAAAATTCAAAAAAAATTTAAAAATCAGTTGTTCAGATATGTGTAGATTTATTTTTTAATGTCTATTGTGTTGCATTGATTTATTTATCCATTAGCCAGTAAATGTAACTTTATAGTAATTATAAAATCAGATAGGTTTAGTCTTCCAACTTTGTTCTTTTTCAAAGTTGTTTTTGATTTTTCTAATTCCTTTCTATTTGCGTATGACTTTTAAAGTCAGTTTGTCTGTTTCTACAAAGAATCCTGTTGGGATGTTGGTTGAGGTTACGTTGATGCTTATAGATCAGTTTGGGGAGAATGAACAGTTTAAAAATACTGAGTTTCCAACCTTTGAATAATGTATATGTATCTATTTATTTAGGGCTTATTTAATTTTTCTCTACAATATTTTGTTTTCAGTATACAAGTATTTATATCTTTTGTCAGATATATTCCTAAGCATTTCATATTTTTGATATAATAATAACTGATATCATCTTTAAAGTTCAATTTCCTTTTGTTCATTTTTAGTATATAGAAATACATTGACTTTTTATATATTCATCTTGTATTCTGCAATCTTAAGTCACTTATTAGTTTTAGTTTTTTTTTTTAGGTTGCATCTGATTTTCATGTGGATTGTAATATTTTTAGGGAATATAGACTTATTTTCTTCCCAATATGGATGCCTTCTTTTTCTTTTTCTTCCCTGAGTGCACAGACTTAGAACCTCCAGCATCATATTTAATAGAATTGGTAAGAGCAGACATCCTTGCCCTGTTCCTGATATTAAGGGAAGAAAATGTCTGATCTTTTACCATAAAGTATTATATTATCTGTAGGTTTTTCATAGATGTTCCATTATTAGGTTTAAAATGTTCCACTATATTTTTAGTTTGTAAGAGGTTTTATCAGGAATGTATGTTACATTTTGTCAAATGCCTTTTCTTTGTCTATCAAGATGATCATGTGATTCTTCTGTTTTGTGTTGTTAATATAGTTATTGACATTGATCTATTTTTGAATGTTATATCTTGTATTCCTGGGTAAACCATACTTGGTCATGATGTATTACTTTTCAAATATATTGTTGGGTTTGATTTGCTAAAGTGTTTTTAATGAATCTTTGCATTTATGTGCATGAAAATAGTTGATCTCAGTTTTCTTTTCTTGTGATGTCATTGTCTGGTTTTGGTATCAGGGTGATGTTCGCCTCAAAGGATGGACAGGGAGATTTTTCTCCCTCATCAGTTTCTTGAATGAGTTCATGTGGACTTGGTATAATTTCTTTATTAAATGTTAGGTAGAACTTATCACTGAGGCCATCTAGGCTGGAAGTTTCTTTTTTTGATGGGAAGATTTTTAATTAAATACTCCATTTCTTTTTCCTTTTCTTTTTTCCCCACCATGGTAGTTTCTTATTGAATCTTTTTTATTTTAACATCATTGAAATCAGAATTTTTTGCTGCACTTTTAAAAAATTAACTTTAAAATTTTATTTCCAGTATAGTTAACATACAGTATTTTATTAGTATAAGGTGTACAATATAGTGATTCAACAATTCTGTGTATTACTCCATGCTCATCATGATAAATGCACTCTTAATCTGCATCACATATTTCATCTTTCTGCCTACCTCCCCTCTAGTAACCATCAATTTTTTTCTTTATTTTTTTTAAGGATTTTATTTATTTATTCATGAGAGACACAGAAGAGAGGGCAGAGACATAGGCAGAGGGAGAAATAGGCTCCATGTTGGAAACCTGATGTGGGACTCGATCCTGGGACTCTGGGATCATGCCCTGAGCCAAAGGCAGATGCTCAACCACTGAGCCACCCAGGCACCCCCATCAGTTTGTTTTCTATAGTTAAAAGCCTGTTTCTTGCTTGCTTTATCTCTCTCTTTCTCTCTCTTCTTTTGTTTGTGTTTATTTTGTTTCTTAAATTCCATATAGGAGTGAAATCATAAGGCATTTGTCTTTCTCCAGCTGACTTACTTCACATAGCATTTTACTCTCTAGCTCCACTCATATTGTTGCACATGGCAAGATTTCATTCTATTTTATGGCTGAATAATATTTCATGGCATATGCATACACTACATCTTCTATTCTTTGGATATATACCCAGTAGTGTGATTGCTGGATTGTAGGGTATTTCTATTTTTAACTTTTTGAGGAACCTCCATAACGTTTTCCACAGTGGCTACATCAGTTTGCATTCCAACCAATAGTGCACCAGGGTTTCTTTCTCTCCACATCCTCAGCCTGTTGTTTCTTGTATTGTTGATTTCAGCCATTTTGGCAAGCATGATGGGGGATATGTCATTGTGGTTGTGATTTATATTTCCCTGTTGATGAGTGATGTTGAGCATCTTTTCCTCTGTCTGTTGGCCATCTGGGTGTCTTCTTTGGAGAAATGTCTGTTCATGTCTTCTCATTTCTAAATTGTACTTATATATTTTGAGTACTTACCTTTTATTGGCTATGTCATTTGTAAATATCCTCTCCCATTCAACAGGCTGTTTTTTAGTTTTGTTGATTGTTTTCTTTGCTGTGCAGAAGCTTTTTATTTTGACGTTGTCCTAATAGTTTATTTTTGCTTTTCTGTCCCTTCTCTTGAGGAGACATATGTAGAAAAATGTTGCTATGACTGATGTCAGAGATGTTACTGTCTGTCCTCTTCTAGGATTTTATGGTTTCTGGTCTCACATTTAGGCTCTTAATCCATTTTAAGGTGTGTGTGTGTGTGTGTGTGTGTGTGTGTGTGTGTGATATAAGAATGTGGTACATTTTCATTCTTTTGCATGCAACTGTCCAGTTTTCCCATCATCATTTGTTGAAGAGACAGCCTTTTTCCTGTTGCTTGTTCTTGCCTCTAATGTTTAATATTAATGGAACATGTAATCATGGAATTGTTTCTGGATTTTCTACCCTGTTCTTTTTTTTTTTTTTTTTAATTCATAGAGGCAGAGGGAGAAGCAGGCACCATGCAGAGAGCCTGACGTGGGACTTGATCCTGGGTCTCCAGGATCACGCCTTGGGCTGCAGGCAGTGCTAAACCGCTACGCCACCGGGGCTGCCCTACCCTGTTCTTTTGATCTCTGTGTTTGCTTAATGTCAGTGCCACACTGTTTTGATTACTGTAGCTTTATAGTGTAACTTGAAATCTGGAATTGTGATACTTCTAGTTTTGCTTTCCTTTTTCAAGATTGTTTGGCTATTCAGGGTCTTTCGTGGTTGCATGCAAATTTTAGGATTATTTTTTTTAGTTCTGTGAAAAATGTCATTTTGATAGGGATTGCTTTAAATTTATAGAATGCTTTGGATAGTATGGACATTTTAACAATATTTGTTCTTCCAATCCATGAACTTGAAATATCTTTCCATTACTTTGCATTATCTTTCCTCACTGTTTTATACTTTTCAGAGTGCAGGTCTTTTACCACTTTGGTGAAGTATATTAGTAGGTATTTTATTGTTTCTGGTCCAGTGGGATTGTTTTTTTAATTTCTCTTTTTGCTGCTTCATTAGTGCATAGAAATGCAACAGATTTCTTTATATTGATTTTGTATCCTGTGGCTTTAATGGATTCATTATCAGTTTTAGTAGTTTTTGGTGGAGTCTTTAGGGTGTTCTATATATATGGTGTCCTGTCATCTACAAAGAGTGAAAATTTTACTTCTTATCAATTTGGATGCCTTTTATTCCCTTTTGTTTTCTTTTTTTTTAAAATATATATATATTTTTATTTATGATAGGCACACAGTGAGAGAGAGAGAGAGGCAGAGACATAGGCAGAGGGAGAAGCAGGCTCTATGCACCGGGAGCCCGATGTGGGATTCGATCCCGGGTCTCCAGGATTGCGCCCTGGGCCAAAGGCAGGTGCCAAACCGCTGCGCCACCCAGGGATCCCCTCCCTTTTGTTTTCTGATTGCAACATAGGACTTCCAGTGCTATGTTGAATACAAGCGATGAGAGTGGACATTCTTGTCTTTCCTTAGATTTTAGGAGAAAAGCTTCCAGTTTTTCACCATTGAGTATGATGTTAGTTGTGCATTTTTCATGTGGCCTTTACTATTTTGTGGTATGTTCCCTCTGAACTTACTTATGTTCAGGGTTTTTATCATTAGTGGATGTTTTATTTTGTTAAATATTTTTTTGCATATATTGAAATGATTATATGGTTTTTATCCTTTTTCTTATTAATGTTATTATCTTGTAGCTTAATTTACAGATATTGAACCACTCTTGCATTCTGGGAATAAATACCACTTGATCTTGGTGAATGATTTTTTATTTTATTTTTTTAAATTTATTTTTTATTGGTGTTCAATTTGCCAACATATAGAATAACACCCAGTGCTCATCCCATCAAGTGCCCCCCTCAGTGCCCGTCACCCAGTTACCCCCACCCCCCGCCCACCTCCCTTTCTGCCACCCCTTGTTCGTTACCCAGAGTTAGGAGTCTCTCATGTTCTGGTTCCCTTTCTGATATTTCCCACTCATTTTTTTCTCCTTTCCCCTTTGGTGAATGATTTTTTAAATGTATTATTGGGTTCAGTGTAGTAATAGTTTCTTATGTATTTTTGCACCTGTTTTCATCAGAGATACTGGCCTATATTTCTCTTTGTGTGTCTGGTTTTGGAATCAGGGTACAATAGGACTCTCATAGAATGAATTTGGAAGTGTTCCTTCCTCTATATTTTTTTGGAATAGTTTGTGAAGAATAGGTATTAACTCTTCTTAAAATCTTTAGCAGAATTCACGTGTGAATCCATTTGGTCCTGGACTTCTGTTTGTTGGGAGTTTTTGATTACTGATTCAATTTTATTGCTGGCAATCTGTCTTTTCAAGTTTTGTTTCTTCTTAAGTTTTTGAAGTTGTATTTTTCTAGGAATTTATGCATTTCTTCTAGGTTGTCCATTTTGTTGGCGTATAATTTTTCATAACCTTTTTTCATAACCTCTTATAATCACTTGTGTTTCTTTCGTGCTGGTTGACATTTCTCTCATTTCTCGTTTGAGTCCTCTGTCTCACTGTTTATTTATTAATTTATTTTTAGATATTTTATTTATTTATTAGAGATAGAGCATGCGTGAACATACAAGCAGAGGGAGAGGGAGAAGCAGGACTCGATCCCAGAACCCTGGGATCCTGACCTGAGTCAAAGGCAGATGCTTAACCAACTGAGCCACCCCAGTGCCCCTCTCTCTCACTTTTATGAATCTTACTAAAGTTTTATCACTTTGTTGATCATTTCAAAGAACTAACTCCTGGTTTCTTTGAGCTATTCTATTGCTTTTTAGTTTCTATTTCATTTATTTCTGCTCATATCTAATCTTTATTATTTCCTTCCTATTCTTGGTTTTGAGTTTTCTTTTTCTTTTTCTAGCTTTTTTGGTGTAAAATTAGGTTGTTTATTTGACATTTTTCTTGCTTTTTTGGTGGACCAGTATTGGTATAAACTTCCATGTTGGAACTGCTTTTGCTGCATCCCTGAGATGTGTTTTCATTTTCATTTGTCTCCATTTTTTGATTTCCTCTCTGATTTCTTGGTTGACCCATTAATTATTTAGTATGTTATTTAACCTCCACATAATTGTTTTCTTTTCAGATTTGTTCCCATGATTCTGTTTCATAGAATTGTGCTCAGAAAAGTTACATGGAATAACTGATTGTTTTGAATTTGTTGAGACTTGGTTTTTGTCCTAATATGTGATGTATTCTGAAGGATGTTCCATGTTTTACTTGAAAAGAATTTGTATTCTACTGTTTTAGGATGGAATGTTCTGAATATATCTGTTAGATCCATCTGGTCCAGTGTGTCCTTCAAAGCCACTGTTTCCTTGTTAATTTTTCTCTTTGTGTGTTCTGTCCATCAATGTAAATGGAGTGTTTAGGTTCCCTTCTATTATTGTATTGCTATCAAGTACTTCTTTCATATTTGTTATTAACTCTTTAAGTATTTGAGTGCTCCCACGTTGGGTGCATAAATAGTTATATTTTTTACATCTTTTTGTTGGATTTTCCTTTTAATGATTATATAATGTCATTCTTTGTCTCTTGTTACAAACAATTTTAAAGTCTTTTTTGTCTTATACAAATATTGCTATCCTGGCTTTCTTTTTACATCCCTTTGTATGATAAATGTTTTCTGTTCCTTCACTTTTTTTAATTTAAATTTTGGTTATATAACATGCTGTGCAATATTGGTTTTTCTGGAGTATCAATCAGTGATTTATGACTTACATACAACATCCATGCTCATTACAACGAGAGCCCTCTTGAATATCTATCACCCATCTAGTCCATCCCCATCCCACTTCCCTCCATCAGCCTTCAGTTTGTCCCTACTTTTAAATCTCTTATGGTTTATTTTCCTCCTTTCCCCCCTGCCCTTCCCATGTGTTCTATGTTCTTCCCATCTATTTTCTTTTTTAAATTCCTCATATGAATGAGATCAGGAGGAATTTGTCTTTTTCTGATTGACTAACTTTGCTTAGCCATAGTACACTTTCTCCATCCACATTGTTGTAAATGGCAAGATTTCATTCTTTTTGATGACTTAGTTATATGTCTTTGTGTGTGTGTGTCATAATCTTTACCCATTCATTTGTAGTTGTACATTTGGGCTCTCTCCATAGTTTGCCTGTTGCTGATAATGCTGCAATAAATGTTGGGGTGCATGTATCCCTTCTAATCTGTATTTTCATATCCAATGTGTCCCTTCAGTTTCAATCTGCCTTTGTCTTTAGGTCTGAACTGAGTCTCTTACAGACAGCATACACATAGGTATAGGTTTTTCATTCATTCTGTCACCCCGTCTTTCAATCAGAATGTTTACATTTCCATTCAAAGTAATTTTTCATAGGCATTTATTGCCATTTTTGTAGTTTTCCTCCATTCCTTTCTACCCTTGCTCTCTTTTCTCAGGATTAGTTAGTTTTCTTTAGTGATATACTTGGATTCCCTTCTCTTTATTACTTGTATAACTATTACTGGTTTTTTATTTGTGTTTATAATTCAGTTTGTGTATAACACCTTCTGCATATAGCAGTCAGATGAAGTTAATGGTTAAGTCTGAACCTATTCTCCCCATGTTTAGGTATAGGGTGTCACACTTTATATCCTTTTGTTTTGTGAGTCCCTTCCCTGATAATTTTAAAAGATATACTTATTTTTACTGCTTTTGTGCTTCCTACTTTCCTTACTCTTGCTTATAGTCTTTCCTTTCCATTTAAAGAGTTCCCATTAACATTTCTCATAGAGTTGGTTTAAATTCCTTTAACTTTAGTTTTTCTGGGAACCTCCTTCCTTCTGTTCTATCCAGTCTTGCTGGATAGAGTATTCTTGGCTGCACATTTTTTTTTCTCTTTCAGCATTTTGAATATATCATACCACTTTCTTTTGGCTTGTAAAGTTTCTGCTGAAAAAGCAGCTTACATCCTTACATTGCTTCCCTTGTATGTAAGTGCTTTCCTTTCTCTTGCTGCTTTAAGAATTCTTTTTATTACTACTTTTTGTCATTAAATTACTGTGAGTGCTAGTGTGAACCTCCTTGAGTTGTTTTTGTTTTGGAATCTCTGTACCTCCTGGATCTGGATTTCTGTTTTCTTTTTTCAGATTTGGGAAGTTTTCAGCTATTATTTTTTCAAATAAATTTTCTGTCCCCTTTTCTTTCCCTTCTCCTTCTGGGATCCCTATAATGCAAATGTTATTGTGCTTGATGTTGTAGCAGAGTTCCCTTACTGTATTTTTCTTTTGCATATTTTTTTTCTCTCTCACCTACTTAGTTTGATTATTCCATTACTGTGTCTTCCAAGTTGCTGATTCATTCTTCTGCTTTATCTGGTCTACTATTTATTTCATTAAGTATGTTTTTAATTTCATTTATTGTAGTCTTCATCTCTGATTGGTTTTTATTTCATTGTTAAGGTTCTCACTGATGTCCTCTACTCTTAAGTCCAGTGAGTATCTTTATGATCATTGCTTTAAATTCTATATCAGTCATATTATATTTCTTTATTTTGCTTAGGTCTCTTGCTGTGATTTTGTTTTGTTCTTTCATTTGGGACATAGTCCTCTGTCTTCCCATTTTGTCTAACTCTGTTTCTGTTTGTATATGTTAGGAAAGAAGGCTATGTCTTCCACACTTATAAGTAATGGCCATATGAAAAAGAGTTCCTGCAGTGTTTTGCTGTGTAGTTTCCTCTGTTCACTGGATCCTGTCCCTTCATGTGTGTGTTTTAAATGTGATGTGTAGTCCTTACTGTTGTGGCTGAGCCATTTTCTACTTAAGTCCGGTTGTCTACAATGTCTTTCTGCCTGTTGTGGGCAGTTTTTTGTCCTCGTGTTTTTAGTAAAGCAGTCTGGGGACACCTTGGGCTTGAGTTGAGTCAGATCAGGCTTTTGCCGGGGTTGAAGTAGCACCCATCTGCAGGGTGCTTTCCCTGTGTTGCTCCCTAAGAAACTTTTGTTGGTGGGTGGGACCTGCAGTCACACCACTTGTCTGCTTCCAGCCCACATGGGAGCTTGTGTCTAACTGTTGTGTATTTATCTTTCCTTTTCTTTGACGCAATAGTTTGCTTGAAATGATGCTGGCTTCTGTAGGGACTGCTTGCACACTGTCAGGCCTGTGACACTGCCCTGCATGGGTTCTCTACAAGAGCAAATCAGAGGTCAAATTTATGGAAGCACAGTGTTGGGGGTCGGGATGTTGTAGCAGGATGACAATGCTAGCAAGCTTTGAGTCCCTCTTTCTTCTGTGCTCTGCAGGAAGTGGACCATCTGGAGAGATAGATTGGGGGAATCACAGTGTAGCATTGGGGTAAGGGAGGGGTCAGAAGTGCTAGCAAGTTAGGTAGCTAGTCCTGCAGGTGGCCCATCTTTTTGTTGGAGGCTGGGAAGGGGTAGGGGCGGGAATTGGCTCCTGCCAGTTCCTTTCTTCCTAGAGGATTTCCCCTATGATTTCTGGCCCTCCAGTACATACTCTGAGATTAGTAAATAACTCTCCTGTAAGCTTCAGGTGCCTTTCAAACTGTTGCTTCTATGCTGTCTCTCTATGGGCTATTTATTGTGCTGTTTCTTTAAGGGCAGGGACTCAGTTTCCTGTTGCCCAGTGGCCCAGAGCCAAGTCTGCTGCTTTTTAAAATTCCAAGTTTTATGTCCTGTTTTTTGTAAGAACTCATGAAATTCTGACCCTCTGCTTTTCAAATCCAAATGTTACATGGGTTCATCTTCCTCATGTAGGCTTCCCAGTGTGATAGTTTCTCAGCCTTCTTCTTGCCCATGACTTTCCTCTTCCCTGCTCCTCCCCTGCT
This sequence comes from Nyctereutes procyonoides, assembly GCF_905146905.1. Classification (NCBI taxonomy): domain Eukaryota; kingdom Metazoa; phylum Chordata; class Mammalia; order Carnivora; family Canidae; genus Nyctereutes; species Nyctereutes procyonoides. The sequence continues at coordinate 74,712,507 of NW_026575126.1, forward strand.
TCCCACCCCCACTGCCAGTTGGTGGTCTCTGGTCTTTTCTCTACCTTTAGCTGTGAAGTCTGTTCTACCAGTTTTCGGGTCTTTTTCTGTATTACTTACACTGATGTGACCATTACGTAGTTGCAGGGTGAGCCTGGGGTCCTCCTATTCTGCCATCTTCCCCAGAAGTTAAGTACTCATTTAGCTTTTAGACTGTTCATGTTGTTTGTTTCTTTTTCAGACAGTTTTGGTTATTTATATTTTTTAAAAGAAATTTTTACATTTGATGTAAGTTGTTGAATTTATTGGCATAAAGTTGTTCATATATTTCCTTAATATTTTTTAAATATCTTATTAACCTGTGATGATTCTACATCAGGTATTCATGCTATCCCTCCCTTTCTCTCTCTGTCTCTCATTTATATCAGTATAACAGGATTTATCAATTTTATTGACTTCTTAAAGAACCAGCTTTGGTTGTATTGATTTTCTCTGTTGATTTCTGTTTATATTTCACTGACTTCTTTCTTTCTGCTTATTCTGGGTTTACTTTGCTTGTTTTTCTAGTTTTTAGATGAAAGCTGAGGTTCATTGATTTAAGATCTTCTTTTCTGATATTGGCATTTAGTGTTACAGATTTCCCTATAGATACTACTTTAATAGTACTGATGAATTCTGTTTTCATTTATGTAGAAACTACTTTAAATTTCCTTTGTGATTTTTTTATACATGCTTATTTAGAAGTATGTTATTTACTTTCAAAATATTTGGGGATTTTCCAGACATCTTTATGGTATTGATTTCTAATTTAACTCCATTGTTTAAAAAAATTCTTTGTATTGCTTAAATTCTTAAAGAATTCACTTGTTTTATATCTCAGAGCCTAGTCTATTTTTTGTAGTTCATCCTTGTGCACTTGTGAAGAATGCAATTTTCTACAGTAGTTGTGTACAATGTTTCAAGAATATCTATCAGGTCTATTTGGTTTACGGTATTTAATAGTTCTATTATATCTTGTATTTTTGTTCCCTTGTTTTGCCTGCTTATTCTATCTAGAGAGGCATGTTGAAATCTCTTAATATAATTGTGGTTTTGTCTTTTTCTACTTACTGTTTTATTGTTATTATAGCTCTGTTATTGGACGCATCAACATTTAGGTTTGTTATATTTTCTTGATTGATCACTTTATTATTATGAAATGACTATTTCTATCTCTGGTAATAGCTTTTGACATTAATATATGTATTTCAGTTTGCTTTTGAGTAGTGTTAGGAATCTTTTTTCCTATCCATTTACCTTGAGTCTATTTGTATCTTCATATTTAACGTGCATTTCTTGTAGGCCACATGCCAGTGGGTCTTGCCTTTTAAATTCAAGTTGATAATCTCTGCCATTTTCATTGTTTTTGTTTTGTTTTGTTTTGTTTTTGCTGGCTATAGATTCTTAGGTGTATAGTATTTGTGCTTTTAGTAGTTTTAGTGTTGTTTTACTCTCTTCTCTCATGGTTTGCCATGAAAAATGTAATGTTATTGGTAATTATTTCCTTGTAATGTCATATGTGTTTTCTTTGAGTGCTTTTAAGATTTCTGTGTTTATCATTGCTTTTGAGTATTTGATTATGTTGTGCCTTGGTATGGTTTACTTCATGTCTTTTTTGCTTTAAACTTGTTGAGTTGCCTTGATGTTTGGGTTTATAGTTTTCATCAAGTTTAGAAACTTGGGATCATTTTTTCTTTACATCTTGTCTTGTCACCTCCCCTCTCCCCCACTTTCCCTTTCCTTTTCTCTTCCTTTTCCCTTCCCCTTCCCCTTCTTCTTTTTTGTCACCTGTCCCTTTCTGGGAGACTCCAGTTACTGAGGTATTAGGTTGTTTGAAATCTTCCCACAGCTCACTGGTGCTCTTTTCATTTTTTTCTCATTCTCTTTTCTCTTTGTGTTTCATGTTATGCCTTCAGGTTTACCTATCTTTTCTTTGGCTATGTCTAATCTATTTTTGATTCCACTTAGTATATTTTTCATCTAAGATATGTTTTTTTTTCCTACAAGTTTGATTTGAGAATATCCATGTCTCCACTTAACTATTTGAACATAATAATTGTTTTAATGCTCTTCTTTGCAGTTAACTTCTGTGCCAGTTCTGCTTCAATTCCAGTTTATTGACTTTTCTACTCTATGGTCATGTTTACTTGTCTTTTTGTGCATGTGATAATTTTTGTTTGGGTATTATATGTTGTATATTTTACTTTGTTGGCTGCTAGACATTTTTGAATTTTTGTAAGTCTGAAGAAGACTTCTGTGGTGCAGTAAGTAACTTAGAAAACAATTTGATTCTTTTGAGTTTTCCTGTTACGATTTGTTAAGGGGGAGTCTGGAAAAGAGCTTAGTCTAAGGTTGATTATTCCCCATTGCTCTTGTAACTCCTTCCAGAACATTCTCTCCAGTATATCATGAAGTATGAGCTTTTCAGTGTTGGTGATGGGAACAGGCACCTGTCAGTTTGTGTGAATGCCAGGAAATACGCCTTCTGATCCCTTTTTTGTGTTTTTCTCTCAGCCTTGTGAAGTTTCCTCTTATGTAAGTGTTGATCTCTCCTCTGCTGCATCCTCAGGGGAATTCTCTGTTGCTCCCCAGGCTTCTTACTCTATGTAATACTCTCTCATGTGAACTCTTAACTGCCTTGGTTCTCCTCAGACTTTCATCTCATGAGTCTGCCTGGTTCTGCCTCAGTTTTCCTTTGTTGCATTATACTGTGGAGACTTTTGGCAGTAGATTGGGGAGGCATAGGGATTTCCTCATTTGTTTCCTGTTTCTTTTTAGTTGCCTCATAGTCAGTGTCTAGAAGAGCATTGTTTTATATATTTTGAGGTATTTTTTGTTAGGCGGTGGGGGGGAGGGGTGGGTGTCATTCAGGGTCTGTTAAAATATCTTGACCAGAAAGGACCAATATCTTATTTCTTTTAAGATATCATCATCTCTTTCTAGCCAGGCTCAAGACCATAATTTATGTTTCCCTGCTTTTGCCTTTTTGATGAAATGACTCTTCCTCCAAGTCCTTTTTTGCTTGCTAATATATTTATATTCTATATTTATTTTCTATATAATTGTTTTCTATTTGATTCTAAAAAATTTCAGAGAGATACCATTGTCACTAATTTTTACCAAAAACTAAGAAATATCGTTGAAATGGAGGGAATATAGTCAGGATAGTCAGAAATTCTGGTACCCTAATACCATGCATGCTCTCTATAAAGTAGATAGTTGGGGAATTTTTCTTACATGTTAATTCAGTGTAAAATTTGCATGTTTTCAAAGATGGTAGAGCAAAAATATTTCATGATGAGTATACATACTTAAATATTTTAAAGAAAATAATATCTTTTGGGAATATTTATCCTTTTTCAGACTGAACCTTAATGTCCCTACTACATTTTGATTATTTATTTATTTATTTATTTATTTATTTATTTATTTATTTATTTATTTATTTATTTATTTATTTATGGTAGTCAGAGAGAGAGAGAGAGAGAGAGAGAGAGAGAGAGAGAGAGGCAGAGACATGCACCGGGAGCCCAACGTGGGATTCGATCCCGGGTCTCCAGGATCGCACCCTGGGCCAAAGGCAGGTGCTAAACCGCTGCGCCACTCAGGGATCCCCCTACATTTTGGATTTTGGTCCTAACTATTGTACTATCTTCCTCACAATTTTTATATATATGGATATTTTGCTTTTTCTGTTTTCCCACCGCTTAATTCTTCTTGAAACCAGATTTGTAATTCTTATGCCTGTAGAATCTCATAGAGTCCCTGGGATAGGGTATTCAATGAGTATTTGATGATCTGGACCGGGTAGGCTAGTGTTTAAAGCATTCAGTGCATTGTTAAGGCTTTACCTAGAACTCTATATTATACAGTTCTTAACTATCTTTGTATTATGGTATAAACCACATCTGCATCATTGTAGCTTGTTATTATATGTGTTTGGTATGTTGTGAAAGAGCTGTCAAGAGAATGAATTCTTTATTAGTTAGGATTACTAGTTAACTGTTGTTTTGCATTGATTAAAATATCTTTTTCATTCTGCTGTATTTGTAGTGGTATTTTATTGTAATTGCAAGTAGTCTGGAGGTAAGTCTTGTTGGAGCTCCCTTTGTGACCTTGGGGCAACGTCATTGATTTGGCACAGTCCAATTACGGATTTATTTCCACTTTTGTCTTGCTAGTCTTGCCATTTGAAAATATTTGCTCTCTTCTCTTCCCTACCTCTTGGTCCTCCCTATCTGTATCCTGACACAATCTTCTGTTTTAGAGGAAAAAGAGCATAGAGGTCAACTTCTATTAAACTCTATTCCAGAAAAATTGAATAAAGAGCTCTTGAAGTTAGAAGACTATGCCCCCTTGTTAGATAGCCTGCCAATTTGAGAGTGTTGATTACTTACTGTGGCTCAGGGATCCTGGAATTGGTGACTCCCTTTAAAATTCATTCTCTTTTCTCTTGATGGAACAAAATAGCTTTATTTTCCTTCTATTGTTCACCTTCCCCTCACAAAATAAATTGTATGATGTTTCCTCTCTGAATGCACAAAGTATTTCAGAATCTCTTCAGGCCTGAGATCTAGTTGGATGTGTGTGCAACCTGAGTGTGTGGTATGTGAGATGTATGTATATGTGTTTATATTTTTCGCTATCTTTGGATTCATCCAGTTCTAGGAATGCTTATAACTTGCTTGCATTGCATGGTTCTGGCTCCCTCTGCAGCCCCAAATGGAAAAGTGCTTTATTGTCTTTTGTTGCTGAAAAATCCAGCTCTCAGCCTTCTTTCTTTGAATAGAGCATCCCAGCTGGTATGCAAGTACAGATTGAGATTTCAGATTTAGGAATTCATTCATTCATTCATTCATTCATTCATTCGGCAAGGCATGCTGAAGACTGAAGACACACTTTTAAAAGCACTAAGAGGTGAGAAGATAGAGTGAGGAGGATGGGGAGGGAGGAGAGAAGAGGCACAGAGGAGGCATGCACAATTGCAAAATTAATTTAATAAGGAGAAGGTTAATTTACTTACAATTAATTACTGGAAACTTTTGTTAAGGAATCAGGTAGGTGCAGAGTGGAAACCTACAGTTATTGTACAACTTCCAGGGTTGTTTTATTGGATTACACACCTAGGGCATTATTGCACTGCTTACATTGATGAGTTGTATAATTTGGCCTTCAATGTTGGCTTGGCTGTTGAACATTTAGGGTGACTTTGGCTAGGGCTTGACATCTTAACTTTAAATTATTGATTTTTAAGATACTCTTGAGAGTTTGGTTCTCCCCATAAATCTAGAGCTGCTGTTAAAATGTAACACAATGATCCATGAGTTCCAGGATAGAAATTCTTTAAGCAGCAATGAACCTAGTTGACCTGTAATGATTTCAGGATAAATAAGGGCAGAATATCTAGGCACATTCTGCTTAGTGAAGTCAAACTGCAAATATTCAAGGGTGGCTTTTGGGGTGCTGTTATGTTCTGTTTGTTGATATGGGTACTGGTTACACAAATATATTTAGTGTGTGAATATTTCACTTACGTGTGCATTTTTTGTATGTTATACATTAATAAAAAGTTTATTTTACAAATCTCATGTTAAATGCCTTTTAAGAGCATTCACCAAAGTACTGTTTATGTTAGTAGTGGCACACGTGAGTACACTGCTGCTTCCTGTTCTGTGAAGTAGCCCCTAATCTAATCATACCATATTAAATCTTGTCTCCTTTAAAGGTGTAAGTATGTGTACAGATTTACATTATGTAAGATGACTCTTATTTAATCGATGATTAGATTTGGAGTTTTTAAGAGTTCTTTCATATTCATAAAATAAGTTTTAGACCTTTGAAATATGACTTTTAAATTTAGCAAGTCAATCGCATTTTGGTTTTTTCCCCCTTTGTGTGATCTTTTTTAAGACTTAGGATCCCTATGAATTTTTAATCTGTGTTTTTTTTGTGAAACCAAATAACACTCATTAACTCTCTCAGAAAGTTGTGATGATGTTGGTTCTGTCTGAAATTAAGTATTAAAAATTTTTAGAATGAGAGAAGTGGAGAAGTTTTTTTTTTTTAAGATTTTATTTATTTATTCATGAGAGACACACAGAGAAAGGCAGAGATATAAGCAGAGGGAGAAGCTGGCTTGCTGTGGGGGTCCGATGTCAGACTCGATCTCCGGATCCTGGGATCATGCCCTGAGCCGAAGGCAGACACTCAACCACTGAGCCACCCAGACGCCCCTTTGTGGGAAAGTTTTATAGGCAGTTTTGTTATCTACTTCCCACTTTGCCTTCCTTTACAGTGTTCTGTGTTTGACTTGTATAAATCTCATCTTTGCTTTCTTGAAATCTTACCCCCTATATTGTCATTAAACCTTTTGCCCACTTAGAAGAATAAAGCTTGATATTCTTGCTTGAAAATTTAGTGAATGATTGTTAGATGTCAGCACTGGTTTGTATTGCTTTCTAATTTGACTGTAAAGATCTAGTTTAGAGATTGGTTATTTTTTCTATTTAGACTTAGGAAAACAGCTACAGATTCTAGTTTTTATCCTGGAGCTAAATGCACATAGCCTTGTTGATTTTTGTGGACATTATCAAGCTCCAACTTTTCTCTAGAGGTCTCCCAAAAATGTTTCCCTGGCTTTATGTTGAAACGACTGTAATCCACAGAGTAGACATGACATGAGAAGGGCAGTTGGTTCTTGGAGGAGTTCTCGCTTTGATCTCTGCAAAGAGAGTGCGAGGCTTCTTTGGGCATGTTTCAATCCCAGGTCTATGTAGCCGCCACAGACCCTGAACCCAAGCTGGGATTTCTATTTGGGGCAGACATTGACCTCTTATTCTGGGCTGAAAATAGTGAAGTGTATCAGTTTTGGTAGCTTGGGTTATAGGAAACCTAAATTAGTTTGAAGTGGAATTACCCTGATGAAAGGGCAGTTGAAAGCCCTTGACACTGGACAGAGGATTGTCTAGTGTCTAATCTTGGCTCAAAATGCACCAGACATAATGAGAGTCATTATGAACTGCCGATCTCCTACCCCTCCCCTCCACAGACCCTATTAGACTTGCAAAAATAGCAAACACTGTGTGTGTTTGGCATGGTGCCCGCTGTGTACTAGAAAAAGAAAGCGTACCTTGTTTGCACTCCAACCAGTTACTGGTGCATCGTGTTACAGCTCTGCTTGGTTCTGAACTCCTCTGTTCCATCTCATCCTGACAGATGCTGTCTTTGCCACCCCTTAGCAAGACAAATGCAGCCACTCTGCAGGAGTTGGCTTTTGCCCAGCTATACTTGCCAGTACCCTAAACTGATGTGCTTGTGTACCTGTGGGAAGATAACAGCTTGTGGACCTGTCATCTTCTGCTGTGATGTGCACTATCTTTTGAAGTTTTTGCCATTTCTAAAGAAGTTGTCATTCTGTTTGGCTGACCAAATAGGTGTGTGAGACCTGAACTTCTCTTCTTGGCTTTTAAACAATAGATGTTTGTTAAGCATCCACTGAACGTGCCAAGGAGGGTCCTGTCCTCTAGAGCCCAGCGTGCTTTTAGGTTGAAAGATGATCAATCAGTCAGATGATTGGGACCTTAATAGTTGTGTTCCTGAAGGACTGTAGAACAAAGATGAAGGGGAGAATCTCTGGGGAGCTTCAGGGAGAGTGTCCTCTCAGATGGCCATGAGGTTAAGTGGAATGCAGGGCATGTAGCCTGTGTTTGCTGAGTCCAAGGTGAAAGAGAAGTGTCTTGAAAGGAGCTTGAACTTAGGCTGGGACCTGAATTTTAAGGCTACAGGCAATGTGGAATCCACGTGAGATTTTAAAAACAGTTAAGTAACCTGTTCAGCTTGCTTTTCTTAAAAGTAGCATTACTCTGGCAGCAGTTTGAAGGCTGGGATTGTAAAAAAGGCAATGAGAGTTGGGAACTGTTAAGTTGGAAGCTAGGAGGCATGAGAAGTTTTTGAACTTAAAAAAAAAAAAGTGAGGTCCTAAGTTCAGATAGGGAGAGTGTAGTTAAGGGCAGGAAAGGACCCAGAGATATTTAGAAATCTCAAGTAAAGTAGTCAGTATTTTTCACCACATTAGACCCAACCGCATAACTTTTGTACAAGGAACAAGTTCCTCCTCCAGAGCTCTGGTCTCTTCTCTTTCAGGTCCTCCTTGCAGGCTTCTGGCCCATCTTGGTTCATCAATCTATGTTTCCACTCGACCTGCATCTGTAACATCCGTCCTTTGGGACCCACAGATAATTTTTTGAGTACATGTTGCTTTTGTTTTCCTAAGTGTTTAAGTTGCTGGGTCAGCTTAACATGATTGTATCCAACAGTGAATTACCATTTATAGACTAGGCATCAGTGGCCAAGGCACTGATAGGGAAGTTAATTGGTGAATCAAGTTCCAATTGAAAGACTTAAATGGAGGTTATTTTAGTAAACTTGAGAATTACTAATCATCTTTCTTTCTTTCCTTCCCTTCCTTACTTCTTGTCCCTTTTCTGTTTTCACTTTTCCTTTGACTTTTCCTCTTTCCCTTCCCTTTCCTCCCCTTCCTTTTTCCCTTCCCTTCCCTTCCCTTCCCCCCTCTGTCTCTTTCCTCCTCCCCTCTTCCTTTCCCTTCCTCCATCCCCATTGGATGCAAAACTGATGGAGTCAAGTATAATTACGAGGCTCTTGGGGGCTGTGATGTAGAGTAACTGGATGACTTTGTATGAGAAGACATGAGGGAATGTATGGAGACTCTCAAAAGGCCAGTCTCCCTCTAACTTGTTCCTGACACAGGGGAGGCTTCCTTTTCCCATTTGGATTAACACAAAGTTGGAGAGAAGTCTGGAAGTTAGAAATTTGAAGACAGCTCATTAAACTACTTTGCCCACAGATGAATCTATTACAGAGATTAAAAAGTAGCATTATCTTTTTGTTCTGAGACAGAGAGGTTTGGTCTGGGACTCAGGGCCCTGATTTCCCAGGCTTTTTCATGCCACTGAGGACCAAAAATTTCCTTGTCTCCATTGTGTGGGATGCCTGGAATGGGGTAATACAGCTGTCTTCCAAATTTGTGTGGGCAAGGATGTCTACAAGAAAACATGACATGGGTTGTCTGGTGGGAATGGAAAAGAAAGTGTATACTAACTGGATAATTTGAAGTAGATCAGGGTTGGTATAACCTCAGAGCCTGAAGAAACTCTTGAGGCTACCTGGAATGGAAGAATTCTGGAAGTTCTTTGTTTGGGGATCAGGAGTATGGGTTTTTTCACACTAAAAGGAGAGGGGAGTTCAGTCATTGCTTTTCATGTTCTTGAATACAACTGTAATCTTCTTATTATCATTATTTTATTATGTTTCCTCCAGGACATAGCTTTACTTCTCTAAAGATAATGCTGTGATGCCATCTGCCAGTTTACAAAATGCTTTAGGATCCACTCCTCCCTGCTGTTTCTGTGCCCCTTCCCCAAATCATGGTAGAGCCCCTATACCCAGCCTGAGATGTGTTCTCCATATTCATTCCCCTCTTTGGGAACTGAACTGGGCATGTGGCGAGTAGAGACACAGTGTACACTAAAGGAACTTGGTACCAAAATGTACTGGGAGGGTCATGATGAGATGTTTTGGGGTGAGAAGTCCATACTACACATCTCAAATATTTTAGAAACTTCTTTGAAGAATTCTCTGCCTTCAAGATTCTCCTGCTGAATGTATTTTTCACTGCTTTAGGAATAATCTTCTTGAGGCCCTTCCTTCAACTCTTTAACCTATAAATGATTGCCCATTACTTATAGATCTGAATTCTGTAATGCAAGACCTTTTAGTCCCATTAAATAAAACCCATCCTCCCCAGCATTCTTCTTCCTAGGTGGTACCTCCTTCCATCTTCTCACGTGCCTCTTACCACTGCTCTTCCCGCTCTTCTGTAAAGCTCCAGATTCAGTGAGTACCCTTTACTGTGCTTCGGGAAGTTTCCTTGCTGCTTGTGGACATGCAGCATGTCTTGTGGCATAGACATGCCTTCCTATTTTTGTTTCTGTTGCTGTAAGAGGAAAATATGATTTTCAAAAAAACCATTGATGCTTTGTACTTTTACAGAATATGGGTGGCAAGTCATAACGTTTGATGCATGATTGTACTTAAAATTGTGGGTATATAAATAAATCTTAAGTCATGACCTTGCCCTGAAAGAGTCTACAGTACAGTGACTAGACCCAAACGAAGCATGATGGAAAGTGGAAGTAACTGAATGATCTCTAAGACAGAGAGGAGTTGTTAAGGAGAGGAGGCAGTACAATATAACCCAGGGAAGTGCAAGGAGCAATGGAGTGTGGGGCACAGAGGATGACCATGCTGTGGGAGAGAGGAAGACCCACCAGAGCAGAGGGAGGAGGTAGATGGAGGAAGGTCTTAGATGCATGGGTTGGAATCAAATTGTGTAGGGTAATGAAGGGAAGGGAGTTTAGGCCAAGAAATAGAAATTAGTGATAAGTAGTTGAGTAGTTGAATGAAACGGAAATATGTGGTATGGTTAGAAGGGAGAGTTGCAAAGACCAGTAAAGAGAGATTGCTGAGATAAGCCAGTTGTGCTCACAGTGGGAAGATGAAGGTTGGGAAGATGATGCAAAGAAAGAAATGACAGAGCTTGCTGACAGATCAGTGCAAGCCTTGTGGGGACTGCAGATCCGATCCCGTTTTAAACTGGAATATCCTAACGTTATAGGTGTGTGTGACTGAAGGAAATCCTGTTTGTTAAGATTTAGATTTCATACTGATGTGTTATACTGTATTTGCACAGCAAAAGCAACTTTTAAATACCCTTGTATAACTGCCCCATCCTGTTGTATTCAACATCTATATCAACTTTCTTACCTATACATGCAGGTGATGCCTACCTACTCTCTAGGCTTACTTTGTTGAAGGCTCAGCATATGAGCAGTGAATCTGGTGGACAATTCAAGGATAATAAATACACTTGTCTTTTTTCCTATTCATTCTGAAGGAGAGGAATCTACTTTACAGAAGCATTTTAAAAGATACCCCTTCAATGTTAGGCTAACTTTTGGCTTAAACTATTTGTGTTTCAAAAAAAAAATCAATATACAAACATACTTCAGGAACTTTCCCCATCTAGTTAGATCTAAGCTGAACACACACGCTCCTATCTTTACCTGCATCTCCCCAGTCTTGCCATGGCTGTGGGGGCAGGTTCAGCTCACATACATCCTTCCAAGGGATAAACTTGATACCTTTGCCTTTCATGAAACTCTACCTGTGTGAAGTGAGCCCTTTGATCCATAGTCTTCCCTGATGAAACTAAGGGAAGATTAAGGAACACCTTTGAGTAGATGAATATTGGATGAAGTTTATATAATTTAAACTTATACTACTGTTAACCCCTTCACTCAGTGGAGAGATAGGAGAAATTTGTACAGTTTTGGCATACACCAGGCATAAGGTGCTGTGTCTTCTCCGGGTATATCCTTCTCATGTATGTAGGGCAGAGTTTGGGAATAAGTAAATGTTAATTGATGATTGTCATTTCTTTTAGCTTCATAGAGAACCCTCTAATATTGAATGAAATATACTGAAATGGAATTGAGGTCAGTTAGTATCTGTGTATTGAGCCATCAGGGTTTTTTAGTGGTGAACAAGACTGTTATTCTACTTCATAAACAAGAACAGTAATAAGAATGATACCACCAGCTAACATTTCTTGAATGCTTACTATATGCAAGGTTGTATTCTAAACACTTTTCATCCCCCTTCATTCTCTTAATAAACTTATGAGGTAGGTATTATCACCTTCATGTTAAAGGTAAGGAAATTGAGGCACAGAGAAGTTAAGTGACTTCCTCAGGATCTCACAGCTTAGAAGTAATAGAGTCGGGATTTGAACCTGCATAGGCAGGCTCCAGGTTCCTAATGTTTCTCTTTACTCTGTTCCATTCATGGTGAGAAGGGAAGTTAGCAAATCCTTTCCTTTAAATTATATAAACCTCATCCAGTGTTCATCTCTTCAAAAGTGTGATTAATTCTGTGGAAGTCTGTAACGGTGAATTAATCTGGAGAAGTGGAGGCTGGTAAGGCTTTCTTGAGAATATGCCCTTTAGGGTGGTACACAAAGAATAAGCAGGTGCTCTCTAGGCGAGGTGTAGTGGACAAGGGTGTTCCAACCTGTGTGGTGGCCATCAGGCTGAAGAAAATAAGGATTTGAGGAATGCTCGGAGAAGCCTCTTCAAAGGAAGGGATGAGAGAGAGTATGTCACAGAATGAGATACGCAGGGGCCCAGTCATGAAGGGCTCTGCAGGCCCTACTTCAAGGACATATTGGGCCTGAAAGTGTAAAGGATTAAGGACAATTGTGATTTATAATAAGATTTATATTTGTGATTTGTAGTAAGTATATAATTGGTCTTTGTCCCATTTCTGGCATAGAAGTTCCTAATGTGCTTGGTATTTTCTAAGTGATGAGGACAGTAAAAGTATCTTTGTGTTGTTAATGTGATGACTTAAAAAGCCCCTGTGTGACTCAAGGGTGGAGGCTCTCGCCCTGGAAATCAGTCATATGATTAGAGACTTAACAGTCCCACCCCAGGACTTCAAGGGAAGGGAAAAGGGGTGCAAGGATTTAATAAATCACACCTGTGTGACGAAGCCTCCTTGAAAACCTGAAAGGATGGGGTTCAGAGAGCTGCTGAGTTGGTGAATGTGTGGAGATTCAAGGGAGATTGGTGCTCCCAGAGAGAGTATGGAACTTCCTCACCCCTTCTTACATATTTTGTCGTATATACTTCTTCATCTGGCTTTCGTCTGTATCCTTTTACTACTTTGTGCAATAAAATGGTACATATAAGTAAATGTTTCTCTGAGTTCTGTGAGTCTCTGGCAAATTAATCAAACCTGAGGAAAAGTTGTTGGAATCTCACTTGTGGGTCAGTCAGAAACACAGTTAACACCATGGACTTGAGTTTGGCATTAGAGTCAAACTAACTAGAGTTTGGCATTAGAGTCAAACTAACTAGTCAAACTTTAAACTAGAGTCAAACATTAATTGCTTGACAGTATTGGGGGGAAAAACATACTGAAGGGACATTAAAGGTTAAGACTTAGGGACGGCTGGGTGGCTCAGCAGTTGAGCTTCTGCCTTCAGCTCAGGGCGTGATCCTGGGATCCGGGATCGAGTCCCACATCAGGCTCATTGCAAGAAGCCTGCTTCTCCCTCTGCCTGTGTCTCTGCCTCTCTCTCTGTGTGTATCTCTCATGAATAAATAAGTAAAATATTTTAAAAAATGTTAAGACTTAAGGTCAAGGCAAAAATTAAAGGGATGGATCCGTGGTTGTAGTGTGATGAGAGGAGTTAGAGATGTGTTACAAACCAGGGAAGTGTCTGATGAATCGTAGAGGCAGGTCTGGATGTAGAGTACAGTCAGGAGGCAGTTTTTCTTGTCCAGGTGACACATGACCTGTGAGACCCTGGGCCAGGGTATTAGCAGGGAGGATGGAGAGAAGCCCAGGAGCACTTAGGAAGCTGAGAATGGGTGATTTGGAGGCAGATGATGAGAATGAGGAAGGAACCAGTTAACAGTGCCCAAATTAGGAGAGGAAACTTGCAAACTATCCATATTGGACCTGTATGCATTAGACCTTATTTGGCCAAGAGAAGGATTATGTAAAAGAAAATGGATGGCTTTTGCCATAGCACAGTTAGAAAATGATTTCTGCCAAGGACATGGACAAACACACGCACATGTACACATATTTTTATGTGTCTGTATATGTACATTTATATATTTATTGTATGCGCATATTCAGACACCTATATACATAAACCTGAATTTCTTATTGTGGAGGTTAAGCCACACAGATAAAAGTGATTTTATTTTATTTTATTTTTTTTTTTTATTTTTTTTATAATAAATTTATTTTTTTATCGGTGTTCAGTTTACCAACATACAGAATAACACCCAGTGCTCATCCCGTCAAGTGCCCCCCTCAGTGCCCGTCACCCATTCACCCCCATCCCCCGCCCTCCTCCCCTTCCACCACCCCTAGTTCGTTTCCCAGAGTTAGGAGTCTTCATGTTCTGTCTCCCTTTCTGATATTTCCCACACATTTCTTCTCCCTTCCCTTATATTCCCTTTCACTATTATTTATATTCCCCAAATGAATGAGAACATACAATGTTTGTCCTTCTCCGATTGACTTACTTCACTCAGCATAATACCCTCCAGTTCCATCCACGTTGAAGCAAATGATGGGTATTTGTCGTTTCTAATGGCTGAGTAATACTCCATTGTATACATAAACCACATCTTCTTTATCCATTCATCTTTCGATGGACACCGAGGCTCCTTCCCAGTTTGGCTATTGTGGACGTTGCTGCTAGAAACATCGGGGTGCAGGTGTCCCGGTGTTTCATTGCATCTGAATCTTTGGGGTAAATCCCCAGCAGTGCAATTGCTGGGTCGTAGGGCAGGTCTATTTTTAACTCTTTGAGGAACCTCCACACAGTTTTCCAGAGTGGCTGCACCAGTTCACATTCCCACCAACAGTGTAAGAGGGTTCCCTTTTCTCCGCATCCTCTCCAACATTTGTTGTTTCCTGCCTTGTTAATTTTCCCCATTCTCACTGGTGTGAGGTGCTATCTCATTGTGGTTTTGATTTGTATGTCCCTGATGGCAAGTGATGCAGAGCATTTTCTCATGTGCATGTTGGCCATGTCTATGTCTTCCTCTGTGAGATTTCTCTTCATGTCGATTAAAGTGATTTTAGAATAGAGGTTGTGTCTTTGGTGCCTACCACCCTTTGGGTATTGTGGTGTTGGTAAGTAGCAGCACCATGGTTCATCCACCATCTCAGATTCTCCTGGAGTCAAAGCGCAGGGTGATCGGTGTTTCTGGTAACCCTGCACAGCAGTGGGAGAGGTGGATGAATGTCATGTCCTGGTTGGGTTCACATTGGTATCAATTCCAGCTTTATCTCTCCCTTGAGCTAATATTCACCTCAAAGCATCTTCCTGTCTCTGTCTAGAAAACCTCCAAAAGCTTCATTCTGATGGTTATCATTTCTGACAGGGTGTTTTCTGCTGATCATTTAGAACTGGATAGGGTAAGATAAGTTCCCAGCAGATAGAAAGTTTTTGTATTGCCACTTATGCTATAGCAGCATCTCCACTCTTGCCCTGTAGGCCTTCTAGGAAATTTCTTTGCCACATGGCAGATACCTGAGGAATTTATGTTTTGATGTCTCATCAAACTTTTTTTTTTTAAGATTTTATTTATTTATTCATGAGAGACACAGAGAGAAAGAGACAGAGACACAGGCAGAGGGAGAAGCAGGCTCCATGCAGGAGGCCTGATATGGGACCCAATCCTGGGACTCCCAGGAATCCAGGATCACGACTTGAGCTGAAGGCACACGCTCAACCGCTGAGCCACCCAGGCGTCCCTCATCATACTTTTTAAACATTGGTTTGTAGCAGCCATTTTGGTGATCAGGAATGAGAGTGTGTACTTGCCAGTGGTATGGGGTTAACCTCAGTTATGGGGGAGTGGTTATTTTGAGAGGAGTTAACTATAGTGTTTGAAAAACTATGAAATGAAGGTCTTCCACAACACTGGGGTTTTTAAAGGGAAAAGAGTTGGGCCAGATGGGATGAACTGGTCTGATTAAATGCTCTCACTCTTGATTCAGGTTGCTGATTTTATTTTTATTGTTAAAGTATCATTTTTTAACGTACCAGACTTTGCTCAGGACAGTGTAGTGCATTTAGAGAATGACATAAGAAAAACAGGAAATACAAACCTTTTCATCAGAGATCTGAAAAACTGATGGTTATTGAGAACATATGGAACATTTTTTTTAATTTTTTTATTTATTTATGGCAGTCACAGAGAGAGAGAGAGAGAGAGAGAGAGAGGCAGAGACACAGGCAGAGGGAGAAGCAGGCTCCATGCACCGGGAGCCTGACATGGGATTCGATCCCGGGTCTCCAGGATCGCGCCCCGGGCCAAAGACAGGCGCCAAACTACTGCGCCACCCAGGGATCCCACACATGGAACATTTATACCTTATAATTGTGCTTCATGCCTCAGAATGTTCCCGTAACTCTCATATAGTACTTTACTCTAGTTTACTCAGTCTTCAGGTTTTGTTTGTTTGTTTATTTAACCTGTTCACAGTCTGCCCCCCACTGGAATATATAGTCATGGGGATACATACTTACTCTGCACCGTGTCCCTGACGCCTAGAGCAACACCTGGCACATAGTAGGCACTCAATACATTTTAGTCATTTAGATAAGTGACCAAAAATTTTTACCTTACAAATATCAGTAATAATTATATAAAACACTTATGGACATCTCATTTTGCTTTGTGCCAGGTTTTCTTTTTTGTTAATTTAATTTTTATTTTTTTAAAAGATTTTATGTATTTATTCATGAGAGACACACAGAGAGAGGCAGAGACATAGACATAGGGAGAAGCAGGCTCCCCAGAGAGTCCGATATGGGACTCAATCCCAGGACTTGGGATCATACCTTGAGCCAAAGGCAGACGCTCAACTGCTGAGCCACCCAGGCGTCCCTGTAGTACCAAATTTTCAAGCAGGTTTTATAGTATTTGTTGTCCTGGGAGAAGTTTATGGGCTCTTTTCCTTTTTAAAGAGAGTGAATATTGTCGTAGCTAAGTTGAAACTATAGGGGTACTCCTGTACTTGTTCTGTATCTATGGGTGTTTTTTTTTTTTTCTTTCAGAGAGCCCACTAGTAAACCATTATCATTCCCATGTCTGAGGGAGACTCTCTGGCACCTGCAAGGGTTTGGCTGGGCTCCTAGGCTCCTGCCAGGAGAAGAGCTTTGTTCCCCCCTGGGCTACAATCCCAGCAGTAGAGTAAGCTGAATTTTGGTACCAAGTTATCTTGGCAGTGGCAAGTATAACATATTTTAGCTGGTGATTTCTGCATGATTTGTATGAATTTCTGTAAGACAGGAGTCACAACAAAACCATTATGTGACTTGTGTCTAAAGCTATCTGTCAGTTGGAGCTGTGGAAATCAGTTTGCATATGTCAACAATTTAATCTTCTAATAAACTTGCCAATGGAAAACTGACACTGGAATTATGTTTCTGTATTTACTGACTAGGAAGATGTGGTTATCAAATGTACTGATTGAAAAATCTTTAAAATCCCAATCTTTAAATTGAGACCATATGTGTGTTTTCTTTCTCTAGCCAAATCTATTTGTACATTTACCCACACATGTGTATACACACACACGGCGTACAGTTACATTGGTGTGTTTGTATTATATACGTATGTGTTCACACAGAGCACACATGTGATTCATGCATATGCGTGAGTTTTTAATACGCTTATAGATTGAAGTGTAAGGAAATAGGGGGAGTTTCCTTATGTGTTAACAATACGGTTACCTACATTATAGGCTCCTAATATGTATTAAGTTGGTTAGTATGTGTATAGCACATAAGTCTTCCATAAATACTGGCTTTCACTATTTTAGAGTATATCTTCTTCTATCAGGCTCAGCATCAGACTCTTGGTCTGTCACTTCTACCAGTTTAGCTTCAAAGGCAGGCTGGCATAGCTCCAAAATTACTGTGTAACGGGAGAACATTTGGTGAATCTACTATTACTCTAAAATGCCTGCAACTAATCTTTATGCCATATAGGAAATATTAGTAGCAATATTTAAAAATGAAAGCCATTTATTAAATACCTTCATAATATTGATTCCTGTTATAGTAAACTATTTCTCTAAGTCATCATCATCATTCCGTACAGTCCATTTGGATTGCCAGACTAAAGCTAAGTTTGCTGAGGGCTGCCTATTTATTAAGAAAAAAATAGGAGAGTATTTCCTGTGGTCTGAATATTGGTGACCCCCCATACATATATTGGCATCTTAACCCCAAAGGGAAAAGAGTTCATTGGTGGGCCCTTTGAGAGGTGTTTAAGTCATGAGGGTGGAACCCTACGTATGAGATTATTGTTTCATAAAGTGATCCCTAGTTCCTTCCACCATGTGAGCATGCAGTGATAAGTTTGCAAAGTAAAAGAGGCCCCTCCCCCAAATGCTATTATCCTGGCTCCTTGATCTTAGACATCCCAGCTTTTAGAACTATAAGAAATAAATACATTTTTATTGTTATAAGCTACCTAGTCAGTGGTATTTTGTTACAGCAGCATGAACAGACTAAAAGACAATATTTAAGTGACCAAATGGAGAGAAAATAATGTGAAAAGAACATAGAAGAATTTGGGAATATTGGTAGGGTAATATTTAGGTATATGTATACCAAGAAAGATGATGCTGAGGACTCATACTATTTTGAGACAGGTTTCATTAAGTAATGGTTGTATTCACTGGGGGGGAAAGGTATAAATTGTAGTCAAAATGAGTATATGAACTGGTGATGTGAAAGTGTGGAATAATTGGATTTTTGTTGGAATAGGTAAGTAGCTTGTTCTGGACAAAAGATTAATAGCTCACAGCAAGGGATTACATAGTTTATGTAATTTTATAGAATAAAAACGAAGTCCCAGATGGTCAAAGCCTACAGAGTTGGTTAGTAGAAGTGCAAGTACTAAATCAGACTCTGATGTGCTGGAAAATAATGCCCACATAGCAATTGTTTAACAGAGATGGTATGGAAATAGAAAAAATGAACTTGAAATGTTGACCTCAACTCTCTGAGAATAATTCTAGCCCTGAACTATGCTAGACAGAATCTATAGATTATTCTTAATAAAATGCCTTTCTTGTTTTATTATGGGTGAAGAAACTCTACATATCTCCTTTAGGTCAGGTTTGTTTGAACATGTTCAAAAAGACAGCATGTTTCTGAGATCCAGATCATTGGAGTGAGTGTATTTTGGGCCTCGTTCATCATGGCTGCTTTTGTGATTTGAGTCATGTGCATTATAATAATAGTATTTTATCTGTGTAGAAGACCATAGAGGCATTTGTATTTAGGGCATTATATTGGTTTTTAAAACCTATATGGATAGAGTAGATTGTGTTTGAGTTTTAGAGCAGAACCTGAGTTAAACGAGGGCTGCTGGGTCTCAGAACAGCGAAGTAGGTGGTCACCACTTTGTTGAAGTTGCAGCTCTTTTTCTTTTTAATCAGTTGGGGGAAAGATTATCTTTTGGTAGCTTTTTAGACTTTGACTTTGAAATTTGGAGAGGCAGTGTGTGTTAGGTAAAACTTTTTGTGTAGAGGCACACTTTGTTTTTAAGGTTTGTGAGTATGCTCTGTTATAACCTTTAAAGATCAGATTTTATGGTATCCAACTAGAAATAAGTATCACCAGAATAGGTATTGGTAGCAATGGGGGAGTTTGAGGACAGCAAAGCAACCGACTTCGATGAAAGGGTCAGATAGATTTTAGATCTGCACCCTTAACATCCTGAGTATTCTGATGGGGGGTAGGATATAGTTTTTTTTTTTTTTAAAGTTGGTATTTGGGGGACAACTGACCTGGTTTTCTGAATCTCTGCTCCACTGGTTGTATGTCTCTGAGGTTGGCTTCCCTTATCCAAGAAATAAAGCTAATGATACCTGCTTCACAATTATTTTTATTGAGGTATAATTGATGTAACATTTCAGATGTACAATGTAATGATTCAGTATTTATATATATTGCAAAATGATCATCACACAAGTCTAGTTAACATCTATCATCATACAGAGTTAAAATTTTTTTCTTGTGATGAGAGCTTTCAAGATCCACTCATCTAGCTATTCTCATCTAGCAATACAGTGTTATTAACTATTATCACCATGCTTCACCTAGCTTAATGCCCTCGAGGTCTATTCATGTTGTCCCAAATGGCAAGATTTCATTGTTTTTTTTTTTATAGCTGAGTAGTACTCCTGTACACATGTATGTGTGTGTGTATGTAACATTTTCTTTATTCATGGACATTCAGGTTTGTTTACATGTCTTGATGATTGTAAATAATGCTGTGGTAAACATGGGAGTGCATATCTTTTTTTAAAAGTAAACTGTACCCCATATGGGACTTGAACTCACAGTCCTGAGATCAGGAGTCACATACTTTACCAACTGAGCCAGCCAGGCATTTCTGCACATATCTTTTTGAATCAGTGTTTTCATTTCCATCAGGTAAATACCTCAGAAATGGAATTGCTGGATCATATGGTAGTTCTATTTTTAATTTTTTGAGGAACCTCTGTACTGTTTTCCACAGTGGCTGCCCTAATTTGCATTTCTAACAGGAGTGGTCTCCCCTTTATCCACATTCTTGCTAACATTCGTTATTTCTTTTTGACAATAACCATTCCAACAAGGGTGAGATGATAGCTTATTATATTTTTGACCTGTATTTCCTCATTGATTCAGTTATGTTGGAGTATATTTTCATGCATCTGCTGGCCACTGTTATGTCTACATATTCAGATCCTCTGTCCATTTGTTTTTAATTGGATTGTTTATTTTTCTGCTCTTGAGTTGTAGGAATTCTCCATATATTTTGGATATTAGTCCCTTATCAGATACATAATCTACAAGTATTTTTTTCCTATGTATTTTGTTGATGGTCTCCTTTACTATTCAAAAATTTTTCAGTTTGACATCGTTTCATTTGTCTATTTTTGCTTTTGCCTTTGCTTTTGGTGTCAAATCCCAAAAAATCATCGTCAAGGGATCCTTGGGTGGCGCAGTGGTTTGGCGCCTGCCTTTGGCCCAGGGTGTGATCCTGGAGACCCAGGATCGAATCCCACGTCGGGCTCCCGGTGCATGGAGCCTGCTTCTCCCTCTGCCTGTGTCTCTGCCTCTCTCTCTCTCTCTCTGTGTGTGTGACTATCATAAATAAATAAAAAAAAAAAAAAAAGAGGAATCATCGTGAAGACTGATGTTGAGGAACTAATTGCCTCTGTTTTCTTCTGGGAGTTTTATGGTTGAGACTTCTATTCAAGTCCTTAACTCATACTGAGCTCATTTTTGAGAGTGGGCAGCCCTGGTGGCCCAGGAGTTTACCGCCGCCTTCAGCCCAGGGCCTGATCCTGGAGTCCCAGGATCGAGTCCCACGTTGAGTTCCCTGCATGGAGCCTGCTTCTTCCTCTGCCTCTCTCTTTCTCTGTGTCTCTCATGAATGAATGAATGAATGAATGAATGAATGAATCTTTAAAAAAAGGGAGAGAGAGAGACTAGTCCATTTTCACTCTCATTCCATGTGGCTCTTTAGCTTTCCCAGTACCATTTTTATTGAAGACTGTGTCCTTTTCCCATTGTATATTCTTGGCTTCCTTATTGTAAATTAATTAATCGAATATGTGACAGGTTAGCTCTGGGCTCTGCTCCACTGATATGTGTGTTTCCTTCTTAGGTCAGTATTGCACTGTGTTCATCACCACTACCTTGCAACATAGTCTGAAATCAGGGAGCATGATGCCTCTAGCTCTGTTCCTTCTTTTCAAAATTGCTTTTGCCATTCTGGGCCTGTTTTTGGTTCCTTACAAATTTTAGGATTGTTTGTTATATTTCTATGAGATATGTTATAGGAATTTTAATAGGGATTGCATTGAATCTGGAGATTGCGTAGTATGGACATTTTAACTTCCAGTTAAATATTAATTACTGATTCTTCCAGTCTAAGAGCTTGGAATCTTTTGTCATTTATTTGTATTTTCTTCAGTTTCATTCATTAATGTCTTAACAGTTTTGAGTGTATAGACTTTTACTTCCTTGGTGAAATTTGTTCCTGGGTATTTTATTCTTTTTGATGCAATTGTAAATGAGACTGTTTTGTTAATTTCTCTTTCTGGTTATTATTAGTGTATCAAAATGCGACACATTTTTGTGTATTCATTTTGTGTCCTGAAAATTTACTGAATTTATTAGTCTAACGGTTTTTTGGTGGAGTTTTCAGGGTTTTCTCTATATAGTATCATATAGTTATCTGTGAATAGTGACAGTTATACTTCTTCCTTTCCAATTTGGATGCCTTTTGTTTCTTTGGCTAGGAATTCCAGTATACTGTGTTGTATAAAAGTGGTGAGAGCGAGTGTCCTTGTCTTGTTCTGATCTTACAGGTAAAGTTTTCACCTTTTCACCATTGAATATGGTGATAGTTTTTGGGTTGTCTCTGAGATACACTTCCCTTGTTGACAAAATAAAGTTAATCATACCTGTTTCACCATTTTTAAACAGCCTTATTGATATATATTTCACATCCCATAAAACTCACCCATTTTAAAGGGTATAGTTTGGCTTTAGTATATTCACAGTTATGTGGCCATAAGCACAGTTAATTTAGAACAAATTTTTCCTACCCCAGAAAGAAACCCTGGCAGTCACTTCCCATTTCCTCCCCAATTCCCCTAGGTCTTGGCAATCACTAGTCTACTTTTCATCTCTTTGGATTTACTGATTCTGGACATGGAATCATTCAATATGTCATGCTTTGTGACTCTTCAATTCAGTCATTCAATATGTCATGCTTTGTCACTCTCTTCTTTCACTTAGTGTAATGTTAAAGTTCATCCATGTGTGGCACGTATTAGTAGTAAATGACTTTTTATTGTCACATTATACTCCATTGTATAATGTGGTATATCCATATAATGGATATATTTCCATATAATGGATATACCACATTTTGTTTCTCAAATCACTAGTTGACAGACACAGTTATGTTTCTGAGAGAACTGAGTAAGAAAGTCAGTAGTGTTTAATGATGGCTGCATATTGAAGCAACATATATTTTTGTTGTGTTTATCCAGTTTGGACAGGCTTCTTGTGTGCGTTATCTGCAGCTCCTCTTGTTTTATGAATCAAGGAAAGCCGTCTTAGTGAGTAGACTACCTGTCAGCTGTCTCATGTGGGTTCTTGGTGGGCGCTGCAGTTTGATACTAGAACTCGCAATGCTTTTCTCAGCAGCCAGAGTGTTCAACAAGTGTTAGCAGTGGGGCCTGTTGTCATTACAGATGCTCTGTGTATAACTGTAAATGCTGGGTCCTAAAAGGATCAAAAGAGGAAGCCATTGGGGCTTACACAGATGTCAGCTAATCCAGTGCTGATCCTCATTCTGAACCTGAGCATTGATACCAATATCAAGCTGTGGGGTAGTTATTCCCCAATCCATATTGGGGAGTATAGGGCTTTGGTAGTTCTGTGCTTGCTGTCTCTGCAAAATAGAAAATTGCTGGAGATTTATGTGACATTAGACAGGAAGTTGGTGTTATGCATATAGGCCTTTAGCTAAGAAAAGCCACTGATTGTCTCAGTGTAAGGAATTGGATTGTAAAACTCTAATTGATTATTAAGCAAGTGAAATTCTAATAGAAGTAGATTGTTGCTAAAGGTTAAAGAGATTATCTGAAAACATTGATTTCTACTTTGTTGGCTGTGGATATACCATAGAACTCAATTATTTAAACGTAATATTTCTGAATTTCTACTTAAGTTACTATATTGTAAAAATAGAATTCTAAACAAGGCCCATTTGTTATTTACTAATCAAATACTATTTTTATATCTGCTGTAGGCCTGTCGCTGCTAGCCATACAGAAAAACAGAATATATGTTCTTTGCTATAAGTGATCTTATGCCCAAATTTACATTTGAGACCACGAAACAAGTTGTTAAATTTGAAATCTCTGGTGTTTGCCATCCTACTGATAAAATTTGTTGTATAGACTTTCTAAGCCTGTTTGCTGTACTCCACAAAGAGAAAACATTACTAATAGCTTGCATGTATTAAGCAGTTAATTTGAACTAGGGCCTGTGCTAACTGCTTTATTTGGATTATTTTGTTCATCTAAGGTAGGCACAGTTACTGTCCCTGATTTATGGATGAAGAAACTGAGGTGCAGAGAGATTAAGTCACTGATTCAAAAGGATACACAGGGCAGCCCCCGTGGCTCAGCAGTTTAGTGCCGCCTTCAGCCCAGGGCCTGATCCTGGAGACCCGGGATTGAGTCCTGCATTGGGCTCCTTGCATGGATCCTGCTTCTCCCTCTGCCTGTATCTCTGCGCCTCTCTCTCTCTCTCTCTCTCTCTCTCTCTCTGTCATGAATAAATAAAATCTTTTAAAAAATGTTACAAAACAAAAGGATACACAGCTTGTAAGTGACAGTACTCTTTATAGCTTTCCCATTTGATAAAGTTTTATGTTCTTAAAAGTGCTTTAGAATTTCAGGTTTTACTTTGATACTCTTCTGTGTCCCATGGCTATGAACAAATCAAAGCAAATCTGTGGTTTATTTCTTAGGGAATTATGCATAGTATAATAAAATAAAATAAATTAGTTATATGCTCTAATTACATTATGAATGGCTTCTTTTAATAGTGACCAGCAGTAGCGCAGCTACTAATCTTTATCCCTTAGGTAGTCAAGTAGTTAAGAAGTAGATAAGCAGGTGGCCACTAGAACAAGCCTCCACCAGAATAATTCTAAGTAACTTCTCAGACTGAATTGCAGTTCCCTCAATCCTATTTCACTAGATAACATTGTTCAAAAGATACTCTTTTACTCCTTTACGTACCCTGCTGGCAAGCATTCTCAAGAGAGCTTATGCCTTTGGCCTGTGGATGGATCAAAGACATTTTCTAAAATACTGAGAATTTTGCTGCCAGCTGGAATTAAGCAGATAGAAAATATACCTACATGACATAAGCAAACTAGTTTAAAACATGCTAGCTGTAGTATTATTTGTGCTTTTCAGAATTTCCCTAAGGAACTTCATTAATCATGTAGACATTTTGACAAACAGTAAAGGGGCAGAACAGAATTAATTATTTTCCATCTCTTATGACACCTGTACTGTCATGTAGTGTAACAGCGCTTCAACTGCTCTGTGCTTTTTTTTAATTTTTATTTTTATTTTTAATTTTTAATTTTTTTATAAGTAGAGTGAGGTTGGGGAGGGCCAGAGAGAGAGAGAGAGAGAGAGGAAGAAAGACTCTTAAACTGGCTCTGTGTCCAGCTCAGAGCCCAGTGCGGGATTTCAGATTATGACAGGAGCAGAAATCAAGAGTTGGACACTTAACCAGTTGAGTCACCCAGGTACCTCAACTCCTCTGTGCGATTATTTCCATTTAGAAAACAAGAAAATTGAATCTCAGTGAAATGAAATACTTTACATCACTACCTTAAGTCATGATGACATTGTTGGAAAAGGAGAACACTTTGGGTATTTGCTGATTTTATCTTTTTACTGGTCACCTCGTCTTACTATAATTTCGACTTATCTGGCACTAGAACATCCCAAACTAGATGAAAAACACAATGGATATAACCTAGTGTATGTATATAATGTATGTTATACAACGTATAGAAGGACTAATGGCAAATTCCTGAAAGACTGTTTCCCTGCTGTCTCATGCCTTGGTAGAAATAACACGTCCTGAGTGCTTATGGGGGGCCCATTACTGTGTCAGATGCTTTTCACGTTTCATCTCCTCTGATTCTCACACTTAGCACCAATCTGTCAGGTGAGTGCTGTTTTAATTTACATTTTTAAAGGTAAGATGGCTGAGACTTAGAAAAGTTAAAACCATTTGCCTGTGGTCATTAAGCTAACAATAAGCAAAGCCATTGCTTTAAAATATATACATATACATATATATATATATGTGTATATATATATATATATTTTACTGAAGTTTGATTTGCCAACATGTAGTATAACACCCAATGCTCATCCTGTCAAGTGATGACAGGGGCACCTTAGTGCCCGTCACCCGATCACCCCACAGCCACACCCACCTCCCCTTCCACTACCCCTTGTTAGTTTCCCAGAGTTAGGAGTCTGGCATGTTTTGTCTCCCTCTCTAATTTTTCCCACACATTTTCCCTCCTTTGCCCTATAATCCCTTTCACTATTTCTTTTATTCCCCATATGAGTGAAACCATATAATTGTCCTTCTCCAATTGACTTTACTTTAGAAAGGATGAAAGCCATTGCCTTTTAACCACTGTGCGATTTTCCATGCCCACTGAACTACATAAATAGGTTTACTGTAGTTTTTGTACCTCTCAGTTCAAGTCACTACCAGATACACATTCTAAACCGAGATTGGATTCTTTTAAAAATATGATATACTTGATATTTGATTTTTATAAAAATATTTATTTTGTGGTTTCTGATATAATCAGGAAAGTGGCTACTTACTTTTCAAGGTCTGAGTTGGATGTTCTGTTCTCTGCGAACCTTCTCTGAGTTTCTTCTGTGTGTCCCTGTAGCACCTTGTAGCTTAGCCCTTAGGATTTTCCCCATTTACACTCTGGCCTTTTTTTAGAAGCAAGTTGTCTGGTTCAGTTGTTAGCCTTTATTTGTACTGCAAGCACCTTGTTAGCGCATGGTGCACAGTAGATGGTTAATAGATATTTGTTGAATTGAATTGGATGTTTAATAACTGTTTGAATTTAATTATGATATTTACTTTCTGGTGTGCACTCCAGGCACTTTTGGAAGGTCATTGCAGCATTAGGTGTCTGTGGAGACCTTCAGTTTTTCAGGCTAGAAATTGATGACTTGCCATTCTTATAAGAGATCAATTGAATGCATCATTGGGGCTGATTTTTTTCTAAATACTGCTTAGAATACATACATTTTTCTCATAATGGTACTGTCATACTGAACAAAAAAACCCTTTTTATTTTAATAAAACCTTTTTAAAAATGTATCACAAGATTTCTGCAGCATACTTTGTGAGCAGCAATATATATCCCAATGTTTAGAAAATCAGATTTTCAAAGCTACGCTTTATTGATTTATATCCTATTGAAAGTAGCATGAGCAAGTGGAAAGAACGTGGATTTTGGAGTTATGTGCCTAGATCAAATTCTTATTCAGCTACTTCCTAGCTTTTGACTTTGGACAAAATATAGTTAACTTTTTAAACATAGTTTTCTTATTCTTAAAGCATGAAAGATACATACATATTGGCAGATTTTAGGATGAAATATATATTGGAAGGAAATGTGTCAAATCACTTCTCAAAAAGAGATCTATGAGCTCTCTGTGATAGCTTCTGGTATATTTTCATTTCATTTGAATACTTTTATTCTAATTACAGTCTTAAAAATAGTGTAAGCGTGTGTGTGTATAGTAAATATTTAAATCCAGTATAATTAACATACAGTGTTAACATTAATTTCAGGTGTACAATAATATAGTGATCCAACAATTCTGTACATTACTCAGGGCTAATCAAGATAATGTACAATTAATCCCCTTCATCTATTTCACTTATTCCCCCATCCACCTCTGGTCAGTTTTTTCTCTATACTTAAGAGTCTGGTTTTTTTGTTTGTTTGTCTCTTTTTCTCATTCATTTATTCTGTTTCTTAAATTCTACAGGGGATCCCTGGGTGGCTCAGCCATTTAGCACCTGTGTTTGGCTCAGGGCGTGATCCTGGATTCCCAGCATAGAGTCCCACATCAGGCTTCCTGTGAGAAGCCTGCTTCTCCCTCTGCCTGTGTCTCTGCCTCTCTCTCTCTCTCTGTGTCTCTCATGAATAAATAAATAAAATCTTTTTTTAAATAAATAAAATCTTTTAAAAAATTCTGCATATGAGTGAAATCATAGGGTGTTTGTCTTTCTTTGACTGATTTATTTCACTTAGCATTATACCCTCTAGACTCATCCATGTTGTTGTTCTTTTTTATGGATGATACTCCTTTGGGTATATACCACATTTTCTTTACATATTCATCTGTTGATGGACACTGAGTTGCCTCCATATCTTGGCTATTGTAAATAATGCAGTAAACATAGGGGTGCATATATCTTTTTGAATTTGTTTTTCCTATTCTTTAGGTAAATACTCTGTGGTGGAATTACTGGGTCATATGGTAATTCTCCTTTTAACTTTTTGAGGAAAATCCATGTTGTTTTCTACAGTGGCTGCATCAGTTTGCCTTTTTACAAACAGTGGCACGAGAGTTCCTTTTTTCTCCACATGCTCACCAACACTTGTTTCTTATGTCTTTGATTTTAGCCATTCTGACAGGTGAGGGTGATATATCATTGTGGTTTTGATTTGTATTTCCCTGATGATAACTGGTGATACATATCTTTTAATGTGTCTGTTGGCAATCTGTATATCTTCTTTGGAGAAATGTCTGTTCATGTCTTCTGCCCATTTTGAATGTATTTATTTTTTGTTTATTTTTGACATTGAGTTGTATAAGTTCTTTATATATTTTGGATACTAACTCATGCTAGATATATCTTTTGCAAATATCTTCTCCCATTCAGTAGGTTTTCTTTCATTTTATTGATTGTTGATTTGTTTTATTGATTGCTTTTCCTATGCAGAAACTTTTTATTTTGATGCAGTCCCAATAGTCTATTTTTACTTATATTTCTCTGGGCTCAGGAAATATATCTAGATTTAAAAATGTTGCTAAGATTGATCAAGTCAGCAACATTATTGCTTGTGATCTTTCTTAAGATTTTTATGGTTTGAGGTCTCATATTTAGGTCCTTAATCCATTTTGAGTGTGTGTATGTGTATGTGTGGTGTAAGGAAGTGGTCCAATTTCATTCTTTTCCATGTAGCTGTCCAGTTTTCCAGATGCCAGCTGTGAAAAGACTGTCTTTTTCCCATTGCATATTCTTGCCTTTTTTTTTGTCAAAGATTAATTGACCATTTAATAATGGGTTTATTTCTAGGCTCTCTGTTGTGTTTCATTGATATATGTGTCTATTTTTTATGCCAGTACCATACTTTTTAAATTACTATTCCTTTGTGTAGTGTATCTTGAAATCTTGGGTTCTCCAGTTCTTGTTTTTCTTGTATAAGCCTATTGAGAATTATTTCTCTGATCACCTTATCATCAAGCACTGACACAATTCCTGGCCAAAAATTCCAAGTTTAAGTCAAATAACATCAAGATGTGCTCTATTCAGATTTTGTATGACATTAAATAAAGATGGATAGAGTCATCCATACATAGCAAGGTCATGCCGTAATAGTAAGTACTGTATTCATATACTTAGCACAAATTCTAACTTAGAAAGGACAGATTTGGAGAAGATTATAGCAGTGAGTATGGCAGTAAATGTGCAAAGGAAGAATTTTTCTCAGTTCCAACAATAATTGCTTCTGGTACCTATTTTAGTGAGAGTTCAATATTGTTGCATTTTTACTCATCTTCAACTCAGCAAAAACAGTTTTACAAAATTGCCAGGAGAAATCTCTTGAAAATGGCAACCTAAATTTGCTTACCAGCAGTTGTAGCCAATTATAAGGTCTGATTATCCTGGACCTCCTCCAATCACTTGTCTGCTCATTTTAGTTTTCCAGAATATGGTTTTTTTTGGTTTGTTCTTAGGTTCTTTTAATTTTTTAAAAAAGATTTATTTATTTGAGAGAGTGAGTGAACACAAGTGTGGGAGGGAGGTTCAGAGGGAGAGAGAATCTCATTAAGATTCCCTGAGTTTGGAGTCTGATGCAGGTTCAGTCTCATGACTCAAGATCACAACCTCAAGTGAAACCAAGAGTCAGACACTCAACCGACTGTGCCACTCAAGCACCCCATGTTCTTAGGTTCTTTGAGCTGCTACCATGGAGCTTCTTTTTATCTGGTATGAATTTAGGGCTTATGCTAGAACATCTTGATTTTAAGAACCTTGATCATATTATCTACCAGTATTTCTTGATTGTGTTAAGTTAGATGTTGAGAATATCATGTGATCACATTTCTTGCATCTTTAGGCTTTTTTTGGTTCCAGAGTAGCATTGTGATTTTTCATTATGTAGAAAATAGGACTATAGTTTCTGAGTTCCTTGCCTTCAGATCAGGATTGCATTTTCATTTCATCAATTTGTGCTCTGATATTGCAGAGCTAGGTAGAGTCTGTGCTTCAAGGTAATGTACCTAGCCATTAACAGCTGAGAATGGGTACAATGAGCCCCTGTGATCATGTAGCGTAGATAGTAGCCATCGCTTTTTACTGGCTCCTTTGAGGGCTCACTAAATCCACACAGTGAATTAACTGGGGCTGTTTGAGAAACAGCCAGTGGGATAATGAACACTTTTATGCTTTTTAAAATGACTATAGAGAGAATGATCAGATGAGGCAATTCCAAAATGGCAGCTGTGTTTTCATTGTTCCTTTGGGACTTGCATTGAGAAGTACGCTTTTAGCGGATTTCCCCTTTAACAGAAATTCATTAGGGGGTATCCATTAGCCAATGAACAATAAGAGAAAGGAGCATGTTAGTTATTTCAGAGAGGGAAATGTGACTTTTAACTTTGAGCTAATTATAGTTGGGTGGATTAGAAGAACTAACCCCTTCCCCCAAATCTGGAAAATGGATTTAAAGACCTTGGATTTTATTTTGAAATAAGGAAAAACAGACTTTTATTTAAAATTTTGTTTCTTTAGATTTATCTAAAGAGATAGTGCTCAGATTTTTAATTTCTAGATACCATACCAGTAATTCTTTTTCTGTACTTTTATTGCAATTTCTTGTTTCTAAAGATTGAGACTGTAATGTTGTTAATATTTACATTTTTTCTTTTCCAAAAACTGTTAGTGTGATAGTATAAATTTATACTTGTGTTTGCTTTATTTTTTTATTTTTAGTTTTTGTTTTAATTTTTTTGTGTGTGCTACCTATACTTCTTGTTATAAAGATAAATTCTGCAAGGTTTGGACAATTTAGGGGAGAGGAGACATATTATTGAATAGCCAACCTTTTCTTTTTCTTCTGGTTTTTAAATTTTAAGTGCAGAGAAACACTGTAAGTCAGTGAAAAGCACACTGCACTTAATTGGAAATCATCATAGTGGCTTCAGTGTAGAACTCCTGTGACCTTGGACATGAGGTTTTACCTCTCTGGGTCATAGTTGCCCAATCATCAGAACTGTACTATTGGACAAGATTATGGTTCCCTGTTGTGTATTGCTATGGGAAATGTGGCAGTGAGTTAGGAGCCATAAAGTCTTCGTGTAAACCCAGCAGGCATATCTTCCTACCTTCCTTCCATATCTCTTTTATCTGGTGTATTTGCCAAAATATTATTTTTTATACGTTTATAGATATATTGAGGACTAAAAGCAATTCAGATGTATTTATATGGTAATGAGATGTAACACCAAAAACTGAAAGAAATATGCTAACGCCAGGCCACAGAAAGGCATCTTCTAATATTCCCTCTTCTCTGCCATTTTTAGGATGCTTTGATGGACAAATTTAAGGATTGCTGGATTATATGACAAACTCTTTCTATTCTAAAGTTATTTAACTGCGAGAACATTTCGAGTTTCCCTTTTCCCCATCCTAAATCAGTAGCATTTTCTAAAGAAGAGCTTGTGTGTTTTGTTTACATGAATCCTGTCTCAGTGTTATTTGATAACAATTCTTTTAAGAGATCTTATCCTGAAAGGAAGGTATTTAGTGTTGGCACTGGGTGGTGGTGGGTGAGGAGTGGCAAGCAATGCCGTCCGCATACTAGACACTTCTGCCTTCTTCAAGCCCCTCTAATGCCCACTATTTTTTTTAATTTTTATTTATTTATGATAGTCACACACACACACACACACACACACACACACACAGGCAGAGACACAGGCAGAGGGAGAAGCAGGCTCCATGCACCGGGAGCCCGACGTGGGATTCGATCCCGGGTCTCCAGGATCGCGCCCTGGGCCAAAGGCAGGCACTGAACCGCTGCGCCACCCAGGGATCCCTAATGCCCACTATTGTTGTGTTCCTTTTTTCCTTCCATTTCAGCCTGGATTCTGGTAGAATGGAAATCCATGTTTCTGAATTTCGTATATTTACCCCTCCCCTTTTTCTTATCTTCAGCAACAATATACGTACTCTGATGGCAGCTGCTGTATTAAGCCCAAGAGCTTAAAAGATTAAAGAAACCACTAACAGCAGTCAGGAGGAAGTTTAAGGGCCTGTTTTTCTGAAGGTCTGCATTTTCATTCTGTTGGTTGAGTAGAAAATTGCAAACAGGTTGTCAGCAGCTGGTATGTTCTTCTGCATCTGGGGAGACCCAGCCTTCTGTTCCTTTTCCATTCATATTGGAAGGGTAGCCAGCCTGAGGTGGAAACTGAAGGCGGAGAAATCAGAATTCTTTGTGTGTATAGTCATTAGAACTTTTTTGTAGAAATGTTTTCACAGAAATGTCAACTTGTCTTCCATTCTTTCACTAGCTTTACTGAGTACTTAACTTCAAGGCACTTGCTGAAGAGAGAGGCCTGAATATGATAATAAAAATACCTTCCAAAGACTTAGCACCTAAAACGAGTTGTTTAGACTCTCAGTAAACATTGGGGTTGAGGGGTGGTGGCCTGCCCCCTGATCTCTCTCTCATATATCTCTCAGGCTTTTATCCTTGGGGATTTAGTGTGTGGCTGCTAGAAGCAGGAGGCCTTGCTTCAGTAATGCATCATTGGTCCAGCCTCTGCTGCTTACTTCTGATGGATATTGCAGAGTGAATCTCAGCAAATCTAGAATGTCTGCTGATTTGTTGGTGGATCCTTAAGCACTGCTAGACAGTTTTCTTAATAAAATCAGTTTTTAAAGCTAAACATGGGTTACTTCATTCTTCCTCTTTCTTTTATCATTTTTCCCATTGCATTTTGAGTTTTAGAGCTAGATGGGGAGCCCCTGCAGTGCCCTTAGGTGCTGATCAGGTAAGGACATAATTGTGTGGTTGTTGCCCCCCCCCTTTTAAAATCTTTTAAGAAAATATTTTATTTATTCATCACACACACACACACACACACACACACACACACACACACAGAAGAAACGTAGAGAGAGGGATCCCTGGGTGGCGCAGCGGTTTGGCGCCTGCCTTTGGCTCAGGGCGCGATCCTGGAGACCCGGGATCGAATCCCACGTCGGGCTCCCGGTGCATGGAGCCTGCTTCTCCCTCTGCCTATGTCTCTGCCTCTCTCTCTCTGTGACTATTGTAAATAAAAAATTAAAAAAAAAAAAAAAAAAAAAAGAAACGTAGAGAGGGAGAAGCAGGCTCCTCAAAGGGAGCCTGATGTGGGACTTGATCCCCAGACCTGGGATCACGCCCTGAGCCAAAGGCAGATGCTCAACAGCTGCGCCATCCAGCCATCCCTGGTTGTTCCCTTCTGACATAATAGAGAGAGGTGGGACCTAGGGCAAACTTCAGTGTTGTCCCTTCAGGCAATCAGAGCTATTAAAAATAAGTAATGTCCTGATGAAATAAAACAGGACTGACAGTTCAATTGCTATTTTTGGATAACTTCCTTATTTTATAGATATGGAAAGAAGCTCAGAGGGTTTTGCTTTCCTCAAGGTCACAAAACTGGTCAGTGGCCTAAGTCTAGACCCTGTAATTCTCAGGCTATTTGAGAAAATCAAGTGGTCCAAGTTCAGTTGTCAATGGCACTTGTTCTAAGTATGCACAGACCAAGGGTTTCATGTCCAGACTAGTATTTTAGGATTATTAAAGCTAATCTAGTTTTTAGATAAACCAAATGGATTTTTGAGATTGTAAAGAACCTATTGTGATAGCTGAACAGCTCTTAAGTGGAGTTCCCAGACAGTTCGATCTGCAATTGTTCTGTAACACCATATGGATTTCCAAGTAAATACATTTTGCATATTGCTTACAAATTATCTTCATGAATAATGAAAGCTGTCCTACAGGAAGCTACAGATTAAGAGAAGCTGATTTTTTTTCTTCTAAACTGAATTTCATTCCTTTGTTTCTTTTGCTTTTATTTTCTGTGCCCTCAAGGATATGTATTTGAGTTGGAGGGTGATTGGGGAGGGAGAGTGCTATTATTGGTTTCTCAACATCTGTGTTTCTTTATGAAACATCATTTCTTTTGCTACCAAAGAGGGCTTGCCAGTTTGAATACACTCTGGACCATGCTTTCTCCTGTGCTGATCTGTGCTGTATTTTGTTTAATTTTATTTTGTTTAATTAAGCTTTCTTAGCAGGGTTCTTTACTTCTCTCAGGGAAGATATCCTCTGCCATTAATACCTACTATGTGCCATGTACTCTCTAGGTGCCTCCATGATTTGCAGTAGTTCTCTTAACAACCTCATGAGATCGGTATTGTTATCTCTGTGTTTTAGGGAAAGCAAAGGCCTGGAGATTGTGCCTTCCTTAATTATGCACCTAGGAAGTATAGAACTGGCATTCAGATGCAAATCTAATTTAAGCTTAGTATACTTTCCAAAATGCCATACCGCATCTTTGTCTTTTCTCTTTTCATTCACCTAGTGTTTTGAGCATACAAATTGTGCTGGCATCTCCAAGGAGTTTCCAAATTCTTTTGTCTAAAAAATGGCTTTCAGATTTTTTTTGTCTTAATTCACACAGTTAGAAATACAATTTATACTATGATCAAGTATACATGTTTATGTTTGCACATGCACAAATGCATGCATACACCCATGCTTACATATGAAACTGAAACAGAGTTTTATTAAATGATACCTTATAACACACAGCACACTGTAATTTTCCCTTTTCTCTTCCACTAACTGGTGTGCATACTTATATGTCAGTGATTACCCACTAAATTAGTTTTATGACCTAGGATACCTATAGTTGAGAAAGACTGACCTGGAGGGAGCTGTCCAGGATGGGGTACATGTCTCTCCCTAACTTTATAAGATTTTTAGGATGATCCATTGGCATATGGGACAAAATAGAAGTTTTGTTTAGATTTATTATCTTTATAGAAGACACATGGAACATTATTAACATTTAGTATTTGAGTTGGCAGTGTACTATCTGCAGGATAGTCAATGGCCCATAAAGGTGTGGTGGGTGTCCTGGAGGGGGAGTGGAAGTTTCACAAAATGGCATTCCTTCAGCCTTTAGCCTTATGTTCTCACCGTGTTATGGGACATGTTTCAGTTTGGTGGATCAGAAAGTGTGTTACACTATTTAGTTTAACCTTCACAAAAAGTACAAGTGATTTTTTAAAATTCCTTCAAAGTAACTATGGAATGAGGTAATATAAGCACAGGGGAACAGCAGGAAAATTTTAGAGTTTATATTGCCTTTATTTTTATGAGCTCCTTATCAACAGTGTTACAGACAGCAACTACACAATCATATCTAGTAAGAAATTGGTCAGAAGATTTAAATTATAAAAACAATTGGGAACTGAGGTTTATATCCATGATCATAATTGATTTACC
Organism: Nyctereutes procyonoides; assembly: GCF_905146905.1. NCBI lineage: Eukaryota > Metazoa > Chordata > Mammalia > Carnivora > Canidae > Nyctereutes > Nyctereutes procyonoides. The sequence continues at coordinate 74,747,660 of NW_026575126.1, forward strand.
TTGCCCTTAGCAGAAGTTGTATCTTGAAGTAACAGCTAATGCCATTATGTTGGATAAAACGTTAAAATTTGTGTTCATTTTATCTGTATATCACCCTGATATTTATTTGTATATTTTGTAATATGTACAGTCTACCAGTGCCTAAGTAGCTACATATATATTTGAGGAATATGCTCAAAAATTTTTTGATACTAATAAGGATTTAAAGTCAAAATTATGTGCAGATTATTCATGGGTCTGGAGAACTACCAGTACAAGTGTCCAGTAATTGTTAATAGGTATCTTGGGTTTCAGATGAAGAGTGAAAAGAGAGTAGGAGACAGAGGATATTTATGTACAAGTTAGAGAACAGCCCTCCCTAGATGGATTCAATTCTGCAGGCACATGGTTTGGTGAGCAACCTGTGCCTTTGTGTACATCACAAAAGTCTCCCCATTCTCTTGACAGAGGAGCCCTGGGTTAGGGTATGTGATTTGGCGAGCGGCATGGTCTAGATTTTTGCTCCCTTCTGCCCCCCTCTAGTCTTTCTTCTTTTTGCAGATGTAGCCTACACAAGGAAGTGCAGGTACCAGCTCTGATTCTGAGGTCTGAAAAAAGGAAAAATAGTGACCACAGGAGCCGTTTGGTCACTGCTGTAGGGAACTACAGCAACCAGACCCCTCTTGTATTTATTTATTCATTCAACGGTGTATTTATAGAGTACCCATTCTGTGCTAGACGTGTACTGCAATAGGAGTCAGCAAACCTCAGCCCAATGGATAAACCTGATCTGGTGTTTTGGTAAATAAAGCTTCATTTGGAACATAGCGATACCTCTGTGGCTCCTTGTGAGCTATAATGGCAGAGATGAATAATTGTGACATAATATGGCCTGGAAAGCCTGCTGTGTTTACTCATTGGCCCTTTACTGGAAAAGGTTGAGGATCTCTGTTCTGGAATATGACTCTGTACTTGCTTCTGGTACCACCCCATAGTAATTGAGCCATGGGCTTTTTGGCTTCTCTCTCATTTGCCCTGCTTGCCCTAAAAGACCTCCTTTGGAGTGATACTAGGGAACATTAGGGTAGAGGGACAGAGCTAAAAGCATGTAGCTGGGGCATATCTATTGCTTAGGTGTCTACACAGGCAGTGTAGTACAGAGAAGAGATCAAAGAGCTAGGAGTTTGGAGACCATGGAGACCTGTGACCTGTCTGGGCCTCAGTTTTCTTCACTCTGCAAGTAGGAGATACATTAGATACTTCAAATAGCACCAGAATCACCTAGAAGCCTTGTTGAACAGATTGCTGGGCCATAACCCACCCAAGGTTTCCTATTCCATAGGCCTGGGAAGTGCCTAAGAATTTCTGCCTTTTTTTTTTTTTAAGATTTATTTTAGAAAGGTTTTTTTTTTTTTTAAGATTTTATTTATTTATTCATGAGAGACACAGTGAGAGAGAGGCAGAGGCATAGGCAGAGGGAGAAGCAGGCTCCATGCAGGGAGCCTGATGCGGGACTCAATCCCAGGACTCCAGGATCCCAGGGTCATGCCCTGAGCCACCCAGGCATCTATAGTTATTTATTTTAGAGAGAGTGTGAGGGAGCACAAATGAGAAGGGCATAAGGAGAAGGAGAGAGAATCCCAAGCTGACTGCACGCTGAGTGTGGAGCCCCATACACGTCTTGATCTCATGACCTTGAGATCATGACCTGAGCCAAAACCAAGAGTTTGATGCTCAACAAACTATGCTGCCCAAGTGCCCCAATTTACGCTTTTAACAAATGTTGGGTGTTGAATCTGCCGGTCTGGTGATGTGCACTTTGAGAGGCCGGGTTCTGAGTTAGAGCTTCAGTAAGGAGTTCTTGGAAGAGTAATTGGTCATCCTTAGGTAAGCATTGTGCCTGGATTGCTTGTTAGTAGCCTGCCTCTCTTTGGCATTGACAAGCGAAAGGCTGGGGTGACACTGTGAGAAATGACATTTGGAGAAGACCTATGTGGTAGATGACTCTGTGATATGTCATCTAGAACTCTCCTGGGCTACGTTTGTAAATTCTTACATTGCACTTATACAAAGGAAACTGTAGGCTTCCTCTTCATTATCAGTCATTCCAAGTTTTGCCCATTGCCTCTGAAATTCTAGATCCTCAGATGATTAATCTGTTAGGGCACTGTACAAGGACAAAATCCATGATGGCAGGTTGTTTTTTATGTTCTCTTTCCTATCCCTCCTACTATGACTGCTATTCCCTATCTTTTAAGAACCCTTTTTCCAGTTACCTTTTTTTCTAAAAAAAAGTCATTTTTTTGGTTTCAATAAAGTGCTAATGTCTCAAAAGCTATAGGGAGCCTAATGATGGAAGAAACTAATGCAAGTTACTTGCAGGATAACCATATCAGTCCTCTAAAAAATTCTTGGGAGTATTACATTTTTCTAATTTTACAAATGAGTAGTCATTACAAATTAGGAGTCAAAGAAGCTAAGTAATGTTATGACCTAGGCAATTTAAAAATCCATGCAGATGACCATCAAAAACCAAGCTGCCCAGGTTTTGTCTGGCCCTCACCACTGCTTCCTCCTGAGTGCCCATTCTCATGTTCAGATATTGGCCCTGTTATTACCTAGGATTGCTCTTCCTTAGAAATCATGAACTCTGACGTCCTATCGTCCCTGCAGTTCAGCAGTTCATGCCTTGGTAGAGCTCTCTCTTACCTCCTTTCTCTACCAACAGAAATAATTCTCTTCTCTGGTCTATTTTTGTATCTTAAAAGACTTGAAAATATGTATACTTTGCACTAAATTGTATTGGCATATTTCTAGTTCCTTTACTACCAGGTAACCATCTTAAAAGGCTATTTTGTATCATTTTTTAAAAGATTTTATTTATTTACTCATGAGAGACAGTGAGAGAGGGAGAGAGGCAGAGACACAGGCAGAGGGAGAAGCAGGCTCCATGCAGGGAGCCCAACGTGGGACTCAATCCCGGGTCTCCAGGATCACGCCCTGAACCGAAGGCAGCGCTAAACCACTGAGCCACCCGGGCTGCCCATTTTATATCATTTTTAAGGTTTCTATAGAACCAGGGACTGTGTCTGGTATAAAGGAGGCATTCAGAAATAACTGTTTAACTGAGCTTAGAGAATGGTTAAGACAGAGGTTTGAACTCAGGTGTGTCTTGCACACAGTGCTGTATTCAGGTCTACCACTGGCTTATTCATACCTAGTCTGATCTGGTTGAAGAAGGAATTGTTCAAGAGGTGGTGTCATTTGTGAGATACTTTGTCACTTTGTCTGCTTTTCTATATCCAATATGCTATTACTGATGACTTTTTATTTTTTCAAAATGTATCTTTTCTTTTCAACCTGAGTTCAAATTAAATAATTTTAGACAGTATGCTCAGAACATTTGGAAACATGACATTTCAGATCTATTTTCCCCTTTTGCTTTACAAAAATATATACAGCTATAATTACTAATTGCTGCACTCTAAGTAGAGACAGATGATACGTATGTTTGTGACAATTTTCCAGAGGGAGAGCTAAGTAACCAGGCTCATTTTTCCATAATGTGAACGTTATTCACAAACTATTACCATAATTGATGCACCAAGCCACTGTAGGGTAAATAATATGTTGTGTGTGGAAAGCAAGCTAGTAGTCAATGAATATTAAAGAACAAAACCTCATTTTAAAAGAGAAGCTGTAATTATAATCATTCTGAATTCGTACTGCAAAACCAGTTAAAATAACTTGGCTGCCATTTATCTATGTAATTCTGTGTGTAAAGGAAGTAGGTATATGAGTAGAGTTTTGCACACATTTCTGTAAGAAGACACAATGTCAAGCTTTAGAAGGAGTTATTTTTCAAAGACACTTGATACAGAGATGTGAACGCGAACAGAAGTTTATCAGTGAAATTTATATTAATGGGGGAAGATCACAATTGTAGTTTTATCTTGCTTATCATGCTTTGTAGGTGCTTTACATCTACCTGGAATGTCTTGTTCCTTTCCTTGACCAAATCAGCTTCTGCATTTTTTTCAAAGCTCCTTTTTCATAGCAAGTCTTTCTCATCCACTTCTAATTTCTCTCTTACTGCCTTCTAGATACTCATCAACCTCTGTGTGTGGGTATTGATTTGCACTTGTGGGATTTGTTGTTTTGTAACAGGAGGTCATAAGTCACTTCCTATGTGTAGCATTAGTCTCCCCAACCAGACTGCCACATCATTTCAGAAAGGGATGGCTCTGTTTCTGTGTATGTGTAGCTCATTCTTGTATTCTCATGGATCATGGTCCGTGCACTCTATGCATATGCTGACTCCTTTTGGAGGTAATCTGGTTATCTCTTTTTCTCCATCAGATGTGCTATTTTTATAAAATCTTTTTTTAAGTTTGGTGCTTGTTTACAATGTCTGTAAAAAATGCACTATTATAACTGGAAAGAATTAGGTCCTTTGGTGTGGAGTTTTTGATGGAACACTTAATCAGGAATCTGGAATGTGGCTTACATGAAATATATAACCTCTCCATCTTTGTCAAGTTCTGACATCCAAGGGAAAGATGCTGCCTTTGTCTCTTGGTTTTTAATGTTTTTGACACATGCGTTTTAGATGCAGATAAGGTGATTGGATCAGAGCTTAGATACTTTTATATTTTAAAGTATATTATGGTGTATCTATTTTTAGGAACCTTTTAGAAAAATCTCTTCAACATTGATCCTGTTATTAGTTGTATACTCAGAATATTCTGATAGTTTCCTTCAAATATATAACTGTTCCTTCTGTATGGACTTCAGTTGTCTTTTCCTTATACAGCAATGGAAGTATGGGCAGAGCCTGAAATACTTTCTTGTTCAAGTTTTCATGGCCTTTAATGTCAGACAGAGATAATTTATTTAGCTAGTTTATCCATTTGAATGTATTTCCATAACAGAAAAATGAATAAATAGAATGTTCCTTAACATATTGCTTGTATAGACAGAAACCATGTTGTAAAACTGTGTGGCTCTTCCTCTCAAAAGAGTATTATTGGTTTCCTGCCTTTATCCCATTCTTAAACAATTTGACCTTTCTGAGGGCTTTATGGAAAGTTCTAAGGAAAAAAAATAACTCAGGAATTCTAAGTATCAGAGTTTACCTCTATGAAGGTAATTTTTTCAAAATTCAAGGTATAGTTCAGTGCATAATATAAGTCATTGTTAATGTATCTAACTCTGGGATAGCTTGAGTTTGCTTGCCCAGATAATTATGTCATTATCCAGGAGTAGACTCCTTAGAGTGGCAAGGACCCCTGGAACTGATCCTTGTGGAGGCTCTTTTCATCCCCCAATCTCTTACAAGATGGCTTGGTGTCTGTTGACACCCTTTTCCCACCTTGAGAACCCTAGGTGGGACTTTGGCCTGGTTCCCTCAAGGACTCTGGAAACTGCTTAGCTTGGAATGGTGCCATTTGAGGCCATTCTTGGCAGTGGGCCTTGGCTTTTTTCCTGCTAGGCGCTGTGCCTCTTAGGAGCAGAGATGAGGTCAGATGCAGATAACACAGGCATGGTGTCTGTCTCCTGAAATGCATTTCTCCCTCTCTGTAAGTATTAAGGAAGAACACATTTATCATGGAGTATAATGAGGAGTAGGAAAGAACATGTAGCTTTTTATTTTTCCTGCTGAATAGCAGGAGAGTAGGATAAAAATCTGTTTACAAGTCAGCTGTATCTCTTTATAATTTGTGTTCAAGTAATTTGAGGCTTTACGGTTAAGCTAAACTTCTGAACAGTTTGATTTGCAAACTCTTTCTTGGAGGGCCAAGGGAAGCTTTTGTGAGGATTTGAGGTCTGAGATGAGAATCGGGAGTTAAGCCAGGGTAGAGGGTGTGTGTGTGTGTGTGTGTGTGTGTGTGTGCGCGTGTGCGTGTGCGTGCGCGCACGCTGCATGTAAAGCATGTGCGTGGTTTGGCAGGGACAAGGACAGTTGAAGAAAAGAGGAAGGGTCTTTCCCAGAAAAGGAAACAACACATATGAAGGTCTGAAGAATCCTGTGATTTTTGTCAGGTAATGAGTCCTTTTGTTGTGCCCAAGATTGCAAATCTGAGAAACCACCAAGGAGCCGACACCGATGCAAACACACGAGGGTTTATTACAAGCTCGAGCTTGGGTCCAAGTATACCCGACACAGCGGAGCAGGAACTTGGACCCCGAGACTAAAGCGTAGCAGATTTATAGGGGCCAGTGGCCCATGGGATACGCAGAAAGTTGCACAGTCATGTTGGTCCACACACAGGATTGAATTACATCTTACCCTATGGTATCTATTTGAGCTGGCCTATTACTTTGGTCAGAATCGGCTCACAGTTTTGGCAGGCACAACGCAGGGTTACATTGTTATGAGCCGATTTCAGATTAGGGTGTGCCCTGGGCTTGAGTATGGTGGGGCAGTGCCCTAAGCAGGTCGGCACAAGGCGGGTACAGCACAAAATGGAGTCAGTCCTGCTCTGCTTGTCCAGGGGTAGGGGATTTTTGTTAAATTTCCTGGGTCCCACACCTTTCAAAGGTTTTATTAAGAGCTGTGGCCAGGCCTATTTGCTGAGAACAGAGAAAGTCCTCAAACACCCATCATACCTCTCCAGCCTCTCTTAACCAGCATTCAGAGGCTCTGCCAGAGGAAATGGCGTGGTCCAAGTGCAGCTGGAATGGAAATGGAGTCCGTTTAGTGCTGCTGAAGCAGTTCCTCTGCATAGACTGTCCCTTTCTAACAGTAAACTGTTTAAAATGAAACAAAACAAGGCTCTTGAGAGCTGGAAGGAGAAGGAGTTTATGTCAGGAAATGAAAATGAGTTGCTGCAGAAGGCCTGTCTTGGTGATGGTTTCAGAGTTATTAAAAGGACTCAATTGCTAATTTGTTTTATCTCTGTGTGTGTTTTTTTTTTTCTTTTTTTAAAATTTTTTTTAAATTTTTTAAATTTATTTATGATAGTCACACAGTGAGAGAGAGAGAGAGGCAGAGACATAGGCAGAGGGAGAAGCAGGTTCCATACACCGGGAGCCTGACATGGGATTCGATCCCGGGTCTCCAGGATCGCGCCCTGGGCCAAAGGCAAGCGCCAAACCACTGCGCCACCCAGGGATCCCTAAATTTTTTTTTAATTTTTTTATTTATGATAGTCAGAGAGAGAGAGAGAGAGAGAGAGAGAGAGAGAGAGAGAGGGCAGAGACACAGGCAGAGGGAGAAGCAGGCTCCATGCACCGGGAGCCCGACGTGGGATTCGATCCCGGGTCTCCAGGATCACGCCCTGGGCCAAAGGCAGGCGCCAAACCGCTGCACCACCCAGGGATCCTCTCTGTGTATGTTTTTAATGGACTTTTAATTCTCCAGAAGACATGAAAGCCAAAATAGTAATCCTGTCTCTATTAGGAAACAGGCTCCTGTTGTTGGAGATGACTACCTTGCAGCTCACAAGCCATGGCATCTATCAGTATTTACGTTCACCAGGGAGCTAGGTAGACTTATGGTGTCTTCCCAGCTCTTCTTTTTCCCTTCCTTATGGCAAGCCAGGCTTTGAACGTAATCACAGTGTGACTAAAGCTCTGCCACAGCAGGTGGAGTTTCTAACTTGAAGTCTGAGAAGTGATATTTTGATTATGTTTCCAGCTAATGGTTGCTACTAAGCAAAGGGTAGGAGGTTGTAGCAGAATTGAAGGTGACACTGCCTTTACCTTTTTATCAAGCTTAGTTATGAGCCTTGAGCTATAATAACTGCTTTACAAACATGGGCCCATTTTAAGGTAGGTTCAGTTAGCCTCAGTATACAGATGGGGAACTTGAGGTTGAAGGAGGGAACAAGTTTGCAGTTGCGCGCAGCATTTGGTGTGGTCAGGATTGGAACTGAGGTCCCTCTGTCTCTAGAGCTCTTGTGGGTAACCACTGCCTGTTGCAGGATGCTCTCTTATAACATAGCCTGTCCTTCCTGCCTCCATCAGTTCTTGTCCTTCCCCTCTTATAAGATGCTCTAAAGAAAACACAACCAGAAATCTGCCTCTTGCATTGACCCTCCTCTCCTTCCTTATGTTCCATTAGGCAATGCCTCATATTCATGCAAATAGTATATATTTTTGGGGGATAAAAGAGCAGTTTTATCTTATCTCCTTTTGACTCTAAGAGAATTTGTGTTGGTTAATTCTGTCTGTTCCATGATAATACCATGTGACCAGAAATAAGTAACACAGTTGTATTCTCAGGGATATACTTACATGTGATAGCCTGAAACTAGACTCAGGAGCCAGGAAGACTCACAGACCTTGTGAGACCCTGGTGAAGTCACTTTACCCCTCTGGGCTTTGCTCCTTTCATCCCTGCAGTGTTTGATCTCGGTCACTCCACAGTTTGGGATGCACAACATTTATTAGGACACTAAATACGTCACATGCAGCATGTCCTTGTATGCCCATTATTTTTTGATGTTTCTAGAAGCGATGGTTAATAAACTAGAAATTCATTAAAAGATATTATTACATTCTTACATTGTGTGTTTCTTCAATTAATGAATGCCTGCTAAAATTCAATATGTTATCAAATGGGGACTTCATTATTTCTTTTTAATTAAAAGGGGGCCTCATGCTAAAAGTTAGACACTATTGGTTTTCATGAACTTTTAAAGTCCCTTCCCAATTAAAATATCCAGTAAGCCTACTAATAAGTCTAAATACTTGATTACCCAAATTCTAGCTGTTTGGAATCTTACATTAACTTACTTTTTCTTCTTCTTCATGAGCATTTCAATTTATAGTAAAAGGGGGGAAATTGTTAGGAAATGAATTGACTCTAAAAGAACCAATCTTCCATAATCTGTCCCTGAACACAGAATGTCTTACCATCATGTCTGTAAGTACAGTTGGTCATGGTCACACAGTCATCTTTCCCCTGCCCAGTCCCTGTGTGCTGTGAAGCCCTGTACACCTCACCTTCTTTTCCAACCAGAAGCCCATCTGGCCTCACCTCTTCCCTCACCCAGCCTTGTTAAATGGGAACCCCTCACTGCCTCTTTTACTGGCTCTCTCAGTTCCTGGAAGTTCTTGTCCTTCTGCCATTTCCTTCCAGAAGCATGCCAGCTGTCTGTCCTCTCTTGAGCTTCTATGTTCCACTTGAGAGAATTAAAACTGTCTGGAATGTAATTATAACTTAGGTTGATTACATAATGTTGTATATATTGTAGTGGGCCTCAGTATCTGAAGGACTTTTCATTGTTGCCCATCAGTCCACTTACCATGTTGCTTTCTTTTCCCTTGGTAACAGTTACAAATTCTTCCCACTGAAGGCTGCAATCTTAGCAAAAGTTTATCAGGCACTTACTGTGCTAGAGGAAACATGCTAAGGACTTCAGATGCATTGTCTCAGCCCCATTTGTGCCACGTGACTTAACTTTTCTTCCTTCTGTTACATCAAACAAATAGTAACTGACCATCAGCTATGTCCAGGCACTGGTCCATGTCACAGGCTGTAACCGTGATTGAGGGAGGCTGGGGACTTGCTCCAGAGAGGTCTCCACTTCAGAGGGAAATGCAGAGAAGTAAATAGGCAAAAAGAACATTGTATGAGACGTGCCATTAAGGGGAGAAATTCAGTATATGATAGATGAACCCGACACAGGCTCAGGGATGCAGGTAAGGAAAGCTTCTTGGAGGAAGTGACAGCTAATTGCCAATCCAAAGGATGAGAGAGTAAGAGTTAGGTGACGCGATAGAGGATATAGAGGTGTTCCAGAAAGTAAAACACCTGGGCGCTGAAAGATGCAGGGAGCTGAGAGGGGCCAGTAAGAATGGAGTCATTGTTCTCAGAGAAATTAGTGGCCTTCAGGTATTAACTCCATTCACTCTATTTCCTACCTCTGAAGTGATTTATATCCTCACTTACTAACTCAAATTAGAATCCACTGAGATACTTTTTTGTTTCTGTGTGTTAGGGGATGAGTTTTGACACACTTGCTGTCAATCTTGGTACAGAGTTTTGCTGTGTACTTGTGTAGATGCTCTGCCGAGGTAGTATTAGGGTGTTTGGGTGCCTTTGGAAGAAAAGACTACTTCAAAAACATTATGGGAAGGTTTGTGATTATTGTGATGCAGGAGTGGAGTTTTTCAAGAGGGTTTTTCAGTGTTAATCACTCCCAGAATTGTGAATGCTACGATGAAGGGGCTGCTTAACCTGGCATGTGATAGATGCTTCCAAAGTGGAAGCCTATCCCTTCTCCATCCCGATGTCCAGTAAATGACATGTAGGCCTTAGCAAATGTGCCTAGACTGAGGAAAGCATGATGGGCCTTGGAGGAAAGGTCTGTAGGGATGAAGAGTTGGAGCTTCTATGACACAGAGGTAGGGAAATGAAGTGATGGTCCACACATGCTTCTGGTCATTTGCAGATGTGAAAGATAAACCCTGTGTAGACTTTTTTCTTCCTGAATGGCAGGAAGGTTACTCATTAGAATGGCCCCATTCATCATTTGGAATAAAAGTGGTCACAGAGAACAGCTGTGTGGTAAACGATTTCAGGCTTTTTTTCAAGGCACTTTGAAAGGTGGAAGCTGGTGATGAATACTCAGACTCTCCTATTTCTCTCTGCAGGTGAGGGTAGTGTACAGCATCCCATAGTATGTACTTTTAAATCCAGATGAATCTTAATTATTTTGTATTTAATAAGTAAATATTTATTACTTAAGGATACAGATGCAGGAAGTAGGGACAAGAGATGTGTTGACAAACTATTAAGTAGTTTGAAGTGGGCAGTTTTCTACATGCCGGGTTGTGGCCACGTGTCATCTGTAGCACAATGGTGCTTGGGGCAGCAGCTTCACTTGTGCTGGAGCCATGCTCAGAGATCTCACCCCTCATTGTCCATTTCTTCTGTCTCTTGCATCTTGTAAAGTAGGTGCTGTGATTCTGTTTCACGTATTAGTCTTGAAATTTGAAAAGTTTAATGCGTTAATAGTAAAACAAAAGTAAAAACACTGTCTTTACGTTTCTGGGGAAAAAAATGTATGAAGAAATGTCAGTCATTTTCCAAGCTGTTAGTTCCTGAGGCTGAATACTGGGAGCTGTTTTCGTAGCTAGTAGAAGTAAAAGCAAGAGAAGCTGGCCCAGTTTTTCTCTTTGTCTACGAGAGGTCGAAAGATGTTGTTTCAGCTGGAGAATTTAAAATGGATTCTTTTTCACTTTTTGCTGAAAAGACTGGACTGCTTTTAATGTTGTAATCTTCCATAGGCGTGGAGAAAGGTCACCTCCTGATCTTGTTTTGGGGATCATGGGGTTAAAGCTGTGGCAGAGTCCTTTATCTAGACACAGGCTATTGGCAGAATAATGTTTGGCCAGGTGTTAATCTGTGTCCTGAGGGGGAGTGCTGGAATTCATTATTCATCCCATGGGGATAGGAGGGGTGGGGTGGGAGGAGGAGGTTGTCCTTCTGGGAGGGTACAGGGCCAGGGCCTGCCTCCTGCCTTTACCAACATGTGCCATTTGTGAGGAAGGCAGCTGAAACCCATTTGAGGAATTCTCTTGTCAGCTGGCCAAGAGTGCAACACGGAGCGAGTGAGCTAGTGGGAGGGAGGGAAAAGCAGGCAGCTCAGGGAGGCAGTCCTTGCGTGCAGTTTCTGGAAGCAGGATCACACATAGTGTTGTAGGCACTAAGGGAAGGTGTATAGGAACTTTAAAGGGGAAGGAGGCCAGGTTTGAAATAGTGCATTTTCCTATTGCTCTCCCCTTTGCCCCTCCTGCCTTTGAATACATGGCATCCTTTGGAAAGCTCAGCATCTGTGAAAGAAGCTTTTGCCCGAAACACAGCTTTTTCATCAGCGTTATACTATTTTGTTTTGTTTTTCTTTTCCTTTTTATTTTTTCCATCTTTTTCCTCTGAGGGCAGGAGGTGAGACAATGATCAAGTCAAGCTGGTTCTATGTTAAGTTCAAGTATGCAGAGAAGGTAAGTCAATATGTTTTCTTTTCCCAAAGGGAAACCTGCTACCTCCCTCCTACCTCCTTCTGTGGACAGGCTCCTCTGGCTACCAAGGGAAGCACATTAACCCAGAAGTTGTATTTATGAATGTGTTTCCTCTGGCTTAATGATTCCTGGATGAAACACAGGCTCTGTGCTGACAATCAGACATTGCTATTGACCATGAGGAAAGAATCTTCACACCCAGTCCCAGAAGCCTTATTCAGAATCTGAAGAAGGAAAATAATGAAACTGCATTCACAGGAAAGACAGGCGACACTGCTTGAGAGAGAGTAGTTTCCAAGAGGAGTATTTGTTACGGAACTTGATGTGTTTTCTGTCCTGAGACAAATTGACAATCACTTCCATTACCTATAGTTTGCTTAGTGAGAATTTTTATTTCTTTCTTTCAGTTAACTGACTTGACTCATTCATGTATGTAGAAGAAGAGCTTTGCTGTGTTCTGGGGTATAGGAAGAATCCCACCATTTTGACAAACTATTTTAGAGACTCTCTCTTTACTGTCTGTTGAGGGAGGATTACATTTTAGGGAAACACTGAATTTTGGTTTGCATCTCAAATTTTGATGTTGCAATTCTCTGTTTTAATATATCATTACTAGGCTTGGTGGGAAGAAGTATGTACTTACTAAGACATTTTCCCTTACCTGGAGACGATGACCCATCCTTTTTTGTTCTGGATCCATATGTGTCACTTAACTCTGTTTGGAATTTATAGGGTTAGAAATGAGGTTTCCAGGGGCAACCTAAAATGTCTCCTTTTTGAAATCCTTTCTTGATTTTCTTCTTGATGGTATTGGCATATTGACTGTAGAGTTAAGCTGAGATCCTAGAGAAAGGAGACATAATGTGGCAAGATGGAAATTGTGATAACTTATCTTACTTTTTATGATTATATGCATAAGCAAGTTGAAAAATTCCTTCTCCATTCTTCTAGTTTAAAAAAGAAGTTAGTATACTTAGAGCTCATTTTGCCACATTTTTTTCTGTATGGATCTGTTTCTACTGTATTTTTATGACAGCAAAATTACTTCTTCTTCACCCGTGTGTATGTACTCATCAAAATATATTGGCTTTTTATGTAAAAAGATCCATCCTCCATCTTATTTTTTAAAATCTATTTTATTATTATTTTTAAGTTTGCTCCATGCCCAGTGTGGATCCCAATGTGGGGCTTGAACTTACAACCCTGAGATCAAGACCTGAGCCAGGATCAAGAGTCAGATGCTTAACCGAGTTACCCAGGCACCCCATCCTTCATTTTAAACCATTTGCATTGTTAACTGTTAACATTATTACTAAGATATTATACAGGGTCAGGAAAAGTGATGTCTTGGTTTAGAATTTACTTTTTTTCTCTGTGGATTACTTTCCTTGGAAGAGCCTCTTACTCGTTCTTGGTGTTATGAATTTTGATAAATTAAAACTGTGTTCTACCTCCTTAACATTTTCCTTTCACCATAAATGAATGTCTCGCCATAGAAATCTGAAACTCATAGTTAAGGACTGAGAGTAAAGTAATGTAAAAAAGGGGAAAAAGCATTTCAAGCAATGATCTTCATAAAAAGGAAAAGGAGGGGGATGTTAAATTAATTGCCTCATCTGAATGACCATATTACTATTCCTTTAGCAGCAAAATGAGAGAATGCTTTCATATACAAAGATGTGTCTGTCATAAAGCTAAATAATGTAAGCCTCCATAGCTAATTGAAGAATATCTTGCTTTTATTACAGATGGGAGAAAAATAAACAAAAATCTCAGTTTTGGTTATGACATGCTTATGGTGCTCTAGATCTCTGTGATTCTCAGTGGAACTTTTGTTGTTTTGTTTCTTCCCTATAATTTATTTTTTAAACTTACATTGGAGGTCCCTTCTCCCTCCCCCACCCAATGCCTCCCAAACTCATTAAAATGAGTTTAGTTTCATTGGAGAGATAAAAAGCTTGAGTGTAAACCAAGGGACAAGGATGCTTAAAAAACTGATTGATTGATTAAGAAGTTATTTACTTATTCACAAGAGACATGGAGAGAGAGAGAGAGAGAGGCAGAGACACAGGCAGAAGGAGAAGCAGGCTCCATGCAGGGAGCCTGATGGTGGGACTCCATCCCAATACTCTGGGATCACACCCTGAGCCGAAGGCAGAAGCTTAACTGCTGAGTCACCCAGGCGTCCCAAAAAACAAATTTAAATCATTCTTTTCCACATTATTTTAAAAAGTTATTCTTTTTATAGAGATGTTAATTTGAAATTTCCTGCAGTACTTTTTAAAAGGGTAAGAAGAAATCCCTGTCTCTATTTCCAAACTCTGACCACATAATTTGATATAAACTTGTAATTGTTGGAAAGATAATTTCATCTGCGAAGTTTGTCCATAATTGTAAGAGAATACATTATGTGATACCTTTAATGGACAGTCATTTCTTAGTTTTACATTTAGGAAAAATGATTTCATCAGTCTTAAATAGCACGAAAAATTAAGAAATTCAAGGTAATGCATTACCAAAAATGTTGCCAATGTTATTATTTTCCTGTGATCATCAGAATTGTGATCCCTTTCCAAAACTTAAAAATATCTGTATCTAAATATGTATATAGTAAAACAAACCTATATTACCTCTACCACATACACACTTCTCTGTAATATTTCCATATAAATTATTAATGAGTTATCTTTCTTTTTTTTCAAGATTTTGTCTATCATCTATCTACCTATCTCTCTAACTACGTATCCATCTAGAGTGAGTAGAGTAAGGGACAGAAGGAGAGGGGGAGAGAGAAAATCCCAATCGAACTCTGCGCTGAACTTGGAGCCCATTGTAGGGCTCAATTTCATGACCCTGAGGTCATGACCTGAGCCAAAACCAAGTGTTGCTTGCTTAACCCACTGAGCCACCCAGGTGCCCCAAGTTATCTCTTTCTTGAATTAGGTTGGTATGTAGCCATCATTCCGTTTTTTGTTTTGTTTTGTTTGGTTATTGACTAGTTAGATATCTGTCTTGAATTTCAATAGGTATCTTTAATGCAACATCTCTAAAATGCAGTAAATTTCTTCTTTCTCAACTAAATGTATTTATATTTCCTACCATGGGTAAGACATCACTATCCAGCTGGTTATGTGTGTTCCCAAAGGACCTGTTTTAGTTCTGTTATCATCTTCTTCCTGGTTTATTAGAGGAGCTTAATAAACTTGGTCTCCATACTGTCCAGTTCATGATACCTTCCCGTGTTACAAGACACTGCTAGAGTGATACTGTTCAAAGGTCAGTCTGAGTCTCTTATTCCCCTGCTTATTAAAGGCTGCCCTCTCCTCTCTAAGAATCCCAGTTGATCTCTCTCAACAGTGCAAGCACTTGTCCTTGTATATATGTAATACCTTGCATTGTGATTATTGACCAGTCTGTGCCTTGAGGCACCATAAGATTCTAGAGACCAGAACTATGTCTTTTTTTTTTTTTTTGATATCCATAATACTGTCATAAAACAGATGCTCAGTTATTCTTTAAATACCATAGATTACTCTGTGGTTCTTTTGGGAGTCTGGCCGACAAGAGTTTGAATTCTGCTTCTGCCATTTATTGGTAGTATATGACTTTGGGTAATATATAGAAACTTGATAAAATTATTTATATATTAAATTGGGAAAATTATTGCCTAATATACTTTTTTTAGCCTTAATCATTTTTACTAGACTTAATAAATACAAGAGAAATGTTGTGAAACCACTAGCAATTGACTAGTATACTTTTAAAAAATAAAACTTTTATGTTGAGATGATAGTAGATTCATATGTAGTTGTGTGAAATAATATGGATACCAGGTGCCTTTTATCTAGTTTCCCCTAAAGGTAACATCATGTGAAAGTATAGCATAATATCACAACCAGGATATTGTTAGTAATGTAGTCAAGATACTAAAGATTCTATGCCCCAAAGATCTCTCATGTTGGCCTTCTATACCCGCCTCTGCGTCACTTCATTGACTCCTGGCAACCAGTACTTTTTCCTCCATTTGTACTGTTTTGTCATCTCAAGCACGATCTATAAATGGCATGCTATACAATGTCCCTTTTGAAGATTGTCTTTTATCATTCAACGTGATGGAGATACATCCAAATTGTATGTTATTCCCTTTGGTTTCTGGGTGGTATTCTAGGGTTAAGGGTTTTAATCATTTCCCCAATGAAGCACATCTGCATCGTTTCCAGTTTTTTTAATTGTAAATAAAACTGCTATGAACACTCGTGTACAGGTTTTGGTATAGACGTAAGTTTTCTTTTCCATGGAATGAGTGCCGGGAGTGCAATTGCTGGATAGCATATTTAGTTTTTAGGAAGCCACCAAACTATCTTCTAGAGTGGCTGTACGTTCATTGTACATTCTCATTGTAGTTTTAATTTGTATTTCCCTATTAACAGCTGATACGATGTTAAACATCTTTCCATATGCTTGTTTTTCATTTGGATATCTTCTGTTAAATATCTCTCATTAAATGTCTTTTGCTTGTTCTCTCATTGGGTTTTTTACTTTTATTGTTCAGTTTCTAAAAATTCTTAATGTATTCTAGATGCTAGTATATTATTGGACATGTGGTTTATAAATATTTTCTTCCAATCTGTAGTTTGTCTTCTCATCCTCTTAATAGCATTTTTCACAGAGCAAAAAAAAAAAACTAATTCTGATACAGTCCTGTTTATGAACTTTGTTCATTTTTATGCCTTGCTTTTTTTGTGAAAGCTAAGAACTCTTTGCTTGATCTATCTCTTGATCCTGAAGATTTTTCTTCCTTTTTTAAAAATATTTTATTTATTCATGACACACACACCACACACACACACACACACACACACAGAGGCAGAGACACAGGCAGAAGGAGAAGCAGGCTCCATGCAAGGAGCCTGATGTGGGACTTGATCCCGGGTCTCCAGGATCACACCCTGAGCTGCAGGCAGCACTAAACTGCTGCGCCACACGGGCTGCCCTCTTACCTTTTTTTTGTTTAAAGAATTTCATAATTTTACATTTGATTTGTAGTTTTCTGATGTTAAGCATCTTGTGTTTTTTGGTCCTTCTGTATATCTTGGGAGAAATGTCTATTGAAGTCCTTTGCCCATTTTGTAATCAGCTTATTTGATTTTTGGTTGTTGAGTTGTAGAAGTTCTTTATATATTCTGGACATTAACCACTGATTTGCATACATTTTCTCCCACTTCATAAGTGCCTTTTTATTCTGTTGATTGTGTTCTTTGATATACAAAAGTTTTTTAGTTGGATGCAGCCCCATCAATTTTTTTTTCTTTTGCTTTTTGTGCTTTTGGTGTCATATATGAGAAATCATTGCCAAATCCAATGTCATGAAGCTTTTCCCTTATTTTTTTTTCTAGGAATTTTATAGTTTTAGGTTTTAATGTTTAGGCCTTTAATTCATTTTGAGTTAATTTTTATATATGGTTTATGGTAATGGACCAACTTCATTCTTTTACATGTGGATATCCAGTTTTCCCAACACCATTTATTGAAGAAACTGTCTTTTTCCCACTCAGTGGTCTTGGCACCCTTATTTAAACAAAGATCATTTGGGACACCTGGGTGGCTCAGCGATTGAGTGCCTTCGGCTCAGATTGTGATTCTAGAGTCTGGGATCGAGTTCCGTATTGGGGGCTTCCTGCACGGAGCCTGCTGCTTCCTCTGCCTGTGTCTCTGCCTCTCTCTCTCTCTTTCTGTGTCTCTCATGAATAAGTAAATAAAATTTTTAAAACAGAACAAAAAAACAAAGAGCATTTGTCCATATACACAGGAGCTTATTTCTGGGCTCTCTGTTCTGTTCCATTAGTCTGTTTGTCCTTATGCTGGTACTATACTGTTTTCGATTACTGTAATAAGTTTTGAAATCAAAGTGACAGTCTTCCAACTTTGTATTTCTTTCAAAATTTTTCAGCTACTTGGAGTCCCTTGAGATTCCATATAAATTTTAGGGTGAATTTATCTATTTCTGCGATTCCCCGACAGGCAGTTTTAATTCTGGAAGGAGTTGCTTTGAATCCATAGATCTCTTTACGTAGAATGCAGATCTTAACAATATTAAGTGTTCCATTCTATGAACATGGGGTGTCTTTTCATTTTGTTAGTATCTTCTTTAATTTCTTTCAGCAATTTTTTAGAGTTTTTGAGTTCTTAGTTTTTGTTATTGAATATAATGTTTTGAATTCTAAATTTTCTGTTGTGTTTTCTTTATATCTTCTATTTCTTGGCTGAGACTTCTTTACTTTGGCTATTTTTTCTTCAGTTTCAAGCATGTTTGTAATTGCTTGCTGAAACATTTTTATGGTAGGCACTTCAAAACCTTTGTCAGATAATTCTAATATGTCTTTTATCTCAGTGTTGGTGTCTATTAGTTGCCCTATTGGATGGAAGTCCTGGTTTCCAACTTGACCTCAGTTTTCCCCTAATGGGGAAGAAGACCTCTCAGTTACTGAGGAGGAGTTCCATTTCTCCTCTAAGCCTCAGCTGATCCTGTCCTGACTGAGAGGGGTAATGCTGTCTCCTTGCTGCAGCCCTCCTGGCCTCTGCTGACACCACAGGGGAGGAGCATGGCCTCCTTACCTGCAGGCATGACTCTCCACAGTGCCTTTCCTTACACCACCCAAGTGGGGAGAAGTCGGAGGTGCCTTCTTACTGCCTCTTGAAGATGTAGGCTTCTTACATGGTCTCCACTAACATAGAGAATAGGGTGGTGCTCTTCTCTGCCTGGCTTCTCTGACACCACAAGCTGTGGAGATGAAGTAACTCAGTAAAGCCTGATGAGGAAAAGTGTAGGTTCCTCACTCAGTCTTGCTTATGGAGAAGTGGCTGTGTCCCAGGTTTTTCTCTGATGTTTGTCCAAAAGTTGTTTGTGTTGCTAGTTTGACTCATTTCTGGTCCTTTGTCTAAAGAGAGCCGATTTTTCTTGGGGACTTTTTTGTATCTGCTGTTGGTGCTTCTGAGTTTCTTCTGTCTTCTTCAGCTCATGGTCTGGGATATTTGAGGCGACAAGCAAAAATGAAAACAAAAAACCCTAAGGAACTCCCCATCATCTCATTTATTTGGGTCCCCAGTTTTTTTAGCTGGTTTGCCTTCTTCCCTTCACCTCTAGCACCTATTTATGTTTCCTCATCCACGAGGTCCAGGGTTTTAAGTTGTACTTTGTATAAGTAATAGGAAAAAAGTATGTTTCATTTTCCTGGAAGCAGAAGTCCCCTAAGATGTTTTTTAAAAACTGATTGATTTAAAAAATAAATCAAAAGTGATTGAATGACAACGTTTTTAAGTGTTTACATTGCATAGGGCTTGGTAGTATGTGCTCCAAGGAGGGTGATAATTGTGTTTTATTATCTTTATGTTTCTTACATTTATATTAGAAATGTCATCAAACTTTGCTAACCTTTGCTTAGAAGTAACTCCCATTGCAAGTTTACCTTACTTTATATAAATTACATTATCAATAGCACATACATTTGCATCTTTAAGTCCTCCAGCAATGCTCTTTCATCAAGATAATAGATCACTAAAAAACATTATCAATTTGCAATATTTTTCTTCTTCCAAACAGTTCTGACAATTGCTTTCATAATAAGGTTGGAATCGTTAATCCTAGCTTTGTTTAAAAAATTTTAGCTACTTTAGCCAGAAAGAGCATAGTGTAGGAAACAATAATAGATTTTGCTTCTTTTGAAACATTCAATTCAATGAGGTGTTGAGTCCAGTGGGAGGAAAATTAGTACACTTGTTTCTTTGGTAAGAGATGTTTTTTTTGAATAACTGCTCTGAAATTATTACAAACACTGTCTGACCCCATTGGCTGCCTTCCTTGGAACCTTATGCATCTGTCCATAAGTTTAAAGTGTATTCTATAACTGTCTTTAACTTTAGAGTTAATTTGAAATTTATTTATGTAGTTAGTGTGTTGTAGATTTCGATAATCACAATGATTGTGCCTAAGCTCTTACTAGTATTTTCTAGAATTTTATTGGCTTCTGTTAGAACGAAGCATTCAATTTGTGCCAGAAAACCAGTTTTGAAATTTGAAAGAAATATGGTAGGAACAAGCTATGGAGCATGACACTATGAATCTCTTTATTCTCACTTGATAGTAGAACTTGGACATGGCAAAACCTTATTTCCTCCGCTCTTAGTTTTGTTGTTTGAGACCAGAATAACTTGATCTTTGTACATCAGGCTATGTTATAAATTTTGCTGCAAGCTTAGAGTGGACTCATTTCACTGGAAAGACTATTCGTAGTTTTGACAACTCAAATAAAAACGCTTAAGGACAAACAACTGCTCAAAAGCTCCAAGAATTTCATTTCCAAAGGAATGATTTCAAATTATAGTCATTCTCTTTGATTAAGTATAAGGAGGTAAATGGAAATCCTGTTTCAAATGGTGAATTTGAAGACTATGTTGTTTCAGTGTACTTTGAAAGTGAAAGATGCAGCTAATCTGAATCAAAAGCCCAATTCCAGATTACTTTATTAGACTATGAGGAGTTCCTCAGCTGGTAATTGAGTCAGTTAATATTGAAGAGTACATAGAACATCAAATGTGACTTTTTTAAGAAGATTTTATTCATTTATTCATGAGAGACACACAGAGAGAGGGAGAGACATAGACAGAGGGAGAAAGCAGGCTCCTCACAGGGAGCCCAGTGTGGTCCGGGATCCTGTCCTGAGCCAAAGGCAGATGTTCAACTACTGAGCCGCTCAGGCATTCCCAAATGTGACTTTTGATAAGTATTGTCACCCTTGTGTGGCACCGAGTGCAGTAGGCATCCTTTTGACCAGGCTATTCTAACTCCTTGTTCAAAGGCTGTCTGCTATACAGTTGCAGCAAAAGCTGGATTAAAGAGAGCTATGTACTCATATATTGGCTTTGGTCTTCAGATAATATGTTTGCCCTTTTTTGACATTGTTTGAGAGCACTTAGAACAACTCTGTGTACAATTATTTATTGTATGGCTTTGCATGTATAAATGAGAGAATTAGTGAATTGGGCTTTTAAATTGGAGGTTTCTGTTGTGGGAACATTGAAACTAAGTTCCTATCTCTTCTCTTCTCCACCAGGGTATTACCAGCCTTCCCCTTGTTTTGCCACCCGCTTTTTAAGACTCATTGTTTCGTATGCCTTTCTACAATGTTAGTGTGTACACTGAGTGTAGTTGGACGGTCTCAGCAATGTTCTAGAAAGAGCAGGAAAGATGCTCAGATTTATTCAGGGAGGATGAAAGAACTTTCTTGAAATTACAGAAGTGATGTTCCGTCCTCACTTTCCTGTAACTGATAGATCTTGCCTGTAGATCTTCATGTGAAGAAAGGCATTCAGATCCCATTCATTTTACTTGTTAGGACAATGTCGATCTGGTTATATACTTTTTGGTAGTAGTGTTTGGTAGAATACTTCTTATCTGACATGATCACTTCCATGGTGCATCTATAAATTAAAACCAATTATCTAAAGCTAGAAATCATTAAAAGAAATGGTGTATATTTAAATATATTATTTTATAGTAAGCCAAGTTATTATGCTTTTCTCACAAATCTTTTGGTATAGATCAGTAGTTTGCATTGGGTGTGCATTGGAGAACCTTAAAACTTGGGGAGTCTTAAAAACAGTGATGTTTAGGTATCAATCCCAGAAAATCTGATTAAATTGGTCTGAAGTGCAGCCTTGGCACTGCTTTTTTTTTTTTTTTTTTAAGATCCTCAGGACTTTTTTTTTTTTAAGCTTTTATTTATCCATTCATGAGAGAGAGAGAGAGAGAGAGAGAGAGAGAGGAGAGAGAGGAGAGAGTCAGAGACACAGGCAGAGCGAGAAGCAGGCTCCACACAGGGAGCCCAACGTGGGCTTTGATCCTGGGCCTCCAGGATCCTGCCCTGGGCTGAAGGCAGGCACTAAACCATTGAGCCACCCAGGCTGCCCTCCTCAGGACTTTTATATGCAGTGAGAGTTACTTTGAGAATGGTTCCACTGATTTGTGTTCAAACCGTTGTTTCTTGAATAAACCACATCCATAATGCATTGACCAAAAATGTCTGAGAGTGTACTAAAACCATTGATACAACTTAGACATACATGAGTAATATGAATGAAGTCTCCTTTTAGATTCCCCTTCCCAGTCTTGTATGGTTGTCTCATATTCAATTCAACAATAGTTTATTTTTGAAGGAGCTCTGTTTATGGTATTCAGCTTAATTTTTATGGAAGCAATATCTCACTTTCATTTTGTACTCGTCAGTTTACATGATATTTAATTAAATAAATAAAACTAGCATAAACAGGTTTTAGGACAGTTTACTTTTAGTGATTGTGTGATGCATTGATGTCTTATGGGGGGCATTCATTGGTTATGAATTGTTCAGTCTGTTTTACAAAGTAAATGAGGCCTGTAGTTTATCTAACTGGTTGTTGAGTGGAAGTCAATTAATAGATGATTTACTGTTTATTATTTTGTTTTTTAAGATTGTATTTGAGATGGAGAGGGAGAGGGAGAGAGAGAAAACAAGGAGAATGGGGAGAGGGAGAAACAGGCTCCCCACCGAGCAGGGAGCCCGACTAGGGCTCAGTCCCAGGACCCTAAGATCATGACCTCAGCTGAAGGCAGATGCTTGACCAACTGAGTCACCCAGGCACCACAAAAGAACATTTATTGTAAAAGCTGTGTGCTTGGCCTGATTAATAAGGTCAGTTGATATTCACCTACAAGAGGGTGGGATATATTTCATTTTTATTCCATAAGTGAGTATACTAAGTGCAGAGTTTGTTTCTTTTTTCATGTTTAATTTCTTATTCAGGACTTTAGGTTAATTAATGTCTGATGTCACTACCTAATATACATAGATATAATCAGTATAATCACTTATCTCAAGAGTGAAAACTGTTTCTGCCTGTGGTTTTATTCTCAATCATAAACATCTAAATGATATTCATTATGGGCCTTCATTTCACACTGTACCCCTGAAGAGTCTTGAACTGAGTCCGGTCTTTGAGTATCACATGTCTTGAAATATGCTTCATGTTAAATTTGTGAATAAATTGTAGAAAAACTTAAGACTGAAATTTAGGTATTAATAAATGGTATTTCTATTAATACCATTAATAGAAAATAATTAATTTCTAATTAATTAATACATTTAATATTAATCTCTTAATATGTCCTTTGTAGACTGAAATCAAGTAGATTCATCAAAATATGTATGCTCCTGTTCTTACCACTTGATATGTACACATCTGGAGTTGTTTATTCTCAATTGTTCATAGTAATTGCATTCACATTTAGTATGTTTTACTTTCATTTAGGTAGCTAGTCATAAGTTTTTGTCTATTTTTCCTTAGTTATGTGTTGTTAATCTGGTTATATCTGTGTCTTGTTTTCAGTTCGTATTATGTGTTCCTTGAGGACAAGAAATCTCATCTTCCTCTGGTGTGCTATCTGCAACACAGAAATAGTTTTAGAAACATGCTGTCTGAATTAATTTATTGACGTAGTCAGAGGATATTAAGTCTCTACTATGTGCAGGACAGAATACCAGGCCTTAAGAGAATTGGTCCCAAGAACATTTTTGTTTGCTTTCTTTCCTGGGAAGGAAAGAAACGGGTATATAAGCAGCTAAGTGCAAGTACCATGGTCTGTGCTTTTTCTTTTTGACTGCTCTGTTAGATTATCTTTCAGGAAAGCTGAGTAGCTTAGCACAGTGAATACTAAAGGGAATGCATGCCTTCCTTCTCAGGGGACTTAAGTAGTGTTTAACACCACCATAAAATCCTCAGCTGTGGCTTTCTCTAATGTAGAATTTGTCTAAGAAAGATTATAAGAACAAGGAAGGCTTTGTGTGCTGTTTTTTTCCCCCCCTTTTTCTTTTCCTTTCTTCTCTCCCCATTGCTCCAGGCTATTCGTAAAAGTGTGGATTATATTCTTTGGGTCTCTGGAGTATGCATGTGTGAGTCTGAGAGAAAAATAAAAGACAAAAGCAAGGCAACACTTACCAATGGGAATCATCACCCACAGGTAAAATGAAGAAAAATTACATGAATGAGTTTGCTTCTGTTCAGCCACTTTTACCCACTCAGTGAACCAAACAAATTGTCAGAGACAAAGCATAGGTTTTAGCATGTGATAACCCAGTGGTAGGCCATTTACTTAACCAGTGGAGGACTCCGTTGTGCTATGTTCTCGAAAGAGATAAAAAGCCTTTAGAAAGAATTAGAAGGGCTATAATTTGGGAACTGTACTCAGATTCTTTCTTGGTATAATTTTGAGAGCTTCATTATAGTGACTGTCATTCAGCAAGAAGCAATGGAAGACTTTTTTTAAATAATAAATTTATTTTTTATTGGTGTTCAATTTGCCAACATACAGAATAACACCCAGTGCTCATCCCGTCAAGTGCCCCCCTCAGTGCCCGTCACCCATTCACCCCCACCCCCCGCCCTCCTCCCCTTCCACCACCCCAAGTTCGTTTCTCAGAGTTAGGAGTCTTCATGTTCTGTCTCCCTTTCTGATATTTCCTACCCATTTCTTCTCCCTTCCCTTATATTCCCTTTCACTATTATTTATATTCCCCAAATGAATGAGACCATATAATGTTTGTCCTTCTCCGAATGACTTATTTCACTCAGCATAATAGCAATGGAAGACTTTAATATTCAGCCTGCTTCTATAGTGGCAGGGGAAGACTCTTTGAATTTTGGAGCTGAATGGCTATTTAGTCCAGCCCCTTCCATCCATAGCTGAGGGCAGTCAGCCTAGAATCACACTTTAAAACCAGTGGCCAGAGTGTAGACTATAGTAAAATTACAGAGCAGAGTAAAATTAGTTTACTCTGCTGGAAACCAGTAGTGACTTGAACCTTTTCTTCCATTTGGTATTAATTTTCCTTTACTTTTGTTAGGAAAAAGTAATTGTAATCCTAACATTGGCACAAGTTTTAGTTTTTGCATGTTCCTTTGCATTTTAGCTCTTATTTACACTCTATGACTATACCACATAGTTTTATATTTTCCTTTTTGCACTTACCCATACAAAATTCTTTCTAATGTTTCTGTGTACTGTTTGTCAAAATTCCTTTGGGTTTTTATTATAATTTACTAAATTATTGCCCTGTTATTGGGCATTTACATAGAGTTCATATTTCTTGCACTGAAGGAGAAAACCACAGAAAACAGTATGGCGAGTATAACTTTCCATTATTTTGAGTTTTTTTTTTTTTCGTCATTTCACTTTGTGGGAGTAATTTTTGTGGCAGCAATGGGAAGTATGCTATAGTCTTCTAGAACCTGAAGGAACATGTGCCACATTGTATATGTGCATAAATTGTTTGCATATGAATATTCATGATGTAAGAAAATCTGCTCTTTTAGGTGGAACAACTGATGAGTTTTAATGGAGAATTTTTTTATTCCTGTCAAATTGCCACTTTTGGGGAAGATAAAAGCATTTTTATTAATATGGTTGATTAGCTTTATTAATGTTGGGCAAAAATCAATGTCATTAAAATGAAGCAAATTACAGTTTGGGGGGACATTATAAAATTAACAGACATGAATTATATATACTTCTGTAAAGAAATTTTTGAAGAGATATGCATCAAAAGTCTATATAAAATATATATTTCAGGAGATACATTCTTTCTTCCTCGTGGATCTAGGAATATAGCAAAAATGAGACATCACTGTGAAATACTGTGATGCATTAAATAGCACAGTGTTCATTTTATGTAGTTTATCTGTTCTCTGATTACAATGTCACTCTTTTTATCATATGGGAACTATAATATGGTCAGAAATGTCAGGACTTGAACCTAATGTTGATTTAGATGGTGTTGTGTTAACATTTTCTTTCTAGGGACACCTGACTGGCTCTGTGGTTGAACATCTACCTTTATCTCAGGGTATGATGCTGGGATCCTGGGATCAAGTTCCGCATCAGGTTCCCCATAGGGAGCCTGCTTCTCCCTTGCCTCTCTCTCTTTGTGTCTCTCATGAATAAATAATTAAATAAAATCTTTAAACAAACAAACATTTTCTTTCTAAAGAGGTGACATTTTAAAAAGGAAACTTTAGATTTACAAATCTGAGTTCTGAAGTGTTTATGAAAATTTTGATAGAATCTTTAATAAAAGGATACCTGGGTGGCTCGGTGGTTGAGCATCTGCCTTCAGCCTAAGGTGTGATCCTGGAGTCCCAGGATCCAGTCTCACATCGGGCTGCTTGCAGGAAGCCTGCTTCTCCCTCTGCCTGTGTCTCTGCCTCTCTCTGTGTGTCTTTCATGAATAAATAAATAAAATCTTAAAAAAAAAGAATCTTTAATAAATGTTTCTCTCCAGCAAAAAGCTTACTGATAGTAGAATTATTAGGAGCAATGAGTGTGCATTTTTTTTTGCCTTCTTGATTGTATATAATTTTCAAGAAAGACTTGTTTTCATTTTGTTTAGTTTTTTTTTTTTTTTTTTAACACAAATGAGGATGGATACTCTTCCCTGTGCTGACTGTAGTGTGTGGTCCCTCCTAAGTGAATGGTCTGTAGAAATCCCTTCCCCTTCCTGAAGCAATTTGTCTGTAATTGCCCTAGTTGATAGCAGGTTTCATTCCATTCTTCATCATACCAAATAACACTTTCTGGATATCCAGCCACCCCACTGCTCTCATACTCTTTCTAATTGTCTATGGGCTTTGGCAGATGTATAATCTGGGAGCTGTGGATGGGAGGGGCAGGGTCACCTCTGTCACATGCCATTGTTGTGAGATATTCTGTGCTACACCAAAATCTGGAGGTGATTAAGAATAATGGCTTGTCAGTGACATAAGGTTTTGGAAAGGATTTTGCTGGCATTTTTATAAAGAAGAAAAACTGATGATGAACTAAAAATACAGCTATTCTTCATTCAGCCATATGTCTGAAACCTTTGAGAAGGTCCCCGAGTACAGTTTTTTCCAGCTTTGTTGAGCTATAATTGACAAAATTATATATACTTAAAATGTGCAATGAGATGATTTGATATATGTGTACGTTGTAAAATAATCACCACAGTGGAGTGAATTAACACATATAGGGACCTTCAATGTGTGATAAGAAAGCTTGATATGGACTCTCAGCACATTTCAAGTGTATAATATAGTGTAAATAAATATAGCTACCGCACTATACATTAGACCCTCAGCACTTAATCATTTGAATGTTTGTAGCCTTTAACCAACATCTCTCCATTTCCTCCATCCCCTAACCCTTGGAACTGCCATTCTACTTGTATGAGTTCAACTGCCCCCACCACCCACCCCACATATAAGTAATCCATACAGTGTCTTTCTTGGTCTGGCATTATTTCACTTAATACCCTCCAGGTTCACTAATATTGTTGCAAATGACAGAATGTCCTTTTTCATGGCCAAATAATATTCGTGTGTGTGTGTGTGTGTGTGTCTCCTATCTTTTTTATTCATTCTTCCATAGATGGACACTTAAGTATTTCCACGTCTTGGCTTTTTAAAATAATGGTGAAATGAACATGAAAGTGCAGCTTTTCTCCTTAAGATAATGATTTCTTTTCCTTGTATATCCAGAGGTGGATTTTGTAGACTCATATAGTAGTCTTATTTTGCATTTTTTAAGAACGTCTGTATTGTTTTTCATAATAGCTGTACAAATTTCTATTCCCACTAACAGTGTACCAGGGGTGCCCTTTTCTTCACATTCTTCCCAGCATTTGTTACCTCCAGTTTTTTAGGCTTAGTTCACATACAGTACTATATTAGTTTCAGCTATACAACATAGTGATTCAACATTTATATACATTATGAAATGATCACCATGATAAATCTAGCTACCGTCTGCCACCATACAAAATTGTTAAAATATTTACTATTAAATATTATTAATGCTGTACATTCCATCTCTGTGTCTTAATTTTTTTTTGTAACTGGAAGTTTGTATCTTTTAATCCCCTTCCCCTATCTTGTCCATCTTTCCTCCCCCAACAATCACCAGATTGTTATCTGTATCTGTGAGTCTGTTTCTGTTTTCTTTTGTTTGTTTGTTTTGTTTTTCAGATTCCACATACAAGTGAAATCATATATTGTTTTTCTCTTTCTGACATACTTGACTTAGCCCTCATGGATGGCAAGATTATATTCTTTTTTTATGGGTGTGTGGGTATTGTATTATCTTTATCCAAATTCATCTATTGATGGACACTTGGGCTACTTTCATATTGGGGTTGTTGTAAATAATGCTGCAGTGAACTTAGGGATGCATACATCTTTTTGAATCAGTGTTTTAGTTTTCTTTGGGTAAATACCCAGATGTGAAATTACTGGATCCTATTGTAGTTCTGTTTTTAATTTTTTGAGACACCTCTATATTGTTTTTCATAGTGATGAAAAACCCTAACAGTGCAGGAGGGTTCCCTTTTCTTCACATCCTTAGCAATGCTTGGTTTTGTTTTTTGGGTTTTTGTTGTTGTTGTTGTTTTGGTCTTTTTGATGATAGCCATTTTGTTAGGTACAAGGTGAGATCCTACTATGGTTTTGATTTGCATTTTCCCGATGAGTGATACTGAGCATGTTTTTATGTCTTTTGGTTATCTGTATGTCATCTTTGGAAAAATGTTTATTCAGATTCTCTGCTCATTTTTTAATCAGATTTTTTATATTTAATTGTGTGACATATATTTTGGATATTAATCCCTTATTGGTTACATCATTTGAAAATGTCTTCTCCCATTTAGTAGGTTGCCTTTTTATTTTGTTGATGGCTTCTGCTACTGTGCCAAAGTTTTTCATTTGATGCAGCCCTGTTAGCTTATCTTTTTTACTTTTGTTGCTCTTCCCTTAGGAGACAGCCAAAAAAAAGTATTAACTAAGATTAGTGTCTAAGAGTTTAATGCCTATGTTTTTTTTTTTTCCAAGGAGTTTTATGGTTTCTGGTCTTATAAATTTTTTAATCCACTTTTACTTTATTTTTGTATATGATGTAAGAAAGTGGGCTAGTTTCACGCTCCTCTAAGATCAGGAATAAGACAAGAAGATCCGCTCTCACTAGTTTTATTTAACATAATATTGAAAGTCTTGACGATAGCAATCTGACAAGGAAAAGTAATAAAAGGCATCCAGATTGGAAAAAAAAGTAAAACTGTCACTGTTCACAAATGAAATATAGAGAATCCTAGACACTATCAAAAAACTGTTAGAACTGATAAATGAACTCAGTGAAGTTGCAGGTTACAAAATTAATAGAAATCTGTTGAATTCGTTACACACTAATAATGAACTATCAGAAAGAGAAATTAAGGGGCTCCTGGGAGCTCAGTCAGTTTAACATCTGGCTCTTGATTTTAGCTCAGGTAATAATCCCTGGGTTGTGAGATCAAGTTAGGAGCTGAGCATGGAACCTCTTTGAGATTCTCTCTCCCTTTGCCCCTCCCCATCCCTGTGCCCTCTCGTTCTCTCTCTCTCTCTCTCTCTAAAATGTGTGTGTATATATATATATATATATATATATAAAATTATATATATATATATAAAATTCTGCTTATAATTGCATCAGAAAAAATGAAATACTGAGGAATAAATTTAACCAAAGGAGGTAAAAGACCTGCACTCTGAAAACTAGAATACATAGATAAAAGGAATTGAAGACGATAGAAATAAGTGGGAAAATGTGCCTTGCTCATGCATTGGAAGAATTAATATTGTTAAAATTTTATGCTACCCAAAAAAATCTATAGATTCAGTTAAATTCCTATAAAAATGCCAATGGCATTAATCACAGAACGTGAATAAATAGTCCTAAAATTTGTATAGAACTAAAAACGACCATGATGGCCAAAGCAATCCTGAGAAAGATCAAGGTACCATACTTCTTGATTTCAGACTGTGCTACAAAGTTACATTAATCAAAACAGCATATTATTGGCAAGAAACAGACAAATCAATGAAACAGAGAGTCCAGAAATAAGTCCATGATTATATTGTCACTTGTCAAGAAAGGAGACAAGAATATACAAAGGAGAAAAGATAATATCAAGTTGTTGCCAATAGTCATCCTAACAGGTGTGAAATGATATCTTGTTATGATTTTGATTTGCATTTCCCTTGGTGATTAGCAATATCCAGTACCTTTTAATGTACCTGTTGGCCATTTGTGTATCCTCTTCGGCAAATTGCCTTTTCAAAACCCTTTTAATTAGGTTGTTTGGGGCAACCCCAGTGGCGCAGTGCTTTAGCGCCACCTGCAGCCCGGGGTGTGATCCTGGAGACTGGGGATCGAGTCCCACATCGGGCTTCCTGCATGGAGCCTGCTTCTCCCTCTGCCTGTGTCTCTGCCTCTCTCTCGCTCTCTCTGAATGAATAAATAAATAAATCTTTAAAAAGAATAAAAATAATAATTAGGTTGTTCTTAAATGTGTGTGTTTGTTTTATTGGTTAGTTGTGTGTGTGGTCCTTAACACTAACTTCCTATCAGGTGTGTGATATGAAAGTATATATGCCAGTCCCATACTATTTTAATTACTATAGTTTTGCAGTATACTTTGAAATCAGGAAGTGTGATACCTCTAACTTTGCTGTTCCTGCTCAGGGTTTCTCTGGCTAGGACCTTTTATTGTTTTGTTTTAAGTTTAGGATTTTTTTTTTCTATTTCTGTGCAAAGTGCCAGTGGGATTTTAATAGGGATTATATTAAGTCCATGGATTACTTTTAATAGTTTGGACATTTTCACAATATTCTTCAATATAAGAACATGGGATATCTTTATTTTTATAAATTTATTTTTTATTTGTGTTCAATTTGCCAACATATAGAATAACACCCAGTGCTCATCCCATCAAGTGCCCCCCTCAGTGCCCATCACCCAGTCACCCCCACCCCCCGGCCATGTCCCCTTCCACCACCCCTAGTTCGTTTCCCAGAGTTAGGCGTCCCTCATGTTCTGTCTTCCTCCCTGATGTTTCCCACTCATTTTTTCTCCTTTCCCCTTTATTCCGTTTCACTATTTTTTTTTAAGATAAACTGCTGCGCCACCAGGGCTGCCCTGTTTTTTTATATTCCCCAAATGAATGAAACCATATAATGTTTGTCCTTCTCCGATTGACTTCTTTCACTCAGGATAATACCCTCCAGTTCCATCCACGTTGACGCAAATGGTGGGTATTTGTCGTTTCTAATGGCTGAGTAATATTCCATTGTATACATAAACCACATCTTCTTTATCCATTCATCTTTCAGTGGATACCGAGGCTCCTTCCACAGTTTGGCTATTGTGGACATGGCTGCTAGAAACATCGGGGTGCAGGTGTCCCAGCGTTTCACTCCATCTGTATCTTTGGGGTAAATCCCCAGCAGTGCAATTGCTGGGTCGTAGGGCAGATCTATTTTTAACTCTTTGAGGAACCTCCACACAGTTTTCCAGAGTGGCTGCACCAGTTCACATTCCCACCAACGGGATATCTTTTTATTTATTTGTGTATTCTACAATTTCTTTTATCAATATGTTACTCTTTTTGGTTTATAGACCTTTTACTTGTTTGGTTAAATTTATTTCTAAGTATTTGGTTGGTTTTGTGCTATTGCTTGTAAGTGAGATTGCTTTCCTAATTTGTTTCTAATAGTTGTTAGTGTGTAGATGTTAACTGATTTTTGTGTTGATTTTGTATACTGCATCTTTGCTGAATCTGTTCATAGTTATTAGTTATTAGTTTTTTGATGTAGTCTTTACAGTATTTTATAAATCATGTCATCTGCAGACAGAGACAGTTTACTTCTTCCTTTTTGATTGGACTCCTTTCATATCTTCTTTTTGCATAATTGCTCTAGTTAGGACTTTAAAAACTGTTGAATAGAAGTGGCAAGTTGGGCATCTTGTTTTCTATTCTCAGAGGAAGAGTGGTTAGTTTTTCTCACTCTTGAGTATGGTGTTAGCTGTGGACTTCACATATATGGCCTTTACTATGTTGAAGTACATTCCTTTCAGACCTATTATGTTCAGAGGTTTTATTACTAAAGGATGTTTAATTTTTTGCAAATGCATTTTCTGTATCTATTGAGATCATGTGATTTTTTCTTTATTCTCTTAATATGGTGTATCATATTTATTGATTTGTATATGTGGAAACATCCTTGAATCCCTGGAATAAATGCCACATGATCATGGTGCATGATCTTTTTAATGTGTCATTGAATTGGGTTTGCTAGTATTATGTTGAGGACTTCTGCAACTATATTTATCAGGGATATTGGCCTGTGATTTTCTTTTCTTGTAGTGTCTTACCTGGCTTTAATATCAGGATAGTGTTGACGACAAAAAAATGAGGTTGGAAGTGTTCCCTCATTTTCTGTATTTTGGATGAGTTTGAGAAGTGCTGGCTTTTTCACATTTGTTTTGAAATTCACCAGTGAAGCCATCTTGTCCTGGTCCTTTTTTTGTTTTGTTTTTGGTTTTGAGATTTTTTTTTTTATTATTGATTTAGTCTCCTTACTAGTTATAGTCTATTCAGATTTCTATTTTTTCATGCTTTAGTCTTGGTGATTTTATGTTCCTAGTAACATCCAGTTTTTCAAGGTTTTCCAATTTGGTGGCTTGTAATTGTTTAATTTCTGATTTTATTTATATGAGTTCTCTCTCTTAGTTATTCAAGCTGAAGATTTGCCAGTTCTGTTTATCTTTTCTAAACTCAGCTCTTGGTTTCACTGATCTTTTCTTCTAATTTTCTCTTTTCTGTTTACTTCTGCACTTATTTTTCTTTCCTTCTGGTAACTTTTGGTTTAATTTTTTATTCTTTCTGTATTTTTTGAGGCGTAACGTAAGGTTTGAGATCACTTTATTCCTAGTATATGCATTTATTAATACAAACTTCTGTCTTAAAACTGAAGCTTGTTCATGAGCATCTCATGAGCTTTGTTCTATTTCCACTTTTTTAAATTTATTTTTAAGATTTTGTTTATTATTTATTCATGAGAGACACAGAGAGGGAGGCAGGGACATAGTCAGAGGGAGAAGCAGGCTCCCTGCGGGGAGTCCAGTGTGGGACTACATCCCAGGACCCTGGGATCCTGAGCCACACAGGCATCCCTCTACTAACACTTTCATTTGTCTCAAGATATTTTTTTGATTTCTTCTTTGGTCCATTGAATACTCAGGCGTGTGTTGCTTAATTTCCTTTTTAAAATTTTTTTTAAATTTATTTTTTTGTATATTTTTTACTGGAGTTCGATTTGCCAGCATATAGTATAATATCCAGTGCTCCTCCTGTCAAGTGCCCCCCTCAGTGCCTGTCACCCAGTCACCATCTGCCGCCCTCCCCCACCCCGCTGCCCACCTCCCCTTCCACTATCATTGTTCATTTCCCAGAGTTAGGAGTCTCTTATGTTTTATCACCCTCTCTGATTTTTCCCACTCATTTCTTTCTCCTTTCCCCTATCATCTCTTTCACTATTTTTTATATTCCCCGTGTAAGTTGCTTAATTTCCATGTATTTGTGATTTTTCACCTTCTGTCTGTTACTGTTTTCTATTTTCATACCATTGTGGTCAGAAAAAATACTTGATATGATTTCAATTTCTGTAAACTTATTAAGACTTGCTTTGTTTCATATCATAAGATCGGTCTTGGATGAGAGTTTCATGCATGTATGAGAAAAATGTGTATTCTGTGCTGTTGGATGGCATGTTTTATATATGTCTCATTTTTTTAAAGATTTTATTTATTCATGAGAGACAGAGAGAGAGAAAGAGAGAGAGGCAGAGACACAGACAGAGGGAGAAGCAGGCTCCATGCCGGGAACCTGACAATGGGATTCAATCCTGGGTCTCCAGGATCAGGCCCTGGGTTGAAGGTGGATCTAAACTGTTGAGCCACCAGGGCTGCCCTATATGTCTCATTATATATGTCTCATTAGGTCTAGTATTTCCCTATTTTCTTTCAGCATGACCTGCCCATTGTTGAATGTGGGGCATTGAGGACTCCCACTATTACTTACTATGTTTGTATGTATGACTGCCTTTAGATCTGTTAATATTTGCTTAGTATATTTAGTTGCTCCCATGTTGGGTGCATATATGTTTATAATTATTATATCCTCCTTATAAACTGAACCTGTTATTGTTACATAACAATCTTTATCATTTATTACATTTTTTTTGTGTTAAAGTCTATGCTAATGCAAGTAGAGCTATGCTTGCTTTCTTTTGCTCCATTTGCATCAAATATCTTTTTCCATACTTCCAATTTCAGCCTGTGTATGCCCTTAAAGCTGAAATGAGTTTTTGGAAGGCAGTGTATAGTTGTGCTTTAAAAAAAAATTAGTTAATTATCTATCTATATATTTATTTGAGAGAGAGAATGAGAGTCAAGAAGAGAGGGCAGAGTGAAAGAATCTGGAGCAGACACTACACTAAGCATGGAGCCCAACATGGAGCTTGACCCCAGGACCCTGAGATCATGATCTGAACCAAAATTAAGAGTTAGATGCTTAAGCCACCCAGGTGCTCCTACTTGGGCTTTTTTTTTTTTTTAATTTATTCAGCCACTGTATGTATTTTGACTGGGGAATTGACCCAGTTGACATTTAAAGTAATTACTGATAGGTAAGGGCTTGCCCATTGCTCTTTTGTTCATTGTTTCTTAGAAGGTGTATCTAGTTCCATCGTTCTTTTCTTCCTCTCTCGCTATCTTCCTTTGTGATTTCGTGATTTTTCCACAGTGGTGAGCTTGGATTCTTTTCTCTTTTTCTTTTCCATATCTACTACAGATTTTTACTCTGTGGTTACCATGAGACTTTCATAAAACATTTTGTAGTTGTTACAATTTATTTTAAGCTGACAACAGCTTAAGTTTGATTACATACAACATTTCTATTCATTTACTCCACTTCCCCAACAACATTTTAGATTTTGGTTCATTCTTATTTTGTTTATTCAATAAGAAATTTTTGTAGTCATTTTTAGTACTTTGAGTTTTAAATCTCATATTGAAGTAATTTAAACAGTATGATTACAATATTAGGGTATTCTGAATTTGACTATATACCTACTATTAACAGTGAGTTTTATATTTTTACATGTTTTCATGTTACTAATTATCAGTTTCATTATACCTTGAAGAACTCTTTTTAACATTTCTTATAAGGTGGGTCTAGAGGTGACAAACTACCTCAGCTTTTGTATTTCGAGGAAAGTTTTTGTCTCTCCTTAATTTTTGAAGGATGAATTTGTCAGGTAAAGTATACTTAAGTTGGCATTTTTATTCCAGCTTTTGAATCTACCCTCCAACCTTCTCCTAACTTGTAAGATTTCTGTTCATAGCCATATGGAGTTTCCATTATGTGTGATAGTTTCTTTGCTCATGCTTTCAAAATTTCTTTTTTCATTTTTGAAAGCTTTATTATAATGTGTTTGATGAAGTCCACTTTGGGTTGAATCTGTATGAGAACCTATGAGCTTCATTCATATACCTGGATGACCATATATCTCCCAAGATTTAGGATGTTTTCAGCCATTATTTCTTAATATGTTTTTATTTATTATCATTATTATTATTTAAAGATTTATTTATTTATTTTAGAAAGCATGCTTGGGAGTGAAGAGAGGGGCAGAGGGAAAGGGAGAGGGAATCCTCAAGCAGGCTCCGTGCTCAGTGTAGAGACCCATCTTGGGTCTTGATCCAAAGTATGTTGATGTCTGTGCATTTGATAGACCACTTACCTCTCATAATCCTTACAGACTTATTTTAGGAGGGAAATGTCTTCATTTGTTGGTGAATGGGAGGGTTGGGTGGGGTTGTGGCAGTTCTGGCTTGGGGGAAGGCTCCTTGGTGTAGTTTCTGAGAAGTGTCATGAGCAGGGGTCAACATTGGTGAAGGTTGAAGGGGTCCTCAGTGGCCAAGGTTGTGGGTGTTTACAGTGAGGGTGAGTGCTTTTGTTGTAGTCTTTAGTGGCAAAGCCTGTTAGGGACTTCCTGATTTCCTCTTCTCCTTTTGGTGATGTTGTGGTTGAGTGAATCATCTTTGTCCAGGTCCAGCTTGCTTGAATGCCTTTGTGACGGTGGTACGTCAGGTGCTGATGTGTGAGCCCCTCTGGAGCCTTGGTTCCCGGGTCTGGAGTGTGGATGCTTTTTAAGCAACAGCAGTTTTGGGGTCTGGAGTGCTGGCCAGCACAGAACAGAGGTGTTTCTGGTGCCTGAGATGCAGATGCACATGGACAGGCCATGGACCTGGGGTCTGAAGTGTAGATGCACATGAAACAGTCACAACTTTGGAGTCCAGGGCATGTGTAGTGTTGTTGAGGGGCACCCTTGGTCCTGGGGTAGAATAACAGCACCTCCTTCTGGGGGTGGTATAGCAGTGTCTCTGTCTCTGGAGGTTCACAGCTGCCATACAGCTATTGAAGTCTCAGCAGCATAGGCTGCCAGTGTGTTCTGCAAAGCAAGCCACTGGAGACTGTGATAGTACCTGTTGTGTGGCTGATATTGATAGCCTTCACTTTTCTTCTTTGTTGCTAATTATCTGCTGATGTCTCAGCCAAGCACATCACATTGCACCAGCAATTTTTTTTTTCTCCAGTGTGTTGCTGTAGTTTCTCACATGGACTCTTGAGCCCTCTGAGGACTATTTTAATTCATAGGTAGCTTTGTAATTGTCTTTTGTTTGTTTTTTTTTCCCCTGGTGGGAGAAGGGGGAAGACTAGGGCTAGTATCTCCTACTCTGTCATCTAGTTGATGTCACTCCCCCAGATACATTTGGTTCATGTACAGAGTGAGTGCTTTGTTGCTCTATAGTTCACCCTTGTCTTTGTCATTGAACCGAGCAAAGGAACAGGTGTAGTAGCTCTGTGGTTCCATCATTCTGCCTTAACAGTGCTGGCCTTGTGTACTTGTAATTCTTATTAGTCCTGGAAATAAAACTGAAGCATAAACAATGGCATGGAGACACAGCATTCACTGTTTCATTGTATTGATTATCTTTTCATTATGTATCAGCTAATATCATCTATTGGAAACATAGGTTACATTTTAGCGTTTTTCTGCTCAAGATCCTCTAGGACTTGTCAGTTTACTGAGAATGAAGTCCAAACACTTGGTCATGGCCTGTGAGATCCTTAGCGACCCCTGCCCTCTTCTATTCCCATTGTACCTCCAGGATCAGGCCTGGAGACTCTCCCCAGCCTTCCTTCAATTCTTTGATGTATTCACATTTCCTTGGTTTCTCTGCTACACATTCTCACATGGTGGGCTCCTCCTGCATGTAGGTCTTAATTCAGATGTTACCTCTTCACTATCATCCTCTCAGATCACTCATCATGTGTTGATCTCTTCTTACTTATTCTGTCATTCTTTTTTTAAAGTCGCCTAATAACACTTATCACCACCCAGAAAGACCTCCTTTGTAAATGTATGTATTTATTCATTTATTTTTTTAAAAAAATATGTCATTTCTCGTTGAAAGTAAGTTCAGTGATAGCAAGACCTTTAGGATGTTTTTGCTGTTACATCCTTAGCACACATTGCAGAATGTAGAATGCCTGGAACACATTGAGTGCACTAAATCAATATTTGTTCAATGAATGTATGAATGGACAAAACAAGCCCCTTTTGTTTGACAGGTGCTGTGTTTTCAAATTTAAAAAAATTAAGTCAGATTCAGTCCTGCAAACAATGTTTTTTATAATCTGGAATTGTTGGTTGGAATTCTTTACAGAAATCCAGTGTCTGGCTTGCTTGGAGAAATAATCTTGCTGATCATAAAACCCCATTCCTCCTACCACTAATAGCTATTCTTGGCAGTAAAGCCAGTTTTCAGGCGAGAACTTTATTGATCTTGGCCAAAGGCCATTGCAAACTTTCTATTATTATTAAGGGTCTCTAGGCCTCCATCCTTGACTAAGATCTTGTTCCTTCCTTGAAGAACTAAATTTTCTAAAAATTGAAGGTCACAGTAAAAATTGTACATATTAACATTATTTTGTATGTGTTCTGAGCAGCTATCCAGATTTGCATGGAGAACTTAGTTATTACCAGATCAAATAATAGTTACTTTAATCTTTAGTCTAATTTTTTTGTGCATGGTCATATCTGAGATTCTGATTTCAAATTTGGAAATAAGTTAATAAGCAGATACTTGGTTAATTTGGGGGTTATCTCTGACTCGGATACTGTGGGTAGCCCTTTCCTAATCTTTTATAAAAATTCTCTTAGATTTACTGAGTTCTATCTTGGAGTTGCAGAAGGAGTAGGTTTGAAGTTCAGAACTGGACCCAAAATGTCTGAAGATAAGATTTGAAAACCTGCACTTGGACAGTGTACAAACATAATAATTAGATGAAAAGACTGAGAATTTTCAGTCTGTTGATTTTAAAACCATTCCTTATCATGCCATAATTTCTCCCAGATGGATTAAGACATTTTACAGCTATTTATAAAAGAGTGATTTGATACCGTGATTCAGTTCACACAGCAGTTCTAGAACATGGAGTCCCTAGCTGGGGCAAAGTGGATTAAATGAAGAGGTACAGGGACAGTTGTTCATTAAGACTCGAGATACAGGGGACAGTTCATGGATACTTGAGATATGGCTGTCAAAAAACAGAATGTGAGCTTTGATTGAATCCTTGGTTGAGGGCAATGCTGTAAAGGTCATTTGGGGACAACTAGGGGAACTTGAAAATTGGACTATAGTAGATGATAATTTTGAATAAACATTAAACTGTGTGAGCATGTTAGTGATAATGTAGTTATGAAGGACAAGGTCCTTGTTTTCAATTCATGCTAAAATAAAGGAGTGAAATATCAAAGTTTTCATTTATTTTCATATGGTTCACCAAAATGTGCCTGTGTATGCACAAAATGTGTCTGTGTGGAGGGATCCCTGGGTGGCGCAGCGGTTTGGCGCCTGCCTTTGGCTCAGGGCGCGATCCTGGAGACCCGGGATCGAATCCCATATTGGGTTTCCGGTGCATGGAGCCTGCTTCTCCCTCTGCCTATATCTCTGCCTCTCTCTCTCTTTCTCTGTGACTATCATAAATAAATAAAAAAAATTTTTAAAAAAATTAAAAAAAAATGTGTCTGTGTGGAGAAGGCATGGAGCAAGGAGAGAAGGGAAGGGAGATGGGGAAGGACGGAAGGTTTAGAGGGTGGGCACATGTGACAAAATATGAATAAGTTTTGTGACAAAATATTAGAATTAGTGAGTCTGGTGAGTATATGGGAATTATTATAGTCTTAACTTCTCTGTGGATTAAAAATTTTTATAATGATGAAAGGAAATACAATTCCCCAGATGTGGAAAAGTAGTGATACTTTAAAGATTTATTTTCAAGAGAGAAGGAGAGTACAAGGGGGGTGGGGTGAGGGCGGGAGAGAGAAAGAGAGAGAGAATATCTCAAGCAGGCTCTATGCTGGGCACAGAGCCTTCTCAGGGCTCGATTTCACAACCCTGAAATCAGGACCTGAGCCAAAACTAAGAGTTAGATACTTAACAGACTGAGCCAGGTGCCCCTACTAGTGATACTTTAGAGTGATTTTTCACCACTTCCACACTCTGTTAAAGGCTACTTGCTATTTGTAAACTGAGTCCAGTTGTCATCTTTATCTAAATACTTAGTGATTAAATGGTTTTTAGTTGGTACATTTAGGTTCTACTAATGGAACTTGCTCATAAAATGGTTGTATGTAGACAAATATTATTATTTAATTTATCGTCAGAAGTCAAGATTAGGAAGGTAAAGTATAGGAAGCAGCCTATAATCCCAAGCATTTACTTGATCACGTGCTGGTAGACATGTTTTGTTTTGATCTCATTGCTTATGTCCAGGGAGGGTGAAGTTTGTTTACTAATCTGTTCATTGTTACCCTCGGTATATAGAATTTTGAGTATTTGATAAGTCTTAAAATATCTAGTTCATCTTCATATTGTACCAGGTGATACCTTATTTCAAAGATGGAAGGTAAAAAATAGTCACTCTTCTTCAAACCAAGATTTTCAGGGATTGGGGGCAAAGATGAAGGAGATGAGGAATATGAATATAAATCATTGTTTGAGTGTGACTTTATGAATGCATCTACAGCCTTGACTAAAACTGCCTTTACATTGTTGCTTGGGACGTGGTAAAATGCCTCTTAAAAGGTTGGTGACTCTTGTTGACATAAAGAATGATATTTGTTTTAATTGAGACATCCTGTGTATGTGTTTATTTATGAAAGAATGATTAACATTTAATGCCAAGTGTCATGACTGCATATCACTTTTTGAATTCTTTCTTGTATGTGCTGCCCTATGAATTGTAAAATTTTCCAGGGCAGGATTTCTGTCTGTTTTGTGCACAGCTGTTTTCCTGGTACATAAAACAGTAGCTGGGATGTGATGGGTGTCCACTTAATAGTCACTGAATGAATGAATGAACCAGAACCACATGACCTAGGGAGGGACTCATGGTTGCCTGTATAGAAGGGTTTCAGGTAAATAATTGATCAGAACACTATACAGCCCTATGTAACTATCTGATGGTCTAAATTGAAAACTTAGACATTGGTTTCCTGTTTAATTTCAACTACTCCTAGGAGTGGTAATATGTTAAGCTTGCTCAGCTTAGTGATTTGCTAACTCAGTATGAATGATTTTAACAGCCTCTTGCCTGGGAGCACTTTTGGAGAAAAGGTGGAGCAAAGTGGAAAATGTGGGAGAGGGAAGTTGGAAACAGGGCAGGAGAAACAAGGAAGATGAGGATATGTGAAGACAGACTTTGAGTGTATCATGATTTTGACCAGTGCACCTTTACTAGTGTGTGAGTTGGGGAGAACTTTGTAAGAAATAGCATGGGGTGGCCTGTCAAACTCATTTACAGTTCTGTGACCCCGGAGATTTGTACCATGTAGTCATCTGTGACTCAAGATGGCCACAGCTTAAATGTGGTAGATCTCTGCTAATTCTTGTCACCGCATGTGGCTGCTTTTGTGATGTTGCAGGAGAGTAAGTGGTTGCTCTCTGGAGAGTGTGTTGGCCTCATGCTTTCACATGCTTGCTACCTTATGTGCAGTGTATTGTGTGTCAGTTATTATTGTGTCAATTATGCCTCAGTAAACCTCTTTGAAAAAATGCTAACACTCTGTGTTTTGAGGCATTGCTGAAGATCAGATTCATTTATTATGTGCAAAATTATAGTTTAGGTAGAAAGTTGTTGAAATCATGTATCCAAAATGAAAAATTGAGCCCCTCAGAACAGCTATTAGAGAACCTGCAGCTTTTAGCATACTGCCCAACACATAATAGTTATTTAATAAATATTTGGTGTATGGGATGAGAGGGAAGACTAGGGAAGGAGTTTCTGTGACTAGTGATTCAAGTGGTGAATGCAACCAGGCTCATGGTTTTGTAGATTGTTTCTCTATATTTTGAGGCTTTAGGTGGTGTCCTTAATAGTTACTGCCTCATCTTCATGTGTACAACTGGACATCAAGAGAGTAGGGGAAAAAAAAAGAGTACATCTGTTTTCACTCTGGAGGAGAAGTAGTTTAAAAATAAAAACAGCAGTACAAAGATGTGATCTGAATTTGTGCATCCTACTTCATTCCCTGTGCCTCAATTTTTTCATCTGTAAAACAGGGCTAATGCTTTCATAGGATTCGTTGGTGAAGATTAAAAAAGATAATCTGTGGGAAGGCATTTAGATAGAGCAGTGCTGGCATATTACAAGTATCCACTCGAGTATTAGCTCTTGAAGATAGTGGCCACGTTTACGTAGCTTAAGGCTGAGAGAGTAGAGCTAGTCTGCATTTGATAGCAAAAATATTGTACAGAGGGAAGGAGAGACTTGTCATTTTGCAAGAGTATGGGGTCTTGTGAATAGAAGGGAAAGCTTGTGTTTAATTCATGTGAAAGTCATTAGTGAAAATGAAGGAATCTGGGACACCTTAGTGGCTCAGCAGTTGGGCGCGCCTGCCTTTGGCTCAGGTCGTGATTCTGGGATTTGGAATCGAGTCCCACATTAGGCTCCCTAGGCGGAGCCTGCTTCTCCCTCTGCCTGTGCTGCTGCCTCTCTCTCTCAGTCTGTGTGTCTCATGAATAAATTAAAAAAAAAGAAAGAAAGAAAATGAAGAGATCCTGAGAAATGGAGCAGATAACTGGAAATGTAGCAGCTTGTGTGGACAGGTCTTTCTGACCTTCTGGGAGAACAGCACAGGACCTTCTTCATTTATTTTTCTTCTCTGCGCAGCAGAGATTAATTTTATTTGTGCTTTTAATAAAGTGATTTGAAGTCCAGGGAGACATGGTGAGGTGATGTAGTGTAGGAAAGCATTTCAGAAAGGTAAGATGGAAGACAGATCTGGGCCATGGTGGTCTGAATTAAACATTTTCTTTTTCCTGTGGGCCTTCCTATCACTGAATGAGCTGTGGAACCCAGGATTGCCCCATCCATCCAGATTTTCTGTCAGAATCATGATAGGAGTGGCTCACTAAAAGAACACCAGTCTAATGAGAACAGATGAGTTAGCTGGTTGTCACTGGATCCCAAATGGACTCACCCATGTATAGCCCTTGGGTGAAAACTTCCTTAAAATATTTAGGAAAAGAGATCATTGTTAACACATTTATCAAGTATATGTTTTTTACCCAGACAATAAAATAAATGGAACTTTAGACTTTTTTCTGGGAGCTTATTTTAGATCAATTGAAACATAATAAGCAAATTACAAAGTATATGATATGCTCATCTAAATAGGAAGTTAAAAGTTATCTTAGAACTTTGAATGATTATGATGTTTCTGTTGTATGTTCATCTTTTTTTATTTTTTCATCTTTTTTTTTTAAGGTACAATTCTGGTAACTGATATTGATATTAGGTGAGACTGTGCATGTGTAAGGCAGAGATTACATGAGAAATCTCTGTACCTTTCAGTTTTATTATAAACCTATATATGCTCATAAAATTAAGTCTTTTTAAAAAAGATTTTATTTATTTATTCATGAGAGACACAGAGAGAAAGGCAGGGA
Organism: Nyctereutes procyonoides; assembly: GCF_905146905.1. Classification (NCBI taxonomy): domain Eukaryota; kingdom Metazoa; phylum Chordata; class Mammalia; order Carnivora; family Canidae; genus Nyctereutes; species Nyctereutes procyonoides. The sequence continues at coordinate 74,790,624 of NW_026575126.1, forward strand.
CACAGGCAGAGGGAGAAGCAGGCTCCATGCAAGGAGCCCAATGTGGGACTCGATCCCAGGACCCCGAGATCACGACCTGAGCAGAAGGCAGACCTCAACCACTGAGCCACCCAGATGCCCCAGAAAATTAAGTCTTTATTAGAAAAGTTAACACAGAACTGAGGAGGACTTTGTAACTAGTTCAATATCAGCCCTTTACTTTTAAAAACTTGGAGGGGACACCTGGGTGGCTAAGTCAGTTGAGCGTCTGACCCTTGATTTTGGTTCATGTCATGATCTCAGGGTCCTGGTAGTGACTCCACACTCGGTGCAGAGTCTGCTTGAGATTCAGTCTTCCCCTTGCCCTCTGCCCCCTCCACCTGTTTTTTTTTTCTTTCTCTCAAATAAACCTTTAAAAAATAAGTAAAAACTTGGAAACTAAGGCTTGTAAGCAGTTGTTTCCCCAAAGTAACACTGTGAAATACATAGCTTGTCTTAATATTTAAGTACTTTCTACCCTAGGACAACTTCTGTTTTCATTTTAAGATAACTAGATGCATGGGGCACCTCGGTGGCTCAGTGGTTGAGGGCCTGGCTTTGACTCAGGTTGTGATCCCAGATCCTAGATAGTCTCTGATCTGTTGCATAGTAATGGTCGAGGCGAGGGGGTGGGTAATGAGTTCTGAATGTATTTAGAACTGTCATCTAGAGAGGCTTTTTGGAGCTGATAGTTGGGGTAGATTTGGGCTGATTAAAGAGAAGTGCGGTTACACCAGAGCTGCGGAATCAAATAAAAAGGCAGTACTCTTTTTAGCATAAGGTGATGCCATGTCTCTATTCTTAGCCCCAACTCACAATACTATTGGTTCTAGAATCACAGAGTTTCAGGCAAACGAAGATGGAAGCCTAAGAGTTTCGGGAGCCCATTGTGTTCAGCAATCTGTCTCCGTTTGTCAGGTCTGCCTTTTCTGTTGGCTCCTCATGCAGAAGCAGAGATGACCCCTGTTCTGGAGAGGCAGCCTTGCTCTTGTCCTCTCCAGCAAGAATCCTGCTGCCGCCCTCTGTAGCCCGAGTTTGGTCCTGTGGCCATTCTTTAGTGGGGCGACTCCCTTGACCCTCTTACACCTCTCCAAACTGTGGGCACCCCCTAGGTTAATCCTTCAAATGGGACTTGCTTGACCTATGGTTATCAAAGAATAAAGAAAAGACACTGCGGCAGGAAAAACAACAAGACTTAAAAATACTGGTATTTTTAAATTCTACATTATCGTTCTTTCACTTTCTAAAGGTGAAGGAAGGAAGATTATCTAAGGCCTAATGCAGAATAAAATAGTAGATTTTTCCTGGCAGAGTATTCAATCAAACAGAAACCTGGGACAGTGACACTGAGAAAGGCAAAAGGTTTAAAAAGGACAAAACTAGGACTTAGGTAGTGTGCAGACAGGAGTTGTGGAGCTAGCTGCTTTAGTCTGCAGGGAAACCTCACTTGTGATGGTCCTAGCCATAATTTGTACCATGCTTCATGCAAAGGTCAGAGGGAAAATGAAGGGAGATTTAATAGGGCTTTCACTGACACTTCTTTGTTTTCTATAGTTACAGTTTAAAATTAAGTCAAGAATTGAAGGAATCTGGTGACAGACTAGAATATTGACGGGATACCAAGTCCTTACATTATTCTGAGTCTCAGCCAAGTGTTAATACATACAGCTGTTTCATTGATCGCTGCATTGATGCAGTGTTTAGTAATCATTACAGTGATAATGCATAAACACTTTTATCTTCCATAGTTCCTAAATGATTTCCTTTATCCTAAAAGGCATGTTAAATACTTTTCACTAGTAATTGAGAGTGTTGGAACTCTCACAAGCAGAAAAATTTTAGGCCTAGTTAAAATATTTAGCTTCCCAGAATTGTAAGGTATTTTCACTGGCTCACTATATTCAATTGATTTTCCAGATGCACAAGTAAACCTTCAACTTTGGCACTCACAGTTTCATTATCATTACTTCTCTGAATTGTGTTTGGTCCTAAAGTCTGTCTGAATTACTGAACAATAAATAATTTCTTGTCAACAACTTGTGCGGTCTCAAGATTTAAGACAAATTGAAGATATTACTGCCAACTCCTAACTGCTGTAGTGTTTGTAGTATTAAATGCTAGTGGTTAGAGGTTTAGGGAAGACTTAAGTATAATTGGTTCCAAAAATCTGTGTGTGTGTGTGTGTGTGTGTGTGTGTGTGTGTGCGCGCGCACGCGCGCATACATTGGAGCAGGAAGAGGGGCAGTTTTGATGATGTATTTCTCTTTGTTCCAGGGGTTCTTTAGAAAACCCAGAACATTTTAGTGGAATCATAGTATGTAGTGTCTGTTTTCTGATAAAATCCTGGAATCTTAACAATTTGGGTAACAATATCTCCCATTTAGTGGTGTGTTGATTTGTGCACAGACATTTCTCTCTGTTTTGAACAAGCTCCCCAGGCACACTCTCCTTCAATCCCTTCCACCAGGCAGACATATGAGCATAAAAGATAAATACTACATGTGATTTAGTTTTAGAGGTGTGTGTGTGCATACGTGTGTGTGTGTGTGTGTGTGTTTCTCTCTTTTCTGCTTGTGGGAGATGTTTAAACTCTGTGGAAATTCATTAGAAAAGATGCATTGTTCAGTGGTCCTGGTAGCATCAGCTGGCTTTTTTTTCTCTCATGGTGCAGCAAGGCATCTGTTACTTTGTAGAGCCTGACTGCTAAAATTGTTCCCAGAGTTCAGGACTTCTGAACCACAATGGGCTGTACCAGGCTTTGTGGCCTTAATAAGCCCTGTGTTGTTGGCATTTCAAATATTGGTATACCTATCAAGTCTGCCGATGTATGTGTGTGGTGGTGGGGCGGGGGGGGGGGTTGAATTTCAGAGCTACCACTGATGGATCACATGCTTTTTCTAAAGAGAGCAAACAAGCACTTTTTGTGTAGGCTTAGTAATGCTTGGCAAAGAAATATAGCTGTAATTATATATCCTCATTCTTGATCTTCTTTCCCCATCTAAGTCTTACTCCCCCCTACCCCCAACTTTATATAAAAGCAGCTAGCATTGGATCTGAAATAAATGTCATGAATGAATAATAATTTCTTTCATTTACACAGTAATTAAACCTGTTGAGTGCTGACTTAATGCTTTACTGCACTCTAATTTGACTGGAAGATTTGGCCTTTGTGAATTCAAAGAAGAGGAAAAAAATAGAAATTAAATACCTACTGAGACTATTAAGGACGTTTTTGGGAAGGGTTCTTCCTCCTCTTATTTCTCATCTTCTTGTGTTTGCCCTTTGCTTTCTGGGATATCCCATACTGAGGAGTTGTTCTACAAATCGATCCTCAGTTGGTGTGCCCAGCAGCAAGGACCCCCAGGGACAAGGCTATCTGCTGCCATCACCAATAGGAGGCCAAGTGCCTATTCTGTCACCATCAGAATTGCCGCTTCTGGTGTTCCAGAGCATTTGAGTTCTTTCTGGTTGTTTTTCACACTCCTTTCTTCCTTAACCCATAGAATTCCAGTTGGTGAGTCAGTTGGTCTATATGACCGTGCTTGACACCCCAAAATATATCTGACACCTGATAGATTCATTCATGCCAGGAGCATTTTAGGAATCTGTACTGCTCTTGTGAAATTTTCTCCCTGTATATAATCTGAGTCGCTCAACCTGTCTCTCCCAAAGTTTCTCTCTTTCTAAGGTGGGCCCAGTAATGCAAGTTGGCAGCCCACTTTGCTATTCTTGAAACAAAAGTATTCTCCAATACAAGTCAGTTTTTCTCTTCTTTGACCATGAGGACTGACTGGCCATTTTAGTAAAGAATTAATTCCTAAAACTCCCTGCACGGGAGTCTCTAAGTTCCCTCAGTGATGGTTGATGACCACACTGTTGGATATCTTAAGTAGAGATTGTTGGAGGTGCTTTGTCACAAAAGACGGTTCAGGTTGGAACTCTGGAATCTCCTTCATAAATCTGTAGCAAACAAAGCACGTGGAGCATGCAGTACCAGGGACCAGGGCTGTCTACACCCTTGTTTTGTCAAAGAAGTTAACAGTCAGGCCTCTTTGAATCTGTGAGAGAAAAGCCTGATTGTATTCTGTGCAGATACAGTGTGTGTAGGTTGTGGGTGGCGAGAGCTCCCTAGCAGGGCTGTTGGGACTACTGACTGTGGTCATGGGTATGGAAGACCTGGCACATGGCCAGAGTCAATAAATATTAGTTCTTACCCTCATCTGGAGACAAAAGAACAGAAGTGTTTAAAGTATTTTTTTTTAATCAAGGAATCTCCCATAAACACTCCCCTCCCCACTGCCCAATGCTAATATTTACATGATACATTTTCTTTGTTCTTCCCTTCTTCCTCCTGCCCATTCATCTCCCTCCTCTTTCTCTCTAAAGTTATAGCAGACTTGTTCAAATAGTTTTCCTTTATAGAGAGTTATCAAACTTTAACATTTCTATTCTAGAATATATTTTCAATAAACACTTGCTTGTTATATTTGTTAAAGTCAGAAGCATGAATGTCATAAAGAGAAAGCCTGTTTAGTTATTAACTATACATTATATGGTTTGTGATTATGGATTCCTTTCAAAATGCACCCTGGATTCATACATATAATATGCACTATAATACATATTTTATATTTTGCCATAGCTTGAGTACTCATTTATGTATTAGGTGCCACGATGAATGCTTTAAATGCTTTGTTTATGTGCATTAGGTCAGTGTTTCTCATAGTACTTGATTTTAAGAATCATGCAGAAGTGCTTGTGAGAAAAATACATATTACCTAACACACCCAGATCTCATAAATCTGGGTATAAGAATATAAATCTTGAGTTTTCAAATAGGTCTCCATGATAATATAACCCAGAACTGGAACACTTAAAAAAAAAATACCTCCGCTCAGCTCCAGACCATGTAAGCCAGCATATTTGCAAGGTGGGCGTGGCATCATTTCTTTAAGCTCCTCTGGTGATTCTAAATGTGCAGCAAGGGTTGAGATTATCCATCTAGGTGCTTCTTATCTGAAACTGAAAATAGAGAACAAATTGGCTTAGTTCTTTTAATCTTTATAGTAACTGTGAGACAGATGCAGGTAGTATTATTCCTATTTTCAGATGAGAAATTAAAAGTTTGGAAAGGTATAGGATACTAATATCAAGCCACTTGTAGTATTATATCTTATAAACAGTATATGTAGAACTACCATGTATTTGGGGATATGCTTACTTTTTTATTTGATGGTCACAATCTATATATGAAATGTTGGTTTTAACATGAGATTAAATTGACCAACTCAGTATACCTTGGAACCAACATTGGGTGCTAAGTTGTTTTGAATACTGACATCTGCTGATGGCTGTTATAAGTCCATTTTGTTAAAGCTCAGTGGAAAAGAGAAGGAACTTGACACTTGGGGTTTATTAGTGACCTATAGATTTAGTTGGATTATGAGTGGATTAGAAGGCAGAGACCTTGAAATATCCTGCCATTTCTAGTTTTGCCTTGAAACGCTTTGGTGTTTATTTTGTGAACTTTGCCTTCTCACTTGTGAATTCTTTTTTAATGCACCTAATAGCCCCTTCTTCCCACCTCTTATTTTTAGGAGACTTTGTTTCAGGTGCTTTTATTACCGAGGAATGATTTGGTTATTCTTTTTTTGAAGAAATGATGATGATGTGAAGTCAGTCTGCCTTAAACTATAAATGTTAACACACTCATGTTAAAAAAATTATTTTAATTTTAAGAGCTCCCTAGAAGGGGAATATGTATCTAGCCTTCTGAATGGATCACATTTGTGGGAAAGCTGTCCTTTATTTAACACGAATCTAGAAGTTTTCCCTAGTTTTCATATATTTGAGCAAGTTTCTTAAAGGTCCCTGGTTCTATGCATTTGAGATTATTAATTTCATTCTTATAATTGCTTTAGAGAATCATGCTTGTGCATGCATTTCTGTCTTTATTTGATCAACAAATATTTCCTACCTTATGTCAGGTAATGTTTTAAGTATAGGTATGACAGTATCCAAACCAAACAGACAAAAATATCTGTTCTCATGAAGCTTAAAATCTAATGGGGAATTTGGGGAAAAGTGAACACATAAATCTTAGAATTTTGGAGGGTGAAATTTAGAAATAGAAAGCATATAAGGAGGAAAACTTCTTTACCATAGTTGAGGAATAGAGAAATTTTTAATAAGGTGGTTAGGGTAGAACTCACTGAGGTGACTTTTAAATACCCAAGTTGCTGGAGCTGAGAGGGTAAGCCAAACAGATATCTGGGGGAAAGCCTTTGAGACAAAAGGCCCCTTCTGTGCCATGTCTCTGGAGTATATGAGAGTCCCAAACTTAGTAGGATATTCTACTACCTGCCCATAGTTCTCTCTGTAACATGAGTTTACAGTCTCACAGATCAGGGTAAAGGTTTACCAAATCACACCGTTTGCTGGATTTGATTATTTTTCAGCAATTGAAGGAAAGGGGAGGGGACCATGGACCTTCCTCACAGAGCTCATTTCTGATGGGTAGGTGTGTGGAAATGGATGGTGTCTGAATCAGAGGATGTAGATCATAGTCCAGTTCTACCACAATTATGTGGTGTAGAACTTTAGGAAGAATGGTTCATTTGGTCACGCTACTGTTTCTGCTCTCGAAAATGATGGTGAGTTTTTTTCCTCCTGTTAAATTTCTTGGCAATAAAGACCAGTTAGAAATAGTATAAATACATTCGATTCTGAGGGCCTATCTGACTATGACTTACTTTTTTTTTTTTTTTGCAAAATTTTCCTCTAAAGAGTAAAGAATGTTGGCTGGAAAATAGTGTTTAAATTAACCTTCATCCATCCTTTTCTTTTTTCTTTTTTTTTCATCCATCCTTCTCAAGTGTTTATTAAGAGCCTACCATATGCAAAGCCCAGTGGTGACCACTTTGAATTCTTTTCCTGGAGTAAGACATGTATCTTGTAGGTCTTATTTGTATGCTGCTATTCAAAAACTCCCATCAGTGATAGAAGGAAAAAAGAACATATTAAAATGGTATTATGGTTTATCACATGCTAAATGGTTACCAAAAAATTAAACTTGTTACTGTATATTGAAAAAGAGCTGAAGTTTGCTTGTGTTAAGTGGGTATTGAAAGAGTTATAGGTTGTGAATTACTGTGAAGTAGTAGAAGAAGGCTTCCCTGCACTGGATGGGAAGTTGGAACACCTGATGTGAATGGGAGTTGCTCATGATGCACACTATGAACTGAAGTACCTGGTGAGTGTTTGAGGTATGTACCCGTGTTTTGCGTGTTCCTGCACAGCTCAGTTGAACTGGGTGTAGTTTTTTGAAATCACTGTGTATTTCTTGCATGCAAAGTTGTACACAAGCAAATGCAAAATTCACTTTATGCTGAAATTGTGTCTGTGGTCAATTGCATTGGAACAAATTCAGGGTTTTCAAAATAAGCTTGATAGCAGAACCGTCTGTACAAAGAAGCGTGATTCAGCCTGGTATAATCAGGGAACTGCAAGTAATAGAATGACCAGAGTGTAATTTGCAAAGGAGGAGTTAGGAGAGGTAGGCAGTGGTGGAGTCAAAAAGAGCTTTGTGACCTGTGGCACTAGGCCCACAGACTGTCCTTTATTCTAGTGTTTAAACATTCTTGTAAAGAGCCAAGTATTGGAGATAAAATGTCAGTTGTGTACAGTTGTACAAATTAAATTTCATCACAAAACTGAAAGAATAGCAGTGGGACATGTAATACTAGTGAGCATTAGAAAATACCTTAATGGTCTCTCATCTCAGAGTGGAATGTTTGGCTTCTTCAGTCAGAGGGATGGTATGGGGATTGTTTGGGATGAAGAGGTAGGAGAGATAGCTAATTCAGCTCTGTGTTCTCCCTTCATCATTTTATTTGAACAGAGAGACGTTTCTTTCTATCATTCACTCAAATTATTGAACACAAACAGGAGCAAAATAATAGACACAGATGACTGAGGGAGTCCCATCTGCCCCATCTCCAACCTTTCTCTCTTCTACTTCGTTCTTCCCCAAATTAGCAGATGGCATCAGGCCTTGGCCAATGTGTCTAGTTATCTTATTACAAGAGGTTGTTCTTTTTCCCACCTCCTTTAAAACAAACAAAAAAAAAATTGGTAATGACTGACTGTATGCCCATTGGCATTCAGAGCACCAGTTCCTGAAGACCAGAGAGCGGCTTGGCATTCAACCCAGTCTTCTGTATTTGCATTAGGATGGTCTGCCTGAAACAGAAAGATGGGCTATTTAAGCTTGTGCTTTTAGATACTGGAAGGCTTGTTCAATGCTGGCTGGAAAAAGAGTCCTAATAAATCTCAAAAACTTAAATAATAAAGCAGGGCCCTTGTAGATTTTGTCTAAGAGTGGTGATTCTTACCAATAGGGGGTACTGTGTAGCTGAATGACACAGAGTGCAGGAATCATTTGTGTCAGTCAGTTTTGCATTTGACCTCTCTGTGAAGGAAAATGAGTTTCTGACTGAACAGAGGACAGAGATTTAACAGATGAGATTGAAGTTGAAGGTGGAAGAATAGGTTGTAAGGAACACCTGCCTACCAGAGAGAATGGGCTTAAGTCTCCTGATGCAAATGGTGTATTACAGATTCATTGTCATCTTTGAGGCAATGTGTTTGACTTTAGTAAAAACAATGTAAGTAAATTCTGTAACCTTCCATGTGGTTCCTGGACAGTATTTCAGAACAAATGATGTATTAAGCATTGAGAAAAGAATTATAATGCTTACAGAGAGCCAGCATGAATTCACAAATTCCCTTTTTTTGGCAGAACTGCTGGGATAGTAACTCAGAGGCATGTCATAGATTCAATTTATTAGACTTCAGCAAGATTTTTGGCCTTGTCTCTCATGATCCTTTTGTGAACAAGTGGAAAAATGTAGGTTAGATGGCATTATGAAGAGTTAATTTGTTAATTAAATTCTGAGTTAATTTTGTAACTGTTTTCAAGGTCACTGGTTAAAAACATGTATTTCATTCTGGTTCTAACTTTCTATGATCATCGCAGAAATCTCTATCCTTGAATCTATCTTACTCAAATGTCCTTGTCTGAGATGAAGACATGGTTTCAAATGATGCAGTAATAGGAAGGATCATAAATATGGAGGATGGGAGAAACAATACATACCAGGTTTTTCTTATATATGGGCAGGGGCCAAAAGTAAGATTTATGAGGGCTGAGAGTGAACTTCTGTTCAAAAACCTGTGAAAATATTGGATTGAGAGAGATGAGACTTAGGATTTTTAGCTGATACATTCAGTGAGTCTGCAGTGTGCATTTGTCTGTCAATAAGCTAATGGTATTTTTGAATTCCTTAATAAAAATCTAGAATGAATATATGACTACTTTATGTGTGTTTGGGGAGGAAGGGATGGAAAAATTGAAGGTAATATTTGCCCAGAGTCACAGATCTTGTTAATGTTCACATTCTTCCATTTCAACTTATTTATAAATCACTCTTAATCTTTAAGTTCGGAAGATTCAAATAGCTATGAATCAGTGGATTTAAAAGCTACTTTGAGAGAGTAAAACTTTACTTAAAGAAGGGTTTTCTGATAGTGGCTTAAAGACATTTAACTTGCTTCATGTTAATTTTTTTTAAAGATCTTATTTATTTATTCATGAGAGACATACAGAGAGAGAGAGAGAGAGAGAGAGAGAGAGGCAGAGACACAGGTAGAGGGAGAAGCAGGCTCCATGCAAGGAGCCCGACGTGGGACTAGATCCCCGGTCTCCAGGATCAGACCCTGGGCTGCAGGCGGCACTAAACCGCTGTGCCACTGGGGCTGCCCATCAGGTTAATTTTTTTAAAAAAAGATTTCATTTATTTATGTTACTTCAGAGAAAGAGATTGTGTGTGTGTGAATCTGGGGAAGGGCAGAGGGAGAGAGAGAATCTCAGACTCTGTGCTGAGTGTGGACCCCAGTCTCAAAACTCAGATATCATCAGAGATCAGAAACCAGGAGGTGGGTGGTTAACCAGCTGGGCCACCCAGGCGCCCCTATTTTTTTTTAATTGGTGGTTGTAAGAAAATGTCCTTAGAGGATGTGTGGAAAAACTTGGTAGTTATGTGAAAATTTGAGGAAACTGACAGAATGACTTTCAAGGAGTAAGGCATGAAGTTTGCATATTTTTCCATATTATGAATTTTAAAATTGTTTCATAGGTATTTTTTGCTTACTATATGTGTAGTACACCATAGTTACAGAGACACAGAACCTATAAATGGCATATTTCCTATTCAGTAAAAGATAAAAACTAATATAGAAGGGGGCTCGAGAAAGTTTCAAGGTTAAGGGGATATGAAACATATCAGCAAGGCGGGTAGGAAAGGGTTTCTGACTGTCTCACGCTTCCTTGATGGAAATAGCAAAGAAGAACTAGGGTGAAAATCACGTGTGAGGTTTTGGCAGACTCTGATGCACAGTCCTTTAAAATTGATTTTTGGAAACTGCTCCTCATTACCCATTGAGAACGTCTTATTCTGCTTTGAGCATAAGTTCTTTATATTTCTATGATTCATGTGGCACTTGAAGATCATTGTTCTAACTCATATTAATCTTAGAAAACGGACTTAACGCTTATATACTTTATGAAGTGTTTGGATTTAATTTAGTTCACTGAACTCTTCTTGTAACAGCCTTCCTGTAGGTATGTAATTCTCTGGGGATAAGGATCATAGTTTTTTTGTTTTTGTTTTTGTTTTTCATTTCTGCAAGGCCTTAACACACTCCTTGGCACATAGTAGGAACCTGGTAAACATTTATGAATGAGTACTAAGTAATCTAGGTATTAAGATTGAAATCCTCATTGTGCAAAGTAGAAAATTGAATCTTTGATTGGTTATGTGACCTAGCATTTTGGAGCAGAGAGGGATCTCTGAAGGGAACACAAACAACTCTTTCATTTTACAAAGAGGAAATTGAGGCCTACTAAAAAGATGCTTCCTGGAATTTAATAAGGGAGCTGATGGCTAAGCCTGGATATTGGCGCATTGTCTTAGGATGCCCTGCTTACTCCCTTGGGTTCAGGATGATTTTGAGTAAGTAGCATTGGGGGAGTTGAATCAATGTCTTCAGAGTCTCCATTTTTCTAGCCTATCCTCAGCATCTAGAGCATATCCCTCTTTAGTAATTCCATCTCTTGTTCACAGGTGAGCACAAATCCACATTTTCGCTTGTATCATTAGGTGAAGATGATGTAGGCACTTTGCAGTCCAGTGCAGATAATATTTAAGGAACAATTTTGCAGCCAGTCTGTTGGCCCTAAATGCTTTGCTGATGACACATTAATGGGACCCCTGGCCAACTGCTGTTTTGCTTTCTGTTTTTTTTTTTTTTTTTAAGATGTTATTTGTTCTTGAGAGACACACAGAGTTTGGCAGAGACATAGGCAGAGAGAGAAGCAGGCTCCATGCAGGGAGCCTGATGTGGGACTTGATCCTGGGACTCCAGGATCACACTTGGGCTGAAGGCAGACATTCAACTGCTGAGGTACCCAGGTGTCCCTTGCTTTCTGTTTCTGACTGCATCTTTTCACGGAGTTATTTCACGTAGTACTATTTCATATTAGTGTTTGAGGTCTTGTTTACCCAAGTATCTAAACTAAACTTATATGGACTTTTTTATTTTGTTTTGTTTTGTTTTTGACTGATAAAGTCAGTTTCACATGAAAATTGAGATTTGTTATGTGGCTCTGAATTAAAGACTGGTGTTGAAATGGGCACCAAACTGATTTTTCTGATAGATAACACTTAAGTTAGGATGTTTTCAACAGTGAGAATCAGAAAACCTGGTTCAAACTTGCTTAACCATAAGAAAATTTACTGGCTCATGTAACAGGATGTCCAGAGATGGGGAGGGCCTCAGGGTTGGCTGATACGGTTACTTAATGAAGTGTCTGTCCACAGATACCCAGTTTCTTTCTGTCTCATCGGCTTACATTTACGGTATCTGCATCATGTATAAGCTGCTTGTGAATGGCTACCAGAAGTCAGGGTCACGTGCTTGGTTCACCGCTGATTACAAAAGGGTGGGAGCATGAGTGGGGAGACTGGGAGACAGTGAGAGTAAGTGGACGTCTCTCCCAGAAGAATCTTCCCCCTGTCTCTCTAGACTATTTTAGGGCAGAAATGTAAAAACTTTCACCTTGGGTTGGCACGTCCTAATTGTCTTATTAGGCCTGTGTTCCTGAGCAATTGTCAGTAAGGAGAGCAGGAGGACTTCCATGGGCTTCATCATGGATCTGGAGTCCATCCCTTAAGCAAGCAGTGTGGTCCCTGCCCGGTGGGAGAAGGGTGGCATGCATACTGAATAGTCAGCCTCAATTTGACTTTGTGCACTGCTTTTAATACTGCAAACCAAAAAAGGCCATACTTATCTTAAATTTCCTGTCAGTGTCAGTACTGGTTCTCTTTGTTATGGGTATTACCCCAGACTATCAATCTGAGCAAGGTACAACAAATGCATTAGTGATATATTCCTTTTTTCCAACCATTGTTTATGTATGTTATGAAGGAAGTAATATGGAGGGATATACTGACTTGTAGGAACCCAAAGTTGGATTTATGGAGGGGACAGAGCCTTTTTTTTTTTTTTTTTTTTTGAGGGGACAGAGCCTTAAGTGAAAAGATTTCATCAAAGTTCTGAGCTAGTCAAGATCCATCCCTAATCCTTAGAGGAACTTCTGAGAGCGGTGGAAGGAGAGGAAGACATAAAGGGAGAGAGGGAGAGTCAGTTGGGTTAGGCAGTGAATGCAGTAAACATCCAGGTGAGAAAGAAACTTGATGGTTAGTAGTGTAGGGGTGGGGTTCTCTTTGGCAAGATTTGCTGATGGGTTAGATGTGGAGCATGAAAGACTCTTAACCTGAGAAGGTGCTATCCCTCAATAGATTAATAAAAGTAATTCATATGTCCTTTGCTCTTTTTTTGGAGTAGGAACCAGAAGAGCCATTAGCAAATAATATCTCACTTCTGTTGATATTACATGCTATATACTGTTCTAAATGCCTAAAATATCATTTCAGTTAATTCTCATATAGATCTTATGTCATCATGTTTTATAGATGAGGAAACTAAGGCACAGAGAAATGAAGTAGCTTCCTCAAGATTGCACAGCTAAATGGGATTCTCTCCTAAGCACGTTCAGCTATTGAACCCGTTGTAAAGATTGTTTTAGTTATGAAACATATATTGAGCATCTTCCATCGGTAGCCTGTCTGTATTTCCAGAGTGCCTTGTTCATAACACTGAACACATTGTCATAATTGTGACATTTATATCCTGGCTCACACTGTGCTCTGAGCCATGGTGGGAAGGAATTGTGCTCCATTCAAACTTTGAATCTCTGATGTCTGGCACATGGTAGTGATTAATAGATTTGAAAAAAAAGTGATTTTCAAACATTATGCTTGGGCTGGTGTATAAAGATCAAACAGATATGACCTCTATCCTTGAGGAGCTCACTTTGTGTCGTGGTAGATCTGCCTCTTAACAGAGAAATCACCACCTAGATGGCCATTACACCACAAATATGTTGTTTGAGTGCAGGGGAGAGATTGACCCTCTCAAGGAGGGACCTTTGGGAGGCATGCTGGATATGGAACCGAACCTGGATTATCATGGCCGAGCTGGCCTGATGTGGGAGGGGAGAGGGGCTAGTTGAGGTGGTATACCAGCTGTGCAAGACCACCCTGGACAAGAGCCCAAAGCAGATTCTCACATGTTATTTGTGGCATCAGAAAAGTGTTGATTTTACTCTGTAATTTTCATGTATTTTATGTGCATATTTCAAAGTTCTTAGAAATTTTTAAAAATACTTTATTTATTCGAGAGAGAGAGAGAGAGAGAGAGAGAGAGAGAGAGAGAGGCAGAGACACAGGCAGAGGGTGAAGCAGGCTCCATGCTGGGAGCCTGATACTGGACTCCATCCCAGGACTCCAGGAATATGCCCTGGGCTGAAGGTGGCGCTAAACCACTGAGCTACCAGGGCTGCCCAGAAAATTGGTTTTATGTGTTTAGCATATAGGGCAACTTGAAGTGAGAATATTTGATAAACATTTTATGTCCATCCATTGAAATTCTGACATTGGACTCTGCACATGTTATTTTTAATACCACCGTCTGTCTGACTTCATAAACCCAGCGTTGAAAGTGGAGAGGAAGGCAGTACACCTGGTAGTGTTCAGTGCAGCAAGGGAAGAAGCACTGGTCACCATTTCCGAGTAGTTGGCAGTGGATGCAAAAGGCCCTTCATCCCCAGAATGCTGCTTACTGTAGGCTTTTATTCCTCAGCTCCTTAGAAGTTCATTAGTCCACATCTAATGTTAGTTTCACTACCACATGACAGAAAGCAGAGCACATGGTAAATTTTTCTTGAAAAAGACAACTGAAAGAAGTTTCACAGAAGTTCACATGTTGCTATTTGCACATTTTTTTCTTCCATGGTGACACTTAAAATTCATTCCACATTGCTTATAAGAGAACGGAGGAGGGGGAGAAGCTTGCATTTGGTAGCTTTGTGTGTTCCTCCAAAGAAAGAGAGTGCTTGAAAAAAAATGAAAGGCAGGCTTTCAGATGTTGTCTGAACAAAGATATGGAAATGTGAGGCGAGAGCAACATCTGGAGGTTTTCAAACACTGGAACACAGGCTGCACGCTGCTTTTGCTGTCGGAGGAGTGAAAAGCTGTTTGCTGTCATTTCCCATCTTGTCACTTCCAGGACCAACATCTTGCTACTTCTTGCACCAGCTGTTGTTGTTGTTGTTGTTTTTCCTTCAGAGACAGATGGTACAAGAGCTTTGATAATTTCTACCCCCCAGCTCTAAAGAAGTTTGCTTGCGTGCTACCTTTATGGAGTGATCCTATGCCCCTGTCACTCACTTGATTCTGTTAGCAGAGTCAGGAAGGGAGCAGAGGGGATCTGGAGGAGATGTGTTGGACCTTGTGGGAATGCTCCCTCCTCAGAACCCCCTCTTCTACTGGTTTAGCCATTTTGTTTTAGAGGTCTTACTCCAAAAAGGAGAAGAGGTGGAAAGATTGAACTTTGGTACCTATGCTTCTGTACACATCTGAGATTTCTGATAATGATTTCTCTCTACTCTGAACCCTAGATAATAGTTCTGATGTCCTGGTTCGTCTCCCAGTGTTAAGTGTTAGCTAAGTACAGCTGGGCACAGGAGATAGTACCATCTTTTCACAGGGCTAGATATTTATCTTTAGTTGCTCTTTTTACACCTATTACTTTCAGTATTTTCCTTGGTTCCTCAGTGAGGGTTAAGAAATGAATGATATGGAAAATGCCTTACACCTTGAGAAGATACTTGGCTAGAAACAACTTTGGTTTTGTTGAAATTTTATTATACTTATTGTCACAAAATAAAGATAACCTTAAGGAGGGAGCTTTTCCTTTTTTTCACAATAGATAACTTTTAATAACTTTAAGAACTTTTTCTAAGAAGTGACATATTCTTTGTAGAAAACCTAGAAAAATCTATTACAGGAAAAGTAAACTCATCCATGATTTTATAACAACATTGGGGTAACTACTCTTACCTTTGATGTATTTACTTATAGCTTTTTCTTAAGAGTTATGTGTGCATGTATTACTCTTGTATACTTACAAACTTAGATTAGTACTTGGGTCATTTTCCAGAATGGATTTGGTGGTAGTGGGGATTGCCATGATAATGATACTAGCTAAGATTTATTGAGCACTTATTATGTGACAGTCACTGTAATAAATGCTTGACACACAGTACATATTTCATTTCCCATGTCAACCCTATAATTATAGTCAGGATTAATTTACCCTTATTTTAAGTATTAGTCCCTGACGCTCATGCTATTTATAATTTGTCCATCCTTTTTTAAAAATGTCTGAATATTTTTAAGGCTCTTGATCACATTGCATAAGATTTTCTATCAATTTTTTGCTTCCTGCGCTCATAATAATACTTAACTGCACTCTTGCCACCCTCAGATATCGTCAGGTGTATCTTCTCTGTACAGGTGTTCAGAGTGAGTGATTACTACTCATTACCTTAGCCCTTCTGTGGTTACTAGAGAGATTGGACGTTTTTCCTGTGTTATTGATCATTTGTATTTCATCTGCAAATTGTTCATGTCCTGTGACACTGCTTTTATTAATTAATTTTTTGTACAAGCTCATCATGTGTTAAATATAATCACCTTTTTTCATTTATTTAAAACACATTTTCTTCTGTTGCTTGTTTGCTAACAAAAATACTTTTTTATTTTTTATTTTATTATTTTTTTATTTTTTATTGTCATGCATTATATATTCCACTGTAGTGTGCTTTGTTATGTATTTCTTTCTTTTATTAACATCTGCATAAGCTGACTTTTCTGTGTATGTGATCTGTTGATTCTTAGGCCTACAGTACATTTTAGTTATTGTAAGTCTAAAATGGTCAGGGTTTTTTTTTTTTTTTTTTTTACTGAAAGGTCTCAGCTCTGTGTTAGAAGGTCCGTACCCAAAACCTCAGTGTGGCCTTGTTCTTGTTCTGTGATTTACCACATTTCTAATTTAAGTCTCATCAGAAAACTTAAAGGAAATAGTATGTGAATTCCAGAATTTTGGAGTTTTGAGATTTTAAAAATTGAGACTTTGTGGGTGATACCATAGTCACCTCACTAAAATTTCTGCAGGTCTGTGAATTTGTAAAATATGATTTATTTTTTTATTTTTTAAATATTATATTTATTTATTCATGAGAGAGAGAGAGAGAGAGAGAGAGAGAGAGAGAGAGAGAGAATATGGCAGAGACACAGGCAGAGGGAGAGGCAGGCTCCCTGCAGTGAGCCTGATGCCGGACTTGATCCAGGATCACACCCTGAGCCAAAGGCAGATGCTTAATCACTAAGCCACCCAGGCATCCCAGTCCTTGCTGTCCTTATTGGGCTTAAGTTTTTTTTTTTTTTTTTTTAAATAATTTTTTTTATTTACTTAGGATAGTCACAGAGAGAGAGAGAGAGAGAGATCAGAAAATGCCCCCTCAAAATCAACCCTTGTGCCTTAAGGATTATTTTGAGTTGAAGGCAATTAAAAAACAGAAAACCGGGGAAAAGAAAAAAAAGAAACAGAAAACACAAGTTCTTTGTCCTCTTCCTTTCTGCCAGAAACAGGGCATACATTTCTCTCTCTCTCTCTCTTTTTTTTTTTTTTAAGATTTTATTTATTTATTCATGAGAGACACACAGAGAGAGGCAGAGACACAGGCAGAGGGAGAAGCAGGCTCCATGCAGGGAGCCCGATGTGGGATTCAATCCCGGGTCTCCAGGATCGCGCCCTGGGCCAAAGGCAGGCGCCAAACCGCTGCGCCACCCAGGGATCCCTGGGCTTAAGTTTTAATATAGAGCATGCCACTCAGTTATGTGTGAAAGAGATCAGAAAATGCCCCCTCAAAATCAACCCTTGTGCCTTAAGGATTATTTTGAGTTGAAGGCAATTAAAAAACAGAAAACCGGGGAAAAGAAAAAAAAGAAACAGAAAACACAAGTTCTTTGTCCTCTTCCTTTCTGCCAGAAACAGGGCATACATTTCTCTCTCTCTCTCTCTTTTTTTTTTTAAGATTTTATTTATTTATTCATGAGAGACACACAGAGAGAGGCAGAGACACAGGCAGAGGGAGAAGCAGGCTCCATGCAGGGAGTCCGATGTGGGATTCAATCCCAGGACCCCGGGACCACACCAAAGGCAGACCTTCAGCCACCCAGGCATCCCCATATACATGATTTAAAGTACTTAGAATATTGTCCCTGGTTTTCATGTTTCCCATTTTAACTATTTTAACTCACAACACTTACAACAAGGAACGTGTGTAGTTTTTTCACTCCATACCACCTAAATCCCTAGCTCTGCAGGCACCAACTGGGTGTCCTATGACTCAGTCCTTTTCTGACACAACCCAAAGTATGCATATACCTCAAAGAATGAGGTATCAGTTCTGTGACACTAACCCTCTCCCCCCACTTCAGACAATAGGCACAAGTCCCAGGTTGTCACCTATGCTTTTGATGTTGAGCAATAAATTTGATGGCTCCCATGACACCCTCCTTCCTCAGGTTTAATAATTTGCTAGGTTGGAACTCAATGGAATTCAGGACAATACAGCTAACTGGAAGAGATGCCTGGTGCAGATGTGGAGGGAGGGCCTCAGAGCCGCCATACTCTCTCCAGGCATGGTACTCTTGTAGCATCTGGAAGCATTCAACAACAGAATTTTCTGAACTCTGTTGTTTAGAAGCTTTTTAGGAAAGTTTTCATGAAAGTTTCATTAACACAGACATGTTTGATTAAATCATTGGCCACTGGTGATTGAAAATCTTCAGCTCATGACCCTTCCCCTACATTGGAGCTCAGGGATATGGCTGAAAGTTCCAACCCTCTCATCATGCCTTGGTATTTCTGGCAAGCAGCTCCCATCCCGAAGCTATCTGGGGGATCCAAGTTTGTCTCAGAACAAAAGACACTCCTATCACTCAGGAAATTCCAAAGGATTTAGGAGCTCTGTGTCAGGAACTGAGGACAAAGACCAAATATGTATATTTAGGACAATTCTGTATAAAGTTCTGAGTTTGTGGCAAATAAATAACCAGGTGTATGGAGCCCATTTAGACTCATTTAAACCCATTAGCCCATTTAAACCATTATGGTTTTTATTCTCTACTTCTTTTGAGATACCTGAGCACTTCACTAGAGAAGAAAATAAAGATCAGTTTTTCAAGTATAGGTGAAGTTGCTAAGGGAAGTGTAATAATTTGTTTAAAGTTAGCATGGAACAGGAGCTAGGTATCTTGCAGCACTGAGGCAAGACTGGAAATAATCGGTTAAAACACAAGTGGGCTATGTTCTTCTTTCCGAATTGTAGCAAGCCTTAATAGTAATTTAGGTAATCCCAAAATGTTACTTTAATTTTACGTAAGGGAAAAACTGAGGCTTGCTTTCCCTCCATGGTTTTATGCACATATTAAATGCACCTACCCATGACAAAGATCTTCTATAATAAAAACCATGCCTCTTATTTTTGAGTCTTCTTTTACAATCTGAACAATACTTGGAGGCACATTTCATTATTTGATCTTCATAATAACCCTACGATGTAGCAAGGTCCAAGGTGTTATTACTTCTACTTTACATATGAGTGAAATGAGACTCCTATTAAAATACTCTTCAGAGAATCTCATGACTTATAAGTAGTGGACTGGCCTTTAGCATGGCTCTTAGGATATCTAAGCTGGTATTATTTGACATGGTAAGTTTCATGCCCTTCTTGTTCTTTTTAATTTTTTTTTTTTTTGTAATTTCAGGGATTTGCATGTCTACTTTGCCTACCTTTAAAATACTAAAGAATCTATTTTAGGTGCCTGGCCAGATTGACACATGCCAAAATATTTTTTTAAACTGGGAAGTACTATTCAAATGTAAGGCTTTATCTTTGTTACTCTTTGGGGACCAACAGTTAGATACTTGTCTTCCCTGTTCAATGTTATATGGTGGTAATTAACAAAATTATATGTGAACTTTATTTATTTATTTTTAATATTTATTTATTTATGATAGTCACAGAGAGAGAGAGAGAGAGAGAGATGCAGAGACACAGGCAGAGGGAGAAGCAGGCTCCATGCACCGGGAGCCCGACGTGGGATTCGATCCTGGGTCTCCAGGATCGCGCCCTGGGCCAAAGGCAGGCGCCAAACCGCTGCGCCACCAGGATCCCGAACTTTATTTTTTTAAAGATTTTATTTATTTTTTATTAATGAGAGAGAGAGAGGCAGAGATACAGGCAGAGAGAGAGGCAGAGAGAGAGAAACAGGCTCCATGCAGGCAGCCCGATGCGGGACTCCATCCCGGGTCTCCAGGATCACGCCCTGGGCTGAAGGCAGGCGCCAAACTGCTGAGCCACCAGGGCATCCCTATTTTTTTTTAAATATGCCTCAACTGTCGCGATGGACATTTGTAACTAAAAGGAGAAGCAGTCTCTATTTTCCCTTGTTCGATTGAATGTAAGTGATACCTGTGATATAGTTGTCAATTTTTTTTCATGATCTTAAGGAACAGGGTAAAAAAATCGCATCTCAATTTATAGTTAGTGTTTTAGAAGTTTCATACTCAGGTGTATTCAAAACAGTATACCACATGTTTTGGTAGTCATTAAGGCTGTCTACAAATATTCCAACTCCCTCTTTCTCTAGAAACATAATAACGGTGTGGGGGGGTGGCATTTGACTTGAATTTGCCTAAAAAGGTGAGCCTGACTTCTCAGTCTGTATTATAGCATATCCCCTCTCCTCTACCTAAAGATCTTAAATTATACCCAAACTAAATATTCTTCAATATCACCAAGTAGGATCTCTCCAATCTACAGTGCTCACAAAAGATGATTTGGAAATTGGGAGGAAAAGCTTGTAATGAGCACTCAGTGCCCACATCAAAGCCATTGTTGGACAGCCAAGAGAGAGATTTACTTCAGTTACTAGGGTAATTTTTGACACATACTTGCTTTGGTCTTTATTCAGAAAGGTCTGTCACAGTATTAGTAACTTATTGGAGGTATGCCTTTAAAACAGGAGCAAAGGCCACTTAAATGTGTTGATTTGAAATTAGGGAAATGTAAGATTTCTCCCAAGGGCCCTTTATCAACTGTGACTAAAGTATGAGGGGGAGCCACTGAGGATGGAGTAGGTCACTTAGTCGCTCATGTTGGCTGATGAAAGTGTCCAATAAGAATTGTGTTACACTGAGTGGCTTCATTCTGGGATTGACATTCAGCTCCGATGTGTTGGAAGAACTGAATCCTGACAAAACACAGCAGTATGCCACAATCTCCATTTGTCTCCTCATTCTTCTTGTACCTTCCCCTTTGTCTTTTCCACTCTCTCCTCCCCACCCTGATTTCCTTGCTTCCCTTCTCTCCTGTAATTTAGCTCATCAGGGTCTTTGTTAGAAAACTGGTTTATAAGTCACTTGATTAGAACTTGGAAAACATTTTCTCATGAAAGAAATATATCATGTTCCAAACTAGAAAACTTGACTTTACCAATTGTATCATGAAGTTACCTTAAAAATGACTAAGAAAGTTATGAGCCCCTTGGAAATCTTATATGCTTTGAGAAAGTAGAAGTGGAAGGTGCGTGGGATGGAGCTTTGGTACTGGTGGCCCGAACAAGCAGTACTTGGCTTTTCTACCATCTTTTTTAAACGATTAATTTATTTGAGAGAGAGAGAGAGAGAGAGAGAGAGAGAGAGAGCATGTGGGGAGAGGGGGAGAGGGAGAGAGAGAATCTCAAGCAGGCTTTCTATTTGGTGCAAAGCCTGATTTGGGGCTCGATCCCAGGACCATAGATCATGACCCAAGTCTAAATCAAGAGTTGAAGAGAAGTTCTTTGCATCTCTCAGATTACTTCTGTCGTACTGCGTTGGCCATCTGTGGACTTAGAGCTTGAGAGTGGCTATGCAGCCTCAGTCCTGCTGGAAGATGGTGCCTCTGCCATGCCTGCTGGTGCTGAGGGCTGAGAAGTTCCCCTCTGGCTTCCTCCTCCTCTGCATGGGCATCATCCATCTCATGAGCCTCTCACAGAGCCTGGGAGGGGTGTGAGGCTCAAGGACTCATCAAGTCCCCTCACTGTGAGGCAGAGGGGCCCAGGTTTTCTTTCGTAGGCCTGCTGTTCAAGGAGGGTACCCTCTCATAAGCCACATTGTTCTTGCCCCATCTTTATCTTCACTGCCCTTGTTCTCTGCCACGGTGGTGCTGGGTTCTGCCAGGTACTGGTTGGGGCATCCTATAGGGTTCATAGGTCAGAGAGAGTTAACAAGTAGGCACTCTTTGGCAACCTGCCTGGATGCTTTGGGCAGTGGGATAGATAGGTATATTCGATGGAGGCAGATAAGCAGGACTGGGCGGAGGATGTTTGGTCTTTACCCTCCACCCCTTGCCCCGGGCTCTGCATCTACTGTATTCTTTTCTGTTTGTGTGGCACTTATTTTTAGCTCTCTGAAAAGAGGCCCACTTTATAAAAAAAAACAATTATTTAACTCACACATGATTTCAAAATCCATTTTCTGAAACATACCAAATAAAACCATGAGTTTCTGTGGTGTTTTGAAGTGAAGAATTTTCTGTACTCTCTTTTGTCTTCACTTGCTTCCATTTTCTTACTTGGTGTACTTCCTCCCTGTCTTTCCCCCCTCTTCCTTTTCTGCTTCTCTCTTGTTCCTTCCCTTAGCTTAGTACCCATACTTCTTTCCTTGTATGTAGATCTCCATGTTATATGAGGAGGGGAAATGCACACTGTCCAGGGACCCAGTGGAGGTAGTAATGTCATTATCCTTTGCAGGTAATTGTTCAGTGAAAGGTGTTAGAAGACTCTAATTTTGTCTTTGAAATCAGAATATCAGATTAAGCTTAATATTTGAAAGCACATCATGCTGATGCTAAGAAAACATCTTGCCCATGCACTTTAGCTGGAAGAGAAGCTATGTGATATGATCAGAATGTGATGATGGCTTTTCAGATCAGGTAGCTGAGTGGCATTTATAATTTAAGATATTTCTTGCTATGGGTATAGAAGATAAATGATAGTTTAGCAAGAGGATTTTCTAGCATTTGGGTTACAGAGAAATAAGGGCTTGTGAATAGGCTGGTACATGTGTATATGTGCGTTTTGTAGGTGTGGAAAAATTAGAAGGAGGAGAAAGAATATTCTGTACAGAAAATCTCTATGGCTTTCAATAGGAGCTAGCGTATGAGTAAAAACATACTTTCTTGGAAGAACTCAGTTCTCTTTTCAGTTTGGTGCAGCAGGAAGTGAAAATGTGGGGATGCAGCTGGAAACAGATTTGTGCTGCAGGCTTGCAGCTGTCCCCTACCTGTGATGCTGTGAATATGATTTGAGTATTAATCTTTCTGTGACTGAAAACTTGCTTTTTCCCCTAAAGCTGGTGGCAATCTCCCAACTGTCTAAACCTTGAGGACTTGGGACGCCTGGGTGGCCCAGTGGTGGAGCATCTGCCTTTGGCTCAGGACATGATCCCAGAGTCCCAGGATCAAGTCCCACATTGGGCTCCTGCATGGAGCCTGCTTGTCCCTCTGCCTGTGTCTCTGCCTCTCTCTCTCTGTGTCTCAATGAATGAATGAATGAATGAATGAAATCTTAAAAAAAAATAAATCTGAGGACTCACTTGGGTTGGAAAAATAAACACTGCCTCCTGAAATTCATGTCATCTTAAACTCAGAGCCGTCAGCAGAGGCAATGCGGAGAATGTCTAGCCTGGCTGCCTGGAGATGGGATTTCTGCCTGAGGCTGGATGAGGAACCTTCAGCTTTCCTCAGTCCCCCTGTGTGGAGGAAGAAATGCTGGATTGAATGGTGGCAGGGAAACCAGCACGATTTCATATAGTCACCCTTGTCCCGTGCTCCCCTTGTCCTTACTGGCTATCTGTTGATGAAATCCACTCTTTGCCCACAGAGGCTGAGTGGGAGGTTGACATGGATGTGGCCAAGAGGGTGCCTAGAAGAGTTATCCATTGCTCAGTTTGCTAACTTCATGGAATCTGCAGGTGCTGAGCGTCACCTGCTGCCCACCTCAGCTTTTACCATTTCGAGTTTCATCTCTGCAGTTTTTTAACTCATTAGGTTGTGGGTTTTTTCCTTAGACACATGCATTTAAAAGAAAATATTATGTAATTATAATGAACAGAAAGCAAGTATCACTTGGCATAAGAAAGAAACTGTAAACATGAGTATAGTACAATGAAAATATGGGATTCTAGTTGGATACCTTTTCTCGGGGAAGACTCTGAACCTGAGCCTTCTCTCCTCTAATGTTAAAAGGGAGGGAGCCTGGAGAGTCCAGCATTTTAAATTAAGTAAAGCGCCAAGTGAGGTATTGTTTTTAACTAATTGGAAGAATTCATAAGGAAAGGCCTATATCCAGCCCAAACCATTCCTGTTAGCTGTTATTTTCCTGGGATGATTTTAAAGGCAGAAAAAAAAGAACACTTTAAACCTACTAACTCAGAAAAAATTCAGATCTTTTCATTTCATTGTTTTCGCTCTTGATGCTCATTGTAGTATTTTGTCCAGCACTCAATAGGTATTGTTCAGTGAATCAAGATTTCAACATTGCTGCTCAGTTTCATTGCCCTTTCTCTAAAGACTATATTCTTTTTCTCTGTGATTTTTCAGTAGTTCTCTTTTATGTGCTCACTTACAGCATGAGTCTTTGCCTCTTCTGTACACAGATATGCATACCTCTTCAAATGACACATGGCTTAGGTGAGATAACAGTTTTAGTTGTCTTGTTAATTAGGTGTTCTTTTCCTGGTGTTGCCATAAGATGTTTCAGAGTACATTACCCAGCATACTGTACTTGGTGTTGCAGTGGAACTGGCGTGGGCTAGCATTCCAGGGCTTGTACCTGCTAATGACATCAAACAATTTGCTTGTTGTTTTGTGCTGTCTTTCTCTTTGGGCACCCACAGTATATGCAGCACTAGGCTGTGGCCATTTTCTCAGAACTAGAAAGTTATGAACATAATGTTTCCTTTACATCTTTGAGAAATCTTAATTTCCAGCTGTTGTGGTAGTATCAGTTGTCAATTGTGTTATTATAACCAGACACTAAGTTGAGTGTGAAGAGAATATTTGGTGACTGCTCTCTCTCTACTCCCTGTTACCCTCAAAGTCCTGTTACATTCACTTTTTTCCCCCTTGATAAACCAAGAGCTAATCCGGCCATCTCAGCTGGAGAAAGCAAAGTCTTACTTGCTTTTATAATTCCCTATGCCTGTGACAGTGTCTGATAAGGATTAATAGCAACAATAAGCTGTACATGTTTTGTTTAGTGCTTACCATGAGCCAAATATTGTGTTTTAAAGGTGTGCTCTTACTTAGTACCTATTTCACTGAGATTTGGTGAAGACTATCAGTATCCATCCCTATTTTCACAGATGCAGATACAAAAATGTTGAGGTTAAATAATTGCCAGAATCTCAACAGCTGTTTAAGTGGCTGAGGTGGAATTTAGGGGAAGGTTTATTTGAATTCTTAGCTCATATTTGTAACCACTATATATGACACTGTATAATAACTTCCTCAATAAAAGATAGAGTCCTTTAGTCAGAAGCTTTACAAGGACAATAAAAAAAGAATTAGTTGAGATGACACAACCCATGTTGTGAGAGCATTGTCTTTTTGATTCACAGTTCGTGCAAAGAAATAATATAAAACAGACTGTGAATAATGCATCAAACTAAATGAAATTTCATTCTTGAATGAATTATTCCTATCTCCTTTTAAGAAAAATTGGTAAAGCATTGAACTGGTCATGGCTTAGGGAAATGTCTCTATTCTGGTTCTGTCTGAATTTTATTCTGTAAACATTAATATTTTCTGCATCCACTGGCCATCTTTTTTTGCCTTGTGCTTATACATGCAGGGCTGCATTTTTGCTTGGAGAGAATTATCAGTCTCCCTGTCTACATTTGTTCAAACTTCAAATTTTAAATTCAGACTAATGTCTGTATTTCTAGCAGTTGCAGCTGGGGAACTGAAACAAGTCTGCTTGGTTTCAGATTGAGGCTGTTGCTTCCTATCAGGATGAAAATTTCAATAGTTTGGAAGGCAGATCTCTCTCGATATTTTAAGAAAACCATACAAAGATTATAAATAAAAACAGAACATACTTTAAAAGGAGTTATTACATGAAAGGAGAAAAAGTAGGCAGTATTTCCATTGGTCAAGTAAATGTTTTCTAGCTGACAGGGGTGACCTGAGTTGTTCTGAAAGCAGAAGGGGGTTAAGTAATCTTAAGAGAGTCAGTTTGACCTAAACATTCTATGCTAATGTTATGACATGTAATTGACACTGTTATCAATAAGCTAAAGGATGGATTTTCTATTTGCTTCTGTGATCTCTTAGCCTACCTTATGTAATACTGTTTGTTTGTTTGTTTGTTTGTTTTTTAAACACTGGGATTGCGTATTTTATGGTGGATTTGGGGGATGGGGAAGTGATTATGTAGATGACCTATGTTGGCTGCTTCTGTGGGCAGAAGTTGATCTGGGTGATGCACCGCAGAAATAGGACTTCATGGGTGACTAGTCAGAGGGGTGCTCTTGCCTCTCTGTCACAGGGTTCATTCTTTTCTTGTCACATATGTGCAGTGTACCATGGACAGAAAAGAAAGTATTTGTACATTTCTTTGACAAACTTTTTTTCTTTGACAAACTTTTGTGTATTATTGTAGGAATGAATATGATACACAACTAGATACACTCTGATGTATTTTGGCTGTGGTGTATGTGGTAAGACTGACCAGGCAATGCCGTGAAACCTCAGTGCTAGGGGGTTTCTAAATCTCTAGCATTAGGCAGCAGTGTGGACTAAAGTTTAATGCTATTCAACTCTTGGCACATGGCCAGGTCAAAGAAAGGAAATAATATTTAGCCCAGTGAAAGATCATTTTAACTTTGCCAGAATGAATGCAGTTTCTTTTTTTTCTTCGAATTCCCCGTAACATACCTTTTTTCCTGGGGTGGAAGGAGAGGCTGAGAATGGGAAGATGGGAGATTGTTGTGAATTTCATATTACATTGATCAGACCAAGTTTAGCTTGCTCTGATATGTAAATTAGGGATTTGTGGTTGAGTAGAATTGATTTTGCGGAGACTAAATTAATCACAGTGCTTAATCACTGTAACCTTTAAACATTGCAGTCTTGGCCACAGCTGCAGGGCAGAGAGTGGTGTTCCTCTGAGCTTTTATGCTGTCATTTCATGAAAGGCAGAGTGCCCATGACTTGTGCAAACAAGAATTCCCACATGTAGACTTCAGAGTTGGTTCCCTGCCCTTCAGAGAGTGAGCTGGAGCATCTCCCACAAGGCCAAGAGGCTGCTGTGGCCTCTTCAACCAAAGAAGGCTTTCTGCTTATATACAAGTGTTTTCAGGTTATTTTTTCCAGATAAAGTGGAAGTGGTCATCAGTGCCTATATGCCCACGGAAGGCAATCTTTAGATTTAGAATTGGAAACACTCTCTTAATATTGTTACAATTTTTTCTTTTAAATATAAAAAAAAATCACATTTTGAACTATGTGGAAGGACTACCTAGACAATTTGAATAGAAATTTAAGTGTGGAAAGGCTAATTGACCCTTCAGAACTTATCCTCAGAGCCTGGAAGGAGGACTGAGAATAGAATCTAGGTTTTTTGTTTTTTGATGTTCTTTTCAGTCCCTTGGTCTCTGTCTTCTCCCCCGCCCCAATAAAACCATCATTAAGCCTCCCATAGAAATGCAAATCACTTTCCCTGTTTAGTTGGCATATCTGAAAATAGTTCAGTATGTTTGTGTGTGTTTAACCCCTTTTGAGGTCTGTGTAGTTTGAGTACAGTATTCTTTTTTAAAAATTTCTTTAACTACCATTTCTTTTTATTTTCCTTTGTGTGCTGAGTTGTATGCTTACAATTGAAAGAATTAAAATATATTCAGTAAAATAAAGGACAGCTGGACTAATCATCTTTAAAATTAGTGAACATCTGGATTTCACAAAATCATACCTTGTTACGACTAAAAAGTATGCCAGAGACCTGCTTCAACCCCTTGATTTTTATAAATTAAGAAACAGAGCTGTGAAAGTAGAATGACTTGTTCAAGATAAATTATTATAGTCAATTCAAGGCCAGGACTTCCCTGATTTGGTATTTGTTTAGGACTCTTCTCTATGCCATTGACTCTTTTCTCTGTAAAAGAGATCCTGACTTTACACATTTTTCACAATTTTTACCATCCCTTATAATTAGCAAGTAGTGCTCAATGAATCCAAGTTAAATTGGTGCCGTTCCAATGTAAAATGAGGTTTATCTGTAATCTGCCATGGTGAGTTGCTTGCAATAGGAGAGAAAATACCTTAAAACTTAATTTTAAAATAGTTTTTGTGGGTGTCCTTTGCTTTTGTTACACATTGGTTTGCTTAAGGTCACTTAGATTTATTTTCATTGATGGGTCAGCAGTGTTCTTAGGGGGACCACAGCTGGCAGTGTGATGCAGTGTTTTAAACACAGGCTCTGAAGCTGGAGCTTCCGTGTTTAGCCTTGGCTTTGCCGCATACTGTCTCTGTCACTTTGGTGAATTTAGTTAACATTTATGACCTAAACTGTTCCACCCACCTTACAGAGCTTTTGAGACAGTTCAGTGAATTCATAAAAGTCAAGTTCTAAACATAGCACTGGATAAGATGAACATTTGTTGGATGTTAGCTAATATTATTGTGGTTGTTTTCAGTTAATTTATTGATTTTTTAAAAATTGCTTAGGTGGTTTCATGTGGTTTGTAGAGGATGAATCAAAATCATTTGGATTTCTTATTCTAGTGGTTCTGTTACAGTTCCTTCCTTGATAAATCTCATCTGGTTACCAGATTTCTCATTGCTTTATTTGAATGTTGACTTTTCCTCTACTTTGTGGTCACATTTGGGCCAGGACACACAGATCTGGATATGTCCAAGACAGGAGAAGAGAGAGATAAAGGAGAATATTAATGCAGCTTGATTGTGGAACAGTCCTTTCTGCAAATATTTGTTGAATGTCAACTATCTGCTAAACACAGAGACTTGTTGGTATATAGGACATGGTCCCTACTTGTGATTCCGTTCCTCTGTACAGGACCTTTGCCAGCTTCCTCCCACCCACTTACACTTCTCCCCCAAATCAACACCAAGCATTGTTTTAGGAAAGCATTTAATGAAATGTAATATCAACAAATCAAAATTGTGGAGTTGACTTTTGAAGAAGCTCTATCCTAACTCTCCCCAGCATTCCCACCTAAATCAAGGGCATCTTTCGAGATCTGCTACCTTGAATTCCCTCAAAGTTAGCAGTTTAAAGCTTCTATTCAAATTATGTGTTGCTGTTGGACTCCCCCAAATGGGACTGTCGGTTTATGAAGGCAGGAACTATGTTTGTTCACCATCATATCCACAGTATGTTGCCCAGAGGGATAGATTTTTGTTGTTGAGTGAATATTAAGAGTTCCAGGAAGAGTAGAATCCAAAGACCTCTGAGCCAGAATTGACATGGGTGATGCCCACTTCCTTCTTTCCTGTATCCATCACCCACCCTCCCCCTTGCAAGAATTTCCTCCCAGTAGAAAATGCTTCATGACCTTTCCTTAACATCTCTTAAGCTCTTCCATTTGAACTTTCTTTTACTGTCTGGATTTTAACTGTATTAGAATTAATCTGCTTTTAATACTGGTTCTTAACTAAGGTTCTGTTCTGAGAAGTGTATGCTGAATGGGAGGGCAGGGGAAGGAACAGAAGAGAAGTTATTTCTGTCTGGATTAAAGAGGCCCCATCCACTGTTTCAGACTAGGCATCCCATATTCATCACTCCTGGAGCTTTCTTCTAGGTATTCTCTGGGATGCAACATCCAGATACAATAAACACTTTAAAGGTAGAATTATCTGGTAGGTAAAGTAAGAGTGGATAAGAAAAGTGATTTCCATAGGGTATGATGCCCAGAACTTCTGGTGTTCTAGCACCTTCTTCCCACTTCTCCTCAGTCTGCCTTTCTTGGGTCACTACTTCCTGCTCTATTTAATTCTGTTGAATTTTTCCAAATTGGCTTGTTTATTTAAAATTACCCTGGGGGGCACCTGGACGTCTCAGTGGTTGAGCCTTTGGCTCAGGTCCTGGGATCGAGTCCCGCATCGGGCTCCCTGCATGCAGCCTGCTTCTCCCTCTGCCTGTGTCTCTTCCTCTATCTCTCTGTCTCTCATGAATAAATAAATAAAGTCTTTTTAAAAAGTACCTGAATTTACATACAGCCTTCAGCCTTGCTTTGAATCTGCATTCCCTTTCCTAAAGGAGAGGAAATGTAGATTCCAACACACAGGTTTCTCTCTCTGACCTTTAGCTAATTATTAAATGGAGATAAATGTGTGTAGGTGACAAATTACCTTTAATGACATTTAATCTGCATGCTGACATTAATGTCTGGTTTAGTGTCCCAGTTCCATAGAGGCAGAGAGCATGGACCTTTATCTTAATTTGACCTGTTTAAAAGGTGTTTGTGTGAGTCAATTTCTGATTAAGTTAATGGCATGTTTTACATGGAAAGCAATCAAATATTGATGTAAGAAGAGGCTACTAAACTACATAGTTCCCAGTCTGCCAGAATTGGCCAAAACAGTGAGAAAAGGTGTTGCTGATGCCTGAAACTGAGAACTTCATCGCTGTCCTGAACCCAAGACTGATGAGCCACAAAGGTAGTATCTGGGAAAGGCTTTTTTTTTTTTTTTTTTTCCTTTCTTATTTATTGCTGAAGAGGCACTTCATGGGAACTTTTATGAGTGTTAGGCTAATAGATTTTAATATCTTATTGATTTGCTAAATCACATCAATTTTAGTATATGTGCTGCCGAAATCACATCAAAGGGACGGTTAAATAAGCCAACCATTCAGTTAAGGGCCTGAAGGCCCTGGAAACAGCATTCATTATGGATCTACTGCTGGATACTTTGCCTCTTGTTTTCTCATTTGACTCTTAACAAAGAAAGCATTTGTGCAGGCAAACCTCTGACTGGTGATTTCTTGATGCCCTTTGCCTGAAGTAAGTGTGTGTTTTATTAGATCATTATCACCAATGATAAACATGCCTTAATTTCTAATCAATTGGAAAAACAGGGAAACTTGAATTAAGTGAGATCATTAAGAACTTTCTTTAACACTTTAAGAGCCAAATGACAGCTTTCCCAATTCCTCACAGCATTATGAACTGTTCTTCCTGGTGAATGTCATTTCCTTAAATCCTTTTCTAGAGATCTAATAGGTCTGTGTTACTCTGTGTTTCTGTGTGCATAGTGGATGATATTTTGATGAGAGGCAGCAGGAGGGAGTAGGCTTTGGAGCCTGCCTCCCTGTGTCATCCCTGTGAATGTGGTAACCTTAGCTTTACTGTGCCTTGGTTACCTCACCTGTAAAGTATGGATAATGAGTTAGTAAATGTAAAGCACTTAGAGGATTCCTGATCCATAATAAGGACCTATGAATGATGTTTCACTTATTTTTTTCCGGAGTTTGGTTGGAGGAGTGGAAGCAAATGAAACTAAACTAAATCAAACTAAACTCTCAGATCACTGAAATGGTTTCCAAGTGAAATAAACATACCAAAAGAGACTCTTGACTACGGAATAACTTTAGGTAGAATCTATCTGGATGTCCATTCTGCTGTGATCCAAGCCAACCAAACATAGTTTTTGGTTTTTTTCAATCAAAAGGATATTGACCCATTAAAAAAAAAAAAAGTTAAGCTAGAGATCCTTAGAACTTCCCTTCCACCTCTGTAATCTGTGATGTCTTTATATAATACCTCAAGAGAAACTTCATTGACTAGTCTAGAAGGGAGTGTTATAAACTGCATTTGGGGAAGGAAGTATACACAGGTCATTCAGGTACTATCTTAATGGTCAGATAGGTCTCATTGAAACGGATGAGGAGTGCTTTTTCACTACTGCCAGGTTTTTGTTTATTTGTTTACATCCTTGCAGCTCTATATTCTTAAAAGTTTTATTTTAATGATGATTATTTTGCCTGGATTTAAGTAGAAAACCAGGGTCTTGGTTGAAAAAGCAGTTCTGGCCTTATTAGAAGTTACTTAAAATGCAGCCAGTCCTAATTATGTCTTAATATAGACTTGAAGCAGCAATACGCCTTCAACAAGCCGGTACTAGGCAGTGAAGTGAAGCAAGTATTTAGTGAATTGAGGTAAACACATATTATATGAAATTAGAATCAACCACAAACAGTGGAATAGAATGTTGCTTTTCAAGTCCTCTGAATATTGGTTGACTTCATGTGGCAGTGCTGTGAGCATTTCCATTAATCATGGAATAATAACAGGGAGCCCCAAGCTCTTTAAATAGCTCAGCTAATTTATGTTTTTTTTCTTCTCTTTCTCCTTTCCTGTCTCCTTATTTTTCTTTGTCTTTATCTCTGTTGGTCTGTATCTCTGTTTCCCTCTGTATCAGCTTGGGTTCTTCAGAGAAACAGAAGCAATAGAAGGGTTATGTGCGCATGTATGTATGTGGGGGGGGCGGCGTGCAAGAAGAGGTTTACTTTCAGAAACTGGCCCACTGGATCGTGGGACTGGCAAGTTCAAGATCCATACAGTAGACTAAAGGCTAGAAATATGGCAGAAATTGATGCTTTGGTCTCAAGGCAGAATTTTTTTTCTGTTCCTGAAAACCTTTGCTCTTAAGACCTTCAATGAATAAATGAAGCCCATCTGAATTATCGGGGGTAATCTCCTTCATTTAAAGTCAACTCTGAGTAGAAACTAACCACATTTATGAAATAACTTCGCAGCAACACCTAAATTCAAGTTTGATTGTGTAACTGACTGCCATAGCCTTGCCAAGTTAATAGACAAAATTCACCACCACAGTCTCTCATTCTCTTTTTCCTCCCTGTGTTTGTGTTGCTCTCCTGCACACACAGGTGAGGTTATGAGACATCTTTAGTGTTAATGAGCTTTGGGTACAGGATAATAATCATAATCGCTACCAGTGATTGAGGACCTATTATGCGTTGAGTGTTCTATTGAGTATGTTTATGACCTAATGTAATCCCTTGACACTTGCATGGATTGTATAGGAGTATTTTCACTTTATGTGTATGCTGAGGCTCAAAGAGCTGGTGGCCGTTCAGTGGTTGGCTCAAAATTCAAGTCCTGATCTGATGTCCCTGCTCATGTCCCTTCTTCCATATCCTCATATCTCCCTACTATTTCTTCCCTTTTTATCATCATTGCTCATTTTGCAGTGTTCTGCTTGACTGAAAACTGTGACTTGTCCATAGTCTTTTCCCCAAGACTTAGTTTTGAAATAGCCAGCTCAGGGTGCTGACTGAACAACGTGGGTTTTCAGAGCAGACAGCTAAAAGATGCAAGGGGCAGTTGTCGCTGTGCCAAGTGGATGAGATAGTTTCTGAACTGGGCATGCAAAGCTGTGTGGAGGGCCACCCCCAGGTGCCTTCTGGCCTGTTTTACTCACTGATGGATCGCTTCCTTGTCTGCTGCCAAGCCTTTAACGTGCTGGCTCAGCTCATAGACAGATCAGTCGCAGCGGATGGGCAGTGCAGCTGCAGCTCTGGCTCACGAGGCTTTGGGTGGTGCCTACTCCTTAAATCTGCAGCCAGATTTTCACCAGAAGGAAGGTGAGGCAGCTCTCCTTGGTTCCACTGGAGGAGCTGGTCTCCTCTACAGAAACTAGTGTTAATGATATTCTTTCTCTTTTCAAAGAAGAAGCCATAATCTTATATTTTCCTTTCCCTAGTTTTAGTCACTGCCAGCAACTTGTGCTAGGCTGCTGGCACTTTGAGATGGAATTGGACAGACAGAGGTGAGAGCAGCCTGTGGGTTCCCTCTGTGGAGCTTGGCACCTTACAGCACACATTGGAGGCAGTGCTGATGGATGTTAAAAATCGCACACAGTGGAAGGGCTTACTTGTTGTTCCAAGGCCTAATTGGAGATCTAGGTTGGCAATTTCCTACAGCTTGGCAAGACACAGTTTGAATGTTTGTAGATGGTGCTTGCCTCACACTACGCCAACTTGAGTTCTGGCAAATTAGCTTCAGTCAGTTTTGTCTTGACAAGTTGGAAAAGTTTCCCGACTTCAAATGACTGTATGGATCTTTGAGGAGCTTTATAGCTAGCAGGTGAGGGCTGCCATTTTAAAGGAAACAGACATGAATATGTTGTTGATGTGTTTGAATGAGTATGCCCCTGCACTACACTCTGCTTTATCAATGGGCAGGAAGGGGGAGGGAGGAGAGATGGAAGGAGACAGAGGTGGACTTGGTCAAAAGATAAAGCTCCTGCTTGTGCCAAAGAGCTGGCTTGTTGAGGCTGTTGACTGGTTAGCTTTTTACTCGGTTATTTTGTGATTATCTTTGAATTATTTAAGAGTTTTTGTGGTATTCTCTTTGTTAAAATTCTTTGCTCTTGGTTTTCATGATTTTAGTCTTGTCTGGTTCTCCTTGTACTACTCTCACTACTTAGGGTAACTTTTACTGACCTCTCATCTTTGGCTATCCCTTAAATGTTCATATTTGAAGACATTTTTTTCTTTGACCCTCTCCTCACTTCTCATGTTTTCTTGGACTTGCCTCCACTGCTCAGTCTTCATCTAGCTCCTATATTAGTAATTCCAACATACTAACACATGCTCCCTGGATCAGCAGATCAGCATTACCTAGGAATGTATCCAAAATGCTTGACCCAAACATAAGACATTAGGTAAAAAGGAATGTACATTTTACATCTTGATATACATTGTCAAAGAGATTGCGCTAATTTCACGAAGTAGGTGAAATCTGTGTTCCTAATGGATACATTTCTATGGCCTTTAGGAAATGAAGTATCATATGATGGAAATAGAAATAAATGGAAATGGAAATAAATTATCATTAATCAAATGAATAAAATAGACTCCTCTTGTTCTTTACTTAATCCATGCTCTATAAACCAAGGTAAACCTCAGGAAAATATGGAAAATTGGCTTGTTTATATACAAGGAACCAAGACTTGCTCTGATTGCCTTAAGGTTTTTTTGTTTGTTTGTTTTGTTTTTGTTTTTGTTTTACTAGTAAGAAAACGTTTAGGGTGGGGACCTTATTTCAGCAGGCCTCACATAGAGTGCAACCAAGATAGTCATATCATCATTCTCTGTGGCATGGTCATGGCAGGATGTTAGGCTTCTGCCCTCAGTCACCCTTATTCTCTCCTTTCTTCCTCACTCCTCACACCCTGTCTCTCAAACATTTACACACACATGTGCATACACACACACTGGTATTCATCCGTCTTCATTTCGTTTTTATCCTGCTTCCTCTCCCTTTGCTTTGTGTCTTTGGCTCCCTTTCAGATTTAATTCATCTGTAGTCTTTCTTTGACCCTCTTAAGCCTTATATATTCTTCTGTCATTTATCCTTTTGCTAATGTCACCCTAGCAGTTTCGTAATTCAAGTTTCTGAGAGAGTCCCTATGAAACAGAACCTGGCCACTAGAGGGCAGGTTCTGTGACCTGGCGGATAGTTTTAAAACATGCTGTGCTTGGAACAGGCCCTGCTCTCACTCTCTCAAAAGAGGACTTTTACTCTTTTTAGAATCATCCCGTGTTTGAGTGTTAAGTGAAAATTCAGCTCTGGCACAGAATTTCTGATGGACTGATTCACTTCACATTAAATTACTGGATCCATAATCT
Organism: Nyctereutes procyonoides; assembly: GCF_905146905.1. Classification (NCBI taxonomy): domain Eukaryota; kingdom Metazoa; phylum Chordata; class Mammalia; order Carnivora; family Canidae; genus Nyctereutes; species Nyctereutes procyonoides. Next base: position 74,825,951 of record NW_026575126.1, read on the forward strand.
TGTTCACCTTTACTCTCTGCAACATAGCTCCCTTTTCTGTCATCATTTCTGTGAGTATACAGAACCTTCTAACCTCCATTCACCTGAACTTACCATCTCTATGCTTGTCTGTTCCTCCTTAATTAATTTCTCATTCCTCACATCTGTCTCTTTAATATTTTTCTTTCTCTTTTCCATTATTTAATGTTACCACGTTAGTTCTTACCTAGACTTTAAAAATTTTTTTCTAATTACATTTTGTTGCTTTATTTAAGTCAGAATAATTTACTTCTGCTTTAATTTAACACATTTATCTTCCCTAAGGAAAATTCCTAAGCTCTCTCCCTCCTCCATTGCCTGCAGATTGAGTACAGACTCCTCTGTTTGACATTTAAGATCTTTAGTAATATGCCCATTACTCCCTTTCTCTGTTCTGTTGTATCCAACAATAAATAGCTAGATAAATAAGACTAATGAGCATTATTTTCACAAGCCCTTTTTTCCTAGTCCTTGGCCTGTTAGTCCTTTCAGAATGTCATTTAACTGTAACAGTAGAGAATGGTGATGGGAGTACGAACTCTGGAGCTAGACTGACTGGGTTAGAATCTCAGCACAGTTCTGTAACCTTTGACAAGTGCTATTCTTTCTGTGCCTCACTTTGCTCATCTGTGAAGTGAAGAGAGCAATTGAATTTACCTCTTGGCAGAGACTATTAATTAATTATCTCGTTAATTGTCTAGTAAGAAAAGATTAATGAATATAAAACACTGAAACACTCCGTGGCACATGATAAGCACTCAGTTCTATGAATACTTTTTTGTCATATTCTCAAATAGATGTGTGTTTCTCTCTCCCTCTCTGCAAAGTGGTACTTTCTTTTTTTAAGTATACCTATCATGACTTGTCTCCTCCTTACCAGAATATTTGTGGATTTGAGCTGCCTACCTATTATTATTTGAGCTCCTTATGTGTAGAGGTTGTGTTTTATTCAGACTTGTATTGTGGCACATGGTAAGAGCTCAATAAAAATTTGTTGAATTGGATTATATCTAAAAGATGCTTCAGCTAAAATGCTATAGTAGCTTCCTTATAAATGCAATATTCTCAGAAAGCGATGCAATTCTTAAAATTAGATTTTAAGCCTTAAAAATATTTTTTGTCATTGTCATGTAAGTGTATTCACTCAAGTATAGTATATTGGTTAACTAATAAGAATAAAAATAATCAGGTATGAATCTGAATAAGAGATTACAGACTTTTTTTGTATAGGGCCAGTAAATATATTTGACTTTGCTGGGCATATTGTCTTTGTTAAAACTATTCATCTTGGATGTTGTAGCCATAGATGATCTATAATTGAATGCATATCGCCATGTTCCAGTAAAACTTAATTTATAAGAGCAGATGCACCGTAACTGGCCAACCTCTGACCTCAGTCATTACCATGCAGACCACTCATTGTTTTGGAATGCTTTTGGCTATAAAAGTTCTATCTGCCACATCAAAGGGGAGAAGAACATGGATTCATCTGTTTATATCTCTTTGGGTATAAGGACACCTTTTCCAGAATACTTTAGCAGACTACGCATGTTTTGTGGTTCCAAGGTGAATTATATTCTCATCCTTAAACCACTCATTGACAATGCAGTGAAGCCACTGTGATTATCCCAGACACGTGGTTGGGGATGGGGCCAGCCTAACTGTACACATGGCCATATTGATGAATGTGTATGCTTTTGAAGTAAGAACCATCGAATTCTATATTGAATGTCACTTCCTCATATGTTGTCATAGTAAATACTCTTAACAAGTATGAGGTTTCTTTGTTCATACTCATACTTGTTTTAAATATTATTTTAAATAGATCTATATTAAAGAACATGGTGACTTTGGAAAGAGCAGACCTGATTTCTGTTGGGAAGCTTAAAGTTTTTCATATGCCTTTTAGGGTGCTCATTTTGGTATCCACAGATAGTCAAAATAGAGAAAATAGCTGTTTTCCCACTTGGCGGAAAGTTTACCATATACTCTTCTCTTGCTTTAGAAGAGGAGGCCGATAGTAACAAGGACTAACCCCTCTCCTACTTGATAGGGGCAAGTGAATGCACCTTTAGTATTTATCAAAAACTATTGATTCAACCTGTTTGCTGCTCAACTTTTTACACCAGGAACTCTAGTATATGATGTTAGAATGTTTTTAGTTTCTAAATTAGACTTAGAATTCTCCTTTTAGAATGTTTTGGCAGCCCTGTGGTTGTTATTATAGCAGGACCCAGTCTCTCAGGGGTCTTGGACTAAGCTGATTGTCCTAGTCCTGTCTGGTAGAAAGGGATCCCAGTACTGCCTGTCTGAGACGGCATTGTTGTCCTGGGTCGTATGGGACTGTGATACAAATGGCCTTATTGTTTTCCTGCTTGGCTTTGCTGCAGTGTAAAACTATCTTGTAGGGACTACAAAATGCCTTTCTTTTACTTGCTGAAAGATTTTAAGACAAAGAAAGAACGGGAGAGAGGACTGTGAGGAAAAAGAAACCATTAACATGACATGCTTCCTGTCCCAGTCCAGCCCAAGTCTAACCTGGAATGACTGTATTCCTGTTGGCATCTTTCGAGGGCATTTGAGAAGGCCTACTCCAGCCATGTCTCAGTTTACACTCTATAAAATTGGATTAGACAATGTTAATTCGATTAATGACTGTACTGAAAGCTCGTCTTAGTGTGCAGTGAAAACAGTAGGGCAGCCTCTAATAATCTATGGATTTAATGACTGCAACTTTGAAGAGGGTTAAGCTAAAGTGAAGTTCAGAATGGCTTGTTAACTGGGTCTATTAGCTGTTGACCTTCCCTTTCAGCATAATAGTGGCAGCCAGACTGAAGAGAGCACTAGCGTCCTGATTAGCATTTATCTAAAGATAGTCTGCTGCCTGTTCCACAGTAAATTAGTTCAATCAGCCATAAAGAGCTTGAGAAACATTTTCTGCTTTATAAAAAGAATTAGATGTTAGAACAGTTCATCTGGCATAGTGCAGCAAAGATGGATTGAGCTCCTGAACGTGCTCATTTGAGGAAGGTGCTTTGAGGATATTGAGTAATTGAACAGATTTTCCCACAAGATTGATCAGGGGCCCTGGATTCCCTGTGCAAGAGGGATGCCCTAATTTTTGCCTTCTAATAAGAGCACCACATCTGCTCCCGTTTCTGTATATTCATTTGGTGAAACTGAAAACCCATTTCTTTAGCACCTACTATGCACTGTGTATTCTTTTTGAAATAAAGGAAGCTGAATCTGCTGCTCACAAAGTCTGTGGTTTGATGGAAGAGAGGAAAAACTAAGATTGAAAAGCATTACCCTCACTCCCACCAAAGTAAGATAACTGAAGAGGAGAAACTGTATAATGGCAGCTGCCATTTTTTTGTGTAGAGGTCATCTTATAAAGAATAGTTCCCCAGAGAAACAATATAGTAGTTGGTGTGGCGGGGAGAGTAACATTTCTGATGAAGGTTTTGGCATCAAGTAAGCTCTTCTCATTGTGGGTCATAAAAGCAAAGAGGCAAAAATTATAAACCTTTCTAATCATTTATAATCTTAAATTATGATCCAGGTTCTTAAAAAAGGGCATAAATGTACTGTACAATTGATTTTTATGAGGTACCCCAATGTACTATAAAGTATATGCAGAGCACATAAAATTCTAACTCTCCTGTATCATAAATTAGACCTCACTGAAATGAATAGCCTTACTATATGGCAAACACTAACGAAACATTTAATTAGCACTCCCTCCACTTGTCTTTTCAGAATTTGGAAGGGCTTTCTGGGGACTATTTTAGTGGCTAGGTTTTCACAAAACAAAACAATAAAACCTTTACACGAAAACTAATATTTTTTTCCTCTCAGTGTTTCAATAGAGACATTTAGTTTAATTAGTTACGTTGGTGAACCCGAATCTGCATTTTGTACCCAAACCTATGATTATCCTTTTGACAAAATACTATTGATAAAGTTAAGTATGTGATAACCTCATTAAGGCTTCCCATTGACCCTTTTAGCCGCTGGGTGGACAAGGATCACGTCTGTCCTCGCAGTTCCCTTACATTCACGCCCTGGTTCAGTTTGTGAAGGATGGTGTTCCTGGTAAACAGGCTCTAAGGCTGTGGACTTCAGGTCCTCCAAAGGACCCTGTACAGGGACCCTCGTTTAGCCATCCCTGTCACTTCATTACCCAGTCACTCTAGCAAAAGTCATTAGGAAGACAGAGCTGAATGAGCAGATCAAGGCAGCTTTAAAAAAAAAAAAAAAAGGTGAAAACATGAGGCTGAGAGAAAGAAACCAGTCACAAAAGACCATATGCTGTTTGACTCCATTTATATTAAATTTCTAGAAGAGACAAATCCATAGAGATGGAAGGTAAATTAGTGTTGGCAGGGCTGAAGGAGATGGTGCGGGGGGTGGGGGGTTCGTGGAGGGTAAGTGCTAATGGGTACAGGGTTTTCTTTTTAGTGTGAGGAAAATATTCTAAAATTAGATTATGGGGACGCCTGGGTGGCTCAGCGGTTGAGCACCTGCCCCTGGCTCAGGGCATGATCCGTGGTCTCAGGACTGAGTCCCACATTGGGCTCCCTGCCTGGAGCCTGCTTCTCCCTCTGCCTACATCTCTGCCTTTCTCTCTGTGTATATTTCGTGAATAAATAAAAAAGATTAAATTAGGTTATAATAATGGTTGTACAAGTGTCTGAATATACTAAAAACCACTGACCTGTGCACTTTAAATGAGTGAATTGTATGCAGATTTTTCCTCATTGAAGCTAATTTTTTAAAAAAAATAGCTATTAAATTTCACTGTTAAATAGAATGACCAAAACGGAAAAGGTTTTAAGCAGTGAGCATCCGTAGTAATGTGTGCACATATATGTTTGTATAACTATAATGTGTGTGATCCAGGTGTGGGCCATATTGTGTTAAGTTATAGTGTGTGCATAAACTGTAAAGAAAGAGGAAGGATCATTTAAATGAGAGAATGCTATGCACAGGGGAGCAGTGGGAGCAGGATCTCTGTGGCTCTAGGGTACCATGTGTGATTGGAGCTATGAGTACCTGGAGAGATTGACAAATATCCAGTATTTCCTGGTAGAGAAAAGGATAGCCCAAGGTGAGAGGGTTTGAGGAAGCAGAGACTATTGTAGAGGGAATGTGAATTCTTTTAACTGTAGTTAAAAATGTAATGTGTGTAAAATGAAAAAAAAGGCAAAACAAAATTAATCCTTTAGATTACATGTGGAAGAGGTAATCGGTATCTAGGGCCATTATGGGGAGAACAGAGGCAAATTACAAAAGACAAATGTAGAATTTCTTTCAACCTGTTCAATGCTTACTTAGTGCCTTTCTGAAAATCCAGTACTGTGTGAGATGTAACATTCCCAGAGAGCACAAGGTTAGGGATTGGGTAAGCTAGTTTATGATTCCAGCTCTGTCTCTTCATGTGTTACACTATGTAAGTAAATATTTTTGCAAGCTTTTCCTTCTCTCTTACCTTGTCCTCCTTACCTAGAGAGGATAGCACAAGGATCAAATGAGATAATGTATACCTATTGCATTGGACTTAATAGAAATATAACAAATATCTGTGGGATGGAGAAAGGAAGCAAGAAAAAGTGCTTAGTAAAGTGTAGCATGGTAAGCAAGAGAATGCACTTGACTGCTTTATTCTGGCCAAATTTGTGAAAGTTATGAGAGCGATAAGAATTATTGCTCCAGTACCATTGATGCTCACAGATATTATTGGCTTATCCAGAACCTCATACCTAGTGACAGTGTGGCAGTGTTAAGAACTAGCAGGATTGCCAATAGAAATTCAAGCTCCTTGATGGATGGGTTCTCTCCTTGTTATTACCAAGCTTTTTTGCTGAATTTGCCAGCATGCACAAGCATTGGTAGTTATGCATGTCTCGAGTATAAGAGCCATATACAGAACAACTCTTTTTTTGAAGGAGTTTTTGTTATGTTGGCATTAGGTTGGAAGTATCATCTCAGTATAACAGAGTGCTGATATCTGTGGCACTGAACAGTGTTCTCCTCAGTGGAAAACAGGAAATCAGAACATTAGCATTCCCAGTTCCTATTTTATGCCACCCTCTGAAAAATCTGGAACTCAGGTAGAATGCTTTTGAGGATGGGAGTTGGAGACCTTCTGTGAGGAATTCTTTTGCATGTGCAGATCTTGTGTCACCAGATCCATGATGAGTTGTGTCAAAGTAGGCAAGTAACCTACCTGCATAGGCTTCCATTTCCTTGTCTGTGGCATTGGGAGATTAGGGGCAATCACACAGCAGTCACACAGAATGCACTCCTTTTTGGGTGGGTTGGTGGGGGGACTCTTAGGTTAGTGGGCCCTAAAGGGAGAAAAGGGCATTCTGGAAGAATTGATGTTTGTGTTTATCTTGATTTTATCTGGACTTGCCATATTATAGCTTCTTTGAGATTTTTAAGACCATAATAAATCATATTCTCAAACTTATATGAACTGTTGTATAAACAGCACAAAATTAGACTTAGGAAACTGGATTTTGATATTAGCCCTGGGACCTGAATTCACTAAGGCTTCCTGACATCATGAATGGAGAGACTTGTCCTTGATTTCCCCCATGCCCAAGGTTGCAGTTTCTTGTTCTTCCTTATTTCCTCTTAACACATTCCTTGTCTTCCTTAAAAAAAAAAAAACCTTATCTATCTATCTATCTATCTATCTATCTATCTATCTATCTATCTATCCATCCATCCATCCATCTATCTATCTATCTATCTATCTTAGAGAATATGTGAGCAGGGGAGTGGCAGAGGGAGAGAGAGAGTCTCAAGCAGACTCCACGCTGAGTGCAGAGCCTGATGCGGGGCTCAATCCCATGACCCCAAGATCATGACCTGAGCAAAACCAAAAGTTGCATACTCAGTCGGCTGTACTACCCAGGCACCCCAAAACATTCCTTGTCTTTAATCTCTGACCTTTCTTCTGCCCGTCTCCTATAATTCTTCTGCCTTTTTCATGAGCCCTAAAACCTGCCATAGTGTGGCTAATATGAGGCGAGCAGTTTGTTAGGAGCTGGATATACACTGTTGAAGCATTCAGGCATGGTTCTTATACTAATGCAACTGACAATTTTGTGGGGGAAGCATAGATAAATTACAAAATATGATAAGTGCTATAACGGAACAGGAGAGACTACTGTAGGTGCAGTGGCGGGGTACCTGACCCAGTTTAAAATGGTTTTGTTCAAAATGAATTTCCAAGAGCTAGAGGCCCCAGCCAGGGGCTTTTTGAGAGGAACAGCAGCGTGACCAACAAAGGCTCAAGGGAGGAACAAGATAAGCCACTTTCAGGAACTGGAAGGGCAGTGTGGCTAGGAGTGTGGTGAGTTGGAGAGACATTAGGAAAAGCGAGACTGGAAGAAGGGCATGCCAAGTTTGAGGCCACATTAAAGATCAGGCATTTCATTTTAAGTGCAATGGGGACCCGATGGGGAATTTTAAGCAATAGCAAGATGGAAATCTTACTTTAACCTGGCTGCAACAATCAAGAGCTTCTTTAAAAAAATAATGTTGATTTTACATTAATCCCAATTCAGACAAAATAGTATTCTGTGCCTAAAGTGAATACAATTTTATAGGCTGGCTGAAGCAACCCTGTGGCCAAAGTTTACACAATACTGTTGTGCTTCCAACAGAGAAATCCTTAGATTTCTCCCAAGAGAAAAGAGAAACACTCAGAGAATGTTCTGCTGTTTTTCTTCTCTTTTTGCCGGCACTCTGATGCCAGCCATCTTTTCCCTCTGCTTCTCAGCAGTCCTTTGGTCCTTGAAATGCTGTGAGAACAGCAGTAATAACTATAGGTAGACTTTCAGATAGCAGATGTGCCTTTGGCCTATGGATCTGTGACTCCAGAGGGTTGGGAATTGCAGATGGGATAGAAGAGGGAGACCCTGCCACAGTATTCAGGAGGAATGCCTCTTGCAGCAAAAATTCCAAATCCAGTCAGCAAAACTGATTTCACTGGTATCAGCAGTGCAGTCACTAATGGACACAAATGGACACAAATCAGAATATTCCTGATAATTCTTGTTTGGATCAGTTACGTACACTTACCAAGTGTGTTCATTCTAGGTGATGCTTACATTGACATTTTGTGGGATTGCGAGGAGCAAAGGGTCTAAAGGGCAGACAGGTTATTTCCCTGAAAGACCCTAACCTCATTGGGCACAATGACCCTTGGAAGGTCATTTTGGATGTTGCCCTAGTAAATAAATTTTTTAAAGATTGATTGATTGATTGATTTGATAGTGCACACGCATATTCACTGGAGGGGTGGGGGGAGGGGCAGAGGGACAAGCAGAGACTGTCTACTGAGTGGGGAGCCTGATGATGGGCTCAATCCCAGGACCCTGAGATCATGACCTGAGCTGAAAGCAGGCACTTAATCACCTGAACCACCCAGATGTCCCTGCCCTGGTAAATATTTAAAAGGATTACAAAAAATTATATTAAAAATATTTTTATTATTTAATTTTTTTAAAGATTTATTTATTTATCCATGATAGAGAGAGAGAGAGGCAGAGACACAGGAGGAGAAGCAGGCTCCATGCCGGGAACCCGACACGGCATTCGATCCCGGGACTCCAGGATCGCACCCTGGGCCAAAGGCAGGCGCTAAACCGCTGAGCCACCCAGAAAATATTTTTAAATGAGGATCATTGTGAAGATCATTCTATACCACATATAGAATATGCTGTAGGATATTGTTTTCAGAGTGTTGTTCATGAACTTTGGTTAACGGTCCCTGGTTTTGTCATCTGTTTGTTTATTTGACAAGGTTGACTTGGTGATGGAAGCAGTGTGCTAATTTAGGGATTTGGGATCAAGAAAGGAGGTTGTAACTAGACTCTTTTACTTTGACCAGAGGTAATGAAAGGAAGACGGGCAAGAAGCCTAGATCATGCCCTGGTGCTGGGACCTGAAGTTGCTCTGGCAGAGTGACACATGCTGTTAAAACACAGGATCTATGCAGTTATAAAATAAATAAGTACTAGGGATGCAATGTGCAGCATGATGTCTATAGATAATGCTGCTGCATGGTATACAGGAAAGTTGTTAAAATAGCAAATCCTAAGAGTTCTCAACACAAGGAGAAATTTATTTTTCCTTCTTTCTTCATACTGTATCTATAGAGATGATAGATAGTGGAACCTATTGTGATAATCACTTCACAATATATGTAAATCAAACCATCATGCTGTATATCTCAAACTTGCTTAGTGATGTATGTCAGTTATTTCTCAGTAAAAGTGAGGAAAAAAAACAAAACATTTTAACAACAACAACAACAAAAAAGAAACAAAAACTTGAGAGCTAGCATAAGCACCATGCAATGTTTTGGAGCACATTCTGTGGTCTACCGAGTAGGTTCTCCTGCCCCACAGTTCTTGGCCCAAGTGAGCCCTCAAGTACAGTAAGCTGAGCATTGGTAAGATAGTGGGCAGGAAGGGTGGCACGTGGATGGCCCCTCCCCTCCCTTAATCCCTGGTGGTGGCTACACCAAGGGGTATGAAAGAAAGTGACTACTGGAGATGAAGTAAGGACAGCCTGTATGACGGTAGGGTGGGAAAGTGATGGCCTTGGATCTACCTGCAGAGGCAGAACATCTTTGGTTTCCCCTTCAAAGCTGGGAAGAACCCTCAGGCTTGCCACAACCCCATTCTTTGAGCAACGAGCATGCTACCATTGTCACCGTACAAATTGTTTCCTGGAAATTCATGACTCTTCTTTTAGCCCAAATTGGGAACATCTGGAGACAGGCATTTTGATGTAATGGCTGAAAGCATGCATCGAGTTAGACAGTGTGGGTTGAACCCTACTTTTCCGTGTCCTGGCCACATCTTCATTTTCTCATCTGTTAAATGAAGATAGCAGTGTTCCACTGCTCAGTGTTATTATAGGATTAAATAATATATTGCCTATAAAACCTTAAGTACAATGCCTGGCAGATATTAAGCACCTAATAAATGCCAGCTATTAAAAATATATAGAGTAAGACTTTTGCTTTCAAGAACTTAATCTATAAACATCCTTTAATAGTTTCTCCACTTTTACACCTTGATTTCATTTGAACTAGAGCCAAATGGAAGAGTAATGAGAGATGAAACTGAGACAATTGATAGAGAGCTTTTGTAGGACGGTTATGTCCTAAACAATGCCACTTGACAGACATACGTCTGGCAGGTGGATGTAGATGGATTGTAATGCAGAAAGAAGAGAGACATTGTTGATGAACCGAGGGCTCTTGTAGGAATCAGGGGAGTTACCTGTAGCCTAGCCTCCCTTCAACCCAGAAACTAGGGGTTGTCATTTAGCTGTTCTCTTGAACCCATCCTTCAAATGATGGAGTAACTGGAATATATTTTATTTCCTGATAACTTTTTGGTTTTAAAGAGAAAAGCTTCAGACTCCAATAAATACATCCACAAGAGTTGCTGCCCACATATTTCCAAAAATTGATCTCCTGATTTAGGCATAACTGGCCATATGTAGGGAAAATATAACCCATGATTTATGCCTATGCCCTCTCTTACCAGGCACTATTACCTAATTGTGCAAATTAGTCAAGCTTTTATTTTTACTTGGTTCTTTTTATATTGATTAAACGTTGACAAATGTAACATCTCAGTTTTGTGGGATAGTTGCACGGGTGCATTTTTACAGTGAAAATTTTGCCACCACTTGTCTGTAAATGGCTTTGCTTTAGGAGTCCATCCACATGGTGTGTAGAGCTAAAACCACAGGCTTTGCTAATCATATAGACCCAATTTAAGCTCTGCCTCTTAATAGCTATGTGACCTTGGGAAGATTGTATTACTTCTCTGAGCCCTGCATTTCTTATTTATTCCTTACATACCTTGTAAGATTAGTATAAAAATCAGTAATAATATATGGGAAGTCCGCTAATACCGTGCCTGGCACCTCATAGGCACGTCACCAATCTTATGTAGTGCCGTCGTTATTTAGATCACCTTTATTTAACTTAAGTTCTAATGGAGCTTAATTACAAAGTAAATCCATATTCCAGAAGTAAGTACTGAAATGATTTTTTAAAATTCGCTACAGTGAAAATGTTTTAGATTAAGAGCTTCTGATTATGGCTTAGTTTTAATTAATTTTTGATGGTAGAATTGTTTAAAAAGATTTTTTCCAGTCTCTACACATTTCCTATAGTTTAAATATCTTCAGATTAATTTATTGTGCAGTGTGTGATGTGAGAATTGAGTATTTGAGGTATTGATTTGACCAATTCAATATAATTTACTAATTTTCATTCAGTGCACGCTAAATGCCAAATCCAGTCTTGTTGGACACAGAGAAACAAACATCCAAACATCATTCCTTCTCCCAAGGAACTCACAATAGAACTGATTTGAATTTTGGGGGAAGAGCATGAGATGGGAGTTTGCAGAGGAATGGACATCCAAACAGCATCTCTCCTCCCAAAGAACTCATAATAGAACTTATCTTAAAAAAATTTTGGTGGAGGGAGTGTAGTTTGCCTTGTTTTTCCCATTTCTTTCCTTAAAGCCTTTATGAAGGCCTTTTAGGAAAGCCTTCTAACCTTGCCTTTAAAAATATAAAAGAGGGAAAAATATATTTAAAACAGGAGTTGGAGAGGGATTTTCTTTTTAGATTTTCAGCATTTACAGTTTCTTATACCTGTGAAATATTGGTGCTTCAAGTGTGACCTTTTAAGAAGTTCCTCATTGAAACAAGAGGCTTTAAGAGGAATTAATATATGGTCAAAGCAGCTTTGAATGTTGTATCTTTTGGAGCACCTGGGAACTTTGTGTATTAAAACTGAATGAATTCAAATGAATTGAAATGAGTCAAATGAATTGAAAACCTGCACACAGCTGTTTTATAGCATCTTTATTCTTAATTGCCCCAACTTGGAAGCGAAGATGTCCTTCAGTAGGTGAATGGATAAATAAACTGTGATACATCCAGACAATGGAATATTATTTATTATTTAAAAAAAAAGAGAGAAAGGGGAAAAAAGAGCTATCAAACCATGAGACCATATGGGGGAATCTGACTTGCATATTACTAAGTGAAAGAAGACAGTCTGAAAGAAACGATACAAATTGTATACAATTTCAACTCTTTGACATTCTGGAAAAGAGTAGTGGCTACCAGAGGTTGGAAGGTGAGAGAGGTGAATATAGGATTTTTAGGGTGGTGAAATGATTTTTTTACAATACTACTATCATAGATAAATGTCATTGTATATTTGTCAAAACCCAAAGAATGTATAATGCTAAGCATGAACCCTAATGTAAAGTATGGATTTAGGGTTGATAATGATGGGTCAGTGTAGGTTTATCTATTCTAACAAATGTGCCACTGTGGTGCGGGGTGTCTGTAGTGGGGGAGATTGTGTGTTTGGGGGTGAGGAGGGAATGGGGAAATGTGTGATCTCAGGTCAATCTGTTGTGGAAGTTAAAACTACTCTAAAAGAAAACATTAATATTAAAAGATGGTCTTCCTGTTTTGGAGCTAAAGTAAGTCATGTGAAGGTGGTAGGTTAATTAATATACTTTTATTGTAGGTATAGTTTGCTTTTCTCAGATACATTTTGTGATGCTTAAACTTGCATATTTAAGGAATAGCCCTGTTACAAAGGAAGATTGTATTTTATAAGGCTTTCCTGGATTCAGGGCACTTTGGCCCGGCTGTAGAGGTGAGTTCTAATTCCTTTTGCTACCATGGAGTTTTGTGATCTTGGGACCATCCTAGAACTTCTGTGACTAAATTCTGTAGAGGAAGGCTTAGGACACTATGGCATGCTGTTTGACATAATCAGCCTTGTTGGACTGGATGGGGTTTGGTGGGGTGGGCATTCTTTGATGGAAGCAGAAGGAAGGTCACCTGGTACCATTTTTGTGCACTGGGCCTGTTGCTTTCGTATCTGCTAATGTGTCTGGAGCTAAAGGGACATAAGATGAGATGAACTCCATGTTTTTTTCCACTCCTCCAATTATTTCTTTCAATAGGTATCTATAATAATTTGATTTTAAACATTTCTGCATTTTTTATTTGGTGTTCTGCTTTCTAAAGTAACCCATGTGTATGTATAGAGTTATCATTGAGAGGGTAGGATAATTTCTCACCCCATCCCCCCAGCTTTAGGAGGAATGAAATAATATGAATTAGTTTCCTCTAATGATAAAACTGCAACAATTTTCAAGCAAAAGAAAAACAGGTTAGTAGCACCATCTACAGGCTACTGAAGAGGAAAACTTTCTTTGTGGCTCTTAAATGCAAAGGATTTGTGGAAAGGGGAATTTAAAAAGTCTCATACTCCCTCTTCTAAATATGTCTTTGTAAAATTTACTAATTTAAGCATTTTTGTTCTTTCTCACTTATACAGTTATTTCTCAGTATGTCCCCATGTAAACTGAAGCAGGAGAATATCGGCACAATTAGCTATGTGTTTTGTACCCATGCTTAACATTTCTCTCTGTCTCCTCAGTAATAATAAGGAATGCTTTGGCGATGAATTTCATAGGGATTCCAGCAGGTTCATTCATAATAGTTCACATTGTAAGATCTAAGGCATAAAGCCTGCCCACCAGGGACATTTTGTTTTGGGTCTTCATGTATACTCAAGGGATTTATTGCATCAATAACTTCCACTCAGAGAGGAAAAATAAATTAGGCATTTTGGGGTTGTAGGTATTTTTGTGAATGTGTCAGTGTTTACTTTTTTTTTTTTAAAGATGAAGTTGATGTACCTCTGTGGTTCAAAATGGCCTTAGTATTTTCTGTCCCCAAGATTCTATGATTCTGTGATCATAAATAATTTGGGGGCATGTATTATTATTTTATACTGGAATCAGAGAAACTAGTCTTTTTTTTTTTAAAGATCCCTCCCTCCCTCCCTCCCTCCCTCCCTCCCTCCCTTCCTTCCTTCTCTTTTCTTTTTTTTTTCTTTTCCCTCTTTCTTTCAGAGAGAGAGGGAGAAGGAGAGAAGCAGACTCCCTGCTGAGCTCAGAGGCCCATGCGGGGCTCGATCTCAGAACTCTGAGATGATGACCTAAGCTGAAATCCAAGTGTCTGAAGCTTAACCAACTGAGCCACCCATGCACCATCCCCCATTTATTTTTTTTAAGCCTTTATTTTAGAGAGAGCAAGAGTGCAAGAAGGGGAGGGAGAGGGACAAGCAGACTCCACAAATGCAAAGCCCTTCACAGGGCTACCACAACCGAGATCATGACCTGAACTGAAACCAAGAGTTGTCCGCTTAATGGACTGAGCCACCCAGGTATTCCTGGGAAACTAGTCTTTAACATAACTGGTCATAGTAGAGATAGTATTTTCTTTCTCAAATACCCTAGTTTATTTGTGTTATTTTTTGTTGTTGTTACTTGTTTTGTCTCCCCATTGGTAGACTGGTTATCATCATTTTTGGCACCCTAGGAAATTTCATTGGATTCTTTGAATAACTGTGTTATAAAGTATTTATGGTATTAGCAGAGTTGCAATTTTCTGTTAGAAATAGTCTATTAAAATTAATAATTGGCTCCTTGTAAATTGTTGGTAGAATCACTGTTTCATTATATTGTGTTTGTTATTGGCAAGTGGTTAGGCGTTTCTGGAATGCATACAGAATAGGCGTTCAATTAAGCATTAAAAAATGCAAGAAGCCACCCCCTCCAAGAAAAAAAAATAGAAAAGGAAGAAAAACCAAGAGATGGCACATAAATTATAAAGATGAGAAGAATATTACTTGACAATGGTATTTCTTGTAGGAAAAGATGAATAGAGGAGATGTGTACTGAATGGAGTATGCTAACCTGAGGTTAAAAATATCAATAGGATTCCTAAGATATCTATTGAAACAGATCAGGCAGGTCCCATCAAAACTGGTGCCAGGAGTGATAACGGTTTTGAAGTTCATGTGTCTCAATTACTGGTGGTTTAGTTTGATGGAAAGCTTAGTACTGTTTCCATTTTTTACAGAACCTCACTATTGGGGCACCTGGGTGTCTCAGTGGTTGGGTGTCTGCCTTTGGCTCAGGTCGTGATCCTGGGGTCCTGGGATCGAGTCCCACGTCGGGCTCCCTGCAAGGAGCCTGCTTCTCCCTCTGCCTGTATCTCTGCCTCTTTCTTTCTCCATGTGTCTCGTGAATGAATGAATAAAATCTTAAAAAAAAAAAACCTCACTATTTTCAACGTGTAAAAAAATAATTGTGTATGAAGCACTGGGGGCATTTCTCTGCAAAAAGTACAGCAATAATTCTCGTATAAGTAGAGATTTAAAATAAGATGCTGCCTTGTAGTTCTAGCTAATATTTTTCCCTGTTTTTCTCGCACCAGATGGCACTGTTTAGTTCTATTTCACAGTCTTATTCTGGAAGTTTCTTTGGGAGAATCTGTTTTAGCCCAGGCTCACCAGTGACACCTCTGTATTATGCATGAAGGCTTTAGGAATACTTGTAAAAGGCCATTGACTCAGAAATGAAGCTGTTTATTTGGGGTCTTGTGGTTCCTTTCCAGTTGCCCGTTAACTGTAAGTTGAACCTAATAAACCATCTGATAGAAACCTAAATGCTTCTCATTGAGTTCAGCCAGTATTTTGCTTGGAGACACGTTGCAGCAACGTAATTTTTTAGCATTCTCACAGGCTAATCTAATCATCTGACACATTTTGGAATTATTTTATATGTAAAAGTGAAGCTACAATTATAAGGACACAGTTATTTTGCAAAAATCTCACAGAGCTTAAAATACTTCATGTTAGTCTATTGAACTTTAGATTCATCAAATTAAGAAAATTTTGAAGAACTCTTTCTGATTTGTCTTTTTTATTCCCAAGACCAGCTCAGAAATAAATTATCAAAGACCTTCGAGGTCAGTATGTATGAGTGGGGTGGGTTCTTAGCCAGGCCCATGTCTTTGTTGCTGATAAAAATAAAACATCTTTTTTGAAAGGTAGAATTAGCTTTACCTAATAAAAATGCCAGAATCACACATTGTAAGGCTTATCTCTCTGCAAAGCTTATTTTCTTCCTTGTCCCCGTCCCCCTCCTTCAGAAATGTGGAACATAATTATGGTACACTTTTCATCAAGGCTGCTTCTCCATTTCCTGTTGTCTTGTCTGAAGTACACTGTACAGGAAAGCAGTAATAAAGTAGCTATCAGGAAAGGTGAAGAACCCCAGCCATAAGAAAGGTAGTGCAGTTCCCTAGACCTGCTCAGGGACTGAAGTTAGGTCTTCCCCCAGGGAGATGGGCAAAGAATCATTCTTTGGTTCACTAATTCCATGAATTAACCAATACAAGCCAGTTTACCAAATGGAGCATTGCCTGGTATCATTGGGGCCTCTAGATACTTCAGTCTACATTCATCAGTCTGTTTTTATATTAATAATTCTCTCTTTGTGTCTGAATGTGTGTGAGGGGTAATCATGTTATTCTCAACCAGCGTGTTGTGCTGGAATTTGGTAAGTTCTATCTCATTGTCTTATTTGCAAATTGCAAAACTCCTTTAAACCTGCCATTTTCTGAACACTTCTGGTTTCATACCAACTGCTCTCCCCCTTGCGTTTTACTGCTTCTGGTGGTGATGTGGATTGGAACTTGGGGGTGGAGATAGAGAGCCCTCTATAGACCAGGGCAGTGAGTGCACAAATGAAATATTATTTCCTGTCTTTAAAAAAGAGAAGGATTAATCTGTGGTGTCTTTAGCTGACCCCACACCACTGACAGGAAAGCCCAGAGGCTCCCAGCAAACCCTCTTCTGCTGCTGCTGGAGAGGCAGAGGGCGGGTTTGCTGGTTTCCAGGCACAGGTCCTCTGTGGAAGCAAGCACAAGACAGGCCACTTCTATAAATCAAGCCCTGGATTTTATTAGAGTGTTTATGTAACCTCAGTTTATGTGCTATAATTCTTTGCTGTGTAGCCTAGAGTAATTCCCAAAGAGGATGTTTGTTCTTTTTCCTTGTAAATTTTCTAGCACAGGCTTTTGTTTTGACATTCACCCTCCCTCTACCCTCAGCTTTTTTTGGGAGGTGGAGGGGGAGCAGGTAGGAGGGGTGTCACTAACAGTTGATTGCTTTTTACTGAGAAAATTGAATAATCCAGTAAAAGTTAAACTCTAGTAGATATTATCCCTACTCATAAGTGTGTGTGGGGGGGTACAACCTTTGCTCAGATTAATTTTTCACATTTTCAAGATTACAGGGTAGTAGGGTTAGCATGTACTTAATTGTCGAGGAAATGAAATAGAAGTGTTAAAAAAAAAAGGCCTTTGCTGTCTATGGGAGCCCTAGAAGCCCCTCACCCTCTTAAAATGCCCCCCTGCCCCTGTGATCTAATGTTGATGGAATCAGATTGACTGCTAAGAGAGAAAATCCAGACAGGGAATTTAGGGCAAAATCCACTTTTAACTGAAGAAAATGTCAGAGTAAGCAGACCAGATTCAACTATATTCCATGTAGATTATTTCATAGAGAGAGAAATATTGTCCTTTAGAAATAAAGACAATTGGATTTGCCACAGCATTTTTTTTTCAAGAATTAGCTACATATTTTTACTTCTCAGTTCCTTATTCAAACCTCCTGTTTGGCCCCTCACGGCAGTAAGGTGATGGGACTGGTGCTAAGGAAAGCATTGGTGAACCTGCTGAGTACACATTAGAGTTACATATTGTCTAGGAGCACATTTCAGTTAACATTTATGTTTGATCATCACTGCCACTTGAAGGTATGACTGCATGGGTGCATGCGTCTTTCTAGTTTAAAGATGGCAGTTATGGGGAAGAGTTTATGAAGGAAGTATATGAACAGAGGCATCTCTTTATGTTCATTGTAACTACAAAATTGGATATATGCTGTAGAACTGTGCTGTTCAATATCTTAGCCACATGTGGTTATTGAGCATGTGAAAAATGACTGATCTTAATGAGATGTGCTGTAAGTGCAAAACAAACACAGGATTTGGGACCTTTAATATGAAAACAAAAGTGAAATATCTCTGTAGTAATCTATATAGAGTATATGACAAAATGATATTTTTAATACGTTGGGTTAAAGACACAACTAAAATCAATTTTACCTATTTATTTTTATAATTTTAATTATAGCAACTAGAAGAATTTAAAACTTACAAATATGGCTTACATTTGTGACTCACATTATTATTGGTCCATGCTGTTTCAAAGTTGTGTTGTCCAATAAGGAAAATAACAGACCAGTATAATTGGTAAAGCTTTCAGAATTATGTGTTTAAAATAATATGCTGTACTTTCTGATAACACATTAATACTCAAAATTGGAGATAAAATACAAATGAAACTGGACATGTTATTTATATGTAGCTTGAAAATTAATGAGGAAATACTGATTTAGAATGCCCTAGACTGGGATCCCTGGGTGCGCAGCAGTTTGGCGCCTGCCTTTGGCCCAGGGCGCGATCCTGGAGACCTGGGATCGAATCCCATGTCGGGCTCCCGGTGCATGGAGCCTGCTTCTCCCTCTGCCTGTGTCTCTGCCTCTCTCTCTCTCTCTCTCTCTCTGTGTGTGTGTGACTATCATAAATAAATAAAAATTTAAAAAAAAGAATGCCCTAGACTGAAATAGCCCTCTTTATCTATTATACTCCCTCTCAGTGTCTTTAAGAAGAGATCTCATCCCAGAGGGTGTGGAGATTAAGAGTGTGGACTCTAGGGTGTGATTGAGCTTATTAGTCACTTAGTGTGATCTGAAGCAAGATATTTAGCTTCTCTGTGCCTCAGTTTCTCCATCTGCAAAATAGTATAGGACCTACCTTAAAGGGTTCTGTATATTAAACAAGACAAAATATCAAGTGTACACTAGAAAGTGCACATATTTGTAAGCGGCATATACGTGTAAACTATTCTTAAGCAAATGGAAGGTGTTGGCTTTCAGAAATCAATCTGATTTATTTTTAAGCCCAGAAGCAGTAATAATTAAAAATGAGAAAGTAAATGAACAAAAGGGGGAGCTCATTTATTGGGACATATAATTAGAATACTCTACAAAATGAAACTTGTGGTAATTACAGATTAAGCCAATTCTTAATATGCATTCAATAGTACTGTGTGTCTTTCACAGAATATGTATTGGTCAGCAGTTTTTAGGCTCCTGGTATTATCTTTATGATATTCTAATAAAGAGGGCAGCCCTGGTGGCCCAGTGGTTTAGTGCCACCTTTAGCCCGGGGTGTGATCCTGGAGACCCGGGATCGAGTCCCATCTCAGACTCCCTGCATGGAGCCTGCTTCTCCCTCTGCCTGTGTCTCTGCCTCTCTCTCTCTGTCTGTCATGAATAAATAAATAAAATCTTAAAAAAAATATCCTCAGTTTTAGAGCTAAGCAACAGGGTATGATATTCTAATAAAGAGTTGATAACCTTTGATCCTGTATTAGAGAATAACCATTCTGTATTGTCCTAGAACTCTCTGGATTTTAAGGCAATGTGTATACGTTTAATAAAGTCATTCATAAAGCTTAATAAGTCATTCATTCCAGTGTGTTCTTTACCAGGGCTAAGGAGGAATCTGTTGGTTTTTATTTTGCTGATTAAAACTTTTGGTCTTGCTAAGACCCTAGATAGTGCTCTAGAACAAGTCTCTCATACTAATAGGCAGCTTATGGGTGATCTGTGATGCTGGGACATTTACTATGGTGAGTGAAATTGATATCTGTGATGAAATGTATAGATGAGATTTGCCCATGGAAGAATCTTTTAGAGTAGAAGATGATCCTTAAGAAATTTATCATCAAAAATACTGCAAAGGCCCAGGGCTCCTGAGTGGCCCAGGTCTTGATTTCTGCTCAGGTCATGTTCTCAGGGTCCTAGGATGGAAGTCTTTGTCAGGTTCCATGTTCAGTGCAGGGTCTGCTTGAGGTTCTCCCTCTGCCCCTCCCCCTCTAGCATGTTCGCATGCTCTTTCTCAAATAAATCTTAAAAACATATTGCACAGGCCAGTATTGCTCCTATGTTATATATAAAACAGTTTATATTTTTAATTGTACCTGTTGCATGATGAGGGAATTCTTTTTACTTGGCTTCTTAAGTAAGTCATTTAGTCAAATTTATTGAACTGCAATATTCCAGGCAGCATGCTGATCCTCAGAGAGCTCACAAGGGACACATACCATGATTTGCATATTTTAGTACAGCATAGAACTATTGCTTCCTTGTATCTTTTTACTTATTTTATACCCTGCCACTTTACCCTTATAATACGCAGTGGCTTTAACAGAGATATCAACCAAGGGTTAGGGTACTAAGAAATTCCATTATAAAAAACGTTAGTTATATTGAGAGGTGGGAGAAAACCTCACGAGGAGACAGTTTGACTTTACATTTTTTGTGGTGATCAACAGAAAGCCCTCAGAGACTTTGAAACCAGCGAGCAGGTGTTGGTTTAGTCATGTGGAGAGAACACATGTGAATGGTAGAATGTCTGATAGATCATCTGAGAGAGGGTTTGCAGTATCTGATGAAGATCTGGGGAGACACTGAAAGTGAGTTAGGTGCTCAAGTGAAGGAGTAAGAAAGGGAGGATTTGAAAAATTTTAAGGCAGATTCACAACTTTTGAAATGTGGAGGTGTGGGAGGAAAGAAAGGAGGATGATGATGATTCCTGCTGGATTTTCCAGGGAAGAGTAGGTTTAAAGATATGATGAAAAGCTTCATGGGGACCATATTAAATCCGAGGGAGCTATTAGACTTCATAAAGGATATGATGAATATACTGTGAAATATGCAGTTGAGAATATGGGTCTGGTGTCCAGGAGAGAACGTCTGCACCAGAGGCATACTTCAGGGAGTCATGCTCTAAAGGTGATAGCTGAAGCCATGGGAGGTGGATAAGATCATTCTTATCTCCCTGGTGATTGAAAATCATGCGCTTTTCCACCGTGCTTTTGGAAGATTTTCAAACACTTATGTATGCCCCTCAAAGCCCTTTAAGATTTCTCTATACTTTTGTTGTTCCCTTTACAAGAGTTCCTGCTGTTCTCTCCCATGCTACAAGCTTTCTAGATATGCCCATAGCTCACTTGGCCCCCTCACTTCCCATGTTGCTCTGTATCTTCATTACATCGCACATGCTGTTTCTTGTATCTGCAAGGCTTTGTCCCTTTTTGTAAGACTAACTTTCATTACTACCCAGTCCCTGAACACCTGTAGCCTAGCAAGTAGCTCCATCTTGAACCCATAAGATTTTGTGCTTATTTCTTATCTCTCTCTGTATAGTAATTATTCCTGACCTTTTGTCATTCTCTATATACAGTGAACTCCTCAGAGACAGGGAAATAAATTTATTCATCTTTACTATAGGAGAACACTTAGCACATAGTTGCTCAGTGAATTTTTTTATTAAATTAATTCACTTGTATGTGAACCATAGGTGTTACATTATTGATTTCAGAGGTGTTCACAAGCTATTAACACCTTAAAAATGTAATGATCTGCCAAGTTTCAATCTGTTAAATGTAAGCAGGAATAAGATGAAATCTAAGGTCTTTATCAAAACCGTCTTTTAAATTGCAAAATCAATGTCTATTCCTCGTAGAAAAGTTGACAAATGCAGATTAAAAGAAAAAAAAAATTAAAATAATCAGAAATCGTACCACCCTGTGATATATTGGTTTAAATCTTTCAAGTCATTTTAAGAGTTTATACACAAAATAACAAATATAGGATCAATTTGTACATATTCTTGATGATTTTTGTAATTTACAACCTTGGGCACCTTAAATATCAGTAAGTAGCCATTTGTTAAATGGCTAGGTGATAAATATACTAACATTCCATCATAAAGAGTTTGGTTAGCCAATTCCCTGGTGTTGGATTTTTAGGTTGTTCCAGATTTCTCATGGAAATAGTCAGACTTTGATGAAAAAATCTAGTAGTCTTCTCGTTATCTTTATTTTTTTAGAGAACATTTTTGGTGAACACGAATGTATCTTTATTTTTATAAACCCGGTATTAAATCACTTCTTGGAAAAGTCATCCCAGTTACATTGCCACTGGGTGAATTATTTTCATCATGTTTTATTTCATCATGTTTTTAGGTTTCAAGTTGCCTGAAGCTTAAAAAAAATATATGTAGATAATTCAACTTGCTACCTTGGGGTAGCAAACTTGGGGTTTGTATTTTTATAGAATTTTAAAAAAGGGCTTTTATGAATAATTGTCAGGGTTCTTAAGTATGAGAAATAAATTTCATAGTCTTAAGTGGTTTTCGATTTTAGGATTAGGGCAAGGACCTTCTTGGGTATAGGGTGGGTGGTGATGTGCAATTCAGCACTCCTTTTCCAGTTCTGTCATTAGCTGGTCTTCCCGAATCTGGTGTGGCTGCCACTAGCTGCATGCAACCTGGGGTTTTTGTTGGGATGAAAATCTTGGATCTTCTTTTGTTGGATGAAATCTTGGATCTAGGCCAGTGGATATGTTAAATGTCAATGGCTGAATTTGGAATTTGGGATAATTTTTGTATACTTCTAAATTTTCTGTGCTGTTCCCCGAGACCCTTCTTACCTGCACCATCTACAGTGAATAACTCCTATAAATGATTATTCATAATACAATAACAAGCTTCTCCCCCAGCCTCTGACAGTTTCTGTAGTTGAGCATATATATGTCACAGCTCATTGTGAAGATCTGGTCAGGACTTTGAATGAAATACCTGCCTAGCATCTTTAACTCTTGCTAGATAACTTGCTCATTTTTTCAAACTGATTTTCACAGTCTTAACCAATCACTTAAGGAAACAAGAGAGGGCCAAAGGTGCCACCATTTGACATTATTGTCCTGAGGCCTAAACTGATCTCACAGTGATGAAATGGTGATCTTTTATAACATTCATGTCTCCTGAATAAATCTATTAAAGGTTTCTGGATGGACTCCCCCCATTTCTAAACATAAGAAACACAAGAGAACATCAAACCACAGAATCATGGTCAGAATAAATATACTATTTTGCTGGCAAACTTAAAAATTCACTTGTGGAATTTAATGGCTGTAGGCAAGAGATATTTATTGCAACCAAGATTTAAGTGTGGTTTATTATGTTTATGGAGTAGTTTAATAACTACTTTTCTTTAAAATGAGTTTTTAATTTAGGAAAAAAGAATTCAGATTTGTTCCCAGAGTAGAAATGACTGTACATCATGGTGGGAGTGGTTAGGGTTTGGGGTTTATGTGGGTAAGATTGCTATTTACCCACTATAGTCATTGGGTGGATTTAAAAGCTTTCCCAGATGGAATTTATGGAGTGAAATTTAAAACTGGTGTCCTATGTACTACAATATATGGTTACAACAAGCAATCAATTTAGAAAGAAATGGAATGGAGAAGATACAGGTTAAATGATTAGTACTGTGAGTGCAGTGGGACATGCACAGAGCAAGCTTTAACCTTCGAGAGGTATGTCAACCTCCGACATCTGGTCTAACGCTCCTAAGCAATGCCTAATCCTGGAATGCATTAACTACTTTCAGTGGCAGAGTATAATCCATTCTTAATAGGAACTTCCAGGGATATTGACTATCTAGATGACTGGCCAGGGGGAAGCACAGAGGTGACAACTAATATTTCCTGGATAGTTAGTCCTGATTCTCTAGGCTCCATGCTGGGTGCTTTATCTCTTTCACCCTGTTTAATCCTTCCTCCAACCTGATGAGGTGTACAGATGGTATTGTGTTCATTTTAGAGATGAGGTGTTGGAATTTAGAGAGAGTTTTCTAAAGTCATATCTACAGGGTAAGTGCATATAGTTGTACAAATTGTTCACTGCTTGAGGGCAGTCAGCTGAGGAAACAGGTAAGGGTTATGATTGCCCAGAGGAGGCAATTTTTTCCAATTTATGCTAAATCCTATAAAGGCCAGCTGTAGCCCTACTTGTAAAATTGGTTGGTGGCAGAGTTGGGATTTGAATTGAATGCTTGTAGCTCTAAAATTCATGCCATCTTTATTATATAAGATGCTGCCTCTTATAAGAGATATAATTTAATACATTATTTCTGTTTAGGTCCCTTATTATTCCTTTTATAAAAAGTGAACTTATTCTGTGAAATACATTAGTGAAATTGAAATAAAATTGTTTGAAAACAAATGTTGAGGTTACTTCCTTGGAAAAAGACTAATTCATTGAGGTGGGGAGAGGGTGTACTAAGTCCTTTAGCTTGATATACTTTTCCATTTTTCCTACATATGCATGAATAAATACAGGTATTATATTCAGTATAAATGTCCTACAGAGATTAATTTTGCTGAAGGAATGGAATGAAGAATTGCCTAGACTAGAAAGACCTGAAATATCTGCAGGGCAGGTAGGAAACTTAAAAATTGAAACAGGATCTGTTAAAGGCATCATATTATTAGAAAACATACATGTAGGACTTTAAATTCTCTTTTATTGAAGTGTAGGTGACTTGCAATGTTATATTAGTCTCACAGATACAACATAGTGATTCAACAATTACTATACATTATGCAGGGCTCCCCGTGATATGTGTAGTTGCCACCTGTCACCCATACAAACTTACTATAATATTATTGAATATTCTGTATACTGTTCTTGTCATCCTCAAATCTTGACTTATTTTGTAACTAAAAGTTTGAATCACTTGGGATGCCTGGATGGCAGTTAAGGATCTGCCTTTGGCTCAGGTCATGATCTCAGTATCCTGGGATCGAGCCTCGTGTCTGGCTCCCTGCTTAGTGGGAAGTCTGCTTTTCCCTCTCTCTCTCCCCTCCTCCTGTTTGTGTATGTTCTCTCTCTCAAATGAAAAAATAAAAATCTTTAAAAGTTTGTATCTCTTAAGCTCTTTCACCTGATTTGTCCATTTCCCACTCATCTCTTCTCTGGTAACTGCTGTTTTGTTCTTTGTATTTGTGAGGCTGTTGCTATTTTTTGTTTTTTTGTTCATTTGATTTTTTAGATTTCACATATGGATAAGATCATATATATATTTGACCTTTCTTTGTCTGACTTATTTCACGTGGCATACTACCCTCTAGATCCATCCATGTTGTCACAAATGGCAAGGTTTCACGGTTTTTATGGCTGAGTATTATTCCATTGTGTATATACTCCACACCTTCTTTATCCATTCATCTATTGTTGGACACATGGGTACTTTTATATTTCAGCTATTGTAAGTAATGCTGCAATAAACTTAGGGGTACATGTATCTTTTTGAATTAGTGTTTCATTTTATTTGGGTAAGTACCCAGAGTGGAATTACCAGATCATATGGTATTTCTGTATTTAATTTTTTGAGGAACCTTCATATGGTTTTCTGCAGTGGCTGTACCAATTTACATTTCCACTAATAGTGGCTGTGGGTTCGTTTTTCTCCATATCCTCACCAGCACTTGTTTCTTGTAGAACTTCAAATTTTGACCCTATCTGATGGCCATTACCTGAGCAAATATATGAGTTAACTTGAACTCAAAGTAACTCAAAGTAATTACATTTCCTTAAAGTAAAAACTAAAAATAAAAACTAAATTTTAAAGTGTGACTGGTATCCCTCCATCTAATGTTATCTTGGGGCCTCTTAGCTTTTTGGGTCTGAGGCTCAGCTGGTGGAATCCAAAAGAAGTAGAGGAGAAAGCCTTGACTCAAAAGTGTAGAGATGTGTGGATAGATTCTGAGAGGTTTATACTAAAGTTCTGATCTCAAAGCTTTCTACATATTAGTTTCTTTCATTACCATCCCACTTAAATTATTTCCTCAAAGATTCCCACTGGCTTCCATACTGTGAATGCAATAGTCTTAGACACATATATGAACATATGGAGAGTCACAGCCAGAATTTGAATCTTTGGGGCTTGTTCTAAGTCCTACATGCTTTCTGTATGAAATGATACTCAAAAATATAGTTAAGGAGAATGAATTTGAGATAAACAGCTGAGAATTGCTAGATGAAGATTTTTCTAGCATAATTTATATTAATTGTTCACTTGCTCTGTGCTCAGCATTATGCTATTTGCTTGAAGGGATGTAGAAATCTCTGCTTTCTACAAGATTACAATTCAGTTAGGGAAACAAAATCAATACATATTTCATAATATAATGTGAGAAATTACAGATTACAATAAATAATATCAAAGGCGCCTTTCTTAAATTGGCCTGTCTATATTTCTCTACCTTGTTTTAGTGCTTTTGGAGGTCACATTCCAGCCTCCTGGGTTCAGGTGGGAGAGCCATTCCTTTCTAAACAGGCCTCTACTCTAAAGAATGTACTCCTGTCCTGAGGCTCATACTAGACCTTTTGGTTAGCAGTAATTAAAAGAATTTTCTATCTAAATTAAAAGCTGTCTTATGTAGTGATCATAATGAGCTATAAAATGTAAAACTAAACAATATATCTCCTTTGACATTTGTAATTTCTCTGTGTGTGTTAATGTAGCTACAACTAACCTCTATTTTGGTACTCCAGAAAGTATGGTATTCATGAAAAGCAGAAGAAGTGTTCTTTCTCTACTTAGTGCTGTCCAGTAGAACTTTCTGTGATGATGGGAGTGTTGTGTACCTGTGCTATTCAATTCCATAACCACTAGCCACATAGACATTTGACATGTGGCTAGTGTGACTGAGGAATTGAATTTTGAGATTATGTCTCATTTTCACTAATTTAAATTTATTTAGCCACATGTCACTTTTCTATCATATTGGGTAGAACAGGTACGTCTCATGTTGCCTTTTTCTTTTTAAGTTGGCAAGTTAAATTTTTGTCTAAAAATTCTCATCTTTAGAGAAGACTCAAATTAATAAAATCATGAATGAGAAAGGAGAGATCACTACCAACACCAAGGAAATACAAACGATTTTAAAAACATATTATGAACAGCTCTACGCCAATAAATTAGGCAATCTAGAAGAAATGGAAGCATTCCTGGAAAGCCACAAACTACCAAAACTGGAACAGGAAGAAATAGAAAACCCGAACAGGCCAATAACCAGGGAGGAAATTGAAGCAGTCATCAAAAACGTCCCAAGACACAAGAGTCCAGGGCCAGATGGCTTCCCAGGGGAATTCTGTCAAACGTTTAAAGAAGAAATCATACCTATTCTACTAAAGCTGTTTGGAAAGATAGAAAGAGATGGAGTACTTCCAAATTCGTTCTATGAGGCCAGCATCACCTTAATTCCAAAACCAGACAAAGACCCCACCAAAAAGGAGAATTATAGACCAATATCCCTGATGAACATGGATGCAAAAATTCTCAACAAGATACTAGCCAATAGGATCCAACAACACATTAAGAAAATTATTCACCATAACCAAGTAGGATTTATCCCCGGGACACAAGGCTGGTTCAACACTGGTAAAACAATCAGTGTGATTCATCATATCAGCAAGAGAAAAGCCAAGAACCATATGATCCTCTCATTAGATGCAGAGAAAGCATTTGACAAAATACAGCATCCATTCCTGATCAAAACTCTTCAGAGTGTAGGGATAGAGGGAACTTTCCTCGACATCTTAAAAGCCATCTACGAAAAGCCCACAGCAAATATCATAATCAATGGGGAAGCACTGGGAGCCTTTCCCCTAAGATCAGGAACAAGACAGGGATGTCCACTCTCACCACTGCTATTCAACATAGTATTGGAAGTCCTAGCCTCAGCAATCAGACAACAAAAAGACATTAAAGGCATTCAAATTGGCAAAGAAGAAGTCAAACTCTCCCTCTTCGCCGATGACATGATACTCTACATAGAAAACCCAAAAGCCTCCACCCCAAGATTGCTAGAACTCATACAGCAATTTGGTAGTGTGGCAGGATACAAAATCAATGCCCAGAAATCAATGGCATTCCTATACACTAACAATGAGACTGAAGAAAGAGAAATTAAGGAGTCAATCCCATTTACAATTGCACCCAAAAGCATAAGATACCTAGGAACAAACCTAACCAAAGAGGTAAAGGATCTATACCCTAAAAACTATAGAACACTTCTGAAAGAAATTGAGGAAGACACAAAGAGATGGAAAAATATTCCATGCTCATGGATTGGCAGAATTAATATTGTGAAAATGTCAATGTTACCCAGGGCAATTTACACGTTTAATGCAATCCCTATCAAAATACCATGGACTTTCTTCAGAGAGTTAGAACAAATTATTTTAAGATTTGTGTGGAATCAGAAAAGACCCCGAATAGCCAGAGGAATTTTAAAGAAGAAAACCATATCTGGGGGCATCACAATGCCAGATTTCAGGTTGCACTACAAAGCTGTGGTCATCAAGACAGTGTGGTACTGGCACAAAAACAGACACATAGATCAATGGAACAGAATAGAGAACCCAGAAGTGGACCCTGAACTTTATGGTCAACTAATATTCGATAAAGGAGGAAAGACGATCCACTGGAAGAAAGACAGTCTCTTCAATAAATGGTGCTGGGAAAATTGGACATCCACATGCAGAAGAATGAAACTAGACCACTCTCTTGCACCATACACAAAGATAAACTCAAAATGGATGAAAGATCTAAACGTGAGACACGATTCCATCAAAATCCTAGCGGAGAACACAGGCAACACCCTTTCTGAACTTGGCCGCAGTAACTTCTCGCAAGATACATCCACGAAGGCAAGAGAAACAAAAGCAAAACTGAACTATTGGGACTTCATCAAGATAAGAAGCTTTTGCACAGCAAAGGATACAGTCAACAAAACTCAAAGACAACCTACAGAATGGGAGAAGATATTTGCAAATAACATATCAGATAAAGGGCTAGTTTCCAAAATCTATAAAGAACTTCTTAAACTCAACACCAAAGAAACAAACAATCCAATCATGAAATGGGCAAAAGACATGAAGAGAAATCTCACAGAGGAAGACATAGACATGGCCAACATGCACATGAGAAAATGCTCTGCATCACTTGCCATCAGGGAAATACAAATCAAAACCACAATGAGATACCACCTCACACCAGTGAGAATGGGGAAAAATAACAAGGCAGGAAACAACAAATGTTGGAGAGGATGCGGAGAAAAGGGAACCCTCTTACACTGTTGGTGGGAATGTGAACTGGTGCAGCCACTCTGGAAAACTGTGTGGAGGTTCCTCAAAGAGTTAAAAATAGACCTGCCCTATGACCCAGCAATTGCACTGTTGGGGATTTACCCCAAAGATCCAGATGCAATGAAACGCCGGGACACCTGCACCCCGATGTTTCTAGCAGCCATGTCCACAATAGCCAAACTGTGGAAGGAGCCTCGGTGCCCATCGAAAGATGAATGGATAAAGAAGATGTGGTTTATGTATACAATGGAATATTCCTCAGCCATTAGAAACGACAAATACCCACCATTTGCTTCAACGTGGATGGAACTGGAGGGTATTATGCTGAGTGAAGTAAGTCAATCGGAGAAGGACAAACAGTGTATGTTCTCGTTCATTTGGGGAATATGAATAATAGTGAAAGGGAATATAAGGGAAGGGAGAAGAAATGTGTGGGAAATATCAGAAAGGGAGACAGAACATAAAGACTTCTAACTCTGGGAAATGAACTAGGGGTGGTGGAGGGGGAGGAGGGCGGGGGGTGGGGGTGAATGGGTGACGGGCACTGAGGGGGACACTTGACGGGATGAGCACTGGGTGTTATTCTGTATGTTGGTAAATTGAACACCAATAAAAATTAATTTATTTAAAAAAATAATAAAAATTCTCATCTTTGAATTCCAATAAAATATATATATTATATAAATAGATAATATATAAGTATATTTATCTTATATTTATTTATTAATAATTATATAGTATAAAATTACATAATTATGTAATTATATTTATATATCATAATATAGTATATATTTTTATGTATTACATATTTATATATAATATGCATTTATATTATATAAATAAATAAATAAATAAATAAATAAATAAATAAATAAATAAATTCTCATCTTCTTTTTCTTCACACCCTCCGTGTTCTCTTTTCCACCCTGCTTTTCCTTTAGCCTCACTTCTCTCCTGGTCATTTTTCACCATTCTGTGCTGCTGGTTAGGCTGGCAGTAACCCCATCAATATGCATAATTTATTGTGAATCTTTCACCTAGTTAGGCTTGCCTGTCAGTTTTCGCTTCTTTTCATAAAGATGTGATCCAGGATGGGTCATTTGCCAGATACGCAGTGTTTCCGACAAGCTCCTAATGCACTGGTTACTTTTTTTTTTTTT
The DNA here is from genome assembly GCF_905146905.1 of Nyctereutes procyonoides. Taxonomy (NCBI): domain Eukaryota; kingdom Metazoa; phylum Chordata; class Mammalia; order Carnivora; family Canidae; genus Nyctereutes; species Nyctereutes procyonoides. The sequence goes on from NW_026575126.1 coordinate 74,856,201, forward strand.
TTTTTTTTTTTACAAACAAAAAATGAGTAAGATTTTTCTGACAAGGTATTTTTGGTGAGTTCATGGTGACTCCTGAGTTTACTGCTTTTTCTAAATACATAAAAAGGACTTCTTTGGTAATCCATTCTAGAATCTTGCAAAATCAGTGATACTAAAAAAATCATAAGCCTAGTCTTGACTAATTGTAATCAAATCACTGGAAGTCTGCAGATACTTCTGTTCTTACCTATAGGTAGGAGATTAAATAGCCTCTACAGGATTTCTGCTAGCTTGCCCCTCCAGATGCAGTCCCTCTGGTTTTTCCTTGAGCCCCACACATCTTGTTCTCCTTCTTCCCCTCCTCTTCCTCGTCTCTTCCTCTCCTCCTCCTCCTTCCCCCACTTCTCTTCATCCTCCTCCTAAAAATGGTATTACCATTTGTCTCTTTCTAGCTTTAGGCACTTTTCTCTGCCTCTTTACTTGTACTTTAATTCACATGAAAGTACCACTGAGGTTATGTAGATACATCCACATTTTAAGTTCAATATTTTCCCTATTCAGAATTATATATGATTTCAATTCTTGATTTTAAGCCTCAAGTAACCTCAGTAATAGTGAGAATCCCATTACAGAGTGCCTGTTTTGCTGTGCAGTTACACACTGTTATCCTGAGAATGCTCTAAGTCCTGGGTCACCAGTGTGCTTAGAGACCTTTGACTTTTTCCAGTTCTCAACAGAAGGTGTGGTCAGTCATGTAACTACAGTAGACATAAAAGCTTTTTTTTTTTTTTTTGCCTCTGGAGGTTTAAACAGATTTTTACTTCTCTGATCATGGATGTTTTTAAAGTGGGCATTGACAGAATCTGTTAGTTAGATGTGTCAGGACCCTTCCTGTATTAGAATCTTTGCAGTTGTTATTCTTATGGCCTCAAATGGTTCTTTGTGCCAAATGTATCTCACTCTTTATATTGTAGTTTAAATACCCTTCTGAGGGCGTGTTCCCATCTGCCTCCTACATCACCTACACCCTGTTTACTCCCTTCATAACACCCTTCAAGATTCATTTCTGCCCCTTTCTGTTTCTCTTGTTCTATGCTGTACCCTCAGGGCCCAGGGACAGAGCTGGAGGGTGTTAGGTGCTCAGTTGAGTACCACTGTTCCATGTATATGTTTAGGACACTGTTGACGTGAGCTGTAGATTTGAGAGACTGGGCACTGGGTTGGTTTAGTTAAGCTCAGGAGAGGATTCCTGAAGTCTGCAATAAAGCCCTGAGCATGACAAGAGGAATGGTAAAGGAAACATTTTAAAGAAAGTTTGGTGACTCTGTGAGGTATCTGGCAGTTTAAATTCTGCCCTTAAAAGTGTCTTAAAAAGGAGCGCCCGGGTGGCTCAGTTGGTTAAGCGTCTGCCTTCAGCTCAGGTCATGATCCCTGGTCTTGAGATTGGGCCCCACAGTAGGCTCAATGGGCAGTCCACTTCTCTCTCTGCCCCACACCTTCCTGCTTATTCTTGCTCTCTCCCTCCCTACCCCCTCAAATAAATAAAAATAAAATTTTTAAAATTTTTTTTAAATTTTTATTTATTTATGATAGTCACAGAGAGAGAGAGAGGCAGAGACACAGGCAGAGGGAGAAGCAGGCTCCATGCACCAGGAGCCCAACATGGGACTCGATCCCGGGTCTCCAGGATCGCGCCCCGGGCCAAAGGCAGGCGCCAAACCACTGCGCCACCCAGGGATCCCAATAAAAATAAAATTTTTTAAGTCTTAAAAATACCAGAGGACAGTCCACTGTGGGACAGTCATGATGCCAGGCACTACACCTCCATTATCTCATACATTTCCTCAAGAGATATTTCAGGGCTAAGTATTTTCATCTCCACTTTAAAGATGGGAAGCTAAAGCAGAAAGTCCATGTTACAAATGGTAGAAGCTATTTTCTGCTTCTTTTAAAAGCTCTCTGCAAACTTTTTGTTTTCCCATGCCGTGCTGTGGGATGCATCTCCCAGCATAAGACAGAAAGTGTCCTTGGGAGATAATGCATATAAAGAGCTTGTACACTGCTTGGTACATGCTAAGTGCTCAAAATATTACCAATGCAATATTATTATTGTTGGCCTTTTCCTTCTGAGTCTCTCCACCATCTGAAGAGTCAACGAAACTCTGGGGGTGTGGGTTTCTGATATTAAGGGAATGATAGTACTGTCTCTGTCATAATAAAAGGACATTGAAAAGACATTCAGTCATGGGAATAAAGCTAAGGAAACACATGCTCCACTGGAATGGCTTCTATTAGTGACAGAGCCTCCTATACTTTGGAACAATTCCCAGATGAAAGATTTTGCTGAAATTCAGACATTAATGAAACTAATGTAAGCCATTCAGTATAGTGTGATTTTTTTTTCGACCTTGTGATTTGAGAGGCATATTCTTAAAACCCAATAATGCAGCCAAGCTGGATGTTCACTTGAGTATCTGATGGAACCAGCTGTGTGGAGGGACCGATCTGATGTCCTGTAAACTCTGTCATATCTGGAGTTTTCAAAAACCCATCCGTGACCTTATTAAATCAGTAGAGTGGCATTGAGATCTCATAAGAAAATAGTAATTTGATCTGAGGTAAATGTCCCTGGAAAGCATTAAAAGAAAAGTAGGTTTCCATGCCCTCCCCACCCCCAAAATAACATTAGTCAAACTCCAGGAGGCATTTGCAGCCAACTCCTATGGTGATTGGGAAGAAGCTTTAAAAATTCTTACAATCTGGGCAGCCCTGGTGGTACAATCTAGGCAGCCCTGGTGGCGCAGCGGTTAGCGCAGCCTGCAGCCTAGGGCATGATCCTGGAGACCCAGGATTGAGACCCGGGATCAAGTTCTGTGTCGGGCTTCCTGCATGGAGCCTGCTTCTCCCTCTGCCTGTGTCTCTGCCTCTCTCTCTCTCTGAATAAATAAATAAATCTTTAAAAAAAAATTCTTACGATCCTATAAAGACCTTTGAAACAGAAGAGAAAGAAATATTTACATAATTTTTCCTTGAGGAAGAAACATGCTGCATGCTGGTTTTCTCTTTTTAAACTAACTTTTATATTTTACTTCTCTTCATATCTTTCCCTATTAAGGGAATCCTTTCTAATAAGCTAGTTGACCTTATGATGGTGATACTATCAGAAACTGGTCTAGGTTTTTTAAAATCAGAAACGTGATCCAGATAGATAGATGATAGATATAGATACTTGCTTTATATAAAACACTGTGACTTTTATTTTTTAGAGCACTTTTAGGTTCAGCCCTAGCTTCTAGGACTGTCAGCATCCCCCACAGCAATAGCACTTTTGTTATACTCATTGAACCTGCATGGACGCTTTCTCATCATCCAAAAGTCCATAGTTTACATTAGGGTTCACTTTTTGTATTGTGCATGCTGTGAGTTTCCATGTATTTTCATCACTTGACAACTCATTTCTTTTTAGGACTGAAAAATATTCCATCATCTGGATATACCATAGGTTTACTTCTCTGTACACCTGAAAGACATACTGGTTGCTTCTAGGTATTCCAATTATTAATAAATTTGCCATAAACATCTGTATATGGGTTTCTGGATGGAGATTTTAACGTTCACATGTGTCAATTTTTTAAAAAAAATCAGATTTCTCTGTACAATAGAGCTATTGCAGGAATAACATAGGTCACCTCACACCTGTCAGAATGGCTAAAATAAAAAAGACAAGAGACAACAAGTGTTGGCAAAGATGTGGAGAAAAAGGAACCCTCTTGCACTATTGATGGGAATGCAGACTGGTGCAGCCACTCTGGTAAAAAGTATGGAGATTCCTTAAACATTGAAAAGTAGAAAAAATGAAAAGTAGAATTACCCTATGCTCCAGCAATTACACTAATTCAACACTAATTCAAAAGGATGTATGCACTCTTATGTTTATTGCAGCATTATTTACAATAGCCAAATTATAGAAGTAGCACCAATGCCCATCGATAGCTGAATGGATAGAGGATGTGATACATATAGTGGAATATTACTCAGCCATAACAAAAATGAGATCTTTCCATTTGCAACAACATGGAGGGAACTAGAGAGCATAATGCTAAATAGAGTCATAGAAATAAAGTCAGAGAAAGACAAATGGCATATCATTTCACTCATATGTGGAATTTAAGAAACAAACAAAGAGAAACCAAAAAAAAAACCAGACTCTCAGCTGGAGTGAACTTTTGCTTAAAAGTATGGCAGCATCGACTTCGCTTGGGAACTTGTTCGAAATGCACATTCTCTGACTCCATTCCAGAAACTGAGTGGGACCTAGCAATTTGTTGTAAAAAAAAGAGGGGATATGTTATACTAATAATTACTGCTTATTGGCCATGTACCTTGTTATTGTTGTTGGGGTTTTTTAAAAGATTTTATTTATTTGAGAGAGAGACGGAGCATGAGTGGGTGCGAGGGGCAAAGAAAGACACAGATTCACCGCTGAGCAGGGAAACTGATGTGATGCTAGGACCCTGAGATCATGACCTGAACTGAAGTCATACGCTCAGTGGACTGAGCCACCTAGGCACCCCTTGACCACTTACTTTGTAATGTAAATCTTGCAAACATAGCTCATGTAATCACAACCCTAGGAGGTATGATATTAAAATGTCTTATTTTAGAGATGAGGAAAAAGGAATAATTTAAGAAATAACATAGTAAAGCTTCATAATCAAGCTGCAGACCTCTCTGACTCAATTGTGACCTCTGCGAACTTTTGCCAAGCCCTCAAGGTGTGTAGATGGTCTCAGAGAATGTAACAGTGGGACTCAAGCCACAGCCTCATTATTACCCTTCTCTTTTCTGCTCCTCTGCTACTTTTCCCAGTCTCCCTGATAGGGTAGGTGTTCATTCATGCCTATGTCCAGGGGGAGGCCATGTGGTATAGTGAAGAGACCAGAGCAAGAGGGATAGGAACCTGGTGTTTCCTTTTCTTTGACTTCTTGAACAAATCTTTTGATTCTAGGCCTGTCTTTTGGCCTGTCATTTCCGTGCCTCACTTTTATCATCTATAAAATGAGGAGTTAGATGGATCTCTAGGTTATTTTTGAATTTTATCTGGATCTAATATTTAATTAGAGGTAGGTGGCCAAAGTAGGTGACCAACATACATGGAAGGTCCTTAATAAATGATGGGTTCCTCAACCCAAGAGCAAAACAACCTTATTCTTGATTCTGACATCCCCCCCACCATGAATTTAAACAGGTTAGTATTTTAATTTTCTTGAAAAGGGAGTTAAGAGTTACTAGATTTATGTTAAAATATCATGTTAATTAAAGATTTTAGGATTTTAAGACCGAGATAAGGAATGGGGCTCTGTGACCCCAGAACTAAAATAAACAAGTCATTGTATTTGCAAAAAAGTATTATTGTCCTCTTTTAGTAGTTTTTGTAATAATGGTAGTTTAAACATACATTACTGTGACAAATAATAAAGGATACTTAATATTCTGTTAAGGACTATATAGACATGAAATCATTAGTACCTTTAATATCATGGTTTGGCAAAAGAAACTTCCTAATGGATTAGCTATTTATTTTATGAACTTGGAGCCAGCTTATAGGTAGAATTCAAGAGTTATTTTTTTCCTAATTTCCCTCAAAACCTTTCATTTTACATAGAACAAATGCCTTTACTTTAATTTGAAATACTCTTACTGTTCTCTTTTCTAAAACTTTTAAGCAAACTCAGTTATTTCATGTACCTTCTATAGAAATAAGACCTGTTTATCCCAGTACAGTTTTTTTTTCAAACTCCAATTTTATTTCCTAAGCTGGTTTGATCATTCCATAGTAGTGACATTTATTCCCATTATAACATTTCTAAATTATAGCCCATCCCTCTTATATTAAGCATTTCCCAAACTCTTAGAATCTATGAAATAGCTAACTGTTGTAACATTCAATGAAGTTTAGGTTTGCCCCTCAGTATTGTGTTTGTGACAAGTTGCTCTATTATTTTGGGATAAGGGGTTAAGCTGTTAAAGTATACCTGGGCTGACTTCGAAGTACTGGATTATGTACCAGGAGGCAGAAGATCTGGACTCATACCCTTCTTGACAGTACTTTGCAGACCAACCTTTATAGTCTTCCTTATTAGATCATTTGTCACATAGGTGTAACATCTTTGTAAGGGTAAGAGACTCTTAGTTTCCATGTGCTAAGGAGGTCTATGATTCCTTGCTTCTAGTGTGAAGGCAAATTATGAGTTACCTTTGCAGGAGTTGTAAACTAAGTGAGCACTTTGAGCCTGGTTCGCATAGGGGATTGCAGGTAGTTCAAGACTTTATGCAGAGTGGGATGCAGCCTCTGCTGCTCCCTTTCCTTTTCCACTATCACTGCTGGCAGTTGGTGGATGCTGGCAGGCATGCCGCATTTGGCATTTTGCAGATTGGCCTTGTTTTCATCAGCTATGATCACCAAAAACTTTAATTTACAAGTCAAACAAATCAAGGGATGGTTTATTTTTTTCCTTTTTTTTAATAAATTAATTTTTATTGGTGTTCAATTTACCAACATACAGAATAACACCCAGTGCTCATCCCGTCAAGTGTCCCCCTCAGTGCCCGTCACCCATTCACCCCCACCCCCCGCCCTCCTCCCCCTCCACCACCCCTAGTTCATTTCCCAGAGTTAGAAGTCTTTATGTTCTGTCTCCCTTTCTGATATTTCCCACACATTTCTTCTCCCTTCCCTTATATTCCCTTTCACTATTATTCATATTCCCCAAATGAACGAGAACATACACTGTCCTTCTCCGATTGACTTACTTCACTCAGCATAATACCCTCCAGTTCCATCCACGTTGAAGCAAATGGTGGGTATTTGTCGTTTCTAATGGCTGAGGAATATTCCATTGTATACATAAACCACATCTTCTTTATCCATTCATCTTTCGATGGGCACCGAGGCTCCTTCCACAGTTTGGCTATTGTGGACATGGCTGCTAGAAACATCGGGGTGCAGGTGTCCCGGCGTTTCATTGCATCTGGATCTTTGGGGTAAATCCCCAACAGTGCAATTGCTGGGTCATAGGGCAGGTCTATTTTTAACTCTTTGAGGAACCTCCACACAGTTTTCCAGAGTGGCTGCACCAGTTCACATTCCCACCAACAGTGTAAGAGGGTTCCCTTTTCTCCGCATCCTCTCCAACATTTGTTGTTTCCTGCCTTGTTATTTTTCCCCATTCTCACTGGTGTGAGGTGGTATCTCATTGTGGTTTTGATTTGTATTTCCCTGATGGCAAGTGATGCAGAGCATTTTCTCATGTGCATGTTGGCCATGTCTATGTCTTCCTCTGTGAGATTTCTCTTCATGTCTTTTGCCCATTTCATGATTGGATTGTTTGTTTCTTTGGTGTTGAGTTTAAGAAGTTCTTTATAGATTTTGGAAACTAGCCCTTTATCTGATATGTTATTTGCAAATATCTTCTCCCATTCTGTAGGTTGTCTTTGAGTTTTGTTGACTGTATCCTTTGCTGTGCAAAAGCTTCTTATCTTGATGAAGTCCCAATAGTTCAGTTTTGCTTTTGTTTCTCTTGCCTTCGTGGATGTATCTTGCGAGAAGTTACTGCGGCCAAGTTCAGAAAGGGTGTTGCCTGTGTTCTCCGCTAGGATTTTGATGGAATCGTGTCTCACGTTTAGATCTTTCATCCATTTTGAGTTTATCTTTGTGTATGGTGCAAGAGAGTGGTCTAGTTTCATTCTTCTGCATGTGGATGTCCAATTTTCCCAGCACCATTTATTGAAGAGACTGTCTTTCTTCCAGTGGATCGTCTTTCCTCCTTTATCGAATATTAGTTGACCATAAAGTTCAGGGTCCACTTCTGGGTTCTCTATTCTGTTCCATTGATCTATGTGTCTGTTTTTGTGCCAGTACCACACTGTCTTGATGACCACAGCTTTGTAGTGCAACCTGAAATCTGGCATTGTGATGCCCCCAGATATGGTTTTCTTCTTTAAAATTCCTCTGGCTATTCGGGGTCTTTTCTGATTCCACACAAATCTTAAAATAATTTGTTCTAACTCTCTGAAGAAAGTCCATGGTATTTTGATAGGGATTGCATTAAACGTGTAAATTGCCCTGGGTAACATTGACATTTTCACAATATTAATTCTGCCAATCCATGAGCATGGAATATTTTTCCATCTCTTTGTGTCTTCCTCAATTTCTTTCAGAAGTGTTCTATAGTTTTTAGGGTATAGATCCTTTACCTCTTTGGTTAGGTTTGTTCCTAGGTATCTTATGCTTTTGGGTGCAATTGTAAATGGGATTGACTCCTTAATTTCTCTTTCTTCAGTCTCATTGTTAGTGTATAGGAATGCCATTGATTTCTGGGCATTGATTTTGTATCCTGCCACACTACCAAATTGCTGTATGAGTTCTAGCAATCTTGGGGTGGAGGCTTTTGGGTTTTCTATGTAGAGTATCATGTCATCGGCGAAGAGGGAGAGTTTGACTTCTTCTTTGCCAATTTGAATGCCTTTAATGTCTTTTTGTTGTCTGATTGCTGAGGCTAGGACTTCCAATACTATGTTGAATAGCAGTGGTGAGAGTGGACATCCCTGTCTTGTTCCTGATCTTAGGGGAAAGGCTCCAAGGGATGGTTTATTCTCAATGTTGCTGCTGCTTTTTTTTTTTTTAACACACTTAACAGGATGTTATATTGGTATGGCAGAATGATTAAAAGCAAGATTTTATTTTTTTATTTTATTTTTATTTTTATTTATTTATGATAGTCGAGAGAGAGAGAGGCAGAGACACAGGCAGAGGGAGAAGCAGGCTCCATGCACCGGGAGCCTGACGTGGGATTCGATCCCGGGTCTCTAGGATCGCGCCCTGGGCCAAAGGTAGGCGCCAAACCACTGCGCCACCCAGGGATACCAAAAGCAAGATTTTAGAGTCTTCACCTTGAGCAAAGTTAGTTAGGATCCCAGCTTTCTCACTTATAGGCTGTGTGATCATGGGCAAGTTAACATCTCTCAGCTTGTTTCCTCATTAGTAAACCAGGGATCATAGAGTCTCTTAGACAACACTTGGTAGTGGTTAGGATGACATAATCAAGAAATGCTCTGAAAAGACACATTATGTTAGGAGAATCTTAGTTATATAACAGCACACAAGTGGCACTGTTCCTTTTAAGGGTCATTTTGTCTCAGTTTTTGACTTTATCTCCTCCCTTCCCTTCTTTGTATGTGTTTGTAAACTTGAAAAGAACCCACAGAGGGATCCCTGGGTGGCGCAGTGGTTTAGCGCCTGCCTTTGGCCCGGGGTGCGATCCTGGAGACCCGGGATCGAATCCCACATCGGTCTCCTGGTGCATGGGGCCTGCTTCTCCCTCTGCCTGTGTCTCTGCCTCTCTCTGTGTGTGTGTGTGAGTGTCAAAAAAAAAAAAAAAAAAAAAAAAAAACACCACAGAAAAGAGTTCATGTTCCTGCTCAGTCGCATTTCTTCCACTTTGTAGCGTGGCAAGATCAATTGTCAGGAGGACCTGCCTGAAAAAAAATCAAACCATGAGTTACCCTGCACTGGGTAACGACAATGGTTTAGATGGCATCTTCCTAATTTTTGCTTGACTTTTCTTTTTTCCAGGCAACAGTAAATAGAGGAGGAGGTAAGAGTATGCCTTTTAATTACTGAGTTCTAAATTCTTGGAATGGTTATCGTCTGTTTTCTCACGATCAGACTAGAAGGCGTCATTTTACTATGGAAGAGCCAAGACTTGTCCTGAATGGATGTGGGTTCGGCAGAGCATCTTTAGCTTGAAGAATGAAGGCTTTGGATCGTATTCAGAGTCTGTGCTTCACCAGGCCACTCTTTATTTATCCTTTTAGTGAGTCCCATTTGTCTGTCCTCTGTCAAGGGCTCGTGTACACCATGCTGATTTAGTGCTAACTGGGGAGATTAGAAATGCCTTGCCTGGCGCTGTCAGCCAAATCTGAATCAGTGTCTGTGTACTCTGACCCATCTACTCAGAGAGGTTTACCCTTTGCTCTACTGCTCACTCTAATAGGCAGAAAAGCTCAGCTCACCCCAGCTTTTATACAGGGGTCAGTGCCAGAAATAGCTCTTTTAACACAGCAATAGAAGCAAAACAAATCCAGCAAGCAGATAGTATACAATGGCTGCTTTTAGGCCTTGGAACAAAAGGAAGTAGTTTATCTTTTCTACACACCACTACCAATACTACTCTCTGTCGTTTGCTAGAGAGTTTATCATTCCTGGGGGTCAGGGCCTAAATTTTCTTCACGCAAATGCCTTCTAAGCAGGAACAGCTTGGAGCGCTGGTCATTATTTTCATCCAAAATTGTAATTTGGAGTGATTTGGTCATACAGATTTAAGGATAAATATGGTATCTGATGGACCCTGGATAGAAGACATTCTTCCAGAATGGATGGTGAAAATCTTTTCAAGGACTGTAATATAGAGGAGGTCCCTTGTGAAATTTTGCCTTAATGCTTGGAATTCTAATATGGGCTCTATTAGACCTCCAAAACCACATGAACTTCAATTGGGGGAATTGTGAGTCGCTTTGTCTTCTGTTCCTATCTTTCTAGATAGTAGATCTTATTTTGTCAGTGGGTTATGTCTTTTCCTCTAAGATTTAACTTGGGGATCATTTTATTTGTATTTATAACCCCAGAGCCAGTAGTAGGAACTTATTAATCATTGAATGAGTGAATGAATGAATGACCAAACAGCAAACAAATGAGTAAACAGAGATGTGAAGTGTGTGTACATTTCTTTATATTTGTAAGGAGTACCCTAACATAGCATCTGAACAAATGCGCTTTTGGGAACCTACTGTCCTACCCACCGACCTTCATCAACTAATTTTATCAACGCCTTTTCCAGACACGTTCTGGTGATGTTTTCATTTCATTTTTTATTTCTCTGTCCAACTCTACCATGGTAAAAAGATTAAATGGCCAAACCAGTGCCCTAAATTAGCATGAGGGGCTAATTTGTCTTTTGTCTACCAATACCCAAGGCGAACAAATGTTGCCTGGGCTGAAAACTTTGTCAGCCAGATACTTTTCTGAATTGTATTTTGACTAAGAAGGAATTAAATCTTCTAAGCTCAGTTGAGGGTTAGCAATGTTGCTGACAGATATTTGCATTCTGCAGGAATAGTTGGTGCTATAATAAGAAATAAATCAGTATAGATAATTTCACCCATCATTTTAAAGCATTTTTATAAAATCATGGTTCAAAATCACATGTGCATTGTCTTGCAAATTTTTACTTCAAAAAGCACATACCTGTAAGGCAATTGAAATTACTTTTGACTAGCTTCTCAGTAGTGATTGATCACAAATTATGAAAGTTTCACTTATTAAGGTCTGTTTAAAAAGATAACTTAAAAGTATTTTCCGATTTATTTTGGAGATGAATGGTCCTTTCCTTTTACCTCGTAAAAAATGGTTTTGATTTTCATTTTTCTCAAGGGAAGACACATATTTGTGATTATCTTTGATGGAGGAAATAATGAAAATTAGATGTCTCCTGTCTATGTGAAACAGTCATCTTTAGGACATATTTCTGAAGTTTCATTTAAAGATCTTACCCAAGGAATAATTTTATGAATCTTAAGATCTTTTTTTTTTTTCTTAAACTTGATGGAACTAAACTCTTTGAACCTCACTTTTTTCACCCCCCCGCCCCAGAGCTATTTACAAATTTGTGTTGCACTCTAGAGTATGCCAGTACTCAAGTCAATGCAAAGTGAATCAGGAGGCTTGTTAGCTCAATATGATGATGTCAGGTTTGATAACCAAGTTTCAGATTCGAAACCCAGCTTTTCCAGTTAGGCATTTAATGATAATCATTTCTCATTTCTTAAAGGAAACTTTTTACTGGGGAAAGAGATGAAAAATTTGATTAACTTCTGATAGATTTCTGATTGCGCCCTTTTAACCAAAAGACAATCATCATCAAAACAATTCCTCAAAAGGCTTGTGGCATTTAAATTCTCTCAATTGAATTAGTTCAATGTACTGCCAGTCAGTAAAATGTGGTTTGGAATGAGGGTGGAAATTAAGTTTCTAAGAATGTAGTGTATACAGTAGTTAAAGAAATGCAATGAAAAGTAACAAGGAAACACCATTTTTCCACTTATGAAACTGACAAGATCTGTAGACATGAGACTAATCACTGCTGGGAAAAATATGGTAAAACAATTACTTCTATACAAGCCTTTTTTATAATGTCGTGGGATTATTCAAAATATTAACACCATTTGATCCATTAATTCTTTGTCTAGGACATTGTCTTGAGATAGTAATTGTATGTGGTGAAAAAAAACTTTATACACTCTAGGTACCCTACCTCATGTCAATGCATAGTTCATTTATGTTATTTTTATATTTTGCAGTGTTATAAAGAGGTTAAATGTACTTTAAAAAAATCTTTACAAGGGAAAATATATTATTTTAATTTCATTAAAAAGTATATATACACAAAGACACTTATGTGAATTGTGTGTGTGTGTGTATATGTATGTATATATATATATATATATATATATATATATATATATATATATAAAGACCATAAAACAATAATGAAAAACTAGAAGGAAATGCACCCAGTTGTGTACAATGATTAGACTGGCAATACATAAGTAGGTTTATTTTTTACAAATGATATGTATTCTTATTTATAATCATAAGTTATTTTGTTTTCAATGATGTTGCATAACCGTGTCTTTCTGACATACTACAGCCATAGTGGGACACTGTTCTGTATCTTCAGGTTGAATTGATGATATTTGCTTAATAATGAATGTGGCTTAACAAAAGAAAGGCAATCATATCAACCAGATGATTAATACAACCACTTCAGCTTCCTATCATTTCTTTGGCTGATTTACTCTCTTATCAAAGCAGAGGTTCTTAACTGCAGAGAAATGCTCAAACATGTCAGAATGAAATCCAAGTGATCACTTGTTTTGCTTTGGGCATCTGCACTTTTTGTAGAAGCATGCTTTCTCTGTCTGAGGCCTTTCGATAAGTAGTGTTAATCCCGAAGGATTGATGTAGTCATCCTGAGCTTGCGATTTCTTTTCACCACTAAGATATTTCCGTGTCACTCGCATCTTAATGCTTCCATGTATTTTTCTAAAGCACTGGGGAACTAGGTACGGTCACTTTGCCCTTTTTTTTTTTTTTAAGATTTTATTTATTTATTCATGAGAGACAGAGAGAGAGGCAGAGACACAGAGGGAGAAGGAGGCTCCATGCAGGGAGCCTGACGTGGGATTCGATCCCAGGTCTCCAGGATCAAGCCCTGAGCTGAAGGCGGCACTAAACTGCTGAGCCACCCGGGCTGCCCCACTTTGCCCTTTTAAGTATGTGCCCAACTGCTCCCAAAGCGTATCTAAGTCTCCAAGTGATTAGGCACAGAATGGCAAGAATCCTGACCTCTGTGGAGATTAAAGAGGGTAGAAGTTAGTCATTGAGGGGGGTCAGGGAGTCCTACAAACAGCAGAGCTCTCTTCGACTCTACTTGGACAGAGCTAGGCCTCTGCCTTTTGTGGTATGTGTGATCCAGAGAACACTTACTTTTGAATCACTGTCCATGAAGATTACTGAGTCCTATGATGTGCCATACAAAGTTCTAGACACTCTTACAGATGCATCTGCACATTCAGTTATTGATCACTTGGTCTTGTAGGACCATGACTTCACCATTAATTTCTAGCTATGTAACATAGGATCAGTTAGGTCAGACTCTTGGTTTGTAATTAATTGCAATTTTCCATGCTTTCATGTTACCAATAAATATCTATCCTAGTAATCCTGTCCTATTTTAGGCCTCTTCATTCCAGGCTGTTTTGTGAGATTTGTCATGTACAGTCAGCGTGGTGGCTGGCAATCTTGGATAATGTTTGAGTGCAGGGGATATACATGTTTGTTTAAATTTGAACAGAAAATATTTAAATGGGACAGAAATTCATCAGGTACAGCAAAAGCCTTAATAATTGAGAATGTGAATTTTTTTTTCATTAAATCACAGATTGTTTAAAATACAGAAAGACTCAAGATCTTTCTTGGTTTCTTCTGGGCATAACGGTCTATGATAAATTCACTGTTTTGATTAAATGGTTAGTTGACTTGAGCTTTTTATCTTCTGCTCAGAAAGCACTGCTTGAGGAATCTAAATCCATTTGGGAATCCTGACTGGAAGCTCTACTAGGGTCTTCATACAAATGAGTGCGTTGCTTCATGGCTCCGCAGTTTGTTTGTGGCTGCTCCTTTGTAGGGCGGGAGGGAGGGAGCCAGCCTTCTGTACTCTTTCACCATCCAGGAGGAAGTAGATGCTGGTTCTTGGTCTGTGGTCTCAGAAGACAGCATACTCTCATGGCTTCCCCCAAACATACCTTCCTGAGCCCTACCTCATTTCTGGGGAACAAAGATAGTTCTTGATTGCACACAGTGCTGAATTCTCCCTACAATATGAGGAGCCCCTTCCTTTTCTCCCTCCCATTTATCACTTCTAGGGATGTCCCAGAGAAAGTGCCCATCATCAACACCATATTAGAGGAAGAATGGGTTCACACTTTAGCAGGTGACTTGGTGGTGGTTGGCTGTCAGCATGCTTTTTTTCATATTGGCTTGTTGCTACAGGGTCTGATGCTGGCAGATTACAACTCTGTAGCTAGTCATTTTCGATTTATTTGAACCTGTTTCTCCAGTCTACTGAGCTTTCACCGGCTAGCATCAATTCAGACACATTGCAATTCCTCAGAATCTCTATCCCCATCAGATGGTTCGATCTACGAGAAATTTAGCTAGAGGCGTTTAGACAAAAAAGAAATATTGTGGCTGGGGAAGCATTTAAGTTACAGGAGGCAGCCAGGGCTGTTTTATTACTTAGGCCTGTGTCACCTGTGATGACCCATGAGAGTGGAGAATATTGATCGCTTGTCACTCAAGGCATTCAGCAGATTGCATTGACAAAGCTTGGCAGGTCTCTAATAGCAGGGTTACTGGCCTTGGCTGTGACCCAGGGGAAAACTCTGCAGGCCCTATTACTTGGCGGCCTTTAACTCTTATAGAATTGGGAGAGAGCACTGACAAAAGCAAGGACATGATTTTACGGTTACAAATGGGTTTTCCTGCTTGCTTTCTTCTCCCCTCTTTTAATTCACTTTTCTTCTCTTCCTTTCTTTCTATCTTACCTTTTCTCCCTCATCCCTGCCAGGCCCTCCTTTCTTATTATAGATGAACATGGTGATACTGTTTTTCTAGAATAAAAAATCAGATTAGAAAATGCTTAGTAGGCGTAGTGTGAGGCCTGAGTTGTCTTTTCCTTTTAGTACACAGTTTTTGCCCAGATCCCACTGTTTCAGGTGATAGAAAGTACCTGTATATGTCTGTGAACTTGCGGTATAGGGCTCTGCACAGCTGTTGCTTCCACTTCATGACAGAGGTGATCCTTCCCCCTCTTCATTCCCTGGTAGCTAGGGTTTGTCCAAACCTTCAGTGCTACATAATCCAGAGGTCCAGCTGCAAGTAGTGTTCTGACATCAGTGAGGCAATGGCAGTAATTTCAAATTGGCAATGATTTTATTATCCACCCCCATCTTTCATAGGCACTGCCTGTTTTGCCCAAGGATTCAAATCGTATGATGTTTTTATTCCCACCACAGGTTCATGTCCACTGGGATACTGTTCCATAATGAGTGTTTCTGTATTGCTGCCATTTGCTTTAAGAAGTGTGGTTTAGATTTTTTGTGTACCTTTCTCCAAAAGGATCTGGTTTGTCATCTCTTTTATCTCCTTGAAAGAGGGAAAGACAAACATCATTACCCCCATTTCAAAGTAGAGTAAGTTGGTTTGTAACTCTTTTCCTAATCACAGTGATTGCACTGCTATAGCTTTAATTCAATATTGTCATTTAAGTTTCCTACCATCTAGTAAATCTGATATAGAAGTTAATGATCATGTATCTGTTCTATATGAACCTCTGGGTTTTGTGGCGGTTTTTTGTTCTTCCCATAGTTCTGTTTTTTGACCTTTTCCAGGTAATCCCTTCACTCCCTCTTCCTTTGCAATGATTTAGGAGTGACCAGGATTCTTCCTCTTTTGATTTCATGGATAATCATTGGTGGCAAAGAGGTTTCTGCTCTTTGCTTAGGTTCCTCTCTTCTAAATATTGGCATTTGATATCCAGAATTAACTACATGACTCTTGTTTTATAGATTCTCAAAAAGGACAGGAAATCCTAGAATATTGAACATTCTGTTCCCTTTGCATTTATTTACATTCCAGCATTTGGCCACAGGTGAATTGTGCATTATTGGGAGGGTTACTCTCTGAGCCTCTGTTTCTTCATCTGTCAAATGGAAGATAATATTGTCAAAAATAAATGAGGCAGGCAGTATAGTGTGTGAATTATATCTTCATCTGATAAGGAATTAACTTATGTAAAGTTCCTAGCGTAGAAACGTCCTCCTTTTCTTCCTTCTCCCTTACGCAGCTATAGGCCTATGAAGGCAGAGTGAGAGCCAGTATAGAGGACAGTATTTGGGGAACAGGGAGCATGACTGGAAACAGAAGTGTGAAAGTATGCAAGAGGCTGTGGGCCTATTAATATTCTATAGCACTTTGAGCCACTTTGAATTAAAATACTTATCTGTGAAAGGTTTTATAATTCATATGACCTGAAATAATTTACACCTAATTAGATTTTGTCAACTGAATAATTCTGTCTCATGTTGCTTCCACAGAATAATTTAAGCAACTGCATTTTATTCTCAAAATAGCTGTAAATGTCAAATTAATTTTGTTGACATGATCAACATGTAGAAGAGCTACTTGGCAGAGTTGTTTGTCAACTGAATATATTATGGGTCCCTACAAACTATGTAGAATGATTATGGTCTAGCTGACTTTTGCAGTTTCTTGCTTTCCTGGAAAGAGGTCATTGACAGTGGTTACAAAAACTATTATGGCATTTCTGCCCATCTGGTTAAAAACCCTTTGAAAATCTGGATTTTTCTCCCTTCTCTTTTCATTATACATAGAGTGTCTTTCCCTTTGGGAGTTGCCTTTTTTTTTTTTTAAATCAGGGTGAGACTGGATTCCATGTAATTGCCTTGGTGTTTATAATATTCTTCATTAATGCCATGGGCCTTTAGTTTACACTGGCCATATATAAATTACTGCTCAGCTTTACCTTACCTTTATTTATTTTGGACCATTTCTTTCACTTGGAGGGCCTGGCCTCTCTGTCATCTTTGAAAACTTTGCCCAAAGTTAGTATCCTTGTGGTTTATTTCTAGCTTATTTTAGTTATTTAATTTACTCTAAAATCCCTTCATCAGTCCATCATCCTCTGGACCATCCTTCCAGTTGCTAATACTAAAGTCTTGTCAGTTGAAAGCTTAGCTTAATCCAGTGCTTTCCAACTGTTGTTTTATCCTTGTATAAGTAGGAAATGATACTATTTGTGCAGTACACTGAGGTCAGTAGACAAGACTCTGCTGTTTGCAGGCAGCCGGCCCAGAGGCCGTGACCAGCCATGACATCAGAGGGAATGAGTATCTTGGCATGCACACTGTCCTAAAAATTCGGGCCTTAACCAATCCCTAAGTTAAAACTAATCCTGGTGGGTATGGGTGTAAATATGACAGTATTTGACACAGAATTCATTACCAAAACACAATATGTATTTAGTATTCTCAATGTATAAATAAAGAATAGACTGAATAGTTCTGATTTTCATAAGGGAGAAGAAAGTAATTTTAGAATCCAAAGACCAGTAAGCTTTAAATCAACCCAGAGAATATTCTAGAAGGTATTACTAATGAATACTTTCTGAGAATTTAGTAAAAGGCAGTAGTCATGACTGGAAACCAGTGTGGGTTCACTTAAAATGTTATGCGAGACTGTATTGTTTCCTTCAGAACAGGAATTGGCAAATTTCTTCCTTTGAAGAGCCAGAAAGTAAATATTTTAGACCTTTGGGCCATACAGTCTCTATTGTAACTATTCACTTCTGCCTCTGTAGCGTGAAAGCAGCTACAGACAATATAAAAATGGATGGACATGGCTCTATTCCAATAAAACAGAAAAAAACTGTGGACTGATTTGGCTTGTGGGTCATAGTCTGCTGACCCTTGCTTTAGGAGAATGTCTTAGATGATGTGTACCTGGGTGTCTGCAAGCAATTTTACAAAGTTTTTCACACAGTTTTTGTAGAAAACATGAAGTCTGAAATTATTAATAGCGCATTTAGACAAAATGATAGCAGGTTGAATAATTACACAAACATGAAGAATGGTCTGTGGTTGCATGCAACAGGGCTGTGCATTTGATTCCATTTTGTCAACATTTTTATTCATGATGTGATTGTGGTCAGGGTGGTCTCGACAATTAGATAGACAATCTGATGCAGAGAGAGATCACTTCCACTGGGTAATTGGAGCAGAATCCCAAAAGGTCTCAGGTTGGAACAGTAGTTCAGATATAGCAGAGGAAATACTGAGAAGAGATAGATGTGAAATCCTGTGTCTAGAGCTAAAAATACATCTCAACACTACAAATACAGATTGTGAAAGCATAGTCTAATAGCAGCCTATTGGAACAAAGCTAGGAGAATATTCAAATTACAGAGCATGCAGAAAAGGTTATCCAGGTGGTCGAAGGGACTCAGAACCATGTCTTATTAGAAATGGTTGAAAGAACCAGAGCTGTTTAGCCTGGAGGGATATATAACAACTGTCTTCAATTATTTAAAGGGCTGTCATGTAGGAGAGGGATTGAACTTATTCTGGAGGGTCCCAGTGGACAAAACTAAGAGCAGTGGGTAGAAGAATACAGGTAGATCCATTATAGAAGGAAGAACTTCCTAACAATTTGAGCCATCCAAAAGTGGGATGGGATTTATGAGAGGGCTTAGGTCACTGGAAATATTATAGATCCCTGTTGGTGACTGTCTAGGTTGTGAGGGAATATTTACTTTGACTTGTGATTGAATGAGATGTTTTTTATGGACAATTCCAATTCTAAGAGTTCATAAAAGAGACCCAGGGAGAATGTGCTTTGCTCTATGCTCCGGTAGTTGGCAGAGCCCAACTAGATGTTTTGAGTCTCCTGCCTGTTTTCTGTGATTGAAATGCTGAATAAACATATTTAATGTATGTATGTATGTATGTATGTATGTATGTATACTTGTCATCTTCATGTGATTGGTAAGAGACCCTGTCACATTCACTTGTCATCTCATAAAGCCTAACACATACTCTGTAAATAGTAGGAACAAAATAGGTACTTGCACTCAAGTGAATTTGAGTAGCAGCTGAGGCATATGCAAATGTTTTTTTTTTTTTTAACTACTCCTGGTTTCATAATGAAAGCCCCTGAAAGATTATCAGAAATTATACCTATGGACTATTAATAGATTGGTGATATGAACCGAATAGCTCTTTGCCTTTATTTCTCTTTGAAACACACACACACACACACACACACACACACGCACCCACACATGCACACACACACACAGGCCTGCGTGCACACATCCAGTACTTCACCAGGAATGGAAGCAATCAGGCTGCAGTATCTGATCAGGATTGTTTTACCTCCTGTGCATGGCTATGCTTTGCCCCCTTCCTGCTTTACTGCTTCCTGGGCAGGCCTTCCTGCTAAATTATACTCCAGATCCATGGATGTCTGGAATATATTTTCCAGTCTTTTGAATACTATATTCCTAAAAGTAGTCATTTACTGTCATTATAATTCTGGAAGATTTAATGCTGAGATTGATAGTGGATCTGCCAAGGTCTCATTCTTTGATGTTTTGTACTTGGGCAAGTGGTCAGGGATCACGGCCCATTTATCACTGCATTCCTCACAGCCTGTACTCTGGGCCAAGCATGTGGTAGCTAGTCAGAGAATGTTCAGTTGTTTGCTTTAGTAGAATTCTGGTTAGTTTTACTGTTACTTCAGCCTAATGAAGTAAAATTTGTTGCTAAGGCAGTGTTTTCTTCTTTTGTGTGGAAGGAGGGCAAAGATATGGTGATTGAGTCTCTCTCACTATCTGCTTACCCCAACTTGTCCAAGGAAGGGAAGGGAGAAGGGAAGACAGGTGGGAAAGGAGAGCAGAGGAGGAAGAAAGAAAACTATGGAGGGGAGTAGAGAAAGAAATTCATCCTATTTCATGCTGAGAAGACTTTCGTATTGAAGGATTTTGACTTTGCTATTGATATACAACTTATGTGCCCCTTTGTATAACTCTGGTCTGTTCCTGTGTTTTCATTGCATTTTGTGGGTAGGAACAAACAGAGCCTTGAGACATATTTTTATTAAATGAGTAGAAAAAAACTCTTAAAATAACTGTTAATATGAGGACTATTTCTTTGTTTTTATTCTTCTCAACTTGTTGGCTCATTTGGTAGAAAATATGGAACAGTAATGCCAGGGGTAGGTTTACCAGTGTTTCTACAGATTCATAACTAACAATCAAGGAAGACAGCCTGGTTGTAAATAAACTTGTGGAGTTCATAGTTCATGCACTCCTTAACCACTAATGGGGAAGAACTCAAATACCATTTCCCAATGATAGGGAAGCAGGAAGCTTACTTTTGTAACAACAAAAGGATTATACTTTGGTGTGCTTGTTAGCAATTTAAAAGAACCAGTTGTTAAATTTTCAGGAATTTTGTGAGCTAGTTGTCAAACACAGTTTTAAAAAATTAAGTTATATGAACTTGGTTTTTTAAAAAAAATATGTTAAATTTACTTAATTATAATAAATATTCCAAACTCATTTCTTTCCAATTATTTTGTTACATTTAATTGTTATGACCTTGATCTTATTGTTTGGTGAAAGTACTACATAATGATGTGCTACTGAGCATCCCTTCCCAACTGTGCATTTAGTGCCATTCTTTCCATAGCTTGAAATCAGCCATGATTGGAGTACTTACACGACAGAATTTGGTAAACAGTACAAAACCAGACTTGATGACTTGCTTTGTTGACTGTCTAGACTTTAAAAAATATAAAGGCAAAAATGTTATTAATACAGATTAAACATATTTATTTATTTTAAAGATTATATTTATCAATTTGACAGAAAGTGAGAGAGCATATGCATGGGGAGCATCAGGCAGAGAGAAAGGGAGAAGCACGCTCCCTGCTGAGTAGGGGGCTGAGTGCAGGACTCAGGACCCTGGGATCATGACCTCAGCCAAAGGCAGATGCTTAACTAACTGAGCCACGTAGGCACCCAATATAGATTAAATTTAAATTTTGTTATATATATATTTTTAATTTTGTTATATGTGTATAAAAGAAATTATATATTACATCATGGGTAGCACAAAAATTTGAAGAAATATTGGTAAATGTAAAAACTATTATCCAATTCAAGGAAGAGGTTATTCATGTCCTTGACAAATGAAGTGCTGACATAAGTCTTAGTTGTTCCACTTCTGTTTTACTGGTTTGAATATACCAATCAAGTTTCACATCAGAATTATACTCATTCTTCAGATGCAAACGTCGATTGGCTGCAGATAGAAGAGTCACACATACTTCAACAGAGGAATTCTGTAAAAATCAATTGGCTGTTTGGTTGGAATTTATAATAAAAAAGATTATATACTTTAGTTTTGTTTGTAAATTGTTTGCTTGATATCTTTTGTATCAATAAGATTTTAATAAATGTGTACATATGTAGGCATGCATACATCTTTTCCCAAGGAGCTGGCTGTTCAGCATTACCAACATGCCATTGTTTAAAATCTGAATCAGCATTGCCTGGCTAGCTCAGTTGAGGGCATCAGACTCTTAAAAGCCAAATGGGAAACAAGGTCATTGATGATCTTGTATGAATGGTGAGATTTTTGTTTACAATTTAGCAAAAGGGTCAAATGCAAAGGTCAAATATAGGAAATCTTCCTGATTACAGGATATGAAGTTGGGATATTGAATGCTAGATACTAAGAACACTTGAAGGACTCTACTATATTCAAAATTACATTAGAGGGTATTGAAGAGAAGTGTGACATATCCTTAGAATCACAGAAAGACTTTGGAATCCAACAAGTTGAAAGGTAAGTAAGGAGGAGCATTGGGCACAAAGCAGGCAGTTTAGTTACCTTGAGCATTTGCTTCATAGCCAATGCTTGAGAATTATCTACTTGGAATTTTCTCTCCAAGCCCTAATCCATGAGGAGTAAGGAAGTAGGGGTAGGGTGGAGGTTAGCCGTTATGTTGAATTGCTCTGAAAAGTAATGCAGTAATAGAAGAAACTTCGTGTTCTGGAAACATTATTAAAGGGAAAATCTTGAAAAATAAAGAAAGTTTATAAAATAGCTTCAGAAATTCAAAGGAAAATGGTCTTCTGTCTCTACTTAACCAGCTAAGACAGCTCTAGTAAAAATATATTTTTGTGAGTCATTTTTGGTTAAAGAAAAGATTTATTTCTACTCATCTAGCATTCTCAATGTTGAGGAATGTTTTGTTTAATTTACTTTAACTAAAATAAAATGTGCTTGCTAAAATTTATTGACAGAATTGCCAGGTGATCTAATAGCTTTGAAAGTCACTTTTAGTAAATGGAAATCAGACTTTTGTTAATGAATTGGTAAATGGGAAGAAATGAAAACCCAGCTGATGCCAGTTAGTGTGTACTTTTAGGAATGGAAAAATTGGTGGATTTTCCTTTGGGGTGTGTGTGTGTGTTTGTGTGTGTGTGTGTGTGTTACAGTATTGATTTGCCTGATGTTGTGTTGTTCCTGTGCTTTGTGTATGCGTGTGAAGGGAGGTATTATTAACATTATGGTTCCCTACCTCCAAGATCCATTCCAAAAATAATTTCGTTAATCCTAAGAATGTAACTATGGAAATAAAATGGCTTTTCAATCCTGTGTTGACTACGTGCCTACAATGTTGATTTGCTAATACCTGGAACTTCCAAATTAAATTTTATGGTATATGGATGATTTATTGTAATCTCTCCTACAAGGAATTTCATCCTAAAAACTTTAAAAAATCATCCTATGGTGGGGAGTGGGGAGCATTTCTAATTCAAAGCAGAAGCCAGGCTAAGATCACATGTCTTTGTAGAGAAAAGAGGAGAGGTTTTACTTGTTGCATATGTTTTAAAAATATTTATAGATACAGCTGGTCTTTTAGTACGTTATTTCTGGTTTTAATGATGGAATTCCCAAAGGACTAAAATTGTTCCAAACAGTCTGAACTGTGTCTGAAGTTCAAGAACAGTATATAGTGGATCTAAAAACTTTAATCCTTCTTGGAAACTTTGAGTGGGAAAGCTGCCCTTTTAGTCTTGTGTTTCTTGAATTTCCTGTTAGCAAAACACCTCCTTGCTCCTATTCAGTCCTTAACCAACTGCAGACTGCCTTTACTTTTCTTTGCTAAAATATTTTCTAATAAGGTCCTCAGTAAATTCCTAAGTCATAAAATCTAGTAATTTTGCTCGTTTCCCACCCGTTCAGTCAATCTCTAATCATTTTACTCAGTGCCTGTTATGCATGCAACCTGATGCCAGGGCTACATTAGTAAATGAAGCATATTATGTTATATCGTGGAGCTCTCAGTTCTTCAACACTGTTGACCTTCCTCCCTTAAACTTCGTGAAATCGCTCACTTCTGGTTTGTGAAATGATTCATTAATGGTTCTTCTTTTAATACTGCTTCTCATCCCCACCTCTACCCCATCCGCTTCATTCTGCTTCTGGCCCTCTCTTTGCTTGATAATTTATTTTCTTGATACTTTCTAAGTGGTTTTATATGGCCAAGGCTTTTAGGTTATCATCTGCCAATACACATATTAGATATATATGATCCAATTAATATTCATGTACAGTGATATAATTATAGACTGTTGTATTTTACTTTAGTTTTAAACAACTTTATTGAGGTATAATTGACATATATAATGAACTGCTTCTATTTAAACTGTACAGCCTAGTAAGTTTTGACATATATATAAACCCATGAGACCATTACCACCATCAAGAAAATGAACATATCCCTCATCTCCAAACGTTTCTTCCTGTCCCTTTGTAATTTGTCTCTTTCACCTTCATACCCTGCTACCCTCCCTTATTCCCAAGAAATGTTTTCCAACAGTTTAGAGTAGTATGCATTCTTTAGAATTTTGTATCAGTGGAATCACACAATATATTCTCTTTTTTTTCCTAGTCTAGCCTCTTTCAGCATAATTATTTTGGGATTTATTCACTTCATGTGTATGCTTATAGCTCATTCCTTTACTTTTCTCTTCTTTCTTTTCATTCATTCATTCATTCATTCATTCATTCTTTTTTAAAGTAGGCTCCATGCCCAGCATGGAAACCAGTGTGGGACTTGAACTCTACGACTGAGATCAAGAGTCAGACACTTAACCAACTAAGCCACCTAGGCGCCCGTGTAGTTTATTTCTTTTTATGTTTATATTATTCCATTCCATGGCTATACCACAAATTGTTTATACATTCACCTATCAATTGCATTTGAGTTGTTTCTATTTTTTTGTTATTATGTACAAGTACAGTATGCATTCTTTTTTTCTTAGATAAATACCTAGAATAATGACTGGATAATGTGTTAGGTGTTTGTTAAGTGTTCCAAGAAAATGCCAAACAGTAATCAGAGTGGTTGCACTGTTGTACCTTGCTGCCTGGATTGTGTGAAAGTTTCATTGCTTCCATATCCTCTCTAATATTTGGTATGGTCAATCTTTCTCATTTTAGCCATTCTAATAGTTGTGTAATAGTATCTCATTGTGGTTTTGAATTGCATTTCCCCAATGACTAATGATGTTAAACATCTTTTTATATGTTCATTTGTCATCTCTGTATCTTCTTTGGTGAACTGTCTGTACAAATTCCTTGCCCATTTAAAAAATTGGTTTGTTTGTTTTTTGCATTACTAAGTGTTGAGTTCTTTTTTATGGATACAAGACCTTTATCAGGTATAAGGTTTGCAAATATCTTCTCTTAATTTGTGCTTATCTTTCTATTCTCTTAATAGTGTCTTAGAAGAGTAGAGTTTTACATTTGGATTAATTTTAATTTATCAGTTTTTTAATGACTCATTCTTTAGGTGTCATTTCTAAATGTCATTTGGAATCCAGAGCTGCAAGTTTTTCCTTATGTTTTCTTCTGGAAGAGTTATGGTTTTAGTCCCATTCATCAATTTGTCTATCTCAGGGTTGCCAAACTAAGGATCATGTGACAAATACAACTCACAGCCTTGTTCTTGTACAGCTTATGAAGGTAAGTAGAAGTTAAGAAAACGTGACAGAAGCCATGTGTAGTTTGCAAAGCATAAAATATTTCCTATCTGGCCCTTTTCAGAAAAAAAAAAAATTTCCTAAGCCTGGTCTATTTTGTCAATACCACATGTTTTAATTACTATCTTTTTAAAAAGAATTTTATTTATTTATTTATTTATTTATTTATTTATTTATTTATTTATTTATTTACTTATTTACTTACTTACTTACATATTTACTTACTTAAATGTGCAGGGGGAGGAGCAGAGGAAGAGGGACAAGCAGACTCCATGCTGAATGTGGAACCCGACTTGTCACTTCCTCCACACCCTGAAATCATGACCTGAGCCGAAACCAAGAGTTAGGCACTCAACAAACTGAGCCACCCAGGCACCCTATATTTACTATCTTGATTACAGTAGTTTTATAGTGTTTTGAAGTAAAATGTAAATCTTACAACTTTGTGTTCATTCAATGTTGTTTTAGCTATTCTTGGTCCCTTGCATTTCCATATGAATTTTAGAATCACTTAGTCCATTTCTTTTAAAAAGCACACTAGGAGCACCTGGGTGGCTCAGTTGGTTAAGCATCTGCCTTAGGCTCAGGTCATGATCTCAGGGTCCTTGGATCCAGCCCCATGTTGGGCTCCCTGCTCAATAAGGAATCTGCTTGTTCTTCTCCCTCTGCCTCTCCTCCTGCTTGTTCTCTCTCTCTCTTTCTCTCTCAAATAAATAAATATTTAAAAAATAAAAAAGCACCGTAGAATAATTTTGATTTAGACTGTATTGAATGTATGGATCTTTTGTCGAAAAATTGACTTCTTAGCAAAATTGAGTCTTCTGACTCATGAAAATAGTATATTTCCTCATTTCTTTAGGTTTTAATTCCTCATTGGTAGGTTTTTTAGTTTTTAGCATACATATTTTTCATATTTTGGGTGTCAGATTTATCCCTGCATATTTTGATGCTATTGTAAATGATATTGTTTTATTAATTTTAAGTGTTTCTTTGCTAGTATATACAGTTGATTTTTATATATTTATCATGATAAACTCAGCTATTGGTTCTAGTGACTGTTTTGTGAGTTTATATGTATTATGAATGTAGTCAACAATGTCATCTGTGAATATAGTTTTACTTTTTCTTCAGTCTGTATGACTGTCCTTTCTCCTTCTTGTCTTATTATACTACTACAGTCTCTAGTACTACTATAGTGAGAGTTGACATCTTTATCATTTTACTGATCATAGTTGAAAAGCATTCAGTTATCTACTTTTATTTAGGGTGTTAACTGTAAGTGGTTTTTAGATGCCGTCTTCATTTTGAAAAGGTTCCTTTCTATTTCTTGTTTGCTGAGAAATTTTTATAAGGAATGGATACTAGGTTTTTTTCAAATGCTATTTATGAAACTATTGAAATGATAATATGGATTTTTTGTGTCAGTTTGTTAATATGATAAATTTCATGACTTTATTTTCAAACGCTAATGTATTAAGGTAGCCTTTTTATTACAGGAATAAGCACCACTCCAACATGATATATTGGCCTTTTTATATGTTGTTAAATTTAGTTATTCTGGAGTTTTCTTCCAGTGTCTTTGTCTTTGATATCGAGGCAATTCTGGATGATAGAATGCCAGTTTTCAGAAAGAGTTTGTATAATATTAGATATTATTTCTTTCTTAAATATTTGGTAGAACCTATGAAGGAAGCCATCTGGGCCTATAATTTTCTTTGCAAGGTTTAACTACACATTCCATTTATTTAATATAGGACTATTCAGGTTTTCTAATTATTTTTGAGCTTTGATAGTTTATATTTTACATCATATTTATGCATTTCATCTAAGTTGTCAAAATGTATTGCTGTAAATTGTTTATACTATTTTGTTTATGTGTTATTTATATCTTCCTTTTATATATTTAATATTTCTAGAATCTGCTCTGATGTGTTTTTTTTCATTGTAAGTATTAGTAGTTGATGCTTTCTTCCTTTTTATTTTCTTCCTGATTAGTCTGGTTTAAAGATAGCATCTTCCTTGATCTTTTTTAAAAAATAGGTTTTGGTTTATTCTTTATTGTCTTTCAGTTTTCTCCTTCATTAATTTCTGCTTTTATTTCTTTTATTATACTTACTTTTGTTTTTTATTTGCTCTTTTTTTTCCCATTTTATGGTGGAAGCTGAGAATATTGGCTGAAACCTTCTTCCTTTCAAATACATGTAGTTCTATAAATTTTGCCTTTTACGTACTAGTTTAGGTTTCTCCCACAAATTTTAATATGCTGTGTTTCATTATCATCCAAATCAAAATACCTTCTAATTTTCCTTTTAATATCATTTGATCAGAGAATGTACTTTGTATCACTTGAATACTTTTAAATTTATCAAGACTTATTTCATGGCCTGCTATATGGTCAGTTTAGGTAAATATTCCATGTGTACTTGGAAAGACCATGCTTTCTATGTTGTTAAATGAGGTGTTCTGTAAATGTCAATTATTGATAAAATTCTTTAAATCTTCTGTAGCCTTCCTGATTGTTTACTTGTCTTATCGATTATCAAGGGATTTTCATATCTTTGTATTTGTCTGTTTCTCCTTTCAGTATTATCAGTTTTTGCTTCATCTGTTTTGAAGCTTTATATTATTACATGTAAACATTTAAGATCCTCTTAGAGCATCTGGGTTGCTCAGTGGTTGAACATCTATCTGCCTTTGGTTCAGGTCATGATCCCAGGGTCAAGTCCAGCATTGGGCTCCCTCTGGGGAGCCTGCCTCTCCCTCTGCCTGTGTCTCTGCCTCTCTGTCTCTCTCATGAATAAATAAATAAAATCTTAAAAAAAATAAAAATAAAAAATATATTTTATTTATTTATATATATATATTAATTTATTTTTTTATTTTTTTAAAGACTTTATTTATTTATTCATGAGAGAGACAGAGAGAGAGGCAGAGACACAGGCGGAAGGAGAAGCAGGCTCTATGGAGGGAGCCCGATGTGGGACTCGATCCTGGGACTCCAGGATCACGTCTTGAGCTGAAGGCAGGCGCCAAACCGCTGAGCCACTCAGGGATCCCCAAAATATATTTTTAAAAAGATCATTATGTCCTCTGATGAATTGACTTTATTGTGAAATATTCTTTTCTTTGAATATACTTTGTTTTTTGGAAATACAGCTACTCCAGTTTTCTTTGGATTGTTATTGGCATAATGTGTCTTTTCCATCCTTTTGCTTCTAACTTCTTTGTGTCTTTACATTTAGAGTATGTTGATCTCACACAGCATATATTTGGATCTTTTTTTTTTTAATTGAATCATGATATCTTTGCCTTTTTAATGTGGATATTTAGATCGTTTAGATTCTATGTGATTTTGATATGGTTAGATTTAAATATTTCATCTTCTATTTAAAAAAATTTCTGTTTTTTGTTTTCCTCTAATTTTTCTGCCTTTTTAAAATCAGTTAAATATTTTTTATCATTTCATTTTATCTTTTTTCTTGACTTAATAGCCATAACTCTTTGTTTTATTTTAGTTGTTGCTTTAGCTGTTATGGTGTGTTTCTAATTTGTCACAGTCTACCTTCATGTGATATTACATTAATTCACATATAGCATAAGAACCTTAGAGTAACATACTTCTGTTTCTCCCATTTCTTTGTATACTTGTACATTTTTTTTACTTCTGTGTATGTTATAAACTCTATACTACATTGACACTGATTTTTAATTATCTTTTCAAGTTAAATTTAAAAAATGCTTCCTACACCAGCTGTGTTGTTACCTTTTATGATGCCCTTCATTCTTCTGTACTGATTTATACTTCTATCTCTTATCACTTACTGTTGGCCTTAAAGACATCCTTTAACATTTCTTAAAGTGCTGGTCTGCTGGTGAATAGTTCTTTTAGCTTTTATAGTTTTCAAAAAGTCTTCATTTTACTTTTCTTTTTCTTTTTCTTTTTTTTTTTTTTTTTTTTGAGAGTGAGCGGGATCAGGGGCGCCTGTGAGTCAGAGTGGAGGGATAGGTGGGGGGAGGGGAGAGAGAGAGAGAATCCTGAATAGGCTCCATGCTCAGCAGGGAGCCTGATGCAGGGCTTAATCTCTTGACCCTGAGATTGTGACCTGAGTTGAAATCAGGAGTGGAACCCTTAACCAACTGAGCCACCCAGCACCCCTACTTTTGCTTTTGAAAGTTCTTTTAATTGTGCATGGAATTCTGGGTTGACAGTTTTTTTTCACAGTATTTTAAACATGCTTTTGTTTTGTTTTGTTTTGTTTTTTGCTTTTGTCTTAATTGCATTGCTTCCTATGAGAAGATCAACTCTCATCTTTTCTACACATACTGTGTCTTTTTTCTTTGGATTTTTTTTTTTTAAGATTTTATTTATTTATTCATGAGAAACACGGAGAGAGAGAGAGAGAGAAAGGCAGAGACACAGGCAGTGGGAGAAGCAGGCTCCATGCAGGAGCCTGATCCGGGACTCGATCCCAGGACTCCAGGATCACGCCCTGGGCCGAAGGCAGGTGTGCTAAACCTCTGAGCCACCCAGGGATCCCCTTCTTTGGATAGTTTTAAGAATTTTTCTATTACTAGTTAAAAGTAATGTGATTATGATCTGCATTGTTGGTGTTTTCTTTATGTTTTTTGTACTTAAAGTTCTTCGAGCTTTTTAGATTTGTGGGTTTTCAACAACTTTGGAAAATTTTCAGACTGTTTTGATTCTCAGCTAATCATTTTATTATCTAAAAATCCAACTTTAAATT
Organism: Nyctereutes procyonoides; assembly: GCF_905146905.1. Lineage (NCBI taxonomy): Eukaryota > Metazoa > Chordata > Mammalia > Carnivora > Canidae > Nyctereutes > Nyctereutes procyonoides. The sequence goes on from NW_026575126.1 coordinate 74,886,244, forward strand.
ACACCCTGGTACTAATAAAGAAGAAATTTTTGAGTAGTTCACTTAGAAGTTGTTGCCACACATCTGATGTTTAGAATGTTAGGGTTAAGTCTCAGCACTTGGAACAAAAAATTGTATGTTTTCACTTTTAGACTCTGGAACTGATGAGGTTTTTTATGGAAGCTCAGGCACTAGAGCCTCTGTATATAATCACATGTTGACCTGTTTGGCTTGCTTACCTCCTGAGAGTCTTGGAAGTTAGGTGAGGAATAGGTGGTCCTCACACCTGAGATGGTGGCTCCTCTGGGTCCTTTGGTTATTGTCTGAACATCTGCTTTTCAGCTTTGAGTCAACATGAGACTCAATTGCCAAAATACTATCTACTGTTCCCCAATGTTGTATTTATATGAAGGCGGCCATCTTGTCAGAATACATTTAGCGTCAATTTCTGTAGGTGTGTACTGTGTCCCAGTGCTATAATTTGCTATCATGATGTATGAGAGAAATAGAAAAACCTTCAATATTTACCTACTGGTTATCAGGTAGATGTCTTATTCTCTTAATTTTACTATAGCTGTAACAGTAAAAAGTTCCATAAGCAAGAGTCAGATGCTCCAAATTATATGAGTGTGCCCCTTACACGTCTGTGACTTAAGGAGATGGTGGCATTAAAAAAACATAATTTCAGCAGTACGTTTTTATCCTCCTCATTTTTAATAAACGAGTTCTGACAGATGAAAAGGAATCTGCTGTAGCTCAGATTTCCTGTGTTAGGCATATTTCAGCCATAAACTAAATTATCACAAGAATTTTCAAATGATTCCAACTTTTTCCTGTACTTGGTACCACAGGATACCAAGTTCTATTTTTGAGCTGATAAAATCCTCCTTCTGAAAGCATTTGTTTATTATATTACAGCTTCACATGAGCTGAGCTCCATCCTGACCCCGTGTTAAGTGTCTGTGGTAGATTTCATTACATCCATATACTGGAAGTCCTGCCAATATACTGGCAGCAAAATCCTAGTGGAAAATAAATGGCAATAAAAAAGAGAAATGATAGCCTGTGTGAGTGGTGAGGAGCACAGCTTTATTGAGACTGGACAACCCCAGAGTAGTGACTTGGCATGCAGACATGAGTTTAAGAGAGTGTGAGTGAAAGCTGATATTGGAATAACGACTCTGTGGCACAGACATGGGAATAATTTAATTAATTGCACTGAAATTTCTTTGATGAATAGTTATGTGGTGATAAGCATGAGGTCGAACAGCAGAATGAGTTTCAGCTTTTTAATGGGCCAGCACAGCTGCAGTTTTGGATGCCTTCCCACTTTATTTTTCCCCTGCAGCTCTCCACTGATTTACTCATCCACATCTCTCCAGCTAAGCTCACCACTAGCGGGGCTCCCTCTCCATGTCTGGCTGAGCTGGGGGGCAAGTATGTTGGGCACGGGAAGCAGGCTGGTGACTGCTTTGAAATGAAAACTAGATCAAACGAAAATTGTGGGATGATTTCCTTATGATGGCTGCACCTCCCCTCCTCCCCAAATCTCTAGGATGCTTTTACAGAGTCTTTGCTGCTAAGTTGTATAAAGATTTTAATAAAAATTTCTTGTCCCTGGAGAAAGAGGCATGTCTTTGTTGTCAGAGAGCTAGAGGGAAATGAGCAATGCAGCCCAGCTGGAGCACCAGCATTAATCCCATGACTTGTAGCCTGTATTTTCAGACAGATCAATTACTTATGGCTGTAACCAATCTCTCACCATTTTCTTGCTGTGCGGGGCTCCATTTCCAGACTTGGCAGCTGACATATCCTTCCAACTTGATAGAACTTCAGCTGCAAATCTCTTCAGGTCTGCTGCCTCCATTCATCGAGGTTATACAAATGAGTTGTTAAATAAAAATCAAAAGTCAAAAATTGTGGGTGGTAATCTCGCTTAGCTCAATAGCACCCGTGGATCTAAGCAACATTTTCAGTTGGATTTTTTTTTTTTTTTAAACAAGACAAGTGATTCAGTTGTCTTCCTTCCTTCACTTTTATGGACAGGCTTTGCATGAGAGAAAAGCCTTCTCTAGAGGGAAGAAATTATCCACAGTGGATGCATTTCTTATCAACTTATAAGTTGAAAGATTAACTCAGAATGGAGAGGAAGAAGATTATGAGGATACACGAAGGGCACGTACAGGTGAGCTGTATCTAATGCATCTCACACACAGTGAGTCAGCCCCTTTCAGCTGCTAGGCTGCCTGGGCTTAAGACCAGGAGATTCTGTATCAAAAATAAGTGACCCTTGCTAACACACAGGTGGCAGAGAACATGTCAGGTGTTTATAGAGCATGTCAGAGTGTGAACAGAGAGCTTTTGTCAGGTATCTAAACTCAACAGCCTTTGAGGACTTTACCCAGAATCTGTTTAGTGTCTGTAAGACATACCTATTTTTTGTATGTGTTGACGGTTTCACAGCTGTGTGAGGCCAGGCCATCCTTCTTGGAAGAGGTGATTCGGGGCTGCATGAAGGAAATGACAGCATTTTGTGATTTTACTCACTCTACACAAAGATGTGCCACTTTTGGGAAAGCCCCTATTGCTGCTCCTCTGTGCTCTCATCTTTCACTGCCCTCCCATCAATTCTGTGTTTCTGACATGCAGCCCTTTGAGAACTTTTCTTTTTCTCCTGTAGTAACCAACTGTGAGGAACTTACAGGAAGGAAAGATGACAATGTGGACATGTAGAGAAGATAAATGGTTTAATACTGCACCTAGGAGGATTTATGTGTTTATATACGTATTTGTGTATGTGCACCATGAGTGCTTGTTTTGTATATTGCTGCATGCTTTGGAAGCCTTGTCCTACTTGGGACTCATTCATGGTGTCCTTTTGGAGCAAATATTCATGAACTGTTAGCAATTAAGGTGGTGAATCCCTGCTGGTACAGGCTGACAGCCACAGTTTCCTCTTGGGCTTGTATTACTTAGGATTGATTCTAAAGAAGCAAAGGAAACACGCAGAACATACTTGTTTGATTTGAAAGTTAAAAGCGTATCTCTGCCTGTTTTCCTCCCCCTTTCTCCTATAGCCCTTCCGAGGCACCCTAATGTGAATAGTAAAACATAAGTCATAAGGTACCAGAAGGCACTGCTGCAATTCTCACCCTGGTCTGAACATTGTTTCTTATAGATCTGCATTTTATTAGGATTCATTAAGTAGTATGGAAAAGAGTCCTTGGTAGCCATGCATGACAATCCCCTACCCTCAGAGCCCGCCAGCAATTGGAAATTTGAGAGAAATAAAAGGGGGGGGGTGAGATTTATTGTCAGTGTTCCAGTTGCTTTTTTTTTTTTTTTTCCTTCTTGGAATAGTGCCCATCTTATTAGGAGTTCTTTAGTGAAACAAAATGCAGTGGTAGTTTGGAGAAATTATGCATACTTTCCAGCAGTTCCCCTCCCCCCAAAATAGCTTAGGAGTCTCTAAGCTTTCTCCCTTGGTTGCAGTTAGGAAGCCAGTTGACAGTATAATAGGCATTTGGAAGTGGGTGCAGTGGTTTGTATGTTCTGTTTGATGTTGCAAATACCAAGCCCTCAGGGAGATCTGCAAAGAGGATGTTCTGTTCTTAAAGAAAGGAAAAGATTAACCTGAAATGTGAACTGAAAAACTCCTGAATTCTAAAGGACTTGGGTGCTACCAAGGAATGATCTCATTTACTTCTGTGGAAATATTTGGCAAGCTGCCTGCTGCAGACAAGCAGAGGGCTGGGCAAATATGTTTTAATGATTTTGATTAATGAAAGGCAATCATCAGTAAACTTGACAGGATTAGATCACAGATTAAGGGTGTGTGTGTGTGGGTGTGTGGGTATTTATGTGGTTAAGGCTTTCTCTGTAGACATGTGCATACTCATACACACAAGTCTCGTAAACCCTGTGCACTTCTTGGAGCTTCCCTAATAATGCTTTTCTTCATATTCAGAGACAATGCTCCATATGCTCGTTAAAGTATATAACATTTTTTTTTAATTTTGGAGATACTTTTTAGGAGTGGTAATGAATGAGCATTAATCTATTTCTGTTACAAATATGTACATCCACTTAACACGTGAATGTATATAATTCATTGAACATTTATTGAGTACCTACTGTATGCCAGATATTATGCTAGGCACTTGGGATACAATGGTGGCGGGGGGGGGGTGGTGGGAAGACATGTCTCTAGTCTACTTTATAAGCTGCTGGAGAGACCGATTAAAATAAATAATGATGTAACTACCCACAATTTTTATATTGGCTTTGTATTCAATAAAATTTTATTAAGTACCTCCATCTGCTCTAAAGTCTATGATAGACTTTTAAAAGAAAAAGCACCTTACCTAATCCTGTTGAAGTCAGTGGTTTGCAATTTACAAGGAATAAACTGACTCTGTTTGCTTATGGGATTGAGCAAAGCCACCTGATCCATATACTTCTAGATATTAATTTAGCACATAGTTCTTAGGACAGTAAGATAGCATTCTAGCAGAACATTCTCTTATACACATATATAGACCCTTATATATTTACAAAGGTATTGTTATATCATCCCCATTCATTGTATCTCCACAACATTGGATTCAAGAGCTGCTCAGTAGCTAATGTGAACTGAGACTACTAGTCAACCTCTCTGAACAAAGCTTCAAATCTGTAAAATGGGAATAGTTGTACTATTTCAGGGGATTGTGAAAATTGAATGAATTCACATATGTGAAAATACTATGTAAAGGACTATACTCATGTGACTTTTATTATTTTTACTGTTTATTCATATTTTCTAGAGGGAATGATGTTTATTGAAGTCAGCTATCTTCCATTCTCTTAAACCCAAGAAAATACAAAAGGAAGAATAGTTCTGAGTTCAAGTAGAAACTTAAAATCATCCTGTCTTTCCTCTAGCAAAGTGTTCCAGAAAGATTAGTATATAACCTTGAAATTAGGGTGGAAATTAAGTTTTTCCTAGACATAATAACTGGTATCAACTCTTGCGTACTATCCTCAGAATGTGACCTGTGGCAGCATCAACACTAAGCTTTGCTGCCTTCCGCCCTCTTTTTGTTTCTTCTGTCTTGTGTTTTTGTTCTCCCCCAGAGAGGGATGAAATTGAAAAGAATCCTTATTAATGCATTCTCAGTGACTGGGTTCTGACACCTTGGCCAAAAGGTTTATGTTCTGCAGCATTGAATAAAGTGCTGTAATTAAAATATGAAGCAGAAATATGAAGCCACACAAGAGCAGTCATTATTTAAACGAAGAACCTTCATGTGAGATTATACTGGCTGATACTAATCTGTGAAATTGTATTTTCTGGGGGAAAAATCAATATGAATGAAACGAGAACTCAGTGTACATCCTGCAGGGCTTGTTGTATCTCCATGAACTGTGATGTGATCTCTTGGCCTAGATCATTCTGTCCTTGGTGGTGGGTGACTTTTCCCTAAGATTCTATCCCTAGATAGACTAAATTGGAAAAGCACATGGCTTTTGATCTTTATTTGTGTTTGTATGTGTGTGCATGCATATGTGTGAGATATAAAGGTCATCACAAAGCGACTGGGCACTTAGCACCTTCACTAACTCCACATTGTCAGAGATGGAATTTAAGAATGTACTTCATACTCTTACTCGGTCATTGATTTCTAGTGCCGAATATATCTGTGCAATTAATGTGTTAGATCTTACAATCAATTTGGATGTTTACTCCTTCCTGTATTCTACACATCGTCAGCTGCATTCCTGGCTGGTAACAGGCACTTGATAAGGAGTGGGAAATCTGAATGAGATTTGCCCTTGTTCCTTTTCCTTCCTACCACACTGTCTTCAGTTCAGTTGTGAATGACTTGGTGGAAACCAGGAGCTAAATTTAATGGTAATCCAGGGTCAAGCTCTCATCTACACATTTGATGCTCTGCTTCTCTCACCATGCATATTGCTTATGGTTGTCAGGCTGCTCTCTTCTAGGATAAAATGCAGTAGTGTAGAAAGTACCACACTCCAGTGGGCAGAGCTGTCGGTGAGTCTGTACAGAACAGATCAGGTTGCAGCTACCTTAAGGTATCTGCTAATGGAAACTCTGGCAAAGGCAGCATCTTAAATAATATGTAGAATCAGCATGCTGTCTCCAGAACATGTTGTAGCATTTATTAGCAGGACATAAGCTAAGGTAAGCTCCTATTAAAAAAAAAAAAAGATTAGCAGGGGCCTAGTATAATTTAAGGTATTCTTTGGAGTTTATAAATATGGCCTCATAAAAAGCCTGACTATAAGGGAACTGTGACTTTAAGTCATTAGAAGCCTAGTGGTTTGATAAAATAACAGGAAACAGACAATTTATTATGAGCAGTCTCAGTAGCTCTGGATTATCTATAAAACTTTTACGGCCTTCCCCAAGTGGCAAGAAGCCATAAAACTTGCCTGAATGAGGGACTTGTTAATTTACTTGTTAAAGCAAATTAAAAATTTATAAGTGCTTTTAGGTAAATGAGATCCTCTCTCATTGCTGCCCTTGCGGGGCCCTGGAGTCCTAGGAGGGGAGAGTGGCTAAGCTCACACACCACTGCAGAACAATAAAAGCTATTAAATTGTTCCAGTTTATTACAACAGCAATGCAGCTGTTGCCGTGGCTAGCTGTGGGGTACCAGTGGTTGACAACCTGGAGTTTCACTAGAGTTTCTGTCTCACTCAAAGGAAAAACAACAAGCAGAGGGATGATTGTTACCTTTGCAATTCTCCAGTAGTTGGTGTTACAGAGAGTGTCTTTTATTTTCCCTTGACCCCATGTACCCAGAGGTTTTAAACCACTGTTTCCTATTCCCAGAAGTGTTTCCCTTTTATTCCCTAGGTTACTGGTTCTCACACATTTGTACTCGTCATTATGCCTTTTAGCCATTTAATCTCTGGACCAAAGGCCCAAGCCCTGGAGTGTTTCTCTAACGTCATCAGCATTTCTTTAAAAGCAGACAAAAAACTCTCCCTTTCCTTTCCTTTCCTTTCCTTTCCTTTCCTTTCCTTTCCTTTCCTTTCCTTTCCTTTCCTTTCCTTTCCTTTCCCTTCCTTTCCCTTCCTTTCCCTTCCTTTCCCTTCCTTTCCCTTCCTTTCCCTTCCTTTCCCTTCCTTTCCCTTCCTTTCCCTTCCTTTCCCTTCCTTTCCCTTCCTTTCCCTTCCTTTCCCTTCCTTTCCCTTCCTTTCCCTTCCTTTCCCTTCCTTTCCCTTCCTTTCCCTTCCTTTCCCCTCCTTTCCCCTCCTTTCCCCTCCTTTCCCTTCCTCTCCCCTTCCTCTCCCCTCCCTTCCCCTCCTCTCCCCTCCCTTCCCCTCCTCTCCCCTCCCTTCCCCTCCTCTCCCCTCCTCTCCCCTCCTCTCCCCTCCTCTCCCCCTCCTCTCCCCTCCTCTCCCCTCCTCTCCCCTCCTCTCCCCTCCTCTCCCCCTCCTCTCCTCTCCTCTCCTCTCCTCTCCTCTCCTCTCCTCTCCTCTCCTCTCCTCTCCTCTCCTCTCCTCTCCTCTCCTCTCCTCTCTCAAGCCTAGAAGTCAGAAGGGACATAAAATAAGAAAGGAAGTCTGGTGCATGTTCTTGTGTATTGGACTACAGAACTGTAAAATCAATGTATTTTTTGTGGAATCCATAGTGTAAAGGTAAAGGCAGATTTTCTTGTACTCTGCTTTGGCTGAAAAATCAACCAAGGTTAAAATTCTTGGATGTAGACATCCCTCTTCACTTTTTTGGTTTCCCACTGTCAAATTTCTTCCAGAGTGGAGCAATAGGTTTCTCAAGAGTGATTTTTTTAGCTTGAGGCCCTGGTAACTCAAGGGTTCCCTGTCCTTGTCTCTCTGGGGCTTGCCTTCTATTGAACACTCTTCTCTCTGCCCTCTGAGAGCAAGGATTCTGGGGAATAGGAAGTAGCTTATTCTTCCACACAGATCAGAAGTTTGGCTTCAAGAAGGCCTTTTGCATTTGTAGGGCAGATAAATATGTTATATCTCAATTATAGACCATACTTAATATTAAATAAAAAAGGATGGCTATTTCACAAGTATATTTACATTTCAAAGATCTCTTTAGAAAAGTCAGGTTCTGCAAACATTTTCTTCTGGTAATATTTTCCAATCTCTGCAGTGAAAAGAAGGTACATTTTATTAGCTTTGAGAACATAAATGATACAAAGGCATAATTGGTACAAGTGTTCTGTAGAATTCATCCTTCAATTACATATATATCTCTGACTTGGGTTTATTCATATCTCTGATTTGGATTCCATTTGAAACTACATTTGAGAAGCATATTGTTGGCAAGTAAATTGTCACAGAAAGTTGAGGGTTAGATGAAAAGCAACAAAAATGGCAAATAAATATATAAGCAGTGTTCCAGGGTTTTAGAAGGCACCGGCTTTCAAACAAGGAGGTTGCTTAAGGTTAAAATTTGCTTCAGTAGTGACTCTTCTCTTGGTTACTGTCTTGATTATTCTAGGAGTATCATTGTATGGCACCACTGTGTGCTTATTATACCTCTTACTGAACTTCATGAGCCTCTTGTTTTGAATGTTAATGACTTTTGCATTTGGAGTCTCTGGTCTTCATTTAGAGTCTCAGCAAAAATGTTCAGTTATAACCGTCTTTGCACAGATTATCTCTGCACTTTAGGGTATTTTTGGATATGGTTTTACATCCTCATGGATGGGACTTAGGAGTGGAGCTTAAGTAGATGTCTTCTCATTGTATGACCCTGTAGACCTGACCACAAAGTCTGTGGAAGTAGAGAGCTGTAATGGCTGAACAAAAATTCTTCTGTTCAAAAGGACCAAGGTCAGTTGCATGTACAGAAAAAGTTGATAAATTTTAAATTTTTTGAGCAGAAAATGACATTGGTCCAAAGGTTAATTGCTGAGAAACTATTACAGCTGATGAGGAGATCAGAAAGGACTTTGTTACAATAGGTCAGTCATGGCTATGGTTTCCAAGACTTCCATAATGAAGTACTGATAAACGTTTCACAGGGAAATAGCATTGCTTCAAAAATACTTGTTTTTTAACAGAGTTCATTTTAGAAATATAGTGTATATGCTCACTCGTTAGTAATATTGATATATGTTGTATAATGATTGCTTAATTGCTAATTTTCCTATGCTAATTGATGTTTTTCTATAAAACTAAATTCTTTAGCTCTTTACATTTATTGAATGCCATCTGGCTTATGAATTTTCATAAGAACTGCCAAAAAAAAGGTGCAGACCCCTCCCCCATCTTTCTCCTAAAAAAGGTGCTGAATATGTATCCATAATGACTTTTTAATATGCCTTTAGGGATTTCTTTTTTTTTTCCTGTAGGAATAGAACATAATTACACTAAAAATATTTTCTCTCTCACAACTTGAATTTCCTTCCATATCATCCCTAGTCATTGCTGTGGCAATATACTCTCTTATTCTTTTTAAAAATATTCTTCATATTATTGCTTTGGGTAAGTATTGTGCAAATGCTGCATTTAAAATATGTTTATCCTGATGACTGGGAAAAATCTCACAGTTATTTTGTATTTTTTAAAAATGCTGTATATATTTATTTACCCATAATACTTGAGCTCAAAGACTTCATTGAGCTCAGTGTATAGTAGCAAAGAAGTATGAAGTACGTACCTATAGAATCTTTTTACTTTGCAGTGTTTAATATTTTTGGTGATTTCTTTATACAGCTAGCTACCAGCCCTCTGGCATCTCTAATGAAGATAGTTTTGGCATTAATAACTGTCTTTGTTTGCTTAGATAACATATGCATGTGTGTGTGTATATGCACAGTGTAAATTGTCTTAGTCTGTTTAGGCTGCTATATCAAAATACCATGATTTGGGGAATTCCTAAACAACATACATTTATTTCTCACAGTCCTAAGAAGTCAAAGATCAAGGTTCCAGCAGGTTCTTTGTTTGCTCAGGGCCTACTTTCTGATTTATAGACAGCTGCCTTTTCCTTGTTCTCACAGGGTAGAAGGGGTGAGGGAGCTCTCTGGGGTTTCCTTTATAAGGACATTAATCCAAAAAATATATATATATATAAGAGCACTAATCTCACTTCTGAAAGCTCCACCCTCATGACCTAATCACTTCCAGAGACCTCCACCTCCTAATACCATTCCAATACAATTGGAATTAGATTTCAATACATGAATTTGAGAGGGATGCAAGCCTATAGCATACATGTACATGTATGGTATGTGTCTTATAAACACTAACATTTAACAGAGCTTTTCTGATAAGCAAGCTAATCTACATGCTTTTTTACTTTTTTTCCCTTTCATAATCTACTGACTACCTAGAGCTAAGACTAACAGTGAAGTTCTAAATTGCTTGGCACCTTTAGATTTTGAGTAAGAGATAAAAATGGCATTAGTAGATTAGAGGGTGTTTTTTTTTTTTTTTTACCTCTTCATTAGATTATTTTAGATTTCTTACTTTAGCTACAGTAAATGGAACCGTGTACTTGTTTGCTTGTCTGGGTCTCATATGAGCTAAAAACAGAAACACTATGTTAAAAAGTTCTTTAATTATTAATAATTCCATGAAGAAATTTGAGATAGTTTTGTAGAATTTAGTTCCTAGGTTAATACATTTAATATGTGCAGATTCAGCTACATTAGATTATATATTAATAAATCAGGATTGAGAGATGTGGTTGTAAAGATAACTAAGATATGTGATGGCATCTACTTAATCTTTTCTATTACAAATATATCAGAATAATTATAGCTAATTTACTAATTGCCTGCCCTAAAATATTTGTTCATTAAATCACAAATGTTAGAATTGTTTTGCCTAGAGGAGCAGACACTGCAATTGGTTCTAACATGCCTGCATTGCCTATGAATGATAATGATACTCAGGAGGGTAGCATAATACTGTGGAATAACACAGAATAAACCCTGGAATAAAAGGCCTGGCTGTGCATCCTACTCCACCTCTTCTTATCTATTCAACCATGGGTTAACCTGGACCTTCACTTACTTAGCCTTAAAATGGTAACACTCATTGTTGTGAAAAGAACCTGTAGCTTAGTGCAGTAAATTGTAGACTTTGCCTTCAGGGCAGTCAACAGAGCATCTAGCCAGAGACCGAGAATAGTGATGTAGGTCAGCTCACCATCCCTCTCTGGGTGTCTTTGGTTGGGTCACTCATCTCGGAATTTTAGCTTCTTTATCTGTAAGGGGGATACATTACAATTTAGCCTGTTATATTACATCAGAAGATATATGTGAGGATTAAATTAGATAAATTATGTACAATTACTGGAAAATTGTGTAACAACAAACAAATTTGTACATTATTATTTTTACAGTAAAAATGGAAACAGCTTAATGGTAACTGGTTATCCTGTGTTAACCTGCAAGATCTGAGAATGTGATACATGGTTTGTTCTTCACTGCTTTTGTGATTCTTGCCTTTACATATTACTGGAATGGTAGAAGATGGCAGGCTAGGACGTTTTTGGCAATTCGAATCAAAAGTTAGCTGCATTATTAAACACTAACAGCACCGTTTTTAATCAGAGCTCAATGAAAGTTTCTGTTGTATATAAAGGAGGTTAATGTAGCATGGGTTTTGGGGGGGAAAACACTTAATTAGAAAATTGGCTCTGTTCTTAAATTGCAAATGTGTGTACATCAAAGCGATCATAAGAATAAATTTAAGTCTGATAGTGTACATGGTTTCAGTACACATTGGTGAAATATCCTGCTGATTGCTGATTGAAAACAGTTGTTAATTCTCTACTTCACTAAATTCAGAGTGGAAAAACTTTCCTTAATAAAGAACAGATTGAGGAGATCCAAGACCTTACTGTGTGGGAATTAATGGCAGATGCATATACTGGTAGTTAAAATGTTTCATTAGATGTTAATGTCTTGCTGTGTTTTTAATTGTTCAGGAATTAGCCTCCAGAATATTAAAACCATCTGTTTGTTATCATGATGAAACAGAATGCTTAAATAGTTATTAATTTGTGTTTCTTGTCTTTTTTTTTTTTTCAGGGATAATCTGTAAAACTTTGATCTGTTTGGAGTTTAGGGAACTCAGAATGTGGAAGTGAAAAATAATTTTAAAACACACTAGTGTCCCAAATAGCTGTAGTTTGATTTTTTCCCTACCTACTGTGCATAGTTTGTCCGTCCTTCCTTCCTTCCTTCCTTCCTTCCTTCCTTCCTTCCTTCCTTCCTTCCTTCCTTTTTTCTTTTCTTTTTTTCTTTTTTTGTAATGTGAGTTGACTTGTATTTTCATGATGAGATTGGGATAATTGTAGAGCTGATTTAGTAGTTGATTAACATGCTGATTATTTTACTTTCAAGATGAAAACAATTTCTAAATTTGGAGGGATAAGGGGAGGCTAAATTTTTGGATTCTAAGGACACACTTTTCCTACCATATTCCACTAGCCCTTCATAACTACTAGGGGCTGTAGCTCTTACAGAGTAAGACAGCCTTGGTTCTGTTTTCTGCCTTTTGTGATTTGGCTCAGAGTACATAGTCTTCCTCAGCTTTCTATCGTTTCTCCGTCTGTAAATTGGGAAGTACAATTTATTTATTTATTTATTTTAAAGATTTATTTATTTATGATAGAGAGAGAGAGGCAGAGACACAGGAGGAGGGAGAAGCAGGCTCCATGCCAGGAGCCCGATGCGGTACTTGATCCTGGGACTCCAGGATCGTGCCCTGGGCCAAAGGCAGGTGCTAAACAGCTGAGCCACCCAGGGATCCCTGGAAGTACAATTTAATTTACAGAGTTTTTGTGATTCTTAGAAATAATACAAAGATTCCATATTCTACATGGTAGACTTATTAGTTTCTTTCTTTTTGATTACACGAGCTAATGAGATATTTTGGATCCTACTGAGAAATACGTGACTGTAAGAACCAGGAGCAAACCCTTCATTTACTGGCCTTTGCCCTGGTGTTGATGACTGAACACTGGTGGCCTTAAGTTCTTGCCCTCAAAGTGAAAATCTCTATGTCCTCTTATTTCTAGTTAACTGTCAGATATGTAGACAGACAGTGGAGAGAACTAGTATATCTTTGCATAGGATTCTAATTTATGTCTCCAAGTGGCCTCATCTCTCAGTTTGGCTTAGAAAAATTGTCAAATTCTTTCTTCTTTAATTTATGCCTGTCAGCTAAAATCATGCCAAGCATCAGAAACTTTTATGATTTTGAATCTTTTTTACATTTTGGAGACATGTCCTATGTTTAGACCAAGAATTTCTGATATTTGGGAAATTCATGATTCTCTGTGTATGTTCTTTCTCTCTCTGTTCTCCTTACTTCCCCTGCCGCCCCATTCAAAATTGGATTATTCTATTCCCTATGTCTGTTTTGCTCAAATTAAAAATGGGAGAGACTTTGTAACTTTAAGTCTTCTGGAACCAAGTGAAAATCACTTACTAAATGGAAGTGAAATTTGTTATAACCCCGAGGCCCTAACTCCAGTTTTTCAGGCCAGGCAAATCATGGGAATAAGTGATGCAGGCCGGTGTAGAATGTGGAGACCTCATTGGCACAGTGCTACAATGATCTTCTGTATCATAGTTAATTCAGCTGGTGTTCTTGTTTCCAGGAACACATCTCTTTGCTAGGTGAAGTGTGCTGGCACTGGAAGTCATACAAACCATTTCTTTGCTGTCTGACAAGAATAAATGTATCATCTCCCTAGAAAGTACTTTTTTATATAAAAATTTACTCAGAGTATATTTGGTTCTGGTACAATTGGGTTTCTTTTAGGAATTTTGCTATTATTAATAGATCAATGTTTGTAGTACATACGTTTAAACATTTCTGCCTTTCTATGAGAGGTTTTGGAAGAAGCCTTTGCTGGACTGATTTTAAAAAATAAGAAAATAAAAAAATAACCTTTTTATTTAAAAAAAAGTACTGTTGGAAGGTAAAATAAAATAAGGTTTTTAAATGCTTCATATTATCTAAATTACTTAAAGTGGCATTCTCATCAATAAGGATGTATAATATTAAGCGAGCTATTAACTTCTCTTGGTAGTGGTTTTTGACCTTTTGCTGAACAAGTACTTTTAAAAGTCTCAAATGCCAGGATGAAGATTTATTAAACTAACTGTAATTATGTATTGCTTTTCATTTTATAATCCTATACCTGACTATCCAAAATATCTTATGTTACATGTGATCACTTTTTCAAGAACAAAATCAGCATAACTTTTTGGAGCATAAGGATTTTCAAGGCCGATTTTGTATAATAGAAAAGCCCACAAGTTTGCTAATATAACTCCTTATTGGCTAATCCTAGAAGACATATTTTCAATGACACAGTTATACTCTTTGTTAATAGCTCCAAGAACCAATCTCTGGGAGATTTTGAAGGCTGACTTACATACTGAAGATCTTAATCTTTTAAATATTTATTTGTTTTTATTTTTAAAAATCTTTTAAATATTTAAACAAATTTTTATTGAGTGTCTAATACATTATAGGCATTGTTTTGGACTCTGTACCTATAACATTGAATAAAACAGATAAAAATCCAGGACGCCTGGGTTGCTCAGTGGTTGAACATCTACCTTGGGCTCTGAGCATGATCCTGGGTCTGGGGAATCAAGTCCCATGTCGGGCTCCATGCAAGGAGCCTGCTTCTTCATCTCTGTCTCTATGCCTCTCTCTCCCTCTCTGTCTCTCATGAATAAATAAATAAATAATCTTTAAAAAACCCTATGGTAATTTATTATCTGGTTGCAGTATGGTTGAGATAGCAGGAGTTTGGAGGAGACAGCATAAATAAGTGCAGTATATTCATGACATTAGAAGGTGTTAAGTAGAGGCAAGGTTACAGTTCTAAATCAGATGATCAGGGAAGTCCTCACTGGGAAAGTGACATTTAAATAAAGACCTCATTGAGCTTTGTGCCTTCTGGGGGCTGAACATTTCCAGACAGATGCTGCAGCAAGAGCAAGGACCCTGAGGTGGAAGCGTGCCTGACTTGTTTGAGGAACCGTGAAGTGATGAGTAAAGCCATTATGGAGGGAGCAAGACAGAGAGTAGGAGAGGATGAGGGCAGGGAATAATGTGGGAACCGGATACAGTGGGGGCTACTTTATAGGCCAATGTGTGACCTTGGTGTTTATCTTGATGGTGGAGAGGCTCTGGAAAATTTTGAGAAGAATAGGACATGAAATGACTTACTTTTTTTTTTTAAAGATTCATTCATTCATTCATTCATTTATGATAGACACAGAATGAGAGAGAGGCAGAGACACAGGCAGAGGGAGAAGCAGGCTCCATGCAGGGAGCCCAACGTGGGACTTGATCCCAGATCTCGAGGATCACGCCCTGGGCCAAAAGTGGCTCTAAACTGCTGAGCCACCTGGGCTGCCCAGTGACTTACTTTTTAACAGGAGCACTCTGGCTTTTGGAAGAGATGGACAGAAGTAGCAGGCAAGGACACAGCCAGGAGATTGGATAGGAAGGAGTTGTCATAATCCAGAGAAGAGACAAAGGTAGCTTAGAGTAGAGTGGTAGCTTTAGAGGGAGTAAAGATTTTGTCCTAAGCAGCTTGAAAGATAAAATTGCTATCAATAACAATTGGAAACATTGAGAATATGGCTTTAGTCATTTTGAGTTTGAGATGCCTTTTTGGTATATGAGTAGAATTGAAGGATGTACATAGATTTAGAAGACTAGGATTTTTGGAAGAGGTTGAGGCTAAGGATATAAATTAGGTATCACCAGCACGTAGATCATATATAAAGGCATTGAAACTGGATGAGATCATTAGAGGTAGTGAGCATAGGGCTAAAAAGAAGAGGTCCAAAGACTGAGCCCTGGAGAACCTGACTTTAAGAGTAGGGACTCAGTGAAGAGCCCAGACTGTTAAGGAGTGGCCAGAGAGGTAGGAGGAAAGGCAAGAGTGAAGCACAGTGCTTCAAGGATACAGGGATCATCAGTTGTGCCAGATGTTACGCTTAGATAGATAGGTCAGTAGGATGGACGCTGATAGTGACCACTAGAGTTAGCTTTCGTAGGTCATTGTTGGCTAGTACTGGACTCCTTTAAAGCCAGGTAATAGACTTTTGCCTTGGGCCCTGCTCTGGCCCCTCTTAAGTCGTGTGCCTTCCCAGAGTGGAAGGGTTCAAAGGGCCAAGGAGATGTGCTAACTTGGAGCCCACCACACTCCTCTAAATGTTACTGATTATGTGAGACTCTGAAATTCCCAGCCCAAATGTCCTCAATTGAGCTTTGAAGATGTCTTTTCTGGGTCCATCCTTCTGAGCGTACACTATGCCACAGCTGTGCATATGCCAGAGCCTGATCTAGGGGGCACAGCTAGTGGAGTTAGGGCAAGTGGGCAGTGTGGATGGAGACTGGAAGATGAGCTAGGATGTTACCACACATGCAAGTGAGGCTTCTTGAGACAAGGAGAGAACTACAGATGGGAAGAAAAGGCACCAGGCCAGGGACCAGCTCTTCCACACTGCCACCTTCCATCAAAAAAACGCAAGGAATACAGAATTCTAAAGTAAAACCTGGCCTTCAGTGTCATTATAGACATTCATTTGACAAGGTAAGAGGATATATATTTTATTTAATACTGTATTAGCATGATTTACAACTTTTCATTATTTAGCCATATAGTTTTTTGGTCTCTTGCCCGGGCTCAGCAAATGCCTCTGATAGCCCGTTGTTGAGCTTTACAGAAACAATTTCATGACCTGTGAGGACAAAAGCCTCATTGGGCTGGATTAAACAGAATTGGAGGAAAAGAATTGGTGATGCTGAATAAATTTTTTTAAGAAAATGGCATGAAAGAACTAGAAAGCTAGCTGGAATCTTCTCTTTGTCTTGTTTCATTTTCTTCTCTTTTAAGCTAGGAAAAATTAAGAGCCAGGATGTTTGTACCCTAAAGAAAAGGATTGTATTAGTTTGCTAGGCCACCATAACAAAATACCACAAAGTGGGTGCTTCAGAAACAAACCAATTTTCTTTTTTTTCTTTTTTTTTCCATTTTATTTTATTTTATTTTTTTTATGAATTAATTTTTATTGGTGTTCAATTTACCAACATACAGAATAACACCCAGTGCTCATCCCGTCAAGTGTACCCCTCAGTGCCCGTCACCCATTCACCCCCACCCCCCGCCCTCCTCCCCCTCCACCACCCCTAGTTCATTTCCCAGAGTTAGAAGTCTTTATGTTCTGTCTCCCTTTCTGATATTTCTCACACATTTCTTCTCCCTTCCCTTATATTCCCTTTCGCTATTATTCATATTCCCCAAATGAATGAGAACATACACTGTTTGTCCTTCTCCGGTTACTGTGGCCAAGTTCAAAAAGGGTGTTGCCTGAGTTCTTCTCTGGGATTTTGATGGAATCTTGTCTCACATTTAGATCTTTCATCCATTTTGAGTTTATCTTTGTGTATGGTGCATGAGAGTGGTCCAGTTTCATTCTTCTGCATGTGGATGTCCAATTTTCCCAGCACCATTTATTGAAGAGACTGTCTTTCTTCCAGTGGATAGTCTTTCCTCCTTTATCATATATTAGTTGAGCATAAAGTTCAGGGTCCACTTCTGGGTTCTCTGTTCTGTTCCATTGATCTCTGTGTCTGTTTTTGTGCCAGTACCACACTGTCTTGATGAACACAGCTTTGTAGTACAACCTGAAATCTGGCATTGTGATGCCCCCAGATATGGTTTTCTTTTTTTAAAATTCCCCTGGCTGTTTGGGGTCTTTTCTGATTCCACACAAATCTTAAAATAATTTGTTCTAAGTCTCTGAAGAAAGTCCATGGTATTTTGATAGGGATTGCATTATACGTGTAAATTGCCCTGGGTAACATTGACATTTTCACAATATTAATTCTGCCAATCCATGAGCATGGAATATTTTTCCATCTCTTTGTGTCTTCCTCAATTTCTTTCAGAAGTGTTCTGTAGTTTTTAGGGTATATTTTGAGAACCATTTGAATGGTAAATGGTTCTCCAACCTTTTATTTTCAGGTTGTAGGTGTCCTTCTGTCTAAAATGAGTCTCTTGTAGACAGCAAATAGATGGGTCCTGTTTTTTTATCCAGTCTGAAACTCTGCGCCTTTTGATGGGGTCATTAAGCCCATTCACGTTCAGAGTTACTTGAACTTCTTCTTAAAGGGGAGTTTTAAGAGTCCCCCTTAAAATTTCTTGCAGAGCTGGTTTGGAGGTCACATATTCTTTCAGTTCCTGCCTGTCTTGGAAGCTCTTTATCTCTCCTTCCATTTTGAATGAGAGCCTTGCTGGATAAAGTATTCTTGGTTGCATGTTCTTCTCATTTAGGACCCTGAATATATCCTGCCAGCCCTTTCTGGCCTGCCAGGTCTCTGTGGAGAGGTCTGCTGTTACCCTAATATTCCTCCCCATGAAAGTCAGGGACTTCTTGTCTCTTGCTGCTTTAAGGATCTTCTCTTTATCTTTGGAATTTGCAAGCTTCACTATTAGATGTCGAGGTGTTGAACGGTTTTTATTGATTTTAGGGGGGGATCTCTCTATTTCCTGGATCTGAATGCCTGTTTCCCTTCCCAGATTGGGAAAGTTTTCAGCTAGGATTTGTTCAAATACATATTCTGGCCCTCTGGCCCTTTCGGCGCCCTCGGGAACCCCAATTAAACGTAGGTTTTTCTTCCTCAGACTGTCATTTATTTCCCTTAATCTGTCTTCATGGTCCTTAATTGATTGTCTCTTTTTTCCTCAGTTTCCCTCTTTGCCATTAACTTGTCTTCTATGTCACTCACTCGTTCTTCCACCTCGTTAACCCTCGTCGTTAGGACTTCTAGTTTGGATTGCATCTCATTCAATTGATTTTTAATTTCTGCCTGATTGGATCTAAATTCTGCAGTCATGAAGTCTCGTGAGGCCTTAATGCTTTTTTCTAGAGCCACCAGTAGCTGTATAATGGTGCTTCTGAATTGGCTTTCTGACATTGAAGTGTAATCCAGATTTTGTAACTCTGTGGGAGAGAGGGCTGTTTCTGATTCTTTCTTTTGAAGTGAGGTTTTCCTTCTAGTCATTTTGCTCAGTGCAGAGTGGCCAAAAACAAGTTGTATTGGAACACGGGGGAGTATCACTGGTCCGTCTAGCTGGTCTTCTGGGGGAGGGGCCTGCTGTGCTGATTTTCAGGTGTCAGCACTTGGGGGAGCTGCTCTGCCCCTGCCTGCTGCAGGGCTCAGCGGGGGTTGTTTACCCCGTGGGACCCAGGGAGGAACAGCAGCAGTTGTTATGGCAGCTCTGGAAGCCTGGATTCAGCCTCCGCAGGAACTACGGGGCTCGGGGCTCTCGGCTCTCCGTCCGCAGGGCCTGGAGGCTCCGGGGCGGGGCCGCTGATCTGCTCAGCTCGGGGCAGGAGCGTCCTTGCTGTCCTGGGCCCTCCCGGCCTCTGCCTGTCCCGGGGGAGGCCGGATCCTGGGCTGTGTCCCGGCGCCCTGTGCTCCGGGGCCTGCGCTGTTGGATTCGCGCTCCCGCCCCGCAGCTCCCTCCCTGGAGCCGCTCCCGAGCCCCTCCGAGCTGCTCCGGTCGGTCCCCGCCGTGCGCGCTGCAGCCCTTAGGGAGCTCGGAGCACTCCCCGGGGCGCAGGTGTCTGTTAGTGTCCCCGGGAGCCCGAGGGCATCCCCGCCCTCCTGGGTCCTGCTCCAACTCCCTGCGAGCCCCTTTCGCCCGCCCGGGAAGGTTGGTGCAGCTCCTGCTCCTCCGGGACGGGGCTCTCCTGTCCTGGGGACACTCGCCCCGGCCTCAGCCCGGCTCCTCGCAGGGCCCCTCCCCCTCGGAGGCCTTTTGTTCCTTTATTTCTTTTTCCCCGTCTTCCTACCTTGATAGAAGCGCGAACTCTCCTCACTGTAGAGTTCCAGCTGGTCTCTCTTTACATCTCAGGCTGAATTCGTAGATTTTCAGGATGGTTTGAAGGTTATCTAGGTAACTTGGTGGGGACAGGTGATTTGGGGACCCTGCTCTTCCGCCATCTTCACAAACCAATTTTCTCACAGTTCTGGAGACTAAAATTCCAAGGTCAGTGTGTTAGCAGATAGGGTTTTCCTGAGGCCTCTCTCCTTGCCTTGCTGATGGTCACTTTCTCCTTGTGGCTTTGCATGGTCTTTTCTTTTCTCCTCTGCCTCCTTGTGGTCTTGGTCTTGATCTCCTCTTTTTATAAGGACACAGGTCAGATTTGATAAGGGCCCACCCTTATGACCTCATTTTCATATAATTACCCTTTTAAAGTCCCACTCTGCAAATACAGTCACCTTTTGAAGTAATGGAAATTAGGGTTCCAACATACGAATTTTGGATAGACTCAATTCAGTCTGTTAGAGGAATCTCAAATATTGTAGAACATGCATTTGTGGGACCCATCCCACTTATAAGATGTCTGTGGCTTTTTTTTTAAAAAAAGTTGGCTGTAGTGCTGGTTAAAGGAGTTCATTTCTATTCTCATAGAAATAATGGAGCTTAGTATGGAAGAGTTACTAATTGGTGATAAAGTTAATGATAGCTTACTAAGTACTGTGGACTGAATCATGCCTTCTCCCAATTCATATGTTAAACCCCCATATATTTGGTGTAAGGAAGTAATTAAGGTGAAGCAAGGTCATAAAGGGCAGAGCCTTGATTGATGTATAAGAAGAATCACTGGAAAGAGCTGGCTTTCCACCATGTGAGTACACAG
This sequence comes from Nyctereutes procyonoides, assembly GCF_905146905.1. NCBI lineage: Eukaryota > Metazoa > Chordata > Mammalia > Carnivora > Canidae > Nyctereutes > Nyctereutes procyonoides. The sequence goes on from NW_026575126.1 coordinate 74,906,919, forward strand.
AGAAGGTAGCTTTCTGTGAGCCAGAGGAGTGAGAGTTCTCACCAGAAACTGCCTATGCTGACCTTGATAGTATACTTCTAACCTCCCAAATTGAGAGAAAATGTCCATTGATTAAGCCATCAGTCTATGGAATTTTGTTCTGGCACCCTGAGCCTACTTAGACATTACAATACTCATGGATAGGGATGCTTGGGTGGCTTAGTGGTTGAACATCTGCCTTTGGCTTAGGTCGTGATCATGGAGTCCTAGGATCGAGTTCTGTGTTGGGCTCCCCATGGGGAGTCTGGTTCTCCCTCTGCCTATGTCTCTGCCTCTCTCTGTATCTCTCATGAACAAATAAATCAAATAAAAAAAAAAAGGTAGTCATGGGTAGAAGAGGACCATCAGCTTTGGTGAGAATTTAATTATTGATTGGATTGGAAATATGCTAGTATCCTCACAGTGGCAAGTTGGAAAGAGGTTTGTTTTAAAAATTAATTATCTTAAAAATTTTGATAACTTGCAACCAAAATATTTTATATCATAAAGAAATCTAGATGTTCATAATCTAGAAATGACAATGAATAGCCACTACATATATGAGTTAGGGGAGAATAATATCTTTTCTGCAGATAAGGTTTTTGAATTTTATTTTTATGACAAATTTAAAATGTATCTAAAGTAGAGATAGTAGTGTAATAAACCCACACATATATACTTGCCATCAAACCTCAACAATTAAGACATCATGCTTTATCTGTATCCCTATTCTCCCCTAAACACCTCCCCACAGGTACTATTCTCCCTATCATCTGCATTCTTTTGAAAAATAAATCTGAAATATCAAATCATTTCAGTCATAAATATTTGATCTGTATCTACAAAAGGCTTTCCCTTTTTATTATGACTATATCAAAATAGAAATAATTTCTTAATATCGACACTCATCAATGGACATATTTCTGAATTTGCCTTGTAACTTTTTAATACTTTGCTCAAATTAAGTTTAAAACAAGGTCTGTACCTTGCAATTGGTTGAGATGCCCCACATGTTAACTCATTCCTATTCTTTTCTGCCTACCTTGCAGTTGATTCATTGAGGGAATCAGGAGATTTCCGGATTTTGCTGACTTCATATCCCTGATGTATAGTTTAACATGTGCTACTTTACCTTTACATTCTTAAAACTTTATATTATAATCTGTGGTGAATCAGATTCAGGTTTGGCTTTTTGCGGGGAGAGGTGATGTAATGTGTTCTCACATTAGGAGGCATGCGTTATCTGGTTTTCTTTTTATGATGATAGAGCAGCCATTGATGCTTGATTCCCTGTTTTATTTATTTTTTTCATATTCGGAAGGTTCTTCAAAGATAACCAATAAAGTATTTAGTTGTTGGTTGGTTTTCTTTTAATTTTATATACTTGCATAACCATGTTTGATATGTTTTAATTCATTGTGTTATTATGCTATTGATAATAAAATTGTCCCATCTTTCATGAGTGGAAGTGCCTCAAATTTGGCTTTCAAGTCCCTTTGACATAGTCTTTCTGGGATGACAAGATGTATCAAACTCATATTGCATATTTCTTTCTTTAGATCTCAGTTGGCTATGTTTTCATGGTAAAATGGGAAAAAAGACCTAAAAACATAAAACATTCTGTGTCTGGGGATGATAGTTATTTTAAAGAATGGCAGGCCATTTAAAAAGTTGTTTGAAACATGTCTCCTTATAGAAAAATAGAAAAAGTAAGTTCCATGCATTTGTTATTTTTGTATATTCATCCTCACCAACCAAATAATATTGTCTCAGAATTTCTTTTTATCAATCAAAATCTCATTATCAGAAGGCTAGAAATTTTGCCAAAGCAATCAGACATTCCTTCATCAAATTATTGTTTCATTGCACATGTGTATTGCATGTAAATTTCTAACCTAATTTGAAAACAGATTTATCTTTTAGTCCATAATCATGCCTAAGGAATGCCAAACATTTTTTCGTTCATTTAGGCTTTTCTCTTTAATCCCATTCTCCTATTTTCCCCCACCACCCTCTAAGGTTTAGACTTCCTTTTCAGTAGAAAATGAAGTTAGGTATGTTATCATGTTTTTTTTCCAACATAATTCAACCTAGAAATGTACCCAGGTTGTAGATAGAGCTGTGAGTTCTATATCAAGCCCTGCTAATTACACTTCCACTCTCTTGCCTTCAGATTATTAAGTTATAAAGAAACAGTATCGTAATAGCCTCTTGGCTAAATCATAGAGAGTTATGATTCTCTTGATAAGCTGTAGAACATTAGTAAGTTCTGTCTGGGTTGAATGTGTCTATTGGAAGGATATCAAAGTTGGTCAGATTGCTCTTGATTGTCTTAATTGCTTCTTGTTTATGTTTGAAACTATGTAGTTAGATTGATCTTGGCTTATTTTCCTCTCTTTATTAACTTTCAGGGTTTATTTTTACTGCTACAAAGTCCACTGAACCCCTTTAAGTGTTGAATAATATACGTGACTGGCAAGTGCAAGTGCTTTGATTTCCTTTTCCAAGCTAATAACACAGCCTTCAAGTTGTTATCTGTGCCATACCTTAAATATTTATTTGGGAACATCACTGACACATTTAGATAAATGACACTCCAAAGTCCAGGCATGTCCAAGAACCTATTTTATTTTGCATTAGTGAATCTTTACTAATTCCATTGGAATGATTTTATAATAAATGGATTTAGAAGCAATATCTTCTTTTTCTTGTCTTTGTAAATCCAGTGTGGTAGGCAGAATTCCAAAATGTCCCTCAGGATAATTTGCTTCCTGTTGACTCTCATGATAAGATTTTTGAGTAGCATAGCTGACTTTTAAGAAAGGGAATTTTCTTTCCTGAGCCCGATTTAACAGGTAAGTCCTTAACAAGGAACTGTTTATGGTGTAAGAGATAAATATAATGGAATCTTTAACTTTTTAAAAATAAACCTCTTTATTGAAATGTGAGTTACATGTCCTGAAATTGACTTATTGTAAGTGTACAATTTAATGAGTTTTATCACATTTATAGAATTGTATGATCATCGCCATACTTCAATTTTAGAACTTTTCCATCAACTCAAAAATTTCCCTTGTGTCCATTTGCACATTGTTGGTCTCTTACATTATTGTGAAAAACTCCATTAGAACTGTGGTGAACTACCTTTTATTATTAAATTTAATTTGTTGTATTTTATCAGGTTTTTGCAGGTCTTTTAATTAAAATATCATTCCTTACTTCCCTTTGTGTTGTATTATGTTATTGGATTTTGGTACAAATTAACTTTGCATATTTTTCTTAATGCTCTGAGTCAAATTTTGTTAAAAATTTTTAAAAGTTTATACTATTTTTTTTAAGTTTATACTATTTGATTATGATTTTCGCAGTACTGCCATAGGATATTTAGTACTGTAATGTAGAAATGTGTTTATTCTCACATATTTAAAATAATACTCATATTCTTACATCATTATCACATTATATATTATTAAATTATCACATTATGTTTCTATATTTGGTTTTGCTCTTTATTTCTTTTTATTTTTAGATTTGTAAGAAGTATGTCTTTTTTAATTCTGTGGGTTTCACTCTCATTTATACTCTAGTTTATTAATTGTGCCCAGTATTTTAATTTCCAATTCATGATGTACTTTTTATTTCCTAAAAATATTTATTCATTTTGAGAGAGAGTGAGTGCATGAATGGGGGTGCAGGTAGACAGAAGGAGAGAGAATCCATGCTGAGTGTGGAGCCCAGTGCAGAGCTCAATCCCAGGACCTTGAGGTCATGACCTGTGCCAAAGTCGAGAGTCGGCCACTTAACTGACTGAGCCAGCATGCACCCCTGTGCTTTTCATTTTTAGAATCTCCTTTCTCTAATTTTTACTTGTTTTTTTTTCTCTTCTTTTTGATCTCTGTAAATAGGCTATTTATTTCTATTATTTTCCAGTTTTTAAAATCATACGTTTGTGATTTTATTTTTGACTCGACTGGAATTACAGAATTTTCAAAAGTGTTTTTTAAAAAGATTTTAATAAAATCTCAAGGTGATAGAAATATCTAAATTGTCACTAGTTTTTATCATAGAGGAGATTGCTCATGTGATTTCTAAATTTTGAATTTTTTTTATTTATTTTGATTTATTTTGACGTTCTCTATGGCTGGTCCATCTACAGTCAGATATTCCGTGGGGGCACGAAAAGATAAGGCCTCTTGAGAATTACCAGTTACATACTTAGTCAAACGGAGTATTTTAGCATCTGTGTCCTTTCCTATGGCTCTTGTTTTCTTGCTCCCTTGTAGTAGGATGCTAAAGACTTCCATCTCCATTTTCCTGAATACTTCTTTGGACATTGGCATATGAAAGTTTATAAGTTTATCCTTGAGTATAAAATACAGAAGTGTGGGGTGGTTTAGTCAATTAAGCATCTGCCTTTGGCTCAGGTTCTGGGATCGAGCCTCATATCAGGCTCCCTGCTCAGTAGGGATTCTGCTTCTCCCTCTCCCTCTGCCCCTTCCCACCACTTGTGCTCTCTCTCACTGCTCAGTAAATAAACAAACAAACAAATAAATAAATAAATAAATAACATAAAAAATAATGTGCAGAAATGTAAAGGTAAAAATGATGCCTCTTATAACTGTAAAATGACTGTCTTTGACCTGAGACTTCACCTAACAATTTATTTCTAGTCCTTTGTCCTTTGTCTGTATCCTCTTTTGTTTAAACTTAGGAGTTCTCAGTAACAAATAATTGGATGCTTATTTATTTTACCTAACAGATACGAGATGTCCTTGCTTTTTTTAAAAAAATAGGGCTTACCCTATATATAGTATTACTATTACCGACATACTTAGTTATATGCTTTTGTTTTCTTGCTATTTCCCTTATTTTCCAAAAATTCTCAATAGAGAATATTGATAATGATTTTATATTTGACAGTGATTTAGAAGACATTATTTTTAATACCTAAATTTTACTGATGCTTAACTGTAAGATTATCAAATCCTTACTTAAAACATGTTCTGTAGCTATTGAAGACAATAAGAAGGTAATTTCTGATTTTATGATCCCCGAGAAATTTTACACAAATTCCTTGCCCTGCCCTAGTTTAGAATGTAATGCTTAGCTTTTAGGTACAACTTGTTACTGTACATTTAAAAGTACAGTATATTTTTAATTTCTTAAAATGTTTTTTCTGTTCAACTTTGTAATTTTCTTTGTAGAAGGTATTTCCTGTTAGCTTATTTTGATGTGTCAGCTTTTTCATTAAGTTCTTTAGTTTGGTTCTGTTTCATCTTTAATACCTTTTAAAACTCAAGAAATAAGATCATACATACAGATGTATTGCAACCACTGTGGAAAACAGTATGGAGGTTCCTCAAAAAATTAAAAATAGAAATGCCATATGATCCAGTAATCATACTACAGGGTATTTATCCAAAGGAAACAAAACCACTAATTTGAGAAGATACATGCTACTTTATGTTTATTGCACAGTATTTACAATAGCCAAGATACGGAAGCAACCCACATGTCTATTGATAGTTAAATAGATATGATACACATGTACATGCACGCCCCCCTCTCCACAAACAATGGATTATTACATAGCCATGTAAAAGGGTGAGGTCTTGTCATTTGTAACAATATGGATGGACCTAGAAGGTATTATGCTAAGTGAAATAAGTCAGACTGAGAAAGAAAAATACCATATTATTTCATTCATATGTGAAATCTAAACAACAAAACAAATAAGAATCAGACCTTTTAAATACAGAAAATAAACTGATGTTTGGCAGAGGAAAGTGAGATGAGGGAATGGGCAAAATGAATGAAGAGGAGTGAGAGATACAGGCTTCCAGTTGTAGAATGAATAATTTACAGGATTAAAACTCCAGCATAGGAATATAGCCAATAATATTATGATACTGTTGCATGGTAAAAAATGGTACCTAAAGTTGTGGGAAGCATAGAATAACATACAGAGTTGTTGAGTCACTATGTCCTACACCTGAAACTAATATGACATTGTGTGTCAACTATATCCAAATAAAAAAAATTTTAAGTAGTACAAATGCCACCCAAGTACGGGAGAGATTTCGACAAATAGGAGAAATTTCATTTTGAAAACAAAACCAACATTTTTACAAGATTAAATACTTGTTTGGATGTTCATGAAGGAGTGTTACAAAATTTTTTTTCATTGAAAAAAAGAAAAGTCTGTGCTTATTGACACATTCTAAAAACATTGTGTGGAGTTCATTCAGATCCCTGCAGGAAAACTCAGCAGTCAGAGATAGGATTTATGCTGCTTTGAGGAACCAAAACAGTGGTAGGAAATTACTTTTGGATGCTTTTCTGCATTGCAGTGCATAATTCACATCATTCCTCTTGAGTTTCAGACATAGATGTCTTCTCCACATACCTTCTGTGAATTTTGTTTGAAGAATTAATGACACCTAATGAGCCTCTAGCATCTTGAGCTCTCCATACTGAAGCTGAAAAGAGTGGCATAGCCCGGCTCACAAGTCTTAGCAGGGGTATACAGAATTACTTCACCTTCACTGAGTCCAGGGTGATGGAATTTCGTTACATGTTTCATTAGCAGTGATAAAACCATGGATTATTCTCCTAATTAGCCATTAATAACAGTTAACTATAACAAGATCACAGCTTTGGTTTTTTAATGTATTGTTGACAGTGAAATCTAATGGAAAACAAGCCAGCTGCTTATGTTTAATAAAAATTGTAATCTTATTGATGGGATTACTACTACTCATACCAGATACTAGCTTCCTTATAAAAAAATTAACTTCTTTTTTTTAAGATTGTAATTATTTATTTGAGAGAGAGCCCAAGCAGGGGAGAGGGCTAAAGGGAGAGGGAGAAGCAGGTTCCCTACTGATCATGGAGCCCATGGGGCTCGATCCCTAGGCCTTGGGATCATGACCTCCCCAAAGGCAGATGCTTAACCAACTGAGCCACCCAGGTGCCCTAGATACTAGCTTCCTTTTATTTAATCTGTTTTGTTCTAATTCTGATGCCTAAATTACATAGTATTGTGATGGGAAGAAACTTCTGGGTAAGAGTGAATTTTAGTAATTAAATAATAGTAACAGTAAGTAAATATAGTAAATAAGAGTAAACGAAAATGATTTTTAAATAAGGTGTTTTAAAATTTTTAAAAGGTGATAGTAAGAAATCTCATTGCATCTGTTACAGCAAAAGCTTTCTTACAACAGCCGGCATGGATGCTAGGACAAATCAATGCAAGCAGATCGATTTTTCTTAGGTCTTTAAATGTTTAAGCCAGCACCTGGCCTTTGTAATGTCTCTTGGTTGTAGGGAATAGCTAGGAATTTCAGGTGAAAGATTACAACTTCTAAGTTAGTTGTGCTACCCCAAATGATCCATTGGATATGGCTGAAAATGCCAGTTTTAAATGTATTCATGGGATTAGGAATGAATACTTCTTTGCCTGAAATCTTGTGGTTTAGCTTTAGTACTTACTGTAGTCAATCCATTTCTTTGAAATATTGAGCTGTCTGACAGCTTAAAATCCTAAGTTTCCTTTAAACTTGAGCCTGGCTTTGGAGGAGAAAGGAGTAGTGTGGGGGTGGATTTTATGTAAGGCTCTCCGAGGAGAATTCACTGAAGTGCTTTTGCTGGCAGGGCACAGAGAAGGCTAGGAAGCTGCTTCATTTCAGCCCTTCTTCGGTTTTGCCCTCAGCCTAGATCAACATTTAGTCAGATGATTTATAGCAGAGACACTGAAGTCTCTTGTCAGGCCTGTTGAAGTCATCACTTTCCTTCCATGAAGAAATATGGAAGAGACCCAAATGCAATGGCCAGATTTTGGGAAGCCAGGTGGATATCAGGAGGAGTCTTCATGCTCTTATACTGTTAATTCCCTGCTGGATGTTTATTTCTCATCTAAGTTGAGGGACTGAGTTTTATAAACATCTCTTGATCAAATAGCACCTTACAAGATTTCTTTTTTTGTGAAGTCACGTACCACAAATATATTAAAAACATATTCTAAAGAGAATACTAATACACTGCAGACTCATTATTTGCATGTGAAATGCTAAACATCTAAATGGATTCTAAGGGGCACCTGGGTGGCTCAGTGGTTGAGTCTCTGCCTTCAGTTCAGGGTGTGATCCCGGGTCTTAGGCTCGAGTACCGCATTGGGTTCCCTAAGGGGATCCTGCTTCTCCCTCTGCTTATGGCTCTGCCTCTCTCTCTATGTGTCTCTCATGAGTAAATAAATAAAATCTTTAAAAAAAAATTAAATGGGTTCTAAGAAGCAAAATGGAGAGGGCAGTAAGCAGTACAGATCTGGGTTGAGTCTTAGATCTCTTACCTAATTTGGGGTGCATCATTTGTTCTATTTGTTTCGTCATTCATACATTGGAGGTAGCTTTACCCGTTTTTACTTAACTCAGAGATTCAGGGAGATAAAAATTATGACATTACCTGTAAATTAGTGTCCATTTCACACACAGATTTTATGGTCTGTCAAATTTATTTAATAGTAAGCCGTTTAAAACTTGAAAATGTATCATAATTATCTAAGGCATTTAATGAAGAATGATATACTACCTAAACTTTGAAGGCATATCAAAAAATAAGCATAGAAAGAAAGAGCTCTTTGAAGACCATGGTGGATCATATCTGAGCTTTAAAAACAATGTGACCCGAAATGTAAGCTTTACAGGCTGAGGAAATCTAGTGTGAATAGACAGATGCAGGACAGAAATGGACATGACATGTTCAGGAAATAGAAAGTAATGTTCATTTTAGATTAAATTCACCTTTATTATAAGTATAAAAATGAAAACTTGAAGAGAATGACAATATTCTGAACTTTTATTCCATAGTAATAAGAAAAGGCTCATATAGCTTGCATCTGAATTAACTTAGAATTAGCAGATTTAGCAGTAATTTAGAAGAAAACTAAGCACTTAAGGGCCCAGGAGGATACAAACTAAAATGAGTATCATTTTTCTGGGTTCCATTAGAGAAGACGTCTGGAGAAAGGGATTTTTAGAAGAAAGTGATAAAAGTGGATTTGTAGAAAGCCTGAAAGCAAAAAGAATGCTCTGTATAGTGGTGATTTGGGGACAGCTTTTTAGATGGTGTGACCCAAAGTGAGATCTGAACTGCAGTTTTTAAAAGAGGCACATTAGATAGAATGTGGATTCAGATTCATTTTCCATTTGTCTTGGTTCACATTCCCTCTTTGCCCCAGAGCCACATGAAAGACTGCAGGCAAAAATTTTGCTACCTATAACCTGTTCTCTCTGAAATTTCCTCCTGCCCAGGAGCATGGGGCTTATGTTTTGTTTGAGACTTTCCATGTCTGATCCATGCATCCCTCTGTAATGTTTCTTCCTATTTCTTCCCAGAAGGAAACCTCTGTTTCAAATGAGACTCCTTCTGATTATTTCCTAGCATGTTGCTTTCCCTGCCTTTGCTTTCTGCCTCTCTCCCATCAAGTGTTTACCCTCTCTTCTTAGCCATATGAGCTCAATCTGCTTTTAAAATCCAAGGCTTCAGAGATTACTTTTCTTCTTGTCAGTGGCAACTTTTTGGTGTTCTGGTGTTTGTGTTGTTACATTTGCTTGTCATGCAGTTTTCCTCTGCTAGATTGAGAACAAAAGTGGTTGTTGATGATGATATCATAGGTCCATATTCATAGGTCCATATGAATATATCATATAGTCTCATATGGACTGGCAGTTTTCAATTCTGTGTGTTTATTCATTTTAATGGAAAATCAGAGTAGGTAAATGTGTTGAATTTTCTGAACTTGAAAATCAGAGCTGAGTAAATATGCAAAAACTGCTAAAATGTAAGCTCAGAAGACCAGACTTTTTGTTTGCTTAGCATCATATTTCAAGCTCTTACTAACCAGGCCCAAACATAGCACTTAATACTATTTGTTGAATGAGTGGTGGCTTAATTACTTAAGCTATATTTAAACTATAAATCTTAATCTGGGTACTCTAAAATATCTGCCAAGAGACCTCCAGAATGTTGTCTCAAATCAGGATCATTGTCTTCCCAATGGTGATAGGATAATTAAGCATCTCATCATTTTCTCCTAAGAGAAGATTGTTTTTTGTTCTGTTTTGTTGTGATCTTTCTTCAGAGATGGACAGAGAAAATAAGGTGAGCAACCATAGTTGGTGTAATCTGACTTTAGCTAATTCAGTGGTTTGGGGTTTTTTGTTTGTTTTTTGTTTTGTCTTTTTATTGACAAAAAAAAAAAAAAGACTCCCAGTGGAACAGAGAAAAAAATCTGAGGGAAGATTACTTTCTCAGATTCACGGACCTTTGTTAGATTTTTGTCAACTGTTTTTTTTTTTTTTTTTTTTTTTTAATGCTTGCTCACTCTTACTTACATTGACATTTTATGGTACATGTTTTGCTTATCCTGTTCTCCATGTTTCTTCCTATGGCAGCTTGCCTGGCACTACTGAGAAGCTGAGAAGAATATTAAAACACAGGACCTTAAGTTGTTCACTTTTGACAAGAACACGGGCAAAGTAACAGTTGTATGAAGACACCACTGACTTTTTTCTTTCTCCTCTTTTTTTTTTTTTTTTTTTTTTGCCTTTAGCTCAAGCCAGGCCAGAACAGCTGCAGGGACAGTGACAGTGACAGCGCCAGCGGAGAATCCAAGGGCTTCCACAGGAGCAGCTCCCGGGAAAGACTCAGTGATGTAAGTTAAAAACAAAGAAAACCACCAGACCACCCATCCCTGGGGTCAAGTCTCAGCTTCCCAACACTCCTATTTCTTCTATCACTTTGTCTATGGAAACATTACGGTGTCCCCTCTCTCAGCATACTTGTTTGAGTCTGGCCTGATGGTTTCATTCCATTTTCTAGTGTGATTTAACAAATAATGAAATGGGTGGGAGTACTTGTCACCTTAGAAACAAAAAGATTCAAAGGAAATTGATAACACTTTCATTATCAGTGTTGCAAATGAAGAAAGTAGTCCAGACAGTGCTTCCACTAGAAGATGACATCATTTAACTTTGGGCTTTTTGTAATGTCTTTGCTTATGAGACTGGTGATAGTTCCTGTCTCCATTTGATTTCTGTTGGAAGGGATGAGTAACCAGCCAGTTATTTGGCAAGAGGAGTATTATTTCCTGACTGATTTCCAAAGGAAAAATCCTTGTGATAATATCTCATACCTCTTGGGGGGTCTGTCAGCCTCCCCCCAACACCTGCCTCTGACTACTCTCCAGCCTCATATCTGCCAATAGGGCAGATTTCCCCTTGCTATACTCGAGAACCACATGATCCTCTGGGCTCTCTTTTCTTCTAACATAATGTCATATAATGGGATTCTAGACTCTGAAAGCAGTATTTGGAAGCTTTCTTATAAAACGATCAAATGGGGAGAAATTTTTATTAGTGATAGCAATGAAGGAACATTAACAGATTAAGTGATACAGTACTCTCAAGAAAGAGATGGCAATTCAGAATCCCTGAGTTTCAAGAAGAGTAAACAGAGTTAAGACATATAATAAGGAGCAAAAACCTTCGCCACTTATCTTCCTCTTTTTTTAATACTCTAAAGCAATTGTCTTCATCTTGGTGTACAAGATGATCCAGGGTGTTACGGGAAAAATATATTAGAACTTATTTATATTTTTGTTTAAAACAAAAGAAATGAAACTTAACTAATAATTTACTGGGCTGGGAGTAGTAGATCAAGTATATAATTTATAAACACGTATATTTTAGAAGTTTGCTCAAATTTTTTTTAACTGAGGGATGTTCATAAGCATAGAAGGTTGGAGCCCACTACAGCACATTAAGTCATTCCCTAAAGTCCACTCCTATCCATTTTTCCATCATCCAAGGTGAACAGTCCTGAGACACATCTCTCAGGAAAGTCTGAGGGCTTTAGATTGAGACTTGATATATGGAACATTGAAGTGGAATGAATGAAGTATAACTATTTCTATAGGGCTTAATATCTTAGTTATAGATAATTGCTTAATCTTCTAATAAGGTTTAATATCAATTATACAAACAATATAATTCATCTTTTGATTGTAGGTACGTCTGTGTATAAGAATATTTCTTTGTGTTTTTATATATTTAATTAACTCTGATGGAACTATAAATTATAATAATAAAATTGTATTTCTTACCTAAGTTGTTAAAAATATTTAAGTTGCTCCTCTGAGCTTTTGTTTTGTTTTTATTTTTTTGTTTTTTATTTTTTTTAAGATTGATTTATTTATTCATGAGAGAGACAGATAAATTATTCCAGGATTAGTTAATCATAATTTCATGGAGAAATGAATGCCACATTAAGTCAGAGGACAAGAGTGTACAATACTATACAGTCATTGAGATTGATTGACTGGTTGCCCTGAATTCACTTTCCATTAGATCAAAAGAAATTGGCAAGAGACAGTCTATGTTCATGGATAGGAAGACTTAATATTGAGATTTTACCCAAAGTAATATACAGATTCAGAGCAATTCCTCTGAAAATTCCAATATTGTTTTTTGCAAAAATGAGGAAACAGATACTCAGATTTATATGCAATGACATGAGACCCCTAGTAGTCAAAACAGCTTTGGAAAAGAAGAACAAAGTTGGGAGACTCACACCAGTTTCACAATTTACAGTAAAGCTACAGTGATCAAAACAGTATAATTTTGATATTAAGATAGGTGTATAGACCAGTGGACTAGTATTGAGAGTCCAAAAATCAACCCATACATCTCTAGCCAACTGATGCTTAAGGAGTGTTGAGTCCCATGCATTTGGGAAAGAATTATCTCAATAGATGGGGCTGGAACATATGGATTTCCTTATGCAAAAGAGTAAGTTGAACCTTTACATCATATCATGTACACAAATTAACTCAAAATGAATCAGTGGCCTAAGTATAAGAACTAAAGTCATGAAACTCTTAAAAGCAAATGTGGATCAATCTCCTGATTTTGAATTTGGCAGTGGGATTCTTAGATATGGCCCCCGAATGATTAGTAATGAAGGAGAAAATAGGAAGATTGGACTTCATCCAAACTAGGAGCATTTCTTCATCTCAAAGGGCATTATCAAGAAAGTGAAAAACCCTATTGAATGAAAATATTTGAAAATCATATAACTGATAAGTGTTTTTAATATTAAAAAATGAGCAAAGTACTTGAATAGACATATGCAAAAAAGATATACAAACAGCCAGTAAGCACATGAAAGATTCTCATCATGTTCATTATGGAAATGCAAATCAAAATCATAATGAGAAAAGAGAAAAAGGAAAAAATATCATAATGTGATGTCCGTTTACATTTACTAGGGTGGTTATGATAAAAAAAAATGGGGAGGAATAACTGTTGGCAGGAATATAGAGTAATTAGAACCTTCGTACATGATGATGACAATGGAATGGTGCAGCCACTGTGAAAGATAGCTTGGCGGTTTCTCAAAAAACTAAATATGTAATTATCTATGTCCCACCAATTCTACTTTTAGGTATATACTCCACCACCTTGAAAATAGTTACTCAGATATTTATATGCCAATTTTTATTGCAGCATTACTTACAGTAAGCAAATGGTAGAAACATCCCATGCCCATCAGTAGATGAATGAATAAACAAAGTGGCATATATGGACAATGGAATATTATTTAGTCATAAAAGGGGTATGTTCTCATGCATGCTACAACATAGATGAACCTAGTGAAAAATGCTAGTCATAAAAAGACAAATATTGTCTGATTCCACTTATATAAGGAGCCTAGAATATGCAAATTCCTAGAGACAAAGAGTAGAGTATGAGTTACCAAGGACCAGTCATGGGAGTGGGGGAATATGAGAGATTGGGAGTCATTAATTGTTACAAATTTTCTGTTCAGAATGATGAAATAGTTTTGAAAACTTACATCCCTAGTGCTATGAATGTAATTAATACCACTCAGTTGTACATTTAAAAATGGCTTAAAATGTCAGACTTTGTTATATATATACTTACCACAGTAGAATAATGTAGAAAAAAAATTAGTGCTGTAACAATATTGTGTCAAGAACAGCGTGCAATACTTTGAGTTCATGTGTATTAGTTATTAAAATTCATACCTTTGCAACAACAGTATCAATAATATCAGTAATATCAACAGTATCAACATAATAAATATGAAAGTAGGCGAAAGGACAAAAAAAAAAAGGGAAAAAGGAAAAGAAAAAAAAGAAGTTGCTGACATTTAGTGAGATGTTCCAGGACCTCCAGCCACTGAATTTCTTTGCATGAGCAGTTCTAAGGCTGCAAATTCTTAACCTCAGACCAATTGCCATCCAAAATCCGCTGAGATGAAAGCCTTTGAGAAGTCAAGCCACAAAATGATTTTTTTGGATACCAAGGCAACACCTACTCACACAGCATTTTAAAGAACAAAATGCCCCTACTTTTTTTAAAAAGGGAATTAGTAACTAGTTTTCTTAATGACTCTCAGAGAATGAGGAGATGGAGTGAAAGACCACTACTCATTTTGTTCTGTGTGGTTTTACCATGCTTGTGCTTTCATTACTTCCTTGAACATATGGAAAATAGTTATTAACTATTTTAAGGCCTCAGTCTACTAATCAAGTCATCTGTGTCATCATTGCCATGTCTGTTTCTGTTGGTTGGTTTCTCTCCTCATTATGGATTATTCTATTCTGTCTCTTTTGCATGGCTTGACAATTTTGGGGGGATGACAAACATTGTGAGTTTTTCTTTGTTGGGTGCTGAATATTTTTGGTTTCTAAAAATTTTCTTGAGCTTTATTCTGGGATGCAGTTATGTCATTTGGAAACAGTTTGATTTTTCTGAGGTTTGTTTTTATGCTTTCTTGGGTGGAACCAGAACAGCCTTAAGGCTAAAGCTAATTTTTCCCCCAGTGCTGAATACTCTGCCCAGTTCCTGATGGATTACATGATTTTTTCTAAACCTTGCCAGCTGGTGGCAATACCAGCAATTTTCTGCCTTGTGGGAGTGAGCTCTGGGGATTGACCGCCTGCTCCTGTCCAGTGGGTGTTCCCTTTGCTTGGGGTCCTTCTAATAGAAAGTGCTGTTCTGGATTCAGGTGAGGACCAGAGGCAACCTTTTCGCAGCTTGCACGAATCTGTCCCTGTGAAGCTTTCTTCTCTCCCATTTTCTCCTTCACAAATTCTAGCCATCTTGGCTTCCTTCAGTTATCAACTCTCTTCCCAACTCAGGAGTACTTCTGGGGTCTATCTGGGCCACCCCTCAACGACCCCACCATGGCGTGAAAACTCTCTCCAGGCAGTAAGCTGGGGCTATTTTCAGGGTCATCTCATGTGTCTTCCCTTGATCATGGTCTTATGGTCATTATTGCTCAGTTTCTAAAATCCTTTTCTTATACATTTGTCTGGTTCTTTTTGTTGTTCTTTAGGTGGGAGAATGTATTTGGTCCCAATTAGTCCATCTTTTTTTTTTTTTTTTTTTTTTAGTGTGAAGCACATGAGCTTTATTAGTTCATGGGGCTTTTTTTTTTTTTGACTCCATAATTTATTTTTTCCTTTATACATTTTGAGTTTCTTCTGCATTTCAGATAGAATGAAGTTGATAGCTGAATACCATTTGGTGAATTTATATACATGTGTAATCACATCAAATACTTTGGGAGTGAACAGAAATAATAATTGCTTTAATAGATGTCATAGATTCTTATACATTAAAGGAGAAAGAAAGGTTTTGTTTAAAGGAGAAAGAAAGGTTTTGTCCAATTAGTCCATCTTGCCCACTCCTGGTTTTTCAGCTGAGATAAAAATTCCCCTTTAAAAATTCACTTTAGAAAAAAAAATAAAAATAAAAAAAATTAAAAAAAATTCACTTTAGTTATTTTTAGAAGCTTTGACAATTGAGATTTATTCCCAAGTGTAGCTAATAAAGATATTATATTATTCCAGCTTAGTTATTTTGAACTGGACAGGCAAAAAGAGTAAGAAAAAAGAATTCCAGCGTAGCTGGAGTGTTTGACTCATGAGTAAAGCTTTAAAACCAAATGTGCTTGGCTTCTCTAAATTACGTATTCCCAAACTGTATTGCCAGAAGGGAATAATTGTCTATAAGGACTTTTAGATTGTCCACATCAAGGAGACATAGTAACTTGTTTAGATTAGTCACTAAGGAAAAAGTTAAGGGGAATGATTGAGTATATAAATATTCATGATGAATTATTCAAGAGGGACAGTATTGCTTCTGACTTACACAAAGATTCATATCTGAAGAAGTTGTCAGGATTTAGGGGCTAAACTCACTTAGAAATTTAATCAATAAAATCCTCAAGATATAAACTGATCCTAGGCATTCATTACAAATACACCAACTGTATTTATTATTTATTTGTTTGTTTGTTTGTTTATTTATTTAAAAGATTTTATTTATTCATGAAAGACACACACACAGAGAGGCAGAGACAGGCAGAGAGAGAAGCAGGCTCCATGCAGGAACTCCAGGATCTCGCCCAGGGACGAAGGCAGGCGCTCAACTGCTGAGCCACCCAGGCGTCCCAATAAACCAAGTTTTAAAAGCAGTTTATTTATTATCTGTGTGACTCTAAGCAAAGAACTTGATCTTTCCAAGTCTTGATTTCTTTTTCCATAAAAGGTGAATAATTTCACCTATGTTGTAGGTCTTCTTTTAAAGATCACCTGGCCCCGTGTATTTGAATAATGTAGCACAGTTCTTGGCACATCCACTGTGCTCAAAAATATTTATCCTTTCTTTTGCCTCAGATTTAGAAGCCCCTCTGCCCTTTTAAATTTGAATTCCTTAAAAAAATAAAAAAAAATTTGAATTCCTTTTAAGTGTCAATATAACAAGTCGTGCTTGTCTCAGTTTTGACGAACATGACTCTTCCTCTTAGATAAAATCCTCACTATATCATGTCTCATTTTATTTTATTTTATTTTATTTTATTTTATTTTATTTTATTTTATTTTATTTTATTTTATTTTATTTTATTTTATTTTATTTATCTATCCATCCATCCATCCATCCATCCATCCATCCAACCTATTTTTCTCAAACTGGAACTGTCCATCTTACTTCCCTGTCCTGGTGTTGGATCCCAGAACTCGTATCCTCAGAGTCATGCTCTGCTACTTCCTCTGACTCACTTATCTTGTCTAGTTAGTGGCTTTCCTTTATCTGTTGACTGTATTTGTAAAGAGGTATTTGAATCTGATTACATTTTCCTTGACACTACTGATACTTTAGAAGCCTCACGATTTGTTACATGGAGGAGTGCTGTGGCCTCTCACTGATGTCATCCTCTTCTCTCTGTCCTGTGCACTGTGCTCCACAGTGCTTCCACGGTTCTTTTCCCAAGATCTGGGCTTGCAATTAAACTCTGTTGTTTAAGATACTTTTGGATGAAGTCCACACTCCTGTGGAATGTCTGCAGAGCCATCCACAAGGAAGTCTGAAGCTTCCCCTTCATCTTCCCTCCCTCCCTCCTTCTACTTTCCCATCTCTGTACTTTATGCTTAGTCCCTCTGAACCATGTTTTGTTTTTTCTTAAATAGTATGCACTTTCTTAAATAGTATACACTTCCTATCTTTGTTTTTTCTTTTTAATCTATTTTCTTTTCTCTTTTCCCTTCTGCTAGTCCCAATGTCACTTTCTCTAGTAAATTCTTTCTACCATCTATGGAAGCAAATTTCTTTAATGCTTTATTGAAATGAGTGTATGGATATGGCTCATTTCTCTGTCAATGAGTTTTGGGTAGAATTTTTGGTTGGGAGAAAAATATTTAATTCTTTTTAAGGGCTTAAGACATGGAAGGAATTGAAACATTTCAGGAAATCTTGAAAAGGATTGAATTCTGGTAAGTGTTGTGTTCTCTAATTGGGTTGTAGACCCGATTCTACATGAAGCCATGTAGATCATTAACATCTTGGCTGAGGCATTGTTTCTGTATCTTTTTTAGATACCCCAAAACTCCCCAGGTTTGTGGGTTCTACCATGCCGTCATTCATTCATGCAAGCATGTGTCTTAACCTCCTTTCCTCCCACCCTCACCCCAAACCTTTAAAGAGATTTTACTCTGTGCCAGGTTGACTTGCTGCTATTAAGGAAGAAACAAGCATGGGCCACACTACATCACCCTTCAGTTTCTCTGTAGTTAAGAAGAAAATCTGATCTAATCCAGTCCTGTTGATGTTGTTTCTTTTCTTCTCTCTCTTTTAAAGATTTGTGTTAGGTTTTCCTTTTCTCTGACAAGTTTGGTTCTGCCCCTTTCTATTTCAGAACCATGTATTTATGTGTTTTCCTGGATGCATCAGCAGTTTGATTGCCCAGAAATATTTGGATACTTTAAATGTGTCCGGTATAGTTCTGTGCACTTGAAGTTGACTGATGAGCAAGATGAAGTCTACATCCTCATGAGGCTTCCCTTCTTTTGGGGGAGGCAAACAGCAGACCTGTGAGCAAACAGTAAAACTATTCCTAATAGAAGACATTTTATGAGGTAAATAAAATAGTAATGAGGGGTGAAAGGACACGTGTTGCAACTTTAACCACGGTGATTGAATAAGGCCTTTCTGTAGATGATGTGTGAACCAAAGCCTGAATAAAGAAAAGGAGATAGCTCTGTGAATATCTGTGGGAAGAGCATCCTGAGTATCAGGAGCAAAAGCTCAAGAGTCTGAGTCTAGAGCAAGCATGACATGTGCAGAAAGAAAGAAAACAGGCCCAGTGCAACTGGAATATAGTGACTGAGCACAGGGTCTGGTCACATGGTGTCTTCTAGTGCATGTTGAGGAGGCTAGGCATGGCATTAGTCTCCTGGTCTGCTTTAATGGAAGACTACAAACCTCTAGCTTAAAATAATGGAAATTTATTACCTCATAGTTTTTGAGGCTAAAATTCCAGCATCAAGGATGTCAGCAGGGCCGTGATCCCTCATCTAGCTTCTGGTAGTATCTGGTATTCCCTGGCTTATAATTACATCCCTCCAATATCTACCTCTGTCTTCACCTGGTCTTCTGCTCAGTTCCTATCTATGTGTTGTCCTCTCTTCTTGCAGTACAGTAGTCACTGGATTTAGGAACCACTTTAACCTAGTATGACCTCAATTTAATTATATCTGCAAAGACCCTTTTTCCAAATAAGGTCATTGTAGTGCTCACTTCTGTAGCACTTATAACAAATGAGGTCATCATATCAGTCAAAGTTCTCAAGGGAAACCGAACCAATAGTGTGTATAATCATATGCAATTATGGAGGCCAATAAGTCTCAAGATCTGTAGTCAGCAAGATGGAAACCAAGGAAGTCAGTGTTAGTTCTAGACTGAGTCCAAAGACCTGGTGGTCATCAAGATGGCATAATTCCAGTCCAAAGACTCAGGAAGAATCCACTTATCAATTGAAGTCTGGAAGCATTAAAAAAAAAAAAAAACATTATCCCAGCTCGCACGCATCAGATGGAAGAATTCTTTCTTAATCTGAGAATGTTCATTCTTTTGTTCTGTTTCTGTTCTGTTTGGATGAAGCTCACTCACATTAGGGAGGGCAGTATGCTTTACTAGGTCTGTCAATTTAAATGTCAAACTCATACAAAAACACCCTCATGGCAATGCCCAGAATAATGTTGGACCGAATATTTGGGTACCCAGGCGCCTAGTCAAGTTGGTACATAAAATTAACTCTCACAGTCTTATTCTGAGGTTCCACATGGATATGAATTTTAGAGGGATGCTGTTACACTATTCAACCCACTATGTGTTCTTTTTTAAAGCCACTGGAAGATAGTAAAAGAAATATTGTTATAATTTTTGCTTTAAAATGTTTATTTGCCCTTTATATGAAACAACAGATAAAGATAAGACCAAGAATGCAGTCAGGGAAAGAAGCCAGAAAGGACTGAGTGTAGATGAGAGCCAGTTACCATGTGAAGTGTGTTGGAACAGAGGGTTGATAACTGAAGCTGGAAGGGTCCATGACTATACCTGATGCTTTCTTCATGCCTTTGCCCCCTCTTTTTTTTTTTAATAAATCTATTTATTAAACACCAAAAACAATCACTAACAAGAATGATGACAAACAGAAAAGCAAAGCAAATCGTTTCCCTGAATATCACCTACACTAGCCTTCATGTTCCCTAAAATTTCCACTATTTTCTTTTAACTTCTCTGGTACTAAATTATAAAAGTTTTCAGTTGAGGAGCCAATTTTATTTTTTATTTGCCTGTTTATTTCTTTTTTTGTCTGTAGAATTTTTTGAAGTGTAATTAACGTATGGTGTTCCAGTAGTTTCTGATGTACAGCATATTGATTTGATGATTCTATACATCATGCACTCTTCACCACAAAATTGTGTCACCATACAGCATTATTACAGTATTATTGACTATATTCCCTATGCTGTACTTTTCACCTCCATGATTTATTTATTTAATAACTGGAAGTGTGTACCTTTCATCCATTTTGTCTCTTCTACCCCCACCTGCCTTTCTTCTGACAACCACCAGTTTGTTCTCTGTATTTGAGTCCATCTCATTGGGCAGCCTGGATGACTCAGTGGTTTAGTGCCTGCCTTCAGCCCAAGGCCTGATCCTGGGGTCCCGGGATCGAGTCCTGTGTCAGGCTCCCTGCATGGAGCCTGCTTCTCCCTCTGCCTGTGTCTCTGCCTCTCTCTGTCTTTCATGAATAAATAAATAAAATCTATTTAAAAAGTCCATCTTTTTTTTTTTAGATTCCACTTAAGTGAAATCATATGTATTTGTCTTTCTCTGACTTTTCTCATTTATTGTAATACCTTCTGGGTTTATCCATGTAGTCGCAAATGTCAAGATCTCATCCTTTTTTATGACTGATTAATATTCCATTGAAAATATACCACATTTTATTTATCTTTTCATCTATAGTTGGACTTGGGATGCTTCCATATCCTGACTATTGTAAATAATACAGTATATACAGGGATGTATATATCTATTCAAATTAGTGTTTGCATTTTCTTTGGATAAATACAGTAGTGAAATTGATTATATGATATTTCTGTTTTTAATTGTAGGCCTGTTTTTACTTGAATTCCCCTAGTAGTAATTCCTTTTTTTTTTTTTAAAGCCATGGGTTTTTTTTAAATTTTTATTTATTTATGATAGTCACACACACACACACACACACACACACACACACAGAGAGAGAGAGAGAGAGGCAGAGACACAGGCAGAGGGAGAAGCAGGCTCCATGCACCGGGAGCCTGACGTGGGATTCGATCCCAGGTCTCCAGGATCGCGCCCTGGGCCAAAGGCAGGCGCTAAACCACTGCGCCACCCAGGGATCCCTCCTAGTAGTAATTCCTATTCAAATATATTTGGTGTCTTCATTAGCTATTAGTAATCCTTTCTGCAAGGCACATTTCCTAGGATTAAGATTTCAAGTTTTTAAAATTGTCATTATGTTTTTTTTTTAAGATTTTATTTATTCATGAGAGACACACAGAAAGAGAGAGAGAGAGAGAGAGAGAGAGAGAGGCAGAGACACAGGCAGAGGGAAAAGCAGGCTTCATGCTGGGAGCCCGACATGGAACTCGATCCCAGGTCTCCAGGATCAGGCCCTGGGCCGAAGGCGGTGCTAAATCGCTGAGCCACCCGGGCTGCCCCTGTCATTGTGTTTTAATATGCTACAGAAAATCCATGAATGAGCTTGTTTTGTGACCTTTACTAGAAACGCACTTGGTCATGTGATTCTTGGCATGATCCTCTGCTTTTTACTCCCAAGAGAGAAAAGCCTAGCAGGAAGATGGGTAGGCAAGGATGTCAGACATAATTGGTGATGTGGAATAATTTTTAAATATTCTATTTAAATTGGCCCTAGGGTCAGAGCACATATCCTCATCTAGGGGTAGAGTACACATCCATCCCATACTCAGAGAACTGTAATAATAGCCATGGCCTCTCTGTGTAGATGTCTAATGAATAGAGCACATCTATTTTAGATGGATAATCAATTTTGAAACCCCTTGTTGTAAGTAAGATTTTAAAACAGAGATGTTAACTTCATGAGTTTAATGAGGAGCTTCAATAATAGCTTAGTGACAGAGATGGAAAGAAAGCCAGGTGGGGAGCAGTGAAGAAGACTAGAATGAACGTTTAATGAATATCCACTTGCACACTTGAATGTCAGCAGCAATGTAGTACCTCCTGGAAAATGTCTTTCAACTGTGCATCCCATTACTATTTCTGCAGCCCATGTAGCCTGGCAATTGAGGCAGAATGTGTTTGTAAGAAAGCTCTCCTTTGCAACATAATGAGATCGAGGTGTGTAATTTGCAGAGATTGCTGGAGCAGTGGTCAAACCTAAAAAAAAAAAAAAGAAAAAAAAGAAAAAAAGAAAGAAAAAAAGAAAACCCAGCAGAATGAAAAGAACATGTGAAACAGGAGATGGCTTATAATGAGCCCCGAAATCGTGTATCAGATGGCCAGCAGGCTGGCTTTTCCTCATATCCTTTGACTTCTCACTGATAAACACATCCCTCTTGCTCTGTTTTCTAAATCTCTCTATACCTCTCGCTTCTACCTCGTGCAATGAAATTATGAATGAATTGGCATTTCTGCCATTTGGAAGTAAGAATGAAGCCCTTTTCATTATTCAACAGAAGTATTTGCTTAAACATGGGTATGTAGTATTATTTCAGATGCTTTTAATCAAGGACACTTTTTTGTCGTTGCATTCTTTTTTAAAACATCTCTTTAGTTTTACAAGCTTTTAACTCCTTGCCTTTTCTAAATTTTATGGTAATTTTTACTGTATAGTTTGGATGGAGTTTGCCTTCTTTCTACAGCAAAAAACAACAAGAAGACCCCTTTTCATTAGATATTTACAAGGAGCAACACAGAAAGTTGAAATGAACCTGATTCCATCAAATGGTTCAGTGGTCAAGGCATCACTATCTCTTTGCTTTCCTAACCCTTTTACCTCTTGGAGTCTGTCTCTTTTCTATGTGAGAAGTCGGTGCCACTCCCTAAATGTACATCTGTAACTTAATAGTTAAGAAACTCATTTCAAACAATAGGAGAGCTATCTCTGTCTCTGACATGTATCTACTTTTGTAGCATAATCTGGCTTTGCCCATGGTTTTCAGGTATTTGTGGAATTTCTGACTTGGGAGAAAGGTTAATGCTATCAAATATTGGCATCTATATTTAGACATAAATTAGGCATACATATTGACACTACTCTGGGCCTTCTGGCCAGCAAGGCCTACAGGATGTGATGTATGTCACTGGAGCTATCAGTAAAACCATAACTTCTGTCCTGTGGCTGGTCTCAGAACTTCTTTTGTCTGTATCAGATGGTGGAGGTCTTGTTGGTGACCAGGGATAGTGTCCTAAAATATAAGACCATAGCCACATTCTTGAGATTGTAGAAATGGACAAGGAGGTACCTCTTTCAAAGATATTTCTGTTCAAATTTTCCAGTGATGATTGAAGGGAGCTGGCATTTAGCCAAGAAAAATATGGTGGAGAACAGTGTAAGAGGGGAAGAGATGTCAATGCTTTGGATGTTTGGTAAAGTAGATTAGAAGGGTTTTTTACAGTTTTTTGCCAGATTCAGGAATCACAGCTTAATGCCTCCAACTTTTTACTCTTTAGAAAAAGAGATTGAGTATAGTGGGTTAACAAATGTGGGTAGCCTCTGACCATGAGTTTCTGGTATGCTTTCTAGCAAATACTGAAACTCTAATGGACTTTTAATGTACATGAGGATATAGTGTCTGTGTTCTTTCATGTGTCTGTCTGTGTTTGTGTGTGTGCACGGGGGGTGTTATAAGGCAGGGTGCTTAAATGCTTTGTTGCATTATGTTAATGCCTCGGCAGTGCAATCAAATTCATGTCGTAATTAAAGCTGTCAGTTGGAAGGCAAGCCAATCGCCACGAAAACACAGCATAACAAATGAAGTGAAATGATTCTGCGTGTAGCTATACAATGCTTCGCCAGGCATGAAATTAAATAAGTAATTTGATGTTGACATCAGAAATTGAAATGATACCCACTGTTCCCTCATTCAGGCAGACCTGCATAAACAATAGCCAGAACAAATATGCACAACAAAGCCCTCTTCTCCACCCAGCTCCCTGAGTAATGTACAATATATATGCAAAATGAGTATAACAGAGTTTTCCGAAACCTGAAGGATGTAATTTTCTTTGGTATACAATAAGATGATACATGTGTGTGGGGAGGTGGAGAGGTGGGTTTGGAGGGGTACCTCTGCTTGTGGATAAAGTACATCTGCACTAAGGGAGAAAACCCTGAAATAAACAAGTCCCATGTTGATTCTGAATAATTCATCCTAAAACAAGTTTACCTCCCCAGGGCATAACTCTAGGGTGGTGGAGACCTAAGTTGGCTTTTGCCTTCCTCCACTCCTTGGAGGGCTCTGGGTGCCAAAAACAGGTGATGCTGTCATATGGCTAATCACTGCTATGAGGAGCTGTCTCCATAGCTACTGTGGATCTCCCTACCTACCATTTATGGGATTGAGAATGCAGCAAGACTTTTTAAAATCAAATCCAGTGTGCAAGATCACACATCTATTGTCCTTTATTCCCTTGAGCCTGTCTGAAACACCTACCTAAGTGGAGAAAGTTTTGCTTTGGGAAGTGCATTTAGGAATGCCCTGGAGCATACTATTCTTGTTTGATATGGATGCTGTTGATACTTACTTAGAGCACTGTATTTCCTTCTCAGAAAACCGTTTAAAATCAAGAGAATTCGCATGTACTATATTTTTGGAGATGCTACATTCACCTAATCCTTTTTTTCCCCTATACAATCCAATCTCTCATGTATTTATACATTAATTAAACAAATACTTGTTACGTGCATCCTGTGTGCAAAGCATTGTGCTGAGTACTGGGGAAGCAGTGATGACTTAACCGGATGGTCCCTGCTACCTGTAGTTTGCAAAGCAGGGACAGGACATTTGGGTGGAAGAGCTAGAGGTGAACTGAGTAACCACTGTTTGGAAGTGGAAGTCAAGTCACCCCAGGGAAGGCATAGCACCTGATCCATGCAAAACACCAAGCCAAGACCAGAAGACCACCCCACCACTAGCATTGCTTTTGTTTTGAGCTTATTTGTGACCTTTCTTATTCACTAAAAGGAAACTAAAAATTTTAAAACTTGTAATGAGAGGTTTTTTTTTTTTTTTTTAAGTACAAACAAACATGAATCATAGACAAGTTTAAAACAAAAAACAAGTTGTCTTTTTGGGCTCTTTGCCCAAAGAAGTGATGCCCTGCAAACCCTTCAGAACTGTTATTTTGTGGTTGTTGTTTTCTGAGTGTCAGAACTATGGAAGCCTAAGTTGATAATTCTCATGACTAAAACCTTCAGGAAAATGGTGCTTTTCACTGCTTCCCTTTACCCACACATTCTTTTCATTTTATTCTACTAATTATGTTTACAAAATGTCTCATTTTTGAAAAGCACTCTGTGTGTACTAACTGGTGCCTTTAGGGAATAAACTGGCAAGTAGGTCATACACTGGAAAAGTCATCCAAACCCACTGGGCTTTCATTTTCAAGTCAGTCTGGGCTTTTTCCTCTTGCCTGCCCCTTTGCGGCCACAAAACTGAGTAGCTTGAGACCAGGGCATTGAATGTCAGCAAGTCAGGGAGGCAGGCTGATGGCGTGTCTGTTTAGTCTCAGTGCAGGGCGAAATGCCATCATTAATTCATTACCCAGCTGCCTGTCAAATAAATTGGCAATTACGTCCACCGCAGAAGCTTGGAATTCAGTAAATAGCACGTTAGCATCTCTGAGTTGTTGAGAGAAGTAAAGGGGAAAATTAAGCCAACACGGTGTTTGTATCAGTAGCAGATGACAAGGGGCAGCATACACTAGTGATGTAGCGATGAAATACCCGCAAAGGGCTGCTAATGAGCTGTGTGGATTGGAACGTGTTAAAAACCATTGCTGATTTTCTACTTTGTCTTTATGCTTTATTACAGAGTTCAGCTCCTTCCAGCTTGGGAACAGGCTACTTCGTAAGTTTATCTCAACTTCACATGTGTGCCTTGCGTTGGCCTTGATTTACTTCTATAATGTTCACTCATTAGGATATGGAAAAAAAAATCTGAGAAATCCCTTCTCAGTCCTAAAGAGCAGACTGATACCCATCCTTTCATCAGGATTATTATATTTTTAAAATGCATCTGAGCTATTGGGGATAGGATCGTAAGTCAGTCTGAGATGTAGATGTCTTTCCCAGGGCAATTCCTCCTTCCCTGGCAGTGTAAAGGAAACCTGATTGGCTCACGCCATCTTTCCTACATAATTGTGTTTTTTTGGTGAGAAGTGTCATGTGGAAGATGGAATTCAGATTGTACAATGAAGCTTTTACTCATTTCTAATATCTCTTAAAGAATATATATATATATATGTATATATATATATATATATATATATATTACACAGTGAATTGCCTTTTTAAAAAATATTTTTAATGAGAGGTAGGGTTTTAAGGAATGTTTTCCCTTACCGTCTGAGTATGTAACGTTTAGATTTCTTTTGAGTGATCATGGAACTCCTCATTTTAGCAAATATAAGTATTTTATCTTATTTCTAGACATTTCTCTGTCCTTTGGGAGGGGTGAAGATGGTGTCATACCTCAGGGATTATCTCATAGATAATTTTCTCATAGAGAAATTGTCACTTCATTTATTTATAGCAAAATTACCCTTTTTGGATTCAATAATCTTTTTCAAAATATAAATATAAAAGAGTTACAGATAGGCATTATTTACACAATAGGGAAGCATGCTAGAGTGGAGGGTTTTTGTGATATTTAAAGGAATCTGATTTGTGTTCTGAATAATGAACACTGATACTCTAATGCCTGCTCAGCATTTTCTGAAAAAATAATGAAATCATGAAAATAAAATGGAAAATAATTATTGATTCAGTTTAGTTGCCTTTAAATTTCTTCCCTCTAAAATGCTAATTATGCTGGCTTTCTTCTGCTCATGGATTTCTCTTCATACATTTACATTAAATATATGAAAACCAGCATCATTTAATTGAATGATAAGTCTTTTCCAAGCTTGGCAGAAGTAGCATATTCTAAATGTTGATTTTTTTTATCTTTATCTGTGATAATGCAGAGAAAACAGATAAGGATAAAGATTTTTTTGGTACCTGCTTAATACAGTCAGCACGCTTATCCTTGTTCCTTATTGTGGCTGAATATTCATGCTTACAGAAACAAGCAGGATGCTGAAGCAGTTGAAATAACAGAAGTAGTCCATCTGCCATGTCTTCACACCAGGCTGGATGTGGGTTGTGATGCTAGAAGTAAAATCTGGAGGCTGCCAGTGTCTCTTCTCTGTCCAAAAGCTAAATTATCCCTTTTGGCTTTCTTCAGTAGAACAAAGCCAAAACCACTAACTTAGCCCTTGATCATTTCGAGACTGAACACTCTAGTATTTTTCTCTTTGTCAATATGATAGCCCTGAAAGAAGAAAGTCTGTAGAAACATCAAGAATTTTATTTTTATTTTTGTCACTTATTTTTCTAATTCCAGGAGTGTTTTTTACTCTTTAATAATAAGTTCTTATGAGGAAAGAGTCTGCAGTTACGAATCTAAAATGATTTTCATATTCACACAATGTTAGATGAGTATACAAGTTTGTTCTTTGGTAAAATTGCTCTTAGTATTACTTTGCTTACATGAAAAAAAATATGTACCAAATGCATATTCAGCTCTGAACTATGACAAAAATGCTCTACTTAGAATGTGTTTCCAATAATGGGTTTATTTTGTTATCAAAGTGCAAAATCCATTGATATTATTCCCAAGTTCTCATCAAAAAAAATGTCTTCTGTTTCAATTTTCATGCCAACAATATCACATATAACAGTTGGTTTCAGGTACTAACATCAGCATCGATGAGTTTCATGCTTCTAAGTGGAAATAGTATATTCACAACATATAGGAGTTTTCTGTCAACATATTCTTTACATTGTCCTTTATGACCTGCGATGTCATATTAGCCTTTACTTATGTCTGTAATGAAGGCTCAGCATCAGGTAAGTAGAATGGTGATACATAGACTCTTACTTCTTTTCAGCATCTCTTTGAAGTATGGACAAAGGCAGTTCACCTGCAGGGTGAACTCATTATTAAAACAATTGCACCATAATGTGAGCTCTGGTATAAGAAAACTGAAGGCACTCACCTGTTGGGTCTAACGACCTAGAACTATTTTTCTTAAATACTCTCCCATGCCCCAATATTGCTGACTTCCCAATTTCCTTTCATTTAGAATTTATCCTCTTAAAAGAGCTTTTAGTAAACTGCAGTAAAATGCTGATTATTGTGTGTGCTAATAAAATACCCACCCATGTACACACACACACACACACACACGCACACACACTCCTGTGTACACCTCTGTCCACAGCTAGTATATTCTACTGTCAGTTCTTTCCATTTATCAGTAGTGATGTTAAAGAATTTAAAGAAGAATCCTTTGTTTTTGATTTAGTTGTATTTGTTTATATCTCTTTGGTTTTGTGTTCCAAAGATGTCTGCTTAGGTCTGTTACTTTTCCACTTCATTTATAAGCTGAAGATTTGAGAAATGAGAACAGCAGCTAAAATCGGTATTTACATAAGCATATTGCAAAGGATTCTTTAAGTAGACAAAATAAAGAAAGATTGGAACAAACTTTTCACATTTTTGGGAGCCTTCGAATAATGTGGGTGTTATACACACAGACACACACACATATATATTCATTACATACTCATGCCCAGCTCATATTCTAAATATAAATGGAAGTATAGACTAGTTGGAATCTATTTGCTTTTTTCTTTTTTTTCTTTTTTTCTTTTTCTTTTTTTTTTTTTTTTTTTTGGCAAGAGTACCAAAACTTGTTGGAGTGTGTAGGGTTTTACTTAAAAAAAAAAAAAAGTTAATGCAGTGAACACATTTTAATTTAAATTTTTTGGACTATAGTCTCTTCTTATACGTGTATTTGAAGTGTTACTGTGCATAGTGAGTAATTAAGAACTTAGAGACAGACTGGTCTGAAGACTAGTATGTGACCTTGGGCAGGTTATTTAATATCTGTAAATCTGTACCCACCTAATAGAATTGTGAATTTTAAATGCGACAAGATGTTTAATGGACACAGAACAGTTCTCATTAATAGCAAATTATTCCCATTATAGCATGTGATGGACAGAACTTGGTCTCATTAAGTGGCTGTGTAATGTTGTTGTACATAGAGGATTACCACCAGAAATTAGTGATTCAATAAGTAAATTTTGAAATTTGTGCTGTAGGTCAGGAACATTCTTATAGCTTTCTGAGGAGCTTATGATTGTTCAGTTAGCTGCATACCACTTTACTCCATATGTGAACAACAAATATGGAATTTATTCTCTATAATCCTGTGATCACCATGATGTGGAATGAACTATTCTAGGATGTCCATGTACTACAGTTGCTTAATTTGTCCATTAAAGTCCTTTGCTTATTTTCTCCCTCAGACTTGAGGCATTTAAAGACTGCTAACAGCTCTTGAGGTTAGGCTAGGAAGATAAAGATTTTTTTCTACACCTTCAGGTGTTATGAGGTTGTGTCACATATTTACTGTTCTCTGACCGCAAGGATAAAAGTGAATGCCCTAGCATACCTGAATGAAGTAACTAAAGTCAGGAGAGTGAGGAGAGCAGTGAAAATATCACCTGGTTGCCAGTGTTCTGATGTGTCATCACTGGAAGGTTTTGGATTCATTGTTTATAAGCACTTGACCCCATATGCCAGTAGTTGGTAGCTACTGTTGGTATAGAGGGGACTGATTTGTCAGGCTGAACTTGATACATGGTGTAAAGGAAGCTTTTCTTTATTGTGGTGATCTGTTCTGCCTGTTTTTCTGGATAATCTTCAATCTTTCTCCAGGTTTGATTGTAAGTGTCTTAGGTCCATAGTCTCAAATAGCTTAGATCCTGCTTTTGTAAACTCCAGTGATCCAGAGATTTTTCATAGTGGCTACCAACTAATAACTTTAATTCTCCTCAATTGCATAACATCTAGCAAAATATAAATATAAATATATATACTTTAAGATTGTCGAAGAAACCAACCAACTTCTATCTAATGTTAAAACTACCACATTACATAAAAGGGGAAATTGTGGTGTGGTACGCTTCTTAAAATAGGCTCTGTGTGATTACTGCCTCCCTGTACAGCTGAATTACTTAAGAAATTGTATTGATAGCATTGGTAACAGGCAGCAAGTGCAAAATACTGACCTGTGGCTTTCCATCAGAGCTGTAAGGTGATAAAGGAATTAAATTCTTTGCCCTGTTCTAACTTTTTGACTATAGACACATGAACTATCTCCTGTTTTTCTTTGAATAATGTGGTTTTTTGTTGTTGTTTTTAAGGATTGGGCTTGTAACAGACACTTCTGACTTTCTTTCAGTAAGTACTAAGTACCTTCTCCATCAGACATTGTTCTAGGTGATAGGTTACAGATATGAAAAACCATGTCCCTCTCAAGTACTTTAGTCTTCCCTAAAGCCAGGTCCTTTCCTGCCTTTGTGATGCTTTTAAAAGTTTTGACATGTTGCATTTAAGTAAAAGGATTTGAGCTCTACAGAGAACCTAACATTCTTTAACTTTATAATGTTTCCTAGGTTTTAACTTTAGAAATGCAGCCTGGCCTTGACAGCAACCTCATCCAAAGTCCTCTTCCTCTCCACTTGCCAGTACTTGCTGGTAATGCTGGGAGAGAATTTTGTAATTCAAGTGTTTACTCAAAACCTGTCAAATGTTTAAAGATAAATGATGCTGAGTATTTTAACATGTCTCCCAATAAGACTCTAATATTTATATTTATTAATAATTAACTGGGTAAATGAATTATTGGCCATTATTTGTTTACTGACGAGCTTCCATTATAATGGAAATTTCTTAAAAATCTGAATTCCGTTAGATATTTCTAGTTGTTGTTAGGGCATTTGGACTCACTGGTAAAGACTGAGTTAGAATACAGCCCACCAGATGGAGAGTTCAGTGCATTTTACTTGTCAAATATATATTAAACATCTGTTCTTCATTCTTAAGGTAAATAAGATGTAAGCTTGGCTCTCAAGTCATACATAGTTGAGTTTGACACAAGACAAACTGATCAGTCCTATGAGAAGGGTGAGTAGAGCATTTGGGAGTATTTATAAGGGTCAATTAATTGTAGGAGGCTTAATTGTGCAGAACTTGATGGATGCTTAGATTTTCAACAGATAAAGAAAAGGTGGAACAAAGTTTGAGGCAGCAAAGGTAAGAGCACAGAGAAATGGCATTATCGCGTGAGATTGCATTGACTGGATCATGTTTCTGGAGAAAGGTCAGCCTTAGGTTGCTTAGTTACAGGGAAAGTGGAACAAAGCCAGGAAAGGAATTGGATGAGTGGGGATGAGGTGATTTGTGGGTAGATCCAGACTTTAACATTAGTGATCTTTTAAAGATGAGAAAGATATGAGTCCCAGGATCAATGTCTGTGATGCTGCTTTTACTTGGCATAGCATTCCCAGAAAGGAGAGATTTGATTTTAGGAAGCTAATGAGTTTAGAATTTAGAGTAGGCAATTAGAAGTTTAAGTTGTAGGGGATCCCTGGGTGGCTCAGTGGTTTGGTGCCTGTCGTTGGCCCAGGGTGCAATCCTGGAGTCCGGGGATTGAGTTCCGTGTCAGGCTCCCGGCGTGGAGCCTGCTTCTCCCTCTG
The DNA here is from genome assembly GCF_905146905.1 of Nyctereutes procyonoides. Taxonomy (NCBI): domain Eukaryota; kingdom Metazoa; phylum Chordata; class Mammalia; order Carnivora; family Canidae; genus Nyctereutes; species Nyctereutes procyonoides. The sequence goes on from NW_026575126.1 coordinate 74,938,713, forward strand.
CCTGTGTCTCTGCCTCTATCTCTCTCTCTATGTCTATCATGAATAAATAAATAAAATCTTTTTTTAAAAGAAAGAAGTTTAAGTTGTATATATCTTGAGTGGTAGTTTAAAAAACGTGGCCAATAATGGGGAAAAAAAACATGGCCATGCAAATTGAAATTTATGTTAAAACTTGTAAAAAAGTAATACCATGTGAGAATCCTAAAATCTCAGCCTTACACTTATCAAAAAGTATTTTTGAGATGTGGTTGTACAAATAATTTCCTTGAGTGACCCTTAAGAATTACCCAGTGAGTCACCAAACTAGACTTAAAACATTGGCCTCAGAGGTACCCCATTTCCCAAGTGAGCACACCACTAAAATGTTTATATATATTTAATATACAAAAAATATTTTTATGAATTTTTTATTATAATAATGGAATAAAATACTGGAACCCATGACTCAAAAGCTGGGACATGACTAATTATTTGGAAGCTACCTATTTACTGTGCAGAAACATAAGGGTAAATGAAATCAATTGCTCTTCATGAAGATAAAAACTTACATATTTTTGAGTTGTAACCTTTAAAAATACTACCCTGAACTACAATTGTCTCTTAAAAAGTAATAAAACCTGAAGCTACACTTAAGTAAGTGTTTTTGTTAAGGTTAGGAACCACAGAATAACTCTTAGTTACCCTGGAGGCTTAGTTTATACCTGAACTAAGTATCTGTGTTCTGACCAACTCCTCTGCATAGTCACCAGTAAACTCTAATTTCAGGGGCCTTAGACTAAAAATATAATTGTACTTTCCATTTCTTTTTGTCTGTTTTTGGTTGGGTGTGATTACTCTTAATTTTCAGAATAGGATCAGTGAGCCATGAGCAACATATCCTCACTATAGGAACAGTACAAGTTGAATTCTGGTGAGCATGTAATCATTTGTAGAATCTCCACAGTGAGATGGTTCTAGTTCACCCTGAGGCAAATGTCTTCTGTGTCTACATTTTTAGTTTCAACTTTTTCATGCGGTATAAAGGAATTGAGAAATTTGGTAAGATAATCAGATGAGAAAGGATCAGTTGTTGCCTCCAGTTACCACCAACCCCTTAACACTCTCATCTCAACCTTTCTGTGCAGGGACAGGCTAGGTATTTTTAAACATCTGCTATGTACAGGAATCTTTGTTGTTGACTGTTGCAAAGTCTAATTGAAGACATAAGATGAAAATCCATTTGCTCCTGATGGATGTGGGGAAATAACCCTTGGCCCAGTAGGTCTCCCTGTCCCCTCAACTCCCTTTCTTGGACCCTCAGATTTGGAGAAAATAAATCATTTGGGGGGAAAAAGATTTTACAAGTGACTGGACTAGCTCATTACTTAAAGAGTCTTTGGTTCTAATATTCCAAGATCCATGATTCTAGCTCCTTTACACCTAAATGTTTGTCATGTGGGACCAATGCTTTCAGTCAGTTTTGCTGCCTCCTTTAGCTCTCCTTTGAACAGTAGCAATGTAAGACCATGGTCCCCTAGTGCTTAGTGAACACTGCTCTCCAGTGCCCAGCAATGAAAGAGATCCACATTTCGAATGAGTGGCCAAGTCTGTCTTTCTTTGAAATTAATAATAATGAATAATGTTTTATATTTGTGTTAATCAGGGGTTAGCACATAGAAATATAGAGGGTGTAATCTTCTTCTCTTCTATAGCTAATGTATCCTATTGGTCACAGAGATGATTCGAGAAAGACTTATTAGCAGTGTGCTTTAAAAATCCCAGACGGAATGGACAGGCCACTGCCATGGAATTCAAAAAGTCTGTCTGTCTGTCTCTTCCTCCCTCCCTCCCTCTCTCCCTCTCTCTCCCCCTCACCCCTTCCTCTTTTCCCTCCCACCCTTTTGTCCTTCCTTTTCTTTTTCTGACACGGGCTTGAAAGAAGTCATCTTATTCTTGTTGAAGATTTCCAGATTATAGAAATGTTGAAATAGTGAATATGAGCTATATTATATAAAATGAGCTGTGGGCAGTGTGAAATATCAAGATTTGCTCTGGCTACCCATACAACCTTCATTTTTGATAGATAGAACTGCCCTAGAATTTGATGGACTAGATCAATCAGAATCTCAGATCAAAGGACTCATTCCTTTGCTTAACTGCTTTAAAAAAATATTTTTCCTGAAATTGTAAATTAGATGCCTCCCAATCCATTGCATAAGAAACTTAGAGCTTTGTGAAACACCAAGAGTATCATTTGAAAAGAGGTTAAAAAACACAACTGGGGCTTGTTAAAGGGGAAAAGTGCTGTTTTAACTCCAAGTGTCACATTTTCCTATACTCAGCTCCTGCAGTAAACAAGAGTTATTGGAAGCTTAGATAGTTTGAGACACTTCACTTATCTCCCGATACTTGACTTCAGAAGCCAAACATTTAAAATGCATTTTGCTCGTGTAAAAATGTTTATCCATTTAAAATACAATGTCGTTTTAACAAAAGCACCCTGGTGACAAGCTGTTTAGATTTAGCACAGTTAATAAACTGTCAGGTCCTATACACATACACGTGAAAAGACCAGCACAGTTACCCAAGGCTTGGCATTATAAATCACTGTTAACAAACCTTAATTTGCTTACTAGGCTAATGAATGATCTCCAAATTTCCTGTAGTAATTAGCTTCACTAACAGTCATGTTTAAAGGGACTTGCCTTATACTACACTTAATTTCTGCTCTGAAATCTTTGGTATCTGGTTTGTAGGATGGAAACAAAAACAAAATGAAAAAAGAGAGAAAACAAAACCTATTAGTCTCCATTGACAACTAACTCTCTTGTAATAAATCTAGATTGTGGCTGTTCTCAAGTGGAAGCATTGCCAAAGGTGATGACTGTCTATTAGGCTTATAAACTGTAATGTACTAGGAAATCTGCAATGGAGTGGTGAAGCCAGATAATTGCAGTGTTTCCTGTCTAAATGTGCTGCTGTGTGTAGTGGCCTCTGATTTTAAGGAGCCATTAAAAATGCAGCAAGGCATAACAACTGTGGTTCCTAGTGTACTCCTAATATTTCTTACATTCATCACATCTCATAAAATCTTGCCCAGACCAACAAATGACTATGTGTACAGCTGGCCTGCCACAGAAGGAAATTGAGGAGAAACTGAATCATGCAGGTAGCATTACAGAGACCCACCAAGAACTCACCCAAGCTTATAGTGTGCCATATTTCTTTTTTTACTCCCATGAATTCTGTTTCCATTTTAGTCTCTAAAAAAGAGAACATTCACATTTTACCTTTTGCAAGAGGACCCTATCAGTAACCAGCTTTCTCCTGCCTTTGTGGGAAATAGACCTCGCTTTGCTGAGGGAAGGCAGGGCTATATCCTTGCGGAGAAAGTCATAGAAGTTAGCATCTCAACCCTAAACCCAAAAGATAAAAGAAATTTGTTACTTGACAGTTTATTTGAAATACATGTTAAAAATAACTTTATAACAGAACTAGCAATGTGATATGACAACCTGATTTCTCTGAACAAAAGGAGCATTGCCACTAGAACATTCCGGGAAACAGAGGAAACTAGAGAAGCCAGTATGTTCTTCTAATCAAATATTAAACAGCTAAGCATCATGACCAAATGGAAGTCTTAAGCAGCATTTGAAAAAGGGCATAATATAGTCACAAGTTATTTTCATCTGTTGCTAAATTGCCTGCTTTCAACTTGGTAATTAAAGTAGATCTATTATTTTGGCTTTACTTTTATAGGTTTAGAGTTAAAGAAACTGTGAATCAGAAGGGACCTCTGAAACTGAACTCTGGGGATCCCTGGGTGGCTCAGCAGTTTTAGCTCCTGCCTTTGGCCCAGGGCGCAATCCTGGAGTCCCGGGATCGAGTCCCGCATTGGGCTCCCGGCATGGAGCCTGTTTCTCCCTCCTCCTGTGTCTCTGCCTGCCTCTCTCACCCTCTCTCTCTCTCATAAATAAATAAATCTTTAAAGAAAATGAAACTGAACTCAGAAAATTAAGTATTGTGAAGATAGGCTGACAATGAAGGACTATGACTTCTCTCATCCTGGAACCCGTCCTTTAGTTAGCATAGCTGAAGATCATATCAGTTTTCTTACTGCCGACACCTCACTGTTCTTTTCATTACAGTTAACTAACAACTATGCCTTTTCCATATATGGAACCAGTTACAGACAGACATACATATAACATGCATGCATATATTTTAACTTTTGTTGAAGTTCATCTTGGTACACTTAGTATACTTGCCCGTTACTTAGAGCTCTGGAGATTATGCCATCTATTGCATCATTGTTTCTTTCTGGTGAATACTACCCATTGCCGTATGTGTGACTTCCTCTTCTTCATCCAAATTGTTGACTATAAAATATCAGTGCTGCTAGGTTTTCCTCATTGCTCTTTTTGTAATGTCTCTTCTTCATGAGATTTAATATACACTAGCTGGCTATTAGGGTTTCTGTGTATTCCATCTCCTTTGATGATTTTTATCTGGAGCCTCAAAAAAAATCAGATATTCTTCCTTTGTTTCATTTATCCATACATATATTTGGAAAGGGCTTCAAGACAATCTGTGGACATGCTGTCTCTTTTTCCTTTGTAGTCATCTTATCCAGTTTAAGAAAATTAACTGGACATTATTATCATGTGGACACCTTTGTTCTACTGCAGGATGGCAAAGTAATTGACCATTAAAATATACTTAGCACAGATTCCGTTGTGATGCAGGTATTCATAGCTAAGCCTCTTCAAATTATTCTAATATATGTGAACAAGCAGTATTATCTAAAATAGATAAAAGGACACAGTACAAAAGAGGTACAATTTGATACAGTATTCATGTCATAACATATATGCATGAGTAATAATTAGAAAAAGGAGACAAATGAAAAACTTGCTATTATTTATAATTGGCCTGTGTTATATACAGTTAACATCCTAAATGTGGAATTCTTGAATTGTGGCACATGCTTAAATTTTGAATACAGAGGACATAGTAAATTTATTTCTGAAATTATTACAAATTCTAAATTGGTTGGGCCATGAAATTACATTGTTTTTTTTCATCTTTTTTTTAAAGATGTTATTTATTTATTCATGACAGACAGAGAGAGAGAGAGAGAGAGAGAGAGAGAGGCAGAGACACAGGCAGAGGGAGAAGCAGGCACCATGCAGGGAGCCTGACGTGGGACTCGATCCAGGGTCTCCAAGATCACACCACAGGCTGAAGGCGGCGCTAAACCACTGGGCCACCGGGGCTGCCCTTTTTTCATCTTTCAAATGAGGTTTGGATGAAGGTGCTCTTTGAAGTGGTCTTTCAATGTCAGCACATCTGTAGATGTGTTGGAAAGACTGTTGTACAATGGATTAAGAGACTATACATGTTCAGGGACCGTTTGTGTAAGTCATTTTGTGAATGAGAAAAGAAGGGTAAGGGGCACCTGGTGGCTCAGTTAAGCGTCTGCCTTCAGCTCAGGTCATGGTCCCAAGGGCCTTGGATCAAGCCCCATGTCTGGCTCCCTGCTCAACGAGGAGTCTGCTTGTCCCTCTTCCTCTGCTCCCCCCCCCACTACTCGTGTGCTTTTTCTTATCTTTCAGTTAAGCATAAAAGCTTAATCTAATCCTTCCCTAAAAAAAAAAAACAAAAAAAGGTTATATAAGTGGGATTTTTGGTTTTTGGGGTTTTGTTTTGTTTTTTTAAAGATTTATTTATTTATTTATTTATTTATTTATTTATTTATTTATTTATTTATTTATTTATTTATTTATGATAGCGAGAGAAAGAGAGAGAGAGAGGCAGAAACACAGGAGGAGGGAGAAACAGGCTTCATGCCGGGAGCCCAATGTGGGACTCCATCCCGGGACTCCAGGATCGCGCCCTGGGCCAAAGGCAGGCACTAAACCGCTGAGCCACCCAGGGATCCCCCCCCTTTTTTTTAATTCATGCCTCACAATATGTGTAGGACAATCTAAGTAAAGCCTCATCCGTGCAATGGAGTGGACTAGATAGGCCCCAACTTTCCCAAAACTCTGTGTGGGAAAGCTTCCTGGGAAGCTTACTTCTTGTTTTGTTTGTTTGTTTGTTTGTTTGTTTGTTTAATAATAACCTTCACTTTTTAGCACAGTGAAAGATTTACAGAAATTTGAAATGAAAGTTCAGAGAGTTGCTACTACCTTTGGCTCCTGTATATCCACTAATGACATCCTGTAACATAGGGGTACATTTGTTACAATTGATGAACCTACATTAGCACATCATTATCACCCAAAGTCCATATTTTACATTAGCCTCTTGGTGTTGCGCATTTTTTAGGTTTTGAAGAATGACATGTATTCACCATTATAATATACAGAGTAGTTTCATTACCCTAAAAATCCTCTTTGCTCTACCTATTCAATCCTCTCTTCCCATTAACCCCTATCAACCACTGTTTCCAAATTTTTACTGTCTCCCTAGTTTTGCCTTTTCTGAAATGTTATATAGTTGGAATTATACAGAATATGGCTTTTTCAGATTGGCTTCCTTTAGTTAGTGACATGATTTTAGGATTCTTCCATGTCTTTTTATGGCTTGATAGCTCTTTTTGTTTTTAAGTGCTGAATAATAATATTCTATTGTTTGGATGTTCCACAGTTAATTTATCTATTCACTTACTGAAGGGCATCTTGGTTGCTTTCAAAGTTCAGCTATTATAAATGAAGCTGCTATAAAATCTGTTTGTATGTTTGTTTGTTTTTTTGTGGATATAAGTTTTTTTACTCATTTGCAAAAATACCAAAGAGCACATTTTCTGGATCTTAGGTTAAGAGTATGTTTAGTTTTGGAAAAAAAAACTGACAAAACTGTCTTTGAAAGTGCCTTTACCAGTTTGCATTCCCAGTAGCAATGAATGAAATTTCCTTCTGCTCTTTGTCCTTGCCAGCACTTGGCATTGTCAGTGTTTTAGATTTTACATTGTAATAGATGTATGGTAATATCTCACTTTTAATATGTAGTTTTCTAATGACACGATATTGAACATCTTTGATATGGTTACCAACTGTGTATCTTCTTTGGTGAGATGTCTATTTGTTAATCAGGTTTTTTGTATTCTTTTTGTTGAGTTTTAAGAGTTTTGTTATATACTTTGTATAATAGTTCATTATTAGTTTGTCTTTTTGCAGATATTTCCTCCCAGTCTGTGGCTTGTCTTCTTATTCTCTAGACATTGTCTTTCATAGAACATAAATTTTTCCCTTTTTAATGAAGTAAAACTTACCAATTATTTATTTCATGTGTTATGCCTTTGGTGTTGTATTAAAAAGTCATTGATGTACCCTGGCTCATAAAGAGTTTCTCCTGTTATCTTTCAGGAATGTTACAGTTTTTGATTTTATATTTTGGTCTTTGATATATTTTGAGTTAACTTTTGTGTGGGGTACAAGGTGTGTGTTTAGATTCTTTGTGCTTTTCTTTTTTGATTATGAATGTTCAATTGTTCCATGACCATTTGTCCAAAAGATTTATCTTTAGTCCATGGTATTGCCTTTGCTCCTTTGTCAAAGATCAGTTAAATATATTTCCACTTACTTCTGAGCTGTCTGTTCTGTTGCACTGCTCTGTTCTCTCACCAGTATCACAGTCTCAATTGCTACAGATAAATAATAAGTATATTAGTTGATATTTATTCATAATAAATCTTGAAGTTGAGTTAGGTCAGTTCTTCAACTTTATTCTTCTCTGTCAACATTGAATTGGCTAATCTAGGTCTGTTATCTCTCTATAAACTTTATAATCAATTTGTCAATAGTTATAAAGTATCTGGCTGAGATTTTGATTAGAATTAAATTGAATCTGTAGATCAAGTTGGGAAAAAGTGACATTTTGACAATATTGAGTCCTCTTATTCATGAACATGGAAAATATCTCCATAAATTTGGTTCTTCTTTGGTCTCTTTCATCAGAATTTTATAGTTTTCTACACATGAATGTTATATATGTTATAAGTTATATATAAATAAATTATATATCTTATTAGATTTATAACTAAATATTTCAATTTTAGTCATGCTCATGTAAATGATAATGTCTTAATTTCAAGTAACACTTGTTCATTGAGGGTATATAGGAAAGTAATTGAATTTTGTAATATTAACCTTGTATCTTGCAACCTTGCTCCTATCACTTACTAGTTCTAGAATTAGGAGTATCTTTTGGATTTTCTACATAGATGATCATTTCATCTGAGAACAAAAACAGTTGTATTTTTTTTCCTTCCCAATCTATATACATTTTATTTCTTTTTCTTATAGCATTAGCTATGACTTCCAGTATGATGTTGAAAAAGAGTGGTGAGGTAGGACATCTTGCCTTGCTCTTAAGCTTACATAAGAAAGCTTTGAGAATTTTACCATTAAGTATGCTGTTAGCTTTTTTGGCAAATATTTTTTTGTCAAGGTGAGGAAAGTTCCTTTTTATTCCTACTTGGCTGAGAGCTTTTATCATGAATGGGTATTGGATTTTGACAAAAGTTTTTTTTCAGCTGTTGATTCAGAAACTATCCTCGCTTTTCTACTTGGTAATGGTGTATCGTTTTTTTATATACTGTTGGATTTGATTTGCTAATATTTCATTGAAGATTTTTACATAGATGTTTGTGAGAGATAATGGTCTATACTTTATTCTAGTGTCTTAGTCCAGTTTTGATATTACGGTAATGCTAGCCTCTTAGAAATGAGTCACGAAGTATTCTTTCTTCTTCTATCTCCGGAAGAGATGGTAGATAATGGCTAACACTTCTCCCTTAAATTTCTCTCTCTAGTAGAATTCATCAACAAACCCATCTGGATCTGGTGTTTTCTGTTTTAGAAAGTAATTATTGATTCAATTTCTTTAATCAGATCTATTCAGATTACCTATTTCTTCTTATGTGAGTTTTGGCATAGTGTTTCTTTCAAGGAATTCGTTCATTTCATCTTGGCATTGATCACATAGAATTCTTCATAATATTCCTTTGTTATCTTTTTAATGTCTATGGAATATGTAGTGATATCCCTTCTTTCATTTCTGATATTAATAATTTGTGTCTTCTCTTTCTTTAACAAAGCTTCAGTAGAGGCTTAATGATTTTATCAATCTTTTCAAAGAACCAAGTTATGGCTTTATTGACTTTCTTTATTGATTTTATTTTTAATTTCATTGATTTCTATTCTTTTATTTCTTTTCTTCTGCCTACTTAGGATTTAATTTGCTCTAATTTATCTAGTTTCCTAGGGTGAAAGCATAGATTATTCACTTTAGATCTGTCTTCTTTTCTGATACAGACATTCAGTGCTATAAATTTTCCTTTAAGGACTGCTTTTGCTGTATTCCACATAATTGGATGTATATTTTTATTATTTAGTTCAAAATATTTAATTTCTCTTGAGATTTCTTCTTTGACCCATGTGTTATTTAAAAAGGTGGTGTTATCTGGGAAAGTTTTTACTGTTCAACACTGTCACTTTCAGGGATGTCTGAGTGGCTCAGCAGTTAAGCATCTATGCCTTCAGCTCAGTGTGTGATCCTGTGGTTCCAGGATCCAGTCCCATATAGGGCTCCCTATGGGGAGCCTGCTTCTCCTTCTGCCTGTGTCTGTGCCTCTCTCTTTCTGTGTCTCTCATGAATAAATAAATAAAATCTTTAAAAAACAAACAAACAAACAAAAACTGTCACTTTCAAAGCCTTCACTCCTTGCCAACCCAGAAGCACTGACTTGTAACAAGTCCCTCAAGAGATTCTGGAGGAATTAGCCCAGCACATGCTCGTAGACTAGTTGTAAGTATATATAATGTAATTTGAAAGTAATCTCACCAGTTGTAATTACTACTTGATTTAATTACAAGCATATTTTTGTTAGTTTTATCTGCATCTTTCCTTTTCTTGCTAGGGTAGAGCTTGTCCAAGACTCATTTAGATATTTATCTAAGTCTGACCTTTTATTTCATTTGATCCTTTTTCTGCCACATAACTTGTCATACTTATGCAAAGACTTATTGGGGAGAACAGGAAGAAGACTGCATTGATTCTTGCTAGAAATTTTTTTATGGGTCCAATTATTCCTCTATTTGAGAAAATTTCTATGAGTTTTATTTGTATTAATTTACTTGTCTGAAAATGGAATCTCTACTTTTAAACCTGTCAATTTCTATGTATATAAGATTTCTTTAAGCAACAGATAGCTCATTTAATGTTTTTATTACTGATTCCCTTCATCAAGCTTATTTTATTGTTTTTTATAATCTAGCAATAGGTTCATTCTTGATTCATTTACTCTTTTGGAGGAATGGAATTATTTATGTATTTTAACTTTTTCATTTTCTGCTTTCCAGCCCTCACTTCCATTCCTGTAACATAAAATTGTAAAACGTGAGGCTGGATAATAAAAGATTACTTGGTTGATTCCCAAACATAATATAGTGACTTTAAACTCATTTCAGGTCATCGTGCTGCCAGTTAGTTTGACTACAAGCATTTAAACTGTCACATATAAAGCCTTCTGCTTCGTAAGGTTTCACTTTCAAATGAAAACTGAGTGTTCTGTACTCTCTATGTATACAGTTTACTTTCAATATTTTAGTCAAAACCTATGCCTCATGAAGGTCACCCACAGTTTCAGAGCCTTGTATAAAGACAGTGTGCAATTTTGGAGCAGCAGCACAATTTTATTTAAAAATTTACTTAAAAATATAAAATTATGTTCATGTATACATATGTATAGATAGGTGACTGTTTAAAGTACCTCTTCTCATTTTTTAAAAAGATTTTATTTATTTATTCATGAGAGCCACAGAGAGAAATAGGCAGAGACATAGGCAGAAGGAGAAGCAGGCTCCATGCAAGGAGTCTGATGTAGCACTCGATCCTGGGACTTCAGGCTCATGCCCTGGGCTTAAGAGGCACCAAACTGCTGAGCCACCCAGGTGTCCCTCTTCATTTTTGGATATAGTCCACATTTGCAAATCATTAAAACTTCAGAATTTAAATATCATTTGGTGACTGATGCTTGGTCTGTGAATGGAAAACTTTCAGAGAATTAAATCAAAGAGAAGTTTTTAATGCAATACTTTCCACATAAAGAAATGGCCCAAGAATGTTGGGAGATACCAAAGAACATCTAGATATTAAAGTTTTGTAGAGTTGATGAGTTTGTTTAAATATTTTTTGAAAGCAAGAGTAAAACCATGACTCTCATACATTACAAGATGTACATGTTTTAAAGATTTTATTTAACTATAATGAACTTGGCAGATATTATGGCCAAATTAAAGGAGAATTAAAAGAACAGACACAATTATAGATGAATATGAAATGAACGTGTAAATGGAAGCTCAGCTGACTTTGAGGGAAGTCAGTTGAGCTACTGACAAGACAATTTGCTTCATTATATACAATAATTGTTTTGCATTGTTACCACATATCTACAACTTACAGTTGGAAATTGGCTTTCATGGAATCAGAAACACATGATGCTGAATAGTATACTATAGACAATGCTTAGTGTTCCAAGAAGCAAAATTTTCCCCATTTGATCAAAAATCATCTTAAAGGAAAGTTAGTTTCATTAAAATTGGCCGGATTTACATGGGTATAGCAAGAGGGTCAATTTACTATATAAACTTTTTCAAGCTCACTTTTCTTGGAAAATTCATTTCATATTGAACTTTCAGATGTCTTTATTATTGTCCTGAGACTGGAAACCCAAACCTAAGAAACTCTCCCACTTGCAGTACCTATATCCAGGAGAACCCTGAACAATGCAGGTTTTAACTGTGGGGGTTCACCTGTGGATATGTGGATTTTTTTTTTTTACCAGTAAGTACAGTATAGTAATGTGAAGGTAGGTTCTCTTCCTTTATGACTTTCTTAATATTTCCTTTTCTCTAGCTTATTTTAAGAGTACAGTATAGAATATGTACAATATAAAAAATATGTGTTAATCAACTGTTTACGTACATTATCAGTAAGGCTTCTGGTCACCAGGAGGCTATTAGTAGTTATGTTTTCGGCGAGTCAGTTGGTATTATGTGGATTTTCCACTATGTAGGTTAGTGTCCCTAACCTCCATGTTGTTCAGGGGTCAACTGTATTTGGGTGAATTTATTTTTTCTCAAAGTTCCCAAAATATCCCAAAGTGGAAGAGACATTTCTTCCTATTTGTACAGCTGGACCCAATAAATCAGATCCCAACCTAGTTTTTGTAGGGGGGGGGGTTGTAAGTAATTGCTCCATAAGGTCTACCTTAATTCTTTAACAATGTCTACTCATACCTGATTAAATGAGCAGTATTCTCAAATAGAGCATTCCAGGCAAGGCCTTAGAATTTTTCCAGACGTGTCCTGGTAAACAGGAAGACCAATTCTTATTGAACCTATGCAGTAACTATAATGCCATGAAAAATAAGACTTTGAGTTTCTCAATCCTGCAGGGGGAAGTGGGGAGAAAAGCCAATGAGAACAAAACATTATTTTAAAATGTTGTAATTTAGAAAAGTAGAATATACTAAATCATTATGGATTATAGATAACTTTAAAAAGAGAGAGCTTTCAAAAAAGAGAGCTTTCTTATAAATATATATATATATATATATATATACAGAAATAGAATATTAAAACAGTATCAGTATCATTCCTGACAAAAAAAAATTATTGATGAACCCTTAGCAGTTCATCTAGCCCTGTGTAATTCCTTTTTGCTCTGCTGGATCTTGGGTTATTAATCCCATGAATTTGTCTGCTTGGAAGAAGAGTTCTGGAAATCCTGATTCAGCACACCAATCTGGTCTTAAAGTTAGCAATGACATCAGAGGCGGATGCACAAGAGCCTCTTCTTTGAAGTCTTAGTTATTTGAAATACCTGGTAGAGTCCTTTTACATGGGGCTGCTTTGTTGAAGTCCAGAATTCTGGCCTTGCCTATTGCTGAATGTAGAGCTTTCAAGGAAACATCAGAGTAAAGCAAACAAACAAACAAACCAAAAAACATTTAAATGATACTTAAAATTTTCAAAAGTGAAGGGTGCCTGGGTAGATCAGCTGGTTAAGCATTCAAGTCTTGATTTCAGCTCAGGTCATGATCTTGCTATCCTTAGATCAAATCCCATATCTGGCTATGTGCTTATTAGCACAGAGTTTGCTTGTCCCTTTCCCTGTGCTTCTCCCTTCAATCATCTATTATCTCTCTTTCACACACATAAATCAATGTTAGAATTTTCAAAAGTGAAAAATCTGGTGATGCCTGAGTGGTTCAGTTGGTTGACCATCTGACTCTTGGTTTCAGCTCAGGTTGTGACTTCAGGGTCCTGGGATTGAGCCTCTATGCTCAGCAGTAGAGTCTGCTTGGATTCTCTCTCCCTCTACCACTGTGCACTCTCCCTCATGTGCACTGCCCCCCATGTGCACTCCTTTTCAAATAAGTAAATATGTCTTAAAAAAAAGTGAAAAATCTGATGAAAATTCTTAACTAGAATAATGAAACCAAAATGGAAAATTGGTTGTTTGTATGACATATAAAATAAAACAAATTTTAAAAAAAGGTTTAAAATAATACTTTATTACAAGGAAGCAAGCTCCTCAAAACTGAGCAAACTTTGATAAGATTATGACACATTGTTTTGTTTTTCTGACTCAGATAATAAATACCAATGCAAATAAAAGTCATTTTTCAAGCTTTGTTCTCATTATGCTCTTTGATATTCTGAAAACAACTGATAATTTACTTCAGAACTGGTCTTAGGAGGTCCATAAAGCTGAACTAATTCCATAATATTACTAATTTGTTATTAATGTGCAATGTGTTTATTATTGCTAGTTAGAAATGTGTAAATTAGCATTTATTTTTTTCAGTTTCAGTTTCCAATATAGAAAATATATCAATATTCTGTACACATACTCGTGCACGCACACACACACACATACACACACACGTCATGGACGTCTTCAATAAGTTTTAAGAATGTAAAAGAGTGTAAAGGTGTCTAGAGATCAAAAATCTTGAGAATAACTGCTTTCAGGCCAAAATGTTCTTTTCCTTGGAAAATAGAAACACATAGAGTTAGCTATAATATACAAAGTTATATTTTCTAGGAACTATTTTTAAATATGTCAACTACTGAACATTGTAACTTTTATCTAAAGTAATTAAATTATATTGCACAGAAAAAAACTAAGGGGGAGTGGATAATTGTGAACTGCCATTCAAATGTCAGCATTTTAGCAGAGATTATGAATATATATAACTATTTATAACTATATACATCTCTTTTACAACCTCATAAAGTAGCAAAAATGAACAAATTCATAAACTTCACTGGATTATAAAGCTGTATAGCCTATAAAAATCAAAAGCATAAAAGTTTTAAATTAGGATTAATCAATATTTCAGCATTTCTTCTTCATTAGAAATGGCCTAGGTGTCCAATGAATATCCATTAAATAACTGAATTTAATACTAGCTCAAGATTTTAAGTTCTTTAAGATTTTGGAAACTTTGTTCAAGATGACATACTACAAAGAATTACTTTTGAAATGAAGTTTATCAGAATAATGGTTCAATTTAATCAAATTTACCTTTTCATATTCTTAAAAAGAAATAATGATCAACAAATTTATAGGAAGAGCATTCCAGGTAGGATTAAAATATACACTTGTATTACACAATACTGGGAAGTCATAAAATACATAGCTGTTTTTATTAAACCAAATTTTATTAAACTAATCTTATTTGGCAGATTTTACCTAAACTATATTACTTAACTTGGATTTGTAACATGTTTTTGACTTGGTTTATATAAGAATTTATTTTTTAATATACCACATGTTAAGTATTGGAAATTTAATTTCCTTGTTTTCTGGGAGCTTTAGTAATATTTAGTTTATATAAGTCCTTATTAATAATAGCATATTCAAACAGATTTGTTTTAAGACTTTATAGTTGTATTAATTCCATCTGGAGGTAGGAAAACATTACACACTTGTACATTGAAAGGCAAAGGCCTTTTGAATCGCAGACACTTAAACATACAGATAGAAAATGAACTTAACAATTTTGATCCTAAAATGTCAGATACATCAAGAGAAAACACAGAAACAAGCAAACAATACATAAAACCTCAGTGGTTCGAACTGCAAAGAACTGTTCTCCTTCCCAGAGCACGCAAACTTGTTAGTTATTTGAGCTCAAAACAAATAGGGAAACAAAACAAACATCAGAATTCCTGTTGTTTCTCAAGTGTTTTGTGTGATAGAAATCCATACTTAACATTTGCCACATTGCTTACAGAATCATTTCGGTGTTATTGTATACATTTGTGGTTAGCATTGTCATTCTCAATGAAAATCCAACAGATGTGTGTCTGTCTCTCTTTGGGTTTCTGTGCATATAGCAGCAGTAAGTAAAGCAAAGTCTTTCTCCTAATGACAGTCAATCAAATTAATCCATAATATGCCAGGTTATGGTAAGATACCTGAAGCAAAATAGTTATGAAGAAATGTGTGCTTTGAGCCAATATAGAAAAAACAGGCTGAATTTATTATTTCATTGGAAACAAAGAAAGGAATGACAAAATGCTTAAAACAGTAGTCAGTAAGGCACTGGACATGAGGCATGGATGACCATGGTCCCTGAGAGACAGTAAATGAGCACAATGATGCCTATGATTTCCCCAGTTTACTGTCTTGAGGGAATTTGAGGCCTGCATGCAAGGTGAGGAGAGTTTAGGGGTACCAGGTGAACCCCAACAGAATACACTGGAACAAGATACTGAGAATCTGGGAAGAACAACGTAGCTGAATTCACAGGACACAAGGACTAGAGAGAATGGAGTCACACAGAGAAAGAAAGTCATAATCTCCAGAGGATTGCTTTCAGTTATTTGGCAGTCTTAATCAGATCATGCATGTTAGGAAACTGCTTAAGGCTAGGGAATGAACCATCCAAAAGGATTAGTGTCTGGTACTCACTCATAGCCAGGAACAGTGCCTGTTCCTACCAGTAACACTGGAAAACTTAAAGGTTCATTAAGTATTATGTCAAGTACATAGTAGGGTCTTTCTTCAGTATTGATGAATAAATGGTCTTAGACTGAATGCTGCTGTAGTCTGTCTGAACACACTGTAAGTGAATGATTTGAAAGGGTCATTGTGCTTTCAAGGAACTTAACTGGGGATCCCTGGGTGGCGCAGCGGTTTGGCGCCTGCCTTTGGCCCAGGGCACGATCCTGGAGACCCAGGATCGAATCCCACGTCGGGCTCCCGGTGCATGGAGCCTGCTTCTCCCTCTGCCTGTGTCTCTGCCTCTCTCTCTCTCTCTCTCTGTGACTATCATAAATAAATAAAAAACTTAACTGAATCCTGAAATAATTGAATAGCATCTAATTAAGAATGTAGCTGACTACTAGAACAATTGTGTGGTGTTCAATTAAAAATTATAAGGTATGCAAGGAATCAAGAGAATTTGACTCATAATGAGAATATCAATCAATCAAAAACTGACCCAGAAATGATACAAATGTTAGAACTGACAGACAAGGACATTTAAAAAATTAACATAGTTATATTCCATATGTCCAAAAAAGTTACATACTGTAAAAACAAAAATGAACTTGTGGAAATTACAACTGCACAGCATTAGATAAACAATATACTAGATGGGATTAACAGTAGGTAGATATCAAAGGAGAAAATATTAGTGAACCTGGAGTCTTAAGAACAGAGACTATTCATAATGAAATATGAAGAGAATATACAATTAAAAAGATGAGTAGAGCACAGGGGGTTCTGTGCCAACCTCATACAGCCTAATATACATGTTCTTGGAGTCCCCAAAAGAGAGAAGGGAGAAGAGACAGAAATATGTAGAGAAAAAGTGATATTTTCCCAAGTTGATGAAAACTATAAACCCACAGATCTAAACACAAGAAACAGGAAAAAAAACCTTATATGAGAAAACCAGACAAAACACAGTATAATAAGATTTCTTAGGATGAGTGATAAAGAATCTTATAAATACCCAGAGAAACAAACAAAAATCCTAGGTTCAGGGGATCAAAGATAAAGATACAGCAGATTTCTTGTCAGAGAAACATGCAAGGAGACCCCGGAGCAACATCTTTAAAATACTAGAAGAAAACAATGCCGACCTAGAATTTTATACCCAGTCAGGATATGTTTTAAAAGATATTGGTAAGAGATGAAAAGATAATCCCCAGGCAAATATTTGAGAGTTGCAAATATTTGAAAATTTGAATATTTTTGTAAAGTATATGTCTGACCCAAGACTTATATCCAGAATATATATCCAGAATATATAAAGAAATCTCAATACTAAATGATAAGAAAACTAGCACCTAATTAAAAAATCAACAAAATATTTGAGTAGACATTTTACTAAAGAATATATACAGTCACAAATGAGCACAAAAAAAAAGATGTTCCACATGTGTATTCATCACAGAAGACAGTTCCCACATCTCTTCCAGTGGCTGAAATAAGAATGACCATAAACAACTTGTTGGTGAGGGGATATAGGAAATGGAATTCTCCGACATTCCTGGTGAGCACATATAATGGTATAGCCACTTGGGAAAACAGTTCAGCAGTTTCTTAAAAAGTTAAACATATATCTGCCATATGATCCACTTTTAGGTTTTTCCTTAAAAGAAAGTACATGTCTCTACAAAGACTTCACATGAGTGTTCATAGTACTTTGGAAAAAATTGAAAATGATCCAAATGTCCATTTTCAACTGAACACATCAACGCTGGTAGTATTTATATATATTGTATATATCTGTGGACACATAGACATGAAAGATTTAATACCACTCAGCAATAAAAAGGAACAAATTATTAATACATGCAACAAACAGATGAATCTCAAAATTGCAAAATCATTATACGGAGCAAAGGAAGCTACAATTTAAGAGGACATACATATTTCTATTTATGCAAAATACTAGGAAGTGCCAGTGAATCTACTATGACAGAAAGCATATCTGTGGTTGCCTGGAGAGGCAGGCACAGAGAGGGAGAGTGGGGATGGAGGTGTTACAGAGAGGCCCCAGTAAAATTTTGCAGGTAATGGATATGTTCTTTATCTTGATAATGTGATGCCAGCTTCAGTTATATTCATACATCAAAACTTATCAAATGGTAGAATTTAAAGATACGAAGTTTATTTTATTCCAGTTATACTTCAGTAAAGCTATTTTTTAAAAAAGACTGCCTTTTCCCCTGCTGTTTGTAATGCTTTGGGATCTGCCTCCATCGTTTCCTTGTCTTCCTTTATTTTAAACACCCCAACCTATTGCATCCATGTACCTCTCTATCTCCGACAACTAAACACAAAAACTGACTCCAAGAATGCTGAAATGCATATTTCCATCAGAGAAATAGCTTATGGTTCTTTGTTAAATGTTCAGAGATACATGATTGGGCCTTATGAGGCAAATACATCCAGTTCTTACAGAAGTAGCAGAAAGGAATGCGTACAAAAGAGCCCAGTCCTTTTTTGGCAGCCTTTTATGTCAGAGCTCAAAATTGCTGTCTGATAAAATGTAGGCCACCAGATTGAATTACTTCATTGAACCACTGCTGTCCTCTGTTAATGGTAATTGCACAGATATAGCAGTCTTTCTCGGCAACATCTCAGATATTTACCTCCCACTGTTTTTCAATTCAAACCTTTGATGAAAATATTCCCAGTACTTCTTTAAAGCAGACATCCAACTGTCTTTCTTGACAAAAGCAAGGTCTCTAAATCAGATCCTGACAATTTGTGACACAGCAGTCTATCCAAATCACCTTTTACCTATGTCACTATGTCATTTCCTGAAGAAAAAAAGTGTCCATCAGGCGAGCATTTCTGCAGGTTTGAGGGGCTTGGAAGGTTAGTTTGCCAACCAAGATGGGAGAAGAGAAAGGAAAAAGCAGGTTTTTCCTTTGACTTGAGGGGAAGGCATTCAGTAAGGGGTTGACCTGACCTCATAAAGGATTTGTATATTTGGAAGAGAGAGATTTGTATTTTTATGAAGAGAAATTCTTTAGATATTTGTTGTTTTCAAGATAGCAATGGGTACAATGATTTCTAAAAGCTACCACTTAAAAGTATTGGAGGCAGTGAAACAAGATTCATTGGTTCTTTTTAACTTTATAAGTTTACTTGAATGCAACAATATTTAGCATTTATACCCTTCTCAGGGGCTCACCTCTTTTTCTGTTGTACCTCCTTTTTCTAAACTGAGTAGACTACATCTCACCAAATAAAGGTAGTAGAATCAACCATGGGCACCTGCAAGTCTGTCTGTCTGATGACAGCATGGTGGCTAAGGTACAGACAGTGATAAGGAGGAGGAGAGCAGATGGCGCCTAAGACCAACTGGATTGACTTGAGAGTGAAATTCACTGCTTGTGTCTGGCTGTCATTGGTAGGGTACTTATTCTTTCTTTTTAGTACTGGAAGGGTATATTTGATAATTGCTTTCTTGGATTAAATGGTAGCATCATATGTTGGATGGATGGGTTAGTTTTAGGAGCTATGGAAGCCCTTCTGGGGGCTTGCATTCCAGGTTTGGTGAGTAAGCTGCTGACAGTCCAGCAGGCCCTCTCCCTGATATTGGCCTGGTTTTGTTCTTCCCAAGAGGGAATCTCATTATTGAAATGAGCCTGGGAATCATGTATGCTCAGGAATATTGCTGGCCTAGTGGCCTTACTTGGTGGCCACTATGATGGGACATCTCTCATTTATAGTGGGTCCCACCTAAGACCTGTTCAGCTTTAGGGAGGAAAGTGAGCAAAACAGTGTGCTTAACACTGGTGCAGGTGCGGGTACTTTGATTTGTGAATAAAACATGTTTTAGAATCCCACAGTTGCATTCATAATTTTAAGAAACAAAAGTATCCTAGGAAGTTGGGGCAAGGAGGTCTTAAAAAAAAGGTGTATGAAGAGAGCGTCTTTGCATGAGACCTTGAATCCAGCTATTCCTTGCTCTGTTTATGAGCTTAAAATGCATTCAAGAGCAGGTGGTCCTGGAAGAGCCCTTGACCTTTTTTTGGGAGAGATGGGGTGGGGTCAGGGATTTCTTTTCTTTAGAAAAAGGCCAGCACTCTTGTAGTGAAGGTTCCATTGATGCCTGCCTGCCCTTAGGTCCCTAGTCCTGTCTTTTTGTATCCTTCCCTGGCTGTCCCCCATCTTGATTAGGAATCAAAGGCCAGGAAGGCACTCCCAGGAAAATAAATGATAAATTCATAGTTTCATAAAGCATAGGTTCCCAAATATCAAACTTCTACCCTTTCCTTCAGATTTGAATTCCCTAAACTGAAGCCTGGGATTATATACTTTTCCAGGGTGACCTAGGATTCAGGAGCTAAGAAAGGGATTGGCCACCAGGCCTGTTTGGAGATAAGAGAGGAGCTAGTGTGGGTTCATTTGTAGAACAATCATTTGCACCTGGAATGCAACCTCATCCTGGAATGTCTCTACATGCCAGGCAGGGAGTGATACCAGGTTCTGGCTTGGTAGGGACATCTGAAGCATCCTGCTGGTTGTTTGTTGACATGTGGATAGTGCTGACTTAACATCTGACCTGATTATCCTCATCCACAAATTCATCTAGCCCTTTTGCAGAAGAATGAGTTCAAGTGAAAAACCTCAGCGAATCTGCTCTTTGAGAATGTCTTTCCCACATCACCTTTGACTCTCATACTGTCTTTTCTTCTTGGCTCCACTCCCCTCATACTCCTCTCTGTTTACACAGAGTGTGTGAAGTCCAGGAGATGTAGCCGTGCCAGTAGGAGCTAAATTACTTGCAGCTGGCGGCGCCACCTGTGCCTCTCAAATTTCAGCCAAAGCAGTTGCTTTCCCAGAGTGCCCTGTTGTGTGGAATTGGAAAGTGAGTCACAATGGGGGTGGCAGTAGGTTGCACAGTAGAGAGGGCTTTTCTCTGGGTTCTCATGTGAAGACAGAATTGTGAAGTAGGATTTCAGATGGTCCCAAATCCCCTCTTTCTGCCTCTTCATGGAATTACTGGGCTTAGGGGCAGCCCGAGAGATTTGTGAGTTAAGCCTTTAGCCTTTAGGTGGGCTAAGAACAATCCTTATCAAGCATATCTGTTGTCGAACTCTGGGACTGACAACTCCATAATCTGCTCTGGTGGTATAGTTGAAGGTTCTTGTGATTTCTTGTATTGTTACAAGATCTCTCTGCTTCCATCTGTGTCTGTTTTATTTTGTTCAGTCATTTGTGCGCTTGGTGAAAAATTTCTCATCTCTGCATCTCAGCCTAATAAAAGGTCCTCTGTATAATTTTGAGGGAAAAAAGGATTACAGTAAATTAACATTTGTATTTAATCTGACTGCATTACTCTACAATTTTCTAAGTATTTGCCATTTCTTAGTATTCTCTTTTCTCTCTTAAATAATTGCTTATTTTCAGTGTTCATCACTTTTGTCTTGCCCCCTCTGGGATATTTGTTTGCAGGTACTCTCTTTTTCTTGTTGTTTTGTTTATTCATTTATTTCACCCTCCTCTAGAGCCTCTAATACAGCAAGTACTTGGAAAGGTCTGAGCACAGGGGGATGAAAGATAGGGTCTCTGCTCTTTAGTGCTAGGTTCCTAAACTGGAGTGCCAAGGGAGACTTTGGAAATTATGCCTGGTGGAACCCCTTGTTTGAGAACAACTGCCTAATGAGTTCACAGCCTTGTGATGAGAGGGAGAACACTGGAGCAAACAAGTATAATATGAGGGTGATGTCCCCTCAAGAATACAGCTATACAAACTGGTCACCTTTCTGAGGTGGCACCTGAACTGGTTCTTGGGATGGACATGAAGTTAGCCAGATGACTAAAGGGAAGGGGGGGGTTGCAGTCCATGGAGCACCACATGGAAAAGCCTGAAGACTGGGGGCCAGTAACTTTGAGGGACCTACAGGTATTTGGAAATGCTTGGGAATTATAAGAATGAGGCTAGGAAGGGTCCAGGCCACAAATAATGTTGATAAGTCTCATTAAAGAGTTTGCATGTCATAAGGAGAGGCCCTGAAATATTTTTTTTAAGAATTTATTTGAGATGGGGGGGGCAGTGCACACAAATAGAGACAGAGGAGAGAGAGGATCTCAGGCAGACCCCAGCTAAGTGCAAAGCCCCACACCATGCTTGACCTAATATCATGACCTAGGCTGAAGTCAAGAGTTAGATGCTTAACTGAGTGAGCCACCTAGGTGCCCCAGGATCCTGAAAGATTTAAAGCAGTAGAAGGATGAGTGTGAAAGATCACTCAGGCATATTGTGGAAGGCTTTATAAGGGTGAGTTTCAGGAAAAACAATTACGATGATAATATAATTTGGAGGGAAAGAGAACAGTTTGGGGACATTTAGGATTTAGAATGGATAGGACTAAGTCCGTGGGTAAATGTGGCAGTGAGCATGTAAGCCTCAAGGATGCCTGTTGAGTATCTGCTTTCTTCAACCCAAATGAATACTGGTATGATTCACCCAGAGAGGCAGTAAAGAGCATGTACTTAAGTCCATTTGATTACTGAATTAAATTTTGGGCATATTGATTTTTAAGAGGCTTGTGGAATGTCCAAGGAAAGAGATCCTGTAGGAGCGTGTATTGGAGCCCATGAGAGCAGCATGCACCATAGACAAATCTTGGTGTCCCATACCGTCCATGAATGGAATTTTCCTTTCAGGAAAAAAAAAATTGTGGTAAGTTAGGACATGTGTTAAGCTGGTGAAATTCTTGTTTCTTTGTGATTTACCTAGAGGACTATAGAGCTGACTGGATAAAAAGCAATGAATATATAATAATCTCTCTATAATACATTCCCCTCATTATTATTAGTGAGGGCATATTATATATCTCTTTGGGCCAAACCATAATTTTAGAAAACTCTAGATAAATAGCTTCCTTTTTAATTTATTGCCCTGTGTTCCTTTGATTGCTTTTGTCATAGCATCAGCCTGCATCTTACTTTAATCATCTCCCCTCAGCATGGTTATGGTTCCAAAGCCCTGGTGTAGAGTACATCTTGGGAGATCTCATCTGTGTAAGGCCCTTTCACGGCCATATGGTGTCACATGAAGATGATATGGCATCTTTGGAGGATACCACAATTTCTATCCTGCTGAATCCCTCATATGTGTCTGAAGTAGTTACTATCCTCCCTGCTAGCTCATGCAACTTGTTAGATCTCTATTTGTGGGTGTCACAAAATGTTGGCAGGACCCCAGTGTGAAATACAGTGTGAAATCCATGTGGTTAAACTTCTCTGAATTTGTGTGTCAATCAAAACAAAATGGCGTAGAAGAGTAGCTGAATTTCAAAAGAAAGTTCAAGATCCTAGAGCAGAAATGGAACATGGAATTTTTAGGTCAATTTTTTAAAAAAAATATGAATCTTTTTTTTTTATATCTTATGGGAATCATACTCGGGAATTGTGTGGTGTGGTAGGGGAATTGCAGTTAGTTTGGATTATAGATGATAACGTTATAGAGTACAGTTTTTTATTATAGCATATATGGCTCTCATTGCAGTGCCATGAGTGTTAGCAATGTGCAAATTTTCAAGGAAGAATCGGATAACTTAAAAACTATACATACTGGGTTACTTATCAGAAAGTTTGTGAATTGTCAAACAGTGAACATTTTAAATGATGTATCTCTGATCTATTTAGCAATTTTCATTTAGCTTCATTAACATAAGTGTCTGATGAAGGCCATAGAATTTCAGTATAATTCAGGCATGACATGAATTCCTATATTCTTTCATCAGAGTGAGGGATATATAATGACATCAGCATGTTTCTTCTTTAGTTTCACCTCCTCCATCATTTTGCAGTCTTGAATGGGTGTGTAGGACATCCTTTGTGGCATACTGATGCCCTTAGAGCTTCCATCTAATCAAAGGATCATTCGATTGGTCTTTTCTACATTTATTAACCAAAAATATATTATTTTTGGCATGTAACTTTTTAGGAATGCCCATAATTTGTTAAGTTATATTTGCTCAAATGCTTATCTGTACTCTTACCTTCACGTAGGATGGTTTATTAATTTAGTAGGGTATATCATATTAATGAATTGGTTGTTGACCAGATATATGTAGAGTAGTTGAAAGACCATTGCTTCGCTGCAGAAGTAGCTGAGGAAGAAAGCCTGCCATGTAAAGAAAGCTGGTCTGAGCTTAGTTGAGCCTCGTACTTTGACTCAGTGATGCTAGATTTTCCTCCTTTAGAAAGCTCTCTGCTCACCTTCATTTTATGTCTGAACTCTTGACTTAAGGACTTAAGAGTTTACCTTCTTCAAGGCTCATTAGAAGAATAACTCCTAGCTCATTAAACAATTTCTGAATTACCTGTAATTTGCTTCATAAATTATGTCTTTGATGGTTTGTTAGCTGCCACAGGCAACTAAATTTGACACTTAGAAAGGATGGTCCTATAAACCACTTTCTTCTTTTCACACTGTTGTGTTTTAAGATTTTTCTCCCAAATATATCATGTTATAGTTGACTTTTCTATTTATGACTGTCAGTGTCAGGAGCTGTGCTTCTGTGCATTAACATGAAGACATTTGTGAAAGGGCCTTCATCAAAGTCAGATACTGGTGAATTGAGGAATAATATACCCGCTACATAAAAAACTGTTTATTCCTACTAAACCAATGATTATCTTTTGCAGTATTTCCAATGAAATTGTGATTTTTTTTTTAGCAGATTCCCTTTTGATGGCTATGATTTGCAATAATCTTGTCATGCCAAGCTCAAAATACTACTAAATGAAGACATTTGTGGAAGGGAATGATTGTAAATTGCATGCAAATTTCAACTCTGCTGGAGTTAATCAATATGGAAACAGAACTTGTGTGGTCCTGATAAAATGATGCTGAAACTGATCCCATGGAGTTCTATTTCTACGGGAATTAGGCATTTATTTTGATTTAAAATTTTTTCCCCCTTGAAGACAAAATTCTATTTTGGGGTCTTTTAATAATAACTTTTTGGGGGATACAGAGATATTTTAAAGAAAACAGTAGTAAAAGTAAGCATCTGACTTCTGGGAAAAGTGACATCTGGCATTTCTTATTTAATTTGTTCCTGTTTAATGAATCTTTTTTCCAATTTTTCTTGCTCATTCTTTTCCCTGAAAATTCTCAGGCTTATGATATAGTAGGTGATATAATCTTTACTATATGTTAAGTATAGAACACAAGTCTAAGTGGTATTTCTGTCATATCAATTTCCTAGGGGGATCCTGGCTCATCTTTGGGGTGTGTGTATGCATGCATGTGCACACCTTTGTTTTGTTTTTGTCATTGCCATAAAATCTCACTTTCTAGAGAACAGCACTATTTTTTCCTTTTAAATTCCTGGTTGCATTCAGAATATTTCTTATTTTCTTTGATTGTCAGGATTCATTTTATGTCTTTTATTCTTAGAGCTTTGGATGATTGGTTCCTTACCTTTCTTCAAGCTTTTAAGTCAAGTATTTTCAGATACAATGTCTGATCATTGGCATATTGCGTATCACTGATGCATTAGTGTTATAGCTATAAATTTTCACAGCCTGACAACTTACTTCCCTACCCCTTTAGAGTTCTTTAAGAGTTCCTTTATTTATAGTCCAGTTTAAACCCCAGTGGGTAACACTCCATAAACCTGCAGTGACATCCAGTGGCCTCATGGTGTAATTTTTTACAAAATTTTCCTAAAGGAATTACAGGGGAAGTATTGCCTGTCAAAGAACAACATTGCTGGAGTTATAGAAAGGAGATTCCTTTAATATAGCACTTTCCAAATAGTTACTGCCATGCCTTGCCAAGGGATTCCTAGGAGAATGATTATTCTTTTCTTTTGAATGGAAGAATGGAAACCTCTGATGAGATCAACTTCAATTATTCCAAGATCAGAGGGAAATCAAAATTTAGGACAATTTTTAATGAAAATAAATTTGTAGCATCAAAGTTCAAAGACTTGATCTTTTTTAGAGAAGATTTATAAATTAAGGAGAACCTTTAGTTTGTGCTCCTGATGAGAAAGTTAAAAATTTTGCATTGTTTGTATTTCTTGGTTCCTGTGTTGTCAGTTTCTTTGAGAGTTTTTTATTTAAGATTTTATTCATTTATTCATGAGAGACACAGAGAGAAAGAGAGGCAGAGACACAGGCAGAGGGAGAAGCAGGCTCCATGCAGGGAGCCTGACATGGAACTTGATCCCATGTCTCCAGAATCATGCCCTGGGCTGAAGGCAGCCCCCGGTTGCCCTCTTTGAAAGTTTCTTTAAGAAGCTTCTGCTGTGTTAACCCTTGGATTTTCTCCAATTTTCTAAAATTGCTACTATAAATTAGAGGCAAGTGACTCCCACTCTGGTTATTGTCCTTGACTTGTTTATTAAAGGAAAGAATATTATTTTTATAAAAATCATAGACCATTGTTTAAAAATATTTTATTTTATTGAAGAGAGAGAGAGAGCACAAGTGTGGGGGGATGGAAGGAGGGGCAGAAGAAGAAGGAGAAGCAAAATCCCCACTGAGCAGTGATCCTTACTCAGGACTTGATCCTAGAACCCTCGATCTTGCCCTGAGCTGAAGGCAGATTCTCAACTGACTGAACCACCCAGATGCCCCAGAATGATAGGCTGTTATTATAAATTATTTACATAATAGAAAAAGGTACAAAAAATACCTAAATCTTACCCTTTTTGCAGAAACAACTAGTGTTAACATGTGGTGAGCTTCTTTCCCAGTAACTGTCTAGATAGAAAGATGAATCAATGGGGAACCTAGGAAATAATGTTATAACATTGAATTAAGCAACATATATAATTGCTGTGTTTACATGGTTCCTAATTACCACAGTGTTTTACTAGGTAGGGAGGGGGCCAGGGTACAGGCTTGCCTTTGTTTATAAGTGACTGCCTTTGGTGTGGCATACAGGGTTGTCTAAGTAAAGATCAGGTTAGTGAGAGGATCTAAACAGAGGAGTGGTGAGCAGTCATCTTGTGGCCGGATCTAGATAAGTTAACTAAAGCTGGAATTGGTCAGCATAGTTATCTGTTGTTAAATACTCAGTGTGAGGTGTTTCAGAGGTCAGAGAGTTAATAGAAGTAAATGTAGCATGTAAGGAAGTAGTATATTTGAAACTGGGGTGTTAGGCACATTCATACCAAGGATGAATTTTAGATTCAAAAAGAGCAAGAGATTGTTAGCTTTTCTCAGAATTGATACTGAAGCAGGAATTTGAGAATTAAATTTTATTCTGTTGTGGCCACTCCTCAAATGCTCCTCAGATAAAAACAAAAGCCATATGCCACTGTGTGAGGGGAAAGAAACTTGCCTACCTTTCTTGTTCTACACAAAGATCAGCTGCCATGGGGGGATGGCTATGACTCCTTCTCCCTCAAATGACACTGACCAAAAAGCCATCTGCCACTGAGAGACATCATGGTGCCCAGGATTCCACACTGATACAAAGCAGAGGTCATCTGCCGGTGATAGAGGAATAAGAATCTTCCTTATGCTCAAGATACTCCACCAACATAAGAACTTGGTTTCCCCATGGGGAATGTGTGGGAAAGAACAGGAAACCTGATTGCACTCTGTACCCTGAAGTGAGTAGGAAGCAGTGGTTGCCTGTCACTAAGAGTGAGGCAGAAATGCTGAGAAAGCTCCACTCCTGAGTTTCAGCTATCCAGGACCAGGTTAAAGTCAGAGCAAGACTGAGAAATGACCCCCCTCCCCGCCCCAATCACCAGGAAATAAATAATAGTAGTCTACTGCTGGAGGACTGGCAGGAGCATGTAGAGAGACTTGCCCACACACATACCTCGTAATGCTTGTATATAGGGCCTATTGTCAGTTTATGATAGCTCATTAACACTGAGAAAGACTTTTTGATGGTTTAAAAAAAAAAGATTTATTTATTTGAGAGAGAAAAAGCACATGAGCAGGGGGAGGAGCAGAGTGAAAAGGAGAAAATCCTCAAGCTGACTTCCCATTCATCATGGAGCTGGATATGGGCTTGATTCCAGGACCGCAAGATCATGATATGAGCTGAAACCAAGAGTCTGATGCTTAACTGACTGAGCCACCAGCTGCCCCTTTGATGCTTTTTAAAAAATGAACTTTAAAACAAATAACTATAGCCTTAAAAAAAATATAGATAGTACATAGAGTACCCATAGGCACACCACCTCTTTTTCCATTTTAAACATCATGCCAGAATGTGCTACTTTTTTACAATTAATATACCAATATTACTACATTAAGTAAAGTTTACACTTTATTCATATTTTCTTAGGTTTTACCTAATGCCCCTTTTCTTTTATGGCATTCTACAACAGCCAAGATGCTATATGTTTGGTCATTAGGTCTCCTGTCTCCTTATACTTCTCTAGACAGAAGTTTCATAGGCCTTTTTTTTTTTTTTTAATGACTTGGAAAGTTTTTTTTTTTTTTCAGAAAGATCTGTCAGATATTTTATAGAATATTCCTTGATTATCTTTTTTTAAACATTCTTCTGATTTTTTTCAAGCTTAGACTCTCAGTTGACTTCTGCTTTGGAACTTTGGGACTGCCACAAATACTGGGTCACAATAGTCTATCAGGGGAGGAATTTGCACCCTGGAGGGCACTGAGACCAATTCTGTCAACAATAACAAGACCCAAACCCAGTTCAGTTACTGATTAAATTTACTCAATCCCTCATACTAAGAGCCTAAAAGAAGTTACTCATTTCTGAGAAAAAAAATATTATTTACTTCTGTTTCTTTTACACAAACATTTAGAACTCAGTAAGAAACTATGATACCCAGTCGTGAACAAGGGAACAACAAACACCTATTGTTAAGAGGTTTAACACTCAACCAAATCAAGAGATGGTTTTGATGTACAAATTTCAGACAGATTTTGAAATCACTCTGATAACTATATTAAAAGGTCTAATGGATAAGGTGGACAGTATACATAAATTAGTGGGAATGTTTAATAGAGGAATAGAATCTATAATAAGTAAGAGTCAAATGGCAAAATCAGAAACAATGACACATGAAAATTTTTTTCTGTGCATTTATTGACAGACTGGACACAGTAGAGACAAAACCAGTAATCTTGAGGATAGACTAGTAGAAGCCTTCCAAACTGAAACAAAGCAAAAAGAGTAGAAATGAAAAACAGAGCATACTATGTAGAACATATCAGACAATCTATGTGAAGAGAAAGAAAATAAACAGAAGAAATATTTGAAGATTATAATGGCTGAGAATTTTCCAAAATGAAAGATGACAAACTACAGATCCAGTCAGGATAAATATGAAGAAAGGACACCTGTATAGTCTTCAAACTACTGAAAAATAAAGATAAAAGAAAATCTTGAAGGCAGTGGAGAAAAGAAGAAATCCTATCTAATTGGTTGCGTAGATTAAAGTATGGCAGATTTTCAGTCAGAAACTATGAAAGCTACAAGACAATGGAGTGAATCTTTTAAGAACTGGAATAACAAATTCCCTCAATCTGGAGTTTTATATCCAGGATAAATATCTTTTTTAAAGAAAGGTAAAATTAAGACTGTCAGATGAGCAAGCACTATGAGAACTCTTTGTTAGCAGACTAGCACTATAAGAAATGTTAACAGAAGCTCTTCAGGGAGGAATATGCTGCTCAGTGGAATATTTGGTTTTAAAAAATGGGAAGAAGAGCACTAAAAAGCATATATATATATGTATATATATATATATATATACATATATATATGGTATTTTCTTCTTGAGAAGAAATTATAGCAAGGGTTAACAAAAAGAGATTAATGCTAAGGCTTGCTTTTGTGCTAAGAGTGTTTTTATTTTTTTTAACAATTAAAAAAAATTCACACCAAAATAAATATGCAACAGAGACTACATATAGTTTGCAAAGCCTAAAATATTTACTATCTGATCCTGGTCTAAAACAAGAATAAAAGTTATGCATCATAGGGTTCCTAACATATGTCGAGGTAAACTTTTGGCAATGATTGCATAAACACAGGAGGGAGGAAATGGAAGTACGCTATTGGGAAGTTCCTACATTATATGTGAAGTAATACACCAAAATTTCAGCATACACAATGATAAGTTAGAGATGTATATCATGAACTCTAGAACAACCACTAGAGAAAAAGCTAAAGCATAGAACTGTATTTAAGAAGCCAGTAAAACAGATCAAATGAAATTGTAAACCATGCTCAACTAAACCAAAAAAAGAGAAAGTAAAAGAGAATTAAAAAAAAAAAACAGATGGGGCAATTAAAAAAATTCTTAAGATTTTATTTATTCATGAGAGACAGAAAAAGTGGCAGAGACCTAGGCGCAGAGACCTAGGCAGAGGGAGAAGCAGGATCCCTGCAGGGAGCCTTATGTGAGACTTGATCCTAGGACCCTGAGATGATGACCTGAGCCAAAGGCAGATGCTTAACCACTGAGCTACCCAGGTGCCCCCAGATGGGGCAATTTTTTAAGTAGTATAATGAGAGATATATACCTATCCTTAGCAATAACTACCTTAAATATAAACCATTAATTTAAAAATTGTACAAGGAGCAAAACCCAATTTTGTATGGTCCATAAGAAGCCCATTTAAATGTGAAGACATAGGTATGTTAAAACCTTTTGGTGGAAAACAGTATATCGTGCAAAGCTGAAACAAAATAAAGCTGGAGTGGCTATATTAATAACAAAGTAGACTTCAGAACAAATAGGATGAGGTATCACATCACACAATGTATAATGATAAATAGGTTAATTCATTATGAAAACAGGAACTTGTCAAGAAAGCTACAGTCATATGTTCCTCATAATAGAGCCTCAGAATATATAAAGCAGAAACTAATAGAATCACAAGGAGAATTAGACAAATTACTGGTAGAGTAGGAGATTTCAACACTCTTTCCTCAGTAACTTGTAGAATAATTTAACATAATTTTGGAGAGACACAAAATACCTTAGCAATACTGTCAGTCACCTTGACTCAATCGACATACATAGAATGCTCCCCTCAGTTAATAAAAGTTATTTTTAAGTGTTCTTATTTATTAATATAGTTCATATTTTGAGGTATAAAATAAATTTCAGTAAGTCCAAAAGCATTGAAATACACAAATTATACTCCCTAACCAAAGCAGGTTTAAACTAGAATTCAAGGGCAGCCCAGGTGGCTCAGCAGTTTAGTGCTGCCTTCAGCCTAGGGACTGATCCTGAAGACCCAGGATCAAGTCCCACGTCGGGCTCCCTGCATGGAGCCTGCTTCTCCCTCTGCCTGTGTCTCTGCCCCGCCCCCCCCGGCTCTCTCTCTCTGTGTGTGTGTGTCTCTCATGAGTAAATAAATAAAATCTTTAAAAATAAAAAATAAAAAAATAAACTAGAATTCAATAATAAATGATACCTAGAATATCTCTAAATATTTGGAAATTAAATGATAATACTATTAAATAACTTGTGGATCATAGAAAAAATTTTATTTTATTTTTTAAATTGCTCTTGTTTCTAGACATTTAAAGATGTATAGATATGTAAAAATGTACTACACACAGATAAGGAATTAATGGCAATCACATTAACTTATCTAGTGTAAGATGCAGTATCTTTTAAGTACTTTTGGTTTAAGGACAGCATCACATGACTTGTTTGGGGAATGTAATTTTTTTGGATAAAACTAAATACCTAAAACTTAGTAGGTGAATAGGCTTAAAATATATATGTGTAGCCTTCAGAAATATTAGTCAGAATGTCACAGAATCATGAGTCTCCTTTTAACTTTATAACTCAATATATTATTAGATACTTTGTGATTGAAGTTGTTCATTTTGAAGTGTGAATTGGCGCTTATTGTATCAGTGTGTCTAGGAGTATTTACTGTATGCTGTCTGAGCATGGAGCCCTTCTTTATGGCGTTTTTAAATTCTCTGTATAGTTTTAACTCCCTGAATAGGAAGCATTAGGACAGAGATTATGTTATTAAGAGGTACAGTGTACTATTAACCAGCAAAAACAAAAGGTGGAAAATTACTTTTTGGAATAACAGTGTATAATAGAAGAGCAGTAAGATAATGAATTCTTAATACATGTCTAAATCAGGGTCTGGAAAAGTCTTAGGAGTATTTAGAAATTTATATTAGGTTTATTGTGACAGATATGACTCTTTAATAATGAAGAACAAAAAAGACCTTTCTGGGCTGGTGAGTGAGGGAACTTTTAAATTCTGTTTCAGAAATTACATACCAGCAGTGTTGAGGCCATTATGTTTTTGCCCTAAATATTAGACCATCATTACTCTCTTATTGTCTGGTTACCTAAAATCAAAGATGTTCTCTAATAGAAAAAAATATCATTTTTGTTTGCATGTTCACAATTGACCTTATAATAGTTCTACTTCTCAGGAGAAATATGAACAGCTCTTTAAATTACAGGATAAGTAAGAATAATTGAATTTTTGATTTACAGCCCTACTAACCTGATGGAGACTTCAGTAGAGTGGCATGCCTATAATCCCAGTAAGAGTCCTGTTTTACAAATGTGTTTAGATGTCCTTGGCAGATTTAGATTAGTAACACGAGATGGACTGAAAATGGGGCCCAGGGCTTAGAGTTTATTTTGATGATTTATTTCATGCTGCAAACATGGCCAGCCTGTTTGTAATATTTCTTCATATAAGAGTTGTTTTATTGAAGGGAAAAAGGTCATTTCAGGATTGAGTGCTTCAAATGAGTTATTTTTGGAGAATTACTACAGAGCTTATGACAAAATGGTTGTTAATCCTTCTTGAAAACAATTATACTACCACTTACACTACCACCCAAAGTCCTCTTCCTTCACTTTGCCTTGGGAAGACTTCACTATCATAAGTTTAATGCTTTCGTTTTAATATTTTTAAAAATTATGAGTAACAAAAAAATTATGAGTGCCATATGGTTATAGAATGCAGATGTTTGTGTGGAATATGATCAGTGAAATTTAGAAGTAATTTACTATGCTTAGGATTCATTTAAATATCTATAGTTTCAATATATAAAATATTCACAATAAATATTAAGGGGTAATTTTGCATTTAATCTGTAATATTTGCTAATTATTTTCTCTTAGTATTTACTAGTTAAATAGGATTCGGCAGGTCATAGGTAGTGATGCTACATATGTGTGGATTACTTTAGAAAACTTTATTTGCTGATTAATTATCTAACATGGCATCATTTCCTAAATGGCCTCAAGATCCAAATACAATTGCAGTAATATTTGCTGAAAATTGGAAACTATAAAACCCCTCATTTTGCTGGGAATCAGAAAAAAAAGAATTTCAAATAATAAAACTTTCTATTTAAATTCTTTAAACTTTCATCCACTGTCTCTCAAAAGGCAAGTTCATAACTGAATACTTATTTTAATATTTAATGTTATTTCCATTTCTCTTTTTTGGTATGATGGTAAGTGCACAAGTACCATAGATCACAGATATTTAATGTTAAAAGGTCTCTTTATTTGAGATCAGACTTCCTAGGGGCAAGCTGTCTTTATAACTCTTTATAATTCCCTTATTTGCACATTGAATAAATTAAAATGGCCATGGGAAAATTAAAGTAATGGTCCTTAATCCCATTTGATTGTGTTAAATTTGCCAAATAGTGGATAGAAGTATCAGCCCTGTAGAATCCACCGCCAGGTGTGACAGTTACCTGCAGCCATAGAGAAGTATTCTTTAATGACACTGCATGGCTAAACCCATTTGAAACAGATAATTGATCCTGTCTCAAAATTGAGGTGTTCTTTTTTTTAATTTTTATTTATTTATGATAGAGAGAGAGAGAGAGAGAGAGAGAGAGAGAGAGGCAGAGACACAGGCAGAGGGAGAAGCAGGCTCCATGCACCGGGAGCCCGATGTGGGACTCAATCCCGGGTCTCCAGGATCGCGCCCTGGGCCAAAGGCAGGCGCTAAACCGCTGCGCCACCCAGGGATCCCTGAGGTGTTCTTTAAAATGGAAAGTCAACCCAAGCTCAGATTGCATGTTCATGCCTCAAACTCACAGGAGTTGGCAAGTCAGAGATTCCAGGTAAATAGGGACAAGGGATCACAGCAGAAGTGAATTCCTCTCTGCTTCTCCTGACTGTGTTTTGACCACCTGTCTTGTACCCTTTGCAGTTCTATTCTGAAAGGAATATGAGGAACAGCACTGAAAATAGGGCCACTGCTGCTAGATTGTTGCCATTAACCAGCTTTCATGGCTTTTGTGGGAGCCTCCTTTTCATTAGTATTTGCAACATGTTCACCAGCAAAATGATTATGTTAGGCAGAGACATCACATCACTTACATTTCATAGCTCAGTGCAATTTTCATAAACTGCGAGGCAACATCCAAAAAAACATGACTCAGAATTAGAGTTTCAGAAGATTATTATATAGACATTATTTCCCTCAGGTCACGGGCTTTAGTCAAATTTGGAGGGGAATGAAATTGCCAACAGTGAAAAGCAGACAGAAAGGTATGAGTTCATGAGCAGAGAAATAACATTTTCATTTGTTCCTTCCCCATGGGAAAGATTCAACATTCCGGTAAATGGAGACGGTTATAAGAAATGAATTTTTGTCAGCAGGGATGTGATTTTAAGGCTCACTTATCCATTGGCAATCTAGATTTCTAACCCCAGGAATCTAGGAAATTGCTACAGAATGTAGTCTTTATTATAAACAAGTTTTTTTTTTTTTTTGGTAGTTTCTTCCCCCCTTCCTTGCTCAGAGATTTTTAAGAACGAATACATTTCTTTCTGCCTTTCAGAGGTCAGGTGACTGTAGAATTTCCCCATCTGCCCTGAGTTCCTCTTCATTGCTGATGCTTTGTGTTGGAAACCTTTTCTACCAAGATTCCCTCACTCTTCTCTGACCTTTCCTAACCCCCTCTGTTCAGCAGGTACAACACTGACCGTGCCTGAAGCCACGGTGCTCAACTAGGGTTGAATCTGTGGCTTTTCTGTCCTATTCCCATATTTGTGGAGTATCTTGTGGCACTGCTGCTTCTCTATTCTCAGTCTCTTTATGTCTCTGGACCTGAAAGAGTAAGGCAGCAAACATGGCTTTCCAGGTATAAAGAGCAAGGATTTGCAAGGTGCCTGTGGGGTAATCCCAGACAACCTTCTTCATAATTAAAGACTTTTCTTTCATGGGAAATTTTATTTTCCTTCTTCAATTTCATCTGATGTTTCTCAGCCCATTACTCATTCAAATTCTATGCAGAGGTTCTCCTTCTAGCTATAGTACATCCTTGAGAGAAGATATTTCATATAACCTAAACCTTTCATTTCTAGAGATGCAGGTAGGTTCTGTAACATTAATCTCACTTTTATATTTCTTCAGTTTTTAATAACTTAGAAATATGTATATCTAATGCCTTCCTCCCTTGTGCATTTTTGCCCATTTTAATATCTCTCTCAACATCATAAACTATTTTTCCTGGCTGTATTATTATAAGAAAATGTTATTGCCTGCTGAAGTTTACTGAAAGCAAATTGCATTGCCTTCATTATTATATCTGCATCCTAATGATTATGTAACATTTTGAGTGCAGTTGATTTATAAGTGAGAATTGATTAATGTGTTAGTTCATTGGGTTTAGCCCCTGAACCTTTTCATGATCCATAACTTTTTCCCCAGTCCCTCCGAAGCTTCTAGAAGGAAGAGAGAAGGGATATCAGGGTGAGGAGTAATACCTGATCTGCTGAAGAGTACATCTAGTCATGTGTTTTCATTCCTTCTGTGTAGTGTGGTAAAGGGTTTGTTGAATTAACTGGAGTGTTTGATATATTCTGATACTCTGTGGAGTTTCAATTTCTTCCTATTGTTTTTGCCATGTAGAGTCCACTTATCTTCAGGTATTGGGGGACCTCTTTTTAAGAAAGTGGGGGAAGGTGTTATATTCTAATCTCTGTATAGGCCATTCTTGGGATTTGTGGAATCCTTCTTGGAATTGTGGAATGGAACAGAAACAAGCACCTAGAGTATTTATATGATAAAAACATTTTATCTTCAATATGTCATTCATTCTTACTTCCAAGGACCTCTTTTTTAGAAGTTGTATGATTGACTATCTCATAGAGAAGCTAAAAACCAGGAATGCACTCAAATATAGCCTGTGTACCACTTTTGCATGAGTAAAGAATCCCTTGGAATGATGGATTTTTGCAGATGGTTTCATCACCACAACAGGGTTTCATTAGAGTTACTGACTAGAAGAGGATTGTTTTTGATTAGTTCCTAGTGAAGGATGGAATATTTAAGTGTAGTAATTCATAGCACAAATAAGAAAGTTATAATAGACATGGTTAGTATAATAATTACATAATGATGGTAGTACCATAAGAAAACATCCAAGCAGTCACCTGAAAATTACTCATTGGCCACAGCTTTAGAGTCTCACTGTCTGCCATTTGGAGCCAGGGACAGCATGTCTCAGATCTACATTCTTGACACTTGCTCAAGAGCAACTAACGCTAGAGAAATTGTTCAACTTTCTGGTATTTGGTTTCAATTTCTTCTTTTGTGAAATGGCAATAATTTTTTCCTGTCCAAACCACTATTTATATTTTTTCTCAGCAATGCTTATGCGATTGAAATGCTATTACAGGATTTGAATGCCCAGAAATAGTTAACCTGACCTACTTTCACATACCATTTCATAATACTTAGCCTTCTTGATCAAGAAGATAACACAATAAAACCTCGGTTAACAGGAATGAAATGTTGTTATTTTACATTTAGATCATTCTTTAAAAACATTTGTTTCAGTATTGTTGAAAATCTTTCTGTAATGTATTCTGTGGGTTTTTGTTTTGGTTTTTTTTTTTTTTTTTTTGCCTTAGTATGCTCTAGCAAATATAATTGTATCCCTCTCTGATGATGGGCTGTCTTGCACAGCCTTGGGGCCATGATGTTTAGAGTCCGTTCTTTTTGCACCAAGAAATGGGTATAAAATGAGACTGTAATGGGAAGTCATGCTGGATTTGCTCTGCTTTCTGCCTGTACCTTGCAAGTTGCGGCTGCTCTTCTTCCTTTTCCTCTTCCTCTTCTTCTTCTTCCTCTTCCTCCCCTCCTCCTCCTTCTCTTCCTCCTCCTGCGTCTTCTTCCTTACTCCTTTTATTCCTTACTCCTTTTCTTCCTTCTTTCTTCTAAAAAGAGAGGCATCCTGAGCAGGGTTTGGGGAG
Source organism: Nyctereutes procyonoides (assembly GCF_905146905.1). Taxonomy (NCBI): domain Eukaryota; kingdom Metazoa; phylum Chordata; class Mammalia; order Carnivora; family Canidae; genus Nyctereutes; species Nyctereutes procyonoides. Next base: position 74,975,933 of record NW_026575126.1, read on the forward strand.
GAAAAGGGCAGAGGGAGAGAGAGAATCCCAAGCAGGCTCCATGCCCAGTGCAGAGTCCAACACAGGGCTTGATCTCAGGACCCTGAAATCGTGACTTGAGCAGAAATCAGTAGTCAGATGCTTAACTGGCTGAGCCACCCAGGTGCCCCACAAGTTGCTTTTTAATACGGAAATTGCCTATGTGAATTGCTTTCTCAGTGTTTTACTTTTTCTTCCTTAAAGGAAAATAAAAAGTATGTTAGCCAAACTTATAAAAGTAAGATGTACAGTACTAATGCAAAATATCATTATTCTATCAGTGTCTTCACAGGAGACATAGCATGCTTTGAAGATATGACTTGATTAAATGCTTTGCCTCTAGTTTTTCAAAATTATCAAATGAGGCATTCCCTCTCGCAATAAGTTTCCATTGTTTGTGTGTGTAATAATAATCATGATCCTGGCTCACAGTTACTGAGCTTTGTTTGCCAGATACTGTTCTAAGCTTGGTTCAGGTTATAACCCCATCATTCTCCACAACCACTCCATCACAGAGGCACTATTTTTTTTTCCATTTTTCTAATAAGGATACTGTGACTTAGAAGGATTTAAAAAGTTTGGCTAAGGTCGTATGGCTAGTAGCTGGCTGAGCCAGGATTGAACAGCACAGTAGATGAACCTGTGCTCTTAACTACCATACTGTGATACCTCATGGGTGTGTGCCTCATGGGTGTGTGCCTCATGGGTGTGTGTGTGCATGCGTGTGTGTGTGTGTGTGTTGGGGGGAAGAGTTGTAGAAGAGGAGATCCAGACCTACTGACTTTTGTAGTGGGCCTTGCATGGTATATGATTTGTACTTTGGTTTATATACCATTCCATTAAGCTCAGAACATTTCTACCAGATAGATTTCATTATCCACATTTTACAAATAAAGAAATCAAGACTCAGAAAAGGTGCCACTTTTAACCAAGATTATGGAGCTAAGGATAATTGAGGGGCAGAGGTTGGAACCTGACAACCCCAATTCAGATGTGGCCAAGGATATCATTAAGAAAATGAACTTTCTCTCCAAGAAAGTAATTTTTGGAATGTAGAAGAAATGTAAGTTTTCTGTATATCACCCTATACATAGTGAGGATCTGTGTTTTCTTTTGGAGTTGAATCATTTGTTTTGCATTAGAATCACTCCTCTCTTCCAAGTCATTGCTTTACACACTGTCTCTTCTGCATGCTAATGGTTTGGGGTCGATTGGTTGGTCTTCTACAATTAGCATCATTCTTTCCATTTGTTGTTTCTTGAGAGATTAATTTTCCTTTGAGTCTTAGACCCTCCTAATAGTACATCTGTTAGCCCCCTGAAGGTTAAGTGCTTCTGTCATGCCATTAGTCACTCGTACAATATCCTAAGAACATTTTAGGACAAATGTGAATGGTCGTACCCTTGGATACTAGTTCAAGACCTGGTTGTGACTGAAGGCTGTCTTTATGCCTGCCGGGACAGAGTATTGGTTGTCTCAGTTTCCTTTGCCATTACTTACATCATTTAAGAACTTCCTGGTGCAGTAAAAAGGGATTTTAATGAGACTTGTTTTTCTTCTTTTCCTGTGGCAGTAGGGGAATAGCCAGTTTTCAAATAGCTGCTTATTACTAAAAATACAGAATGGGCTTTTGTCAGGTCCTACAAAATCCTATGAATCTCCATTATTGCATGACAGAGTCTTGTGGGAGTCTTTTGGACCGCTTTGGCATCAGGTGGGCAGCATCTAAGGGCCCACAGTGACTCATGGGGCAGTCTGCATCTCAGTATTGTTTGTGAATGTGTTTTAATGGGCAAGGCCTTCCCACCCATCGCATTTTCCTGGCTTGTCTTCTTTTCTTTTCACCTTGGCTCCACCTTTGGCTCAGCTGGATGGCACCAGTTTCACCAGTCATTTAGAATGGAAGCCAATCACATGAGGTCTCCCTGACAGTACAGTTTATGGCTTAGAGACCATTGGAACTATTTTCTGGGTGGCTAATGCTTGGTTGTCCCCAGCCAGATCTGTACTAGTAGAGAAAATGCACGGTCTGTAAGTCTGTGTGTATTTCATATTGTCACAGACACATCCTTGAGTCCAAATAAATATGTTTCTACTCTCCTCCTTGATTTTAGTGCTCAGTCACACAGACTCTGAAGAATAAGTTTCAGTTCCTGCAGACCAAGAAGGGGCTTCAGAAAAAAAAAAGGGAGTTCAGTTCCTGCAGACCAACAAGGGGGAACAGCTGTGGTTATCCAGAGATGTCACAATGTGCTGCTCTGTTCAGACATTTTTAATACCTGCACATTTTAGCTTTCCTGGGCACCTCCAGCAGTATCACCTACGAGCTTGGCAGACTAGAGAAGCTCTCAAACCCATTTATTACTTCCTGTAATAAATGGGCTATTTTGGGCTATTTTTCAGACATTTGGGGTACTTTTTAGACATTTTCCAAATATCTCTTGCTTACGTTTTCACAGCTCTGCCAAAGCGGTGAACTGGACCCATATACTCAACTTGAAGAGCAGAATTTCTCCAGGAACAGGAATGTGAGGAAGGCACTTAGCAGGACCGGGACTCCTGCTTCTGAAAATTGATCTCTAAGCTCAGTATAAATATTCTGATCTAGAGGCAATTATAGGACCCTGACAGCAAACCTTCCCAGCTTGCCACCAGCCTTGGTTAACCTTCACTGTAACTGCTGGGATGGGAGCTTTGGTTGTGCAAGAAGGAGATTGTTTCAGGGTGGTATTTTATCTCTAGTCCCAGACACTGATCTAGCTTGAATGCTCAGCATAATCCTTTTGTGCACCTCCCACAGGCTGCAGTTCTGTAGCATGGGTAGTGGTCAGAAGAGCTCCAATGCCAGAACAAATGGTAATGCTAGCAGACCAGAGCAGGAGTTGTATCTGCAATGTGCCTCACAAAGGAGACTTTCTTTGCTCCTCCTGGTACATGTGGTAAGCGTAGAAATTGTTCATTGTGAAAGTCTTTCAGCCACAGGTCTAAGGCGTAATTGTACCCTCTGGGTAAACCAAAATAAATACCAGGCTAATAAACTTAATATTTCTAAAAATAAGTTATCCTATTGCATCTCTGTAAAAAGAAAAATAGGAGAAACTGCTGTGTGTTCTGCTCTGATGAACTTCCATGCCACCCTATCCCAGTTCGGCCTTAGAGTGGAAGAAAATACTTCACCGTTTGAAGAAGAATGATAGTACACAATCCAGTCTTTTAGAAGGAGAGGAAGGGAAGTAAGTTTTGGTGCTAATTTTGGAATTTTCTTAAAACATGTACACACAATCTTGTTTTTTCCCCTGTAGGCTGATGATAAATATGTTCCCTATATTCATTCCAAAAGATGTCTTCCATCTAGAGTTCCATTCATTTTTAATATGGTCACGATCACCTGGTCCTCTTGCTGGCTTTTCCCACCCCTTTCTTTGCCCTTTTGACTGTCCCTTGGTCCCTCCTCATCTCCATTTATCTCGCTAGCCCTTGGCTCCTCCTGCCTCCCTCCCCAGTCTGGACAAAGTGTAGGAACTGCAGCCCACGTTCTGTTGGCACTCCAGCTCACATCCTGTCACTGACCCCACTCCCTCCTCACTGTCCTTTCTCAGAGACTCCTCCTCTGTTTTTATCTTACCATCCATGTCCTTAAATATGGGCAGCCCCCAAAGACTCTGGCGACTATTCGTGATTATTTTTGCTCTATTTTATTAAATAAAGATGTGAAAAATAACGTAATGAACACCCATGTACCCGTCACTAAGTTTGAAAGGGTAAAACATTTCCAGTCCAATTGAAGCCCTCATTCATTGTGATTCTGATTATAATCTCCTCTCAGTGCCCAGGGGTAATAATCACAGTCCCTAATTTGTTGTTCATATTAAGAGTTTCTTTATACAAGGTCCATATTTGTGAATCAGTAATACTATGCAGTATGTTTATATTTTGAAAATTTGCTTGTGCCTATCTATGCACTTCGGTGAATTTAAAAATGGAACATTATGTTTATGAGATTAATTCATTTGCTCCATTTTGTTCTTCTACTACTTATGATATTCTAGTTTAAGACTATGCCACCATTTATCCTATTTATATACATTTAGATTGTTTTTAAGATTTTGCTGTAATGAACAATGCTGCTCCGAACATTCTTATACATATCTCCTTGCACACATGTTCAGTTGTTCTTTCAGCAAATTGTGTTAAAGTCCCTGTGAGTGCTTGACCTGATTGAGGAGAGAAAGTACTAGAGTGAGGGCCTTATTTTCCAGCCTATACCTAGGAGAGGACTCGGGGGATTCTGCTGCAGGAGCATCTTCCTGTCTCCTTCATGCTCACCGCACCTCTCCTGGTCATCTTTCACACTCCTGTTAGTGTTACCTTCTTTTTTTTTTTTTTTAAGATTTTATTTATTTATTCACGAGAGACACACAAAGAGAGGCAGAGACATAGGCAGAGGGAGAAGCAGGCTCCTTGCAGGGAGGTGATGCAGAACTTGATCCCGGAGCCCCGGGATCACGACCTGAGCCAAAGGCAGATGCTCATCCACTGGGCCACTTAGCATCCTTAGTGTTACCTTCTTAAACAAAGTGTAATCTTCACTGTTAACACCCCAAATGTTCAGTGGCTCCCTGTTGTGCAGTGATGAAACCAATACTCCTCAGCTTCTCTGTTCAAGAAACATCCTCACCTAACCCTTTTTGGTCCTTGTACCCATGTACACCTCACCCGTACACCATCCCCTCCCTGTGTCATTCTCCTTCCATGCCCCTCAGCAATGTCTCTGTACCTCTAGTTGTCTTTCCTGTTTTGAACTTTATCCAGGATGGTGACATTCTACTCAGTTTTTAAGACCCTAGTGAAAATACCTCCTTATCCATGTACCTCGGACACCCTTGTCTGGTCCTAAATTTATATTACGGATAGCTAGGTATACATTTGCTTAGCTGATTGTGAGCAGGGACCATATGCTAATTGCTTCATACATAGTAGGACCTCATTAATTAAAATAATACTAATAATCACATTGAATTAACTGGACCATTTGGTTCTCAGCCTTGCTGTTAAATCTTTTAATGCTACCGCCCCTGGGAAGAGGGAGCAGCAAATGTTTTAATTCTTCAATTCATTTTTCAAACATTTCTGTTTACCAAAAGTGCCTGTAGCTTACTAACAAGGCAACCATCCTTAGCAGGACTATTTTCACTTCAAAGTGGGACAGGGTTGAGAAAACTGATTTTAGTAGGAGAGGTGGCCACTTGGTAAAAAAAAAATAAGACCCCTCTTCACAGGATCACCTCAGTGGGATCTAACAAAAGCATATATCAGGCAGCCTCATGCCAGTCTCTTGGTGAGACCCTTTCTGCCTTTTGGGTAGTAGTACAGGTTGATGACCCGTCACTAGCGATGCCCTTCAACTTATATCCTGCTTCCAGGGAACAAGGCAGATCACAGCCATTGTGAATAAGGGAAGCATTAGTCCACTGTGTCCACGACTCCATCTTGAAGAAAATGGGAGAAATGAGACCAGTGGTTTGATAAATTATATCAAAAATAGTTCCTTCATGCTAATGGAGTGTGAAGAAGCTGATGTACTGGAGATGATCTATAATATTTCATATTTCTCAGAGGAGAAAAATGATAAACTTGATGATGTGTGATTTATTCATGTTTCTCCAGATGAAGAAAAAAATCCTAAAGTCAACTGCCTGTTTCTTACTCCCAGAAGCTGGCTTGTGGATTTTACACTGGGATTGGAGGCTGGACTTGTTTAGAGAAATGTCTAGAGAAACTTTGATTAATCACCAGACCTTTGGCAGTTGGTCAGGAGAGGGCAATTATGCCAGCATTGTTCCTATTTTATCATCACTGTTTTATGGCTCTACACCACCAGGTGACAGATGTGTTAATTATTACGTTTCTTATCCAGGACTTCTCTTCTCATGGCTTTGGCCCTTAGTCCTTCCCTGCAGCTCAGCCCTGGACAGCGGTAACTTCTGCAATCAAAGTACCGCTCCTTGGAAAACATGCTGAGAGGGACATGGTTATCAGCCCTGCTGTGTGCAGACTCTAACCACAGGGGATCTGGTTAATTCCCTTCCGTCTTCCTTCTGCCTATCACCCTTTGGGTCAAGTGCTGCTCAGAGCCAGAAGCTCTACTTGCTTCTTTAATAACTGAAAATGGCACCCCTGGCCTGGGCCATTTCACTCTAAATAGGCCCCTGGAGGAGGTTAGAAACAGAGGTTCATCTTAGGCAAAGCGATTTAGTAGGTAAAATTGTCCTTGTTCTTTTTCTTTCTTTTCTTTATATATTTTCCCCTGCTACTCCTTCCCCTATTGGCCAAGACCATAATAGGACTCTCCTTACACATCTCCTACCCACCTTGCCATTTCTTTACTAGATTAATCTGTCCCCTAATCATAGGCCACCTGCCTATGATTGACCTGCCTATTCATTGACCAAGAATACAGTTAATATATTTGGTAATTTTATTTTTGTGATTATGTTATGGATACTAAAGGCTTAAGACTGACCTTTATAAGATAAATGATTTGCATTTTAATAAGACTTTTGGAGACTCCTTATAAAGGCGCAGTAGAAGGATGCCATTCGTGGATGTGGTAGAGATTTTGAGAGAAAAGAAGGCCCTCCAGAGAGTCTGGGGCATGCTTTATAAAGTGACCATTTTCTCCATGTTCTCAGGATCAGCCAAATATTACATCTCTGAGATTATGGGTGTCCATCTGCCAAGATCCTTTTTCTGGTCTCAAACTATACATTCAATTTTTTTTAATCTGCTATAGTTCCATTTATAGGCACCACATTGGTGGTTTCAGGAAAATAGATTTCATTGTATAAATAGATTTCAGTTTCTTCTAGTGATTTAGAAATTGTATAGACATCTTGGAATATGATTTATAGATAAATAATGGGGTTCAGGACATTTCCCCCAAATACGGTTCCTTGGCATGTTAAATGTTTCAAGCTGGAGGAATTTGAGAGTGGTAGGAGCAAAAAGGACTTCTGACCTTCCCCCAAAGTGGTTATAGAGCCTCATATGAGAGATATGATAAGCCCTTCCTGTCACTGGGGGAAAGGAACTTGCTTATCCCTCAAGAAGGAGGGACTCCCAGAACTGACCTTGCTTTGTCTCTACCAGTTTACTGTACTTAGCTCGTACCCTTTGTCCTGTCACATATATTCATGGCTTCTTACTCTTCATCCAACCTAGCTTAACCACTTTCTGCAGGCCTTCACTGTGTTCTGAGGGCCCACTTGTCATCTACAACTTACACTGAGATTTGTATGATTTTCTCTTACTAATCTCTTTTTTGATGAGAGCCCTCACTGAGAATTTAGCAGGGCAAAAGGAAAAGATATTTTTCCTCCCTTATAGTTTGTGACAACGAAAAGAGGCAGTGAAAAGGCTGGGACACTCCACTTGCACCAGAGACTACAGTTGAGGTCCAAGACAACTGACAAAAAGCCAGGAGAAGGTAAGAAATTCTTACCATATCAGTTTCCTGGATCTCTGGCTGTGGTGTTCCGTTGAGAGAAAAAGGTAAAATTTTTTCTTTGTCCCTTTCTTTCTGAATTCACACAAGCAGGAGAAAAACCTTGTGTAATGAATGCATTTGTATGCTCTTTTCTTATTAATTTGTCTTTTGTTATAAGGGCCCCAGCCAAGAACTTAGAGAATTTGTCTTCTCTACAGCAATCTATCTGTTTATACCCTTTCCTTGAGAGTTTGTGTGGCCCTCTTATGTCTCCTGTCTGATTCAGGTAAGAACCAGCAAGCTGTGACTTGCAGCCCCATCAATTGATGGTTCCCATGAAGTAGAATCAGAACGTTGTGATAGTGTGATCCCATATGACAATTATTAGAGGTTTAGAATGGATTCTAGAGAGAGGTAATTATCAGAACAAATCTGGTCCAAAAAATTCTATCTTCTAAAACTGCCTCTAAAAAAAATAAAAAGTGCCCATATACACATAAACCAGTTTTGTTTGTTTCAACAGAAGGTTCATTCTCTTGGACTCTGGATACCTGGTTTTGAGTATTAGGTTTTATTCTTGTAATTTAACTGCTCTGTGACTTAATTTCCTCATCAGGAAATTGTGATGGCATTAATGCTAAATAATGAAAGTGTAAGTTATATTTTTGCCTCAAGTGCCATTTAAGCGATACTGTATTTAATTTACTATTGTAGGAGTAATATTGTAAAAGCATTCAGTTTGGTTAATCATTTTCTCCGTTGACTTCTTTGTGGATGTCTTCTTCGGTGTTTATTCACAGTCACACAATTCTTAGAACTTTACGTGGTGGATAAAATCCCCCAGAACAATATATTAGAGGCAGTATCTGCTGCCTCGCACAGCTTGAGGACCCCTCTCCTCAGTTTGCATGAAATACTCACTAATTAACCATGGAGTATGGGGAGTGTTCCTCTAGCAGTTCCCTAGCCAAAATAGCTTGGGGCCGAAGAAAGCTTCACAAACACACCTATAATCTAGTTATGCCATTTTGTAACAGCTGAATGAACTGAAATTTAAAGAAGGAAATTTAATAGAACATAGAACTCAGTGGGTGTATTTAATGGAGAAATAATCTATTCCAGTTTGACCAGTGAGGGTGAGTAGTCGAGGGAAGTTCAGAAGACTCCGATTTTCTTTAAGAAGCCTATCATTTTCTTCTGTCACTTCAGCCTACTGGTGATTTATCAGTTCTTCCATCAACAACTTTTCTTTGTTTTTTTTTTTTTAAACCTTATTTTCTTTCTTTCTTTCTTTCTTTCTTTCTTTCTTTCTTTCTTTCTTTCTTTCTTTCTTTCTTTCTTTCTTTCTTTCTTTCCTTCCTTCCTTCCTTCCTTCCTTCCTTCCTTCCTTCTTTCTTTTTCTTTTCTTTCTTTTCTTTCTTTTTCTTTCTCTTCTTTCTTTTTCTTTCTTCCCTTCCCTTTCCTTCCTTCCCTCCCTTTCTCTTCTTTTCTTTCTTTCTTTTCTTTCTTTCTTTCTTTCTTTCTTTCTTTCTTTCTTTCTTTCTTTCTTTCTTTCTTTCTTTCTTTCTTTCTTTTTCTCTGTCTGTTACAAAGCATATTCAAATCGGTATAGTTATCATGCCTGATCTTAAAAAGAAATCCTGTTGGTTCTATACTTCTTTTTTTAAACAAGAGTAGCCACAGAATATAGAAAGTAATTTCCAAACTGGCTCCAGAGGAGGCAAGTGCCACAGCTGGAGGGAAAGCCTGTGCAGGAGGTAGGGAAGGCTTTCTGGACTGTCTGCCATCAAGAATGAGAATTTCTCCTTCTGACTCTCCATTTATTCTGGACGTGAGGTGTCCTGTCTTTTCCCTTCTGGCTAGCCAGAGACAAAGTTTTACCTTTGAGGCTTTTCCAACCTTCTAATTTTTGGTCCAAAAGCTGTCTGATACCAAAGAAGAGAAAAAATTCCCTTGTATTGATCTGGTGGCTACAGACAGGGTGCCCTCTGGTATGTTTGTCTTCCAGAAGTTAGAGGTACGCATCTGAGGAAACCAAACCCAGGGAAGATCCTTTTCTTACAATATTGAATTTCTTTGTTGTGACTGAGCTGGATGCGTAAACAGATTTTGGGGGGTGCTTCCACTATTTCAAGGCTATATTTTGACATAATCTATATTTCCTCCAGAACTGTTCATCTTAATTATAGTTCATACATGAAAGTGAGATTCATGTGTCTGCTACCAAATGTGACTATTAGGTGCTTTTGAAATAGTTAACTGTGTGCTATCTTTCACTATAGTTATTTATGTATCTGTCTCTTCCATTACATTTTAAATTTCTTGAAATTTTATATCCTCCTTGTTTAGCACAGGTTGGCACAAAGTAGACCCTTCATAAATTGATAATCACTAACTTATGTGTGGGCATTCATTTCAACAATGTTGACACTTTCTTATCCAGGGACAGCAAATAATTTAAGGTATAAAAGTCAAATGTTTGGATTTGGGCCCAGATGATATTAAGCTACTTCTTCTGACAGTTATTCATAATAAAATCAAGCCCCTTGGAAGTCTTTTCTGGTGTGCAAGGCCACTTGTCTTACTCTTTGTGATGGCAGGAGGACATGCATCAGGTTATCTAAAGATTGAATGGATTATTGAATTTGTGGCTTGCAAAGAAAGAAGAGCTAAAGCAGCCATTTAGGGTTGAAGATCAGTCAGGAAGACGTTTCATTCTACTTTCGGAGGTGATATTAGGATGAGCTTTTCAGAAGCATTAGTAAGCTAAAGTCAAGCCTATGTAGTATAGACCTTCACATCTTTCCATATGTAGAATCAAAGAATCACAAAAGCTGATTCATACCTGATAGGAGTTTCACATTATTCTTGGAATAGGTCATCACTAGTGGCATAGGGGAACTGAGCCCCTGCTGGCCAGCAGGAACAGCATGAGAGTGGGCATCTAGACCTAGAATTTGTTGAGGAAAAAATATTGTACTAAGTATTAAAATTTTACATGAAAGCAATAGATAAATGTTTTAGAAAATGCAGATTTCCATAAGAAATACTGCCCATCCTGAAGGAGGAGATATTTTGGTATGGATTGGGCACACCTATCAGGTTTTAATAAGCTCTTTTCTGCATAGGATGAAGGTCTTTTTACTCTTGTAGAATTGTTTTCGTGTACTAGTAGAGTGTTGGTTGTTATTATAGTTTGTCTTTTTGCCTGTATTTGTTGCTTACTGCCATTTCTGAACCAAGACATAAGCTGTGCAGCTATTGCAAAGACAGATAATAATATAATGATTTCTAATACTCATACCACACTTTTTAACCCTTAGAGTAATTCTGTGAGGTAGGTACTTTTATTATCCCTGTTTTCCAGATAAGGAAACTGAGACAGTAGAGGTTAAATAACTTGCCCAAAGTCTTGCAACTAGTAAGTGGTAGAGTCAGGATTTAAACTCAAGTATTCTGGCTCTGTAAACACTAATCTATATACTGCTTTTGCAAATCTTATTTCAGCTTGACAATGAATTTAATAGATTAGTAGATCAGTAGGAAAGCCATTCCAAAGAGTTTAAAAAGTTACATGGACTTGAGAATATAACTAGTGACAGTGACAAGTTTCCACTCCATTTTATCTGTAATGTTCTACTCTCAATATGATAGTCACATATGCAAGTATTTGTGTGGTGTTTAGGGGCAGTTTATATTTTCAGAATAGCTGTAATTTTAAGTTTAAAAATAGTGTTTGTGGGACACCTGGGTGGCTCAGTGGTTGGGCGTCTGCCTTTGGCTGGGGTCATGATCCAGGGGTCCTGGGATCAAGTCCCGCATAGGATTCCCTCAGGGAATCTGCTTCTCCCTCTGCCTATGTCTCTGCCCCTCTCATGATTAAATAAATTAAAATATATATATAGTTTTTGTATCATCTATAGTGGTATTTAGGATAACTTTAAGGAAACATTAATCATTTTACACTTGATCTAAAACACATACACACACATACATATATATGATATCATACCAGACATATGTAAAGAAACTAAGATAATTACCTATTAAAAATAATTTATTGTGGCTTTTTTTTTTTAAGAGGTGAGGTGCAGAGGGAGAGAGAATGTCTTAAGCAGTCTCCATGCTGGGTGTGGGGCCTTGAGGTGGGGCTTGATCTCACCACCCTGAGATCATGACCTGAGCTGAAGCAAGGATTGGATGCTTAATCGACTGAGCCATGCAGGTGCCCTCATTTATCTTGGCTTCTGATTGCAATATTTACATGAATTTTTTTTCCCTTAAGACTTATCTTTTGGGTGCACATAGACTGGATTCTGCTTAAATATCCATTTAGCCAAGTCTTTCCTTTGTGATTAAGAGGCCATCTTTTGAAAAATGAGACTACAGTAAAGCAGTCATTCCAGCCTTGATTTTCCATGAGGGAAGCTTTGTCACCACTACCTGTTTCTGACATTAAAATTATCTGCATTTATTAAAGTTTATAGATTCTTAGGCTGCATATATTTCCAAGCAGTATTCTGTTGATACCAGACATCTAAGAATCAGTATGTGCAATAATGAGAGGAAGAAGAAAATAGATCATCAGACTTGCTCAACTGGCCTTGTTTTGAAATCACATCAAAAAAGAAAGTTGCTCGTCCTTGTGCCACGTTAACTCGAAGATATCGTTATAATATTAATGGGCATTGTGCTGTTGGTCCACCATTACTCCTGCCAGAATGACTTTCTTGTTTATCTAGTAAAGAGAAGGTCTAAAGCCTTGAGCATGTAATAATTCACTTGATAAAATCCAGGTTTTTGAAAAACAAGTCATATTAAAAAACCCCCAGAATTAGTTAGCAGGTGATAAATGTTTTATTTACTTCCGTATCACATCATATTCATTAGTAATGGTGATGTACTGACAATTATCAAATGCTGTTATGTGCCAGGCACTTGCTAAGTGCTTCTAAATGGAGAGGAGTAAAACATGCGCACCTTTGTTTTATTGAGAGTAGGATTTTATGATTCCACAACTGCTGCCTGAGTAAGAGCCAGGCTTGAAAGGCCAAGTATTTTATAGGAAGTCTTTGAGGAGGAAGAGGAGGACAAGTACTCTGTGAGGGGCCCAGAGGCTGCAAAGAGTGACAATACTCTGAGATCAGGGAGAGGATAAGTTGTGACACCATCTTCCTGGGAGAGGGGAAGGGGTTAGATTCGTGGAAAGAGGTCTAGGAAGACATATACTAAGGAGCAAAAGGGAAGGAAAGTCTCCATCTGGAGAGTGAAAGTTGAGTTAGCTATGAGCCCATCTGAAATGAGCTGCCCGTCAGGTATGAGCTTGAGAAAAAAACTGTAGTATTTGATGACTGTACCATGAGTCTGGAGAGTGTTGAAGGCTTCTTTAGAATTTTCTGAAGAACTTTGTACGAGGAGGACTCAGCATACTCTACATATGAACAGAACTGTGCATTCTGTTGCTAGGGAATTCCACCATTTGGACATAAATGGAAGTTCTTTTTCCTCTACAAACTAAAAGTCTGAAAGTTCAGAGAGATATTTCTCTTTATCTGTAAAAAAGGAAATGTGCCCATAGGAAATTTTGAATAAGCCAGAAATTTCCAAGAAACATTTAAGAATTGTAGCGAGAACTGCCAGGATTGCTCAGTATCCGTGATTACCCAGAGCAACTGATGAAAGAAGGACCATGAGCTGTATGTACCAGAGATGATATCAGTGACTCAAAAGGAGAACTGCTTGCATAGGCCCATACCTCATTTCTCAGGAGAGAGTGCCTATAAATGACCCTACCAGTTCTAATTAGATGATAATTAAAGCAAAATCATGTGAGTCAAAAACTGAAGAGTGACATCCTATGGCCAAGACTGGATAAATAAGAGTTTGAGAAAGAGGACAGGAAATCTCAGCAGAAAACTGGGATTGTAGTTTTTTGCTATGTAAACCAGATTCCCAACTAGGGTGCTGAATTTTGACTAGGAAATGTTTGATTGCCAATTTCCCTAAGAAGGAGAGGTTCTTACGCACGTAAGGTTTGAAGCCAGATTAATGCCTATGATACCATTTGGGGGATAATCAAGATATCTTTGTGGATGGCTATTTTGTGTGCCTGGGTCTCAATTTCTGTATTTGTAAGATGGGTACAAACATAGCTGTGACATATTAAATGAGATGATGTATGCAGTGTTCTAGGCACTTAACAGTTGCCGGCCTCTCTCTTGAGCCCCTCAGAATTTCTTTTTGTTCATTTCTTGGTATTGAGGGAGAGAGAAGAGTTCTGACCTATAGATAACCGGAGATATCAGCTTTATTTTTTGAAAATGCTGATCACCTAGACACACTGAGTTTGCTGGTATCCATTTGTTGGCTGTCTGGTGAAACCACCTTCTGTAGAGCAGTGTGTGTCAGCATGAAAGGGCTATTTGTGATCACAAGGTTGATTGTGATTTGAGGAGGATCATGTTAAGAATGAATAATAGCTGGATTGCTCATGATGCTTCATCTTAGAATGTTTACATTATGAGATCTAGATCACTTCTGATCACAAGAGGCTACAGGGCCAAATGTTTGTTATGCATCTAATAAATATCACAGTAAGAAGGAGTATTGCTTTTCCAGCCTGGCATCTTTTTCCTGCTTTCATTTCCCTTTGCACATTCTACCAGACCTGAGGTTTTAGCCAAAGATACAGTAATAAGTGTTGATTAGTATTTAATGAAATTAAAACCTTTGCTAGTAAAGCCTTGTAGAATTTCTTTTGCCGAGGTGGACATTTGAATGGAATGAGAAATACTGTCCATTAAGGAGAAAAGGGGTACCTTTGTTTTCTTTTAAATATGATCATTAGTATTAAAACTTTTTCCTGCCAGTTGGCATGTTGCTCTCCTAGCAGCTGTTTTAAATTCCTTAATTGTCTATTGCTTACTCGGCGATCATTTCACAAATTTCTTCACTGCTGCATAGTTTTTGCTGAACCAAATTCTGACAGTGGGGGTGTCAATCTCACAGGCTGGGCTGAGCTGAGTTCTAGTTACCCTTTTCCAGTAATGAGATAAGCTCTCATTAGACAGTGTATTGTCATGGAGCGCTAGTTCCCTAGGTCTCATTGGAGGTGATTACTGGGGAAATGGGGATCTGCTGAAGCTTTGGGTTGCCAGTTGTGTTACTTTTCTTTTTACGGATGTTGCTTGAATTCTGTTTAACCCAATATAGCTTTTTTAATGCTTACAAAGGAAAAGGAGTTTACTCAAGGACTTACAAGATGCACACTCTTATGTTATCTCACTGCTTGTAATTTAGCTCAGAGTGAAGAAATTAAGCATTTTCACCATAGTATTTTTATTCTTGTATGGTTAACCATTTCACACTTTGTTCTGTGTATATTTTCTGTTGAAATACTGTAAAACGTGTCTGTAAGGTGATATATACCCTTGAGATTAGATGATCTGTTCTTTCCAGAAACATCAACACAGCATATTTTCAGGCATTAGGTTTAACTATAGTATAATGAAGCCTTATTCAATTGGATATCAGACATTGTGCTTTTTGTTAGTATGGTGATATGTCACATTATATATGATGGTTCCATAATGTGATCCACTGCTTTCCTAGTGATGTGAAAGCTGGTAACACAAGCCCAAATTTTTGTTTATATATCAAATTAACACCCTTCATATCTTATTTCATAGTCATGCATTGCAGGAACATGCATTATAAAGTGTAGGGTGGCTTATTTTGTCATATTTTTTTTCTTGATTCAAAGTACAGTCAGAAGGTAATTACCAGGTTTATTTAGATTCTCATGCTGCATATGTTCTTGTCTCCAATATAAATAATACAAGATAATTTGTAACCACTTTAATTGTCTTAGTTTAACTGTAAATAGGCAGTGTTTTTTTTTCCATATAACAACAGACAAAGAAAGTGGTAATTGGGTTTACACATCTAGATTGTATTTTTCTAAAGTTTATTTATTTATTTTAGAGTGATCTCTATACCCATTGTGAGGCTCAAACTCATGACCCTGAGATCAAGAGTTGCATGCTCTTCCAACTGAGCCAGCCAGGCACCCCTTACACACCCAGATTTTAAAACATTTGCCCTTAACTGTATGCTTTTCTGCAAGTCATTTAACTTTAACTGTACTCTCACTATAAAAGTGAGCCTGGTAATCCCTTCCTCAGTAATGTTGAGAAGATTAAACGAAGTCACGGAGACAGTGCCCTTTCACAGAGTTTATAGCAGGTACTAAAAAAAAACCCTGTGTTCCTTCCTTTCTTTCTGTTAGAAAGAGTATTAGACTTTTGCCATCAAAGGGAAAAAAGATCCCTGTCTCTTACAAAATTTCTTAGGGAATGCATAAATTCAGTGTGGGCCTTCTAATTCTGACAAATAGAATATTGATTTCGAGTTCATTGCTGTAACTTGCCAAATGAAATGAAAGGTTTATGCTACTCCTTTCAAGTCACTTCTGATATATCTTGAGCAAACAAAGTCTGTATTTAATAGAAGTTTGCTAATTAGGAAAAGTTTTCAATTAGCAATAATCATGCTTTGGGTAAACCTCATTGGCTACAATACTGCCACTGCGCAGAGCTGAAGTTTGCTAATTGGAAAGTGTTACTAATTCAACACAGATGTAGAAAATGAGAGTCTGAGAGGAGGCCATGGAACTCAACGAAAGAGTGGGATAGAAGCTGCCACTTTGTTTTGCCTGCTAGGATGAACTTGACTGTACAAGGCCGTAGTGCTAATTACCTTTAGCATGTTTAAGTTCTCACTTCTCACTTGTCAGTGTAGAGACAGGAAAATCCTTATTGGTCTGTACATGTCACACTGCAGCAAGCTGAAAGCTGAAGGCATAAAGAAACTCTCAAGGCACTACTTCCAGAGACTGCTGATGTTCCAAATGGAATGTGGGGGATGGAATTCTAATTTCTGGAGCAAAATGACACAGGGGGGTGGGGGTGTTAAAGGGAGGCTCCTTGTATTCATTATTGTCTTCTGTGTCAGTGTGAGAGTTTGGCCCACAGGCATAAAAGCAAGCATGACTTGAACCCTAGCAAAACTACCATTAGATAGATTTTAGTGGCAATCTGAGAAAGTCAATATGTGCTCAGAGAGAAGAGGAAGAAAGAGCCAAGTGATGAGAATGCCATCAACCCAGTAGGATTCATTTAGTGTGTAGTCATAGATGGCATCCTTTGTCTTCCCTTTGGACCAGGCCTGACTATATCTAGACCTGCTGATGTAATGCCAAACTGTTATCTTTAAAGTCTGGTAGCAACCTGCTTTGACAGAAACCTACAGAATCGTGAGCCCTTCGTGGTTTCTTGATGTGATCTAAAAATGTGTTCACATCACATCAGACATAATGAGGGAAAAGAACTGCTTTTGAAGACACTAATGAACAATGATCATATAAGTCAGTGAAGTAGAAAATGCAAACAGGTGCAGACAGTTGTATGTCTTGAACAACATGAAGACTAATAGAACTAACAGTGAGTCCTTACTCTATGCCAGGCACAGTGCTAACACTTAATTTTATTATTATTTTTAGATTTTATTTATTTATTCATGGGAGACATAGAGAGAAGCAAAGACATAGGCACACAGGCTCCCTGCAAGGAACCCGATGTGGGACTCCATCCCCGACCCCTGGATCACTCCCTTTGCCAAAGGCAGATGCTCAGCCACTGAGCCACCCAGGCGTCCTGTGCTGATACTTTATAATGCAGCATTGTCTTTCAACCACACCACTGTGGATACTAAATTGTATCCTCATTTTATGGTGTAAATTTTGAGGCTCAGCAAGGTAAATGACTTGCTCAAGGTCACATAGCTCATAACAGAACTGAGATCCCAGGGCCAGCCATCTGATTTCAGAGCCTGAATGAAGAGCCTTTAGAGAGATCACTGATTTTTGCAATAAGACAAAAATGCCAACCATTGGGCAGAAGAGTCGGAAAAATGTTAATCCCTGTAGAGGGCCACTATTCAGGTTAAACTCACCCAAAATAATTTTCTAACATGATAAAGCAGGCCCATGGTAGCCACTGACTGACTGCTTCAGATATGTTTGCCTCTGGGGAAGAAAGTGCACTGATTCATGTAACCCTACTGTCAGGGTTATTTAAATCTCAGATCCAACCTAGAATTCACTTAAATAATCTTTCATTATTTTCCTGTGTACTCTTATGATTTCTTTCTTGCCTGACAAGAATAATGTTCAGCATAATTAATTCAATTAATTCTAGGCTTCCTCATCTCTGCATTTAGTGTCCAAAGTACTTTCTTCTCTTTGGTCCCTGTTTTACCAAAATCTGTCATTTTGCTTAGAAAATAATAACAACTGTTGAACCTGGAAACCCCCAGTGTAAGTTTGTAACTTGCCAGATATAAACAGAATAAATAGCTTGACCAGAAGACCACCCCCACTGGTTTTTCTACAACCCCTTTGGGCACTTCTTGGAATAAACATGACCCCTATGCTTGTCCAGGAAATACCACAGTTGGCATGGTCACCTACCTTCTGGGCAGGGGCCACAATGAGGGAGGGGACTTTATTGAGGGACTGTCAGAATGCTTTCTAGAGTTTGTTAATACATGTTTGCTATCTCTTCCACCCCAGGCCCATCAGGGATGTTAACCTTGAAGATAATAGTAACTGTCGTCAGTAGGAAAATCCAGCTCTGTTTTGACCCAAAAGGTAATTTAGGATGGCTTATGGAACCCGAAGCTAAACGTCAAATGTAATTAAATGTTACTGCTGTGTCTTGCTTTAAGAAGAGAGCTGCTGAGTTCTAGCACAGTGTAAGAGATATTCGAATTAACCATTTTGATTCTTTTCCACATTACATAAGAGGCCTTATCTCTGGCAGCACAGAAATTTTCCCTGAGGAACAAGGAGGTGTCACATTTCAGGAAATTGCTATAGTATTTCTTCAGCCTGATTTTGGACCTAGGTTTCTGATTGGTTTTCTTGAAATCTTCACCTGAATATGACCCTGGAAGATGGCAGGAATGCTATCTTCAAGTATGTGTAACATTTTTAAAGAAATTAGTCTTGAAAAAATCAAGTAGACTCTTTTTCAAAAATCCTTCCCCAAAATGCTTATATATTTGAATGGGAAAATCTCAGTAAGACACTGTTACTAATGTAAGTGCTAATTATTAAGAAAAACATAAATGGTATCTCTCCATGAGGAGATAAAGTGAGGCCTTTAAAAAAAAAAGATTTTATTTATTTGAGAGACAGCAGAGCAAGGGAGAGAGCATGAGCAGGGGAGAGAGGGAGAAGCAGACTCTCCACTGAGCAGGAAGCCCTATGTAGGGTGCAGGGCTTGATCCCAGGACCCTGAGATCATGACCTGAGCCAGAGGGCAGACCCTTAACCGACAGAGCCACCCAGGCGCCCCTAAAGTGAGGCCTTTTGATACAGTGATGCCTACATCTGGAAATCAGACTCATTTTCAAGACATAAATCCAAATCAGAATAGGAATGACTCTTTTAATATTAACACTAAATCTACTCTTGAATGGTAGAAGAAGGAAGGGGAGAATTTTGAAATTTTTGACCTCAAGGAACATATATCCCAAACCTTATAAGTTTCAGGAAAGCTACATTTTCCTCTTCCTTCCTTATTTTGTCTCTCAGTCCTAAAATATTCTCTGGGCAATCAATTTTAGAGATCTTTCAAAGAAAGCAAAACTTGACTTGTCTGCCTGTTAACTACTGCAAAAGTGTGTAGATTCCTGCTGTTCAGTGTAACTACTAACAGTAATAAGGAAACACCTATTATTGTCATTATCTGGAAAAAAGAAGCTCCTAGATTGGATTAAGTGAGGTTGTTGTGCTCTAAAGAAACGCAGCATTAGGCAGTAATGAAGGTGCAGTAGCAGAAATGAAGGCGCTCTTTCATCAGAGTTATTCTCCCCCACCTTTCCTTTTCTGTCGGAAGAGGATGTGGAGTGAGAGAAGAGCTTGATCTGTTTGGGGAGAAAGTATCACAGCCTATTAGTTAGAAGAGATGAAATTGAGACAGCTTCGGGGACTCCATTAAGTGTGTGGTGTTTAGGCGGACTGTATCCCTAGGTAAGGAGTGCTGTTGAGGAGGAGAATGCACAATGAAATAATTGGGCTGGGGAAATCAACTGGGCTTCTGTGGCCTCTTATGTCCTTGTAGGGGTGGGGGAGGGAGACACACCCCCGCCCACAATGCCTTTCTCTTAGCATAAAAGCCATACTGAATAAACTAGAGGGGAATTTCTTGCTGAGTACATGAACTGTCAGTGTATTTTGAATAATAAAAACAATGGGTATAATTAAATTTCATCTGGCACGGGAAGGATTCAGAGCATGTCACCTCAGAACCATCTCACACTATGCTATTCTCCAGGCATCTGGATATCCGGTTGCTGCAGCTGATGGAGAATAATTCAGATTTGATCAGTAATGACAGCATCTATAGGGACATGTATTAATACATTGATGTGTCTGGAATTAGGTTCTTAAATAAAACATCATCCTCATGTATTTATTTTCATTTTAAAGGAATAAATTGAAATCAGCAAATAGAAGATGACTTCCTTTTCCTATCAAGACACACAGATAGGCAAAATTTTTTTGGATATTAGTTAAGGGTAAGCTCTGTAGTTCAGGTACTGTTAATGTTCACCTGACTGCATATCTTTTGAGATCAGAAAAGGTACAGTGATAGCAAGTCCAAAGCTCAGATAATCATTATTGTACTCTTGGGGAAAAGATTTAAGAAACCATCTTTTTTACATTCAGTATATATAATGATAGTTATGGCTAATATCCAGAATAAATTGACATGATGGCTAATTAAATACTCTTCCATGTGCTAGATACTTTGTGTACATATACACAGTTGGTTCTATTTGAAAAAAATCCTGCTTATCTCCACTTCTGCTACCTGTTAGCTATTAGCTCTTGAGTAACAAATAAGCTTCTTTCAGCATTAGTTTTCTCAGAAAAAGGAGGGAACTAGACAAAATAAATTCTCTCTATTCCAGGCTCATGCATGCATGCACACATGCATGCCTGGGCATCCCTCACCCACACACACGCATTCTATTTCTGAGTATATGTACAATGCTACCTGTTTGACACATATACGCAGATGTCCATACACATATGCAGAGCATTCTTAACACCAATTATGGGATGCCAAGGTGGTTCAGTGGTTGAACATCTGCCTTTGGCTCAGGTTGTGATCCCAGGGGTAATGGGATCAAGTTTGCATCGGGACTCCCTGCAGGGAGCCTGCGTCTCCCTCTGCCTGTGTCTCTGCCTCTCTCTGTGTGTCTCTAATGAATAAATAAGTAAAATCTTAAAAATAAATAAATAAAAATAACACCAATTACTTTTCCTCTTTTAAGTTTTCATTTTTTAAAAACAATTTATCCTATTTGATGCTAGATGGTGACACCCAGACCCCAAGGAAGAATATATTGTGATTTGTACAAAGAGAAATGTTTTATCCTTGGTTCATATTTTCAGAATTACAAATGTATATTTTTTGATATCTTTAAGGAAAAATTACGTGCAGTACTTTACACCATAGGTCTCACTTCTGTACTCCCACATTGTTAGCATCAGTTTGCTTGCTTCATTGTTTTTGGTGGAACGGCAGGGGTAGAGAAACATAGTCTATTCCCTCCAGGAGCTCATTTTCCTTAGAATTCCATGAAAAAAAAAATGGATCAAGTGATAGAGCCAGTTTTTGTCATAATAACAATCCATTTTTCCATTATTAACCATTAGCCGAGAGAGAAAGAGATAAAGAACTGTCTGTTTATGTTTGTGCATGTGTTTCCTCAAAAGTAATAGAGTGCTCTGTGGCTCAATAAGTGGCACTATATAGCAGAATAGATTTGTAGATAATTAAGTAAAGCTAAATTTAAAGGTTTTAGTCCTGTTAGGATTCCTGTTGGTTAATTGTTTTCTCCATTGCAATGCCTACTCCTGAAAGGCAGGAGCCTTCTATTTATCACTTTATCCCCAGGGCCTATGGTAAGCACCTGGTAACTAATAAATGTTGAACTGATGTATGAGATTTCCTTATCTAGGAGATTAAATATTATCCTCCTGGTCTAGGGGAATGAGAGATCCACATATATACCGTAGTAATTGTGTCTCTATATTCTGCCTATGAGTTCAGTTATTTTAGATATTCTAAACTTACAGAAATCAAGACTAATTCTTTTTTTTTTTAAGACTAATACTTTAAAATTTTAATTTTGTCTCTAGCAAATAAAGTAGATTATTTCAGTTTGGTGGCTGTGCCTGTCACCTGGTTTCACTGAAAAATTCAAAGTTAGGTAACCTAATAAATATCAGCATTATTTTGTGCTTTTTCTTTTTCCTGTCACACAGATAAAGTCTTTTTTTAATCACATCAGATAAAATTTTTTTCATCACTTCACTGATTTCCTTTGTAACATTAATCATGTTTATGATCAGTTGTTTTTGTAATGATACAGTGTGTGTTGTCTCCACTAGTCTGTAAGCTCTAGGAGGTCAGGCATACGTCAGTGTAGTATGCACTAGAATGCCCTGGTCTGGTCTAGTGTGGGCCTAATGCATAGCAGAGACTCAATGAATATTTGATGAACATTGACAGAATGAATCAAAACATCATGTAAGCAGCACATCCCAGCTTTTCAGTGTTTAGATGCCTATAATCATCATCTAGTGGTAAAATCAGGTAATTTCTGGTGTGCACCTTCCGCATTTACATTCAGTAAATTTGGTGAGCACCTTTTGGGTGCCAGGTGGGTGGGAAAGAGATGCATAAGTTATCATTCATTCCTCTCAACGGCTTATGATTTGGTAGGTGAGACAGGCATATACAAGAATGAATATACCCTTGAACCAAGGTCACTTTGACTCATAAGATCTTGAGTCAGGATCATCATAGTAGCATCTTTGAAGCTTTGTAAATTGTAGAAGGTAAATCAGAAGTGTGATACAGAGAGAGACATTGGAGAGCATAGTAGCAAAGCCCAGGCTGGGTAAACTCAACAACAAACCACAATTACAACCACTGCTCCTTGCATTCATTCAGCACTTAAGTGATAAGCACTATTCTAATCGCCCTGCATACATTATCTCTTTTGGTTCTCTTAATAATCCCATGAAGTGTAGTTACTATTTTTATCAGTATTTGATAATTTAGGAAACTGAGGGTTTTATCTGAGTCATTTACCTAAGGTCACACAGCTAATAAGTGATTAGGATTTGAACTCTGACCTTTGACCAATGTTCTTGATTGCTACAGAGAGGTATGGAAATAATGGAATAAGGGGAAAAGGAAGAAAAGATAATTCCTGCTAACTATATCAGGAAGGACTTCCTGGAAGAGGTAAGCCTTAAAGAATAATTCATACCTTGAATTGAATGTGTGCTAGAGTCATAGAATTTTAAACTATTAGTTTCCAAACAATAAACTCTAAAAGCCATCTGTTCCAGGCTCCTAATTTGCAGAGGAGAAAACTGGTATTTCTGAGGATAAGTGACTTACTATAGGACATATGGCTAATTAATTGGCATTAGAGCTAGTCTCCTAACTCCTCTGTCCATGTTATCCCCCCCCCCCATCATGCATTTTAGCTCATATTCACTCTGGTTTTTCATGACCACATTTAATATGATTTACTAAAATATTTTGCATCTTGGAGATGGAGACTTTTAGCATGTGTGTATGTATATGTCTGATGATTAGTCAAGCCAGGGAAAGGTCAGCGCAGGCATGGAAGAGAGAAATATTAGAGACATGGAGATACGGAGATAAGTGAATATCCATCTATAATTTTTCTAGTATTTTATTATCATTTTATTGTTGCCTCTGTTTTCTTTCATAAGTGTAGACAACTGGGAATTGAGAGAAAGGATATGAATGAAACCCTAATAAGAAAAAACTGGTTTAAAATCCTAAAGTCTATGACCACTGCCCACCATGATTTCTCAGCTTCCTAAGTAACCCAGGATATTCCTAGCTTCCACTAATGCTTAGTAGCCAGTGACCTACCTGCTTGTCACAATAAGATGACACAATGTATGTAAAGATAACTATATGACAGAAATACAGGATGCTGGCAGGCTTGTCTGATTTCCAGGCCTAAACTGTTCCTCACCTCAAATGTAGTACCATCGTCTGGTATCCATGTTGCTCAGTCTGTTTCATTAGCCAAGTGATTGTGCCAGATTTATGCACTATGGAATAGTCAGTTTGGGACTGGGGTAAATACTCATTGCTCTGAGTGCTCCCTGTCAATCTTCTTCTTACGTGGCATTGGGGATTGAGGTAGGTGTTTCCATGTATTTTTTCCCTTTGTTTCTCTCCATGATTTAAACCATAAAACAAAATCTTGTCAGTGCAGTCTGAGTCAGCAGATATTTACATCACTTGGGTGTAGGCTTTTTATAGACCAGCGGAAGATTACAGTAATTAGCCTATGCATTTCCTCATTAAAATGTCATTAGCAAAGGCTTTGTTCTTTTAAGATCTTCCAAATAAGGTTTATTGCATTGCATTCTATCATTAATAGTTTACTAGGAGCCAGATGTCTTATATAGGTATGTAGTAGCAAAGATTGCTTTGGACTTTTTAAAGGGTAATGGCCAAAAAACAGGCTTTGAAATAGATAAATCTCTAAGTTTCGATTGGATGGGGTCCCACTTTATGTGCTACCAGTATAACTGCCAGTCCCTTTTCACAGTGCCTGCTGGCAGTGTCATACTCATTTAGGTATTGGGCCACCTACCAAATCCAGACTTATTTAAGAGAATAAGCATATGCTCTTATGCACAAACTGATTTGGTTAGTATCTTAGTAAGTTTGTGACCGATTAAAAATGTAATAAAGAATAAGATGATAATGAATTTATTTTTTACTATAATCTAGTACACAGAATAAAGAATAAAAGCTTTTATTTATAAAGCTCAAAAAGAATATGAGCTTTGGAGTCAGTCCATTCTAGCTTCATCATTTACTTTGTTGTATAACTTTGACCATGATTATACTTAATCTTTATAAACCTAAGTTGTCTTGACTGTAATTACAATAGTACCTGCCTTATAATATTTGCATGTGATTAATGCATGTGAAGTATTTCACATTACTGCCTAGAATGTATGATTTATTAATACATTTGTAATAAAAAATAAAAGTATGATCGTATATGTATCTGTATTTCACCTGTTTTCTTGTTATGCATCTTTTACCTAATTTAAGAAATCCTAACATGAAATTCCAAAATGAATAAGTAATTATTCAAGGGGGTGTTCATTAATACCTTTAAATGGCTTAAGACAACTCTCTTTAGGGATCCCTGGGTGGCGCAGCGGTTTGGCACCTGCCTTTGGCCCAGGGCTCCATCCTGGAGACCCCGGATCGAATCCCACGTCGGGCTCCCGGTGCATGGAGCCTGCTTCTCCCTCTGCCTGTGTCTCTGCCTCTCTCTCTCTCTCTCTCTCTCTCTCTCTATCATAAATAAATAAAAATTTAAAAAAAATTAAAAAGACAACTCTCTTTAAAATTACTCACAAGGTGCATTGGAAGTAAATTACTCCATTTATCATTTTAACATTATTTCTACTCGGAACAGGAACAAGTCAGGAAATACACATTGATTACCCCATTAAATTACTAGATAGTTAACCAAATAACTAAAATAAACTGTAGCCTTGTAGTACTGTAAGGGTGGTTGGTTGGTTGGCTTACTGTTTTGTTTTTTAGCATTACAATATCCCAAAGAGTTTTTTAAGAATAATTGTGTGTAGTTTTGTTGGTATAGGCAAATTCAGGTTAATTCAGTCAGTCAGTTGGAAAGTATTTCTATTAAGTACCTCCTCTGAGCCAAGCATTGTTCTTTGTGCCAGAAATACAGTGCTAAACAAGAGGAAAGGCCTGTTCTCAAGGAGCTTACATTCTAGGGTAAAGATTAATAAACATGTAAAGAAGCAAATGATTATTGTAGATATTGGGGGACTCTGGAGAGGGTGAGCTAGAATATGGGAGGTAAGGATCTGCATTAAGGGCTCAATGACTGGGAGGCCTTTTGAAGGATGGTGGGAGGTGGTACAAGTGTTCCAAGCAGAAGAATGAGCAAGGTACAAAGCCCCTGAAACACTGACAAGCTTGTTAAGTTTGAGGAACAGAAGGAAGGCTAGTGTGGCTAGGATCTAGATCTCAAGGAGAGAAGTAGACAGAAAAGAGGATGACTCAAGTCAGAGCCTTTGAAAGCTCTGGGTGGAAATTTGGCTTGAATCTTGGTTGCATATCTGGTATGCATTGGTATGCAATGTTTTGGAAATATTCCTCACCAGTCTGTGAGGTGTTATTTTTGGAATTCAGAGAGGACAAGCAAACTGACAGGGCTTCCTTATGAAGCCCTTCCTTTTTTTTTTTTTTTTTTGTTACTGGTAGAATTCTTGGTTATCTTTTTGTCTGGTAGTGAGCATTGGAAAGCCCTCAGATTGTTTTTACCTGGGGAGTGATGCTGATTTTTACAGAAGAAAAATACTCTGATTTGTGAAAAATGCACTGCGTGCTCACAGATGTGGAAGCTAGGAGCTCATCTTGCATGGGGTCAGAGAGATAACAATAACTTAAGGCAGGATTTTAGCAGTGAAATGTTAAGGGGTTGCATGTAGGCTTTATTTTGGATACAGATTTCATAGGACTTAAGACAGAACAGATATGAGATGCAAAGAAAAAAGAGGAGTCAAATGACCTCAGGATTTTAGTTCAGGTAGTCAGATGACTGGTGTCATAGATAGAGGGAAAGATTGTACGGGGCTGAATTTATAGAGTGAGAAGCAGAGAGTTGGTAATTTTGTTTTGATATAGGTTATGAAAGTAATGCCAATTGACAGTCAAGAGAAGATATCAGCTGGGCAGTTAAAAGATTCTAGGATATTGGGGAGATGTCCAGGCCAGAGCTGAAGTTAAGGAGTCATCAGCATATAGATGGAATTTACAGCCATGGGACTGGCGGAGTCCTCTGAGAAGAGAATGTAAATAAACAAGAGGTCTCAGAACAGAGTCCCAGATACAGCCTGGTAAGGAGAAGGACCCAGTGAAGGAGAAGTTGGTGATGTAAGACAAGCAGTAGGTCACTGAAACAGAGAAAAAGATGTTGCATAAACAAGGATGTATGATGTGGTGAGCCATGTTTATGCTGTGGAGAGGTTGAATATGATTAGGACAGATAATTGTTCATTAACTAGAAATTAGACCTTTATACTGATCCCTAATATAATGCATTATTGAAACAAAAAATTAACCTGGTACCTGATGTGTCTCACACCTGGTATTGTTTATCAGAACCCTCCTCCTTCCCATTGTAAAAGTTATGGGGCTTTTGATAGGAAAGCAAAACTGCAAGAAATTAGAGGAGAAAATCTTTTTAAAGTTATTTATGGGAATGAAAAATTAGATTGGGGATATAGGAATTAATGTGGATTCTTGTTTGTTACCTCAGTTTTAGAGTGATTTGCTGGGGACCTTCACCCTGATAACACATGGTTTCTGTCAAGAATAAAGTACAATCTGCTATCCTATCACCCTTCCCACTCCCCACCCTGTTGTTCTACAAGCAGATGCAGTGCTTTTCTGAGTAAAGTTTTAGCAATACCTCTTATGAAAGCATTTTCCCTTCACGATTAGCATCTGTTTATAGAATAGTTCCTATTTTCGTAATTAGATCCTGCATAGAAATGCAAAGGCTGCTATGTAAAAGGATAATGAATCTTTATTGCACAGTTGAAATCAGATTTGTGCAAAAGGCACTTTGAAAACAGTAATAAGCAGAGACATGTATTAAATCACCCAGATAAGGCACCCTCTTTATATTTCCTATTTATAAATGGAAATTATGACTACCCAGTGGATTCCATATGACATTTTCTATTACCAGCAAAGGATTTTAGCTTTGACCATAAAAGTTCTCTAAATTCAAAAGCCCCTCTGAATTCATGGCTCTGAAGAATACTTCTGGAAGAGGCCAAGACAGGGTATAGAGGGTCTTTTGTCATTTTCCTTTGTCTCTGTACTCGGGCAGAGGCAAAGGATAGCAAGTGGTATAAGAAGCCATTTGAAATAACTATGATAATATCTAATCAGGAAACCCAGTGTCCATTTAACACATACAGTAACATTTTGAGAATCTTCTGGTTGGGCTCCTTGAGAACCAAGTTCATGTCCTTATAAGCTCATCCTTATATTTTCCTATTGTACACATCACTTCCTGGCAAACACAGGATTTATTCCCAAGCTAAACCCTTCTTGAGAGGTTTTGTTATCTCTTCACCTCCTTAGTGAGTCTCAGAAAGCTGGGGCATTGAGGGAGGGCTAAGAAAGAAAAAAGATTGGGAAGCATGGAACGTCCATATGAACTGAACTGGCAAGGATGGATATTATGGCTGCTGGGACGTGGGAGAGTATCATGTGTCTTTTGTGTCTGTTTTATAGTCGATGCTTCATGTAAGATGGCAGTCACGCCTGCACTGTGCTTAGTATCGATTTACTCTCAGGCATGCCAGACCATTTTAGCTTTACTAAAGGGAAAAATCCTGTGTATTTCCCCTACAGACAGACTTACAAAAAGTATATCTATAGAACCTTTTTTTTTCCTTCTTTTCTTTCCTTTTAGTATTTTTTTGTCCCTTCCTGCAGCTTTTCCCCTCACTCCCCCACCCGTTTTATTATAAAGTGAACAAGCTCCATACTGAGCATTACAAAGAGAACACATTGAGTAGACTTTTTTCGAGAACAGTCTGAGATCTGGGAGCTTCCCATCTTCAAATGTGGCACATGCCTGGCCTTTTAGTGGCAGCAGAAAGCCTTATTTCCCAAGACTAGCTTTGTGGTGGCGGGGCCTGAAGCACTGCGGAGTTGTTGAAAAAGGGGGATGAATGGATGCTAAGTCTGGAGACCAAAAAATACCATCATTTTCACCTTCTTGAGCTCCTGTATTGTCCCTAGATGCCGCATTGTGCTTTCCTCCAGTGTAGGGAGAGAGGTTGGTCATCAGGCTATCTCAACTCCTGACATCTGCTTAGCAGTTTCAGCAGTTCACAGCTGGGACTCATGCCTCTGTCAGAATTCTTTGCCTGTTCCCTCTGTTCCATTAGTAGGGAGGCTGGGACCAGACTTCTGAACTGATTAGCATACTTTTGTGTTACCTACCTAGGACAGCATGTGGCAATGTGGAACACTTGGATTTATTTCTCTTCACTCATACAAAATTCCTAAAGAATTGGAAAACTCCAGCATTTATTTTGTGTTACAAAAACTTAATTCCTATTTTGGTAGGCAAAAGCAACACAATTTTGGCATAAAAATCTCTGGATCAGAGAACATTGAGGGGCCCCTGGTTGGCCCAGTCAGTTAAATGTCTGACTCCTGATTTCAGCTCAGGTCGTGAACTCAAGGTCCTGAGATCGAGCAGCATGGCAGGCTGCACTGGGCATGGAGCCTGTTTAGGATTCTCTCTACCTCTGCCTCTTCCTCTTTCTTCCCCTCCCTCCCCCCAACCTCAAATGAATGAATGAACATTGATTTGCTTCTTCTCTTTTCTCATGCCTTTTTGGGAAAAAATGTAAGTTGGATTTTGTAACGCTGCATTGTACAAAATGTCTATTTAGTCACACAGAAGAGAAAGTGTCTTCAAGTCATTTTTGTTCTTGTAATTCAGTGATTTTATGTCTATTTCCTTTCCATTTTTCTCTTTGATTTCAACTGTGTTAACTAAATGCCTTAAACCTGGCACTTTTCATAGGATCATCATGTGTAAAAAATAAGTAGATATGATCATAAAGAGCAA
This sequence comes from Nyctereutes procyonoides, assembly GCF_905146905.1. Lineage (NCBI taxonomy): Eukaryota > Metazoa > Chordata > Mammalia > Carnivora > Canidae > Nyctereutes > Nyctereutes procyonoides. The sequence goes on from NW_026575126.1 coordinate 75,005,292, forward strand.
CTAGATTAATGTGGAATTGATACAAGAAGTTGACTATTTTAAATGCACTTCAACTTTGAACAATACTAATATATGCAAATCATATTTTCTTCTTTATGAAAATACTTTCTTGCCTTCATTATGGGTGGGTATACTGTGATACATTGTGGACTGAGGGAAGTCCTTAGGAGATGTCTCTTAACTTGGGAAACTGTTTTCTTTGGGTACTTGAAGTTCTTTTCTAAAGATTCCTGGGAAAAAGCAGCAGTGCATATTGAGAGTTAGGTCTGGGGATCCCTGGGTGGCGCAGTGGTTTGGCGCCTGCCTTTGGCCCAGGGCACGATCCTGGAGACCCGGGATCGAATCCCACATCGAGCTCCCGGTGCATGGAGCCTGCTTCTCCCTCTGCCTGTGTCTCTGCCTCTCTCTTTCTCTCTCTCTATCATAAATAAATAAAAATTTAAAAAATTAAAAAAAAAAAGAGAGTTAGGTCTGAGTATGAATTCTAGCTCAGTGATTTGTTCTTCTGGGACAGCCTTAGGAAATACTGTAACCTCCTCAAAGTTAGAGAGTCATTAAAATGGTGATTACATACAATGTTATTATAGGGAGAAAGGTTACCTGTGGATGCCAGTGTACCTGGTGCAGTGTTTGACACTTGATCTTGAATAAATATTTCTATCATTTCATTCCAGAAGGTAACTATTGTACTTCCAGGAAGATTTATGTGAAGCCCACAGAGGAGGATTGGACCTAATAATACTTCTAAGGTCTTTGAAACAATGAGCTAGATTTTTCAGAGCGTCCACGTATTTTCTTGTTTCTTCCACTTTTACTTAAACAGAAGGCAATTTGTTTTGAACTTTGTGCTCCAAACTGGTTAACTTAATTAAGCAAGTTTATTTTTTTTTATTTTTTAATAAATTAATTTTTATTGGTGTTCAATTTACCAACATACAGAATAACACCCAGTGCTCATCCCGTCAAGTGTCCCCCTCAGTGCCCGTCACCCATTCACCCCCACCCTCCTCCCCTTCCACCACCCGTAGTTCGTTTCCCAGAGTTAGGAGTCTTTATGTTCTGTCTCCCTTTCTGATATTTCCCACACATTTCTTCTCCCTTCCCTTATATTCCCTTTCACTATTATTCATATTCCCTAAATGAATGAGAACATAGACTGTTTGTCCTTCTCCGATTGACTTACTTCACTCAGCATAATACCCTCCAGTTCCATCCACGTTGAAGCAAATGGTGGGTATTTGTCGTTTCTAATGGCTGAGTAATATTCCATTGTATACATAAACCACATCCTCTTTATCCATTCATCTTTCGATGGGCACCGAGGCTCCTTCCACAGTTTGGCTATTGTGGACATTGCTGCTAGAAACATCGGGGTGCAGGTGTCCCGGCGTTTCATTGCATCTGAATCTTTGGGGTAAATCCCTAACAGTGCAATTGCTGGGTCGTAGGGCAGGTCTATTTTTAACTCTTTGAGGAACTTCCACACAGTTTTCCAGAGTAACTGCACCAGTTCACATTCCCACCAACAGTGTAAGGGGGTTCCCTTTTCTCCGCATCCTCTCCGACATTTGTTGTTTCCTGCCTTGTTAATTTTCCCCATTCTCACTGGTGTGAGGTGCTATCTCATTGTGGTTTTGATTTGTATTTCCCTGATGGCAAGTGATGCAGAGCATTTTCTCATGTGCATGTTGGCCATGTCTATGTCTTCCTCTGTGAGATTTCTCTTCGTGTCTTTTGCCCATTTCGTGATTGGATTGTTTGTTTCTTTGGTGTTGAGTTTAAGAAGTTCTTTATAGATTTTGGAAACTAGCCCTTTATCTGATATGTTATTTGCAGATATCTTCTCCCATTCTGTAGGCTGTCTTTTAGTTTTGTTGACTGTATACTTTGCTGTGCAAAAGCTTCTTATCTTGATGAAGTCCCAATAGTTCATTTTTGCTTTTGTTTCTTTTGCTTTCGTGGATGTATCTTGCAAGAAGTTACTGTGGCCAAGTTCAAAAAGGGTGTTGCCTGTGTTCTCCTCTAGGAATTTGATGGAATCTTGTCTCACATTTAGATCTTTCATCCATTTTGAGTTTATCTTCGTGTCTGGTGCAAGAGAGTGGACTAGTTTCATTCTTCTGCATGTGGATGTCCAATTTCCCCAGCACCATTTATTGAAGAGACTGTCTTTCTTCCAGTGGATAGTCTTTCCTCCTTTATCGAATATTAGTTGACCATAAAGTTCAGGGTCCACTTCTGGGTTCTCTATTCTGTTCCATTGATCTCTGTGTCTGTTTTTGTGCCAGTACCACACTGTCTTGATGACCACAGCTTTGTAGTACAACCTGAAATCTGGCATTGTGATGCCCCCAGATATGGTTTTCTTTTTTAAAATTCCCCTGGCTATTCGGGGTCTTTTTTGATTCCACACAAATCTTAAAATAATTTGTTCTAAGTCTCTGAAGAAGGTCCATGGTATTTTGATAGGGATTGCATTGAACGTGTAAATTGCCCTGGGTAACATTGACATTTTCACAATATTAATTCTGCCAATCCATGAGCATGGAATATTTTTCCATCTCTTTGTGTCTTCCTCAATTTCTTTCAGAAGTGTTCTGTAGTTTTTAGGGTATAGATCCTTTACCTCTTTGGTTAGGTTTATTCCTAGGTATCTTATGCTTTTGGGTGCAATTGTAAATGGGATTGACTCCTTAATTTCTCTTTCTTCAGTCTCATTGTTAATGTATAGAAATGCCATTGATTTTGTATCCTGCCACGCTACCAAATTGCTGTAGGAGTTCTAGCAATCTTGGGGTGGAGGCTTTTGGGTTTTCTATGTAGAATATCATGTCATCGGCGAAGAGGGAGAGTTTGACTTCTTCTTTGCCAATTTGAATGCCTTTAATGTCTTTTTGTTGTCTGATTGCTGAGGCTAGGACTTCCAATACTATGTTGAATAGTGGTGGTGAGAGTGGACATCCCTGTCTTGTTTCTGATCTTAGGGGAAAGGCTCCCAGTGCTTCCCCATTGAGAATGATATTTGCTGTGGGCTTTTCGTAGATGGCTTTTAAGATGTCGAGGAAAGTTCCCTCTATCCCTACACTCTGAAGAGTTTTGATCAGGAATGGATGCTGTATTTTGTCAAATGCTTTCTCTGCATCTAATGAGAGGATCATATGGTTCTTGGTTTTTCTCTTGCTGATATGATGAATCACATTGATTGTTTTACCAGTGTTGAACCAGCCTTGTGTCCCGGGGATAAATCCTACTTGGTCATGGTGAATAATTTTCTTAATGTGTTGTTGGATCCTATTGGCTAGTATCTTGTTGAGAATTTTTACATCCATGTTCATCAGGGATATTGGTCTGTAATTCTCCTTTTTGGTGGGGTCTTTGTCTGGTTTTGGAATTAAGGTGATGCTGGCCTCATAGAACGAATTTGGAAGTACTCCATCTCTTTCCATCTTTCCAAACAGCTTCAGTAGAATAGGTATGATTTCTTCTTTAAACGTTTGATAGAATTCCCCTGGGAAGCCATCTGGCCCTGGACTCTTGTGTCTTGGGAGGTTTTTGATGACTGCTTCAATTTCCTCCCTGGTTATTGGCCTGTTCAGGTTTTCTATTTCTTCCTGTTCCAGTTTTGGTAGTTTGTGGCTTTCCAGGAATGCGTCCATTTCTTCTAGATTGCCTAATTTATTGGCGTAGAGCTGTTCATAATATGTTTTTAAAATCGTTTGTATTTCCTTGGTGTTGGTAGTGATCTCTCCTTTCTCATTCATGATTTTATTAATTTGAGTCTTCTCTCTCTTCTTTTTAATAAGGTTGGCTAATGGTTTATCTATCTTATTAATTCTTTCAAAGAACCAACTCCTGGTTTTATTGATCTGTTCCACAGTTCTTCTGGTCTCAATTTCGTTGAGTTCTGCTCGAATTTTAATTAACTCTCTTCTTCTGCTGGGTGTCGGGTCCATTTGCAGTTTTTTCTCTAGTTCCTTTATATGTAAGGTTAGCTTTTGTATTTGAGTTCTTTCCAGTTTTTGAATGGATGCTTGTATTGCGATGTATTTCCCACTCAGGACTGCTTTTGCTGCATCCCAAAGATTTTGAACAGTTGTATCTTCATTCTCATTAGTTTCCATGAATCTCTTTAATTCTTCCTTAATTTCCTGGTTGACCCTTTTATCTCTTAGCAGGATGGTCCTTAACCTCCACGTGTTTGATGTCCTTCCAAACTTCTTGTTGTGATTTAGTTCTAATTTCAAGGCGTTATGGTCTGAGAATATGCAGGGGACGATCCCAATCTTTTGGTATCGGTTCAGACCCGATTTATGACCCAGTATGTGTTCTATTCTGGAGAAAGTTCCATGTGCACTTGAGAAGAATGTGTATTCAGTTGAGTTCGGATGTAAAGTTCTGTAGATATCTGTGAAATCTATCTGGTCCAGTGTATCATTTAAAGCTCTCGTTTCTTTGGAGATGTTGTGCTTAGAAGACCTATCGAGGGTAGAAATAGCTAGATTGAAGTCACCAAGTATAAGTGTATTATTATCTAAGTATTTCTTCACTTTGGTTAATAATTTGTTTAAGTAATTGGCAGCTCCCACATTCGGGGCATATATATTGAGGATTGTTAAGTCCTCTTGCTGGATAGATCCTTTAAGTATGATATAGTGTCCCTCTTCATCTCTCACTACAGTCTTCGGGGTAAATTTTAGTTTATCTGATATAAGGATGGCTACCCCTGCTTTCTTTTGAGAACCATTTGAATGGTCAATGGTTCTCCAACCTTTTATTTTCAGGTTGTAGGTGTCCTTCTGTCTATAATGAGTCTCTTGCAGACAGCAAATAGATGGGTCCTGCTTTTTTATCCAGTCTGAAACCCTGCGCCTTTTGATGGGGTCATTGAGCCCGTTCACGTTCAGAGTTACTATTGACAGATAGGACTTTAGTGTCATCATGATATCTATTTAGTCCTTGTTTTTGTGGATTGTTCCACTGATCTTCTTCTTAAAGGGGAATTTTAAGAGTCCCCCTTAAAATTTCTTGCAGAGCTGGTTTGGAAGTCACATATTCTTTCAGTTCCTGCCTGTTTTGGAAGCTCTTTATCTCTCCTTCCATTTTGAATGAGAGCCTTGCTGGATAAAGTATTCTTGGTTGCATGTTCTTCTCATTTAGGACCCTGAATATATCCTGCCAGCCCTTTCTGGCCTGCCAGGTCTCTGTGGAGAGGTCTGCTGTTACCCTAATATTCCTCCCCATGAAAATCAGGGACTTCTTGTCTCTTGCTGCTTTAAGGATCTTCTCTTTATCTTTGGAATTTGCAAGCTTCACTATTAAATGTCGAGGTGTTGAACGGTTTTTATTGATTTTAGGGGGGGATCTCTCTGTTTTCTGGATCTGAATGCCTGTTTCTCTTCCCAGATTGGGAAAGTTTTCAGCTAGGATTTTTTCAAACACATATTCTGGCCCTCTGGCCCTTTCGGCGCCCTCGGGAACCCCAATTAAACGTAGGTTTTTCTTCCTTAGGCTGTCATTTATTTCCCTTAATCTGTCTTCATGGTCTTTTAATTGTCTGTCTCTTTTTTCCTCAGTTTCCCTCTTTGCCATTAACTTGTCTTCTATGTCACTCACTCATTCTTCCACCTCGTTAACCCTCGTCGTTAGGACTTCTAGTTTGGATTGCATCTCATTCAATTGATTTTTAATTTCTGCCTGATTGGATCTAAATTCTGCAGTCATGAAGTCTCGTGAGTCCTTAATGCTTTTTTCTAGAGCCACCAGTAGCTGTATAATAGTGCTTCTGAATTGGCTTTCTGACATTGAATTGTAATCCAGATTTTGTAACTCTGTGGGAGAGAGGACTGTTTCTGATTCTTTCTTTTGAGGTGAGGTTTTCCTTCTAGTCATTTTGCTCAGTGCAGAGTGGCCAAAAACAAGTTGTATTGGGAAAAGGAGAAAAAGAGAAGGAAAGAGAAAGAGAAAAAAGAAAAAAAAAAGAAAAAAAGAGAAGAAAAAGAGAAAGAAAAAGAAAGAAAGGTGAAAAAAAGGGGGGGAAGCAATCAGAAATCAAAAAGAAAAAAAAAAGAAAAAAAAAACACGGGGGAATATCTTCTGATTCTGTATACTTTAAGTCCCTTGACTTCCCCTGGAACTGGTCCGTCTAGCTGGTCTTCTGGGGGAGGGGCCTGCTGTGCTGATTTTCAGGTGTTAGCACTTGGGGGAGCTGCTCTGCCCCTTGCCTGGTGCAGGGCTCAGCGGGGGTTGTTTACCCCATGAGGCCCCAGGAGGAACAGCCACAGTGGCTATGGCAGCTCTGGAAACCTGGATTCAGCCCCCACAGTAACTAAGGGGCTCTCCGTCCTCAGGGCCTGGAGGCTCCGGGGCGGGGCCGCTGATCTGCTCAGCTCCGGGCAGGAGTGTCCTTAAGCAAGTTTATTGACTGTCACAGAAGCTGTGGTTAAAAACTGGCAAACATCATGTGACTATTAGTATCTCTTAGGAAATAAAGGAAAAAGACAGGTTGCCACCCTTCCACATTTTTTCTTCCCTTTTCTCCCAAGCTCATTCTTGCGCTGCAACATTTCACTTATAATCTGTTAATTAAATCATTTCACTCCATTTTATATAATTTTTAATTTAGCATTCATTTTCAACTTAGCTTTTGGCTTCATTTACTGATAATAAACAGTGTTGCATACAACACATGTTCCACAAAACTCTCAGTCATACACATACAGATGCCAGTAATTTTTTTCCAGTATGCCAGGCACATTAAAATTAAAGGCAGCATTTCCTCTCACCCTTTCCATTACTGAAGGTGCACCCTGTTTGAATAATACATACTCCCCAGCAGCAGCAGTAGGCTAATGTGTAAAAATTATGTGTAGCATGTCACTGGTACCGTTTGAAAATTCATGGTTTTTCCAGACATGGTTTTGTAAAAGTTTCTGGAATGGTCACTCTCATACCTTGGCTCTGTACTTTGGGTTTAATGTACATAACAATAGTGGCTTTCTAAAATTAATGCTTTATGCATTAACAGCCATGTGGTGATTTTTGAGAAAAAAGGCTCTAGGGTGGTATTCACATTACTTCTAGATTATCTTTTGAATCATAATCTTAATTCTAAAGATACAGATTCCTTTCACTGTAGGTGATACCCAGAAGTTTCTAAGGCTACAAACTCCAAAGTTTATGGATAACTTTTAAATGATGTCTAACTGTGTTGATATTGCTGTCCAAGTCCTTAGACTCCATTCAGTTTTCAGTTTGTTCCTGCATATCCTTGAACCCTTGTATTTATAGAAGTTCCTACTCTTATATCTAACATAGAAGTTCTCATGTAGTAACTCTGATTCTTTGCCCACCTTCTGTGGAATCAGCTAAAGGAGGTACCTTTGGTCATATAGTTCTAAATCCTGGCCAGTGAGTCAGCTTACTGTATTGGGCATGTGGTATTATGTTAGATTCTGTGTTAGGTGCTTGGGGATGTTGATGATGACCAAAACCATTATGGTCTCTTCACTTAGGGAGATGACATTCTAGCATGGGAAGATGGTCATTTTACAAATACTGGTTATCCAAGGGCAGAGTTACATGAGAGGTTCAGGGATGTCTGAAAGAGAGTAATTGGAGGACTCTACCTTGTCTCGACAAGCTCCCTCCCAAGGCAATATTGTTTAAATTAAGATGTGAAACATGGCTAGGATTTAGCAACGAGAGGGCAGGGAGGGACATTGTATATCAAGTCCCCAGTACTGTAGAGAGGGATTGTTGGCATCCTGGAGAAGGATTACATTACACCAAATGGGAATGTCAGATTCTATTCTAAGGGCCGTGAGAAGTGAAGGGTGTCAGACAGGGACTAACTCAAACAAATTTGTATTTGGAAGAACATCACTGTGTGTTTTGGAAAATGCTTGACAGAATGTTTGGAGACACCATTTAAGAGAAGGAGGCTTTGCAAGAATGCAGGTGAGAGATGGTGGTGGCATTAATGGTGGCAGTGGAGACAGTAAGAAGTGGATTAATTTTGGCGTTCTTCAGAGATGACATGTACAGGACTTGTGATCAATTCAACTTGAAGAAAAGGGAAGCATCAAGAGGACACCTGGGTTTCTGGCTTGAACAGTTGTATAGATGGTGGTCATTTTTCATGTTGAAGGTGATAAAATACTTCTTGTACTTGTCTCATTGCTTTCTGAGTCTCAGTGTCAGAAGTCAGAAGCTCATAATATCTGGTGGTTGCATTAGAATTCTTTCATACAAGATATGGTCTGTTGTGGTTGAAAAGTGGAACTTTGCTTAAATCATAGACTTTTCCTTCTGTCTTTTGATTGTCATCTGTTGAGAGCTAAACATAGCGACTGGCAAGGTGGCCCATAGAGAATTTAACAGATTAAAAACAAATAATCTCTGAAACCCTGTATTCTAGCCCAGTTGTCTTTAACACTTTTGCCCTTTGGTATTAGAGCTGTATTATATCCTGGGGAGATCTCTGCACATTTTTCTGCTCTTCAGCATTTTAACAGTTCCATTCCAACATCATTGCAACAACTGTTCAGTCCTCCCCATACCTCAGATTGTGGGTATTCTCCTTCCTGTCCCCAATTTTCATTGTATGTCATCTTATCTGTACCCTGGGCAGAGTGTTGGAAGGAAATGTGGGTCCCGAAGGGTTTAAGACTGGCCTGAAGTCTCAACCCTACTACTCCTCCATTAATGCTTAATTTTAAATAAGCAAACCCTGGCAGATGTTTTTGGTGCTGCACCCACTTCTCCTTGCCCTTGCGCTTCACTACCATTGGCCCTGTTTCCATCTGCCAGGCTCTGTATTCATTCATCTGTGGGCTTTCCTCTAGTCACTGAATTCTCTTTTGCCCAGAGGACAGGCAGGAAATAAGAGGGAATTAATAACTCCTACCTGAGCACCCCTTGATCAAACGCTAATGAGAGTTGTTGTCTAAATACTCCAGGCCCATTGTTGCCTTGTAAGTGGGATAACTGTGGGATAAGCCTTCCTCACTGGCTTCCAGAGCCCCACAGTTGCCCATGCTGGTGGTTGGCTTGATTTCGCACCTTTATTCCCTGCCTTTTCCTGTCTCACTTCCTCATTCCCTTGTTGCTGTTCATTTTACTTCCCAAATAAACTCCTTGCAGTTGCCTCAGGGTCTGCTTTGGGGAAGCCCATGCTGAGGCAATCATGGGAGCTTGATTTCCTCATCTTTTGAATGATTGTGTTTGATGAAGTTGGTCACTCCCCATCAGACATCATCTCTGTAATTATTGCTCGTTGGGTATCACCCACACCCATCAGTTCATATAAATTCCGAGTCTTTTTTGTTCAGATTAGTCTGTTGGTCTAAGACTCTGAACTGTCTTAGGCCACAGGTGATAGGGAAGAGCTCCGAAGTAGATAACTGGATCAGGTACATCCAGGACCTGTGCTCCCCCAACAGGCCTGGGACAAGGTGTGTAGCTTTGAGGCCAGAGCCTTCTGCTTCCTGACAAAGGGAGCCTGGACTCAGTTTTTCCTAAGTATGTAGAATTTTCCCCAGAATTCTTTTGTGGCATATTCTCCCATCTATTGTATTAGTGTTGGTACCCCTTTGCATCCTCTCTCCAGCTTGCTCCTTAACCTAAGATGCAGTTCTTTGTACAGAGGATCCAAATACTTTGTATACTTTGTATCCAAAGTACTTTCTAACCATGCGTTTTCAATTAGGTTGCTGTGAGAGATCTTTGATATTTGATGGCTTTTCTCATTTATTTTTTGGCCACCACCACTACTTGCACTAATTGTTCTGAAGTTTTACTTGTCCTGCTTCGGTGTTTATTAGCAGGGTAAATGTTAGCTCCACATTCTACAATAAAACCACAGGGAAAACATGTTGGTCTAGGATATTGGTTCGCAATCTTCTATCTTTGTTTTCTGTCTGCTTAGCATTCACACATATCCCCATTATTGCTTTTACTGGTGCTCACATCACAAAGGATCTTCCATTATATGCAGTCACTCTCAAGGTGGGTGCTGGCAGGTCAGGAATGTGGCTGAGACCAACTGGTTGGGAGAAATCAGAGATTTACCTATAGAGCCCCTTTACTGAACAGAGGAGAGGAAAGATAAACTGAGATGTTTGATAGGCAGTTACAGTGTGGTAGGTATGGCTGAACCATCTCTTTGGATGTTTATGGGGCAAAAAGGGCCATCCTTCAACCCAGCCCAGTGGTCTCTGTAAGTCGCTGGTTCTCTGTGTTCAGCCTCTGCCTATCAAAAATTTTCAAGCGGTCTCTGTTTCCTGACCTGAACCCTAACCAATACAGATGGGCTGAAGCTAAAACTTGGGACTTTGAAGGCTAAAAAGAAGCAGCATGATAGTCAGCAGGCCTGCAGGTGCACACACTGCTCAAGATTTGCCAGCCATAAGCAAGCAGGGCAAATGCTAATCAAGTTACAGAATAGCTAATGTTTTAGCTCTTGAGGTCCTATTTCTCAGACCTCCTCCTAGTTCCTCTGAATATTCCTCCACCTAGGATGGCAGTGGGACAGTTCTCTGTTGAGTACCACATCAGTCCTGACTCAGTGCTTTGAAACAGGTACCATTTTATTTTTCCTCCCACCCGAACTGTGGAAAAGTAGGATGATGATTTGCCCACTGCTTCTGACTTCCCTGTAGTGCAGTAAAAAGAAAACAATGAGGTCCTAATTTGCTGCAGCACAGTGAGATGGCAGACGGTGTGCATGCTGGAGGAAGCCACGGTCCCTGCCCTCAGGTCTACAGTTGGCCACTGAGGCACACATTCCCACTTCCTGTGTTCCATTCATTATGTTAATTTTCCACCAAGCTCCCTCCCCACCTCTGCCAATTATTTTTGTTTCAACCTTCTAATTACAACATTATATGACCATTCAGACTGGTACTAATTAAATCATTACTTAATTCACAAAGTGTGCGATAATGCTAATGCTTCTTGTCAGCTGAAATTGCAACATGGCACCTACTTTTTTCCTTCTCTGTAGATGGGTGGGGTGGGGGTGGGGGGCAGATTGTGCTTCTACCAAACAACTTTTGCTGCTCTCTGATATCTGGCTGACCATCATCCAGACCCTACTCTTCTGAAAATGGAAAATCAATGTAGTAGACCTAACAGTGTATACCTGCAGTTCATAACTGTCATTTAAAATTATCCTGACTTCTCTATGAAGAAAGTCTTGATAGTGAAAAATAGTGTTAAGATTTAGAGTACTATTTGCTGCCATATTTTCTTGTCACTTTGTTCTTCATATTATTTTTAACAGAGTAAAACAGTAGCTTGTCTCTTTTTCTCATATTTAAAACAGATTTGTTTTCCACTCAATTAGACTTGTGATCACGAGAACACAAAGTAGTATTTTTCTCCTTCTGTAGAGAGACATACCGTATGATGGGCAAATTGTCAGGAATAATTACACCAAATGATGGAATAAAATCCAATGGAAAACATCTTTCTCCTTGCTAGTGATACATTTTTATTTAAGACACAATGAGCATCAAGCAAATTTATGACAAGGTGAAATTGACAAGTGGCCCTCTGCCATGATTTTATTTTTAATTGCTAGTAAACTAATTAGCCAGAACAACATGTTGTATAATCCACAAAACTGTCGCTCATGTATTCTCCAATAAAATGAGATATATGATGTGGAAAAATTCTCCTTTAAGAGATAGCCAAAAAAAAAAAAAAAAAAACTTTGAGAAATCTCATTGTAAAAACATCATAGAGTGAATGGCTTCCTTTCACCCGTGGACTAGCATTTATATGTAACATTTGCTTTGGGATTTGAATAGGAATTAAGAAAGACAAAAAAACAAGATAACTCTTTTCCTCTTTCCAGACCAAATTGTGGATCAAAATAGCAACTACTTCCTTAAATATAATTAAGTTTCCTTTGGTTGAGTCATTTCTAAGACTGACAGGCAATAATTTCTGTAGCACAAGGCTTGAATGTTATCTATAAAGGGACCAGTAATAAATATTTTGAACTGTGTGGGCCATACAGTCTCTGTCACAGCTCTTCAGCTTTGATTTCATAGTGCAACAGCAGCCACAGACAATTACACAAATAAGAGCATCAATCTTCCAATAAAACTATTATGGGCACAAAATTTGAATTTAATATAATTTTCACTTATTGCAAAATATTCTTTTGAACTTTATTTAGCCATTTAGTTCATGGGCTGTACAAAGACTGGTGATGGGTTGGATCTGGCCCACAGGCTGGTTTCCAGCCTTTGCTTCTGTGCCTGCTTCATGCCAGATAGAGTCATGAGTTAGTTCTTCACTATCTGCTGTGTGCCAGGCAGGGTGCAAAGTAAGCACTGTTGACTGTTCAGAAATCATAAGAGCAGAGTCTCTGCCCTGAAGAAGCTTACAGTTGAACTGGAAAGGACACAGAGGCAGGCCTAAGAGACACAGTATTCAGTGTTACCTAGTAAATATCACTCTGTGAGAAAAGCTACCATTGCCCTACAGGTTTGGAAGAGAAACATGACTTTAGCTGACAAAGACGCTCTGCTGAGACCTGACCTCGTTAAGTAAGGATGCAATGAAATGATGGGATTTCAACTGGACCATGAAGAATAAGGCTGGAGACCTTTAGAAAGAGATCAAGGGCATAATGCCTTCTTTTGGGGGTGGGGGTGTGGGGGGTGGAGGAACATATAACTGACGGTGGTGAAAACATCAACCATGAGTCAGTTTTTCTGATTGTCTTATTCCCTCATTCATTCCTTCATTTCATCTCATTGTGAAAATTTCAAACATACAGCAAAGTTATAAAGATTTTTATAGTTAATACCAAATACCCATCACCTAGAGCCTGGATTAACGTTTCACTACTCTTGATTTATCCTTCTGTCTGTGCCTTTTTTAAGAGAGAGGGATGTGAGAGTGAGTGGCAGGGGGGGGGTAGACAGGAGAGGGAGATAGAGAATCCTAAGCAAGCTCCATGCCCAATGTGGAGCCTGACTTGGGGCTCAGTCTCACAACCCTGAGATCATGACCTGAGCTGTAATCAGGAGTTGGATGTTTAACCAACTGATCCACCAAGGCTCCCCGCTGTCCATGCATTTTATTTTTTATTTATGTCAGAATTTCAGATAGGGTATTTTTCTCATAAATATTTAAGTATGCATATAATTAATTAGAATTTAATATTCATTTGTAGTTTTTCTTTTGATATAAAAGTTACATACAGTGAAGTGTACCAACGTGAAGTGTGCATTCTCTGAGATTTGACAAGGCTTGTCTCTATGAAACCTAAATCCCTATCAAGATACATAGTGTTCTCATCATCCCAGAAAGTTCTTCCCAGTAGTCCTTGCCCCCACCTCATCCCTAGAGGAATAACTGTGCTGATTTTTTCTGCTGTAGGTGAGTTTTGCCTATTCTGAAATTTCATATAAATGGAATAATAGAGAACGTGTCATTGGGTTTGGACCCTTTGTCACTTATTTAGTCTCTACTAGCTTGGTTGTAGCATTCTTAGAAGTGGAAGGATCTAAAGGCAGTTATTTTCCCAAGAGGAAAGTATACTCTTGAGTGCAAAGTAATGTTCTAGTAACAAAACAGCAATTTTGTTCAATTTCATATATATTATATTTAATTATTATTTTTTTAAGATTTTATTTATTCATGAAAGACACACAGAGAGAGAGATAGAGAGAGAGAGAGAAAGAGAGAGAGAGAGAGAGAGGCAGAGACACAGGCCAGAAGGAGAATCAGGCTCCATGCAGGGAGCCTGATGTGGGACTGGATCCTGGGACTCCAGGATCACACCCTGGGCCAAAGGCAGGCGCTAAACCACTGAGCCACCCAGAGAGCCCCCTATATTTAATTATTATAAAAGCAAATGACCTGTGGATTAAATTTTTCACATTAACATTTCTTAAATGTCTATTAATGTACATCATTTCCTATATTTCATGTTATTTAATGAGTCTTTGCAATAACTGTTATCCACTTTTTCAGGAGATGACGCTGAGGCAAGGGGTTGAAGTAGCTAAATCCCATTATTTCTTAACGTTTTCTCTTGCCACTTCAGGTGTCAGTTGGGACCTGGGGGTAGCAAAGGTCGGAACAGGTGTTTCTGTGGGTGAGTCATCTTGGAGCTGCTTTCTTACTAAGAAATGGGTAGACAGTCAAAGTGCAGGTGTTCAGGAGGAATGTGCAGAATTGTTTTTCTGTTGTAAAGGAGAGAAGAGAAGTAGACAATTCAGGGCTACATTTACCATTTATGATTAAAGTGTGGATCTCCTTTCCTCAAGTATAGCGTGGAAAGTTAAGAGTTCAGAGTGAAGGACAACCCTCTCTTCTTTACTGGAGGACTGTAACTGGTGGAGTTATATTTATTTAAGCATCTCAAGATACCTTGTGAGCATCAAATCCTTAAGTCACTTAATTCCACTACAGTGTTGGGAAATTATTCTGTGAATTTTGCAGTTCATGATTCTGCTTTAAAGTTTGGAGCAAGTCAAGTACAGTAGACCTGAAGAGGAGAACCTGCTTTTATGGTTCAAAGTGGAATGTTTCTGTTTATCTTCTGACCAGCTTATAAAATATTTGAATGTTATTTGCTGTAATTTATGGTACTATTTCTGCGACTGGAAATATGTATTATCATTGTTATTCATGGTTAAAATAGCATCGTTATAACATTGAACTCCATATGCATTGGTGACACGTGGGCAAAGTTAGGCAACATTTAATGCCATTTGAGAAGCAGTTTACATTCTTTGGACTTAGTCTTTTACACAGACTTGGTCTTCATTGTTAGTTGAAAGTCTGTGTGTTTCCCATTATAAACAATTTCTGTATTAAGTCTTGGATTTAAGGGGGGAATTTCTCCTCCTTTTAAAATAACTGTGGTCAGCAATTAATAAAAGACCAGAGCAATATTGTAGCAAGTCAGTGTTTCCTTTTGGGTTTACTGTGTCCAGATGCAAAGGAAAAAAATAGAATCACTTAGTTTAGTTTTGTTTTGTTTGAAGTATCTGAGTCTATCTCTCTTCCTCATTTTCCTCAAAACGGTTTTTAAAAATCAATTTAGGAAATCTTCTCCAAAGTACTGATTTCATGATTTTAGCAGTTAAGTTTCCTAAAAAGTTTATTTAGAAATGTGTTCAGTGCTTGAATTTGTTTTCTAGCATTCTGGATGGGTGGTCGTCCAGCCTAAAGGAGAACTGAATCCATCCCACGTCCCAGGAGCTTTCTCACATAATAATAGCTCATAATCCATTCTGGTACTTTAGATGTTGAAAAGCCTATGAAATTCTACAAGGCAGCTGCCAGTGGCACTTAGGGCTTGCAAACTTGGAGGAATGTTGGTCCTTTATCATTTTAGAAGGTTTAGATGTAGTTGTTAGTTTACTAATTAGCAATGTTATTTTGTAGCAAAACAAAAACAACTGAGCATCAAAAAACATTAATTATCACACGGGGTATTAATTTAAGGAAGATTATGACACTTGAAAAATTATTTGAAAAAATGATTGTGTTATGAACTTTTTTGGTTCTTTTTTTTCCTCAAGTTAACACCAACATAAAATGGCTGTGTTCATGTAATTTCTTTTCTCAATTTGGTTCAAGACTTGTATAGCTCCCAGTGGTAGATTTGCAGTTGTATTGCATGATTAAAGTGTCCATCAAAACCATACAGTTGGTAAACAGTATTAAAAATCCATCTCCAGCTTCTGTAAAATGTAGAGAGACCTATGAATACTAGAAGAAATGGAAATATTTTAATTAACTCAAGTAGGACTAATCAAAGCAAAGCAGCCAGTTTATTCAATTGAACGTGTAAATGTCTATTCATCCATGACATGGCTGAACATTTATGTCATCTATTAAAAACTGTTCTGTTTCTTGTATGAGTATAAGCTATTGTTCAACACGGAACTGAATCCTGCAGAGGCTTGCCCACCTCTTTTAAAAACTACATGTCATAAATTATTTCCTTAACATCCTTTCTACTGCATTCAGTTCACTTCAAATAACCCAACTTAGTTCATGAAGGAATGAAGATTTGGATACCTTGATTCAGTCACCCTGCCATCCTCTCTTTCCTTTGAAAGAATTTTACCTTCTTCCTTTCTTCATACTAAGGCTTAGTAGCTGCTTATGCTCTGGGAACTGGTCTGAGTATGTTTTATGCGTCATTCAGTCCTTGCAACAATATCATTTCTCCCATTGTACAGATAGGTATGCAAAATGTTGTGTGCTGGTACAGGTAGTAACTCGGAAGGGAACACATGTCTCGGAATATCCGTTGTGTTGAAATGATTTAAATTGTGCCAAAGGTGATTGCCATTTGGCACCAGGAAGAAATTCCTCAAGTGAATGGATGCTTCAAGAATCCTTTTAAGTGAGTACAGCTAAAAGGAGTTAGGGTAAAGGTGGTTTCCTGGGATTTTTATCACCATTAAGACATCTAAAAACAGTCTGTATAAAAATCCCGTTTGTTTTATTTTGTTTTGGCTTTTCTGTGTGAATTTGTTGCATTCTTATCTTGAGGCAGGAATTTAACTAGATGGCTGTTTGCAGAGCCCTTCAGTACATTTAATGCAATCTTCAATGTGTATAAGAAGTAGAAATTGGGCAGCCCCGGTGGTGCAGTGGTTTAGCGCCGCCTGTAGCCCAGGGTGTGATCCTGGAGACACAGGATAGAGTCCCAGGTTGGGCTCCCTGCATGGACCCTGCTTCTCCCTCTCCCGTGTCTCTGCCTCTCTCTCGCTCTGTGTCTCTCATGAATAAACAAATAAAATCTTAAAAAAAAAAAAGGAGAAACTTAATGACTTTTTAATCTTAAATTATTTTCATTCTACAAATAAGTAGAAAATAGTAATAAATCCTTATATTCTTGCCATTCTAACATAATGATACTTTTTGGCCTGTTTCTTTCTAGTCATTTTATTCATGCAGTAACAAAAACAAAAACTGGGGGCACCTGGGTGGCACAGTTGGTTAACATCTGCCTTTGGCTCAGGTCATGATCTCAGGGTCCTGGGATTGAGCCTGGTTCAGGCTCCCTGCTCAGTGGGGAGTCTGCCTCTCTCTCTCCCTTTGCCCCTCCCCGCTCTTGTACACTCTCTCAGATGAACAAAATCTTAAAAAACATAAACCAAAAACCCATGGTGAGCATAATATAACACGGAGGAGTTGAATCACTATGTTGTACTCCTGGAAATAATGTTAACATTGTGTGTCAGCTGTACTCAAAAAAGTAAAAAATAAATAAAAGGTCATTTATCAGTAAGACACCTTTATTGAATTATAATGTATATCCCATAAAATCTACCCACGTTAAGTGTCTAATTAAATGAGCTCTAATAAATTTACAGAGTTGGAGAACCATCCCCATAATCCAGTATTAGCATATTAGCATCTCCCCAAACTTCATCCTCATTTTCTAGTTTCTTAAGATGGAATCTTTTATTACTGGGTTGCTCTTTCTTCTTTTCTGGCATAAGTATGCATGGCACCACTTTAGCTGAAGCCCATAAATTCTGATAAATTGTGTCTTTATTTTCATTCAACTCAAAGTATTCTCAAATTTTTTATGTGGTTCCTTCTCTGACCCACGTCAGAGAAGAAGTTGACACGTCAACACAGAAGTATGTTGAATTGTTTCAAAATATTTATAGACTTTCCGAATTTCCTTTTGTTTTTATTTCTAATTAGCAATATAGAAAATACACCTTTTTGTGTTTTCATCCCTTTTATTGAAATTCCCTTCAGTCCTTATCAATAAGTATCTATTGATACTGATTATATAGCTCACACATAATCTATCCTGGATTATAAACAATATACACCTGAAAAGAATGTATACTCTTTTGTTTTGGGGTATTCTATATGTGTCAGTTGAGTCAATTTGGTAGATAGTGTCTGTCTAGGTATTTTTCCATATTTAGAGTGGATTTTGAAATGTTGGCTTGTTCATATCTCAGCTCTGTCAGTTTTGGCTCTGTGTATTTTGGGGCTTTGTTAGGTGTGTATGTATATGTGTATAAGCATTAAATTTCTTGATGGATGTCTTCTTTTATCATTATAAAATGTCCCTCTTTGTCTCTATTAACAATTTTGGTTTAAATTATATTTTGTCTGATAGTATACTCTCTCCAGCTATTTTATGTTTATTGTTTCTTCTGTATTTCTTTTTAAATCATTCTTTCAATTTATATTTGAATCTAAACTGTGCTTCTCATAAATAGCATATACTTGGATTTTTTTTACATCATCTAACAATCTCTTCCTTTCGAGTTTTTAATCTATTCATGTTTAATATTACCATTTATATGGTTGGATTTATGTCTCCACTTTAATTTCTTTGCTGGTTTTACTATATTGCTGGATGGTTTTCTGAGTGGTTGCTCTAGGGTTGAAAATATGTATCATACTTCTCACAATTCATTTTAGCTTAACACTAACTTAATTGCAGCAGCATGTACAAACTTAACTTCAGTATAGTTCCATGTCACCTTCCTTTGTGCTATTATTATATGTTACCTCACTATATCTTATAAACCCAACAATACAGTGTTTTAATTACTGTTTTATGAAACCTATCTTTCAATGAAGAAAGGAGAAAATATGTTTATGAAATAAAAATATATACATAGATACATACATACATACATACATACATAAAAATCTATACCATTTCCATTACTCTTCATTTCTTCCTGTATGTTTGAGTCATGCCTGGTATCATTTCTTTGGTCCACTGGAGCTCCATTACCTCCCTCCTTCCTTTGTGCTATTATTATTATACATGATATATGATCTTTGATACCATTTTATAATTACTGTTTTATGAAGTCTTCTGAATTCAGAGAAGAAAAGACAAAAATTAAACTTACATAGTCTGTGAAATTACCTACATAATTAACTTTACCAAGTGTTCCCATGAGGATTAGACTTACTGACTATTGTCATTTCTTTTCATCCTGACAAAATTCGGTTCTTTTTAATAATTTCTCTATATTGATACTCTCTATTTGATGAATCATGACGTCATACTTTAATTATTTAAATACTTTTGAAAAAGTCTTTGAACATATTTATAATAGCTGCTTTGAAATCCTTATCTGCTGAGTCCAACATCTGGGCCTCCTCAGAGTTAGTTTCTATTAACTGCTTTTTCTCTTGTGTGTGGGTTAATGTCTAATTTTTCTTTATGTCTCATAATTTTCTGCTGAAGATTAGACATTATAGATAATATAGCAGCTCTGTGGTCATTCCTGTTTTATTTGGATTTTTAGTTTCTCATGTGGACTAGTTTTCGTAGAGCATGTTTCCTTCATAATGTGTGACCCCTTAGGTCTCTGTGTTGTCCTCCTGCTCTGCTCCACTTCTCTCCCCTGGTAATTATTTAACTCTACCTTCCTAGAAATCATCTAGGGTCAAATAGCTTAGTGCTTAACAGAAGACTGGTCTGAGTGCTTGCGCAGTTTGAGCTCAGTGCTTTGAACCACTAAATCACAGTGTTTCATCTTTTTCTGATGGATCCGTGGAGTTTGGAGAATGAATCACAGTTCAGCCAATTTACAAATCTGTCTTAAATTCTACTCTCTGTGTTGGTAAGTTCTCATGCTCAGCAGGGATAGTTTGCTAGGGCTTTCTCCAGTCTCACCTGACTATGTGCATCATTTTGTAGGTATTTGTTCAGTCTTCCATACCACCAGAGATAAGTAGGATCTTATCAAGGCTCTCTTTCATTCCATGGATTCCCTATTAATTTTCTGGCTAGCCTGCCAGTTTGTTGCTTACTCTAATCAGTAATGATTTCAGGATAGCTGCAGCGTCATCCTTCCCTGATTGTTTGCTGAGATCACTTTTGTTTTTTTGATGCCCTGGACATAGAATTGTCCATGTTCTGCTCCAAATAAAATCAGTCCCGAAGCAGCAGAACCTTGATCCTTACAGCTTGCCTACCTGACAGCACTTCTGCCTCGTGGAGCTGGAGGGAGAGTGGGATGTGAGAGTAGCACCAAGTTAAAGTTTACAGACTCTCACTGTTCTTATTAAGGTTCACTAACTTTCATTGAGTAAATATTTCTCAATTTGTTATATTTCAATTTTATATGTCAATTTCAATGTCCTTAAGAGGTTGTTTTTGACAGTTTTGTTCAGTTTTGTTGTTTCTTATTGTCATGAGGGTTTGACAGGTGGATCATTCAACCATTCCAGAAGTTCTTCTCTCTTGAGTTTTTGTTGTTGTTTAAAAACATACATACTTCAAAGTAAACATATTGCCATGGTCTGAGTGTTTGTGATTCCTGCAAATTCATATGTCAGAACTCCAGTACCCAATGTGAGGATTTTAGTAAGTGAGACCTTTGGGTGGTAAGTAGGTCATGAAGATGGAGCCTTAATGAATGGGATTAATGGTTTCATAAAAGAGATCTCACAGAGCTCCCTATCCTCTTCCACCATATGAGGATACAGTGAGGGTCAGCAGTCGCCAGCGTGGAAGAGGACCCTCACTACAAATCATGCTGGCACTCTACCTCGGACTGCCAGCCTCCAGGACTGTAGATGATAAATTTTTGCTGTTGAATGGATTCATTCATTCTGTGACATTTTATGCAACAGCCCAAATGGTCTGACACTAATCTTAAGTGTACAGCTCAATGGCATGTTACATAGGAAAACATCCTTGTCATCAGTAGCTAGATCAAGATGTAGAAACATATCCAGCACCTCTTCAGCTTCCTTTCCTAGTCTCTACCCCATCCCAGAGTTAGCTGCTCTTCTCACTTCTGTCATTTTATATTAATTTTTCCTGTCTTTAAATTTAATATGAATGACATTTTACAATATTTACTCTTCTGTTTCTGGCTTCTTTCATGCATCATAACATCCTCCAAGAGTCATCCATGTATTTTGGATGTAGCAGGGATTTGTGGGGTTTTTTAAGGTTATTTATTTTAAAGAGAGAGGGAGTGTTGGAGCAAGAGAGGAAGGGCAGAGGGAGAGAGAGAATCTTAAGCAGACTCCTTGTTGAATGCAGAGCCTGTGTAGAGCTTGATCCCACAACCCTCAAAATCGTGATCTGAGCCAAAATCAAAACTTGGATGCTTAACCGACTGAGCCACCCAGCCACTTTGGGGATTTGTTATTTTTTTAATTGCTATGCAATATTTTATCTGTGAATATGCCACAGTTTTCTCATTGGTAGACATTTTGGGTTGTTTCTGGTTTGGGGCTGTTATTAATAAAGGTGTGATGAACATTCTTCTGTATTTTTGTGAACATAAATGTGTATAATTTTAACATGTTCAAACAACATAATGAATGTGTAATTTTGGCTTTCTTAAGGTTAGTATTATATCAAGTATTTTTTCTTGATTTTATCACTGTCATCATAAATGCCATTAGTATTTTTATAATATTTTTTCAGGTGAGTGAGTATACAGTGAACAAAGTGACATCTTAAAAATATTAGTCAGAAGCCTATATTTAATAATGAATCATGACAACACAGGCAGCTCTTGGTGCTCAATAAATATTTGTTTTCATTTTTTTTAATAACAGAATCTTAAGTTTTTTAAAAAACAGTATTTGGTTCAAGTTTAAACAAAACATATTGCTTTTTCAACCCCTTTACATGTTCCATAATATCATGAGATTCAAATATCATTAGTATTACTTTTTTGGTAGGCCAAAACAGGAATTACTAGGAGCATTGGTCTCATACATGTGCATTTGTATAATTTTTTCCCATATTTTATATTGAATGGGAGATAGAGGAAACCATGTAATCTTCCACATCTAGCTTAAAGAACTGAATCCTCTTGTATAAGACTAGTGGTGTTACTGCTTTTCCACCTCTTTTCTGCCCTCCCTCCCATGTACACTAATCCTCATGCACTGGTGCTTATGTGAGTATGAGCCAGTCTCAGTGTCCAGGGACCCTTCTCCATGTGGTACTTGAAAATGTGTTTGCCTGAGGCAAGGGTCAGGTGCAGGAATTGTATACTTCTTTCTTAACTTGGTGGTGGGTTTTCTTCTCAAAAACTGCTGAGACTTGCAGTGGGTCATATGAGCTGTGAAGGACACGAGGATGCTAGTAGGGGAAGGAAGTGCGTAACGGACCCCACACAATTGTGCCCATGGCCCCAGGTCTGCTGAGTTTAAGGCACAATTGCAGGCAGACACATTTGTCGAGTTTGACCTTTGGCTTTTATCCTAATGTATGTTGTCCCATTAACAGTGTACATTGCATCTCAGCTTTCATACAGACAGGGTCTAATTTTGGACAGTCTTTTCTCCTTTTTTTGATGTTAAAGCTAATCAAGCCTTTGGCTGTGAGAAGACCATAAGAGACACCAAGCCTGAATTTTCCATTGCCAGGAAAGGGATGCTAAGTATCCAGCAGGCATGAACTAAGAGCTCAGTCACGAAATGGCATTTTAGCCCTGATCAGCTCTACCACAGAGAGGGATATGTGGTTAGTGTCTACTACTTCATCTCTCTTGATTGTCAGAAGGATGTCGTTTGTCCACAAGGTGGACCACAACGAGAGGGTGAAGGGGAGGATGCTAGCGATATTGTGGTGTTCAAACAGGAAGAGAAAACCAGGCTCATGGTCTGTAGTCTTCACAAATGAATTCTGTCATGCGATGCTGTGGTTTTCTTGATAGAAATTCTAGCCAGGATATGAGCATTTAAGTCACATTTGCTGATCAGATATCATAGGTATCTGTGCTTTTTAGTAGGCTGTTTTTCTGATACTTGGGTCATTATTATGGGAACTGATACATATTAATGAATAAATAGCATATTAATTTATGTTATAAGTGTTTAAACTCTAGAATGGATACCACATGGGCAGAGCACATGTTAAGACTTTTTAGGTGTTGGGATGGTTGTATTTCTCTAGCACTGGTATTTCTTGAATGTTGTTCATATTTCTGTTTACTTCCTTGTGAAAACTTTATTGCTTCTGTTTTCTCTGGGCTTTATTCTTCACTGTGAGCTCTGTGTCTTCTTTTACACTCCCTTGCTCCTCTGGCTAATAAGAATCTTAATAACAATAGCTACAAACATTTACTGTGTGATTACATATGTATTAGATCCTGCACTGGTTCCTTTTATGTGTACTTTTTGCTTTTGCTGTTAACAGTTCTGTGGCATTTTTAATAAACATTTTGTAGATGAGGAAACCCAGACTATGTTGCTCCTTCCCTTTCTGAGTATAAAGTCAGCCCTTCTCTTCCAGCTGAGATGGTAACCTTGTGCTCCCATTCAGCAACACAGGCTCACGTAGATTTACATTTGCTGCTGGGCCTTGTGGGTGCCAGTCCCTCGGAAGTTGTTCTGCTAAAGGCCTAAAACAGGAGTCCCCTTCTTGGAGATACCATGCAGCTGTCCTACTTGTCCAGGGAGCTTCATACCTGGAATGTTGATCCTCACAGAGAATATTTGGAAGAAACAAGGGGCAAAGGCTGTGAATCTCCTTATTGCCCCACAGCAGGGCAGCTTATGTCCTCAGAGTGATGGGCATATGCCTTTGCTGGCAAAGGACAAGTATGGTTCTCTCCTCATGGTTGCAGAGAATATTCACATTAAAGATTCATTAGCTTACATTACAGATTGAAGGGCTTTCCCCCAAATCCACCAATTATAAAGGTTCAGTGTACCAGTGATTTGGAGCAAAACAGCCTCTGTATTGAGTGGGTATGTGGACATGTAAAGCTGTTTGAAGCTTTCTGAATGCACATTACTGTGTAATAGCAGGAGGGGCTCATAGGTTGTGTACTTGTCATTTACTTCATCTTCCCTGTGCTACCTCTTATTGTTACTTAAGAGCTAAAACTCATCTATATTTTAGAAGGGTGCTCTGTTTTTGTTACTAGACATGAAAGCAGGATAGGATACTGACCTTGCACCTTGTCATGTTTCCATCACCTGGCAAAGAAACCAACACGTAGCAGTAGGTATTTAGCATGGTGCCCAACACACAGTAGGTAGTTGACAGACATTCTGTTGATCATTCTGAGGATGACTGACTACCTCAGCTCTTCTCTATTTGTAGGTTAATTGGAAACTGAGAGCTGAACACATTGTGTTTGGAGATGCTTTGGTGGTTAGAGATGCTTACTGCTCAGAGTAAAGTATAAACTCTCCTCCTCCCTCCCCCCCAACTCAAACAGAACTTAATGTGACTCTTCTTACAATGTGATCTTTCTCAGTGAGAACAAGTGGAGGTAAGCAGGCAGGGTGACTGAGCTGCCATGGGTACCAGAGAGAAAAGCAAGGAAGAAAACAGCTAGGACCCCAGTAGCAAGTAAAAGAAAAGAACTTGAAATAAACATGGGCCAGAATTAAGGGAAAGAACAAAAAAACAAAGAACTGAAAATGGTAAAAGGAAGAGAATGCATTAATGATTCCTGAATTATCTTTAATATGTTTTTGGTTTTATAATTCACATGGTAGAGGAGAAAGTCCTAGTAGTCCTGCTTGGGCCTGCTTAGCATTTTCAGAATTGTTTATTTTCCTTCAACAAATTTCTGTAACTTTTCTTCTCTGATGGCTCTGCCTTTCATCCTCACTAAGTCCATTTGTTCATTCTCTCTCTCTCTCTCTCTCTCCCTCTCTACAGGGGGCTGAGAAGCTCAGCTGCTCCTTATTTGTTTGCATTTTTACATTGTACTGCTTGGTAAGCTTTCATATGAAAACAGGTTTCAGAAGTAAAAATAAACATTGGAAAACACAAGTGGAACAGAAAGAACTCTTGATAGAAATTCTGTCTGATGGGATGGAGTAGTCATGAGCTTTTTGCTTCATCTCTGAGACACTTTATTTTTTCCATCAGTAAATTGAAGACCTTGAACTTTACATAATAATCTCTAAGAATCTTCCTTGTTCGTATATTTTTAATAAAGTTATCTGCAAGAACAGAGCATAGAGAAGTAGGTAATTCACGTATCTGCTTTGTTCACTGTTCTGCACACTTCATATGCATTATCCTTCCAACAACCCCCTTCTTAGGAGTGGAGACTGAGACTCAAAGGGATTATTACTTCCCGAATGTAACAGAGCATACCTGTGTTCCTTCTCCCATACCATGATGTTGCCCTGTGAGCCAAGCCACAGTACACCAGAGAAAACAAAAATATAAGATGGAAGAATATGTTGAGATCACTTCACATGGGCTTCTACTCAGAGGTAAATAACTTAAGAGGGGCCCTCCCTGACTCTGCCTCTCCAGATTACTCTCTGAATGCTAAACCTGGTTCTAGTTTTGCATAGCACTTTGTCACTATTTGCATTAGTTTGTATTCTTTGCCACCAACAGGGACTAGAGTGTAAGACACATGGAAGCAAGGTTCGTGCCATATACACTACTTAATCCCCTGTGTCCAGAGTAGTGTATAGTACAGTGATGCTCAATAAATAATTTTTGGCTGAACATAGATTATAAAAATCCCTAGAAAATTTTAAAGGATGAGCTCATTCCTAGAAATTGCATTTGTAGTTTTGCTGTTTTCCTCTTGGTTTTCAAAACCACAATACCCATTGTTCATATCTATAATGAGATAATGTAGTATTTCTCCTTGTTCCAATGAACATGGCAGCTTGTACAGTTTCATTGGTGAGCGTATGTGGTCTAATGTACTTTCGGCAATGGAGTGAATGAACATCTGTGGAACTGAAAAGCAGTTTTCACCCTCTTTAGAAAGTTAGGTTAACACTGTCTTCCCAATAAAAGGTACATACTTTTTCTCATTGATGCTTATTATTTTTAAAAAGATTTTATTCATTTTTTGCGGGGGAGAGCATGTGAGTTTAAGCATGGGGAGGGGCAGAGGGTAAAGGAGAAGCAATCCCAGGGCTCAATCCCAGGACCTTGAGATCATGACCTAAGCTGAAGGCAGATGCTTAGCCAACTGAGCCACCCAGGCACCCCATCATTGATGCTTATTCTAAGCCTCTTGATCCTGATCTCCTTCTGTATGTTGCAGTTTACAAGAATGAGGTAGAAATGAATCTCAGACTGTTTCCTTCAGAGCAGTGACTATTCTCTGTATCAACAAGTGTTTTGTGTCCTCAATGAAAACTCTCTTACTCTCCCCCCCACTTTCATCTTCTGTTTGGTTTTACAAGTATAAACAAGTTTTGGCAAGTGTTGGGGGCTCACCTGATGTATAACAGTGGACTTTTTAATACATTCACTCGCTGTAGCTCCACTCTCTCTGTTTTTCCCTTGTCCAGCATACACCATGTTGCTCTCCCCCCCCCCCCCCCCCGCCATGTCTCCTACGTTGACAGAGAGCTGTGCATACAGACTTACCACCCAGGCTAATGTATGTGGAGAAAGGGCCTACAGAGTACTAATTTTTACTCCAGTGTTCCCTGAACTGCTCTGATTAGGCCTAAGTCTTAACTCATACTTCATTGTAGTATTAGCTCAGTACAGTTATTTCTAGTTATTGGTGTGGAATTTCAGAAACTGAAGATACTTAGAGCCCATGAGGGTCTACCCATTCATATTTAGATGAAAGACTGAGGCCCAGGGAGGGTCTTGTACAAGATTCTAGGCCCCTTGAGGATGGCGACTAATTCACTTTTATGACATCCATGCCTATAAGAGAGTCTGCACATAACAGGTGCTCAAGAACTGTTTGCATTTTCGAGGTCATACAAGTAGTGATGGCTGAGCTAGAATTTGAACCTCTGTCTCTGAGTTACTTGTCCATTGTCGTTTCCACAATTATCTCATTGTAGTTTAAATTGGGTAGTCAGTTTTCAGTCTTTTAAAACACAATTACCTTACTATTCATCTCTGGTAAACAAACAGCAGCTGTCCCTCATTGGCATGGCTGCAGTTTCACTATTGAGCAATTCTAGAAACTGCCACTATTAACCATTCTGCTAAAAGGAGGACTCTCTTCTACTCACATGATATCCTGGCTGTGTCCAAAGTGTAATATTTAATTGCATTTTCTTAATCTTTACCACTGTATTGCTAAGCTTTCTAATACCTTCAAAATACCAAATCTCAGGCTTATCCTAATTAAAGAATCTCAATTTAATCCATATTGCATGACAATTCAATTTGTTGATTGCTTTTTCTCCCCCTCTTTGTGAAATTCCCGTCAAATGTATTAATTCAACATGATGAATCCTGTATTCAACCCACTGGAGTGAATAATTAAAATTAGCTGATAAAACTTTCAGCAGAATTACTTTGTGAAATTGCTGAACAGATGTGTCATTTTAATGAAAATCCACAGACAAGCTCCTTCTCCCCCTCGGCAGGATAAAAATATTATCCCCTCGGCACATACTTAATTTGGTGGTAAATACACTCGGAGCGATTGCTGGAAGGGAAGAAAAAGCAACTTGTCACACTTAGTAACTTGATTTTTCCCCAGCATGCAGTAACAGCTATCTACAGTAATTCATAGTGCTCTATTGTTGCTGCAAGTCCCAAAGAGAACTTATTAAAATGCAATAATCTCCTATTTAAACAGAAACAATAACCATTAAATTTCCTGTGGATCCAAAATTGAGCACAAGCCCCATCTGGTAAGAGTGATTAGAGGCCTGATGAGGGAATTTAATTTGCAACATTCAAAGACTAAATCTGAGCAGATCTTGTCACCTGGGACTTGAATGCTGCTTGCCGTCTTCTTAAAAAATCTCGACCTAAACTGAAAATGGAATGTAGAAGTGAAAATGTTACCCATGGGTTTGCCCCCAACAGGATTGCGTTTCATGATGCCTCCAGAAGGCCTGGCAAGCAGTGGGGCTTTCTGGCCATCCACCTTGTCTTGGTTGGTGTGGCCTTAAGGGGCAGCCATGGGCCGTGCCACCACCTCCAGCAGTTCCTGTGGCCACCCCTCTCAGGTCGTGGTCTGGCAACTCCTCCCACCCTATTTCCTTTCCTCTCAGTTCCTAGGTCTGACCCTGAGTAGTCCTGATCTCACCAGTCTCTCTTTCCATCCACAGAGCCAGACTCTTTCAGCAGACTCTGGCAACAGACACAAGCTGTGTGGTGTTTTTACGTCAGTAGACAATCTCTCCTTCCTGTTTATTGTTGTGTGTGTGTTTTTTAAACCTCATGAGGGAGCATGTCATTAGGAAACACAAATTGTCATCTCCCTCTTCTCAGTTCTTCTCTCATACACCTTCATATTTATACAGCTTTCTAAGCTGCAGAAACCAAGGTATTGATGCCTGGGTCATCAGAAAAGTGTGTACGTGCGCACACATGAGTACGTGTGCACATGCACTTGTTGTGTGGCGGGTAGCCTGATCAGAGGGTAGCATGCCACAGCTGCCAGCATATCAATTAGAATAAACCCCTAATTAAGTATTTGCTTTCAGGAGTAGAGCTCTTGTTGGCCATGAGGTCACTTGGCAGGAGGGAGGCAGTTACTCATATGATAGAGATTTCTACTGTTTCTTTGTCCAGGTTCTGTATGGTAGACTTTATCTGAATTTTAGGAATCTCCTTAGTCATCAGACTCCCCTCAGTTTTCCACAAACTCTCTGCCTCCCTCCCTGTCCAGTGTCTTCTCCACCCCCCAGGCCTCTGGGCAGGTCACATCCATGTAACCTCATCCACCAGGACTCCCTAACCGCAACCTTTGCCAGGCACTAGTATTTATTCTGGTTCTTAGTTCATATATGTCTCCCTGCCATATAAAGTTATAAAGAACCAGCCCTGGGATATAATTTCTAGGGACAGTGGAAAGGTTCATTCCATAAGCCACACCACTTGGGGTTCTTGAAAAGTTAGTTGTATTTATTGAGCACCTACCATCTGTAAGGCAGTGGACTCAACAAATGGAGGAAGGGTGCCATCCCTTGCTGTCTTCATTTATATACAGTTGGGAAAGTGGGACAGAATCATGTGAACATTAATGCTATGGCTTGAACAGTGTTGAGTAAGGGATCACTGGGTTGGATGGGATTAATGAATCACTGAATAATATAATCAGAGCTGTGAGTTCAGAATTAGAAAGAGATGACTGGGACTGGTGTAGTTCACAGAGGCCGCCTGAGCTGGCTGGCGTGACTTTGCTGTTCTTAGCAGCCAGAATCTCCCAACCATGGTAACCAAGGAGTACAGGTGTGGGGCCAGAGAAGGAGATTTAATGCAGTGCAGCTGAGTTCACTAGGGTGCCTCTTCCAGAGCCTCAGAAACAATTGATGTAACCTGTTAACTAGTAGTGATGATTTGGATGTCAGACACATCTGGTTGTGAATAGCCAGCCCCTGAACCACCCTTCCAACTTTTTGGGAAAGTTTCATAACAGAGTCTGAGTTTCTTTGATTGTAAAATGATATTTAATAATGGTTACGTCATGTGGTTTACATAAGGATTTTGTAATGTGCTGGGTATATGGAGGGCATGAGATAAATGATGGCAGTGCACTTTTAATCTTGGGGTCAGAAGGAGTGAATTAAATACAGAATAAGACCTAGGGGCCCTTGCTGTGCTTCCTGCTCTCTTCTATCCAGTATTACTGATGTCATTCCAGAAACTATCCTTCTTGATGTTAGTTGTGGACCTTTGTGTCTCCATCTAGCCTTCATTTATCTGCTCAAGACTTGGTTTCATTTTTGGTTTTGAACATATGACTCTCTGGTTTTATGTAGCATGCACAACATAATTTAGGAAAATAAATATTAAAATGCATAGAAAACACTAGAAACACTGGAAAGATATATCAAAACATTCACAGCGGCTACCTTTAATTCATGGAATTGTGGATGGTGAGTTTTATTCTGTTTGCTTAAATCTGTATAGTGTTGATAATAAAAAATGAAAGTTTCAATAGAATAGCATCCTGTTTAAATTACTTTTTCACTAAGGACTGTGAAATTAGAAGTCAAAGAAAGGAGAAAGAAAATGTGAGGACTATATTCACATTGGATTTTGAAGAGTAGTAGTGAGGTGTCTGCCTCCAAAGTTAAAAGTACTTGCTGTCTAGAAATATTTAACAGTAACCGCCTAACCCCATGGCATTGGAGAATTCATAATGTCAGTGGCATCTTGAAGCCTAAGTAATTAGGGGAAGCCTCCCTGCCAGGCTTTTTGGCCTTCTCTATCTCTCCATTATTAAACAGATCCATGGTCCTGAATTCCAAATTGAGACCGAGTCCTCTACCACAAATGGTATTTTTATCAGCATTGGTCCCCTCTGGTACACATTTGCCCTATCTAGTTTGATTTGTAGATAAGATTCTAGACTACAATAATAGAATAAGAGTGTATAATGGGAAAAATAACACATATCATTTTGATTTTTTAGGACATTCAGTGCTTTAACACTACATACTTGCCTTTGTTTTAAAGCTAATTCGGTGCCCTAAGAGGTTCAATATAATAGATCTTATTTTTAGCCATATACTGTAGCTATATATAAATGTTCTGTAAAATATATCTCCCAGATAAAAGTGCTTATTACTTTTTTGAGGTTTTTTTAAACCTTTCTTTTGGTAAATAAAAGTCTTTTGGGCTTTGATGTGACTATCACACCCTTGGTTTGGATTCTTTCTCCATTCCTTCATCCCCAGCCCCTGTGGGACCCCTGTAAAAAAAAATGGAAGGGGGGAGAAGCATGGATTCCTTAATAAGTCCCCAAGGTAATCAAAAGAAAGAAATGCAATAGGAACAAACTCACAAAATATTCTTGTGCTTCTTTGGGGAATACTTAATGCACATAAGGTCGGGCCTTTGTAATGTTAATTTCACAGTTGTAGGAAGAAAGCCATCATTTTAAAGAGTAATGTTGCTCTCTTTGAAAAAAGCTTTGATTTGCAGAGAAAGGCTGTTGGAACACACCTGCATTAAACCAGTGCTTGCTGCCCTGGAGGTGCCAGAGCTACCTGGTGGAGGAAATGTTCCATTTAGGATGTTTGGGACATTCAGCTGAAACTGAAGCTTGCATCCTCTTTTTTTATGGTCACAACAATTCATTCAGTTTGGATACGATGCAACACATATTCTCTAGGTGTGTTGGTCCAGAGGGACAATGTAGCTCAGCAAGTGCAGATGCCTCTCCTATCTTCCAAGGTTTTCATTAAAGAGGGGAATCTTGACAGACATCGTGTAGGTGTGGATACTGGAGGTGTCTTTTGGTCATAGTGACTAGACATAGGCACACTGATTTATATCACAGGTGGTGTCACTACCTTCTCACAACTCTGTAAGCCTCCATCTTCTTGGCACAGGTGATGTGGGCAGAAAGAATGTGAAACCTCTGACCCACCCTTGCAAACTCAGTCCCAGCCAAGTGGTCATCCAGCTAATACTAGACAGTTGCCAGGAACTATCCATCTATTATTTTCAGAGGTCACTCATTCCATCATTGGTTCCCTCTCTCTTCCATTTTCATTCCTATGTTCTTCCATGCATACATCCTCTTCCCTTGCCTTCTGTCTTTTCTGTTGGTCCATATTCTACCTTTTGGGGGTTATACAAATCAGATAACATTTTTACATTAAATATAATGAATTAAAATTAAATATGAACACCCTCTGCAGAGTGCCTAACATACATTATACACTCAGTTAATTTCTTCCTACATTCCTTGCTTCTCAAAACTGGCTATAGTTCTCCATGTAGGTAGGGTCTGCTCTGCCAACATCTTATTATTAAGGAATGAGGAAAAAAGAAAGAGCAAGAGGGAAGGAATACCAGTCTCTTTCTAAAGGAGCCAATATATGGAAATTACCCTTGTTTTTTCTCTAAAGTAGTAAAGGTCACAGCAGTAGTTGCAAAACCCGTAGGCTGCCTACCGCCTTCCACACATTCAGCATTACTATTCTTGCCTATTTTACCCTTAGGCATCCTTTATTTCTTGCACAGATGGTCTCACTCAGGCCTAACAAAATGTTTTAAGCTTTGCATAAATTAAAACAAGAGGTCTCTGAGTACAAAAGTGCAACTTTTTTTTTAACTTGAAAACAACTATGCTGGCATCTTCTACAAAATTACAGCCTCAAGCCAGGTTTCCATAATCAGTTTTCCTTAAAAAAAGGAAAGGAGGGGGAGAATGCGTTAGTGTATATATGTATGTACCAAATACAGTACTGATTCTAATCAGTGCTTATGTGGCTTTTATGCTGTTTTGTGTTCCTCTGAGGGTTGAGCAGGTACTGGTTGTGATACAGCTTGAAGAAAATAGATTTGAAAGTATTTAGGGGAGGCTAGAATTTCTGAGTTCCTTCCTTCATTCAGTATATGATTGCTATTGAGACCTTTAGGTTGCAGGCTCTTCTAGACCTGTTTACTGTACACCATATCACCTGGGCTTATCTGAGCTAAACTAGACTGTGGTTGAAAGAAAGTGGTGATGAGTCAGCTCTGAAAGAGAAATTTGCTGTTGCTCTCAACTCTGTTATAACCTGTCCCAAAGCAATGACACATGGCACATTTCATTCTTAGGGTAATTGGAAGATAGTGAGCATGATCTTCTAGAGACATCGCCTCCCTTTAGGTTCCAATAACATCAACAAAAGAGAGATGCTAAAAATCTTTTCTACTCAACATGTCCACTCTTAACAGAGTTTACTCATTTAATAGACTACAACTTGTAATGAAGCTTATTATAAATTGATAAGCTTTGGTTGATTGGACTGGACCCACCCTTACATTTTACCCAGACAATAAATAGTAAGAGTACCTGCCCTATATTGAGATCCTACTATGTGTCAGGTACTATGTGAGTTATTTTTATATACATTATTTATCCATATTATGGACCCATTATAGAAAAATTGGAAAATACGGAAGAATCGAAAAAAGAAAAAATTATTTCTTGATTTCCCACACTTAAACATTTTCACATATTATCTCCTGATTTTTCTACATTTCCTTACAGAGTAGTGCTCAAACTGTAGCTAGATTATACTGTAAATATTACTCCAGATTTTATAACTATCTTTTTTCACTTAACCTAATAGCATAAGCCTACTCTCATATTATTAAGAAGTCTTTCTTAAAATAATTTTTTTTTTTTTAATTAGAGAGGCCCATACAGAAGCAGGCAATGCCATCCAGGACATAAAAACTAGCTTTAAAAAAGAATCCAGTCCTTAGACGAAATCCAGTATCCAACCCAGTTCTCTTATAACAAAGAGAATATTTTTCTGTTTTACAGCATCTCATAGGAATTTATTCAAAAGGATGGAGTGGGCAAAATACTCAGCTCCTTAGGTTCTTGAGTTTCTTATGCCTCTAAAACAACACACTTTAAACACTTCTGTGACTAAGGGGCAGGAGGTACTCTTATCATGAGAACATGGCCACTTGGCACCATTTGATACAATAGCTAGACTTAATGGGTTCTTCATTCTCATGTGATTCTACAGAGGTGCTCCCTATATTCATGACCACTTGGATCATATAAAAAGTGATACATTTTCAATAAAATAAAGTGGTGTTTTGATCCTTCTCTTTGTCCTTGAACTGTTTATAAACTTTATTTTTATTTTTTATTTTTTTTGTTTATAAACTTTAAACTTAACTATTAAAAATAAGCACAAGACATCCTAGAAGGAACACATTTTTTGTAAAAGTCTTGACAGAGAAACTTTATCCAGGTAGGTAAACTCCTAAGCAACTACTGCTAATAATATAATCTTTAGCCTGTGGTTAAGAAGTCATGATAGAAACTGTCAATAATTTTATAACCCAGTAGTCCAAATACTTGACAGTCAATAATGATTTGCTATTTGAATATTTACAGTCAATCACTCACAGCAAACATTTCTTTAAAGTTTATCTTTCTATCACTAAACCATGATTTTTATTTTGTTTTGAAATCTACGTAAGTGGATTCAGTTGAGCGGGTTAGTTTTTCTGCTCCTTAGGTCCTGAGAGTCAACTGTGTGGTTGTGTGTTGCTGTTGTGGTACATTGATTTTCACCACCATCCAGCATTCCATTGTTTTACAGTGAACATATCCTTTCTGTTGGTAGACAAGGACCAGGACAGGTAGTTTCCAGTTTTGGCTATGACAAATAGTGCTAGGACTGTTTTGTTACATTTCTCCTGGCACATATTCTTGAATATTACCTAGGATTAGAATTGCTGGGATTTAGGGCATGCATTTAGTGAATGTAACTGGATAAGACCAAGTTAACTTCAAAACTAATTACGGCAATTTCCACTCTCACTAGTGTGTTATAATGGTTTTACATTCTTTTTAAGATTTTTTTTTAAAGATTTTATTTATTTATTTATTCATAGAGACAGAGAGAGTGAGAGACAGAGACACAGGCAGAGGGAGAAGCAGGCTCCGTGCAGGGAGCCAGACATGGGACTCGATCCAGGGTCTCCAGGATCATGCCCTGGGCTGAAGGCGGTGCTAAACCACTGAACCACCAGGCTGCCCACTGAGCCACCGCGCTGCCCTTTTTTTCTTTTTTAAGATTTTATTTATTTATTCATAAGAGACACACAGAGAGAGGCAGAGACATAGGCAGAGGGAGAAGCAGACTCCCTGCAGGGAACCCGATGAGGGACTTGATCCCAGGACCCCAGGATCATGATGTGAGCCAAAGGCTCAGAATAGAATAGGTGCCCCTTGTTTTGTATTTTTACCAATATTCTTATTGCCAGACTTAATTTTTTGACAGTGAGATGGGTATGGAAGAGTGTGTGTATGTGTGTGTGTCCGTCCATCCATCTGTCTGTATAAGCACCTCATTGTGGTTTTAATTTTAACTTTTTTGCCTGTTTTGACCTTTGTTTCTGAGCTTTTTTGGATCTTTTATCTGTTCTGAACATCAAAATCCAATATGGATTTTTTTCTTACTCATAAGAGTACTATATATATTTTGATCACTAGCCTTCTGTGAATAATATATGTTACAAATCATTTCTTAGATTGTAGCTTCTCTTTTTATTCTACTTATGGTGTCTTTTAATAAATGGAAGTTATTAATTTTAAAATAGTTGAATTTATCATCTTTAGTTTGTATTTTTTTTTTTTTTTGACATCTCATTTTAAGAATTTTTTTCTCGGGATCCCTGGGTGGCGCAGCGGTTTGGCGCCTGCCTGCCTTTGGCCC
The DNA here is from genome assembly GCF_905146905.1 of Nyctereutes procyonoides. Lineage (NCBI taxonomy): Eukaryota > Metazoa > Chordata > Mammalia > Carnivora > Canidae > Nyctereutes > Nyctereutes procyonoides. Next base: position 75,040,353 of record NW_026575126.1, read on the forward strand.
AGGGCACGATCCTGGAGACCCGGGATCGAATCCCACGTCGGGCTCCCGGTGCATGGAGCCTGCTTCTCCCTCTGCCTGTATCTCTGCCTCTCTCTCTCTCTCTCTCTCTCTCTCTCTCTCTGTCTCTGTGTGACTATCATAAATAAATAAAAATTTAAAAAAAAATTTAAAAAAGATTTAAAAAAAAAGAATTTTTTTCTCTACTATGAGGTCCTAAAAGTATTCTAAATTGTTTTCTCAAAGTGTTCTGGTTTTATCTTTCACATTTAAGTAATCTATGTAGAATTATTTTTTATACAGTATGAGATAAGTTCAATTTTATTTTTCTCCATATGGTGAAGCATTTAAATCTTTTTTGCCCTTCCATAAAATTTTATTTTTTTCTATGTGCTTTTCTACAACATACTGGCACATTTCTATTAGATTTATTTCTAACTACTTACTTTTTATGCTATTGTAAATAGCATTTTAGAATATTATGTTTGCAACAATTCTGCTTCTTGAATATGCCCAAAATTATTAAAAGCAGGGATTTGAACAGATATTTGTACACTAATAATTAGAGCAGCAGTATTCACAATAGCCAAAAAGTAGAAACAACTCAAATGTCCATTGACTGATGCATGGATAAACAAATGTGGTATATCCACATATTGGAATATTATTTAACCTTAAAAAGGAAGGAATTCTGACATATGCTACAAATGAATGAACCTTGAGAACATTATACTGAGGGAAGCAAGCTAGCCACTGGGTACAAATAGTATATGACTCCCCATATATGAGATAGCTAGATTAGTCAAATTCATAGAGACAAAGTAGAATGATGGTTATTACAGGGGCTAGAGGAAGAAGGAATGAGGAGTTACTATTTAATGGATATGGAGTTTCAGTTTAGGGAGATAAAAGAAATTCTGGAGACGAATGGTACTAGTGGTTCACAACATTATTAACCTACTTAATGCTACTGAACTGTTTGCCTAATGGTTAAAATGGTAAAATTTTATGTTATGTACATTTTACCACAATAAAAAATTATATATTCTAAAATTTATTGCTGATGTTTAAAAATGCATCTGATTTTTGTGTATTTATTTTGAATCTAGCAACTTTGCCAAACTTAACTAATTCTGGTAAGTTTTTTGCAGCATCAGCCAGATTTTTCCATATGCAGTCATGTCCATATTTGTTTCTTCTTTTCCAGTCTTTTACTTCTGTTTCTTCTTTTGGGCTCACTCATTTACCTAGGAGATTAAGTAAAATGGTAAACAGCAATAGTGATAGCAGTGTTCTTTGCCTTAATCTTAAGAGGCACTTACAGTGTTTCACATTAAGTTGGGTGTATGTTTTTTGTATTGTTTTGTTTTTAGATAGTCCTCATCAGTTTAAAGAAGTCCCCTTCTATTTCTAATTTAAGATTTAATTTTTGTCATGAATGACTGTTGAACTTTATTATACACTCTCTATATCCATTGAAATGATATGATTTCCTTCTAATCTGTTAGTGTGATAAAATATAATTAACTTTCTAATGTTAAATCAATCTGTAATTCCTCAGTTAAACTCAAATTGATAATGATATATTGTATTTTTCACACAACGATGGGTCCAGTTTTCTAACATTGTATTTAGGATTTTTTCATCTAAGTTCATGAGAAAAAGTAATTCTTTTCTCTAATGGTCTTTATGAAGGTTGTTATCGAGGTTATATTCCCTGAATAAAGTAAATGGCAGAGTGGAATCATTTATGCTTTTGCTGTTTCAGCAGAGTTTACTTTTAAGCCAAAGATTGTCCAGCTTTTTCTGTAAGGGCTCAGTACTAAATATTTTGGGCTCTTTGAACCACATGGTCTCTATTACAAGTCCTCAGTTCTCCCATTGTATTGTGATAACGACCTAGACCATACAGATGTGAATGAGTGTGGCTGTGTGTATTTACAAAACTGGCAGCAGGCCATGTTTGGCCTGTGGGCAACTCCTCATTTAAACCATTTGAGACTGAAATTTCTTAATAAAAATTTTTGAAAAACTTTTCTGATTCCATTTTTTGGTTAGAATTTCATTCAAATATTTTATTCTTTCTTGCATCAGCTTTACTGTTTTATAGTTCTAGTAATACGTCCACTTCATTGAAGCTTTCAAGTTTATTAAATAATTTGGATATATTCTGTTAATTTTAATCTACTATGTAATTCTCCTCCCTTCATCTCTTGTAGTTGGTTATTGATGCTATTTATGTTTTTGTCATTGTTTCTTTTGGTTATTTTTGCTAAGAATTTATTCGTTGTTTTAGCCTTATCAAAGAAACAACTTTTAGGCTTAACTTTCTTCTTCGTTCACATGCTTCTTTGTATTTTTTTATTTTAGTTTTTGCTTATGACTTTATTTTTTCCAGTCTTTTATGTTTTTTAATGTATTGAATTTGAGATGGATACATATGGATGGGTACATCCATCCATAGAAATGGATCATTTTAAAAATATATATATATCTTAAAAGTTATAAATTTTCCTCTATGTACAACTTTAGCTTCATTCACAAATTTTAATATGTTGTATTTTGTCATTGTTTAATTAAACCATCTTTTATTTTTCTCTATGGTTTCTTCTTTGTCCTACGTTTAGAAGCATATTTCTTGATTTCAGATATATGGCTGTTCTTAGATATTTTTTTTTCTTTCTATTAATAAGAACATAGTCTGAATGATGTTAATTCTTTTAGTTTATGGAGATTTGCTTTATGGCCATTATGTTAATTTTCCTAAGTTATCTATGATTGTTTGGAAAAATATATAAATCCTATAATTGTTGAATTTAGTGTTATTTAAGTGTACAGTAAAGCATGTTAATTTGCTGAAATCATATATATTAGTATTAATTATTTTGTTTGATGTATCGGGTACTGAGAGATGTATGTTAAAATCTCCCAGTGTGATTGTGTATTATAGTTATCTCAAACTTTGCCATATTATGTATATTTCTTATCTTGAGTTTATATAACATTGCATATATTTTTAGAATTGGTAGGTTCTTCTGTGGCGTAATTTGTTATTCTTGTGACCTTTTTAATCTATAGATTTTTTTTTCTTTAAAGTCTGTTTAGTCTCATTTTATTACAGCTACAGCAGCATACTTTTAGTAACTATTTATCTTGATTTTTTTTAAGAGCTAGAGGGAAGAGCACAGGAAGAGAGAGAGAGAGAGAGAGAACCTTAAGCAGTCTCCACGCTCAGGACAGAGCCTCATGCAGGGCTTGATCTCACAATCCTGAGATCAGGACTTGAAAATCAGGAGTCAGAAGCTTAACCAGCTGAGCCATCCAAGGCTCACCCCTATCTCACTGATTTTTTTTTTAAAGATTTTATTTATTTATTCGAGAGAGAGAGAGAGAGAGAGAGAGGCAGAGACACAGGCAGAGGGAGAAGCAGGCTCCATGCTGGGAGCCCAACATGGGACTCGATCCCAGGACTCCAGGATCACACCCTGGGCCAAAAGCAGGTGCCAAACCGCTGAGCCACCCAGGGGTCCCATATCTCACTGATTTTTTAAAAAATATCTTTTTACTTGTGACTCTTCCATCTCCTTGTGTTTTAGGCATGTCTCATAAAAACTGCATAAATTGATTTTTTTAACCAATCCAATTTGATGATCTTTGTCTTTTAACTAGAGCTTTTAGTCCATTTATGTTCATTGTAATTATTAATAAATTTGGACTGATTTAATGTGTTCTGTTTCTACCATTCTATATTTTTTCTGTCAATTCTTGTTTTGCTTTGTTTTTTTCACTTTATTTCAATTATTTTAGAAATTACATACACTCTGAATTCTTTTGATGAGTTACTCTAGAAACTTACCAATGTGTGTAGTTATTCACGAAAAGAAGAAAGATGCTGATTAATACAGGGAGCTTTGAACACTTGAAATCTTAACCCTGTTTAACCTATTTGTTCTGATCTATCTTAATTCTGTTTTTTTCTTTCTTAACACTAGCAAATATTGTTGTCATTGTTATTTTATGTAGCTGTGATTTGTTTAGATTTGACTCTACATGTTCCCATGTTTTAACCTTCTACTACTGCTTCTCCTTTTTATTTTCCTCTTCCTCCCCTCTCTTCTCCCCTTCCACTTGCTGTTCTTCTTCCTCCAACTTCTTCTTTGCATATTGCACCATCATCTAGGATCATTTTATTCTATATAATTCTTTGTATCCTATAGAGCTTTCTTTATCTGGACAGAAAAATTTTATTCTATTTAATTTAAGGTTGATAATTATCTTTTAATATATTGAGGGCATCATTCTGGTGTCTTCGAGATTCTATACCTTTGTGATTGAAATGTCAGCTGTTTGTTACTCCATTGAATATCATAATTTGTTCTTTCTCTGCCTTTTATTTGTTTTTGATTCTTAAACATTTTGTAACTTAACTGTTATGCCTCTAGATATAAACTTCTTTTTGCATGTCCTGCTTAGAATTTTTTGCCTTCTTGTCTCTTTGAATTGATATTTTCATCAGTTTTGGAAAAATCTTCATTTGAATTTTAATGTGAATTTGGTTACTCCCTTTTCTCTTCTTTTCTCTCAGAATTGAAAATAGATGTTTGTAGAACTTTTTTCTCTTTTTCATGATTCTTATATTGTCTATAGTACATTCTGGAAAGTTCCTTACATTTACCTTTCAGCTTGCTAATTGGTTCTTCACCTGAAAATAATCTGTTCTTAAACTTGATTGCTGAGAATTGTAATTTTAGTTAATATATTTTTATTTCTATAGGTTTTTAAAATTTATCTTTTCATTTGGAAATGATTTTAAACATAAAAATATTGTTAGAAAAACAACTTTGTGAATTATAACCTACATTATTTTTACTCAGATTTAACTGCAGTCATTTTATCCCACTAGCTTTATTATTTGCTTTTTGTCTTTCGTATATATTCTTTTTCTGAAGACTTTTTGAGGGTAAATTGAATACTTGACGACATTTTGCCCAAATAATTTAGTTTCTATTTCTTAAGAATGGGGAAATTCTCTTGTAGAATGTCAGTTTATTTATGAACTTTAGTAAATATAACATTGGTACAATACTTTTGTGTAATTACCATCTGTATTCCAGTTTTGCTAGTTGACCCAGTATTTTCCTTTATAGTATATTTCTCCTCAACACAAAATACAGTCTAGGGTCATATAATACATTCAGTGGACATATCACTTTAGCCTTCTTTAATTTGGAACAGTCCTATGGTTTTTTAATAATGGATTTTATTTATATATGTATGTAGGTAGGTAGGTAGGTAGGTAGAGTGGGGCTGGGGGCCGGTCGGGCAGAGGGACAGGGAAAGAGAATGAATCTTCAGCAGGCTCTTTGCCCAGTGCAGAACCCAATGCAGGGCTTGATCTCATAACCTGAGATCATGACCTGAGCTGAAATTAAGAGTTGGATGCTTAATCCACCAAGCCACCCAGGCATCTCAGTACTTAATTATTTTAATACAATGTCTGACATTTCAGTATCTGCAGTATTGGCATTGATTCATGCATCTATTCATTGTACCTGCTGGCTTTCACTCATGGTGTTGTGTTTCTTTACTTGTTTGGTGACTTTTGATTATAAATTTCTCATTTTCTGTGAATCTTTATCTGTAAGAATCCCTTGACATTTGGGATAAAGGTGGAATTTGCCAGGCATTTAATTCTTCCATTTCTCTATCAGAACTACCAAGGTGGGACTTTTTTATAATCTCAGATTGAGGTTTTTCAGACTACAACATGTAAATTTAGGCTTCACATCTGTATGAGGGTTAGATTTTCATTGCAAATTAGCAGAGGAATATTTTTTTCTCAACAGCAGTAGAGATGGGAAATTCTCATTGAACTTACTGGAGGGAAAGAGAGCTTATTTCAGGTCCACCTGGCACTGACTATGTAGGCCTTCCCTGCCCGGCTCTGTTGGAAAGTCTCCTCTCAGATTTCTTGCCTTAGGTGGACTGTGTACTCTCTTCTTGATCCCTGGATTTGTGAGGACTTGAAACCAATGGTAAAATTCAACAGAGTTTAGCAGATGGTCTTAAGGCAAAAACTAGAAATTTTTGTATTCTTGGCCTTACTTTCAGCCTGAATATTGCTTATTATCTGGCTATTGATTTAGATTAGAAGGGTATTTTAAAAATCATTTTTTATAATTATTTTCAGTGGAAGATTAAGTTTCGATAGCTGATCTTCCATGGCATTAGCCTAAAAATAGTCATCCTTTTGCTACACATTTATAGTCTGTAAACTGCAACAAAATATCCCTCTATCAAGCTCAAGCGATTGTATTTTTTTCCCAATAATATAGAAAGTCTAAACATTAATGTCACTTAAATTATATCTCTCATTCCAGTCTTTGCTTATATGTTTTCAAAAATAAATGAAATTATTCTTTCTTCTTCTTAAAAGGGATTAATATTTCATTATTCCATAAAGCTCTACAAATAGCTTCTTGTTTTGCAGAGAGCATTGTGAATTCCAGGTGCTTTGTAACCTGATCAAGTTTGAGAACTGCTGATCCATCCAAATTTAATCACTTAACATTCTTCCTCAGCACCCAGTGCTTTCCTCCTTCCACGACTTGCTGTCACTGTTCCCTGTACCTCAGATACCTTCCATTTTTGACATATGGAAGACTAGAGCTTCGGTAAAGCTTTCTTCATTCTTCTCTTTGACTTGTATGAGCTACTTAACTAGTTTGTAAGCTCCTTAAGAACAAGTTCCACAAATATGTTATCTTTGTTCTATCTTGTGCAGCAGAGTATTCTCACAGATAAGAGTAAATGGTTCTTCTCTATCTATTGAATGAAATGGGCAGATAGCATCAGAGTGGGATAATTGGACTTTTGCCTCCTGGACTATCTCAGCATAGATGTGTTTTAAATCCTAAAACGGGTTTATGGCATGTCAGTTGAAAGGGTCTTGACCCTTTCTCTCTTAGCATAGTTTAGCAAATGTCCACATAACTGAGAAAGAAGTGTGGCTGAGCAGAGCGCTGAGCAGAGCTCATTGCACCTGCATCTCTCCCACTGGCCTTCAGAAATCCAGTTCTTGGATACAGTGGGTATTCTGAACCTGAAACCACCTTGCTGACTTAAACACAAATGGTTGGAGACTAACCTTAAAAAAGAATGTAAATGACAAAACAAAGGATCTTTCCCTTTTCTACTTTTCTTCCTGTGGTGTTCCTTTGACATTTGCATTCCAGACCAAAGCCCTGCAAATAAATGAGCTAAATGCCTGCACTCCTTTGGCAAGCAAAGCTTTCCCTCAGATATATTTTATAACTTTGGCTGATGTGGGAAGAACTTTTCTTTCCAGAGATGGTTTCATGGTAATATCCTTCAAAAGCTCACAATGTACAATTTCACTTCTTTTTATTGTTTTATTAACTTTGCTTTGGGAGGTTTTATTCTTCATTTTAGCTAGCTTATAGAAAGAGACAGAACTTTTATACAGCTAATTTGATTATTGTTTTCTTGCATACTAAATCATGTTTATCAAAAGCATCATTTACCTTGTGTTGTCAAAACTTAAAAGGTGAGCATAAGCCATTTTTTCCAAAGTTTTTAAGGCTCTTAATTGTATATACTAAAAAGAGTAATGCTCAGTTTAATTAATTATTAGGTGGTGGTTTAATGTGGAAAGAACCAGCCTACAACTTTCCCTCAGGCTCAACTGTATTTTTGCTGAAAACTTGAATAGACTTTAAGTCTACTGGAACTAGGGACCAAAATCTTATCTATCCCTGAATACCAGGGTTGCTTTGTTATGGTGTTTCCATTTGTGGCATAATGAATGTGTAGGACGCTAATGATGTGGTCTCTAGGTGTTCTCCAGCTACACAGAGCACTGATAATGAGCTGCGAGTAATCGGGTATGAGTCCCTGAAGATGAATTCTGATTACCTTCGTGGGGCCATTCCGCTCTGCTCCCTTCCTCCTTGATGTTTCTGCAAAGAACATTTGGATTTTGAAGAGAGTATTGTGTGTTTGACTTTTAATTAGACTTACAGTGTGTAGGGTTAATAAACTAGGTCTCTCTCTTCTTCAGCTTTTTTGAAGGGGTGTGTGTGGATATGGCAAGGTGGGCCGAGGGGAAGAGGGAGGAGCCGCACAGGCAGCCATGACAGCGCTCTTCCCTTCGTGCCCTCATCATGAAGGGCAGGTTTCTAGAGGTGAGTGTTGATTTTGTCCCGTGGTCTGTAATCCACAGATGGCTTTCAGCCTGCCAAGAACCTGCTCAACTATTATGTCTGCTCTATTTAAAGGTGGCAATCTCAGATTGGAATGTGAGAGTTGTCTATCAGGGCTGCATCAGGCTCCTGGGGCTTCGTCCGCCTCTGGCACTCAGAACACTGATCATCTTGCTTGACCTCACCTGTTCCCTGGGATTTGTAGGGACAGCTTGCTTTTTACTTGTTCCCTTTCTGTCTGCTGCTCTGTTCCTCCCAGCTGGGTCTGCTTTTTCTCCCTTCCTGTGTGTTCAGTCACTGCCTCCTCTAATACAGTGCTCAGATTCATCACAAGAAGGGATAGGAAATACTTTGGCACCTTTAAGCTACCCTGCCTCTCAATCTGGTGGAGAGCTGAGGAAGGAGAATCACCTCAGCCATCAACCCATAGTGTGGTCTTTGAGCTCTTGTGGTGCTCAGTGAGTGGTGCTCAGTGCAACACAGCACATCCGGCCTTGTGTCCCTACTGAGAACAGTAGTCCTCTTTCCACCTTGTAAGAAAAGGAGCTGTGTAGTTCCTGCTTTGATCTCCATTGTTCACCAGCCTTTCAGAATCTCAGCCTTCCTTTCAGCCCTGGCCCTCCTCATCCTCATCCCTATAATTTGGGGCCTACACTTTTAAGGGCAGGTCTTTGAGACGAGGGACCGTGTTCTACTTCAGAGAAATCATGTTGGTCCATGTTTCCTGCTGCAGTCCTCCACCTTTTCTGCTGGACACTCATTTCTCTACCTTAATTTGGACTCACTTTAGGCATTGTTCTTTCTTTCCAACATATGTCTCACTTAATGGGCCAGGCTTTCCTCTTGGCTGCAGTTGTGTGGCCACATCAGCCTTCTGCCCACCTCTCCTCATTTATTCTGAGTTCTCTACTACGCCTCTTCTGTGAATCTGGAGATCTGGCATCATTTTCCTGCATCCTCATCAGAGTGAGAGCGTAGGAATTGAGAGGTAGGCTAAAAACACAGAAGGGGGCAGAGGTTGCCCATTCATCCCCCATAAGGATTCTTTCTTGGCAAAGGTAGGCTTTGGTCCAACTTCTGGATGACATGAGCTTGGACAATACGGCACAGTTGTGGCTCTGCATCTTGTGTGTGACTGTTGCCCCGTTTTTGTTTAGCAAGCTGCTATGCCAATTTACTATGCATGTTGTTACATATTCTGCTCTAATTTGACTGCCATTTTGCTTCAGTGAGACGATGATTGTTTATGGCAGGACTGTAATGTGTTGTCAGCACAGGTTACTCGCTACTTGTTGGCAATGGCCTAACATTGCCTGAGACATAGTGTCACTATGAAATGGTTTGACAATGTTGAGACTGTAGTTATGTTGAGCAGTAACAACTGCAGAGGTCAAGAAAGGGCATCTAAGAGGAACTGTGTTCGTAGGGGAAAAATAGGGAAGGAATACTAAATAGAACAGTAGCAAATGTCATCAAAGAGCATCATCAAAGAGCTTCATTCTCATGCAATTTTCATAATTCGGTCTGTTTTCTGTGAACGGTGTTGATTCAGCTGCTGCTAGGGAGTACAGAAACACATTTCTTTTTTTTAATTTTTAATTTTTTATTTATTTATTTTTTAAAATTTTTATTTATTTATGATAGTCACAGATAGAGAGAGAGGCAGAGACACAGGCAGAGGGAGAAGCAGGCTCCATGCACCGGGAGCCCGATGTGGGATTCGATCCCGGGTCTCCAGGATCGCGCCCTGGGCCAAAGGCAGGCGCCAAACCCGCTGCGCCACCCAGGGATCCCCAGAAACACATTTCTGAGTTAGGAATGAATTTTGTTGAACAAGAGTCTGACTATCATTTTCTTCTTTGAAAACTAGAAAATTCTCAAGCCTGCTGCAGATGCACTAGATCCTTGTGCATGTGTAAGGCAAGGAATTTATTGGAACCCCCTATGTAAGGTTTCATTTCTGAAACCATTTCTCTAATGAGTATCTTCTCTGATGCACCAGACTGTAACTCACCTTCAGTTTGACCAGGATGCTATAAAAATAATACTTGTGTTCTTGGCTACAAGAAATTCTCAGCCTCTAGCCAAGCATATGAACACAATTATGTGATTACAGTAGATAAGGTAAACTTTGAAAGTGACTAGAAATCCCTGTAGAGTCTAGGACAGAGTGACTCTTAATAAGTTGAAGACCCTTTTAGGACTTTTGAGTACATTTAATATTGGTTCTTTCCCAAGAGTCTGTGAAGTTGACTGTCTGGTTTGGTGAAGCATACCCATAAGGAGACCTCACTCCATATCTCCTTGTAGGAATGATGTGTGCAGAACAGTTATTTATCAGAGGTTCCTCTACAGTTTGGGAGTGCTCATTTGTCTCATTTACTGTGTTGCCCTGCAGAACTCACAGTGCCCTGATTCCTTTCCTGTGTGATCTTACAAGCACTTTTTTTTTAATAAATTTTTTATTGGTGTTCAATTTACCAACATACAGAATAACACCCAGTGCTCATCCCATCAAGTGTCCCCCTCCGTGCCCGTCACCCATTCACCCCCACCCCCCGCCCTCCTCCCCTTCCACCAGTTCATTTCCCAGAGTTAGAAGTCTTTATGTTTACAAGCACTTTTGAAGAATATTTTAACTGCCAGTTATGGCATTTTCCAGGTGTGGGCTTCTCTGAGTGGATAGCCACACCTGTATCCATTCTGTCCTCAATGGAAGGATCAGAGCACTTTCATACTTGGTATGCATCCTGCAGTTGCTAAAGAAGTTTCCTTCTGGGAGCAAATACCTCTCTTCCTGAAAGTTTTGACCTCTAGGACCTCCCTAACCTGTTTCTGTCATTTTATGTCTAGAGCTTGTACCGTAGTATGCTCCACTTTCCTTCTTATTATGTTGTGCCCAAGATTGCGAATCCGAGAAACCACCAAGGAGCCGACACCAATGCAAACACACGAGGGTTTATTTACAAGCTCGGGTCCAAGTATACCCGACACAGCGGAGCAGGGACTTGGACCCCGAGACTAAGAGGCGTAGCAGCTTTATAGGGGCCAGTGGCCCATGGGATACACAGAAAGTTGCACAGTCATGTGGGTCCACACGCAGGTGGTCAATTGAATTACATCTTACCCTATAGTATCCATTTGAGCTGGCCTATTACTTTGGTCAGAATGGCGCGCAGTTTTGGTGGGCACAAAACAGGGTTACATTGTTATGAGCCGATTTCCGATTAGGGTGTGCCCCTAGGGTGGGGCAGCGCCTTAAGCAATAAGCAGGTCATGTGGGGGTCATATAGGAGGTGGCAGGTGTAGCACAAAATGGAATCAGTCCTGCTCTGCTTGTCCAGGGGTAGGGGATTTTTGTTAAATTTCCTGGGTCCCACAATTATTGTAGCCTAATTGACATACATTTTATAGTTACAGGTATATGATGTAATGATTCGATATTTGGTATATATTGTGAAATGATCACTGCCATAAGTCAAGTTCACATCCATCACCATATAGAGAGGTTTGTTTTTTTTTTCTTATGATAAATCTTTTTTTTCTTTAAGAAGTATTTATTTTATTTATTTTAATTTTTTCTAATTTTTATTTACTTATGATAGTCACAGAGAGAGAGAGGCAGAGACACAGGCAGAGGGAGAAGCAGGCTCCATGCACCTGGAGCCCGATGTGGGACTCGATCCTGGGTCTCCAGGATCGCGCCCTGGGCCAAAGGCAGGCGCCAAACCGCTGCGCCACGCAGGGATCCCTTTAAGAAGTATTTAAACTTGATCATTGTTACCTTTGTTCTAGCTTAGTAGCAAAGTGTAGTGCAATTGAATTGATGGCATTGAGCATAGCTCTTGATTATGTCATTGACCTGATGTGCCCACTGAACAGGGACTATGTGCATTTGGTGCTCACCACACTTGATTCCATCTCCTCTTGGTAGCTTTGCCAGATTCTTTCCCTGTCAATTCTCATGCCAGGTTCATAGTGTATATGTCAGAACCTTTGACAGGATAATGAGTCAGATATGATGCCAGTTACCCTAGCAGATGCCTTCTTGTTGACCACTTCCTACCAGTCATGAGCTGAGAAGAATAGTGTCTGCTAAGAGTGTTTAGAGGACTTTTCTGCAAGTGCTAAGTGTTGGCATTACTTCAGTTTGAACCAGATCATTTGGAGCTCTTCTTTCACTTGGATCTTGAAAGCTGTTGACTCATTTGTATCTTGGCCTCACGATATTGGCGAAAAGTGTTGCCAGCTAGTTTGAGTGAAGTCCAAATAAATATCTTTTAAGTGTGAATATGTAGAGAAGGAAGGGGTCCCAGGATCATAATTAAAACCCTGGTTAAAACTGTGAATCAAGACATTTGTCCTAATTTGGAATTTTCTTATTAAGTTTTTGAAAACTTTTAGTAAAGTTTCTTATGTATTTACCTTACAACTGAGCAATTCTCCTTTACCCAAGAGAATTAAAAATATATGCCCATATAAAGACTGGTACATTAATGTTCTTAGTAGCTTTTTTCCTAGTAGCCAAAAACTTTAAACAAGCAATGTCCATTAATAGGTGGAAATTATGGCATATTCAGATAATGGTTATTACTAAGCACTGAAAAGAAACAAATTCCTGATGTGCGCAGCAACATAGATGAATTTGAAAAGCACTGTAGTGAGTGAAATAAATCAAACACAAAAAAGTACTCTGTGATTCCACTTACAATCTCCAGTAACAGAAAGTAGACCAGTTTGCCTGGGATCACAGGTTGGGGGCATTGATTACAGAGCAGCATGAGGGAACTTGGGTGATGGAAATTCTGTCCCTTGATTGTGTCTGTGGTGTATTTGTTAAAACTCATCAAAATATACACCTTAAATGGGTACATTTTTGTTTTATATATATTATCCCTCAGTGTAATAAAGTTAACTAAAAAATACATTTGTTCCAATCCATTTATCCCTCTATGCTAAAAGAATAGAGGTCAGAGAAAATATTAGATGTTCCTTCTGTATAATCTCATAGATATATCCTGATCAAAGCACCTATGCCACCATTTTGAAATAATCGATTTAAATATCGATTCCGCCAGTGGACTCAGCTGGATCAAAATAAATGGACCCAGGAAAATTCTGGATCCAAATTACTCCTTACTGTTGTTATCATCACGGGTATTTAAAGGGCTTCAATAGGTGAATTTTGAATAGCTTAGTATGAATTCAGAATCCTGGTATCAGGAGCAGCCCTTTATTCATGGATAGCAGTGACTGCCATTTTGCTTTCTAAATAATGTCTGATAGGATTCATTTCTGTATTTCTGTATATTGTCTGACTGACAAATTTTTTCTATATCCATGTTGGTTTTCAAGTTATTTAATAGTAAACAGTTTTGTTTTCATGTTGTTAATTTTATGTTAGTGAAAGTACAGCGGGCACTACATTTAATTAAAAAATATTTCACTATGATTATTTAATAATACGTACTCCTTGAAAAGCAAGTGTTAGATTTCCGTGGTTTGTGTCTTATAATTAGTATTTTATTTGTTTAAAAGTTTTTATTTTATTTGTTTAAAAGTGTTTAAACTTTTCTGTGTTTCATTAAATATCTAACATCTTAATAGACATTATGAAATTGAGTTTGTTTTCTCCGTATATTAACCTCGGTTTATATATCAAGTTAAAGAAAACATTTAAAACTTTTTAAAGTATGGCTATATCATCAAAAAGATAGAGTATATGGAAACTAATTTTATCATGCAGATGTTTTATGAATGAAGCAATAAAATTTTTAACTGCCATCTGAAATCTCTTTGTAAGATTTAAGATGCAAAAAAGAATATTCAAGTATTTTATATTCCAATACATGTTGATTCCAAATAGGCTCCTTCTTTATAACTGGTAAAGTAGAGTTATAATATTAGCCCCTACATTTATAATAAAGACAATTCGGGATCCCTGGGTGGCTCAGCGGTTTAGCGCCTGCCTTTGGCCCAGGGCGCGATCCTGGAATCCCAGGATCGAGTCCTGCGTCGGGCTCCCGACATGGAGCCTGCTTCTCCCTCCTCCTGTGTGTCTCTGCTTCTCTCTCTCTCTCTCTCTCTCTCTCTCTCTCTCTCTCATGAATAAATAAATAAATCTAAAAAAAAAAGACAATTCTGGGTCATTGGGAGTTGGATATGAGTTCCCTGAGCCCTACTATAATATTTCTATCTGTGGACTATTGATTATAATTACAGATCATTTTAGTATATTTATCAAGTTTGGAATCTTCCATACAAATTAACTTGATGAGTATGCATAAATTGCATTAAATATTATCCATTCAACTTTAGCCCTGCGTGTTTGCATAAATGTTATCTCTTAGGAAATATATTTAATAAACACATTGGGATTTTAGCATAACATACTCAACTATATACTTTTTAGCAGTGACAGTCACCTAAAATGGTTGCCCATGAGTTAAGAAGTTAGTAACTAACTATTTTAGACCAAATAGTAACCCAGAGTTCTTCTCGTCTGATCTCCGTATTATAGAGGGTCATCCATTATAACATCCTTGGGTCAGTGGAGTACATCTTATGTTAAGTTTTGTCTCTAATGAATATTTATATTACATAAATGGGAAAATTGGTGGGTTTCCTTGGTAGAAATATGATATTGGTATTTTTAAAGTAAACTTAAATAAGGTCAGAATTTTTATCCTCTAGAGAAAATTTCATGTCTGATTAAATAGTTTACATAAACTTAATCTTTTTCTGCTAGATGCATTATAATCTCAGATATTATTCATGTAGCTATTCCTCTGTGAACCATAAAATGTTCATTTCTTCAAAATGAATATGAAGCTCAAAGCATTAGTGGTCTTAAGAGCATAAAAACTTTATTGCTTTGTGCTTAACATTTTTCAAGTAACTTTGGAAAGCTGAGACAAATTTTGCATTTAGATTAATGGAAGATGTTTTCCATTTGAAGGAACTGGCAAGGGATCTACAATAACAAAAATCCCCCAAGGTTAAAAATGTAGTGCTTTTGATTCTTACCAGAACTGTGTTAGCAGAACAATCATTTCTCAGCATGGAAAGGTATCATAATTGGTCTATACAGTGGCAGTACTGAAAACGAGTATGCTTCAGAGAAAGCTAATATGACTCTACTTAATAATTTCCTTCAAGAGCCTAAATTTGAATGTATATTCCACCCAGCTTGAGGCAAACAATTTGTTCCTATAAGTTCTAATGGAAGTTACCAGGGGGTCATGCAATTTATTTTTGTCTTGAAGTTTTCAAAACTGTATAGAACTAAGGACACATTCACTTGCATTGTTCCACTAGTAATTTGATCCAATTGGCAATACTGCTTTCTCTTCTCCCCAGTTCTATTATATTGGAAGACGAGAAGCATTCATAAAAAATTGTCACAGAAAAATTCTTCCTAGCATGTTTTACCCTCTTTGTGTTAGAACCTCTGGTCCACCTAAGAATGTTTGCATTCTTTAGTAAACTACTGGCCAAAATGTTTTTGTTTTTGTTGGGTTTTTGTTGTTGTAGTTGTTATGAGCTTTTTCTTAGCTACAACATTATCTTTTCACTAAGATCACATAGTTTTGCAAACTGTTCTTTATGCTTAAAGGTTTTGTCTAGGGACAAATTGCAAAGCTCCACCATGGAAGAGAAGGGTCTATACATGAGTATGTGAACAATGTGAGAAGACTTTCTCTTTTCCTTGAAGAAGTGACAGTTTTAGGAGGAATGTGTCTTGTCTACCTGTTAGAGGATGAAGATACAGAGATGGTTCGAGAATCAGAAGAAATGATACATGGTCTCTGCGTTGCAAATATCAGAGGGATAAGGAAAAACCAGAAAGTTTTTTCTAGAGAGGGTAAGGAATAGTTAGATACTTCAGTTTCTTTCAAGTTTGAACCCATTCCTTTAAGAAATGGCAGGCAGTAGGTGAAGACTAAGTTGTCCTAATGCTCAAGCCCCATTTGTCCTATAGAATCATATCAAACCATACAGTTCAGAGCATTCCCCTTCCATTTAATTCATGTTACCCAAACATAACTTACTTCTTAGGATTGATGGTTTTGTTTTATAAGAATAGTGTTTATTGCCTTAACCTAAAAATAGTAATGACTTCCAGTTCTTATATATAGAACCTCAAGAATTGAAAATGATTTTGTAGTCAGCCTTCTGCTAACTCTAAGAGCTGAAAACAGTAGGAAGAATGGGGAATGTAAGTTATGTGACTGGTTTACAGAGCACTAGCATGACCTGAACACAGTTGTGAAGGCGTTTGTGTCACAAATCCAGTACCTCCCTGAGAAGAACTCTTTATGGCTAATTTCTGATGAGTTTTTTTCCAATGTAATAAGCTACTGTATTTTCCTAAGTGACCATTTGCTTAAGAAGAATGAGTAAGGTAGTGAGGAATCAGGGCTAGAGTGGAAAAGTAATCACTGAAGAAAAGAAAAACGTTATGTCTTTTCTTCAACCCCTTCTTCTCCTGAACTTTTTAGAACAGTTCTTCTAAAGAGAAACCAGACTGGAAGTCTGTTCTCTTTTATTATTCGCCTTAGTTCTCCGCAATCTGTAGTAAGACTACTGATGAGGAGAATGTGAAGGATGCAGAGATAGGAAGGCAAGTGAGGGCAGGCATCCCATACACAGAAGTATTAACACCAGAATGATTGGACTGTTGAATATTGACTGTGACTGAAGGTATTATATTGGTCTTATTTAAGCCTGTCACCTGACAACCACTTGAAAAGTATAGTTTTTCTTACCTTAAATGTGGCTCATTTAGTAAAAACTCCCATCAAAGTCCATTTAAATCTATTATGACAACTTTAACTTAGTCTAAAGTGAGCAGAATAAATCAGTTTCTTTCTCAGTAAGGTCTGTGTCAAGTAAGACTGCTTTTCTAAGGTGTGCAGTTTGTGGCCACAGTTTAAATGCTATCTTCTGGGTTATGCAGTGTACAACCTGCACAACTAAATGTCGCAATACACATTCCTAGGTATTTACACAAGAGAATTGAAAGCATGTGTTCCTATCAAAATTTGCACAGAATGGTCATGCAGCATTATTCAAAGTAGCCAGAAAGCAGAAACAACCTAAATGTCCTTCACCTGATAAATGTATAAGCAAAACGTGGTATATCAAAATAAGTCAATAGATAAATGGTAAAACAAAATGTAGAAAATGTAAACCCATATAAAGGAATGAAGTACTGAACCTTGCATACATAGTGAGTGAAAGAAGCCAGACACAAAAAGGCACATATTGTATGATTTCATTTATAGGAAATATTCAGAATGGGTAAAGCCCCAGAGACAGAAAAGTAGATTTGTGGTTGCCAGTGGCTGTGGGGAGAAGGGCATGGGCAATGCCTGCTTAATGGTTTTGTGTTCTGTTTGGGGGTGATGAAAATGTTCTGGAATTAGATAGTGGTGATATTTGCACAACCTTAGATTATACTAAAAACCCAATGAAGTGTATAGTTTAAAATGGTTAAAATGAAGAATTTTATATTATACGAATTTTACCTCAATTAAAAGTTGGTACAAGAAGAAATACAATTTTAAAAATCCAGTGGGAGTTGACTATAAATGAGTATGCAGGAACTTTTTGTGTTTTAAGAATATCTGCATGGAGATCCCATCCCTGGGGTGGCTTAGTGGTTAAGGGTCTGCCTTTGGCTCAGGGCATGATCTTGGAGTCCCAGTATCAAGTCCCACATTGGGCTCCCTGCATGGAGCCTGCCTCTCCCTCTGCCTGTGTCTCTGCCTCTCTCTCAATCTGTATCTCTCATGAATAAATAAAATCTTCAAAAAAATATATCTGCATGAAGCAGTACTGAAATCGGTACCATTGTCTTAATTTCAGAAGTAACAAAGGAGAGCTTTCTAAATGTGAATGTATCACAAATAACCTTTAGTAGTGTTTTATTTCTTTTGGTTTCGCAGAAGCCTGAGATGCGAAAACACATCAGCATTTCCATGTCAAATTACTTGCTCCAGGACACAGCCCATTTGCCATTTTGCAGATGGCCTGCTTATCTGAAAACGGGCACGTTTCATCATACCAACTATGATTTCTATTGTTGGCGACACATTAATAACCGAACTACTTTCTTCTGTGCAGATAAGCTGCTTCAGTGATAATATTTACAAATATTATCAAATATTATACAAATATTATTTGTATCTTCTTTTTGTGCTACATTGTCCTCAAAATCTTCTGATTGGTTTAGTTACAGATATCCCTATATCAGCTTCCCTGTCCTCTTTTAGTTTAAATTTCTATGTGCTGTAGCAAATTGCATTATGAAATCTTTCACTTACTGCTGTTTAGTACATAGAAATGGCATTTGCTTATTACCCATCAAAGATAAACTCTAAATGCTTTGACATTTTCCCCCCCGAAATATGGAATAATATATTCAAATATCTTTCCTCTGTTGGCATTATTTCTCTGAGCTGCTCTTTGTGAATGCTGACACCAGACACAGTCTGTATGGACATTAGTCCCAGGGATGTCTCGTCTTCTCCTTTGGATGGGGAGATTACAGGAAGCAGTGCTGACTCTTGTTGGAGATCCACAGTGTGCTGACATGATAATAGGACGTGAATGGGCTCTGGAATGCCTTTTTCCTTGAGCAGGGTTGAGAGAGGGACAGAGGCACACAGCTCCATGGCCTGAATTTCATTTGGTGGGTGACAATGAGAGATAAGTAGATGTGACAGTTATGAATGATCCTCTGTCATGCACTTATGCATTCAGACTCAGACACCCTGACACTGCTGTCAGACACCAGCTATGGAGAGCCGAGACCTCCGATGAACCTTCTAATATGGTAAATGGGAGTCTTAATTCTTCATTAACTGGAAAAAGGAGATTTGGCCATGTAATTTTCTCCTTGCTGCCTGTTTTAAAGATTCCAATAACCCAGCATTTACAGTTGACTAGGCAGGGATTGCTTTTTCCCCCCCTACACTTGCAACATGCAGACTGTGAAATCTGAGGAAACGCCGCTTAAACCCAGACTTATTGCCTTGGTTATCTTTAATGACTTTGAAATGTATTGGCCTCATTATGGAACACTGCAGTTATCAATTCCTCTAATTAGGTGATGTGCTCCCATAAGAAATTTAACATTAAAGCGCAAAACTGAACTAGTTAGAGGCATCCAATGCTGGCAACCATGGTATCAGTGGTAAATTTAAGATACTATGTTTTTTGAAGTCAACTCTGTCACACCATAGCCCTAACTTCTCCTTGAAGACTAGAGTGTGGGGCATGTTTTCTTTTTCCTTAAGGATTTGATCCTTATAAAGCACCTCCAGCACCTTTGATGACATCTGAGTGTTTCTAGATGGTGAACTGTGTTCTTGTCTTGTGCTAAATTGACCAGGAACCTGGGAAAGAGAAGAAGTGAATAGTTTATATTTAAAAGCTCTAAGTATAAACATCTCCATTTCTCAGGATTTGTCCCATGGCTTTTTACTTTTTCTAATAGGGTTACAATAGCTTGTTAGTTTTTCTTTTATAATCCAAATAAACTTTGTTTCCATAAGTGGCTTAGTACAGACTTTTTTTTTTTAAGATAGGGACAATTATTTGTTTATTAAATAGTGATGCTGTTTTTATCATGCATGTTTCACTTGCTTTTCTAGAGAAGGGAGATGAGATTTCTGGGTTTAGGCTGCAGTAAAAGAACATTATTAGGTATCTTAACTCCTCATCACAATCATCCATGTGAAAAACAACAACAACAAAATAATAATTGTAGCTTCTTCTTTCAGGATGCTATATAGTTTAATTAGTGTCTTCTTAATAACTTAACGAATCTTTAGAGGAAAATTACAATAGAGGCATAGGAAGTCACTTTGGGGTTAGTTTATTGTTATTACTATTACAATTCTCATCATTATTACTACCTGGGACTAGCTATTCTTTTAAATTAGCTACTTGAAGACGTGTTTCAGATCTCATGGAGTGAATTCATTCACCTTCTGTGTGACAGTGCTCAGATAAGAAAGGTGTATCGAATATACAAATATGGAGCAGTAATTTCTTTAAAATACCTGGCCTTGTTAATGGTAGGAGTGTTAACTTTGTCACCTTCAAAGAATTCGTTCCCAATTGGGAAATGTCAGAACACAGACTTTAATCATATCCTCTCAAGTGGTTATTGAGGAAACCTTCCTGTGCATGTACATATGAGCATAAGTCTATGGAAGCTGGTTTTCAATAATAATAATAATGTGTGGGCTTTTATAAACCCTCTTCTCACAGAGGGTAGGGCCTTCTTGGGACTCCACTGCTTGCTAAGGTCCAAAGAACAGTCCTGCTCTTTGCCATGGCACCTTCCTGGTTTGGTCCTTCCCTGGTGCCCTTGTTCTGTTCCCCCTGCCACTTCCCCACTATCTTCAGAGATTCCTTCATCAATCCCTCTTGTCTTGTCCAGGGATCTCCCTTTCAAGAAGTGGGGCCCTGAGCTCACTGCTGATGGGTGGCAGAAGGATCCACTGGCACCTAAATGAATTTTTGAGGGAATCTGAAGTGTACTGCCTTGGATTGAAATTCTACTTCTGTCTGAATGACCTTAAGCAAGTTACTTGAAGTTTCTGTGCCTCAGTATCCAATCTATAAAATGGAGATGATACTGATACCTATTTCATTAAGATTCTTAGAGGAGGTTAAAGCAGCTAATAAACTCAAAGCCCTTAGAACAATGCAAGTCTCATAGTAAGCATTAGTAATGTTAGTTGTTACTACTTCTGCTTATGTTCCTATTGCCATTTTACCACCTCATCACTTCCGTAACCCATTAACATAAACCAGACCCTTTCAACACTGAGGGATTTATTATTCTTCACATCTGAGTTCTGCTACTCTTTATTTCCTTTTTTTTTTTTAACAACTATAAACTAATGCGTGAGATTGTAAAACCAAACAGACTTGATCACCATGATAAATAAAACATCCCTCAAGGAGCCTGGATGGTTCTGTTGGTTTGGTGTCTGACTCTTGATTTAGGCTCAAGTCATGATCCTCAGGGTCCTGGGATCAGGCTCCCTGTAGAGCCTACTTAAGATTCTTTCAGTCTCCCTATCTCTCTCTGCCCCCCTCCAAATGATCTCTGAAAAATATCAGCATATCCTTTCTCTCCTTATCCCCTCTATCGTAACCACAATGTCTAGTCTTGAGAAACAGCTTCTGTAAAATAAGCCATTTGTTATGAATTTAACAAGTATGATTACACATGTACATGTTATATTCCTTGAGTTGATGCTCAAGGATAGATTAATGAATAGGGCAGGCCCCTGCTCTCAAGTAACAAAACAAAACAACAAAAAAAAAATTCACTATTTCACAGAGGGTGTGGTGTTGGACTGGGTTTTGAAGGATGAGTAGGAGTTTACCAGAAGAGGACACTTAAGAATACTTAAGACCAAGGCAACAGCATATGGAAAAGTTGGTATGGCAGTATGTGCCACTCCTGAAATGTACAAGTTGAACATTTAGGAGCGTGAAGTTCGTATGTCAGGAGGGCTAGGTGAGAGTGGAATAGAATGCAAGTTAATATCCTTACATGCCATGCTAAGGAGTTTAGACTTAATTCCTATGAGCAGCCGGGTGCCTTTGAAAGATTTGTGGCAGGAAAGTGTTCTGATCTGATTTGCCAGCTCTGAGGAAGGACAGCTTGGAGAGAGGTTCAAGACTAGAACCAAGCAACATGTCAAGTAGTGTTTCAAGTGCTACCTATCCCTCCCGCTGCCCCCACCCCCGGCTTTTTATATTTCTAAATAGAGTGGAGCAGAGTGATGTGCGCTTCTGAGAGACGGGTGTGTATGCTGACTTGCCAGCGGTCCCTTTAGAATGTTGAGAGGGTGTGTGGAGGGAAGACACATAATCCTCACCCTGCCCTCTTACTACCTTAATCTTTTAAAAGAGACAGGAGTAAAGCTCCTATCACATTGGACTTGACTGAAGACAGAAGTCCTTGAGCTTCCTTCCCGAAGTGCTGGCAAGGCTGGTGCTTGCAGAGAAGAGGATTAGAATAACACCCTCATCCTCAGTGAGAAAGCAGGCAGACCCTCACACTGGATGGTTCCATTCTGGAGCCTCTTCTGACAAGTGCTGCAAGCAACTGATGTCCTTGGTTCCTCGTTTGCATTGCTTACCCTGTAGCAGTTAAGCATTCAGGGCATTCCATGTCTTTCTTCCCTCTCACTTGCTTGAAGAAGAGATGAGAATTTGCTTTAAAGAAAATGTGTCAAGAAAGCTCAATGAAATGGCATTTAAAAAAAGAAAATCCCACACTTTTTTCCTCAGAAGGCTTCTCTCCAGTTGCCATTGTCCCTCCCACAGCCTTGCAAATTATTATTTATGTATATCATTGTAATTATTTCTAGAAAATCAATAGAATTGCTTGTCCTTATCGGTAGTGATACCTTCTCTGCCTTTCCCTTCTCATCCTCTCTTCATCCCTTGCAAATTGTCATCGCTGAGGATATTATTATTGTAATTACTGTAAGGAAATTGACAAAAATACCATGACAATTTCATGCCTCAGAATTATTACACAGGTTTCAAAAAAAAGATTACACTACATCAGTGCAGTATTTGTTATTCCTAAATGATTATTCCAGAAATACTAATCAAAAATGTCTCCCTCCAGAACAGCAGTAGGGCTTTAACATCAGCTGCTGTTTCTTTGAATGGGGTTGCCGGATCTTTCATCAAAGAAACACATCACCCATATCCTTGTCTTTAAAAACAGCAATTATGTGTAAATGCCTCCTGATTTATTTGAGCCAGGGCCACTGGCCAGTGTGAGTCACCACAATTTATTGCTAACCGTCACTTTTACATGATAGGTCTGTAACAAATATCTGCCGCATATTGTTAAATTAATCTTCCATTTAAAATTAATGGAGTTAGACTCCCCAGGTTCAATGTAATTTCGTGTTCACAGGCAGGGAGGCATGTGTGTTGCATACAGAATGAGACAAGGCCCAACGCCCTAAGCTTTCATCACCTTGAACCTGGACACGAGGACGCGTCTCAGCACCAACTAATGAGATTGAGCCCACGTCTCTCCCGAGGATGCCGGCTCAAAGAGGCTTTTCTGCTCAGAAATAGCAGGCTCCGTCTTATTTTAATAATTCCTCAGATATGACAAGTCTGATGTTATGTATGAAAGAGCCAGGCTTGAAAAAGAGATAAAATGAATTTTATATCATTACTTCAAAACCAAAGCCAAGAGAAAGTGTGTTGCAGTTAAATTTGAAAAAAAAAAAAAAAAGGCAGGGATTGGGGGCAGGAAGCATTTTAGTCATGAAATACAGTGACTGTAAACTGGGAGTCATCCTTTCACTTATTTTAATGCACAATCACCTTCGATTTCTCTTCTATAATTTTTGAACCTTTTCATGCATTCATCAAAATAATGTGGATGAAAGTAAGAGCTTGTTTAATAAACACTTAGATGAAAATATCAGAGGGAAGATGTAATTCCTGATGGGATATGTCATGTAGCACCTCTGAAGTTCCATCACTTCTTTGCAGTGGCATCTTTTTTAAAAAAGTGTGTTTCTTGTATGTATCACTAACCTACTATTTAGACTTTTAAAGTTTAGAAATGGTTAAGCCAAATTACAAAGTAGTATTGGGTTCTCTGGTTTTCATTTCTTAATCCTTTTTTACAAACTTGGTGTCCTTTTTTTGCATCCATGGAGAAGGCCCCACAGAGCAGCTTTCAGCACTTCTGGCAAATGGTTGCTGCTCACCAGTTATTAGAGATTTAACTATAGGTGCGATGGGACCCTTTTCATAGGTAAAGAGAATGTTTCTAAAAAGACAGGAAGTTATAAGAGTGGGAAAGGTGCCAGATGAGGTCAGTGTCCTGGTTTCCTCTCTCATTGTTAGTTTGACTCTAATTTCTAGTTACTTTGATTATCTCAGAAAAGAATTCTAAGTATTATGTTTTGTGTCTCATTTGTAATGCAACATACAAATGAATCTAAAATTCTTATGATTTGTTATAATTTGGGTCCAAAAGTAAAATTTCCAAAGAAGGAGGATTTAGTATTTTTCTACTCATAGATGATGGTGAACTTTGGTGTCTCATAAACTCCACTCACTTCAGTGAACATAGGCTGAGGGAAATGAAAACTCAAGTGCAGGGATCAAGTCCAGTAACTAGTGACTTAATGGCACATGGCAGGCTTTTCAATTCCATCATTTTGGTAGACTATCTGTAAGGGAAGTTTTTTAAAAATGTTATTCCATGTCTCTATTTGAGTAAGATTTAGAAAATGTCAGGGGGATTTTAGAACCAGGTAAATGGGTAAAAATGATGAAATTACTTTATAAATTGGAAAATAAAGAAATGAATAATAGCAGGGCACCTGTCCCCATGAAACTGAATTGCTGTGCTTCTTAACAGCCTCTCTTTGAAGTCTTTAGGCTGTTGAATTTTCTACAGCAGGGTGTGTGGGGACCCCCAAAGAACCGATCTCCCTTTCTTTCTGCCTTAAGTTCTCCACATCTTCTTCTGCCCTCTTGTTTTTATATGCTCAGCTTCTTTCTTCTCCTTTCTTTGCTTATTTTCCTCCTTCCCTTGAAAGGGCTTCTTATTCTGTGCTCTAGAGGCTTCCTCTAGTTGAGTTTGCCCTTTCTATTGTAGGGCACAAGGCAGGTTGATAAGGCTCGTGCTCTAGGTCAGGGTGGGTTTTTAGCTCTAAGTGTTGCAGTTAGAATGTTAGAGATGTAAGGGACCTCTGATCCAATCTATGTCCCATTTTATATGTTTGCCTAGAAGGCCTAAATAGGTTAAGTCTCCTAGAGACCACAGGTATGTCCTTTTGCAAAACAGGAGTTGGTTGTTGAATTAAAAGAATTAAATATAGAATTACTATATGATCCAGCAATTTCACTTCTGGATATATACTCAAAATAATTTGAATCAGAGACTGAAACTGATACTTGTACACCCTTGCTCATAGTGGCATTAGGCACAGTAGACAAAAGGCAGAAGCAAACCCATATGTCCATTATGAGATAAATGGATAAACAAAATGTGGTGTATCTGTATAACAGTACCATTCAGTCTAAAAAAAGAGTGTTCTGACACATGGATGAACCTTGAGGACATTAGGCTGAGTGAAATAAACCAGACAGAAAAACTTAATTCTGCTTATGTGAGGTGGTTAGAGTAGTAAAGTTCATACAAAGTTGCTATGGGCTGGGGAGGGGGGAAGAAGGTGTTATTGCTTACTGGGTACAGAGTCTCATTTTAGGGGTGACAAAAACGCTGTGTGAATGCATCTCAGGTGTTGGTTGTACAGGAAGATGAATGTGCTCCATGGCACTGATTGTACACTTAAAGCTAGTTATGGTAAGTTTTACCACAATAAAAAATAAAAACACACACATGCACACATCATCTTTTTTATCTGAGGAAATTTCAAGTAATTAGGGAGTCTATCTAGTCTTCATCTCTGTAGCTAACTAACATTTTAAACCTTCCCTCAAGTCAGTTTCAGGCTTGTTGACTTTGAAATGTTACCTCTCTCCCTTTCTCCTTTCACTTTTCTTTTTTTCTAACATTTGAGTGCCTGCTTCTGTGATCATTACTGGAGATGCAAAAAGCTCAGAGCCTAAGGGGTTTTGCATGAAGTATTTTAAAGAATATGCATATAAAGCTTTCAAAAGAATTCCCGGAAAATATTAAGTGTGAAAGAGACAACGTAAGACCATCCCATATTTGAACAAATGCATCAGAAGACTGTGATCCCACGTAAGCAGTCTTCACATTTTTTTCTCTAAGTGAGTTTTGTGACCATTTCATCCAATTTCATGACTATCTCCCGACTGAACGCTTGCCTAATGTAGGTCTCTCAAAGGCAGGCCCTCCTTGTTTTGTAGATTAAATAAGAAAACCCCACAAGTGATTATGGCAAAAAATAGAGTATTCTAAATGGCATAAAAGGTTAATAATAGTCTTGAGTTTCAAAAAAATAAAAATTTATCAGACTAAGAACCTTGGACAATTGGCCTTTGGAAAATGGTTAAGATTGCATCAGGCAGAGAGACACGAAATGGATGGCAGAGTGTTCTCAGAATAGTCCGTGAGCAGTTGTTTGTGGTGTGAAATATGCTTGGGTTTGTAAGTGGGATTAAGGCTGGAGCTGGGATATTGAGTCCAGTGGTTTAGAACAGGGAGGGCCATGTTGAGGAGTTTTTATTACTATTTATACAGAGAGCAAGGGGCCCCTTAGGATGGATCTGCACACTGGCCAACTGAATGCCATACCTGGCATACCTGGTAGAGCAAAGCTGGAGTTATAACCTGGAGAATTACCTCCATAGAGGCATGGATGGAAGCTCTTGGATGAGTCAGATTGTGCAGGTAGAGTAGGGTAGAATGTCTTGAATGTTTCTTTAGTGGGAGGAAGAGCATGCTATCAAGAACAAACTTTCAGAGGGGTGAGAGAAGAGTAAATAAGAATAGGGAAGTGGGAGGTATAGGCTTCCAGTTATGGAATGAATAAGTCACAAGGATGAGAGATGTGGCACAGGGAATGCAGGCAGTGTTTTATAGTAACATGGAATGGTGACAGGCAGTAGCTACACTCTTGATGAGCACTGCATAACCTTTGGTAAGTCTCAAATCACTGTGCTCTCCACCTGGAACTGTATGCTTCAACTATATTTCAATAATGAAAATAATAAAACAATGGTAGATAAAGGAGGAACTTTCCTGATTAGGGAGTGGTGAGAGTGTTAAATGCTATAGAAGAGGCTTTACAGAGGATTAGAAATGAGAGGAAACCCTTAGATTTGATTTTGACTCTTTGTAACACAGAACTGCACTCAGAGATGTGGCATTAAGGTGTGAAAATATTCTCAGTGTCCCTCAAGCTATCCCAATGAAGGTATGCAAGCAAGAGTATTTTACTGAAGATATTACTATAGAGGGAGCTTTTCTTTTGAGAGAGAGAAAGATAAACAGATCCATCTATATTTTCCCTTAAAAGGGAGAAAAAGGTTTTTCCAAAAACAGTGTATGCAAGACAGATTCTAGACTTCCTACGGTTTTGCTATAGGTCAGAGCCCAGACTATGTAAACAATGGAGTGAAATGTCAGTAACAAGATGAAGAGTCTTGTTAGAAACCTAAATATCTGTTAAAAAGAACAAAGACCAGCATCAAGCTAAAAATATGTTATTCATTTAGCACCATCACCTCTCTGCTTCTTTGCGATGGTTGCTGAGCCCTTATTGTTAAGCTCTGCTCCTGTTCAATGAGTGACACAGGGTTAGTGGCTGAGGGAGTCACTGTTCCAAGGGGTGGGTACACTTGAAGAGAGGGCCCTCCAAGCTCTGCTAGCTTCAAGAACCCCTGGAAAGGAAAGTACTACCCTTTAGCTTCTCATCCATGCCTATATTTGTCTTCATTTGGTCCTCACTGCACGATGTGGTCATGTTCTCCAGGACATCTGTGATTGTGTCTTCTCGGTGAGCACATTTTAAACCTTTTCTCAACAGGTTTTCTCCTGTGTCCTTCCCCTATCTGCTTTTTGCTTTTCCAGACAGGGTTGATAAGGTTTTAAGGAGTAAGGCCTATGTATTATAGTTAGTGTTCAAAAAATACATTTAAATACAATACAGTACAATACAATAAATAAATATGTTTATTGAACACTAACTATAGTGTCCTATAGTTAGTCCTTTTACTCAGCTCATTTTGGGGGCTACAGAAAAACTTACTTGCATATGAGGTCTCATGATAGAATATCCTCAGCCAGAGCCACACTTACTCCTTCATGAATCACAGGGATGGAATGCATACAACACACATTATTTTCAATTTACACAATTTTTAAAAAACTTATGTGTTTGGTAATCTCTTCACCCAACATGGGACTCAAACTCACAATCCCAAGATCAGGTGTCACATGGTCTTCCCACAGAGCCAGCCAGGCACCCCAACACAGTTTGATTAATTAAAAGGGGTTATAAGAATAAATATAATTCCAGTCAAAACAATAAGAGTAGGGTACCTTAGTAAAGCAAATCAATATGTTAAGAAATACTAAGGTCTAAATTTTTTTATTATTTGAAATGGGAAGGTCACTATTAACTTCATTGATTGAATCTATCAAACTTTAGACCCTTTTTGCAAAGAAGTAGAACATTTTAAATACAATTGAAAATTACAGGGGTGCCTGTGTGGCTCAGTTAGTTCGACTCTTGGTTTCAGCTTAGATCTTGATCTCAGTGTCATGAGTTCAAGCTTTGTATTAGGGCCCCACAATGGGTGTGGAGCCTATTTTAAAAAACAAACACATAACCACTCACACATGGGTAAGGCAGGTGAGAGAGGATAATACAATCACTTGTATTAAGAAACCAAACAACTGTATTTTTGTCTTCTGGCAACGGGCGCCCGAGCCTATGATTTTCTGCACAGCTCATGAGCTAACACACTAGTACTTTTTCAGACTCACTGTTTGCCAGTTACCTATCCCACTGATCTGCCTGGTGACCTCCCAGGTGCCCTGCTCTAACTTTTTCTACCTACCCCTGTCAAGAGTCCCTGATGAGGTGGAGGCAGAGCACAGGGGGTGGGGGGGGCAGGGGTTTCTGCCAAGACACAAGAAAAGAAATAACTCATTTTAGATTTCCTTTGCCTTTTTATTTATTTTGTCAAACTAATGTATTCGAAATATTTACTGTGCATTTGGAGAAGTTGTAGTGATCACGGGCATGAACCACTCCTTATTCACATGGTACATATGAACTTACCATTGGACAGGAGGTGGATCTGAGCACATTACAGACATTGTGGACACTTTTTTCCCTTGTTTTCTCTAAGCAAGTATCTAAGATTGTTATAGTCTACATGAAGCCAACTTGATCTTAACCAAGCACAGCACAGTAACCTCAACCTCTCAGTGTGAATGTACTTTTTAGTAGTGGTATCTTGTAGAAAACATTTTTTAAAAAATGATTCATTTTTAAAAGCATTGATGTTTAAATACCAGCTGTACCTATTCATGTTTATAATTTGATTTGAAGATAGGATTGTCATTGAAGGAAACCTTAGGAGAATTCCCTAGGAAGTCCAGAAAATCATCCCAGAGGTGCATTATTGTTGTCATTGCCTTAGAAGTTTATGGACTTCTCTGATTGCTTATCAGTTAGACAAAAGAAGAATGTGAATCTGTCAACAAAGTCACCTTTTCTACATTTCTACCCCATATTGATAAGTAGTCAGGTTCATCTTGGGAAGGAAGATTCTTAAAGTGCTCTGGCCTCTAGCAATTTAGGTGAAATTTGTCAAAACTCAAATTCATTTCTTTGGAACTTGGTTTACTTTGGTCTTAAATTATATTTACGAGTCCTTTCTTTTAGATCTTAGGATTTTGCACACCTTTAGGTTGGCCTCTTCTCCCTGTCCCCCTTCCTCTCTAATAAGCCCCAAAGATCAAAGTGAGATTGCAAGATTCTGAAATCGGAAAGTTTCTGCCTTTTGCAGCTTATTTGATGGGAATAAAAATGACTGATGGCTTTCTCTCCTGGACCCTTTTGTTCGATTCAACTATGATTATGGAGCCTATTAGCTGGAGTTACAACCTATTTAAGAGCAGTGCTTACCAGTAATGGGGGCCAAATGATTTTGGAAAGTTCAGATGTACTGGACTCCCTACAGAAATGAATTCAGCACTGAACATATTGATGCAGAACCTGAATGCGGCTGCTCCAGTGGGACCAAGAGAATTGTGAGCTCTGCAAGAAATGAGTAGGTAGTGGAATTAAAGATCAGATAGATGTTCAGCTCAAGGGCAGTCTCAACTCTGAAGTTCATCACAGCAATTTAATCAGGCCCAAATGAGTTTTGCCCATAAAAGAATCAGCCTTCTGTGTGACAGGAAATAGAGTTTATTTAAAAGATTCTTTATTTCCGGTAATTCTGTGTGGTGAGGCTTCCCACGTACACACTAAGATGAAGAACCTGCTACATTTGGCAGGTGATGGCACTTTGATTTGCCTTGGTTCATTATAAGAGTTGTGGTCCTGTTCAGAAGGAGCATGCCATCTCAGAATTTCTGGCTTTAACCATGTCTACGGATTCAGCAGGCCAGGGACCACCTTTGGCTTGAGCCATCTGTTGCCACCATCCGTTGTAAAATTGTTTTTACGTAAAATGTTAATGCATCTCCAGTGAGAGCTGCAGAGCACAGCAGCAAAGAACATGAGCTATTCCCCTTGCTAGGTGTGTGACCTTGAGCAAGTTACTTGACTGTCAGACCCATAGTTTCTTTACCTATCAAATGAGAATGATAATGTGCACTTCACAGGATTATGGTGAGAAGTAAATTAAATGAAGTAGTATATATTGGTT
The DNA here is from genome assembly GCF_905146905.1 of Nyctereutes procyonoides. Classification (NCBI taxonomy): domain Eukaryota; kingdom Metazoa; phylum Chordata; class Mammalia; order Carnivora; family Canidae; genus Nyctereutes; species Nyctereutes procyonoides. The sequence continues at coordinate 75,070,976 of NW_026575126.1, forward strand.
TTTGCAGTGTTTGCACAGTGTTTGCACAGTGTTTGCACATATTAAATGCTCAATAAATAGTAGTTACTTGAAGCTTTAGCACTCTCTTCATCTTGTCCTTCTCTCATTTGCCCTCTTAGTACTCTCTTTTTGAGCAAGAGTATTCAGTGTCTTAGGAATAAGTGAGGGAAAACCTTTTAGAGGACCTAAGGATTCAGAAATGGAGCAAGGGAACAGACTATAAATGTGAGAAAGTTTGGACACCTGGTTTTCAAGAGCCCAAGCAAAGACACCCTACCCCACCCTCCTCTGTACAGCAGGGTATATTAGATTGACACATTATTAACCCAGGAAAATTAATATTTTGAGAGTCCTGTTATGATTTTATACACATGATGAGAATCTATCAGTCTTGTTTCTTAAGATTTCTTCATGAAAGACACAGAGAGAGAGGCAGACAGACATAGGCAAAGGGAGAAGCATATTCCTTGCAGGGAGCCTGCTGCAGGATTTGATCCTTGGACCCCAGGATCACACCCTGAGCCAAAGGCGGATGCTCGACCACTGAGATACCCAGGCCTCCCAAGAGAATCTATTAGTCTTTCTTTGATATTACTCACCAGCTAAGTTTACTCAGTAATGTACAGGTATTTTTTCCTGATCAAATTTGAAAAGAATGTAATATATATTAGGAGTTTGCTTCTTTTCTTCCTTTAGGGATTATCAGAATGTGTCCATGTGTCTCTATATTCACATTTATATCCTTATGTGTGTGTGTGTGTGTGTGTGTGTGTGTGTGTGTGAAGAGAGAGAGAGTTGAGAAACAGACTTGCTGATTGACTGATACCTGGATGAGCACCCAGTAATTCCTAAAAGTGATGCAGATCACTCAGGCAAAAGCTGGATTGGAGAGGCTGCCAAGATCCTGTTGAAGTGGAACCTCCTAATCTTCTGCCATGGTTTATACCTTGGGACCCTACAGGGATGTGTCTGGGCCTGCAGTCTACTCACTGGCCATCTGAGTGAGTGTAGAACTGTGTATCTACAGTACAGAGAGAAACCCATCTTGAGAAAGGATTACTTGTAATGGAGGCATCACAGCTACTCCATCACATGGCCTAGGGATAATCCCTTGTTCTGACCATCTCACGGCAAAGGGTAAAAGAGACAGCAAGTGTTGGAGGGACATAGTCCTCTGGCGTTAAGGTGAGAGGGTGGAGAGGAGCACAGAAGACATTCCACAGAACAGAAGCAGCCAGCAGTTTGAAAACCGGCAAGATTTGAGAAGCAGGATAATTGTGAAGACCTGGCTTTCACATTTATTAACACACAGAGAACAAAAATACTATGATCTATTTTTTGTGTCAAAAGGTACCGTGCATTTTCTATCACAGTTACCAAATGTGAGTAATTTGATTTAAACAAATATTTGTTTAGTGCTTTGAAGATTCAGAATCCTGAGTCAGAGCTACATACCATATTAATAAGCAACAATATATGTGAAGTACTTAAAGACTACTGTTATGTTATACAGTTGGTAACAGGGAAAGATTGAAAAGACTGTGGAACCGAGGAATCCAGTGCTACTGTGTGTTCTGTTTATGGCTCCCTCAGACCCAAATAACAACAAAAAACAGAAGAAACAATGTAGACCCATCAAAAAGCATAATATAAATTGTTGGGACTTCAGATATGTAGATAGAAAATTAAATTAAGGTGAAATGTTTAATATTTGAGTTTTTGGAACAGTGTTCATTGCTGACTGTGTGTATGAGAAAGACAGATTTATTGAGAGTGCCTGTAGCCCCTTGTGGGGCTTCTCTTGTTTCAAAGAGTGGGTCCCACTACTAGAAAAAGTTGTTAAAATTATAGAATTTTAGGACTGATGAAAAACTAAACAAAACAAAACTTAGGAGTCACCTGGGTTCACAAAAGGTGTTGAATTTCCTCTCTGATTTCAAACCATAACTGTGTGTTGGTGAATTCTGAGAAGAAGGGGCAGCAGTAAATATTACTCTGGGGCTGCAGGAAAAAGGCTGCCACACTTGCCATATTTAGCTGACAGAAGTGGTGAACCATAATGAGGAGGGGTTTTGTGGAAGAGAAGAGAGGCTGAAGAAGGGTAAAATATTGAGAATTGCTTTCTCCTCCAGAAATGCCTCTGCTCTGATGTATGTCAGCTTTCAATGTCCCCATAGATATTTTACAGGAATTGCTACCTCTTTAAACATTGATGCTATTAAAAAATCAGACCAATTGTTGACATAAACCCAACATAGCAGCTACTGTATAGACAGAATATGAATTTTTTATGCTGTTGATGAGAAGTTTATGTCATTTATGTGTAAGGATAGAAGATGTATCTTGAATCCTGAAAAAGCTACTTTTGGCACCATTCAGAATATTAGCTGTGCTTTGAATCAAAATATTAAGATGGCTATATTTTAAATGTGTGTGTTTTTGTGCAAACTGACTTATCTGTGGGTGGGATGGGCAAAATCAGTCTACCTGGAAGAAATAGTAATGGTTTTCTTTTGTTTATGTTTTGTTTTTTGAAAGGAAGGATTGATAGCATTTAATTTTTGATTTACCTGCCCTTCCCTTCACCCTCAAAAGAATTAACTTTTGTGGTGATAAAACCATATCTCATCTAATTGAAGGTACCATCAGCTGCAAGGTGCAACATTAGCTTATGTACCACTAAGGATATGCACTAACAATTAAACTTGACATGCCATTGATTTTTAAGGGGCATTTCAATTTCAGAGATGTTGAAATGCGTACGGATGAGTTTCTTGGAATGTGACATGGCATACGTAATTCACTTTGGTATTTGTCTATGTTTATAAAACCTACTTATATTTGGTTGTATTCTGTAGTATTCTGAATCATTTTTACTGAGTTAGATTTTTATTTGTCCTTTGAATATGCTATTAACATTTGTTTGATACAATTAATTTAACATGGCATGAATTTGGAGTCTCTACTTAAAAGAATCCTTTGGAAGATCTAGTTTCTCAAGCTTTCAAAAGGAAAAGAAAAGGGTCAGGTGGACTGACATTAACATTAATGTAAGAGCATTTCTTTTCAGAAAGAAGAAAAGAAAGCACAACACAATCAAAGAAAGGAAGGTAGAAGTGAGTGCTCTTCGCTAGGGACCAGCAAACTGCTATCTTCAATTTCTGAGAGAAAAGCAGATTTTTGCTAGTATATCAGAATCCAGTCGTTTATCTGATTGCATATTTATAGTTCTTGGGTGGTGTCTCTCAGGAGTGAATCCTTCTGAAATCAGAGGACTATAGTTAGTGTATACTGGAAATTTACTAAGAGAAATTTCAGGTGTTTCTACCACATACAAACACAAAAATAGCAACTCTGTGAGAAAGTGGATATGTTAATTAGCTTAACTGTAGTAATCATTTCACTATATATGTGTACAGCAAAACATGTTGTACACTTTAAATATACCCAATTTTTATTTTAAAATTAAAGTTATATATTCATTACAAAACAAAACAATAATATATATAGTAATAATGCATGTTGTGTATTAAATGCTCAATAAATCGTGGACATTTTCCCACATCAGTACGTTTCTCCATAGTAATTTTTAGTGACTCCATAGTGTAGCGTCATATAATGCACCATAATTTTTAAACATTTCCCTGTTTAAGGACATTTAGATTGTTTGCAGTTTTTCACTTTAATAACATGCCTGCCATGAATGTCCTTGTACTTTCGTTTTGTCACATTTACCCATTGATCATTTTAGGATCAATTCCTAGGAGCTGCATTGCTGGATCAAAGGCTATACATGTTTTAATGTCACCATTACATGGTTTGGAAGGGGCCATTCCTTCACATATTCATCAATACAAAATTTTAGTAGTTCCCAATTATCCTCATTTTGCCAACCTGATTGGTTTTAAAAAATCTTTTTTTATTAATATTTTAAAAATTATACTTGGGCCTAAACACCTCTTTTTGGCCTTTTCAGGATGGTTCTTAATAATAAGAAAGCATGGAAGCTCAGGAGAAAAGCAGAAGGATTCAAGGGATTTTCACAGTTTTATAAAGTCCTGTGAATTTTTGAGGAAACTGTCCCACCTTCCTTCAAGCAGATGAAACTGGTAAAGAATAACTTTTGACATGGTGTTCAGGTGTGGCTTGCTCACTCAGTCTACAGTCCAGCACTGGAAAGGAGAGCTCTTTGGCATCAGAACAGCAGGGAAGATGTGACAGGCCCAGGCTAGTTTTGAAAACCTAGAGCCCTACAAAGGAAAACCACAGACTCCTGTCTGCTTCCTCACATGCAAGAATTTGAAGAAGAGGTCAAAAGAGGGTTCCTTTCCTCTGAGTGTGCTAGATTTATTTAATACCATTTCCTTTTGTTTGAATTGAACTGTTGTCTTAACTGTTGTCTTCTTTGCTTTGCCATCATGGGCACAAACAATCAGATAGTGTGACTTGACAGTAGTTAACAATAAAATTGCATAGTATGAGCCATGTTGATTTTTTTAAGTGGCCAAAAAGGGTGATTTCTTTATGAAACTCTATGCTATTCAAAGCTCTTAACATTTCAGGCAACGTGAGAATTATATTTGGAATAAATTGTAAATTCCCATTCAGATTGCTGATATCATGTAATCTCCAGAAACCATAATAACTGTGTAGTTATGTAGTATATCTCCACTTAGTAGTTACCAAACACATTGGCTCCAAGAACCTCTCAGTGTCTGCCCTTCATGACCCAGCTCTAGTGCTGCTTCCTCTGTTGGGCAGTAGGTATTTTACAATAGACAGGACTGCATTATCCAATGGAAATGCTTCGTTTTTGGAGTCAGACCAGACAGAAGGTGGACTCAACTCTGCCATTTAGCACGGTATGCTCATCTTTAGAAATTAGGAGCTGTGTAATTGTGGAGACCATATATTTTCTGAGCTCAACCATGTAAAATAGTTCATCCATAAGCATCATTCTTGGCACCTGTGTTGCCTTCCTCATTCTATCTCTGAAATCTTACTCGGCTGCCTCTCTGTCATGATATCTTTTGGAAATTCCTTTAAAGTCTTGATTTGGGTCCCATATTGATACTTATTTGGTATTTAATATCGGTAGTTATCTCTTGATATTTCTGTACTTCCTTGTATCCATAGTATCCTCCATTAACACATACATTCATTCATTCAAATATTTATTGAGCCCCTTTTGTACATTAGGCCCAGAGTAAGATGCAAGAATGTGTTAGTGAACAGGAGATGTGGTTACTGTCCTCGTGGAGCTTACTTCCTAGCAGAGAAGCCCTATATGAAACAACCTTGAATTACTAAGTTGAAATTGTGATTGCTATGAATGATGTGGGAAGGGGCTGTTAGCGTGGACCAGCTCAGGGATGACATTTGAGCTGATACCTGTTGGGTGAAAAGGAGGTATCCAGGAAAAGGTGGGAATGATAATAAGTCTTTGGGCAAAGGAAACTGCATATTCAAATACTGAAACAGGAAAGAACCTGTATTAGTGGTACAAGCAGTCCTGGCAGAAAAGTGTGCAGACAGCAGGCCTTCGGAAAGCACATTGCAGAATGAAAGGGGTCAAGGCTAGTAACCCCGGGAGGCCTGTTGGCCAGCTATAGGACTCTGGTCTTTGGCTTAAGAGCAATAGCAAAACACTGCAGAGTTGAAGGCTTACCACTGGAAGACTTTTCAGTAAAACAGATAAATGGATCAATTTGAAGGGGCCCTACCTTAAGTTGGGGTTTTGAGGCCACAGTCCTGATTGTGTGCAACCCCACTCCCTATCCTTGCTCGTAAAATCTTGAGAAACAACAGAACAAAACATGGGAATGATATTTTCAAGTATCCCTTCAACTCTAAAATACTGTGACAATGGGTAGAATATGAGAATTTTTATTTTCTAAAGAACTTAAGTTTAAAGATGTATTTCAGAGGAAACCTATTTTCAACCTAAGGTAGACGAATCTTAGTGAAGTTTTAAAATATTAATACTGTGTTTAAAGAGAAAATTATACCTGTCTTTAAAATGTATCAAAATGTTTAATTGTGCTACTGAGTGTAAAAGAAAAGGGGGAGGCCCCAAAATAACCTTCCTTAGGAGACTGGAAAAGATTATTTCCAAAACCTTTGTTAGTGCCTGTAGTTGTGTGAGCCTGAGGCCAAATTTGGTCATCTTCTGAGTGTTGGAGTAAAGGTGTCCGAACTCCAGGCCCATATACATAATGCTAATGCATTTATCAGTTCATTTATTTTGCCATATAACACCACTTTTAACAACATTTACACAGAATCCAAGTTTTCTTAGAATTTTAGTGGAAGGTACCCTAAGTCCAGCCTCAGCGTCTTACAAGAAGGGGAGATCCAAAGTTGGAACCAAGAGCTGCCTACACAGAGCTTTGAGCATGGGGGCCTCTCTCTCTCTCTCCCTACCTTTTTCTTTGATAAGGATTGGGATTTTTACGTTAATCTCCACAAAGTACAAGGTAATGAAGTTCTCATTTTTACTAGGTAGAAATTTCCCTTGATTGATTCTTAATGCTGTCTGCCTAATTTCTTTCTTTCTTTTCTTTTTTGTCACTGCTCTGCATGGTGTTGCCTTTATGTTTTTTCTCCTTATGAGATTGGCTGAATTTCTATACTTTATAAACACTGGTGAGCTTCATGAATTGGTTCAGAACTTAGGGAAATGTTGAGAGAGAAGGGGTTAGTCTCGTAGGGTTCCTCTTGACCTTCCACCTCATTCATCTCTTGTGCTACATGTTGGAGTCACAGAGATGAGTGACATGTGGTCCTTGGCCGCTGAGTCTTGTGATCAGGATACATTATTATATTTACTTGCAACCTACTTCCATTTCTTTACGTGCTTTAGGAATGTTAGAAGTACAGTATTTCTTTTTAAAGCCAGTTAAGAAAAAGCCAGGTAAGTCAGATATTATTGAATTGATGAACAGATTATTGTGGTTAACGAAGTTAAATAAATAAGCATGCAGCCCTCCCCATCACCTTAGTGTTTTGGTGACCACGTATTTCTTGTTACTGGCCCAGATATTAGAATTAAAACCCCTTAAAAATAACATTCTCACCCACAAGAGGTAGAGAGAAGGCCGTAATATCTGTATTTAAGGGTATTTTTAATTATACCTTTATTGTGTATATTTTTGTATGAGATCCCTGCTGGTTTTTGGATAATTGAATCAAGTGGATCTTTGAGATGGAGGATGGAGAAGGATAGGGAGCCCACAAGCAATGACTTTAATATGTCATCTCAAAGAAAAAAAAAAAGCACGCCTTTTTTGGTCTAACCAAAAAAATTAATGTCATGAGACTTTTAAAACCCGATCTACAGGGATCCCTGGGTGGCGCAGCGGTTTGGCGCCTGCCTTTGGCCCAGGGTGCGATCCTGGAGACCCGGGATTGAATCCCACGTTGGGCTCCTGGTGCATGGAGCCTGCTTCTCCCTCTGCCTGTGTCTCTGCCTCTCTCTCTCTCTCTGTGTGTGACTATCATAAAAAAAAAAAAAAAAAAAAAAACCCCGATCTACAGAAATCACAGTGAATAATGGCCATATTTCAGCCCTTAGGCAGCCCCAGTGGTGTTTTGATCGTAGTTGTTCCCCAAGGTGTTGATTCGGTTCTGGCTACCACCAAAGGAGGGGAGTTCCTGCTTTGTTAGCTGAAGAGTAAAGTAAGTCTCTAAAGATGAGATACAGGGGGAAAAAAACTAAAAGCTTCTCAAGGGTGGCAGAAGGGCACAATTTTTGCCTTCTTTATTACAAGATCCTTAGCAAAGGTGTCCTCTTTGTTAACAGTTTAATACTCGAAGCCCTCAGATTAGATCTCAGTCTGAGCATTTTTTCCTCTTCTCTCTGACTTTTATCAAGTGCTTTGTGCTATCTGTATTTCTTCGCCCTCAGACTCCTTTTCTCTGGATTACTAACCTCTAATTGGAGATTTATTAGGTGCTCTTAAGTAAGAGGGGAGGAAGGCCAAAGGAGAAGGAAATAGAGGAGAAGCAAGAAAAAACTGCAGGAAAGCAGCAGAGGGAGGAATGGGGAGGATGCAGATAAAAGATGGATAAATGAAGACAAATGAAGAGCAATGAAATAGGGAGGCCTGAAGTTAAATACTGAAACTGAGCTCGTGCAGAGACATGTAAAGTAGGGGTCTGGTGGAAGATCTCCAGCAAAAGTGGCGTAAATCAATGATGAGTAAATTAATAGGGCAATTGTGCAAATGGGACTCACTCATTTAAACTAAGCGTAATACATCATGGATGATTTAGAGATAATGCAATCTGTAGGGCATACCTTTTAATCTGCCCGGGACCCAGTAGAGAACACTGTCACTTCAAGGGTAAAAAGGCAGACTATCAGAACACTGGGTGTGTCTCTTCATTTTACAAGTGCTAATAAGACAGTTTCTGAGCTACATCAAAATTAGCCAGACTCCAAAGCTTAGTGTGTGTGTGATATGTGCATTCACAACGAGCTTCATGTATTCCAGAATTCTCTCCACAAACATAAAATATTTCTTTAAGAATCCTTTTTTCCCTACCCCCCAAGAATCCTTTTAAATTCTTTATTTGAATAGGTTAACCTGTGGGATTGACAGAAATTGAAGCAGGTATAAAAGGAGTCACTGCACATGTGATCCCAGGTGTGTTAAGTGGGTGTAATCGGGGAAAGTCCTGTGCTGTACTTGAGAGTATTCTGAGACTGGAAAGATGGACTCTGATCCCTGTGGTCCCACTTCTTTCATTCACGCATTTGTTCATTCACTCATTCAACAAATGCTTACTTTGTAGGAGAGACTGAGAGATGTCATAGGGTTTCTGCTTCGAACCATTAGCAGGTCATTCTCTGAGTTCTCTTGCCAGTATTCTTGGGGGGTAGGTACCTAGGAAGTGAAAGGGAGAAGTGAACATTGGGAAAGGAAAAATCTTCCTTTATAGAACTTCTAGGATTTCTGTGTCTTTTCTTTTTTAAGAAATGGGGAAGCTGGGCAGCCCGGGTGGCTCAGCAGTTTAGCGCCGCCTTCAGCCCAGGGCCTGATCCTGGAGACCCAGGATGGAGTCCTATGTCAGGCTCCCTGCATGGAGCCTGCTTCTTTCTCTGCCTGTGTGTGTGTGTGTGTGTGTGTGTGTCTGTCTCTCTCTCTAAATAAATAAATAAATAAATAAATAAATAAATAAATAAATAAATAAATAAATAAATAAATAAAATATAAAAAAAAAAAGAAATGGGGAAGCTTCTAAAGGTTAAGTGTCCTGGTTAATTAAAGTCCTGAGTTAGTTGGAATATTGAGGGTTAGGTAATGGTGGACTTCCCTCCTAGGCCATTATTAGAATTTTTCACTTTTTTTGTCTTCTTGAAGGAGGTTGAAGACACAAATTTTAACCTATAAAGATTAGAAATGAGAGTAGTGGTGATTAGAATATCAGAAGCATCTAAACACTTAAAGGGAAAGCAAACAAAGCCTGTTCCCCAGTAAATGCTAGGTCTCAGAGTGGGAAACCAGACTAAATTTAATAAAAGGCGCTTCATTTTTGTGTTTTCATACTATGCTCATAAACTTCTGTTGCTGATGAGGAAAATGACATTATTCCAAGTCTGGCACCATATTAGCAAAGGAGCTATATTAAACCAAGACTCTAGGGAGTTGTGGAAAACAGCAATTTGTGACACACCTTATGTATGAAGAGTTACAGAGAGGACATTGATACAAGCTGATCACAAGAGTTTTTTCAAAGCACATCGTACAGGTGAACAGGCACTAACTTTCAAATTCTCTGTTACCAATGATCATATGTTTAGGCTTTTCTGTGTAAAGGAGAAAATAATTTCCCAGGTCATTAGGACAAATTACTAATGATATTAAATAAAACATTTTTGCCAGATAGTATTGTATCAGGGGATACTCAACATGTTTTTGAATAAGTTAGGATTTTCGGGATCCCTGAATGGCTCAGTGGTTTGGTGCCTGCGTTTGGCCTGGGGCGTGATGCTGGAGACCCGGGATCGAGTCCCACATAGGGCTCCTGCATGGAGCCTGCTTCTCCCTCTGCCTGTATCTCTCTCTCTCTCTCTCTCTCTCTCTCTCTCTCTCTCTCTATCAGTAAATAGACAAAGAATAAATAAATAAAAATCTTAAAAAAAAAAAAGTTAGGATTTTCGTGTTTCCGTTCCAGAGATCAGAGAAGACACGCCTTAGAGAGGAAGCGTATTTTCAATCTGGAAATGATGCTTGTGTCAGTAATAAGAATAATTTTTTTCTATCCTCACATTGCTGGGAAGACTCTAATTCTTTTCCTATCTAGGTTCAATTTGGTCACTCACACTTGACTTCTAATACTGTGTATGATGTGAATTCTACTAACCACTGTTAGTGTAACCCAAAGAGAAAGTAAATACGCCCCTTGTCCTGATTCGAAGTATGACTGAGTTTAACCTTCCTTTGTCCCTCTTTTCTCTATTTCCCACATCCCAATTCAGGTATCCAGTCCTTTGATAATTGTTAACCTGCCCATTTGGGATTGTTCAGCATTAAGTTATAACTGTAGCATTTCTTCTAATAAATTAGATTTTTAAGAGAATGCTGCCTGCCAAGAAGCAAAGTCATTAAGTAGTGTGTGTATTTTCAAAATGTTACTATAAAAATCCCCTTAACCAAACATAATAGGCAGTTAAAATAAATTTGAAAAAACGGTCTTACCTCTAGGTTTTAAAGTCATTAACCTGAAGACAGGTGGTCTAATTTTGCTCTCTACTTTCTTATTCACATGTATGATAATTGCTATATGAAATCATATACATATATCTATAGCTGATATAGTTATATGCCAAATATACATTTCTCCAGTGGAATATTATAAAAAGTTGAATTTTCTTTCACAATAGAAAATTAGTTTTACAACGGCTGAATATTCCATCATCCTTGACAATCAACATTCTTATTTGCCATAGAGAACAAAAATGTACTTGACATGACCTTTTGCAATCCTACATTTGAACTAAACAAAGGAACATTATGTGAACAAACTGGAGAAATGTGTGAAATAAATAATATTTTCATTTATCATTATAGTTATTTTTACTTCACAGCTTTCAAGAAGGCATTTGAAGCAACTGGAATGTTTAATAAAATAGGAATAAAAATGAGGATGGAGTGAGAGGTGTGAGAACTTTGTAATGCTCATGTTGTTGCTGAGATTGTTGATAAAATCTATACTGAGGTTGAGGTTCCTGGTAGCTGGGACAGTGAAAGAATGTGATAATTCCTATTTTCAGAAAAAATACCTAGGGGCGCCTGGGTAGTCAGTTAAGCAACCAACTCTTGGTTTCGGCTCAGTTCATGATCCCAGGGTCATGAGATTGAGCCCTGCATTGAGCCTCACATTGGGCTCTGGGCTAGGCTGAGCATGAAGTCTGCTTGAGATTCTCTCTCCCTCACTCTACCCCTTTCCCATTCTCTCTCTCTCTCTCTCTCAAATAAAATTTTTTAAAAAGGAAAAAGATAACTAGCCCCCTATTTTGGTGTTGGGAGTAGGTAGAGGGAAGTTATTTACTTTTGCCTCATTCTAATCTCTTTTAAGATTTTAAGATTTTATTTATTTATTCATGAGAGACAGAGAAAGAGAGAGGCAGAGATAATTGCAGAGGGAGAACAGGTTCCCCGAGGAGGGCCTAATGCAGGACAGAATCCTAGGACCCCAGGATCATGACCTGAGACAAAGGCAGATCCTCAGCCACTGAGCCACCCAGGGATCCCTTGTTCTAAACTCTTACAAAAATGCATCCCATGGGTTTTTACGGAGTGATTGATTGGAGGACATAACTGGCAGTGTCCTCAGCTAGAGAATCCTGGGAAATTTGGACATGGAATCCATGGTGTTTTAGTTCTGACCTTTGGTGAAAATGAAGGTATTACATTGAGGCTTATGTAAGCAGGGGCTTTCCTGAGTGGTGTGGCTCGTTCCAATCCATACATAGGCTCCTGTTGGTGCTCCTTTCCCATTCCAGGGAACAAGGATAGGTTAATAAACTTGAAAAATGAGATGAACTGGCAAGAGAGGTTATTTGATGACTATTACGGAGCCTGGTGAACTGTTTGGTCAGATTAGAAAGCTACCCTCTTCTCCCGGATCAAGTTGTATAAACAAAACCATCATTCACACTTTGCAGGTAGCTGTTTATGTGGTCAGATTTTTCAACCTGGTCAGGACTAGCACTGATTTTTTTTGTTTGTTTTAGCCAATTTATATTATCTATATTGTCTATTTTTCTTGATTTACAGAATTGATTTTGTGAACTTACCGGTAGTCTTTGGACATCTCAAAAGTTCTCTCTATGACTTAACAAGTATTTATCCACTATTCCCCTTATGCCAGGCATCGTGCTCAGTTTAGGGAGTATAGGAGTCCTTGCCTTCTTAGAGTCAAGTACTTTGGTTCTTAAATCTCTTTTTCATGTCCTGAGACCTATAATGGCCATATTACCTATTCAGACTTTGGTTACTGGAAGTCTTCATCATCTCCTACATATTTCCATCCAAAATGCTTATGGGAAAGCATGATCAAGCCACTCCACATCAGTCACCAGTGGGGCTTTAGATCTTAGAGTTTCTTATGATTATGTACAAGCATGTGTACATTTCAGAAGTGATTAAAATGTTTCAGGAAGCACACCGATCAGCCCCAATGTCCTAGACATGTCACCAAACTCAGCAGGCAAGATTTTCCTCTTTCTTTTAAAGTTCCCCATTACACAAAGAGGAATTGAGTGCCAGAGTAAACTTCCAGATGAAGGATACATTGCATGATTGGGGGGCGGGGGGATTTGAGTGTCCTTGGTAAAAGGCAGTGGCAAATGAGACATTAAAGAAATGCACAAGTATCTTCTTCCAGTCTCTTCTAGTTTTCTTTAGTCATGATTGTGAGACTGTTACCTTTCAGTTACAGAAGGAATTTAAAAATGCTCTGTTAGTAAATTGGCTTTAAATTGGTCACTTAATGCTCTGATGGAGCCTAAATCAAAATGGTGCTTCTCTGAGGGAAAGAGCCGCAAGACACTTTTTAATCCTTTGAGTACCTTCTTATTAACAGTGTACGTACATCGTCATTATAAAGCATTTTATGGGTAGCAAAGCACTGTTACAGACATGTTATCTTCATTTTGAAGATGCCATTTTGCATGTCATGCCTCTTCTTCTTTGTGTGTTTAGCAAGTACCTTCTCCTCCTTTGGGTGAACACCAACTATCCCAAGTCCTCTTGAGACACGTCTGAGTGGGCATATGGTCTTCTCCTGTTCTTACTCTGCCTTTTACATGTACCTCATTAGAGCACTGGCCTCATCCATGTGGTTGTGCTTTGTTCACATCACTGGCTCCCTCCGTAGACTGTGAGCCTCTCAAGGGCAAGGAAGCTGTGTGCTCTTCATTTTATCTCCTGGTACTTCTCTAACAAGTGAATGTTAATATGCTTTGAAGATAGTGGTGGCATGAATGTTGTGAGGTGTAGAGCTGAGGACAGCTTATCTACTTCCTAAGATAGGATGTTTAGTAAGTGGTAGCTATAAGTAAAATTGAGGTCTCTTAACCCCCATTTTTCTCAGTTCATTTGTTTTATTATTTAATTAGAAAAAGTTTGTTCAAGTGAAAAAGCTTGTCCACCATCATACTCATATTATTCTACCCACCCAAGATATTTTCTAGTGTATATGAAAGATAAAGAATAATCCTTTGTCAAATTGAGGATATTTCCATTCTGTCATCACACCTGAACTCTTTTCCCAAGTGAAATTACAAATCATTTTAAAGGAGGTATAGACAAATACACGAATGTTAGAGACATTTCTTTCGCCTCAAGTATTTTTCTCCTCAGTCCTACTTGTCATTTTTCTTTGTCATTTCACATAGCTCACTGAGGTCCTCAATTCAGAATCCCCATTCCTTCCACATCCTTCTTGCCATCAGAGCATCTGGTTAGTTAGTGTCCTACTCTTCCCTGCCCTCAGCACACTGTCCTGTTAAAAATCTGGTATTTTAATGATTCTCAGGTTTAAAAACAGTGCTACCTGCATAACGTTCTGCCTCTCTTTGGAGTATTTGCATTTTGGTGGCTAGTGGGTTGATGCTATGTATGGCAGAGTGTTAGATGTAAAGACTGTAAAAGAAGCTATCTGTGGGCTAGATTGTGTTCCTGTTACCCTGAAAATTCCCCTGCTGAGGACCATCCCAGCTGGTGATTAACAGACCTTAGTTATTTGCTAGGTAGTTTCCACGCTCTTGTAGTAGGATATATATGAGGCAAAATGTGGTGTTTATGTGAGAATAATGTAGATGATTCGAATCTAGGCTGCAGAACCTACCTGAATGTGGGTTTTATGGTTTTGTGTAATTGCCTTTTCTTTGTGTTTGCATAGAAGGCATTACGTAGCTGGAAGATGATGGCAATTATAATTTATTATGCTGTAATTGTTACCTAAATGTTTTTGAATAAGCAAAAATCACATCTGTTTAGAAATAAGTTGCACAGCAAGAGAATTCCCTTTGAAATGAATGCTTGCGTTCTCATATTCTGTAACTGTACACATAAAACAACATATTTATTTCCCCACTGAGTCCATTACATTCCCAAGTCAAACTGCATCCTCTCTTCCCTTCCCATATTAAACCCTTTGATTTAATGGAGGTTTTAACTACTGGTTCTTTAGGGAATTTTCAGTAGGCTTTGCACAGATTAGGTTATTGGAAAGTATAGTTATTTGCTTGTAAAGTGGCAGTTCTGTGTCAAAATTGATTTTCTCTGGAGCTGCAACAGTAAAAAAGATAAGCTTCTGCTTTGCATCCAAAATGCCCTGATGTTCCTACTATGATAGTTTTCCCTTTGCTTCTTGCTCCACACCATTCCATTACAGGCTGGTTTGGACAGACAGATATGAGCACATGTAGCCTACAGGACTTTGATATCCAGTGGTGATAATTGGCCAGGCCTCTCTTCCATTCTGGTTGCCACTGGTCTGTGACAGCCAGTGTTCTGGGCATGGTGAGCACAGTATTTCTTCCCTTTGCCATTAAATAGGAAATGCATAAGCCGAGGATGGTTTTGTTTGTTCCACAGAAATGTTGCTGTTGAAATAATTACCTTGCTATGCCCAAGATAATAGGATTTATCTTCTATTATAGATCTTGAAGACATATGCAAGAATAGTTTATTTCTCTAAATTTACTAGGCTACTCACTTAGAAATGATTTCACTGTGTAAAAGAAAATGGTCATACCTGGTGGCATAACCTAGAAAAGCTTTGATAGCCAGGAAAATGAAGGGTAAATTCTCTATTTTTCTGCTTCCTGCTCATAAAATAGATCTGGATTTTATGCAAATAGCAGGCAGCCTCATTTTATTTTTATACCCCAGGTGCATGTTAGGGGTCCTTTAAGATGGGGCTTAATCACTGATCTTATGTGCTTCCATATGGCATGCTCCCATCTCTCCAAGATGTGTCTTACTCTGGTCACAGCCTGCCTGGGTGACCAACATGGGTTGTATCTGTCTGTTCCAATTCAGACTCAGTGGAGGCCACATATTTGAGGCTATTTGGGGGATATTGTCCTGTCTATGTTGTTTTGGAATGCTAACTCATACTCTTTCTTTTAACCTCAGTTCCATCTCAGGCCAGATGCCATTTATAGATTTTGCTTTCTTGTTGTGTTTTGGTTTGAAGCTCCTTTGGAATCCTGAATGCTGTTCCATCCTGCATATTTCATCAGTTAAGTCTTGATCTCCTGTCTTCGATCATCAAAATGTTACCAGATTGCTTTTGTTCCCAACTTAGCTGTTTCCACCTTGACTTTCACTACCAGCTCATAGACAGTGATCCCAGTTCATAAATTATTTGTGAAATCTGACTTTTCCTTTTGGTGTTAGTCTCAGGTGTTGATGGATCTGTGAAGGTGCATGACCTTAGCTCAGAAGGATCTAAAAGAACACAAACTAGGCTTCCCTATTTAGGGTTCAAGTTTTGTGGCCTTGATAGATTTAAGAGTTGGGTCAAGAAGCCTAGGATGTTAATTCATCTTTCTTCATACTGTTTCATTATAGTTCATTCAGTCCATCCATCTACTCATCCTTATATCCCTCAGTCCACTCGATAATTAACTTACATCATTGATAACTTCCAGTGTTCTGAACACTGGAGATAGAAAAAAATACTAGGATGCATGTCTTTCCTTTGCAAATGACAAAACGATGTGAAACTATTTGCTGAGCTCTGCAGCTGGTCTGTGCAGAGTGCAGACTTAGAGTCCATTTCTAGAGGAGTCCTCACACTTCTTAAGGTCAATTTCTTTAGGCCTTTGGGACTCTTGTCTTCAAATTTCTTACAGTAGTAGATTTAGACTAACCACACATCTATGTTTCAGAAGGATCATGTGGTTGAAGAATGAGAGAAAACTGATGGAAACAATATTCCCTTTACATTGACTTCAGCAGATGACATGTTTCCTATTTTGCCAGATACCCAGAATCACTTATATCATAGTAACAGCAAAAAGTCTCTATTTTTAGTTTGGAAAAACACAAAGTGTAATGAAGAAAATTAAAGGGACGGTCGTTTACTACTTTTGTTATAATGAACAACTGCATTGTCAGCATATTCTGTGTATAGTTTTATGCCCTGGCCTCTCTGCTCAACATTATATAATCAGCATCTTCCCGCATAATGAGATTATTTTTCCAAAGCATGATAATTAATGACTATATTATTTCAGAGTATAAAGTTGACATAACTATTGTTGTACATGTATTTGACTTTTACTTCTTCATTTAGTTTTTTTTCTAATTTTTCACCTTTATCCTCTTAACCATGCAGAGATGAGCCTCCTTGTAGTAAATCATTGTTCATATCTGTTATTGTTTCATTAGAATAAAGTTCTATGAGTGTTGTTGCTCCATCAAAAGAAATGAACTTAAGGCTATTGATACGTATATTGTCCTGGGTCTACTTTTATCCTTAATCTACCCAGAATTCCCTGACCAAATCTCCAAACTATGTAGTATCTTCAGCTTAGGAAAGCATGTTCTTTGGCCACAGAATTGCTTCCGAGCAAAGAAGCTCCCTCCGTAGCTAAGCTTCCTGTTGAGGGAGGTTTCAAAGAAAAGATGCCATTTGATCTAAGTCTTGAAAAGCTGGAGCCCAGAAGGTTGTGAAGAGGAAGATGAATTTTCATAGCAGAAGATAAAGGATCTTCAGAGAGAAGGCTTCATTAATTAATTACTTTATTTATTTATCAAAGATTTATTTATTTATTTGAGAGAGAACAAGTGTGCACAAGCAACAAGTAGGGGCAGAGAAAAATGGAAAATCTCAAGCAGACTCCCTGCTGAGTGGGGTGCCCAGCACAGGATTTTATCTCAAAATCTGTGAGATCATGACCTGAACCAGAATCATGAGTCTGATTCTTAACCAACTAAGCCACCCAGATGCCCCCAGATGGAATACTTTATTAAAACTATACAGAATCTTAGATCTCATCTATTTCCAGTAATTATCTAATACTTTTAATCAAGGAAATAGTTTATTTTTTCCCCACTCAAATCTTGTTTAGCATTAACAGTACTGCAAACTAATCGAAGTATATAGTTAAATCAGAGGATGGTTGGGAAGTCAGACCTAGGGATGGAATATCCTCTGCTCAGCTTCCCTTGAACTTCTTGCGAAGGTCCTGAGATACGTTTATAAAACCTAAGGCCTCTTTATAAAACAAATTTAAAACTATCATTGCAGTTCAAATTTGAGAACACTGAGACACAGAGACAGAATGTGACTTCCCCCAAGGTCAGAACTGGTTCCAGAAGCAAGGGTTGGTACTTTTACTCTGCCCCACAGCAACAATTCCAGAACTTTTATCAATAGACACTCCTGTGCAGGTAGGAAGATATTATTTTTATTCTCTTAGGCTATGTATTGTTGCAAGGTCCCAAGAGATTAGTGTATGTATTAACTTCTATAAGATGTTTCCCCAATCCATATTAACCATGTCTGACTGAGACTCAAAAGGATCTATTAAATTATATTCAGATTCCTATTAAATCACTACACTGGCAGTAATACCTGGGCTCACCTTCTCCTTAACCCAAATTAACACCTGCTCTTAGCAGTCTCAAATCTAAAGCAAGTTCCTGAGATGAACAAGTGACTGGGAAGACAGGAAAGAAGAAAATTAAAATAAATGATACAGTGACCTCTTCACACCACTCATGGTTTCTCAATTAACCAAAAGCCAGCCAGCTCCACTTTGCTGTTCTTTCAGTAATAGGTTTCACCCTCCCATTTAGTGCCAGCCCACATGGGTGCACACACAGACACACACTTTGCTAATCAGATTGGCAGCAAATAGAATTAAACCATTAAGGCAATTAAGCAATTCTTAGATAACATTTGATCAGTTCAATGAAAATGCAAATTCATGCTTCTTTTAGAGAAATAAGTTGATGAAAAGTCATTTTGTGTTCCATAATCTTCATTAACTTTTTTCCAAATAAAGATTGCCATGTTTTAGGCTCAGAGCTGCACAGATGGAACGGAATTTTTTCTTTATTTTTTTCCTCCACTCTGTTCATCCTTTTATATCCCAGCATGTTTTTCTGCCTCCAGACTCTTCCTGCACATGTAGGTAATCTCACCTACAGCCTCTTCTTGTGCCTCAAGGCCAACTCTGTTAGTTTTCGTTTGACACATGATGACTCACATATTAAACACCAAACATCTTCTCAGACCTCAAGTTCAGACTACGTTCTTGCAGCATGCTGAAGAGATTATGGTTGAGTACTCCTCTGCTGTAGGTACATTATCTGGCTGCTTCTCCTTCCTCTCTGTGCTCTATACTTAAGGTCTCTCCTCTTACCAGCTTGTGAAGGAGGCAGTCCTGCTCTCCAAAACAGGTGCTTGGAAGTGAGTAGTCTTTGTGTCTTCACTTCTAAGTTTGTGCCAGACCTCACCAAGTGTGCCCTCCACCCTTTGCTGCTGCCATCCTAAATCCTCAACAAAAGAATGATGAGCCAGTTTCAACCTATGCTTCCTTCCCCCTGCCACAGTGCCTTTTCTGCTCTTAGCCCCAGGGCTTACAAACCTGGTAGGTCAACAGCTAGGGACCTGTGAAAACAACTCAGACCTATTTAATCAGTATCTCCAAAGTTTGGCTCAGGGATTTGGGGGATTTTGTTTTTTAAAGTCCCTATTTGATTCTAGTGATCAGCCAGTCTTTATGAGATGTTTAGATGCCTTTTGGGTTTTCCCCCTAAGTTAGAGACCATAACACACAGTCTAACATGTGATCTGACAGTGATACAGAAATTATTTTCTTACTTATAAAGAAAAATGAGCACCTTATATGACAGGTCATTTTATACAGAAGTACAGGTAGTGTGTGCTGTGTGCGTGTGTGTGGTTTGATGTGTTTAACTGTCATTAGAGCCAGCTGTCTAATAACATTGTGGTTGGGACAGTGTATTGAGTGCATCTCCTCCTTTTCCATGTTAATAAATTATTGCAGCACACTCTCATCCAGCAGGACATATGACCTTAGTGTGCCTGCCTGCAGGTTTTTGAGAGGTTAATATAAACATTAGTACAAAAAAGTGCATATGCCTCAGGAATGTCACCAGTTCTTTTTCAGCACAAAGCTGCCTTGAATTTTACTAATTCATTCACCAGTAACATATTAGTAGAGAGCTTATATTTTGAGAATTTGTTGGAGACTGCTCAGCTCCTATTAAAGCCATCCTGCCAGCATTGCCACCAGTGTTACGGAGAAGAATGATGGGTTTTGTTGTTATTTTTTTAAATTTTATTTAAAATTGATTAATTAACATACAGTGTATTATTAGTTTCAGAGGTAGAGTTTAGTGATTCATCAGTTGCATATATCACCCAGTGCTCATCACAGCAGGTGTCCTTCTTAATGCCCATCACCCAGCTGCCTCATCTCCCCACCCACCTCCCCTTTATTCACCCTCAGTTTGTTTCCCAGAGTTAAGATTCTGTCTCATGGTTTGTCTTCCTCTATGATTTCTTATTTTTCTCTACCTTCCCCTATGTTCACCTGTTTCGTTTCTTAGATTCCATACATGAGTGAAATCATATGATAATTATCTTTTTTCTTTTTATGATAATTATCTCTGATTAACTGATTCTGCTTAGCATAATACCCTCCAGTTCCATTGCAAATGGTAAGATTTCATTTTCTGATGGCTGAGTAATATTCCATTGTATATATAGACCACATCTTATTTATCCATTCATCTGTCGATGGATATCTAGACTCTTTCTATAGTTTGGCTGTTGTGAACATTGCTGCTATAAACATCTGATGCATGTGCCCCTTTGAATCACTATGTTTGTATCTTTTGAGTAAATACCTAATAGTATAATTTCTGGGTTGCAGGTAGCTCTTTTACTTTTTGAGGAACCCCTCTGCTGTTTTCTAGAGTGGCTGTTCCAGTTTGCATTCCCACCAACAGTTTAAGAGTGTTCCCCTTTCTCTGAATCCTTGCCAACATCTGTTGTTTCTTGACTTGTTAATTTTAGCCAAAGAATGATGTTTTGGGTGGCAGCTGGGTACACATTCCAGGAAATACTTCTCACCTATTTGTTCCGTACACAAAGGCTTATATTTTCTTACATGACAATTTAGAAAGACTTCTAAAAAGTGGGCTTTCGGGAAGTAGGCACATAATCTCCTCAGCAGTACTGGAAAACCTCATTAATTTGCTAAACAAATAAGTAGGATTGTAAAGGATATTGCAAAGATTGTAAGGGGAGGTTTAATCATCTTGTGTTTAACTGGTTCTGAAAGCACCAACTTCTCAAGTTCTTAAGATTCTGATGGCAAGTCTTCTTCCTTCATTAAACTTGTCTGCTAAGATCTTTTAGCTGTTAGTTAGAATTACATTTTGGACTTTAGGATAATTCTGCATTTCTTTTTAAAAAATTATTTGTATGAGCATTTAGGCCTTAATTCAAACCAAGGTTTCCCATAAGTTCTAAATTACATTTTATGTATGTGCATGATTGTATCCATACCATATATATTGAAGTGTGAAGAGGGGAGAAAAGTCAGCAAGCATATTGCATTTCTGTTCACAGTAATATCCTGAATGTTTGCTTGAGTGAGGGAATTGTATATATTAAAGGCTATTGTTCATTACTAGCACATAAAATTTTTTTAAAAAATTTTATAAGTAGGTATAAAGTTTCAGACTCCCTACCTCTTTTGTTTAATTTTTATACTTCTTGGAGGCATAAAGTGTTTTCAGTATGTGTTGATCTTTTTTATTGAGTTTTCATGGTTCAGGAGCTTTTTGTCTTAAAATAGAAAAAGAATATCTTAAAATAGTTTTTCTGGAACCCATAAGGTTGGGCCTTTGAGAACATGAGGCACCGCGAGTTTCTAAAGGGAAGAATCTGTGTTGTTCTCTCCCACTGCCTCCATCCTACCTACCTCACCAGTCTGCTATAATTTCATAATTAATAACTTTTAAATCAGTCAAGCTGGGTAGTAGGATGGCTTACATTTTGAAGAATTTTATAATGGATGATGATATTTAAATACAAACATACATATTTAAAAAGCTACCATGCCAAATCCCAAAAGAGGAAATTGAAAGAGACTTCTAATATCAATTTATAGAATTCCAGTGTTTGCACAATGTCCTCAAAACCAAAGGCATTGATTCAGTTTATAGAACCCACAATAAGTCACAGGCTAAATTGCCTTGATACTTTTTTAACTTGCGTTAGTGTTTTAGTCACTGAAAAATGCTATCTTCAAATGTATATACCTACTACTGACTATCTGATTAATTCATTGCATCCTTTTTGTGGCTTTCTGTCCCCTAAAACTACTCTTGAGATCTTCCTGTCCTCTTGCTTATGTCCTCATGGCCAGTGATCCATCACAGTCTGATGTGAGTTCAGTAATAAAACCACCAGGCTGTGTTAGCGTGTTTAACGGTGGCCAACCTAGGGTCCTGGGGTAAGAACTCTGGTGTCTTACCAATCAAGTGGTATTGGGCAGCCTGTCTGGGCTCATTCTTTTTCTGTCTACTGCCTAATTTTCACTCCTTTCCCCTCTAAGCTCTCCTGAGGCACCAGGAGAGAGTGAGAGGGCATTCAAGGGAAGAAGTGTGTGTACATGTAGACACACACATGCATGGGGACTCATTTCTGAAGGTGTACCCTTTGGCTGTCATTTCCATCCTGTCCTAGTACATCCTTTCTCTTTAAAAATCAGCATTTAGCCTGTGCCTTAATGAACAGTTTCCTTCGAACTCCCCTGTGGCTGTGTCAGTGGGGCTACTCTCATTTAGGGGTAGACTCTTTGGAATCAAAATGCTTCTTCCCAGGTTCACAGTGGGGTTTGAGGAAACCTGCATACACTCTAAACGGAAGGGCCCTGTAGTACTTCCTTCTGCACTCACAAGACAGGCAGGATGGAAGTTCCTCACATGCCATCCTGCCCCCTCCACTTAGCATTAGCAGGACTGACAAATAGCTACTGCTTCCTACTTATTTTACCAGGTCCAGTGTCCTTCCTGTCCTCATGAGGTTTCTGACCGTTCAGAGATGCCTTTTGCAGTTCTCTGCCATCCTCCCCATACCAGGAGCCCCAGGGATCTGGACTGGGCTTGCATTAATTACCTGTTGAAGGACAGAAACAGTTCCTCAATGGCAGATGGTGATCCCCAGGTGAGCTCCACTGGGTAGGAGAAGGGAGCTGAGGTTGATCTAGCAACTGGGAGAGGATATGATATGCTTGCACACGCAGGCGCATGCGCGCGCGCGTGCGCACACACACACACACACACACACACACACACACACCATCCCACAGCATTTCCCAGAGCAATCACTGTTCGGGCTCTACTGCTTTTCTTTCACCCACACTCTGCTCTTGTTTGGTTTGACAGCATGGTAACTCAGGAAAGACAGAGATTCTATCCATTCAAATCCCCTCGTAGGCCACAGTAGTTTTAGGTAGAAGACAACCCAGAGAATGCTATATAATTCAGAGATTTATGAAGATCATGTCATGGCCCCATTTCCTGTGTAAGAAATGAGCCTCTCAATCTACATTGCACATGTTTTCTTTATGCCAGAAAGGCTTTACTTGTGTCCTGCATGCTTCTCCTCTTTTCTTCACCTGTCTCAGAGCAAGAACCATAAAAACATTGATTTTTTTTCCTCATCTCTTCTTTTGGATGTATATACTGCCATTTCCCTTTTTTTCTGGGGACTATGGTATAGCACAGGAAGGGTAGGCACTAACAGCTTCTTTCTGCCCTAACCACGTTCTTCAACTGGGCCCTGTTTTTACATCTTTGACTGCTCTAGAGCAGACTATGCAGCCAGCACGTCCCCTTCTTAGATCTCAGGGCATGGCATTCTGATTTCTCCCTGCAGTTCATGCCCATCACCATCACTGCACACATCTGCTACCACTTTCTTGCCCAGAGCAAGGGAATCCCTGCAAGCCATTCTGTGAGCAGAAGCATGGGCCCTCTGCTCACTCAGCATTATCCTTCTTTGTCTCATTCCTTCGACTATTATTGTAAAACCCTGGAACTTCAAGGCTTAACATCCCTGTACTCTAAAGACCCCATTTACAGGTCAGGAAACTGAAGCCAGGGAGCTGTGGGTAATAGTGTTGGCTTGATTGCTGCTTCAGATGTAGGGGTCTTTGAACTGTTCCTCAGCATTTGACTCAATAGATTATGTCTCTGGATGTGACTCAAAGTGCCCCACAGCAGAGTATAGTTACCCTGGGTCAGGATTGCTGATTTCTTTCCTGGAGGTGCTGGCAGCATTGGCAGTCTATAGGGCTTGCTCAGGAACTTTCATTTGGGGTGTGGCATGGTATGTGAAGTGAAGAAAGTCTGGAGATGATGCTCACTTCTGGGTTCAATGCCTTTTGAACATCCCCTGCAGACATCTTGCAGAGGAACACACAGGAGGAAAAGCTTCTGTAGTGAGAGCAAGGCCGATTCCTTTTTTTAAATGTAATACCCAATGGCACTCTTTTAATAGAATTTTTTGGTTTGTTGATTATGGCAGCAGCAGAGTTGCATTGTAGAGATTTCAGAAAAATGTATAAATTTTAAAGAAAAAAATAAAAATTGTATTTATAATGAAATGAAGAGGTCATTCATCTTGATATATTTTAGTTATAAGCATTCTAGTCTTCCTTCCTTCTGTGTCTCACCTAAAATTTCTTCAAGGTTGTTCAATGGTCTTCCATAGGCTGGTTTATAATGACTACATAGTATCCTCTTATATTGATGATGCCATTATTGGTCTAAAAATATCTTGGGCATTTGGATTTTTTTTCAGTTCATCATTGTTAGGAATAATGTTGTATTTCAATGATTGTTTCTTTGGAATACACATATCCTTGGGTAATTGTTCAGTAAAAGGAAATTCAGTCCTTTTCAGAATGTGCTGTGGATTGTCCCATTTCACTTCAGAGTGTCCCCAGTTCATGTTGTCATCAGTGATAAATGAAGATGCCCTCTGAAAAGTCACACCTCTGTGGATTCCCTCTTTTGAAAAAGACATTTGGCCATATAAAAATCCTTCTTATGTTTGATTGATAGTAATGTAGGTTCACATCTTTGAGTTCTTAAAAATATTGAATTTGGATTCTCTCCAATTTCCCTTTTAGTAGAAATGCTCAAGTTCGGTGAGAAATTCTACTTGGAATTTTTTCTAGTAAAACAGGATACTTTGATTACTTACATTCATGACAAGTAACACATAAAAATTAATTAATTAAGATCCTAATTAAAACTTTGAATAATGCAGGGGTTTAGCTAGGCAGTGCAGGTTAAAAAATCAAGACAGACCTACACTGGCCTCCTTAGAGATGATCATCTGTGGGAAACATGGACTTTATTAAACAACATACATTAATATAGAACAAGTCTTTAATTGTCCACCTTTTCAAGCTGCTCTTCAATTCGATGACACAAAGGCCTTAGAAAATTTATGTAAATCAATTTCATACAAAATCTCAGATTTTAGGGCATTTCTAATAAAAGTTTAACATATAAGATATAAAACCAGTAAAACAAAAGAGCACTGAACCATAAAGAATTTAGGGAAGGGAATAAGACCATTATATTGGACAACCTAGATCCCCACCCCCAAAAATGGGCACAAAACTTAGGCTGAGTTTCCTGCAGCCTCTATAAAAAATGGAAATTAGTCTCTATTTTTTCCCTTTGCAGTTTTTATTTTATTATTTATTGAGACGAACCATTAAAGTTCATCAGAACAGAGAAGTGTTTTGTTGTCACTAAATGTTGTAAAGGGACTTGAAACAACAGACAGTGGACAGTGTGATGCTCAGAGTTTTGAGTACATTTCATACAAAATAGAGACAGAAAGAGAGAAAGGATTTGTGCTAACCATTGTGTGGTCAGTATAACTTCAATGCATAAGGTTATATTATGGCTCTTTGTGGGCATTTATGACAGGAGCTGGACACCAGGCTGTGGAGGATTGGTTAGCTATGAGACAAAATTTGGAAATATCTGCACAATCCTGAGACCAGTGGTTCTCCAATTTACTACCTTGAAGCTCAAAACAGCTTTCCTGTGAGCTACACCAAGCCATTTCACTGTATATAACCAAATGATGTTCTTTTTCCCACCAAAAAATTGGGAAATAAAACTAAGTAAGTAGGTAAAATGATACCAGATATATGTTTCTCTAGTCCATATTTTTGGTGAACTTCGCCTTATTGTGTAATCAAGTAACAAATATGAATAGAAAAACTATTGACTATGGATAAGATTTAGCTCAGCAGCTCATTCTAAGGAGGACACCATTTGTAATTTGTTTTTTAAATATGTAACATAATCACATATTTTATGAGTAAAATTGTTCTATCTCGTATTACAAAATTAAACATTTTAAGATTTAATAGTGTTCCATAACCACTAGCCCAGATTAGCCCTTGATTTCCAGGTGTTCTGGTACATGCATCAGTTTGCAAACCTTGCTGAGCATCACTGCTGAGCACCTGAAGTGCAGGTATCCCTGACTGTGCTTGGAAAGCTCTCTGTTAGCTTCTGACTTTGGGAGTGGAGTTAGCAAACAGGACTCTTTGTTATAAAAATAAAAGACCTCAAATAGGGTTGTTGCCCTCATGAAGGGTTGGGAGAATTGCCTGTGCAAGGCAGTCATTAAAAGTTATTGCTTATATATCTACTAGAGTCTTCTTTAGGTGCCAGAGAGATGCCCTGGGCTCTGCATATAGAATCTTTAAACCTCACCACAACTTTGCAAGCTCAAGGGCGCTATTGTCCATGGGGAATAGCTGGTGGGGAAAACTGAGGCATAGAAAAGCGAAGTGACTCAACCAAGACCACAGAGTTAAAATGACCAGCAGAACAGCTTTATGTCTCTTCACCTGCATTCCTTCCTCTATAGGCACTGCCTTGCAGTAATCAAGATTGGGTTCCTCAAAACATTCAAAAATTGAACTACCTTACCATCAAGCAATTCCACTTATGGATATTTATCAGAATTAAAGAAATACTAATTCTCAAAGATATATGCACCTAATGTTCATTGCAGCATTATTTACAATAGCCAAGATATGGAGCCAAGCTTAGTGTTCCATCTACAGGTGAATGGATAAAGAAAAGATGGTATATATACACAATGGAATATTACTCACCCATAAAAAAGAATGACATTTGCAGCAACTTAGATGGACCTATAGGATATTACACTAAGTGAAATAAATCAGAGAAAGACATGCCATATGATTCCGTTTGTGTGTGGAATCTTAAAAACGAAACAAATTAGCCGGCAAAACAGAAACTGACTCATAGTAAATACAGAGAACAAACTGGAGCTGGCAGAGGGGATGGGTGGGGGATGGATGAAATAGGCAAAGAGGATTATGAGATACAAATTTATAGTTATAAAATTTAAGCCCTGGGGATGTACAGCAAAGGGAATATAGTCAGTAATATTGTAATAATTTTGTATGATGACAGATGGTAATGATATTTAATGTGGTGAGCATTTCATAATCTATGTGATCATCGAATATCTATGTGTATACCTGAAAATAATACAGTATATGTCTACTATAGTTTTAAAGTTAATTTCTCAAAGCAATTTTGAATTGGCACGAGTGCTTAAAGAGTAACATCAGTGAAGTGCCATAAAATACAGGATATAATTTTCACCTAGATATATTTTTAAGGAAAGAGTTACCAACTTAAAATGTTAGCCTTTGAGCATAACCTGAAAGAGTCATTGAGTTAATAACAGAAAGTTCTCTGGATAAGTAAACAGAGTAACCTGTTGAATAACTAGTTTAGTCTTCTCTGTCTGTGTGTTGCTAAAAATAATTATTTTACTTTGGCATGAGATTTCTGAGAGTTTTAAATGAGATATTAAATATAAAGCTGGTAATTGAGCAACATAAATGCTTTGTGTTATGGTGTCCATACCCATGGGCTGAAAATCTTATATCCATCAAGGAGGGAATGATTAATTTACTCAACAGGTGAGATGTTTGTATTTTCACAATACCACTCTTAACCATGAAGAACTATGTTCCAGTATGTATGTTGATCTTTGTCCCTAGTGAATGGTAGCTATTTAAAAAATTGTTTCCTTTTAAAAGGACCTAACATTCATTTATTTGTATATAGCTCAATGAATATTTATTGGCAGTGATTGAAGCTTAGTTCAAGTATCTCTCATGATGATCTTGCCAAACTTTGGTTGACTTTGACATTCAAATAAGGATTATGCTAGGCCTGACCCCTGATTATCACAGACAGGGTAACAACCCAATCTCATGAGCTCCAAGAGTCTTAAAAAGCGTCTCCCAGGACAGACTTCTTCGTTCATTTTGTCCATCTTCGTTCTCTGCTACCAACATTTCTGGGGGAGCACTAGGAACAGAAATACTCAGCCTCAAGGATACCAGTGGTAAAGTTTATTTATTTATTTTTAATTTTTTTTAAGATTTTATTTATTCATGAGAGACACAGGCAGAAGGAGAAGCAGGCTCCATGCAGGGAGCCCGATGTGGGACTCCATCCCCGGTCTCCGGGATCAGGCCCTGGGCTGAAGGTGGTGCTAAACCGCTGAGCCACTTGGGCTGCCCACCAGTGGTAAAGTTTAGAATATTTTAAGAGCAAAGTGATCACTTCTACTCCTATGTTGTCCATTTCCAGATGGAGATTAACTGGGAAAGGCTTATTTTTAGATAATAAAGCTAGTTATGTAAAAGCATGATTAAAAGTTCTCCTTAGAATTATCCCATGGATTGATTGTAAGTTTTCAACTGTGATTATAAATACATTTTACCAAATATTATCATTATTGCAGCCTTAAGTTAATTAAAACACACCAACTGTTTAACATACCATTTAACACATATTAAACGCTCCATAAATACTACCTATTTTTTAGAACACTAATTCTCAACTGGTTTACAAAGGCCCAAGTGTATCTTTATCCCTTCTCAGACATGCCCTGAAATATCTGTCTACGTATTTTTAAAAAATTGTTTTAGTAGATGGTGCACACTTTGATAGTTCAGTAGACCGCCATAAGAGGTGAGAGACACCATGTAATGCCAAATCTTTGTTTACTAGATGAGGACATTGCCCCTTGGGTCTGGAGGAGGAGAGCAGTGAGCAGCTCCTGTTTGCAAAGGCATATGTTCAGAAACACCTGATGAGCAGCGAGCTAATCACCACTGCTATTCATAGACACTGTGAGGACATAGGTCTATGCTGGAGTAGTAAGGGCATTGTAAGTACTGGGACTTCTTTAGAACTTTGGGAGCCCTGTGAGTATAAAGTGGTTGAGAACCATCAGTTAAGAACTGGTGGGGTTGCTTCCTCTCTGTAGTTATAAAAGTGATTTACTTCTTGTCTTATAGTTTTATTCTGTATTAATGTATGTAGAGCCCCCAAAAAAACCCCTTTCTCAGACTTTTAGACCAGAGATTAAATACATTGGTGACATTTTCTAGGGCCAGGTTTTGATGGAATGGAGGTCAGAGAGAGACTTCATACAGGTGAGTCATGAAAGCATATAAAAATAAAAAGTGGGCATTCAAGACAAGATTGTATGCCTTACATTTTGGCCCAGATCCTATAAAAGTTACTCAAATAGAAACCTGTCTTTATTTGGATGCAAATGTCTCTAATATCATCCTCTGCACCAATATGCACCAGATATCTGGTTATTGTTCAAATACTCAACATACCAATGAAAGCTCATCATTTAGAGGGATTGCAGATACTGTAAAGAACACAAGAGGAAATTATTCTATTGTACAATGGTTGGTTGGAACCTATGATTCATGTCTAAAATGTTACTACTGTTTATACATAATCTTTAAAAAACAAGAGTGTGAAGGATTATAATTACAGTAAAATTTATTAGAGCAGGTGCATCAATAGGAAAAGAAACAGTTGTCCTTTCAGCTCAGTCCAGTTTCATAAACAGTGTATTGGGTTCTTTAATGATTCAGAAGCTTGCTTCATCTCTGCAGCCTGCCACTTCCATTAGTCTTTGCCCCCAGATCTGAGAGGAGAGAGGTTAAGTGATAGAGAAATTAAAGCTCTAAGGCAAATTAAGTTCACATATTTTTATTTAAGGATCTAGCAACTCCAAGACAGAATCAAAATTGTCACTTAAATCTTGACTAGAATAATGGCTGTCATTCTGTTGTAGTGAGTGGAAGGTTAATGTTATCTGCCTGTGCAGTTTACTAACTGGTTAAATAGCCAGTTGAAATGTGGAAAAAGGATATAAAAACAAATTGCATCCTTATTTATAGGGCCAGATCTTTGCATTTGGTTGCTGTAAAGCCTTTGCTTGTGGGCTGAGAGATGAAGCCTAACAAGGATTGGAAACTTACTTTAAGTGGGTGGGGGGCCAGGGTGAGAGAGGAGTATGAAAGGTGGTGGAGGACAGATGGATTGAGTTCTACACTCCTTCAATAAGTAGGCCCAGCCCAGGGAGAAGACAGTGGAGTGGTCTGGGTGGACCACAAGGCCGGTGCTTCCCCACTATGTTCTCCCCTAGTCCCAGTCTGTTTTGAAGACAAATGACAGGACCATTAGAGGGAAATAAAACACCAAACACAGCTACTACAACACAGAAAAGATAATTTTGTTTTTCCTTTAGAATAGTATCATGCCAAGATGGTTTTATTGTAATAAAAGCTTTGAAGTGTTATACAAATAAAATAAAGCACATTTTAAAATAAGATGACAAGGTTTTCTTATTTTGGCTCTTGATTTTGTCTAAGACTCAGGATCACTAAGCCTAGATTTTATTTTACCAGTTAAAAATATTTAAATTCAAAAAGCTGTTTCAAGTGTTCTCCCTCTGAAAATGCCTGTTATGAGCTGCATATTCTGTTTCTGTAAGTTATACTTGAGTACACTAGCTTTTCTAAAATTTAGGTTGATGGTTTAGTGGCTGAGGATGGGACACAAAGCCCATTGATCCTCTTGTCCTCATCTGTATCATAGGAGAAGCAAAGGTTACCTGAATCACAGGTATGAGGATGTATTGAGATAATACAAGGAAAACCCTAAGACCACCTTCTGGGTCATAGTAAGTACTCAGATGATGGTTGTCCTCATTGACGTATCTTCTTCATCATTAACTTTAGTCTCTGTCCTGTGTCTCCTTTCTCCATTCCCAGGGATCTTCTATTCCTTATTGCCAAAGGACATTTTTTAAAATTTTAATTCCATTATAGGTGTGATACAATTGCTTTGAAAAGCAGATCCTGAAGCTCTTCTAGAGCAATCACAGGAAACTCTTAGGAGAATAAAAATGAAGTTCACATATTCCATCAAATCTTACTTTCGTTCGTGTGTGATTTAAGGTAATCTTACCTTGGGGATAAATGACTGCTTTAGAAGTATTCATTACAGCTGACCTGAATTAGGAGGATTGGGTGTCATTAAAGGAAGGTGTGGTTGCACAGGAGGGTAAGACATAAACAAACAAAATGTTGAAAATGACAAGGGCATCTCGGGCCTGTGTGAGTACTGCAGTGGGTAGCCAGGCCCAGAACTGGGGGCTGGAGACCAGGTTCTGGACCACACTGGCTGACATCTTCAGATCCAGTGTTTACATATTCACTGGGGATTTTGGATTACCTCATCTCTTTGTGCCTTAATGTTTTATAATTTCTGCATCTGTGTCATCCATGCTGGTGTCCCTCTTTTCAAGTTGCGTAAGTTTAGGAAGCAATGGGGTAAGATGCTGAAGGAAGATCAGTCACGATCTGTGGGAATGTTGAAGAATTTCCCAGCATCAGTAATGAGTCTTGTTTTTCCCTCCTTTCCTGTGCCCAGGCTCCCCAAAAGTAGAAAGTAAAGAAATGAAGTCCATCTTCATGTGTTGCCAAAGTAAAAGAACTATTACTTCCATTTTAATAATAGAATTTTTGTGTATTTAATATAGACAGTGATTTGGCCTCCAGCCGATTTTAGATTTGAAGATAAGAGAATATTAAATCTTGTCAGCCAACCCCCAAAGAGCCAATTAAGTATTTCTAAGGTGGCCGAATGTGGGGTGGAGTTAGTCCTTTTTTTCCTCCCCCCATTCTCCTCACAATTAAAAAAAAAATTTTTTTTCAGGTAAAATAGATACTGTCTGGGAAAGGTGGTACTGAAATTAGGTACCTAATTGTGGCCCTACAGTAAGACCGATGTGTAGGTCAGAAATTCAGACAAAGGCCATTCAAGGATCTAGAACAGTGCCGTCCAACGCCACCTTCTGTAATAATGGGAATGTTCTGTACTGTCCAGTAGGGCAGCCAGGAGTCATGTGGGCTGCATGTGGGCAGTGTGGCTAATTCCTGAATTTTTAATCTTACTTAATTGTAATTGATTTAAATTCCAGTAGCCACATGTGCCCAATGGTGTGGACAGTGCAGGACTAGAATAAAATAGATTTGACCTACACTCTGGTGTATCAAAAATTTTTCAAAGAGCATCAGATTGCTACCATTGTGTATGATTGATTTGGTGCCAAAAATATGCCTAAAGAGCTCTCCTGTTTAAGAGAATTACATTTCTGCATTGTCATTTCAAAAGGGAAAAAAAGGGATCCCTGGGTGGCGCAGCGGTTTGGCGCCTGCCTTTGGCCCAGGGCGCAATCCTGGAGACTCGGGATCGAATCCCACGTCGGGCTCCCGGTGCATGGAGCCTGCTTCTCCCTCTGCCTGTGTCCTGCCTCTCTCTCTCTCTCTCTCTCTCTCTCTCTCTCTCTCTGACTATCATAAATAAATAAAAATTAAAAAAAAAAAACAAAAGGGAAAAAAAATAAGATCACTTGAGAATAATTGCAAGGCAATACAATTAGGCTCAACATAAAAAGTTTCCTTACAGACTTATGTGAAATTATAGTCAGGGGTCTTAGAATATAAGGATACCACTGCCCCCTGACTTCCACCCACCACCAGTTCTGAGAGGACTTAAGGTTAGCTTGGTGGTGGTATAGCAGGGACCACCTGTTTCCTCACCAATAAAATGAAAAGGATTAAGAGTTGTCCCACCCTCTCCACACAAGTCACTAGTTGCACTAAGGATTAGAAGAAATAGTGTTTTTACAAGTGCTCTGAAACCACCAAGGTGTTTTATTAAGCATTACAATTATCAGGTTAAAGACATTGATTAGGGGATCCCTGGGTGGCTCAGCGATTTAGCACCTGCCTCAGCCCAGGGTGTGATTCTGTAGTCCCGGGATCATTGGGCTCCCTGCCTGGAGCCTGCTTCTCCCTCTGCCTGTATCTCTGCCTCTCTCTCTCTCTCTCTCTCTCTCTCTCTCTCTCTCTCTCTCTCTTTCTCATTAATAAATAAATAAAAATTTTTAAAAAGACATTGATTAAAGGACTTGATGTACTTGGAGTCACCTTCAGGCTTCTTGTTCTAAGAAAAGCAAAAAGGCTCTTCAGCATCCTGTACCAAAACCCCAGTTTCAGTAAACATGCCCCCACCGCCACCAACACCACCATAAATATAGCATATGGCATTCATTGGTCATTTAGTTGTTGATCTTAAATTTTTCAGTGATTATTTCACCTAGAGAGGATGCTGAAATTGGCACTATTGCCTTTCCAAATAGCCAGAAAATTCCTGATAATAAGCAAATGGATGAACTCACAGTAGTTCTGCTGTGGTTGATGCTCTCATTGCTGAGATACCTGGTTAGTACTTGCAGCATCAATCAGCCACGAGGCCTGCTGGTTCCTACTGGTGGGTGTAACAGATTCATGGAAAAGGAACCTTATAGGTAATGTCACAGCAGTGGCCTTAAATTGCAATGAATTTCTACCAGCCTCGTGAAACACGGCATGGCACAGAATTCATTGGCCCTACTTATCCTCCCATGGAGATGTGGGAGTGGCAGGGCTGTGAACATGGAGCTCAGCCACCCAGTGGTGGGCTAAGGCTCTTTGCAGAGTTCCCATGGAATTCATTAGCTGCATTTTAGCACCTGGAGCCTGCACCTCTTCCTTTGTGGGAGAGATGGTTCAGAAAGATAATGACAGCCCTCAGGTTAGTATTAATAGACCCTGCTTTCTATTTAAGCAGGAGGACATTTCCTTGTCCTTTTTTTTTGTTAAATGATAAATGCAGAATACTCTCATTAGGGTGTAGCCTCTCACCTCCCAAGGACTGGAGGGAATTCCCTCTCCCACTTCCACATCCTCTCATTCCTGCACTCTGAGCAGATGTGCATACATTTACCTGTTGATAGACTGTTGTATACAAATAAAAGCCACAAGTAAGGAATGCTGGACAGCCCCCATTTTGCACACTGGCATTTGATCCTTCTCCTACGTATTCTTCTCTGGAGAGTAACCATATCCACCTGGACACAAAGCCAGGATGAACTTAAAATTCATCCTCATTTCAGAGATGGCTGTCTTCATCCATGGCTATGTGTGCACTGAGATGCTCTCACTCCTACTTTGTTGTGAGCCCCAATCAATGTAGGTGCAGGTTAAATTGCTGGAGAAAATCAACTTTCTATACCAGTTGCATCATGTGCAAATGTCTACCTACGACTAGGCTCCAGTGCCAAGTAGTCACCCACTCTCAGTGTCTGGAGTGGTTGTTCCAGACTTTTCCCTCTCATGTGAAACCCTCTAGTCTAGACTTTCTGTCCACCTCATTATTGAGAGGTAGCCCTACCAAGAACATCGAGGATGTCCAATTAGATCATCCTTGACTTCTTATCTCCTACATTTAACATTTTTTTTGTCAGAATCATTATTATTGTCAAATAATATATGCATCTTTTTTCATTACCAAGGTCAAAACCACGTTCTTCAGCCAACCCTAGTGTCTCCTCCAGGGCTTTGCCACATCAGTTGTTTCTTTCCGTTGGTCTTATACCTACTCTCTCCTTCACTACTTCTTTCCCTCTCAGTTTAGGAGCTTGAGCAAGTTTTCTCCAATCTGTAAAAACAAAAACTCTACTTCCTCTTGGGTCTCTCCTTTCCTTCAGAGTCAAGGGATTTTATACTTGTGGTCATCCTTCTTAATCCATGAACGAGTTAACTACATCCTGTTGTGCTAAGAAAATTGTTTCTCAACACTCACCA
The DNA here is from genome assembly GCF_905146905.1 of Nyctereutes procyonoides. NCBI lineage: Eukaryota > Metazoa > Chordata > Mammalia > Carnivora > Canidae > Nyctereutes > Nyctereutes procyonoides. Next base: position 75,105,645 of record NW_026575126.1, read on the forward strand.
ATCACTTCCTGATCACAAAGTCCAGTGACTGGGACAGCATTGTGCTTGGCTGATTCCCTGTTCCTCCTTGAGCTCTGTCATCGATGGCTTTCCTGATTATGACTCTCTTCTGATCCTTTTCACCATCTTCATCAGGCTCTGCCCTCTTCAGATAATCTAAGAATCCCTATGTTGGTAGAGAATGTTCCTTCCTGGCATGCACCCGAGGCCACTAGACCTGAGTTCAGATCCTGGCATAGCTCCACCACTTATTTAGTTGCAGAAACTTGAGGAAGTTACTGAATTTTTCTGACTATGTTTTCTCATTGACTTCAGGGGGCTGGGAGGGTCAAATTAGTAAACACATGACAAGTGCTCAACTTCCTTTCACACTACTTCTCACTTTGCTGTCTTTTCTCTGATTGTCCATGCCCTCTGTTTCCACCTTTATCCTTTCTGCCCCTGACCTTCCCCTGAAGCTTCAGAGCCACATCATCAGCCACCTGCTGATGACTTTCTCAAACATAAATCATTGCTTTCCCCCAGAGCTGGTTTTTCCTACCCTGACTCAGCCTGGCAATATGTCAGTTTTGAAGCATGATACCTGTTTGACCTCTTCTCTCTCTTACCTTCCTATCCAGCCAGTCAACAAGCCACGTCCATTCCAGCCCCCTGGATTCATGGATCTGGACTTTTCATTTTGTTGTGTTTTTTTTAAGATTTTATTTATTCATGAGAGACACAGAGAGAGAGACAGAGGCAGAGAGAGAAGCAGGCTCCATGCAGGAAGCCCAATGTGGGACTCGATCCCAGGACTCTGGGATCACGACCTGAGCCAAAGGCACATGCTCAAACACTGAGCCACCCAGGGGTCCCTGGACTTTTCATTCATTCTTTAAAATATTTTATTCACTTATTCATGTGAGACACAGAGAGAGAGAGAGAGGCAGAGACACAGGCAGAGGGAGAAGCAGGCTCCACGCAGGGAGCCCGACTTGGGACTCTATCTCGGGCCTCCAGGAGCACACCCTGGATTGAAGGTGGCGCTAAACCGCTGAGCCATGGGGGCTGCCCAGGACTTTACATTCTTAATGCCAGTTATGGTTAAGTTTCCTTTTACTTCCAGCTTAGATTAGTTTTCTGGCCTCCAAGTGTCCTCCCCCACCCCAGGCCTTTGTTTCATTACAAGCATTCTTCCTAAAACTGTACACATCCAGTCATGTCATTGCCTGTGCAGATGGTCCTCTGTTGCACTTTCCTATTCCCTAAGAACTTTTGACTGAAGGTTCCATAGCCAATCTGTGGTTCAGGGTAGAGCAGGAAGAACGATGCTATGCATGGAGTTAGAATGTGTTAAATGCTGAATAAGTTTACTATAAAATAGAGCAAATTTGGTAGTATAGTAAGACATAATGTAATAAGAATTGCTTTGGTGATAAGTGGTTGATTAAATAAAAGTTAGCTCTTGATATATCCAACAGAATTCTATGTGGATAAAGTCTGTGACTTGGTCTCCATTTTTCACTTGAAGTTTATTAAAAGAAGAGAAGGATTGAACAAATAAGTCAGGGGGCCTCAGCAGGGCATCAGCAAGTGCTTTCTGCCCCCACCTAGCCAATGTGAGGCTACCCTCTATACACTTCACTTTCCAGCCAGTGCTGAAGGGGCCACTAGGTCTCCATTCTTGATATGGGTGTTTTGATCCTAAGGAGACCATCTTTGATGAATTTGAAACCTAGTGCAAGACTGATGATGATGAACTCAAAACCTTGCCAAACCTCAGACAAGACTAAAATTGGGTCCCTGGAAAAACTGTGATACTTTGTAATGCAAGTCTGTTGAGGACACAAGAAAACACACCTGCTGGTGTCCCTGAGGCCCCTACCTTCTGCTGTAGCTCACACCCTCTCCCCCACCTCTGACCCTCAACTCTAGAGGCAAGGAAATAGTGATGTTTCTGCACCTAGCAGCAGGTTCTATGTGAGAAGAGGCCAGCGGAAGGGGGTTTGATGTGTGAGTGACAGATCCCCAGGTCATGCCACTGGGGAGCGCTTGATCTGACTGGTTCGAAGCTGAAAACTCACCAGGTCACACTGGAAATGGTTGCTGCTGGGCATGGCTTTTATCCTTGTTTATCTTCTTAAAAAAAAAAAAAAAACACCTTACTGAAGGGTTTTGTTGTTTTTTGTTTTTTTTGGGGGGGGGTTCTTTTGTACAAATGGATACTTTCTCGTGTGTGTGTGTGTGTGTGTGTGTGTGTGTGCATGTATGCAAGAGCATTTGTATATTCCTTTTTCATGTTTCTGGTCGCTACAGGTCAAGGTTATAATTTTCCGATACAGATTGTGTCTTAATGAATTCATCATTTGCCATGGGAAAGAGATTTTTCTTCAAATAGTGGAGAAACATTTTCTAACAATATTATAAGAACATTGCCTAGAAAATAATAGCTAGTATTTTGAGCACCTGTGATATGCTAGCTACCATTTTCAAAACTTCATGTATTTAATTCTTTAGCCTCAGAAAAATCCAGTATTGCTCATTTTCCCATCAGTTTTTCAGAGGGAAGTACTTTGCCCATGGCCGCACATTAAGTTAATGAGAAATTCAGGACTTGAACTCAAGTGAACATTTAGTGCCAGCCAAGTTGGTCCTAGTATTTTCAAAAAAATATTCCTGAGAATTATTAATGGACACAAACCTGGAACACTGAGGGATTACTGAGGGTTCTCTCAGGCTGGTGTATTGCCTGACTTAAAGGTACCCAAGACATGGTCTTTGCCTTCAAGGTCATTACTGTCTAATAGTTGCAGGAGAGGGCTGATTTTGTCTTGATTATTGGCAAATCCCCATTGCCAAGCCAGTATAGACATGTAGGGGGTGCTCAACAAAATCTTATTGAACCAAACCAATATAGATTCCAAAGTTAATTTAGATTGTGAATTGTCAGGGTTGAGCCATGATCAGTCAATAATAAAGGGGAATCTGAGACTTCTAAAATGTAGCCACCTTGATCTGCTTCCTTTAGAAACACCAGTAGTGGGGGGCACCTGGGTGGCTCAGTCGGTTATGCATCTGCCTTCAGCTCAGTTCATGATCCCCTGGGGTCCTCGGATTGAGGCCCTCATCAGGCTCCCTTCTCAGCAGGGAATCTGCTTCTACCTCTGCCTTTCACCCTGCTCGTGTTTTCTGTCTCATTCTCTCTCTCTCAAATAAATAAAGTCTTAAAAAAAAAAAAAAAGAAAGAAACACCAATGGCAGGGGTGGGGCACGTGGTGGTTGAATTTACTGTTCTTACTACTTGAGTATTTTTAAACTCCCTCAAGGGTTATGTGGAGGCTCCTTGGCTCCTATGTGATTTATAAATCTATTATTCATGTCACATAGAGATTTTTATGCTGGAGAACCATCAGATGAACTCATTCACATAGTGAATATGTAGGAGAAGGTTAACAAGGTTGAGGGGAATGGAAAAAAATGATTAATTCGTAGATAAAACATAGGACAGAAGGACAGAAATTTGTGGGGGCTGGATGCCAGTTAGGACACCACAGTGACCAGTTTGAGGAACAAAGACATGAGTCTCAGAGCAGAGGTGAGAGGAAGAGTGTACATGGAAAATGAGCAGGAACCGTTGGCCAAACAGGAAGATCTAGGCACAAGATGAAGCATTGCTTAGAAGAGCTTCAAAATATTGTGGTCCATTGACAATGACGTTAAGAACCTAAAACTATGAGACCGTGTCTTAAGGTGACTGAGTTTAGAGTGGGAAACTCATTTCAGGTTGACTGAGTTTAGATTGAAAAAGGGTTTTCAGGCTATCCCATGTTGTGGATGGTGGGAGAGTTTGGATCATGAGTTCTATGTAGCATTTTGGGTGTTGAGATGGTAAGAAGCAGGGGAGAGGGATGACAGTGGTAGGAGGGCTGGTTGCTGGGGGGGGGGTCCATGAACATCAGCAGGTAGTGTAGTTTTGCCAGGAAGTGTTAAGAAAAATAGGATTCAGCCCTGCTTCTCATTAAAACATTTTACTTCCCTCATCCTCTCAGCAGATCTGCTGCATCTAGATTCCTTGTCTTTGAACTTTGTATTTATTCCGCATAAAAATTCACAGTGTCTGTTGATGCCACTTTGGTGCTGCTGGGACAGAAAGTGGGTGTTTTATGTACTCTTTTCAAGCAAGATGGAAGGAGCTTATAAAAGTGGTTTCCAAGATATAACCTAGCATTTTAAAGATTTATGGAGCAAGTGTCCACTTACAGGTTCATTTAAGTTTTACAAAACATTTCTGCTTCTGCCTTGCCATGTCAGCAAAGGATTTCTCGGATTTAAAAAAATAAGACCTGGCAGGTTAAACAAAGTGCAAAAAAATTATGATGCATCAAGTTACTACTGAAAGGAATATTGAGGCCCAAGTGATCTCCTTCCTGATATCTCCTGAACACAAGACAGCTTTCATCTTTAGGCTCTGTGTTATTTAAATAAGCTGAGGGATTTGTGAGTTGGGGGATGCTGCCAAGTGTATCCACCAAAGATAATGATCCTATTTCAGATCTGCACTTCTGTTTTAATGAAAGGAGACAGGTGAGGGTGCTGAACAGAAAATTTAATAGCACTTGACCCTTGTTCTTAGAGTTTCTCAACCCAGCTAAAGTGGTGACATTTTTAAAAATAAATAGTTTGAAGTGTATTAGTAGGCAGAATTTATTGTGGTGAGAGAGGGAGTAGTAATAATGGAAGTCAGGAAAGCCTGTGGACATTAAAACCTGTGTTTGCTGAGTCCTTCCTGTGCTCACTGTTGAGCAGGGAGTGGTGGTTAGTAAAAACAAAATCAGGTCTCTGCTAAGCTCAGAAGGTGAATTTTCTCTTTGTTCATTATTCTTGGTTTTTCCAGGGCCCAGAACTCTTAGTGCCTTACGAGCAAATATCCGTTGAATAAATGGCTATGGAAGGAAGCTCTAGAAGACACTATGCAAATAATCTTAATAAATTACATTGTAATACCTTCATCTCATCCTTCTATCTGCTGGTCCTTTGAAAATTGCCCTTAAGGAGCTTTACTTTTACTGGGGAAGCCAGACAAAAGACTACATGGATGAGTGAATGAATGAGTAAAAGGAAACTACCTCTCATTCAATCCATACACCAAATTATCCTAAACTTGCTCATTAAGACTTGCTTAGTTGGAGGGTACCTGGGTGGCTCAGTCAGTTAGGCATCTAACACTTGATTTTGGTTCAGGTCATGATCCCATGGGGGTCATAAAATTGAGCCCCAAGTCGGGCTCCAGACTCAGTATGGAATCTGCTTGAGATTCCGTCTCTCCTCCCACTGCCCCTTCCCCCTCTCATGGGCACATTCTCCTTCTCTATCTCTCCCCCTCTTCCTAAATTAAATAAATGTTAAAAAAAAAAAAAGAGAGAGAGAGAGACTTGCTTAGTGAGGCTCCTGGATGGATGGCTCAGTCAGGTAAGTGTCCAACTCTTGATTTTGGTTCAGGTCTTAGGGTTGTGAGATTGAGCCCTGTGTTGGGCACTGTGCTGAGTGTAGAGCCTGCTTAAGATTCTCTCTCCCTCTACCCCACCACACATTGCCCCCTCTTAAGAAAAAAAAAAGTCTTGTTTAGCTGTGTTTTGTATACCACATCCCTAAGCATTTTAATCATTTATTAATCATTCAACCTTCATATTGCTTTAGGTGGAATCAAGATTTGACATAGTTTGGAATGTAGTTTCTTTTTTTGTTTTCTTCAACATCTATATACATCAGCTAGAAACTTTGCCCTGTTGTTACTTGTGTTTCAGTGAGCCTTAGTGTAAACCGTAAGTTAAGCCATGGAGGTCATTACAGCATCTTCAGGAAGGCATGAGAGCATTTTTCATTCAGCCCCCCATATCATCTTTGGGCCCATTCATTTGTGTACAAAGGGAAGCGCATTGTCCATAAAAACCTGGCTATAACTATGCAAACCTCCTTCACATTCATGATAGAAATATTCTCTAAGAGTAAAGTTCATTATCCATTGTGGAATCTGTACGAAAGTCAGACCTCCCAACATATGTTAAATGTGTCTTTATTTTGGATCATGGGATTTATGGAGATGGTTTATTTGAACTGCAATCTAGGGAGCTTACTTATTTTACTTAATTTATCAAACATTTGTTGAACTCCTACTGTGTGCTATATATCACTAGAGAATAAAATTAAGACACAGTCCCTGTCCTCAAGGAGTAAGTAAGTAGTCTAACACATAAATCAAACATGAAACAGCTACCAGAATTGTGAAGTGATAGTCTGGGCCCAAGGACTCAGCCTTGGGAGAAATGGTGAATGTGGATCAAGGCTGGCAACAGGGAGGCACCAGATCCCCTGGGAATGCCAGTGTTACAGCTGGAGGAACCATCTTGGCATCTCATTTCAAGAGCAGCCAGGGGCTATTAGTCAGTGGTTCCAGTGAGATTGGTAGAGGAGGAAGAAACAGTGCAGTTCGGCCAGGGTCTGGCCTTTCCAACCTTCATCCTTCCCCAGAAACAAGATGACAGGGACTCCAAAGCCAACATGACACCAGCTCAGTGAAGACAGGCAGTAAACACCTTACAATGGCTATCTTTTTTTAAATTTAAATTCAGCTAATTAATACATAGTATATTATTTGGGTCCTTGCTAGTGTATTTTAACAACATGATGGCATTTACCATATGAATGATCACATACCAAGCACCAGTCAGGGTGCTTTATATGTGTATCGTGTCTTACCTTCACAACTTTGTAAGATAGATAATACTATTCCCACTTAACAGGTGATAAAACTGAGGAATGAAGAGGCACCCCCAGCCCATCAAAGGTGAAGATGATGCAGCAGGGATACAGGTCCACGACTGTGGGACTGCAACCAGACAGTAGTGCCTCCTTTTTTACATAGAATGCCTTCCTATAATCCCAGCACCAAGATTATATGTGTTTCCATATGAAAATAGCTTTATGTTAGGTCTTCCCCCCACCCCAAGTCATTTCTTTTTCCATCACTGTGACAGAATCTCGTTGGCTTTATGTAAGCATCATTATAAATGTGTTGTTTTCAATACTTGTGAATAGAGTTAAGAAGTATATGCACTCTCCTCTTTTTTAGTCTGTTTCATTATGTCTTTAAATTCTGGCTACAAGCCACTAAATTTACTTGGTACTTTGGAGCACCTTGGGGTGTTTTCTCAGAAACCAAACAAACAGAATTTCTGACCACAGTGACTAAATCAGGCACTTCCAAGTTTGAAAAATTTATAGAGTAGAAAAAAAAATGTATGTGGCCAAATAAATATCCAGGCAGTTAGGACATGTCTGAAGTGAAACACTGTTTCTTGAAACATATCCAGGAAATGTACAACTGTGTCACAAAAAGAGGTTATGTTCAAGATAATTTATTATGTGTCTGTTCCCCAAGAATATTGCCCTATACTTTATGAAGCATCTTCATAATGAAGTTATTTGTTTCAGATCCTCTTTATGAAAATGAAATGTTCCTATGAACCCTGGAAAACTTATTTGGTCAATTCAGTTAGGAAAAAAATGAATTTTATGTTGAGTGTTTTAATCCCCAAATTAGCAGGGACATTCAACAACTGTAGCAAATTCAGGGGTTACTTGGAGACTGATTTAATCTCCAGATCTAATTTAATTGTCTTGTTTTAACATTTGGATTTACTAGAAGATTTATCAGACCAACAAAATTGCCCTTTACATATATAAGCTTGAGTTTGGAACTTTTTTTTTTTTAAGGAAAAAAGTAAATTCTTTGTAGGGATAATTTTGTACATGCATTATAGTGTGTAATCCTGCAGGAGAGGCTTACCACGTTCTTGATAAAATGAACAGAAGGGAAAGTATTTTGAATTGGCCAACTGTTACATTTTCCAAATGTATTGGGAATGGCATTTTAGTGGGTGAGGTGGAAGGACAACACTAATCTTCACTATCCAAAAGGGTCTCTCTCTGGTATGCTTTGATATCTTTCTGAAAAGCTGGTGAATGTTATCCCCTTCGTTCTGTAGCTTCTAGATGCAAAAGCCTCTCCTTCCTTTATGCGGAGCACCAAGAAAAGGCAAGCACTTACCTGTTAAGTTAGTCTTACACTCCTGCAGAAAGATGGTGTCAGTGATACTAACTGGATGCCTACTTAGAAGTCAAATGATTTAAAAATAAAATAAAATAAAAAGGTCAAATGATTTGTTGTCGCTTCAATGTTGTGGACTTCTCTAATGGTAAGTGTGTATTTAAAATAAATGAGAAGCAAGTGAAAAGCATTCTACATTTTTTTAAGACAGCCAAACTAAAAAAAAAAAAAAGAGAGAGAGAGAGAGAGACATTTTTTGAGAGTGGCAGTGTACATAGTGATTCACAGGTATAGTTCCAGAGTCAGGCTGGCTGAATTTGAATCCCACCGCTGCTACTTTCTTGTTGGAAGGTACTAGCTAAGTTACTTACCCTCTCAGTGCTCTTTCTTCATTCCTGAAAAGGGTATAACAGAATCTCAATTCATAGGATCTTTAAAAGAGCTAATTTGGGGGTATATATAAAATACTTAGAGTAGTGCCCTCTCTTTGCTGAGGGCGCAATAAATGTTAGCCACAATTAGTACCTCTAAAATTCCAAATTTGAAGCTTCCAGGCACATCTGCTAAGTGCAGGTGTATCATAGCGCTGGTTGGTTGCACGAAGGTACCTATACTTACACAGGAGGGAGTGGTTATCAGATGAGTCCACGCACACAGACTGTTCTATCCCCAAGCAAGACACACACTGTGGACATTGACCTGACCTAAACATTCAGTCACTCTGAGGCACTCAAAGATGATGAAAGAAAAAGCAAGCTCAGGTCAGTGCTGATACCAGGAGTACCTATATAGGGGTACCTCACAACAGTAAGCATCATGGGAGATAGTACAGGGGTAAGAAATGCTGAACCCTAGTTCCACTTTGTTCAGAGCTCAAATGATGACTCAGAAACTTGGATGCATTCATCTTCCCATCTGGGTACTTTCCATGTATTGCCTTCCTTTGATTTGATTCCAAATGCAGAACCCACATAGGTGCCTCCCAGCAGCATCACCCTCTCCCCTTCCTAGCTTAAAGCATTTAGAGCCCACTCTGGAGTTGAAGTTAGAGTTAATCCCACAGAAATGGAAAGTTGGAGGAGGGATGTTTTCAAAGGAAAGTTGGGGTACCGTTTTACCAAGAAAATTGAAAGGAACGAGGTGACAAAAACAACAGATGTCTCCACATATGTGAGGGTGGAGCAGAGATAGATTGACTCTCAGTTAGCACTGGCTCAGAAACGAGCAGACTGAAGTTTGTAGGTGAGGTCGGTCCACAGCCCAGCTCAGAGGCTGGGACAGACAAAATATGTGTAAAGATAGACTTCAGAAGGAAATAATATTCACAGGGTGTCGATTCTATGCTGAGGTCTTCACATTTATAGACTAATTTAAGCCTCATCACACCAGAAAACAGAATCAAGAGTTTAAAGGGTCAGAGATGCGGATAAAGAGAAATCTGGAGCAGGTGAGATGATATAGCCCGAGTTTTGGGTGACCCCAGGGCAGAGGGAGGAAGCAGACCCTCAAGAGAGGAGAATGAGTGTTGAAAGGCAAGGGGACCACAGGCAGGTTGGAAAGGGGGCTTTGGGGGTTCTGAAGATGAAAGTCTTCTGTTTGACCTGGATATGAAGTGAATAATCACTCTGTTGTTTGGAAGGCAGTATATAGCCAACCAGCCATGCCACAGTCCTGATCTCACAACCCATGTTATCTTACATATCAAAAAGGAAAATCCTGTTAAAGAGATAAATGTGAATTCTGTGTGCCATGTATATATTTGTGCCACATTTAATTTCATTAGCTATAATATCACGTAGCAGTGCTTAGTTAACTGATTAGACCAGATGGTAGTACCTTCTGAAGAAAAATGGTTACACAATGTAACTGAACATGTCCTATTGACAGAGTTACAACAACCCATTTTCCCAGTTAAATATAGGTGATTCAATAAAATGAAAACAGAGTCTATTACTCCACCACCATTTCTAAGTCAAAACATAGGGGACAAAATGCGCTGCCAAGTGGGGAAATTTCACAGGTATGCCCTGTGCCGTCAGGGGAGGTGTGGGACAGGAATAATGGCAGGACTTCTCCTCCCACCATGAATGAAAGACTTGCTATTTGCTGGTACCTAGATTTGGCCAGTGACCAAGGGGAGAGGCCTTGGCTGCTGAGGTTATGACCAGTCTGATAATGGTGATGAGGGTGGACATGAGCAGTTTGAAAACTAGCTAGGACATTCTGAAAAATGACGTAAAGGATTGGTTACTAAATGGAATCCGGTGTGGCTGTTAACAGTTGTGTAGACTCTGGGCACATAAGGGTGTGGGGTTTTATGAATGTTTTCAGTCGACACTGTAAAAATATGCTGGCCAAATTAATATATGAGAACAACAAAAAAAATATATGAGAACAAACACTAATGAAGCTGAAATATTTTTATATTTATTGGGAAAAAGAAAGATTAATTTTATGTAGGCTCCTCCAACCCTCTCTGATCCTGCTTATGGAACTGCAGAGTTTACCAGATTAGTGCCAGAAGAAAGTGAGACCCTGCACTGGAGCTCATCAGCAGGATCACCAGATAGGGTTATAATGCCCACGGTCACTAGAGCTGTTAGGGGAGTGGACATGGTCTGGTTGAAAAGAAGGTGCTGCATGAAGGGCCTAAGTGGCATAGTCGTCATGCCTGTGTTCTTATGTAGTTTCCTTTCTGTTGTGTTGAGTAAAAACTTGCACTCATTCTCTCCTCTTTTCTTGCTTGTAGAAAAGTTGAGATTTTTTAGGGTCAAAAATACCCTAAAACCCACTCTTTTACCTATGGGGAAAGGTAAGCCCAAAGAGGAAAACACACAGCACAAGAGAGATGAGCCCAGGGCCACTGTCCCCTCTCCCACTGCAGGCTCTTTCCCTTCTTCCAAGGCTCAGGGGCTGATGAGGAGAGGGAGGGTGGGACAGGAGTATGGGATGGCTCCCTGCCCCCACTGCTACTCACCCAGAGCTTCACTCATACCTGTTTTGTATATTGGGGTCCTATATAAGAATTTACTTAAAATGTTTTTCCCATGGGCAAAAGTACCAAAGACTGAACCCCACTATCCTCAATCACAGGAATTCTTAAGAAGGGTTGTGGGCACATCTCGTGCCTTCCACTCTTGACTCCTGCCAGTGTGTCTTAGCTATGAGTTTCACTCTCTCTACTGTTTTCCTAAAGCAAGTGACAAAAACAAAGCTGAATCACCACATCTTCTTCCAAAGAGTATATTCAGAGGGTAGAATGAGAAAATATTTTAGAGTGGTTGAATGCTTAGACGGTGTAGAGCTTTGTCACCATACCCCACCTCAACTAGAGTGTAAACAATTAGATTTAGGAAGCTGAGTTCCTGACATTGGCCCCAGTTCTGCAAGAGAGTCGCTGTTTGACGTGGGCACTCAGCACACAGACCAATTCATAGAACCAGGAGACCCACTTGAGAAAGGAAATAGAAAAAGATGGCAAGCCTTGTCAAACTGCTGAAGAAGTGAATCCTGTCAGGAGGAGGAAGGCATCCCAGCGCTGAGCCCTTCAGCCCCAGCCATCTGCCCGTATCTACCCTCGCCCTGGGCCTCAGCTCTGAAGCATCTCCATTGTGACTAAAAACTCTAACTGCTCATTTTGCACCTTGGTGTTTGATTCACTCAGTCACCACTCTTCAGCTTCTCTCTCTGCTTTCTGCCCTGTGGGTGGGGGCCAGCCTCAAAGTCAGCACAGCAGGCTGAACTTGGACAGGCAATCACAGCCCCAAAATGAACTCTCTTATGCCTGAAAGGAGCCTTTCTAGGAGGCACCCCAGGGGCTGCTGATCTGTTCTCCCAAGGCTTCATGATTGCCTCTCCACCCATCTCCAGAGGGATCTGATTGCGGCTCTGCTCTCCCCTGGGCCTTTTCTGTGCTCTTTACTCACTTCCAGCCTGTGTCCTGAAGGCCTGATTGGCCCTCTCTGCTTCTGCCAGGGCGCCGTATTGTTCTGCAGCTCCCCTCAAGCTGCCTTAGCCAGTTATAATCTCTGCCCCACGAGTGCTTGGTTTTTCCTCACTCCATGAGTATCCCTTTACACACACGTACATGCTCCTCATATGTGTGCATAGCACCACCACAAAAACTCCTCTGGATCTTTCTCTCAGCACTGCTTAATGTAATTCCCTTCTAGACCTACCTTACCAGCAGGCTCTGACTCACACAGGCCATAGAGGGCCAAGGTTGGCCATGCCCCTTTCTCAACTTTGCCTTGAGCTGGCTGAAGGAGGCTAGAGGCCCAGGTCCCTTGTGCTTCATGTATCACCTCTTTTATTTACTTGAACATAGGGCCTACGGTTACTTCCAAGAGATCAGATCAGTTTTACTCTAAGTGGTTTCTTTGAGCCAAGTTGGATTTCTTTTCTCCCTTGGCATAAAGCAAATAAGTGTGAGTACTGGGGTGGTAGCAGTGAAGACACAGTAAGTGTTCAAGTCACATTAGCATGCTTGTTGAGGCCTTTAAACAATCTTATCATCAAAGCGCATGGTAATGACTATAAAAACATAATCACAGGTGGCAGTGGGCATGAAATGCATGGCTCCATGCTTAGTTTTTGGGATAATAGGGGCATTCATGGGTTTCCAAGTGGAGCCCTTTGTGTTTGTAGTCCCGAGACTTCCTGGCCTCTGAAAGGACAACTTTGCTCACTATGTCTAGAAAGCAGTGGCTTCTAGAATAACCTCAGAAGCTACTTTACCTCTCAGCCTTCTGCATGCATTTTGGGGAGCTGGTTATGGTAGAAAGGGAAATGGAGAACATTCTTCAGATATGGCATTGTAAAGATTTGTTCTTCGAAAGAAAATTGCTTTGGGACTAGTTCTTCTTACATGGAGGGAGAGGCTAGTTTTTTTTTAGTGGATAGCAGAAGGTAGCTGGTGGCATTTTCTCAGAATTTTTTGCAACCTTTTATTTTTTATTTGAGATTTTTCTTTCTGAGTAAAATGCATAGCTAGTTCAGCACCCTGCAATTCATGGATTTGGATATTCTGGGCAACCTATTATGCCCTTCAAAGTTCATTGAATGTGTTAATCTGAACCATCTTCCTCTGAGAACCTCTATTCACCATCCGCTTCTCAAATTCCTGTTTTATAGTATTTTGTCTTCTGACCTGCTTTGGCATGTAAAATTTATCATCTAATTTTTATTTTATTTTTACTCATATCTACATAAGCATGAGCATAGGATAACTATGATAATTTCTTTTCAACTTAAAGCAGCCTTGATGAAGGCATAAGTGGCTCCTTTTAGGCCCTATTACTTAGTGAGAAGCGTTCCCTAAACCCCACAATCAACTCCTGGATCCCTGCTCCTAGCCAGCCATTCACCTGGGCCTTATGTTTGTGTCTGAGTACCATGATGAGGGAGAGAGGCTTCAGTGAAATTTTGTAGAGATTGCTTTGAATCTGTAGATCACTTAGGATAGCATTGACATTGTAACAATATGAAATCTTCCAGTCAGTGAACTGGAAATGTCTTTTCATCTCTTTGGGTCTTTAATTTCTTCTAGCAATGTTTGTTTTGTAGTTTTCAGTGTACAAGTATGTTACCTCTTTGGTTAAATAGGTATTTTATCCTTTGGGATGGTACTGTAAATGGAATCGTTTTCTTAATTTCCTTTTTGGATGGTGCATTACTGGTATATAGAAATACAATAGAGTTTTGTGTGTTGGACTTATACTTTGCAACTTGGCTAAATTCATTTTATTAGCTTTGGGATTTTCTGCACATAGAATCATTTCATCTGTGAATAGAGACAGATGCCCTTTTTCTTTTCCCTTGTCTTATAGCTCTGGTTAGAACTTCTGGTACAGTGTTTCACAGCAGTAGTGAATGTGGATATCCTTGTTTGTTCATGGTCTTAGGGGAGAAACCTTTCAGTATTTCTCCCCATGTCTGAAGTTAGCTGTAGGTTTCTCAGAAATGTTCTTTATTGTGTTAAAGAACTTCCTTTCTGTTGCTAGTTTTCAGAGTGTTTTTATCATGAAAAGATGTTGGATTTTTTGTCATATCCTTTGGGTAGAATCTTAAAAGAGTAGGATTGATAAAAAGAAATGTGGAGTCTGGAGAAACAAGTAGCAGAAGTGCAGCACTAGGAATATGACTCGTGTCTGCAGAGATGACCGCTCAATCTAAGTAAAGTCACTGGAAGAGAACACTACAGAGCAGAAGACTAGTCACATGCCGGGGAAGGGCAGACTCCGAGTACACCAGGGAGGACCTTGAATACCAGCATGCCTGGATCTGGTCAGCACTCTAGAGCTTTGGGGTTTCTAATCCCAGTCAAACTAGGAATTACGATCTCAGCTCATGTTCTCTACTTCCATGTCTCCACTTCTACTTTTGTATTGACTTGCACATCCATGTAACAATCTTCCCTTCTTAATTTTGCTAGTAAAGTGTCATGTAGAACAAAGGAAATATTGAATTTAATACCATGTGATAATGAATCCTATGATTTTTTAAAATTTAAGGATAAAAACAAAATTAAGAAGTGTGCCAACTCTTTCTGGTGGTTCATTTCTAGTTATGTACAGAGACAGCCCTGGTGATAAGCCAACAGCTTTTGTCAGGGCTGTAAATTAGACTGGAGGGAGGAATGACTGCACATTCTTAGCTCTTGGGCCAAGGTTCCTGAGATTTCTGCCAGCCCTCTTCCAGACAGCAGCATGGTTCCTCAGCTGTCCTTCTAGTCGGGGAGACAGATGGAACCTCAGGGGCTTCCTGTTCAGGCGTCTCGGAATTCAAAATTGTTATGATGTGTGGGCTTTGAAAATGCCACACTTCAGGGAAGCTGAGCTTTTGCATCTCATGCTTTCTTATATTGAGCATGTGTTCTTTTCCATCTCATGGCAATGACTTTTGTTGTGTGTATCCCCAAGCCCTTTCCTGGAGTCTCAACAGAGGATGGGTCCTGGCTCTGCTGAAAGCCGGGCTCCATAAGTGTGCTCAGGGTTTGCCTTCCTGCACAAGCTCTCCTGCCCAGTTCTGAGGCCAGCTCCATTCCCCTCCCTACACTTGTTCTAGTTCACCCTCTCTTCCAAAGGCACCCATTTCATGGGATTCTGCTCCCTCCCAAGTAGTGGGCTCTGACCTAAGTACCAGCTCCTCTGTGTCAATGGCCACGGCATCCCAGGGATGTGACTCTTTAACTCTTTAACCAGCAGCCTCTGTCCTTTCTAGAGACCTTCCAGCATACTGTTAACCTAAATACAGGGGCAGAAAAGCCCAGGAGCACCTGGTACAAATGTTAATGACTTTTTCATTAGGGTACTTCATCACAGAATTCAGGTTGGTGTCAGGAGGTGACAGTGAGGCATCTCTTGGATAAGAAGGATGTGGAGATCAGAAATGAAAAGATAAGGTTTAGTCATCAGAAAGCTGTTTGCTAAGTGTTATCCAACAGCATGTACATCTGTTTGGAAAATGCATACATACATCCATGGTCGCAAGGTCATTTTTGCCCTGTCACCATCATCAAGTGATAATTAGGAAGATGCCAAGTGCATGACACAGTACTAGGCCCTGTATGCAGCTAGGCAAAAATGCTTCCCCACATACCAAGACATGTCAGTTAACACAGTTCTGTAGCAGCAGCAAGCTTTGAAAGTTGAGGGAACCTAACTTTTTAGAAAGTTTAAAAACTAAAAAATCTAAATTTTGGAATAAAATGGTGCTTTCATATTAAAAAAAAAGAAAAGAATCTTTCTAAAAAGATTCACAGACTCTTACACTATTAATATCGAATACAGATTTTATTTTTTTTCTTTTTAAAAAAGAAAGATTTGGTTTGTTAACTGTTCGGAAAGCCATACAGATTAGTTATTTTAAAGAAATCGAACAATTTTAAAAAAGTATCCAAACTAAAAAGCAAAAGCCCCTGACTCACCCCTATCCCCCAAACGTGCTTCTACTCCACAGGTAACTACTGTTAACATTCCTCTGTGGCCTTCTCATTCCATTAAGTAGAGATGCATGTACATGTGTGTTAAATGATTGTTTCAGAGTTATATTGACAAATGCCTGTGTTTTCACCTACATGTAAGGTGGTTGTTGTGTAGGTCCACTCCTTTGGCTTCTGGAACACAAAAGCTGACAGCCTCGCCTCTGAATTCTGCTTTACTACAGCAGTAGTTACACCTACTGCTTACTACTTTGGGCTTTAATTTTTAGATGACTTATTTTTTTAATAATTTATTTATTTATTCATGAGAGACAGAGAGAGAGAGAGAGAGAGAGAGAGAGGCACAGGCACAGACATAGGCAGAGGGAGAAGCAGGCTCCATGCAGGGAGCCTGATGTGGGACTCGATCCCTGGTCTCCAGGATCACACCCTGGGCTGAAGGCAGCGCTAAACCGCTGAGCCACTCGGGCTGCCCTAGATGACTTATTTTTATTGGTTTTTCTGCCACCACCAATTAACCATCATGTCTACACATTCAGAATCTGTTTCTTTTATTTTGGGTGAAAATCATTTTTTCTCCTGAATGCCCATTTTGCTAAGAATGTTTTTAGTGAGGGCAGAGCACCAGGACTGCCTCCCTGGTTATTGTAAGGATACTGCTTGCATCTGAAGCTGTAACTCTTAATTGAATTAGCTTCATGACCACTTTTGCTGTGGTTGTTGTTGTTGTTTTCAGTTGATAGATGTGTGCATGGCCCATCAAGATGCTGTACATTCAGTAAAGTAGAAATGTAGTGTCTTCCACAGCTTCTCCCTTAGAAGCTTACTTATCTGCCCCAGTGTCTTTGGTCTTGGTCTTGCTTTGTTTTGAAGTTTGTGACTTGTTCTCGGACATAGTAAACCCCTTTCATTGACTCTGGTGTTAGCCAGTGTTTCAGAAATCCAGTCCTGAAGACTTAAAACTCAGCAGACATGTACAAGGTGGGCCCCTGCTTTTTTTGCTCAAGCCTCTCTTCATCTCCAGGAACTGAATTTTTCATGCAGTAATTAAAATTTGTAGGTCAAGCCTCCCATGGCACTGTTTGCTGCTAATATGGGAAAGCAGTGATCAGATTCGCTTATGCTGCTCTTCACTGAGCTGAGACTTAAAGGATGAAGGGTGACATTTTCCCCCATTTTGTAAATTAATGCCATTGATCTGCCTAACAAGAACAAAGTTAGGCTTCAAAATACCAAATGATAAAGAGATTAAGACTTTAAATGGCTTTCCAAAAGGCAACCTCTATTGTAAGGCTCCAAGCTGACTATTGAACTTTCAATTAGAATTTCTAATAGGCTATTGACTTAAATGGATAAAATGTTGCAAGTGATAGCTTTCAAGATGACAAAGATTGCTTCTTACATTCTGGAATATTACTTTATGTAGCCTATATGGTTCTGGAAGGTGAATGATAATAATAATATACTGGCCTCCCTCCATAGAGTGTCAGCTGCATCTGTGCTATAGCTTCCTCAGAGATGAATAAATGCATTTTTTGAGATAAATTATTTTTTAAATACTTTTTATTCTCATGTTTGCTAAACATGGGCTCCATGAACCATCTCCTGGCATGGAAGCCCCTTTGGTCTTTGATGCTGTAGCAACATTCTTTTTTATGAAAGGCTGCCAGTGAGGTATATACTTATCTGTGTGCACAGACATGCATTCATGCATGCTTGCGTATATGTTCATAGGTGGTACTCCAGCAGATATGTTGTCTGTCAGCACTCCCTGCCTCAGTTTCCTGTTCTTAGAAGCTATGATTCTCCTCCCTGATGTCTTCCTGGGTAGTGCAACTCAGTCTAGGCCTTGTTATTGAAACACTAGCTGTCATACATTTTTAGATACTAATTTTTCAAAGACCAGCTACCTCTTCTAGGATAAAGGGTTAATATTATGCTTATGTTACAGTGCATTAAAAACTCTAATTAAAACAGCATTACATTCCCATCTGCCAATCTCCAGTAATCTTCTTTAATTGCAGTAATTAAACTATATTTACATGTTCAGAATACTTGTAATTTAGCAAATTGCACTCTCTGCTCTACATTTAATCAAACAACCAGTTCCAGTATATTTAGTGTGGAAAGAAGTAATTTCAATGTTTTGATTACTATAGCAGATTTGACAGAGTAAGTGCCCCTCTAGTAGAGGGCTTGAAAGGGAAGGCAAACATGAAATATAGTCATGGTTTTGATTGTCATGTGAATGCCTAATTACATGTTGGAGGATTAACTATTAAAGGGTATCATGGTTGCACTTGATGTTTAGACACAGCTGATATTACAGATAGCAGAGACTATCTTTTCAGGAAATTTGACAAAGGAAACAAAGTTTTCTCCCAGTAATGGAAGATTGTTGGAAAAGTTAGTGAAAATGTTGCTCAAATTATATTATAATTGCTGTTGTGTCTTCTGCCTGTGATCCCAAAGTCTACCAGGCAGGATGGCTATTTTAGTCTTCCCAAGTAGAGTCCAGAGAAATTCAAGAATAAGCATCCCAGAGAGCTGATACCAGTACAGGAGTGAATCCCTCCAAATTTCTGCCCAAATCAGCCCTGGAGAAGACATTGAGCTTCCTGAAAAAGCCGCATCAGTGAGAAGCCATGCCCCTTTTCCTGCCTTGTTTACCAGACCATTCCACCTAACCCATCTCCTCAGTCTCCTCTTTGTTTCTAGTTTCCTTATTAAACAAAAGAACAGAAATAATCATGTTATGAATATTGATTGGATTCCAAGGAATAAATTCTTAATCACCTTTAAAGTATTTTAAGATAAATATTGGTTGTTAGTGTTATTATCTAGCTGCATTGGTATAATAGTTTCGGTTTCTCTGTATCAATCTGACTGGGAAACTGGGTATTGCCATCAAATATCTGTTCAGCAGAAAAAAATGTTGATTTAGTCAACATTTGAAGTAACGTTTTCTCTTCCAGAACTTTTTCTAACTATGTGATGTTAGCAGTATTTCCTGGAATTTGTCTCTGTCTTTATTTCTGGGCCATTCATTGTATTAATAAGGATTATACATGAGTGAAAAGGAGAGGATGGTCTGGCACTCCCATTGAATACCAGAGTTGACCCTTCCTCTTGACCAATGGGAAAGAGCAAGCCACTGAAGACCTGAGGTTTTCCTTCAAGCTTTGGTTAGCAGCTTGCTCTAATGTTGCCTGCCGTGTTTCACTTCTGCGGGCCTCAGATTGTTAGAGATGGGATAGAGAGAATAGGGCTTGGATTTATTTTGTTTTGTTTTGTTGGTTCATGAAAGAGTCAAGATGAAAAGTCTTAACTGCCCTTCCCCCCCCCCAAAAAAAAAATTAGACTTAAGACCATTGTGGAAAGAGCCTTTTGGTAATTTAATTTCTGACAAAAGTCTTGATATCTTTTTTTTTCTTCCTGCTGCTTACTTACAAAGAGATCCTGATTAATTTATGATGGATGTCTTTTAAAATACACTGGGCAAAATTAAGCCTTATGGTGAAATTCAAAGCAAAATACTGCTGGTAAGTGTATAAATCGATTTGAGGATACTAGGGACTGATACTCTGAAAGGAAAAAAAATAATCTGAAGTTGAAGATGTGACCTGCCACGTTCAAAATCCCACTTCTGCCACTTAGTTGGTCCCAAGTAATACCCAGTCTCCATGATATTTCATCTATAAAAGGGAGATAACAACAGTACGTGCATGGGTACTGTGCTATTAGTTCATTTCTCCTGATACCCATATCACGTTTGTTCACATATGGGGACACATGTGTGTTTGTACACCCCCACTATAGTAACCTAAGAGCCTTTGGAATAACCTGATTTGAGCACAAATACCAAAAAAAAAAAAAAAAAGATAAAGAAGGCAGCAGAACTGTCAAGAGAAATATGCATAAGGAATGAATGAGGTATACCTACAGACAGAAATCTCCAGACTCTCTGCTTAGAGGTGCTAATGAATAGCCAAGCAACCCCCAAAATGGCCCTTAATCCAAACCCCATCAAGTCAGGTTGTGAGTAATTAGGGATAGACATAGGAAACCTAGCAGAGCTAGTAGTATCCCTGTTTTCCAGAGCTTGTTTGGGAAGGAAGGTAAGTTTACTTCTCATTCTTCATCCTTATTGGAAATTCAGGAGCTAATGTCAGCATCTGCTGTGTACTTGAACACGTGAATTTTTGTCTTCTTGAAAACTTTCTACCTTGAGGTAGGGAACAGGGACCCTAGATACATAGAGAATCTCTAGCATTTAATTTCAAAAACAGAAGTTCTGACATTTACATTTCTGCTAATTTCACACATCATCTTGCAGCATATAGGATCTGGGCTCCTGCCAAGGGGACTGTAAACTTTTTTGAAAAAATGCTTTTTTTGGGAAGGGCGTTGAGCCACAGAGGCATCTCTTTAGTGGACATAATATGTGGATTATGTGAAACTCAGAGCTTGCTGAACTTGTTCTTTTAAGAAAACTTTGCATCTTAATACTATGGCGAAATTCCGATTTTCCAGTGTTGATTCATATTGTCTACTGTTTACTATGTAATGAGTTTATTGTACAACGAGAGACTCTGATTTACTAGCTCTTCATTATTCTCATTCCATCAGCTTCCTGATAAATGCTACAACCTTTGGCAGGGACATGAGTCTCAATCAGGTGATATCATTGCTTTTTAATGAACTCTTCTTGGAGTAGCAACATTACATGTGAAATTCCTTATATCCTGCATTATTAACAGGCCCCGGAATAAAAGGCACAATGGCACCAAGAAGGTTGTGCTGAGAAATGGGGCAGAATTCATTACCAGTTTGCTCTATTGCTGGTTAACAGTCTTTATCTATCATATTTACCCTTCTGAAATAGGAAACAATCCTGGGTGGAGCCCCAGTGAACTATAGCATGTGGAGGCATTTTGTAAGTGATGCTCCAGTTATTTAATGCCTAGTCTGCCTGCTGGAATTGAACACAGTGACAACTTTCTCAGATGGGGCATGAAAAAAAAAAGTGATATTTTACAACCTGAGAAGTTAAGCACTGAGATAGTTAGGGCCCAGCTCTCATTAGCTGAATGGTAGATTTTTCTAATTAGTTCTTTCTAGTGCAATTAGCATGAAAGAGTCTAATCACCTCATGTGAAACCAATCTAATGCTTGGAAAAGAATGCCCTTGGCTTCTCTTTCAGATTGAATCTTAGGATTTTTGGTTCAGCTCTTACAGAGGTGGAGTCTGTTAGTGTTTATTTAAAACATGAGCACAGATCTGTCGAAGGGGCAAGCAGTGGACAACTTGTTGACTCAGGGAGCAAGTCTAGCTGGAGAAAGTGCTTAGAAATATTCACTAGTGGCACTTAATAGTGTCTCACTTCAGCTAAAGAATCTGTTTTCCTTGATGCCTTTTATTTTGAAGTAGAAGACAAGGGCCCAGAACAGCTAACGTTGAGCACAGCTGCCCCTCCTGAGGGATGACACATACTGCTCCGTGGACTCAGAATACACTCGGAAGCCTGGGGCTGTAGTGCCTGGTTTCCCAGCCTTTGCAGTCCCCGGGGGTCCCCATCAACACTTGCTAATCTGTGCATTCAGTGCTGTGTCTCTCCTCTCTTCCCCTGCCTTGGAGTCATTCTTGGGATCATTCCTGGTTAAACTGTTCTCAAATTTCTAGTGGCCATCTATCACTTTGGATCTCTTAAGTGAGCCACCTCTTGGGTGCCTCAGTTGGTAATGTTCATTTTTAACTAGAAGAGAAATTTTAATGGCAGCATCTGGTCCTGTAGCATATAAACTATTACCCCCTTTAGAGAAGCCACTGGCTTGCAAGAAGATGGATGAAAAAATGCTCAATGTGTGCATATTATGAACTAGGAGTAAGAGGTGGGCATTACTGCTTACGGGTCTGTGGAGGCTACTATGTGAGTTTCTGTCCCTGCCCCATAGGACTTCTGTGATGCAAGTGTTTTGTACCTGCACTATCCAGTACTTAGGCACTAGCTGGTGGCAACTGAGCCCTTGAGCCGTGAAACTGAAGAAATTTTAATTTTTATTTTATTTTAATTAGTTTAGCTTCAGATAGGCCCATGAGGCTAATGCCTACCATATTGGACAGGGTGGGTCCAGACCTCTTCTACCTCCTAACCACCCTGCCTGCACTGACACACAGCTGCAAACCTACCAACAGAAAACAGACTTCCCTCTGTTCCCTCTTGCTAGCCCTTCTCCTCAGCCTACCCTTAAAACTGGTCAGACTGTTCCCGTGTTGTTCAACACAAAGCATTTTCTAGACTTGCGTTCTCTCTCTCTCTCTCTCTTTAAGATTTTATTTATTTATTCATGAGAGACACAGAAAAAGAGGCAGAAACTTAGGCAGAGGAAGAAGCAGGCTCTCTGCAGGGAGCGTGATGTGGAACTCGATTCCAGGACCCTGGGATCATGCCCTGGGCCGAAGGGAGGTGCTCAACGCCTGAGCCACCCAGAATTCAGGTGCCCATAGGCTTATGTTCTCTATGGATCATTCTGTATTCTAACAAGCTAGGGTTTTGTTTTAAAGTTGGAAAAGATTTTGTAGTTTTTAAAATAGCCAAAATACTGCTTTGTTTCTAAGAGGAGAGGTGGAAGGAATCTGCCAACTTAAGCTCCTTTATGGAGCCTTCCAAATCTCAAAAACAGGACAGTACTGAACACGTCTCCAGACTATGCAAATGGCTTTTACAGACTCCTTGTAATGTTTTAATTATAGTTAATTAAAGTAAACAGAAATGGAATATTTAATCATCTTTATCAATGATGTTTAACAAACATATTAAGTTTGCTCATGGCAGCCAGTTGCACTGTCACGGACCTCTGCATCCACAGACAAAGCAGAGTCTGCAACCTGAACAGGTGTGGAAAGTCTGGCTCCTTCTTCCATGATTGGAAGTCTCCTCTTGTTGCTTCGAACCCTGGGATTGATCCTATTTAGAGGATAGGAGGGAGAATCGGGGTATAAGGGTATGTGTTCAACAGAATGCACATTCATGTATTCAACTAACAGTTTTTGAAGGCCAGCTGTGTGCGAAAGGTTGTGCTGGTCTCTAGAGATGCCTTGATGGGAAGCTACTCACTGTCCCCACTGGGTTGGAACCTCAAGCAACAGACATGTGCACAGTTAGAGATGGCACTCTGTGGTAGATGTCATAATAGAAGTATATACAAGGTATGTGGTGGAGCATTGAGGAGGAGGAGGAAAAAGTAAGGGGTGGTTTTAGAGAAGGCTCCTAAGATGGAATCATGGAAGGGAAATGTATATGTGTATATGAATATGTATATATGAATATGAATATGTATATATACACACGTATGTGTGTATATATACATATTCATATTCATATACACACACACATATATGAATGAGAGATTCTTCAAGGAATTTGCAGGATTTGGGTAGGGATGTAAAGAAGGTAGGGCTTTCATGACGGGGAATGTGGTGCAGCACAGATCAGATGGGATCAGATGTGTAAAGTGATAATGTGCATCTGAGGAACCAGTGAGAAAAGGCTACTAGCATCCTGTGTGAGATTGTCAGCATGCTGACAGTTGCCGATGGAGAGGTAGCCCACCATGAAATCCTGCAAGGACATTTATGGTGTAGGTGTTGTGGAGCCTTAGACACACTGGCTGAGTGTTAGAAACAGGACCAGGAGAAGGATGAGGCGGTAAAGGCCCCTGAGGTACAAAATACAAAGAGAGGAGCGGCATGCAAGGTCAAGGTTGGTACTTACACAGCCCTGAGAATGAAGCCTCCTTAGATTTTGTGCCCTGGCTACCTCACTGCCGTACCCTAATCCAGGCCCTGAAACATGACTGGTTTTTCTGCAGAGCGTGGGCTTAAAAGAGAAGTGGACGAGAATCTGAACCTAGGCAATATGGTAGACAGGATAGAGCAGAAATGAGCGAGGAACATTTACAAGGTAGAGACAGGAAAACCGAGTGACAGAAAAAATTATGAAGCATGAACAAGAGGAACCTAATTGTGCTGTCACTGAATTCTGGGAATTTTCTTATTTCCTGACACTGGTTTTTCTTAATCTTTCAGTTCCTGTCGTGTCATAGGGTCGCACCCAGTTCAAGTCCAGTTCTCACCTAAATGTTGTCTGATGCACTTGACTGTATTTTGAGAGAAGGCCATGTAGCTGGAGTTTTTAAATAGCGTCTGACCTCAGATAGATCTGCTGTACTGGGTGGTGTTAACACATTCAGAGAATTGCAGTCTTCTTGGCTCTCTAAATTCAGTGACCTTATTTTAAAAGATGATCAACATGGCTTAGAACCTTTTGAGGATTAGGAGACATTTTAGCAAGTTTATCAAGAATAAGCAAAGATGACATTTGGCTAGCAGTTTCCTGCACCAGCCCCCTCAAAAAAAAAAAATTTGTTTTGGAATGAAGCTTTTCCATTTGACAAGTTTAGAATTACCAATACTGCTTGAAACTCCCTCTTTTCTCCAAACTCTGTGATGTTTTCAGGAGGGACTCTTTTCTTCAAAGGCATCCAAGAATAGAGTTAATTGGGAAAACATGCAAGAAAAGACATCTTGGCTTCTCAGGCCGCCTGTTGTACTCTCCCAGCATATGCTATTACTTGTCTCAGATAAGTAGACAGGTGGCTGTTTGCAAAGCAGGGTCTAATGTGCTTTCGACTTGGAGAAGTTTGGAAACAAAACCCTCTCTACCAATAAGCCTCTCACTATTTTTGTGAAGACTTCTGATCTCGCCTGGCCTATTACCTGTAGCCTGAAAGGATCCTTGGAGAGCGTGTGGTATTCTACTAAAAGTTGCACACTCATCCAGCATTCATTGGGATAAGAGTCACATCATCTCAGGGTTGGATTAGCATGGAAAGGTCATCTGTTTTGACTTCTATCTGGAAAGTCTCCCATACCCCTTCTCTCCAAATGGTCCCATAGCCATAACCTCATGTGACAAAGTGTTGTTCACTGCCTCGTCAGTCTGTGCTCGCAAACACTCGGGGATACTCAGTAGTTAGCTTCCCTTTCTCCCCAGTCCTCTCTTCCATGGGAATTCCTTTTTTGATTCGTCATGCTTTCCACCTCTGTGGATGGTGTCCTCAAATCAGTGTCTCCAGAGAAACTTCCTGATTAGCTGCTGATTGATAAGAGCTCTTGGCCACTCACCCTTCCTTCATATAGGGGTCAGTGGCATTTCCAGTTTCAAAGGTTCCCAACAACCTTGATTCTTTGTCCCTTCCAAAGCCTTTTACTAGGAATGGTAGACTACATTTTTTTTCCTGAGAAGTAGGAAATACCACAAGTGGGTAGGAAGTAAGAGGTGTGCTGTCTCTGAGAATAGACAGATGCCCCAAGAAGACCACATACCTGCCTCCTTGGCCACATGACTATAGATAGTTGTCACCTGTGTAGCCAGGAAGTGTACACCATCCCAGTGCACAGTTTCCTTCCTGGGCTGTTCTGTGGCTCTGCGCATGACAAATGTTTTGAGCAAGCTGTCTCTTCTTCACACTACAGAGTATCGGTAATTGCTCACACCGTTTTGCCCTGTACCTTGGTTCATCAAGAGGCTTCTGCCTGAATGGCTTCCCTGTCCTGCTGCAGTCACATCAAACTAACTGAGGTACTGCTGTCCAAGAACAGCTTAGCTTCCCTGGTGCCTCCCTGCCTCGCCTTCACTAAGTCCTCCTATGACACCTACGTGTGGCTCTGTTACAGTCCATACACTGTTGTAAAATTATCCACTTATCAGCAGATAAGTTCTAAGCTTCCTGAGTGGTCACATGTTATAAACCAGTTCGTCCAGGGGAAGATACATGAAAGCCTCTGGATGATTTTAGAGACAGACTCACACTCCCTTACCTCAACAGCCTGTGCCACAGCCCCAAATGGTGCTTGTGCTCTGCCTCACTCAGCCGCGTCTTCCATAGCCACAGGGTTGACCCTGAGTGTTAGCATAAGGACACCCCTGAAGTTGAAGGTAACTATGTAAGACCACCCCTAGCTAGTTACTGGCAAAACAAGATCACACATTCAGATCTGTCCAGTTGCTTCCCCATTAAATAAAACTACTGAAGAAAATATCTGAGGACACCTGGGTGGCATCTGCCTTCAGCTCAGGTCATGATCATAGGGTCCTAGGATGGAGTCCCGCATCAGGCTTCTTGCTCAGTGGGGAACCTGCTTCTCCCTTTCCGGCTCCATCTGCTGTGCTCTCTCTCTTTCTCTCTCTCTCTGAAATAAAATCTTAAAAAAAGATTATCTGATACATAGCCCCTAAAGTAACTTTTAATCTCTTTGAATTGAATGCTTTGTATGATGCTGCTTCTACTGACCACCCCCTCAGTCTCTCAGAACTTAGTGCTCCCAGGCAGCTCTAGCCAAGTGACAACAAACTAATGGGATTTTGTCCTATGACCTGATGAACCTTTTTTCTAGGATCTGAGTATATGCCCTAACCCTGGCATAAGGGGCCAAAGAAATTGGGAGGCATAGCAAGAGAGAGAGAAAGAGAGAGGAACCTGAGATCATGACCTGAGTCAAAGGCAGACGTGTAATAACGGACAGAGCCACCCACGCACCCTAAAACTGGTTCTTAATTAATAACTTTTTTTATGACAAGAATGACTGAGTTACCAAGGGTCAAGAACTAGTCTAAGCATTTTAAACTCATTGAGTTCCTGCAAACCCCATATGAGGGAGGTGCCACTACTGTCATCTTCCATGTTACAAGCAAACAGACTGAGGCTTGAAGAGGCTAGCTAACTTGCCAAAGCAGATCCCTGGCAGTCTGACTCAGTGCCCCGTGCTCCCAGACACTCTTTGGCTCCAGTGCCAGGGTGGTGACGTGGGGGACGCCGAGCAGCATGTTGGCTTAGTGATTGTGCGGCTTGGTGCACAGCAAGACAGACCACAGTCAGCCCTTGAATAATAGAATTTTCATGAGTGATTAAAGTAAAAGCCAGGATTTAGAGATTGAGCATTGATTGTTAAAGGATAAATGATATTTGGAACGTCTTACTGGATTTGATTAAAGTGAAATTCCAAAACTATCACAAAGATGATTATTTACCAGTGGTACTTTAAGGACTTTTTTTGTGGCTTAAGTCATTGGCACTTCAATGCTTAAAATCTCTGTGCTCAAAACCAGAATGCAATTGATCCTTAGAAAATCAGAGGTTAGTGCCTTCTTTGGCAAGCTACTTCTGAGCTCTGTTACACTGTAACATAATCACTCTTTGAAGACAGATCATGTTTTATGGGGTTTTTTTCCCTTCCCATGATGCTTAGTATCTTTCCTTATACGTAATGGATACTTTGAGCCTATGGACAGACAGAAATGATTTTATATAGCTTTAGGGGCTCTGAATTTAAGGAAGTTGATTTCTGAATGAAGTATATTAGCAAAGATTGCTTAAGCGCAAAAATCTCATTTCTCCTCTTAATCATCTGGATGTCAAGGCCCAGGTTCCAGTCCAAGAGTCATATACTTTGCTTCTATAAAGCTAGCATTTTCTGGAAGGGAAACCAAATATGGAAGCACAAATAAGCAAGCACAGGGCCAGAGGCTGCATGTCCTCTGTTGGCCACTAGCAAAAGTTGGATGGAGGGGTATGAGGGAGCTGGTGTGGCTAAGGTCAGGGTTTACGGTTAAAAGAAGGCAAACTTGGAATATAATCTCATAGTCAGTGCTAGATGCTATAGCATCAGGACAACAGGAGAAGTGAAAGGGAAGTGGGCCAGATCCAAATAGCAGACTTGTTGGGCCAAAAAGATGCATGTTGGATGAAATTAACTAGTAAACAAGTTTTCTAGGCCTTGGAGGAAACCATTTAGTTTTAATAGCTGTTTGTTGAGTGTTTCCTGTGTATGAGGCATGCTTCCGAGCATTTCACAAATATTTAATCCTCATAATAATCCATGACATAAATACTACTCTTACCCCCACCTTACAGATAAGAAAACTGAGGGGCAAGGATTTTAAGGATTCCTAAGTCATAAGTGAATCTAGAGATCATGCTCTTAACCCCTGGACTGTGCTGTTAGTTTTCCAGGGTGTTTTGTCATGGTTGTCAGGAGGCTCTGAGAACCCTCCAGAGGACAGTGCCAGCCCAAGACCTACATTGACCACATGACCCAACCGGCACGCATCAGTCCAGTGACTTTTTAATCTGAATCTGTGGCTACCTGTGTACATTCCTCTTTTTCTAGGTTATAAACTCCCTGAGTACAGAGAGTCTGTCTTATTCGTTAATGTTCTTCAGATTTGTTCAGAGGAAGCCACTGGGTTGGTTGGTTTGTTTTCTAGATACCTCTCAATCTAAGTTATTCTGTCAGCCACTGAGAGCTTTGTTGGTGTTTTTTGGTCCAAGGATTGAGTCAACAGCAACAGGAGGAGCAGAGATCTCAACAGTACTCATCAAACATGTGCTGAGTGCCAACTGTATTCCAGGCCTGAGCACACAGAAGTAAATAGGACGGACAATATCTCCTCAGAACTTGCACCACTAAAGAGGCAAATTAGCACACAGGTGAAGTACTGTTTAGAAAAACAACAGCAAAGGCCAAGAGGCTGCGACAAAGAATAATGGAGTTGGAGGGCGGGGACCTACTTTAGGCAGGGTAGGTTTGGAAATTCCTCCAAGGCCATCTCATTCTAAGCTGAGATCAGAGATTTAGATGAGAATGGGCCAAATAGACGGACACCTTCCTGACAAAGGAAGCAGTGCATGCAGAGACCCTGATGTTGGAGAGGAATTGGTTTCATCTACTCAATAGTGGACAGCAAAGAAAGTCATCGTGATTAGACAATTAACTTCATATACACATCCATCACACTTGTGTCAACCTGTTCTCTTTGGTTAGTAGCCTCAAATCCACTTTCTTTTTTTTTAAATTTTTATTTATTTATGATAGTCACACAGAGAGAGAGAGAAAGAGAGGCAGAGACACAGGCAGAGGGAGAAGCAGGCTCCATGCACCGAGAGCCCGATGTGGGACTCGACCCCGGGTCTCCAGGATCGTGCCCTGGGCCAAAGGCAGGCGCCAAACCGCTGCGCCACCCAGGGATCCCCTCAAATCCACTTTCTGAGCAACAGCCAATATTCAGAGAGTTTGCAACTGCTTGCTCTGGAGACAGAGCACATCCCAGGCAGAGGCAGGGCCTGGAGCCTAAGGTAACATAGTCCTTATGCAGCCCGTGTCCAACACAGTGATAGAAATCTGTCACATTCCTTGTATTGGTTACATCTCTTTTCTGACAGACTCAAAACATGAGAAAAGGGAAATTAATAAAATGGTGAATGATTTTTTTTTAGATCATCAGAAATTTTTTTTCTGAAAGTTTCCAAATATGGGTATGTCTCTTACCCAGGAGTGGTGGTTTCACCATACCATACTCAGGAGATTGCTTCAAATGCCAGCTGCGAGAGGGACCTCCCCGTCCTCCTGTGGAAGGGTGGCGAGCACTTCGGGGTTCAGGGTATATCTGGGTGAATGGAGCAGATGCCAGAGTAGTCTCCACGTAGATATGCCTCACTTGATACAGCCTTCTCCCCCCTTATGTTTCAGTTGAGATCCCTCTTAAGCTCCTGTTTCCCCACCATTCATAAAGGGTCTGTAAATTATTTAAGAGGAAACACAGCCTTTATCCCTTTTGATTTTTCTCCTCGATCGCATGAATCTTTTCCCTGAGCATACACACATGGCCCAGACTCCCTGTCAGGGGAGATGTAATGCCAGCATCTGGTGTTAATATCTATTGTTGACATTTTGGGAATGAGAACATGAGCTATTAGGGAAGATGTTTGCTTGTACCTAATTAATGTCCCGTTGTATCCCCTCTTGTTGTCAGCTCTGCCTCACCATCCTGCCTTGGCATTTTCCTTTACTGGCTAACTTTAAAAGTTAATTATTTCTCTGTTGAATGTGAAATGCCACCGTTTTTTAATGCTGTTCCTCAGTGTGAATTATTAGTTATCAAAAATCAAAATGATCTGTGCAATTATCAACTCTACCTAAAGTCAATGTTCTTGCTAATCATTCTTCTCAAGTGTGAAAGCATTTGCTGTCTGGCAACATGGATCTCTCCAGCACATGTTGCTTTCTGACTCTCCACAGACTTACTCTGTCTAGGTTTCCTGGTGCGGAACAGGTACAAAGTATGAGTACAAAGTACTACATCTGATAGAAGCAATTGCTGATGCAGCCAAGTCTGCCAGCCTCCCTTTGCTTGAATCTTAAATCACTGTTAAAACTCATTTGGCAACTCTAGTAAATACAGAGTTTTTACCCTAAAAGCTTTTATAAAATGTACGTCTTGGTGGGAAATTGCACCTTTTCTTACTTGAGATTGGTTTAAAAAAATAATAGTAGAAATCATCGCTAATAGGTATTGAGTGCTTTTACCTTGCACCAGGCTTTGTTACTAGCTTTTCAATGGGTTTATCTAAGTTAATCCTCTCAACAACCTTGTGAAGTAAAATATTCCCAAGTTTAAGCTGAGCAGTTCAAGGCACTAAAAACTTAAGTCATTTATGAATCGTCTCATGGCTGCCTAGTGGTGGGCCAGGAGTCTGTGTTGATTCCCTGCAGCACAGAGCTGAACTGTCCAGGATGGCATCCGTGAGTCACACGTGGTTACTGAGCGCTTCAGCAGGGCAAGTCTAAATTGAGATGTGCTGAATTCTCCAGGCCTGGTGTAAGAAAGTAACATAAGATAGCTCATCAGTAATGCATTTGCATCAATTACCTGTCAAAATGATAATATTTTGGATATATTGGGTTAAATGTATTACCAAAACCAGTTGTTTCTTTTAAGTTCTGTATTGCGACTACGAGAAAGTTTTAAATTTCCTGCTACTTGCATTGTATTTCTGTTGGAAAGGGCTAGCTATACAGATGTATACAGATTTCTGGTATTTCTGGATTTTTTGTTTCCTTGCCTTATGAGTTTCTGATCCTACGTTGAGTGAGAATGTACAAATTCCTGACCTTTCCTGTCTTCTCTGGTCATTTCACTTCCAGAAATCCAGTGCAAAGTATAAATTCTTATGTCTGAGTCTACCAAGAACCCATCTGTTGGCTCTTATCAAGTATGGAAAGATAAAACAGACATGTTATACATTAACCAGATCAAAAGGAGAGCTAATGGCAGAGATGTGGCTGCTGTTAAAGTGTCCTGAGAGGATAATCCAGGCGGGCTTTTTGTTCTCCTTAGGGCGACCCCCTTCAATGTCTTCCAGAGAGTGCCTCACAGTCTCCTTCCCGACTTCTCTGCCCTCCTTGCAGTCCCTGCCCACCCCTCTCTCTCTCCCTGGGTGTGTGCAGCTGCAGCGGCCCCTCTGTTAAGCAGTTCTGACACGAGGCAGGTCTTTTTTCCTGCCTGTGAGAGCACAGTGTATAATGGTGTTGCCCTCCACTGGGGATCTTTGAGAAGCTTTATGGCTCTAGCAGGCATGCAGGAACCAATCGCAGGCACTAGCAGCTGATATATGACACTAATATAGGGTTCACTTTTATTCTCAACCTAAAAAAAGATAGATTGTTCCAAGTTTAGACAGGTTGTAAAATCGTGTGCTTCTGGAACCATGCTGCCTTACCCCCGGGACCACTCTAATTGCTTTACATCTGTACAAAGGTTCCTTGTAATCGGGCTTTCTGCCTTCATTTGTCTTCTTTTCAGCCTCTTAGTAAAGACCTTAATTGGTCTTAGTGGGGCTTTTTTCAGTTAGTGCAACTGTACCTTTAGGGCTGAACAAGTACCAGACACTACCTGCGGGGAGAAGAGGGGAGATGGGAAAGACATCAATACTCCTTTACCTTTAACAGTTTAATTAATGTGCTCAGAACAAGGAGCGATTTGAAGAAATTTCTGCTCCTCCGGGACCGTGCTGCAGATCAGACATAACTAGGGTTAGGTGAAATTTTCTAGATGTCTTTCCTGCTTCAGTCTCTGTGAACACTCATTAGCCTCATAATTGTCTTATAGTAAACTGCTGTATCAGGTTCCAGTCCGTCCTCTTTGGAGGATCCAGTTGCTCTACATCAATAGGCTGAAGTACTAGGGGGTGCATATGCAGGGAAGTAGCCTCTAATTTCTGTTTCTTAGCTACTAATTATTTAATAATACATTTTATTGCCTATTAAAATGTGGCATAACTTGCTTGTCAGCAAAACTAGATGGAGCCTAATCATTTGAGGAGAAGGATAATTGGCACTTGTACAGATGGCTTTTACTGCAAGTCGGGTTTGTTATTGCAGATCGAGTTCCTTGCCAGGTTTCGTGGTTCTGTTTGTGGGCTGGTCAGTGCTATGAGGGGGTTACTGTGTTACAGCCCAGGCGGTTAAATGTGGTATTATTGCAAATGCAGTATGGACTCAGTTATAGATCATAAAGGCTTCTGCTGTGTAGGTGCTTTTTCCCTCCTCCCCCCCTCACCCCTGGTTTTAAAGGACCCTAGTGAGTTTTGTACTACACTGAAAATTACCTTATGTGCTGGAAAATGCATCAGTGGAGACTTTGTTTAAACAAAGGGAGTTTTTATGATGGATAGAAGAGGCCAAAACTTCTGGATTTCCATCTAGTAAAAATTTGTGTAGGAAAATTGGACCAGTCCCAGTTCCTTAGTAGAATTTCACGAAGGCTTTCCTGTTGCTTCAAAATGACCCCTTAAGGAATGCTGCATAAATTCCAGAAGATTGCCCACGGTGGTTCCCAAAGCACATTAAAAAACTGAGGGGGGGCGCGTTGTGTGTGGGATAGTTTGGTAATGGCATCAGTTCACTGGATCATAGAGGGCCAAACCCAAGTGTTCTGGCCTAGGTTCTGGCCAAGGTTTGGAGGAGGAGGTGGATTTGGCAAGTACTTTGTTAAGAAACATTTTGGTGACATTGGAGTGGGTGGGAACAGTCCATGAGGAAATGGGAACAGTTCACAGTTGGATTCTTATCCCCAGGGTACAGTGCTCCTTTGCCTTCACAAGATATGTGGGTCTTAACTCCTGCTCAGATACGGCCTCAAATCATGAAAGACCACCACCTGTATTTAAAAGTCTGTCTTGTGCTCTGACCCAAGAGGGTCATTTAAAACCCACAACGATGTGCATCTTTATTTATTTCCTGGATCCCATCTTTCCATCCCTTACTACTTTATGATTATTCTTTTGCCATCTAGAATTCCTGAGATCTCATTGTCCCAGAGCAGCATGTCTTCTGTCTGGCACAACCCTTGGCAACTGCTTTTCTCTTCCCTTTGAAGACCTACACCCTTTCTACCCTTTTGTCTGAGGTTCCAAAACCTCAGTGAAGATGTGTCTACATTGCCAGTAAATAATACAGGACTTTTTTTAGGTGTGGAAGGGAATATCTCAGCTTGCTACCTCAAAAAGTCAGTATGAAGTAAGCCTGACGTAGATAGCTCTGTTTCTTAGGGGCTGAGCTTGGGAATTACTGTAATTTAACACTTATAATAAATGTGTTAAATGAGGGAAGAAAGACAGTTTTGAGATTTTTGTATGGTATATGAAAGTTGTGTGTTATACATTGTCATTTAATTTTCTTGAGTAAAAACTACTGACAAGTTGAAGCCAGTTTAAAAGGTGTGTTTAGGAACTGGAATATGCAGCCATAAACTGGTTTGGGAGTTTATTTGGAAGGCCTTTAGAACAGTGTAGCATGGAAGTTGGCAATGACCTAGAATGTCTGTAGCCTTGGTGGTTGTGTCTACAGCCCACTCTGCATTGTGTATGTGTGTGTGTGTGTGTGTTGAAGACAAGGCTTTAGACAAGGTTACATCTCTTGATTTTTCTTCTG
This sequence comes from Nyctereutes procyonoides, assembly GCF_905146905.1. Classification (NCBI taxonomy): domain Eukaryota; kingdom Metazoa; phylum Chordata; class Mammalia; order Carnivora; family Canidae; genus Nyctereutes; species Nyctereutes procyonoides. The sequence goes on from NW_026575126.1 coordinate 75,139,506, forward strand.
TAGTTGACTTTTTTGTAGTTTATTCCCAAATAAACTCAGCCAGTGGGATTTTCTGAGCAGCTCTCATTCTGGTGACTGTTCTCTTGTTGATCTAGATAGGAATACCAAGGTGAGGGGGAAGGATTTTAACAATATGCTGTCCTGCATTAAATGAAGCACCATTAACCATGACCATCTCTGGTTTCCAGGTTCACACCAAACATTTTCAGGGCAAGAGTACAGATAGAGGGAGGCCCACCTTACTTCTCTTTGCAATTCTGGTTCTTTCTAGCATCACAAGGAATTTTACATATATAAGAGTGGGCCCCCATCCCACACATACGTTATGCCCTCAGCACTCCAGCAAACAGCTGTCTCTTGGCCACTCTCAGGCCTGCAGGCATGTATACCAACAGCATGGCCTGCCTTCAGGAGGACAGACCCCATGCAGGCCCTGGAAAGAGCTTGGGCAGGGGAATCCTGTGTCTCTGATAGGAAAAACATGATCCAAAAGAGGAGATTTGTGAGCCAGGTAGTCCCATCCTCATGACCTGCTGGATTCCTGCCCCATAGAGATGGGCCACAGCTTGAAGAGTGCCTGGGAAGGACCCTCTTATGCATGGATCTCAGGGCAAGGGCTCCATTACTTGGATATGAGCACTGTTGCCTCTGCCTTTCCATTTTAATCTCAACAGCCTCACTCCTTGTACCCTGCAAAAACAAAATGATATAGAAGAAATAAAATGCATCCAAGTCTTGTCCAAAAAAGCTAAATGGATGACTTTTTTATGAAGTCACCAGTGTCTGTGGACACAAGATGTGAATGCTCAGATTCAATTCCAGGAAGTCAGCTGGGCTATTGTGCATGAAGATATTATGCCGCATGTTTGTGTGAGAAATACAATATTTAAAGTATAACATACTACTATCCAGACATGGGGAGTACCCTACCATCCAGTGCAAGGACCATGTAAGGGAAGATTGCATTGCAACTGAGGGACCAAACTAGGAATGTTTTCAATTTCAGGGGTCCAGGGAAGAAACAAAGCATTATATTGACATAGTTCAAAGTAAGGCATTTTGAAGCTTTTCAAATACATTTTTATTCAACCCCTTAAAAAAATAGATTGGGATAATTTCCTTGTTACTCACAGGATATTTAATAGGCGAAGTATTGTTAAAACTCATCCTGCCTCTAAATATATATATGGTGTGCGGGCTTCTAAAATGAAGTTCACTGGTCCAAATCCCAGTAAGAACTCAAAACAGTATACATGTTCTCTGTTGTGCTAAAGTAACCTAGATTTTTAACAGTGGGAACTTTGACTTTGGTGTGGAAGTGGTAGTCCTTAAAGAAATTCTTTGTAGCTATTTATGTTATAGTTGTCTTTTTTGGGGGAAACTTATGCTTTTAATGACCTTAATTTTGATCTTTACCAACAGATGGCAATTAATATTGTTTATTGTGGAAATGAGATACTTTAGCCTCCAGAAGGAAACTCTTTGGGGAAGTGTGCAAAATACTGACTTTGAGGGGCGGGGGGAATTAAGCAAGTATCTTGAAATGAGTCCCTGTCAGTCTGCTTTTCCCATTATCTCAAGAGATAGAAGCATTAAGAGAACATGTTCTCAGGCTCATTTTTCTCATCTAGAAAATGACAGTAATACCTGTATCAAGTTGTTCAGTTGTAATAAATGAATGTATGTAAGACAGGCCCATGGTGGCCTCATGTTAGCTGCTTTCCCCACTCAACTCACTCAAGGAAAACTGGGTGTCAGAATTAGTTTTGCATATTTTTGAATCTTAGAAAATGGATTTTCTACTTTCTTTTTCTTCCACCATTGACTTCACTTCCCTGGCTCTCTCACCAATGAGATAAAGAAGGAAGTGAGCCAGGACAAGTGACTTGCCACGTGGAATGTTTCTTCTCCCTGAAGGCTATCTCTGAGGTGTGTTACCATTCTCTGCAGAGGGCTCTGCGCTGTTCTTTTCTGGAGTGTCAGCCTGGTTTTCGAGAGAGGCATTGAATTTGCTCTCCATGATGATCCCTTGACCACAAGTCATCCTACCTCTATAAAACTGGCCTTGGCCTTCCTTACCTGCATTTCCAGTCTCATTTCCACTTGGGGGAAAAGTAGGTGTGCAGCAGATTTTTTTAGTAGGCTCACCAACTCCACCAAGACCCTCGTACAAATACAGATGATGTCAAGCCAGATAATGATGATGGAGCAAAGTATTTATGTTATGTTTTTTGACCCAGTGTTCATTTTTCACTGTGCCTCACCCCCTTCCCCATGAGCCTTTGTGCCAATCTATGGGCCTGTGCTTACGTTCATGGCCATTTTCCGGAGCACGTCTGGGCTGCTTGAGTTTTAAAGCTCCTGTCTAAATAAAGACAAGGTTCCTAAGGTGTCATCACCTCCCACCAGAAGAATCTGGCACCCTTTGAATTCTCTTAACAACACCCCAGTGTTAAATCATAGAGTTCAAGAAGGTTAGTCATCCACCAAAGAAGCAAGGAGAGTACCAACAGAAAGAGTGAAAGATGTCCACATGAACCAGTTCAGCATTACATACATGCTCCCTGGTTGAACTCAGTTGCCCATATGTTAGGTGATTGGTTCTGCCTGAGTCCTTCCAACTCTGGAAGCTATTAAATAGGATAAAACTTACTGAAATGAGAGAACTTCAAGAAGACAAGTTTGATATATACCTGAAATATTACGTATCATATAACATGTTATAATATGTATTATATATTATATATGTTTTATCTATATGTATATATATGCATGTGCTTATATATGCACAGACATACATGTATTCATACATGTATTTGTATGCACACACACACACACACTTAAAGAACACTAATTTAGGGTAGATTTCACCTTTTGAGGATTCAAAGGGAAAAGTTAGAATCTATGAAGTGATTATTATGGAAACCCAACTGAGCCTTTCCTGGAAATGCCGGAACCACAAAAACTTCTTAGCATTTGAAACGATGACAAACGCTGATTTTATGCAGACCTCAGGATTCCATTCCTAGGGCACCCTCATTAATTACTTCCATCAGCAGGAGTGGTTCCCTTTAACACCACACTGAGGGTTTACACTGGTAACAATTAAGAATGGCGGAATAGTTCCAATAAAACAAGAACCGGACCAGCTTGGGGAATAAAAGTAGTCAGGCCCCAAATACCCTCTGTTCTCCGTCATCTTCCTCCTGTTGTCCTTTTCCTTTGCCCCCTTTCCAGACCTCCTTCTGGCAGGCAAGGTTGAGCAGAGCTTGAACAACACAATTCATGAGATCCTACATCAGATAAGACCAAATCCTGAAATACCATAGTAGAATCTAGTTTTTAAAGTATTTCTTCCCAGGGAAAGCAAAACGTTCCTCACAATCTTAAAAAATAAATATGTTCTCCGATTCTCCAAGCCAGAAAAATTCATTCTAAGAGGTTGGAATCTTTATAAGCAACAGGAGAGTAGTTCTTTTTCTCTTTGTTTTCATTTTTCAATCAGAATTAAGGGTTTGTTTTTTGTTTTTAAGGAAGGAAAAAATCAACTTTGTACGTCTCAAAACAGGTAAATCCTAAGCCCTAGAAAAGCAGAGTATCCCTTAGCTGGGACTGTAGATGCTCTGTGTAGTTCCTGGTTTGAATCATTTAACATTTATTCAACAGATATGTAAAGAACATTTTTCAGGAACTGCACAAGGTACTAAAACATAGATAACCATAAGCTGCAGTGGCAAACATGAAGGTGTCCACTGTTAGATGAGAAAGAGGCAGAGATCTTGACTCCTAAGTGGCAAAGATGCCATAGAAAGATAAATTACCTCAGTAAATCTGAGGTGACATTAGCCCCATTTAGAACTAAAGAAACAGAGACTTTGGGATACATATCCTCCTTTCTTCTGTGTGTACATGAAATGTAATTTTATTTTGTTAATACACAGATGATAACCTAATGGGACATGATGTTTCCCCTTTGATATTTTCCTGAACAATGCTTCTTTAGCTTGTTAATTATTGTTCTGCTTCTGTTTTGATCCATTCCATGGATCCACTATAATGTAGACAACTGCTTCCTAATTGCTTTACAGCTAGGTTTGGTCCAGTTTTTCATCTTCATATTCATTAAATGAGTTTTGGATTTCCCTAGAACATATTCTTGGGAATGGAAGTGCTATATCAAAAAAGAATGGAATTATTTTAAGTTATTTGTAGTCTGATTTTTTAACTGTTCCAAAACAAGTATGATATTCTTAAAATTCTTACTTGAATGGAAAGATTTATGCAGATGAAATATTCAAGTACTACGATTTGTTATTTATTATTCTCCTGTAACTCATCAGATATTTATGTAATTAATTACATTTTTCAAACTTTTTCATCTCTGTGTTATATATATATTGCTACTCCAGGTTCTCTGTACTCTCATTATTTCATGCTTCTCTGAATTTTACACTTAAGCAAACAAAGAAAGAAACCTATCTGAAATTATACTTTGTTTTCAAAGAAAACATTCAACTTTCATTTCAACTTTCTTTGAAAACATTCCAAGACTTCCCTAGCCTTTTTGAGATCTTCCTTCTTTAGTGTCTGGTAGTCCTCCTATAGCCTGTTCATCTCATTTGCCAATTAACTATCTTATACGTTATCTTTTTATGATTAGATTTTATTTCTTTTAGTAGATTACAAACTTCTCAGCCCCAGATACCATGCCTTGGGCAGTTTTGTATAGTACCTGGCAGAGATCTTACGCATCATAGAGTGCAGTGTACTTTAATGATTAATATGTTTTCTTCTTATTTCAGCAGGGTTCATGGAAGGGCATGGCCAGGTTCATGGTAACATATGCCTTTAGATATCATATTGACCACTTTCTTTCTCACTTTGATATGGAAAGGACAATTGGCTCACTGAGAAAGCACTGTAGTTGTTTACATCAGTAAAAAAGGATATTAGTTTTTTTTTTTTAAAAAAAGATTTATTTATTTATTTATTTATTTATTTATTTATTTATTTATTTATTGATTTATGAGAGAGAGAGAGAGAGAGAGAGAGAAGCAGACACACAGGAGGAAGGAGAAGCAGGCTCCTTGCCGGGAGCCTGACGTGGGACTCGATCCCGGGACTCCAAGATCGCGCCCTGGACCAAAGGCAAGCACCAAACCGCTGAGCCACCCAGGGATCCCCAGGATATTAGTTTTTACACTGGTTGGCATTCAGTAAATATAAGCCTTTTTTGTTAAGTTGTTTCAAACTGTTACTGCCTCTGACTGTATGATGCCAGGCAGGTGTTAACTCTATTTCTATTTGCTTCTCTGTGGAAGGTGGGTTAGATTCATTCCTACTAGACTTTTACTGGACTAAGAACATTTACTCTCTTTGCTTGTAGATGTTCAAGTATTGGAAGCAGAAGCAGAACTGGTCATATAAATACTGGGCCAAAGTGTGTTCAATCTAAGTAAATGAAATATTTGTGGATTCATTTGAGTAATTCTTTTTTTAAAAGATTTTATTTATTCATTTCAGACAGATGGATACAGAGAGAGAGAGAGAGAGAGAGTATGAGCAGGGGGAGAGGAAGAGGGAGGAGAAGCAGACTCCCCACTGAGCAGGGAGCCCAATGTGGGACTTGGTCTTAAGACTCTGAGATCATGACCTGAGCCAAAGGCAGACACTTAGCCATCTGAGCCACTCAGGTTCCCCTCATTTGGGTAATTCTTGATGATAAAATGCTTAATTTTTTTTATTTAGCTTAATTTAGCATTAATATCCCTCTAGCAATGATACTGTTATAGATAGAATGTTACTTCTTTTTCCTGCAGCACCTGAGTTCCTGAGTTCTGTGTTAGATAGCCCATATAAATGTAGGAAGATTCTGAGAAAACCTACTAGGAAAACAATCAACAGGAGTTTTAAAAATTAACTGTGACTAAAATTCCTTTTAAGACACCATATACAAAGAAAGGACATTTGTTGAAAGAATGACTAGATCCAGTTTCTTTCCCCCAATATCTTCCTTTTCTACCCTGAATCTCCCACTTTTTTTTCAAGAGAATAATCTCCATCACTAAGCAGGATATCCACATTCTTACATCTGTTAGATTATAGGATTCAGAACATAGTTCTTTTGATGCTTTTAAATATTTTGTGGTTTGACAAGGAACCAATATATTTGGTCCAGCATCACTTTGTTCATAAGAGAAAGAAAATTCCACTTAACCTTAGGACAAATAAAAATAGTCCATACATACATTTACACGTGTCATGTAAAATATAGATCAAAAGTTCAAAGAAATTTATATTTCAGGCCATGAGCATAGTAGAGACTTGTATACTGCCTGCAATTGACAGGAAACTTAAATGGTAATTTTTTTTATAAAGGCCCTAAGTTCATAGACTCCTTCCATGCATATCTGACATTAGCAAGCTCTTAATAATGCAATGTGTATTTATTTATTGATCAGACCATTTAAGTAGTAAGCATGAGAAAGTGGACACTATTATCTGGTAATTGACCATATTGGAGAGTTAAGTGTCCTGACAGGGAACTAAGTGTGTTTAACCTTCAGATAAGATCAATTTTAAGATAATGCCTACTTTGGTAATGAACCAAAGCTGCTAAGAAACCTCATACTCTAGATGCTTCTGAAGCAATGCTGTTTTGATGACAACTACCATAGTTTTAATGACTAGATTTGCTTCTGAGAGCCATTGGTTTCCCAGGGCAACCTAGAAAGGGGTTACTGACTTTTATACTACACTTCGAATAAAAGCTCAAATGGAAGAGGATGATAGTAAGCAGCATTGCCCAGAGAGTCATTCATGTATGAAATATCTTTTTGGTACCTGCCAGTCATCATGCTTATATTCTAGGACTCCAGTTTAGCAAGATATCTCAATTGGAGGAACTTCTGTTCCAGTGGAATGGTTTTCCAACTTCATTTTTTCTGTTAAAGCTCTAAAACCAAACCTTATGAGGCCCTCATTTATAAAAAGCAATAGAAAGTTATGTAAAAACCTCCTTTTGCTTCTGAATTCTTTTTTTTTTTTTGTGGGCTCCATTTAATACAGCTTGAAACCAACTTCTTTTAGTGACAGTTCCACAAGCAAATATCAAAACACTTTATAAGTAATATAATAGAAATATGAACAAAGCTCAACAAGAGAATATATAGAAGGATATAGCCAAAGCTACCTGTGAGGTTAGGAGAGTCTTCCTGGAGGAAATGACTTAGAATCACTAGACAGTCTTGTTGGATGATGAGAAACTCACCAGAGAGAAGGAGGAATTGAAGTCCCTATGGACAAAGCAAGTGAAGGCCATGGTGTTTAGGAAACTAGGCCGCTCTACTTCTGTGTCCAGAATAGAGGTGTTTGGAAAGGAGTAATGAGGTCAAGCAGGAAGTAGATTATGCTCCAAATCCTATAGACGGCAGAGAGGCTTTGTAGCAGAAGTGTAACGTAATTAGATGTGGATTTCCGTGAGGTGATGCAGACAACCTCAAGGAAACCACAGCAGGGTAGGGAGGTCTCTCAGATGGGAGGTGACACAGCATCACCTAGGTTAATAGTAGTCATATTTGAGAATAGCGAACATTTCAGAAAGACAAGAGTGGTGATTCATAGATATGAGTGTTTGATTCAATGTGTAGACATGGGAGATGTTGAGCAGGAGTGTGCTTAACCCTGAAGACTTTGTGAATGATGGTGTGCATTGCAGGGGGAGGATTGAGGTGAGGATAAGAATGAGGAGGTATCATTTCTGTTTGGAGATGTTGACTTTGAGATATCTGTGGGACATCTAAGTGGAGAACCTTGGCTGACAGCTAATGGCAGAGGTTGGGATAGAAATACTTATGTATGAAATCACTGATTGAAAACATAGGCTTGGGTCCATTTGCTGATAGTTTCTGCAAGAGGAATATGGGGCAAAGGAAATAGAAGTGTTATTTGGGATCTAGAAAAGAATGGTTTTACAAAAGAAGAGTGTTTTGCTACCATAGGGCAGAAAGATATGAATCTTCCTAAGACCACTGGCTTTGCCAGTTAGGAGACTACTGACTTTGAGCAAGAACTGTTTCAGTGGAATGATGAGAGTGAAGGCTGGGTCAGAATGGCTCAGAAAGGATGCAGCATCAGGTAAAGAAGAGGAGACCATGAATGTGTGCTCAGTGCCTTAGCATAGTGGGCAGTGAGGAGGGGACCATGGCATAAAGGAGAAGCAATGTGGAAGAGTGAATGTGTGTATGAGAGTGAGTTGAGTGTGTTAGTTGGCTTTGGAATCAAACTAAATAACGATGAAATCTCAAGTCTACCATTTACCAGATACTGACTATAAGCCTCAGTTTCCTCGTGGATAAAATGAGGTTAGTAATACCACCTCTTGGAGTTTTGTGAGGATTAAATGAAGTCACTACACAAAAAGCACCTAGGACTCAGAAGGCACTCCGTAAGTGCTGGTGGGTTTGTTTGTTTTTCCCATAAGGAGGAGTGAGTTTAAAGATACAAGAGAGGGAGGGGAGAGAAATGAATCTGGAAGAGAGAGTGTTAGCTTCAAAGTGAGAATGGATGTTTTTTCCTGGATGAAAGAAGGAAAGACCAGTGATAACATGAGATACCAGGTGGATCATTTATAACATTCTGCTGCAGTGACAGATGGCCCTCCCAGCTGAGTCTGTTACTCAGCAGACCTGCCTTCATTTTACTGCACATCCAACGTCAGTTGGGAGGGGGCTTTGTTCATCTAGGCTCTCAAGGACCTAGGCTGATTGCGGCTTCCCCTCTATGTTTCCGTCTCGGCATTCACTTTTACAGTTCACACAGAGTAAGTCACATCCACCCTCAAGGGACCAAGAAAGTGCCAAGAACTGGAGGAGGATGAGAAAGAATCGAAGGACTGCGCTGATGACCAGAACGATGGGTAAAGTCATGGGTATAGCCAAATATGAAGGTGATTGGCGTGACATCTCTTTCCTTAGGAAGGAGGCAGGAGAAATATGATCCACCAGGAGTAGTTAGGGGTTTGACAAGAGTGGTAAATGTTTGGAACAACCGTTTGTTAAAATAATTAAACGAGGACATAGCAGCAAAGGAAAAGGAAGTTGTTCTGGTTAAATATTTATCACTAGGGCTCCATGCAGAATGAAATGGTAGTGCAGCTGCGATTCAGTTTCTTAGTTCAGCTGTAGCTTAAAATTAGAAGCTGCCCATCAATAATTATCCCAAGGGAGTGATTTCTACTGTAATAGTATATAGCCTAGAGAAAAGGAAATGCACAAAGAACAGGCTTTCTTGGAATAGAAAGGGAAACCACTTCAGAGAGAGAACATGCGAGAGAAATTGATTGTACATCAATCCTTGGAAATAAAAATGAGTTCCCCTTTATCCGTCAATCTGTAAATACATCTGCTGCTGGCCCAGCACTTTGGCCTTGTCAAGAGACATTTGTAAATTTATTGTTGCTCCCAAAGAATACAGAATTTGATCAGAGGGTTGAAGTTCATGATAGGAGTTTGGGGTTTGTTTAGTATCATATATATCACTTATTATCCTAATTAGTATATAATTTGGGGAAGAGTTTCATGGGACAGATGGGATTACACCTGGACCTTGAAGAATAGGTTTAACTTGGATTGTGTAGAAGAATGGGAAGGTATGGGACTGGTGGTATGATTGAAGACCTGATGGTGGCAGTGACAGGGGTCTGAATGCGGAACAGAAGAAGGATGGCCTGAAAGAAGATGACAGGTGGAGATAGAAGATTGTGGGACATCAGGGTGAACTGATGGAGCCTGGTTAGCAAGAGTTGACACAGTGTGGGAGGAAAAGAGGAGTTATCTAAAGCTATTGCATGAGAAGTAGCATTGAAACAAGGCACACTTGGTCCACTAAGGAGAACAAATAATGAGAGAAGTCATTAAATATCTTCAGAATAATCCAGGTGTTTTCTTTTCATCCACTCTCAAGACTTTAATGACTCCCTATTTACCTTCAAAATACAGCCCTAGTCTTAAGCTCACTTGGACATGCCAATTTGAAGAGACAGTAGGACAACCAAAGGATTTTATGATGAGGAGGTCTAGGTGTGGTTGGCACCAGGAGCCAGACCCAAGAGGATAGCTAAAATCAAATGATCTTATATCAAAGGCTCTATTCAGAGGTGTAGCCCAACAGCTTTAACCAGTATCAGTGGAAAGATATGAAAGAAGTTCCATTCCTTCCTTTCCTTTCCTTTCCTTTCCTTTCCTTTCCTTTCCTTTCCTTTCCTTTCTTTTCTCTTCTCTTTCTCTCTTTTCTTATAGCTTTATTGAAATAAAATTCACATACCATACGATGTACACTTCAGTAGATTTTTGTATATTCAAGGAGTTTTGCATTCATCACCACTATCACTTCTAGAATCTTTTCATCACCCAAAAAAGAAATGGTACACTCTTTAAAAGATCACCTTTTTCCTTACCTCTTTCCAGTCTAGTCCTCCAGGCTTAGGCAACTATCACTCTACTTTCTGGCTCTGTAGATTTGCCTCTGCTGGACATTTCACATAAATGGAATCATATACTACGTGGCCCTGTATAGCCGGCTTCTTTCACTTGTTTTTAGTGTTCATCCCTGCTGTAGCATATGGCAGTACTTCCTTTTTTTATATTATCTAGTAATATTCCATTGAATAGCTATACCACATCTCATTTATCCATTCATAATTTGATGGATAAAGATTGTTTCCATGTTTTGATCATTAAGAACAATGCTTAATACTCATACAAGTTTTTGTGTGGATGTATGTTTTCATTTCTCTTAGGTATACACTTAGTAGTGGAATTTCTGGGTCATATGGTTTAACCATTTGAGTAACTGTTAAACTGTTCTCCAAAGTGTCTGTATCATTTTATATTCCCTCTAGAGATGGGTGAGGGTTCCAATATTTCCACAGTCTTATCCACATTCATTATTGTCTTTTTTAATGAGGATACTTGTTACGATGAACACTGGGTATTGTATGTGATAAATCACTAAATTCTACTCCTGAAACCAATATTATACTATATGTTAACTAACTAGAATTTAAATAAAAATTTTAAAAAAAGAAATATGGCACATTCATTGTTGTCTTTTTGGTTGTAGCCATCCTAATGGGTGTGAAATTGTATCCCATTATAGTTTTAATCTCTGTTTCCCTGATCAGAAGCCCTATTTCCAAAAGTAAGACATACAATAGATAGCATAGATAGGGACTCCAACAAAAGCCTGAAAAAGAAATCTCAAGACACAGACATGAATAGGAGTCTTTCAGGCAGTTACAGGCCCAGAAAGAGTCAAAGGCAGCCTTTTGTAATTTGTCCAGTCTATGGTGTTGTCATGTTCCACTATAAGGAATGGCCAGAGATTACTGTTCTCCACCAGATTAGCTGTTCCCCAGTCTTTAGCAGCACTAAATTAGAGACATCAGGAAAAAAAATTAAATATACCTGTCCCTGACCAGTTGAGTCAGAATATCTGGGGATGTAGCCCAGGTGTCTGTGTTTGTTTTGTTTTGTTTTGTTTTGTTAAAAAAAAAAAAACCCTCAGCAGCCCGGGTGGCTCAGCGGTTTAGTGCCACCTTCAGCCCAAGGTGTGATCCTGGAGACCCAGGATCCAGTCCCAGGTCAGGTTCCCTGCATGGAGCCTGCTTCTCCCTCTGCCTGTGTCTCTGCCTCTCTCTCTCTCTCTCTCTCTCTCTCTCTCTCTCTCTCTCTTTCTCCCCCTCTCCCCCTCTCTCTGGTCTCTCATGAATAAATAAATAAAATCTTAAAAAAAAAACCCTCTTCGCATGAATCTAATGCACAGTGAGGATTGAAAGCCACTTTGTAAATAATTCAGCAGGATTAAATAGCAGAATGAATTTATTGATTATATGTTCTACTCAGATAACCATCTGCCTTTATTTTGACTTGTAAGCTTTTTTGAGGTACCTGCTTAACTGAATTTGACCAAAAACATTTGAGATATAATTGCAGTGTGCATAGTCCTCTCTGACTAATAGCAAGAGAAAATTCAGTGTGGAATTCATGAATTCAACCAACTAGTTGCCCCAATTAAATCTCTGATTTCAAATTTTGGCTAGAGTTGAATTCTTTCATATCTTTTCACTGATACTAGCTATCCATGAGGCATGTGTCTGTTTTTTACTACATCCATCTCTTTGAGTTCAACATATAATGATTATATACAATAATTGTGTACCTTTTCAAGATAATAAATTATTTCATTGATTATTATGTGGCATGAATTTGATGTCATGGCCACCAATAGATAGTTTGAAATTGGAGCATAAGTACTAGCATTTCTTGTGAGTATGTTGACTTGGACAGGTGCCACTACTGTGTGAACTTTGACCTTTCTAATTGACCTGAGCTATCTTTTCTAGATGACAAAGAGATAGACCAGTCAAGGTGATGTTCCATTATCACAAGGTCGGAGATTTCTCTAGTGTTCGGGTCTGTTTTATTCTCTATAAAGATTGAGGACCATCTGTCTCTTCTGTTTAAATTATGCCAAAAAAAAAAAAAACCCGAGAAGGATGAGAACGGAAGTGGAATATTATCCCATTAGATTGGTACCAAATTTCCAATGCTGAAAATATGAATTTCCCTTGCTCATGCACTTTTTCAGAGGAGTCCGATGTTCCTGACTTAAATTTGAGCTATACAGTTTCGGGAAATGAAAACTCATGTTCCATAAAAAAGGAAGTAAGCAATGCAGATATATTAATAATCTAGCTCACATTCTATAATGCCCTCCTGGTCAGGGACTGGTTTGATTTCATTCCAGATTGAGATTTCTTGTATAATGTTTAAAGAGTGGAAATGGAAAGGAAGTTTAAGATGAGGGATATGGAGGATGATGTGCTAGTATAGTTTTCAAGAAACCCTTATTTTTGTCTCAATAGAACTGCTCCAAATTGGAACCAGTAGTCTATGCCTTCCCTTCCTCTTAAAAGCAGAGCAGTTATTATTTGTATTTAGTCTCTTAGTTGTTTCTAGATTAAGTAAAGTATGGCTTATAGACCCATTGGTGTGAAGTGCATCATAGAAAATAAAAACAGTGGAGGGAACGTGTTTTAGAGTATCATTATGTTGATTTGGCTAGCTTTCAGATTTCCCAGGCTTTCCTCATTGCATACTTCACCTTTGCTTGCTTTTTCTTCTTTCTTCTTTATAAAAACACTGTTTTACTTCTAAACTATAATCTGTAAAGAAAATGAGGGGCATATTACACATCTCTAAAAATAAAGAGGAAAAAAAATGAACTCTTGTTAATAACTTCCCCTCTGAGTGCTTGGGCTGGTTGCAAGGCTCAGGAGACTAATCTGAATGTGGAAGGATATGGAACCATTTGTCCTGGGAGAAGCACTACATTAAAAAGAAGAGGAAAGAAGTCATGGGGGGAGGGCAAGACTCTGCTGATGAAAGTAGCTGTCAAATTAGCAGGTCTGGAAGTTGTAGTGCATATTGTTATGAGCCACTCAAGTTCACACCAGAGCAACCTGCTCCATCCATCTTTCTCAGTTTACATTTTAATTGGCTTGTAGTTAAGTTTTTTAAACACTGTGAGATTGCTGACATACACTGTAATATCATGTGAATAATTTATGGAGGTTGCTCAAGACAAGCTTTTTCTTTGATTTGAGAATCCAAGGAGAAGGGGGAGAAGAAGGCTGAGGGGTCTGCGGGAGGGGGCCAGGACAGAAGAGCAGACACAAACTGCTTGTTGCATGCTGGATGGTAAATGTTTCTGCGGTGGAGTCAGCATTTGGGATTTCAGGGAGGTTTGTACAATACAATCTTATTAATAACAATTCTGTCAAGAGAGCACCCAATTAAATTGAATTGGGTTATGACTCCCTCTTGGATTCTTAAAATGTGTGGATATAAAACCTCTTCAATGTGAGTATTGGATAACAAGGGTGGGGGGTTTTGGGGGTTTTTTTGGGGGGGGTTTGTTGTTGTTGTTGATTTTAATGATTCCTCCTCCTACTGAGAATTCACTTGTTTATAAATGCAGGAGTAGGCATTTTTCCCAAACTTGTTCTCTTTTCTGCTCTCACAGTAATCTAAAGAAGGTGGAACTGGAATCAGTGGGCAGTCATCCTAGTTAAGAACTTGACTGCTTCTGGGAGTGGTTTACTGGACAGCTCTGAGTCTAGGATAGTATCTAATTAAGACCTGCGGGAGAGCCCTCTTCCTAAATATACTTCCAAAATATATATCTCTTATTACCAAACAAATAAATTATAAAAAACATAGAGAGCACAAAGAAGCAAATAAAAATCACCTACAGCTGTTCCCCCCATTGATAACAGTTGATATGGGTTTAGTTTATATCCTTCTAGTCTTTTTTCTATTCACATAGAGTGAACCTAATTGGAATCACATAGACTGTTTTGAATTCATCTTTTTTTCACTAAACGTTACATTCATGAGTAGTCTGCATGCCATTTCTAATGACTGTGTAATGTGTATGTGTATGTATTTTCTGTGAATTTATCATGTTTTATCTAGACTATCTCCTGTTGAAGTCTTGTTTACAATTTTGTAATCCAGTTTAGGCAAACAAGTGATAAATATATTTTGAGTTAAATCTTTTTGTACATTCTTGATTACTTCTCTAAGAGAAGTTCCTAGAAGTACAGTTTCTATCAGTGAAGCAAAGAGAAGCTAAGGGAAAGACCAGTAATGCTTCAAGAACAGTTTTGTCTTGAAAAGTGGAATAAAACACATTTTTTCATTAAGAAAATTAATAATTCTATCTAAAAAATGGATGATATTCAATCTGAAGTTCTTTGAAATTACAGAGATTTTGTTTTACTTGGTGAGGTTTCTTAACCACAAAACCTATTAGGATTAATGTAGGCTATTTTTTCTTTACCAATTGGTATGTAACTACCTAAGGCTTTATGTAATCAGTTGAGATGCTACAAATGTATTGCCTGTCAACACCAATGAAAAAGAGGACAGTTAATTAAAGGGATGTCTTGCTGTTAAACAAACTTACAGTCAATTGCTTGTAAGTAACAGTTTGATGTGTAGTCAAAGGGCAAGAAAATCACTGATCAGGAAAGACTGACTTTTTAAAACAGCAAAAAGATTTTATTGAGGTTGAGATGAGTGGACTGCCAATTGGTATGATGTTTTCCTTTTTATTTATGTTTATGTATTTTAAATAATAATTATATCCTTGTAAAAAACATATAGTGAACCAAAGATGAAAGATGTAATGCATTAAGGGCTCCTTTTCAACTTAGGATAACGGAGTCCTAATCCTCATGCAAGCCTAGAAGACATGATTGTCCCCCAAGATCAGGCCTGCTTCAAGTTGCATGCATACACGCCATATCATTATATTCTGCAAATGGAAAGCTGCCGTCTGTAGACTCAGGGGAAAGGCTCCCAGTAGCACAACAGCACTAGGGAATAGCTGTTTCAACTCAAGCCCGTTAGCTCCTTCTTTTAGGGGGTGCCCTCATGCCCTCTGCACCTTTGTGCAACAATTCCTTGGTAATCTAGGGTGGGAATGCATTTCTCTGGACAGCAAGCTTGTAGTCAGAAGCACTTACCATGTTAACTTCTTTCAGAAGGAGGCTCTATTCAGAAATATCACACTGATTTTTAAATGTTGAAATATTTGTGAAACAAAGAATGTGTATATGGTAGAGATTTTTTTCATCTCAAAATCACATGAATATGAGAGACCAGAGCTATTAGAAGGATGGTTGACTTCGTGTTGAAGTTCCATTGGAGGTCACTGGACTTTGGAGCCTCACTCTGGAGCCAAGAAACTTCACATTTTGCCAATGACCATATTAAAATGTGTGTACCTGGCAAGAGTAAACCAGTCTCATTTACTGGTTTTCATTCTTCATATTGACTATTCACTATTTCATCAACAAGAATTTTTTTAGGGATCCCTGGGTGGCGCAGCGGTTTGGCACCTGCCTTTGGCCCAGGGCGTGATCCTGGAGACCCAGGATCAAATTCCACGTCAGGCTCCCAGTGCATGGAGCCTGCTTCTCCCTCTGCCTATGTCTCTGCCTCTCTCTCTCTCTCTCTCTCTCTCTCTCTCTCTCTGACTATCATAAATAATAAAAAAAAGAATTTTTTTAAGTGCCAATTTTGTGCCCAACTAGGCAGTATGGAATGCAAGAGAAGGCATAAGTTATGGTCATTCCCCTCATGGGCCTTCCAATAAAGCAGAGTAAATATGTAATCCACTTACAGCCAGTCAATAGCAATATTTTTATTTGTAATGATCCCACATTTCAGTTGGAGAAAGTATTTATTATTCTGGGAAGAAAAACATCAGCTGAATTAATGGCAGATTCTGAATGGGCACTGAGCTATATTCAGAATGCAAGTGTTTTGCAGTTAGGTTAGGTTGTTGAGGTTTGCTTTCTTTACTGAGCTCTTATGAATTAGCAAATTTGAAACCAGCTGTTTTCAAATTACATACAATTGGTCCCTACCCTGAGTGTCTGTTTCTCTGCCAAGTTTCAACTTGTAACCTATTTTAAAACTTGGTCCTAAACCCCCAAACCAATGGAATGATAGCGGGCACTACCTTAAATCATAATATTTTCATAAGAACACGTTCAATCTTGAAATAATGACTAGGTTGGAAAAAGGAAGAGGTAAAAAGGGAGGGGTAGGCAAGTTTGTGTTTTCTTATTTAAAAAAAAAATCTGAATGAAAAGTTGCTCAGATTTCTGCTATTTTTTTCCTAGATAGCCAAAGAGAGAAAGTTTTTGTTCCTCATGAAGGGACACCTCTGCATCAGATTAAGATATCTGTAGGATGGCAACTAATGACAGGGTTGGAGCTTAAAAAAAAAAATTCCCCTGTAAACATTTCGTAGTTCTCTTCCAGTCCTCCTTTTCGTACTAAATCCTTATCATCTGAGAGAATGGGTTGGCAAACCTTTTCTGTAAAGGGCCAGAGAACATATATTAGTCTTTGTGATCACATAGATTTCTGTCATATGTTTTTTCTTGATTTCTTCTTCTTTTTAAGCATCAGTATAAAAATGCAGAGACTAAGCTTACAGGCTGCACAAAAAGTAATCGCAGGTTGGATTTGGCCTACAGCCGTAGTTTGCCAACTCATGCCTTAAAGAAATATGGGCGGGGGGGTGGTGGATCCTGGCTGAGCATGCACATTGGATATGCCAGTGTGATTTCTTTTTCCAGTGCTTGCTACGTTCTCTGCTGGTCACTGGCTGTCTCAGGAGCTGCTCCTCGGAGTCTTGCTCTCCTGTGTGATGTAATGGTGTGAAATGGTGTTTCCAGTGGAGGGCCTGCAGGGGTAAATGCTGTCTCTAATTAACCTGTTCATTTAATGCCATGATCCTTTATCTCAAATGCAGTTCTGCTGGGGGAGGATAAGGAAAATGCTTAATTAGAGTAACTATTTCACACTGTCTTGTGTTTGCATGATGAAGTTTTAAAAGCCTGCAATATGTAGCTGTCAATCACTAAGTGTCTTTGGGAGCCTCTTGATTTTTATTATGTAATAGTCATGCTCTGTTATTGAATCTTATTGAGTGAAACTTCAGGTGACAGTCTTTGTCCATGATTCTGACCCAAAGACATCTGGCATGTGTAACTTATGGCTAATGTCCACCAAATGGATGATGTCATTGGCAAATTGCAGCATCATGTATGCTTATTTGCTCCTTGCCCTAATTCGAGTACCTTAGACATTTGTCTTTTTTTTCTGTCTTCCTAATTAGACTTTTTAAATTCTTCTAGTAGAGGGAACGTGCCTTGTACTTCTTTGAAGCCTGACATACATTGGAACACCATTGCAGTACTTACGGGAATTTTTTTTTTTTTTGGTGGTGGTGGTGATGGTTAAAAAAATATTACTATTTTAATGTATATAATATAAAATACACCATTTTAACAAAATTTGGGTATGGTTCAGTGGCACTAAGTATACTGTGCAGTCATTACCACCATCCAGAACTTTTTTCATCTTCCCAAACTGAAACTCCATATCCATTAAATGATAACTCCTTATTGCTTCCTCCCCATTCCCTAGCAACCACCATTTCTACTTTTGTCCTCTTTGGATTTGGCTGCTGTAGGAATCTCATGTAAGTGGAGTCATATGATATTGGTCTTTTTGTGACTCGCTTTTTTCACTTAGCATAATAGCCTTAAGGTTCATCCATGTTGTAGTGTCAGAGTTTCCTTCCTTTTTAAGGCTGAATCATATTCCATTCTGTGTATATGCTACATTTTGTTTATCCATTCATCCATCAATGGACAGTTGGATTGCTTCCATTAATGGGAATTGTGAATAATGCTGCTCTGCACATACTCAAGTCCTACTTTCAGTTCTTTTGTGTTTATACCCAAACATGTCCGTCACAATATTTTTGAGATTGCTGAAGTGACAACTTTTTTGCAAGCTCTCTGGTACTTCAGATATTTTTACCATTTTTTTACATTTTACATTTTACATTTTTCTATGTCATGAATCCAAATAAGATACATTTTGCAATAAAGAAAGAAGTTACTAGCTTTGATGAACAAAGATCAATAACCACAGACATTGCTTCATCCTATGTAGCAGGCACTGGGCTTTAAGCTCTTTATGTGGATAAATTAGTGAAGGTCCACAGTATGTCATCTGCATGTTCAGGAGAGGAAACAAGGCTTAGAGAGGTTAAAAAATTTGAGGTCTCACAGCTAGTATGAGACAAACAGGGCTCTACTTCAGAGCCCAGACCTGTGGATACCATGAATCCATCCAGGAGAGTAGATAACACTTAGGTACCTCATTATATTCTCAGCATGGTTGGCACAAGGCTTATTTTCCATAGCTTAATGTTACTTTTGAATTTCAAAATCAAATTATGTGAAACTACATATAAAATTGTTTGAAACCTCTAAAGTACTATACAAATGTAAAGTATCAAGATTAAACCTCTGGTGGACAAATGTTCCAAGGTATAAATATATGGAGCAAAAACCATATAGATTTTAAACTGTGATCCAAGCATTATGCAAACTAACTGGGGCCTGCCTTTGTGATTTTGTTAGAACATCATTTCATGTACCATTTTATTCATATCACTTCTAATTCCTGTTAGGATGGCACTGCCTTTTCAATGGCTGTTGTGAATTTCATGACTTCTTTCCCTTTAGTTGCTGGGAATAAGCCAGATTCTCACATAACATTTGTTATCACTCGTAGTAACTCTGCAGTAGGAACCATGCCTTAAACCATCTCTGCAATCAATCCCACAGCTCTTTGGCGAGGTCCTGGATGCCAAAGAGCTAATGAACTATCATAGGGAAGGGATGTTAGATTTAATTTGTCCTATCAGGGGACAGAATTGAGGCCACTTTGTGGGCATAGGTTCTAGAGGGGCAAATTTCAGTGCAGACTAAAATGCACAGCCATATGGAGGACTAGATGCCATGGAAAGTAGTAAACTCCATCAGTGGGGATATTCAAACACAGGCTAGGCAATCCTTTCCCAGCCATGAGGTAAAGAGGATCCCCACACTATGCACTTAATTTATTCACATTCATGGCCTGAGAACTTCATTTAAACAGTTGTGTCTTACGTGTTATTTTTTTCCTCAGTGCGGGACAGGATCTAAGAGGTTTTGCTGGGTTAACTTTGTTGTACCAGGGACAAATAACTGTCCTATGTTGGAGTGGCTTCTAAGTTAAATGTTTTCAGACCAGATCATGGTTGAAGAGATCTTGGGCTCAACTTTGTAGATTCAGATTCTCCAGAGTCTGAACAGATGGTGTCCAAAAAACAGGACTGACATGGAGCTGAGTGAATAGATTCACTGGTTCGATAGATTTAGATTGATTATTTGATTTATTGACTTCTCCTATGCACAGTCTTATTGGAACTCTTCTGTCTCCCACACTAGAAAATGTATACTGTTTCAGTGTAACATTTGACTCCAGCAAGGACTCGGGTGTTTGGCACAAATGACATTCTCTCCTCTTTTCCTGATTAATGTGGCTCCAGGATCAACCACTGTTAATGCAAATAGTGGAATATTTGCTCATATAGAGACCAAAAGTACTTAAAATTCAGTGCAGGTAAGATTGTTTAACTATCGGGAGGACAGACTGGTAACTTCAGTTGCTTGTGTTGGTTCTTATTTTGTTTTGGTAGAAGTTGAGTGTTGTAGACTTTGCCTGAAAGCCAGCCTCCAGCATTGACGTCTGACGTTAACCACAAAAGCAGTCCCCTTTCCGCTGGCAGAGCCAGGCCCACGTCCGTGGCTGTGATCTCAGGGGAGGGCTCTAGTCTTCAGCTTAGGTTTATGACTAGGAAGCCTGCCTCTTGTAAGGTGGGAAAAGCAGAGCCAAAGTGACCCCACAGAATTTGAGCATGGAGGAACTGTCGCATCCAGAGGATCCATCAAACCAGGGATATGGCCCAGCCTGAACTGGCACCCATGGGCTTTGTCAGAGCCAGGTGTCAGAAATGGGTAAATATCAACTTGTATCTGATTAAAAACAGGAGGAAGCAGAGCTCCCCTTACTTACTCCAAGGAGCCAAAGTCAGCTGAATGGTGTTTGGGTCTAGATGATTCAAAACCACAGTCTCATGACCCAACTGAAGAAATATTCAAAACTAGTCTGAAATATAACAGCATGTTTTTAAAAATATGCTATCAAACACATTTATCTTTGGCTAAAAATGAATTACGTATTTTTCTTTCAAAATAACCAAATATTCATTAATATCAGAGTATAGGATAAATACCTCTTATGGTGAGCTAGTCAGATGCACAATTTCTCTTTTAAGTCAAAAATCTGGCAGTGGTACCACATAAATACTATTTGATCTGGCCCAAGGATCTTAGTTTAATTTATGGCTTATTACATGGGGAAATAGAAAAAACATCAGAAATTCTATATCTGAAAACAATTGGTTATGTAACTGTTTTACCAATAAGATATCGATAAGATTGAAAAGAGTAATAAGGACAGCTCATGAGGGTGTTCAATAATGTATTAATCAAGGAATGAAAATCAAATCAACATGAAGATGTCCTACATCTTGACAGGAAGACAGTCAAGTCAAAATTCAACAAACTGTATACTTGAGACCAGTATATCTTACTGTCTGCAGATTATACTTTAATACAAAAAAGAACAAAGTCAAATCAGCATATTTATTGAGCAACAATTTATGAGAAAGTTACAATATTAAGCACTTTAGGGAGCGAAATTTCTTGGCCTTTAGAAAACTTGGATATTCCTGGTTAACTCTAGACACATTCTTAAGAAGAAGAATTAAATCAAGAATGAGTAATTCATTGAATTCTGGATCTGGATGGAGCCTTCAATTATCATCACTCCTGTTTTAAATATTAAAAAACCTGAAACTCAGAAAATTTTAGAAAATTATCCAAATAAAAATTAAGAAACCAAATTTCACCAAATGGCAAGACTTCAAAGCTTCTCCTTTTCCCCTTTTCTTGTCAACCCCACCCCCCCACCCCAAGGGTCTGTTTTCAACTCTCTTTGTCTTTTTCTTTATGCTGTACTCTCACTGATTGATTAATTTCAATGCTAGTAGTTCTTCATTCCATTGGCAAATGCCTTTGCTTTCCTGCCACATGCCCAACACTGTTTTACGAGTGGGCAGTACAGCACTGAACCAGACAGACTAAGGGCTTTCTCTCTCAGAGCTCATTTTCTACTAATGTCAGTGCACATGGAGCCAGAGAGTGATTTCCTGGACAAGTGTTCTCGTTCCATCCAGACTCCACTGTAGCTTTCCTTGTGTGTCATGGCAGGACTCAAGCTTCACATGGCTACAGTCTCTTCTTTGGCTCTTCTTGTTGAATGTCTAGGTGAACCAAGTTTAATTCCCTAAACTCCAACAATGTTTTTTTCCTCCCATCTGTTCAGAATGTCCTTGTTTCCTTGCTTCTTCCATAAAGTGTTCCAGTAGCTTTCTAAATCATTTGTCTCCCATTGTCCCCAACTCTGATCTAATACATCACTCCTTAATTAATTTTCCTAAAGCACGTCTCTGGTATCAACCACTTCTCAAATACACACACACACACACACACACACACACACATTCTCTCTCTCTCTCTCTCTCTCTCTCTCTCTCTCTTCCTTGGGAAACTATGAGATTTATTTTCCTTGGATCTTATTTGCCTTCCAAATTAAATGGAAACTCCTCCATCTGGCAGTAAAGACTATTAAAAGCATGGCTCCCACCTCCCTCTCACATCTTCTTACATCTCCACAACAGGTACCTGCACTAACTATAGCCATAGTGGATTCCTGTCCTCTGCCTTTAGCAGCCCCCGTTCTCTGTCCTTCTGCAGTCAGTTGCTCTGTTTCACACCTAGATGCTCCCCAGCCCATCATCAACCTCTGTCCATGCCCACCCACCACCTTTTCTAAGGTACCTTTCTCTACCTGAACACTATGATTCTTCCCTCCTTTACACTTACGTCTCACTGCATTGCATTATGGTTATTCTCGTACATTTTTATTAAATTAACTTGACGGATTTTCATAAAATGACATATCCATATTTGAAAAAAACTAAAATGTACAGAAGAATAATGAAAGTAAAAACCACCTAAAATCTCTTCACCCAGAGATGTCAGTTCTTGAGCATTCCTCCAGAGGTGTGTGTGTGTGTGTGTGTGTGTGTGTGTGTGTACCTCACAGACATTTATGAAGTCTGTACATTTTTCCATAAATGAAATGAAATTGTGTTTTTTTCCTGTTGATACATTCTGGTAATTTTTTAAATGTTACACACTAGAGAATAAAACGGCTGTGAGATATTTCATCATTTGTCTTTACCATTCTCTAACCACCTCTTGGTGTTTTAGCTTGGCTTCCTCCCTCCCTTAGGAGGTGCGAGAAGGAGCTTGTCGCCCTGTGTTCTGGCCTGTGTGCTCAGCACATTCGTGCAAAATACAAGTGAGCACTGTCATGGACCTTGGTGAGGCTGTTTGTGACAGTCCACTCCATGTGGTTTGGGACCTGGAAAAGTGTTTGGTGATCTTGAAGGAGGTTAGACAGGATTGATCTAAAATCCCAAGTAAAATTGAAGCCTTTTAAAAAATTTTGTCAACTGCTTTGAGCAGCACTGTGCTTCCATTGCCTGCAAGAAAGCCATTCATTGTTCCTTGTTACATAATCTGCAGAGAGTTTACCCACTCAGAAAGGAGCACGTTTGTCGCTGTTTCTCTTTTACCAGCAGCTGAAAGCAGAGTCTGTCCTGCGTCTCTGAGGCATTCTTCACAGCACAGCCTCATGCTATCACTAATTAGCCAGAACACTCCCAGCCAAAAGCGCCAGTGCCTGAGCCTGACAAAAGTCTGTTTTTTCCAGGGAAAGGGTGAAGTCTGTATCTGTGTCTAGGGGCACCTCCATGAGACAAGCAAAAGCAGCATGGTGGAAAGCCAGGGCGGTGAACAAGCTGTAGTCTCTAGGTGACATGCAGTTTGCTGTCTCCCTTCCTCCTGTGTGAAGAGGGGTCTCCACAGACTGTGCTTTTGTCCTCTACCCAAACGCCATGAGATAAGTCACTTCTGCATGATTCTAAGCATTCAGTCCCACACCTTCCCCATCTTTGGCCTCAGAGACCAATCTACCAGCCATCCCATAGCCAACTTCCAGCCACTTGTGTTAATGATGTATGTGATTAGCAGCCTATGCTGGTTCATTAGAGGGGGGAAAAAAGGAAAGAAAAACCATGAGATTGTTTGCCTGTCACTGTGAAGTGAAGCTTGACGGGAACACCCTCACTGCCCCTCCCTGTTGTCCCTCCCCACCACCCCTCCTGCCACGTGTCTGTGATCTTCTGTGCGCATGTGCTCACAGTTGCCTGTGCTTCATGGCTCCGCCATTTGCTCAGTGGGGGGACGTTTTCTTAGCCGAGCAATGCACTGCTCTGCCTGAGGGATTGAGAACATATTGCTTGGCAGGTGGGCCTGCTCAGATGTACTGACTGTTGTTTCAGCACTGACAGGGAACATATATCAGGCAGGCCCATTACGCCAGTATAAATCCATGGTAACCTGTTCAAAGGGCTGCAACCAGCAAACAAAGTGTTTGGGTCTTAATAGGTGATATTTTTGAAACATATAATTGGGATCTGAGAAGTAATTCTGGGTGACAAGCCACTCCTTCTGCCATCTTAACAGAAGCTGGGCCTACAGCAAAATACCACTCCTGTCATACCACACAACAATGATTGCCATTCCAGCTCAGCTCCAGGCAGCTGTGCACAGCGCTGACTGTGCCAAGAGATTGTGCAGGGAAAAGAGCCTTCAGTTTTGAGGTCTTTCCTTTATGCCTTGGTACTCAGTACTGCTGGCAAAAAATGCTCTTTGGTATATCACTGGAGAATGTCAGAGGCTCTCTCCTTCACCTACTAATATAAGCTGGAAACGATCCAGTTTGCTTTGGTATTGGGTAGTGGGCAGATAAGTCTCTGAGCAGAGGCCACTGGTGTTTATCACAAAGAGAAGCTCTTCTTCACTTTCCTACTGGACTGCAATGGGAGAATGAGGTATTAGTCAAGGCCTGGGCAGAATGCAGAGGGACTTGGTACCCCAGCCTGGGTGCTTCCCCACAGCAAAGATGGTGTGCAGCTCCAGCACCTCAGAGATGCAGTGGGGAAGGTGGCACAGGACTGGTTCCAGACGACACTATTTCCTGAGTTGCAGAGACTAGGCAGGTGAAAGCATTTGGCACAGGTTGTCACAAAGCTGGTCTTCTTTCGGAGATATGTGCATTTTTCTAACAATGCACAACAGCCTGTGTTCCTGCATTCTCATCGTGCATCTCAGTCTGCTCATGGGATTGACAACACTGCACTGAAGCATCCATCATTTTCTGCTTCTCCTCTACACTGTCTTCTCCTTAAGGACAGTATCACACCTTGTCTGTGCTCTGCTGAATGCTGGTTTCATGGGAAACACAGAAAGAATGAAGAAAGGAAGATACTCGTTCGTTGTTGGCTTTTTTTTTTCCTCCCGATTTCCGAGAAATCATAACTCTGGTATTTCAGTATGAATTGTCAATTGAATTAAAACTGGGTGACAATATTGTATTATTTAATATTTATTCTGCCAGACAACTAAACCAGTATCAGCACAGCCTTATCTGCATGCTATAGCATCTGAATTCTCTCTTGCTACAGAGTTAATTTCTTTAAAGCAAACTAGAAAATGTTCTCCTGAGATCAGGGACCTCCTAAATTGTTAAGGACCAAGGGGAAGACTGTTGGTAATGTGATAAGTAACAGTCAGTATTTAGAAAAGGCGTGTTCCTGAGAGCCTGGCATATCATGATGATCGTCAGAGACATGGGCTCATCACACCAAAGCAACAGCCCCGTCACCATTCTGCTGGTTTCACTGTTTGCTCCGGCTTCTCCTCAACAGTGTGGTTGGTGATGACACAATAGTTTGCCAACATGGAAAGTTTCATAAAATTAGACTTTGGTGCCTGTCTCCTGAGATATTCTAGCTTATAAGGCCTGTCACGGGGCCTGGGCATTTGTACTTTTGAAATGTTCTCCATGTGGTTTAGATACAAATAGTCTGTGGACTTTGATTCAGGGAACATTGATTAGAAGAACTCAATACTGAGAATCTGAGCATTTCCGTCAGTCTTAATTGTTGTCTTACACAAATCTGATATGTCCTTCCTGAGCATCTTTCTAAAATAAGTCATGGTGTCCTAGAAGCTTTGAGGAGCCCTAGGAACACTTTGCAAGAAATGAAACCAAGAGGGCTTTAGAGATGTAAGGAAAACATCATTTAGTACATCTCCATATCCATCAGCAGGTCTACCTCTGAAATACTCTTTTACAAAAAAAAAAAAAAAAAAAAAGAATGACATACTTTTTTAATGAAAAAGCTTTATTGAGATCTGATGACATAAAAAAGCTTTATTGAGATCTGATCACATAAAGTTTACCCTCTTTAATATACATAATTCACTGATTTTTAGTGTATTCATGTAGAGCCCTGCGCGGAGCTTGAACTCAAGATCATAAGATTAAGACCGAAGCCAAGATCAAGAGTTGGACACAATAACTAAGACACCCAGGTGCCCCTCATGAACATTAGTATATTACACAACCAGCACCACTATCTAATTGCAGAACATTTTCATCACATGGAGAAGAAATCCCATACCATTCCTTCCTACTTCCAGCCCTTGGCAACCACTAATCTACTTTCTATCTCTACAGATTTGCCTCTTCTGAATACTTAATCTCTGAAATATTATAAGCTGACTGGACATGAATTTAGTTATGTTTTTAGATAGCTCTAAAGAAAAATTTTCTAACTTGTGGTGAGGGTTCCTGGATCTGACATGTTATATATTCAGAAGGATTTCACTTGTCTTTTACTTGCTTCTATTGCATTAGCTTCTATAAAAATAACTCATATTCTCTTCTTTATTTTCTCTTTTTATCATTTCACCAACCCTTAAATTCTTCATAGATTCAAACATCATTGCCAAGTTGTTTCCAACTTACCTGCAGGATGAAGGATCTCAATGTTCCTATCCCCCTACTCAGATTTGACCAGTACTTCCTGTTTCCTCCTCTCATCTAAATGTGAATGATCCACCCCTTTCTTTAAGGTGAGAACCTCCACATGTGTTCTCCATTCCTCTCCTTCCTCCTCCGCCAGAACCTGGCTTTTGACTCTCTTCATTTTCCTTCTTTAACCTACAGAAAGACTCACATTTTTGAAAAATTGCTTTGATCCTGTTGCCCCTGGAGCTACCATTCTATTTTTCTCATTTCCTTCACTGTCAAGTCTTTTGGAAGCACAGTTTGCTCTTGAGGCTGGTGCTTCTTTTCCACCCACTCCCACCTAACTTCCTGCACTCATGAATCTACCTTTATTACTTTGCTGAA
This sequence comes from Nyctereutes procyonoides, assembly GCF_905146905.1. Lineage (NCBI taxonomy): Eukaryota > Metazoa > Chordata > Mammalia > Carnivora > Canidae > Nyctereutes > Nyctereutes procyonoides. The sequence goes on from NW_026575126.1 coordinate 75,166,445, forward strand.
ATAATAAATCTCTTTTTGTGTTTTATGGCATCATCTTATTTGCCAAGCCTGGTAACTTTCCCTGATCCCTTTTCCCTTGGCCTTTAGGTCACACAGAACCCTGTTGACTATCCCTCCATCTTGAAACACTCTTTTTTCTTTGGCATCTGCGATACTCCACATTCTCCTTCTACCTTTGGCTCCAGTGCTTCGTGCCTTCCTAAAAATGGATGGCCCTCTCTTTATCTGTCTCTTTATTTTCTCCCTTTCCAGTCTCATAACACCATCTGGCTTCTAAGTATGTGGATAACTTCCAAAACTATCTTCACCACTTGGATGTCCTGCCAGCTTCTTAGACATTGCTCAAAACAGAATTCACACCCTGGCAGGCTTTCCCTCTTCCCTAATTCTGGCCATAGTGTGACCCAGGGTTGGAAATTCTACTTTCTTCCTTTCAACTCCTTGGTTGCCATGGCTGGCAGCCATCATGTATGTAATGCCCTTTTGTTCTGTCTGGACTGTATTTCTTCATCTGCTGCCCTACTTCTCCATGCCGTTGTCCAAATCCAGGCCTTCATTGACTCTTCTCTGGACTGTCACTAGGCCCCATTCCACCTCCGCTCATTCCATCTTACTCATGGCAGCCAGATATCAGTCCTCATTCAACATGCATCTGATTATGCCGTTTCCTTAGGCAACAATATTCTAGATACCTCTAAGCTGACTGAATACATTCTATACTCCTTCACCTAACTTGTAAGGCCTTCTACAACTTGAGTCTTGTCTTCCTTCAAAACCCATTTTCTGTTCTTCTTCTTCCTATTCTATGTGTTCTAGCCCAAGCAAAACTCTGGTCATCCTTTCTTCTGCCTCTACAATTGCTCACTCAAGGCCCCTAGTTAGCTTGTATCTTTCATTGAAAATGATGTCCTTTATTTCTGCCAATATGATCTTGTGTGTGGAAATTCTCAGGTCCTTCAAATCCCTTCTTCTCCATGAAGTCTTAGAATAGGATTCCTCTCTCTTTTGAATTTCCAGAATTTCATGTGTGGGGGTGGGGGGCGGGTTGTGGGGGGAAAGGACTTTTGGCTTATATTTCAGTTATTTATGAGCTTGTCTTATCCAGTCCCCCAAAGGTAGAAGCCTTTCATTGCCATTGTGATAACTCCTATAACAGCTGATGGAGTATCTTAAGTATAGTATATTATGAATAAGTATTTCTTGTGTAAATGAAACTTTTAACTTCTATAATATATAGAAGATGTAAAAAACTAAACTTGTGTATGACAGACTTTATGTCAGTGTCAGGAGAGTTCTCCATAGTTTTTGACCTATTATTATTTTCCTTTAATCCAAGCACAAGGCTTAGATGAAGGAAACTTGAGAGAATTATAGCAAAACTGCCAGCGCCTTCATTCTTTTCTCACATCTGCATAATATTTTAGACCATTCAAAAATACTTTCACATCTTATCTGACCCTCTGTATAGCTATGTAGGGTTCCAAAGGGGCAGCTATTCTCATATGTATCAGTTCATAAATAAGGGAAATGTGGACTGGTGAGTTTTAATCCTTAACCATTGTTTGGTTGTTAGACAATGGCAGAGCCTGGAAAAAGGGACCTGTTGGCTGTTTTTATATATTTGAAGAGCTATTGTGTGGAAAGTGTAGTCACATCTGATTTTTTTTTATTCTTTATTTCCTCAGAGGACAGAAAAAGCAATTCAAGCTCAATTAAGGAGAAAAATTGTTTATCAGATCCATTTCAAGGTGGTACTGTCTGCCTTCATTGTTCATGTGAAGCTCAGGTACAGCAACCTAGCCAACCAGGTATAAGACATTTCTTTGAAACGAATCACTAAAAAAGTGCAAGCTGACGGAGGTCCCCCTGATTCTGCAATTCCGTGATTCCTCTTTAGGTTGGCACTGTGATACTATACTCAATAATCTAAGTTTTGATTTCTATCTTTCTTTAAAACTTACCTTAAGCAGATGTGGCTCAGGCGTGAGATGACATACTGTCCGGGTCTTAAATCTTTCACAAAACAGAGACCTCACCTTATCCTAGCTACTCTATCAGTGGACCACATGCAGGTGCAAAAATTCAAGAACATATTTTCACCCAATCCTTCAGTGCCTACAGTTGCCAGCCTAGGAGGAAAAAAAAAAGAAATATGCAGAAAATTTCACAGATGCCATCATCAATTGTAGCTGGCCTAGTCTGGCCACTCCAGGCACCTGGAGTTATGGACACGGTGGGCAAGCCCAATGTTCTCTCAGGATGACATGTTCTGTGGGAAGGACGTTGGTGATTCTAATGAGCTCCAAACTTTTCCTTGAAATGGGAAGTTGCCTAAAAAGGCAACTACTGCATCACAGCCAAATGGAAATCATGATATTTCACTGAACTCAGAACCAGATCTGCCTTTTTTTTTTTTTCTTTATAGAAACATTTTGTGTGCCATGTGCCTTGGGAGCCAAAAAGAAATCATTCTTTGGCTCCCTGTTCCACTTTGCTAAGCTCAGATACTGTAAATACCCTCCTCTCCTCTCATAACATTAAATTTTTCATGAATTCATCATAAAGGAGCCACTTTGTAGGTTTGGCTGGTACCAGTGAAAGACTTCATTTTCTATTTCACAGTAACTTTTCAGTGCAAAAAAATTATGGGTGCAATGTTGAAAGACTAGAATTATTCATCAAGTCTTCACTGCCTGAAAATGAAGGGAATTTTTCTGAAACCTATCTGGGAGAATGCAGACACAGACATGCATATTTTAGATGGTGCTACATCTCAGCCATAGCCACCTAATCTTTCTCAAGGGGATTAGGACTCAAAGAGGACACGTGCTTTCTCATTGCTTTATGGATTCATTCAAGAGTCCACACAGCCCACAAATTTTTCCCTTGCCTTCCAGTGTTTCTATAAGTCACCAGCACTAAAGAGTAGAATATTTCATTGTATTGATGGAAATGCCAGTAGCTTTGTAGCTGGATGCAAAAGGTGTGCTTAAAGAGGCAGCATAATAAAAAGCACCAGTGGGTCACAATCCCCTAGAAGCCTTGTTAAAACTCATACTAAGCACTACAACCCCCACCCTATCCCCGCCCAAGAGTTTCTGACTCAGTGGATCTGGGTTGGGGCCCAAGAATTTGCTTCTTTCGACAAGTTTCCAAGGGAAGTCCATGCTGCCGGTCTTAAGGACTACACTTTAAGAAACACTGGCGTATTGAAATAGTGTCAGATCTAGAAGTCAGGATACCTTGGCTCTGATACTGGGTCTGTCTTCTACCAAACATGAGACATTGGATAAGTCCCTGGGCCTCAGTTTCCTCATCTGTGAAAGGAGGATTATGACTGCTGCTCTAAGTGACCTAGTGTTGCTTTGAGAATAAAATCTGAAAATCTACGGGAAACACTTAGCACTTCCAGAGGCACTTGAACGTTGTACTTCTTGTAGTGAGGAGAGTTGAAGGGACATAACTAGGAGAAACTTTAAGGTGCACACATTCTGTCCAACATGGACACATGGGCCACAATTCTGCTGCTGCCCTGAGGAGGGACCTTAGGGCCACAAAGAAGAGATTGAAGTTGGAAAGATTTCAGGGAACTCCTCCCTCCTCTGGCCAGTCTCTGAAAAAGTCATATACCTGCTTCATTCATATTCTGTATGATGTGGCCAGGCTGTCAGGGCCATGTCTCTGAAACTTTCCTGTGATTTAGAACTCCTTGGGATGCTTGTAAACATGCAAAGACTTCCTCTTTAAGGAGCCTGGGCCTTCAGGTGATTCCTGTATACTCAAGGTTTTGAGAACCACTCTATCTGCACTACTAACTCTAAGATCATCTCATGACAACTTATAAAGGGACTACATACTCTGCACACTGGTCCTTAGCCTTGTCTGGAATCACCTGAGAGGACTTTAAATCCCATATCCGTGGACCATGAATCAGAATCTGGGGGGAGTGGGGTCCAAGCACACCATCTCACAAGCTCCCCAGTAATTGAAACTTGCAGCCAGGACTGAGAACCATTGACTTAGAAAGGGTCCTCTGTCTTTATATCAGCACCCATATTGTTTGTATTTGTCTGCCTGTCTCTTTCCTGCACCATCCAGCGAGAATATTGAGGGCAGCTCTGTGTGCCCAGAAACCAGCCCAGGGCCTTCCGCAGCTTTAGATGCTCCAGGCGTGCTGGTTATAATTTTGAATGAATGAACAATTCTGTTAGGTACAGATGAAGCACCAACAGAACTCACACAGAAAATCCCCCATGTTTAAACATGTTCTATACACAAAGCCCTTTGTGGAGTTCAGGGCCTGCAGGGAGAGCATTTATTGAGAAGTTTGCAGAATGGCAATCATAGGTTATCTGTTGAACAATCTGTAGAACCTAGTCAACCCCAAACATAATTCACTCTTTCAGGGGAGATGAGGAGTCAGAGAAACTTGCTTTGCAGATCTTGGAAAATGCCAAGAAATTAAGCAAATTACTACGTAGTGAACACCTACCACGTGCTAGGCATTTCTTTGTGCTCTTGCTTCACAGCAAGCTTGAATTGTCCATGTTTTCTCTGAGGGAAGAAATGGTGCAGTAGATTGCCTAAGGTGGGAAGCATGAGGGAGCTCATTCAACTCCAGAATCCATGTTCCTTTCCCTTACTTATTTTCCCACCTCTCAGATCTTCTCAGCTGCCCCTACTACCTCCCCGGCCTGCTCCTAAAGAGCAGCCAGCCCAGCCCTGCAGTACTCTACAGAGAGCTGCCCAGCTTCTCCAGTGAACCTTCCTCTGCGAAATTCTCGCTGACCCAGGACTCCATGAATTGCCTGACCATCTTCAAAACTGGTCAGGTACCCCACTGTGAAACTCTGAGCCATGGTATAAAGTGTGTTCCCTTAGCTTTGTATCCATTTCCTTGGCTCTTCCTCTGGTGGACAGGAGGCTCCTTGAGGGCAGGAACTGTTTATTGCTCATCTTTGTCTTCCCTCTGCCTGAACCACTTCCTAGCCTGGTGGAGACACTCAAGTTTTTTTTTTTAAAGAATGAGTGACAGCAGAAACTCATCCATGAGCAAAGTTCTCCTGAAACATTTCAGTATGTGTGCATGTGTTATGCTTCAGAATATTTTAGAAACATTTTCCAGATTTAATTGAGGCTTCTGGGAAGCCTTGCTGTGTTCTTCCTTGCAAAAAATAGAAGGTCATTACCAGGAAGTCTCAGTGTACCATATTTATCTGGTGAGTTTTGAAAATACTGAGTAATGGGACTAATGACTCAACATAGTATTTTCCAAACTGTGAGGTAATCTTTGGACTTTGCAAGATTATTATATTAAGTGTACTTCTTAGTCTGTCAGTAAAAAATAAAAAGCCTGTATTTTCACATTAGAATTCAAAGAACATCTGCTGCGTATTGTAAATAACATATTTTGAAAACCAACTGATGCATACTCCGCCTGCCTCCGCCTGCTAACTATAGCAGGTCCTTAAGATAAGATTCAGTTTGCCATTGGTACGGCTCTTGTGTTGACATCCCACCATCTTCCATAAATCTTCAGAAGCCGTTTGCCCCCTAAACACACTCAGCAGTGTGGGGTTTGCAGCTTCCTGTCATAGTGGGATTAGGAAACGGTCTGTATTCCCAGAGAATTGAGAGCCCTGCACTGTGTTTCTCAAGAAGATAAGCTGAGGTTTCCCCCAGGGTCCTTCCTTACCCTTGTGGGTATGAGACCTCAGAGAGGCCCCAAGTGCCTGACGCAAGTGACCACTCCTGGCAGGAGGGATTGTATTGATTTTCCGGCCTGCCTGGAGGGGAGTGGGCCCAAAGTTGGGAGGGGATCTTTGGTTGGGGCTCGGCTGAGGGGCTCCTCTGTCTGGGGCATGAGTTGGCCCAGCAACACCTGGCATGTCCTTCAGCCTGAACCTCACCTCCACGTGGGACTGAAAAACTCAGTCAGCTTTTTCCCTCATTCCTTCTCAGTTTGTCTTGTTAGCAGTCTTTCTTAGCGAGTAAGCACCATATGTCTTCTTTGGGAACTTGTTTTCAGGAGATCCCCAGCGCATGTGTGCTGGCTTGGAAGAGAATAAGAGGGTGTTGGGTTCGCCAGCAGTACTCACCAGAGTGCCAGCTTTTACAGAGGGCCCTTCGTGCCCATCTGCCTCACGGGCTGGTTGGTCCCGAAGCATGAACACAATATTTCTCTGGATCTTCCTGGGGTCACAGAAGATAGCCTGGCTTCTGAGCAGGTTTTCTGAGCCTGTGTGTACTCCTTCTAGTGGCTCCTCATTATCCCTGGGAGGTCGTCACATAAGCACCTTTTCACTGATACTGTTCTCTGTCCCCATGGAGAGGGTAGCACAGACGATTATAAAAGAGGGATTCTGTGTGCTGTTTTTTTGCTTCCTTCTCTTAACCCATCACTGGTGCCAAAGCATGCAACTAATATGTTCCGCTTCGAAATAATTTGGTTTCTGTAACGTGGAGTCCACCACCTCACTTCCACTCTGAATACCTGTCTCCTTTGAAAGTCAGCTGTTGAGCATCCAGTTTGTCTTTTTTCTTCTTCACTTTATGCCTCTTTTTTGTGCTCTAGCTGTCTTTTATCAAAACAGACAAAGGGTTAGCCATTGACACCTCGTGGCAAGCATGAGCTTGAAGCATTTTTTGCATTCACCTTGACATCTTTGCAGCAAAGAAAAAGCAAGGGGTGGAAACCTGTTCTATCTCTTTGGCTTCCACAAGAGTTACCTCTTTTAAAGCTGCCTCACAAACAGCCTTGTTGGCTATTACTGCCTGATACCTGTCTCCCTGGAGGCTTTACCAGTTGTTTTGAGAAGGATGGCTATTTTTTACTCCCTTGAATTTACCTTACCTAGGCACGCATGTGTGTGCACATATGTGTATTTATGTTCATGTGCTGTCAATTAATAGTGAAAAATAAGACCAAACCTCTTCACTTTTGTTTTTCTCTATAGAATCAGTGTTTGTGATAATAATAATTACCAGTTCTTCTTTTCAAGAAGAATTGCATGCCAGGGGCTGTGCATGGTTCCCTGTCATTCTAACAACCTTTCAAAGCAGTGCCCATGTCCCAGATAGGGAGACTGATGAATGAGAGGCTGTGTATCTTGGTGGAGCCAAGACTTGAACCCAAGTATTCGGACTCGAATGCCCAGGCTATTCACAAATAAACTAACCATGCCTGGGTCTGATAGACAATGTCAGTCATTTGAATTTTGCTGACCATTGTCCTGTATACTCTCTTGTTATTCTTAGAAGGATTAGATCATGGTAGAAAGGAGGTGAATGGGAGATAATCCATGTTCCAAGGTTCTCAGGGATAAGACACACTCCCACTAGTATCTGTGGCCCATTAGAGCAGTGATGTCCTGTAGCATAGAGGAGAGTGACCCATGTGGTGGGGAAGGTATGACAAAGATCACAGCAAAGAGAGTGGAGATATAGTTCTGATACAGTGCAGGGTGACAGAGGAGTTGTGATAATCACTGGATAATCACTGTTATGAAGCTGCATGTTGTTTTCCCTCATTATAATAGCTTCCAGTGATTGAACATACAGACTAGACAGCAGGCAGTGACTGGACACTTTACATGTGCTTTCATTTAGTCCTCCCCCATAACCCTATATCAGATAGGTATTATTGTCTCATTTTACAGAGAAGAAGAGTAGGTTCAGAGAGGTTATCTTAGCCCAAATTCACCTGGATCTTAAGCAAAAAAATTAAAAACTGAGATCAGTCCCAAATCAATAAAGCCTGTGCTCTATTCCTTCCTTCTTGCCAGCTTCTCTACCCATTTTGAGAATTAAACAGAATCATTATCATCACTAGTAGGTCATCCTACTACTAAAGGTAAGAAATAGATGGAGCCTTATGTTTGTGGACCAGAGTGTGCTGAGTATGCTAAGATGTGTTCCCCTGATCTTATGGATGAGCTTGTGGCTTTCAAGTGGTCCCAACAGCCAGCTGCCATGTGCTTAACATGATTGGAATTTTAGTGAACAGCTTTGTAATTGAGGAACATTTCCAGAAGCACCGGTGTTTGACAATTTTGTAGGTGTACACAGATGACAGGTCCAAGGAGTCTTCCGACATCAGAGTAGCCAGGAATGTGTACCCTAATTCTGCCCTCCAATCGGTTGTTTGGACCCAGAAGCCACTTAATTCTCCTCAACCTCAGTGTTTTAATTCTGTACATCATATTAGATAATTCTGAGGTTTGTTTTAGCTCTAAATGATGATTGTTTACATTCAGGGCCACTTATGTTAGTTACACAAGCGGGAGGAGCCCTCTGATCCTTTGAAGTATGTAGTTAATCAAGAAAGCCATTTAAAGAAAGAAGTCACTAAAAAGGAAAATGCTATCAACATTTGATTTTTTTAAAAACAGCTTTATTGTGCAGTAACTGACATGCAGTAAACTGCACATATTTGAAGTATACAATTTGGTAAGTTTTGATAGATATATCCACCCATGACACCACCAGTGTACAGTCAAGATAGTGAACATATATGTCACCCCAAAGTTTCCTTGTGCCCCTTTGTGGTCCCTTCCCCCTACTCCTTTGTACCCCTCTCTCCCCACCAAAAGCAGCCACTGATGTGTTTTTCTGTCCCTACAGATTACTTTATATGCTTAGAGTATTCTAGAGCTGTAATCATATGGGATGTATTTTTTTTGTCTTCTCTCATTCTGCATACTTATCTTGAGATTTATTCACATGGTTGCATCTATTAGCCCATGAACAAAGTATTTTTCCATTTATTTAGGATTTCTTTACTTTCTCTTAGCAATATTTTATATTTTTCAGTGAACAGGTCTTTCACATCTTTTGTCAGAATTATCTCTGGATAATATTTTTAATGCTATTGTAATTTATAAATTTTTTTAAATTTCAATTTAGTTTCTAATTGTTGCTATTATAATTGATTAGTACAACTTATTTTGTTTATTGATCTGCAATTACATATAACAAATACAATGTAATATGTAATTGCATATTCTGCAGTTTGGCTAAATTCACTTACTAGTTCTAGTAGCTGTTGTATGGATTCCATTTGATTTTTCTACAAAGATGGTTATTATGTCTACAAATAAACACAATTTACCTCTTTCTTTCCAATCTGGATGCCATTGTTTCTTTTCCTTGATGATTGATTGCACTGTGAGAGCCTCTGAATCCGTGTTGAATAAATGTGAGAGTAGCCATTCCTGTCTTGTTCCTGATTTCCCAATCTTCGGCTGAAAGCATCCAGTCTTTTGCTATAAGTATGTTGCTGACTTTAGGTTTTCCATAGATAATCATACAGTTCTTTAGTTTGTTGATGTGGTGAATTACATTGGTTTTCAATCTTAGGCCATTCTGTGTAGACGGTCAAGGCCTTTCGTTTGCTTGTTGGAGTTCTGCTCCATCTTTCTTACACAATTCACATCCCCAATGCCTCTTCCCTAGTCTCTAATTCAGTTAAGGAGGGAAACCTGAGACATTTGTGAAGTGTGGAGACCTTCTAGCTTTAAGGGCTTGTTTCCTCTTTGCCAATCCTTCACAGTTGGTCTTGCCCACCATAACTGATGAGTGAATGGCAGTCCACCTTTAAGTCTTCTGCCTTTAGTGTTTCTCAAACACTCTTCTTGCATGTTGAAGAAGCAACAACTCTCTTTCCATATTCCTGTTTTATCAATGCAGATAATCGTTAATTAAACTATTGGACTGCAACACCCCGCAAAACTGGTGGACAGAGTTGGGACTGATAGCAGCTGAATGTCGCTTAGTGTGCAGCTCAGCTCTAGCGGGTGGACTAGAGATTAGTCAATCAGAGGCAAATACTTAGTGTGTTATGGTGCATTCAGGAAGTTAGACGAGAGGATAACAGAATTGGTTACTCCAGGGAATAAGCCAAATTGAAGTTGATTAAGAGAGCTTCTAGAATTCTCTCTAATTCCCATAAACAGTACTCCCAACCTTCAGCATCTAATGGGCAAAATGAGCTTTTGGCCACAAGACCTACCGTGTGAGGAACACAACACTGATTCATCTTCATAGTCAGAAAAACAAGCATGACAAAGGGTGAATCCTTGGATCAGCTAATATGATATAGTTGAAAGAACTCTGTATTTAGACTCAGATGACCCTAGGTTTTGATACCAGCAACTCTCTCTGTGTTCTTAAACAACTTTGGGTCAGTAAGTATCTCTTAGGGTCATCTTGAAGAATGTGATTTGAGCATGTATAAGACTGTCACAAAGTGTAGGTGTCCTTTGTGGCTCTGATCCTCATTCCAAGATGTTTGCTTTGTGCTACCAAGGATGATATATTATACTCAATCATGTGATCCTTCTGCCCACAATGTCCCCCAGCTCCAGCTTGACACAGTGTTTGATGGAGGGCAGAACATCCAAGGCACAAGAAACAATAAGAAGCATACATGGAAAGATATAAGCAGTCAGGATTCAGCATAGGGTTCATACTGAGGTGGAGCTGGAGGAGAGGCTGGAAAGTAGACCAGTCCATGACCATGTCAAGAATCATGAAGATTGCAGGAGATTGGTAGGCAGTGGGAAATCCCACTGCCTTGAAATCCCCACTCCCCCCCCCTTATTTTTTTGGAAAGGCACACCCTGATGAGAGATGTGCCAGAGTCTCAAACCTCAGTTGCATGCGAATCACCTGGGAGCTTGTTAAGAAATACATATACTGTGGGCCCCGCCCAGACCTGCTCAATCCTAATCTATAGGTTGGGGTCGAGGCATCTGTATTTTTAACAAGCTCCCCAGGTGATTCTAATGCACACCAAAGTTTAGAAACCACTGCTTTAGAAGGTTAATCTGGCAGCAGTGTGCAAGATGGATTGGAGCCGAGAGAGCCTGGAGGTTCAGAGACCTGCTAGCAAGCAATTGCAACAACAGTCCCTGCAGGAGATAATGAGGTTGGGGGCTGTGGGAATGGAAAGGAGGAATCAGATACCGGAGGTATTTTTGAGAGGCAGTCAGCAAGGACTGGGTTACCAATTTGATGAGGAATGTGAGAGAGAAATGGGACTTAACAGATAATGCCAAGATTTACAGAAAGAGTTCTCCAAGGTGTGAGGAGAGAGGTAACAGAATGCCTCGGGGACCATATTCAGATGACACACACCTGCTCTCTCTTCTGTCCTTACCTGGCCACACTTTCCTCCTTCCCACAAGCCCCCTAAGGCATAGGCAGGGTGGGGGCACATCAGTACCTCCTGGGGAGGCACACTATGTGTAGTTTGAGGGAAGAAACCTCCAGGTGATCTCTCTGTGAGAAATGGCAGAGCCAGAGTGAAAGGGACAGGGGCGAGCTGGGTTTGGAAGGACACAGCTGGGACCCACAGCAGGATGTGGAGCACCTCTCTGTCGGTGTGGAAAGTCGGGCCTGGACCTGGGGAGCAGAAGCTAGGATACAGACAGTGTGAAATGCCACACCATGGAGGCTTCCAGGGGACAGAGGAGAGAGGAGAGGAAAGAGCATTCCAGAGAAATGCTTCCAGGTGGTGGTCACATATAGCTGGAGGTTGGGGGAAGGGCTGGTTGGAGAAGGCAAAGAGCCTGCTCTCTGCCTGTACCTCAAAGAACGCGAAGCCAAGATGTGCCGCAAAGGCCAGGGAAGACCCCCTGCAAGCAGAAGGCCAGAGCTCTGGCTCCTCCAGGAATCATCCCAGCATCATTCTGGCCCCTTGGGGGGTGTGACACATTCATGTAAAGGGGACTGAGCATCCTCTGAAGAAACACACATTTTAAAATTTCCTTTCCAAAACACAGTGTCTTTGAGCTGACATACCAGGCAAAGAGACTGACAGGTTTTTACTGTTATACCATTCCCACCGCACCGCTTCCCCCACCCCCAGTTTCTCATCAACTCCTAACCTTTCTGTACACATTTTTGGCCTGGAGCAGTGAAATATAAGGTATTATAAATCATTATAGTATTTTGGGGTCCTTGCTCCCCTCAAAGTTCCAGACGTTCTGCCTGTATTTTGTGATCTCACGCTGTGAAAATAGGATGTTGTGTTTTAGAGGCACCTCCAGGGTGCCCAGCAATTGGCACATCTTATCTAAAAGAAAACAAATTGAGTGAACAAGAGTAGAGAGGAAGGACATTTGTATCAACTCAGGAAGTACAGAATTATGAAGAGATGCTATTTGCGATGCTGTGAAGTCACGGTCCTTGATGGGGTCATCAGAGAGGCTGGCCACTCCTGACATTGGCAGGACTCTGCTGTCACTGTAGCTGCACGAGCAGAGTAGGGTCAGCTGTCTCGGGGGGTGCTCTGAGGTTGACGTATCGCAGTGTGCTCTAAGAGGGGCCTTCACGTGTAAAACTTTCTATTTCATTTCGAATAGCCCTGGAAATCATCTCATTTCTGAATAAGGAAGCTGAAGCATCAAAGTCACACAGCTCCTGGGTCAGTGGGGAGGAGATTGAACCTAGTGTTCTGGTGTGTAGACTGTAGCACGCTCTTCCAGAAGGACTTTTTAAAGGGCCCTCTTCTAGATGGAGGCTGTAAAATTAGTGGGAGAAAGCCTTGCATGTACAAGGAGCAACATTTGCAGAGTCACTCAGAGATGGATCTGGGCTGTCCTCTTCTCACTTCTTAACTGTATGCAATTTATTTGACCTGCCGAGCTTCAACTTCCATTGTAAAAGGAGGAAAATCGTATTTACCTCCTGAGAGTAGTTTGGGGGCCTTGGTAAGTAGTTGATCCCTCATAATCTGTAACTGTTAGAACAATGACTGGGTTTTTCTCCAGTCATCATCAGAAAACTCATGCACTGTCCTGATGGACCTGAAGAGAGAATACTTTTCTTTCGTTGATTCCTCCTTTGGGTTTCAAATGTTTTTTTCCCATGAAAGTGTTAGAGTTAAATGGAGCTTATGTATAGTTGAAATAGTACTGTTAATAAATTCTGTCCTTTGAGGCATTTTATGTGCCCAGTGAGACTTTTTGGGTGGGCCTGGGCACTAGGCTTTCTCAGGAAAGGTGCCCTAACCCCTTATTTACAAGTGGACTTTTATTGAGCCACTTGCTCAGAAGTTGCAGAATTGCCAGAACATTGCCTTGGGCAGGGTGTATGATCACAGATGAATAAAAGATAGCAGGATGTGAGGATTTCCACAGCACCAAGAAAAGCACTCTGCAATCTCTTGCCATCTGCAGTGCAGGCAGAGACGCAGTGTACCAGGCATGTTAAGACTTGGAATTGTGTCAGGAGACTTGGCCAGGGTCCCCCCCACCTACCGTCCGTCCCAAGCCGCACTGCTGCTCTCAGAGGATGTCACGAATGTAAATGCCATCCCCTGACACATCATGTTGAAGCAAACTGGAAAACAGTGGGGCCTTTCTCTCATCAGGTCATCGGATGTCTGCCTGGCATCTGTCTGACTGCCTGCTGTGGCCAAGGATCTGCCTTCCAGGCACCATCCTCAAATGTAAACATGCCCCAAAGACACCCTGGTTCTGGAGTTTTGGGTCTCCCATCCATTTTCCACCTCTCACTTTCCCAACAAAAGAAATAACTGAAGAAGGGAGATGGAGGCATTTCTCGGGCTCCCTGTGGGGGCTTCTCTCCTGGAGAAACTAAGCAGAGCCACAAAAGAATAAAGAAAGAAGGCTTGGCAGAATGTTTTGATACAAAATTCATTATAGCTTTGTGTATGTGCCGGATGGTTTGGTTCCTCTTAAGTCTATAGATACCGCAGTCCTCTTGGTTCAACCTTGGTGTTTAGAAAGAGGTTTTGGAAGGAGATCAAAGATGTCAGATTACTGGCCCGACTCTTAAAGAACTGCTTGGGAAAGCTTGAAAATCTTCACACCCAGGTTCAAACACAAGAAGCAGGAATGAGTCCAGAAGTCTTAGTGACATGGATAGCAGTTGCAGTATTTTTTAAGAAAAAGGAAATTTGCATGTCTTCTGCTTACCCTCTCTCTCCTTAATCTCCACACATCTCAATCTCTCTCTCTCTCTCTCTCTCTCTCTCTCTCTCGCTCTCCATATCTCAGCCTGTATCTTGACCTGTGTTAGACACCTTCTATGCCCCAAGTATAAAAGCCTGCATTTGTCACCCTACCCTCATCCTTTTGTAGGGGTGACGGTAAGCCATTGGAGTCCTATCTAAAGAGGAGATAACAGCCTGAGTTTAATTCTCTATTTCTCCAGGAATGAACTTAGAAGGGCCATAGACATTTGAATATATGATTTTTTTTTTCATTCCCAAGCACTAGTTTTTGCCCACTTGGGTGTTCTTTTGCCCCTGCTGGGATATGTAAAAAGGTTTTTAAATGCATGGGGAACTGTGTCTTCTTTCTTTGTTGTCTTTTCTTTCTTCCTCACAGTGCACCATCAGTAGAGACTGTTGGCTTGCATTCTAGTTTCCTACATTTCCAGACTTGTCCCTTATCCAGTCTTAAATCTTCCGATATCTCTCCAACTTCCAGGTGATGAAGTGCTCACATTTTCCTAGGAACAACTCAGTTCTCTTTGTTCTGAAAGCTCTTTAGTCTTACTGTGACTCCTCCATTGGAGAAGGAGGAATGTTCAAGGATAATTAGTGGGTGGAAGGATGTTCGGTTGCCTTTTCAAATCAGGCACTACTTCCAGCATTTTTTTTTAAGTGTGTCCTTCAGGTTATAGAGAGTAGGGTTTCTCTGAACCCTTGAAATGACTTTCCTATAGTTCCCACTGCCTTTTAGTCTGGAGGTCTCTCATTACAGGGCTCTGATGATAAGCAGAGGAAATGGGAGGCCCTGGGACTCTTTAGCATTTTCACGAACAGTTGTGTGCTCTCCACTTTTCGTTGTTATAGTGCAAGACAACATGGTTTATCGTCTTTTCTACCTAAGATAATACAAGAGGAAAAAGAAAAATACCACCATAACCAAAACTACTGAGCTGAGTTTTGTGAGTGCTTCCTGTAACTGCTGCTTGTAGACAAATCCAGGAGGGATTGGGGGAGGGGGGCAGTGTTGTGAGAACATGTGCACTGTGTCCTGCTGTAGTGGTGTCACATCTATAGATCGTGCTCGGAACCAACAGAAGCCTGCTCTCTTTTTGCGCACAACTTCCTAAAGGAGTCAAGAAATGTATATATTTCAGGAAAATGCAAATACAAGCTCCCTGCTACCCACAGCAGGAAATTAGAAACCTCTTTGGTTAACACAGATTGCAATTTTTTTTTATAAGAGAGTAAGAGAGAGAGGAAAGATGCTTGAGGTGGCATTGTATACCATAAAACAGTATTTATGTGCTAAGACAAGCAATTGATGTTGTTCTATAAAATATAGTAAACACCTCCTCCCTGCCCTTTTGAATGTCAGTCAGAATTCAGAATCATGAAATTTTATAGTATTACTGGTTAGAAGGGCTTCCCACTGGGAGCAGATGCCATCTCTGTCTTCATAGACTCCGAGAAAGTCCTGACATGTTTCATGGCGTTCATACGTGGAAGTCTGTGAAATGGAAAGGAAAACAGCTTTTTCTGTCAACCTGTCACTGATATAAGCTTTTACATTCCATCAGAATGACTAAACTTTAAAGCTGTTTCCTTCAGTGCTGAGTATCTCTCAGAACTCCCAAGTGTTATCAGATTGATAGAGTCCCAGCATATGATAGAAGACCAAAGCATTTTGTGGCATGATATTAAAAATTCATTCAGATACTCGATAAAGCGTGGTTGACAAAAGTGTGAAATGGAATAAGGTAGAGTGAATTTCTTCATGGTTTATTGCCCTTGATTCCTCTACACAAAATAAATAGATAGAATGGACTAAAATCTCTTCTTTATGAAGGTGGGATCCTGGCAGCTGAAGGCCTGCTCATAAAAATCCTCTCTATACCACATACCTTGGCAGTGTTCAGAGTCGGAGGCAATGGAAATTTATTGCTGTTGTGTGTATTCATATTTCAGACTGAGTGAATATGCAGAGGCTGCTTTTACGGGAATGCTGAGACTCTGTTGAGAACAGAAAAAGAAAACACTTGTTTTCCTCCTGGAGTTTTTTTTGGGGAGAGGGGGTAGTTGATGATCTGAGTGGCGATGGTGGTGGTGGCCACAGTGGCCTGGTGGCAGTGGCAGTCCTTCCCCCCCCCCCCCCCGGAGGTATTTAAGGAAACACACTGTTCTCATGTTTCCCTTCCCCCTGCCCTGCCTGCCATCTTGTTTTTAAAGAACTATTAAAAGGCAGAGGCTGGCCTTTCAAGCCCCTGCAAGCCTAGCTTGTGTTTTCATCTGCCTCCTTCTTTGCCAAGCCTCACTCTGCCTCTCTGACCCACCACCCCCTTCCTTTCTTCTGTCCCTCCCTTCTCACAGAGGACACAGTTAGAAAGAGGCTTCCTCCTGCTTCCCTGCAGCAGTGGGACAGAATGCCTCATTGGTTTCAGATATTAACTTCTGTGCTGAAAACCCGGTTGGAGCTGGTGTGACAAATGGATTTTACCTGCTGCTGGAAATACAGCCCTTTCCCACCCCCATGCACACTGCACACTCAAGCCCTTTCCCCATCTTGCAGAGTCCAACCCGGGGAGTAGAGAACAGAGAGCTGCCCCGCGGCACCATCTGTTTCTGCCAGCATCTATGTTGGGCCCCGACGGTTACATCTGTTGAGAAGAACAGTGTACTTGATGAGTTGTTGGAAAGAAATGTTTGGTCTCTCCCCTCATCTCTGTTAGTCATTGCTGGGCTGCTGGGCTCACGTGGGTGTATCTGTGTGCACCGCCTCTCAGGCCTCATCTGTATCCATTGGAAATCAGTCACTGGGAGTTAGTTGCAGTCAGCAGGGACCCAGGGCATTTTCCAGTGACATCAATTCTTCTTCTGTTGCAGAAATTCAGGAAACAATTAAGATTCTGATGCGTTCCGGGGAGGATTTCAAATAAATCAGCCGATAGCTGATACCTTGTAACTCTTGGTAGCAAAGCAAAATTAACAACCCAGCCGCATCTGTGTACTGTATGCTAAAATAAATAAATTAACCATGCATCACCTCCAATAGAGGAAGCAGCTGGCTTGTTCTCAACCTTTCCATAAGTACCCAAAAGCTACTGATTTGTTAAGTTGTCATTCTCCTTATGGACATCACGGACTTTCTGCATATGCCAAAAATTGAGCTGGCCAAATATCAGTAAGTTATGGAAAATCCAGGCACTGATTAAATGCAGTTACAGCTCCTAACTTATAGCTCCTAACAGCTTTATGCAGAGCAAAGCTGACGCTGTGAGCCAGACTCCACGAGGAGGTAATAACGTAAGATACAAGTAGGTTTGGCAGCAAATGTAGTCGGAATTTTGTCAGGATTTGAGGATTTTTGAGTAGTAATCAGAAAGTCAGTACCTCTTCCTCACCCCCTTAAACCAAATACAGTGTGGAAGAGCCAGGCTACCCACCTGTGCTTTCTCACAGGTTTGTTTTGTTTTTGTTTTTGTAGCTGTCTTTGCTATGATTCATTTCCTCCTACTTGCTGGCCAGTAGAACCCATCATTCTTGCTGGTTCTTTTTACAAATAGCATAATTAGGACAGGTAGAGGATAATGGGTGCTCACAGAATAAAGATCTCAGCATCACCCCCAAATAAAAGCCACACACTCCACTGAAATTCTAAAGCTGTGTTGCATATGTGCGTGCATGCCAGATGTTTGAATATGCGATTGCTTAGCGGTATTCGGAGGATTTTTTTTTCCTACAAAGGTGAAAATTTTTCCAAATAAAGAGTGCAGAGGCTGGAAAACAAAATAGCACTTAAGTAGGACCCCATTCCCCCACCCCACCCCCGCCTTTCAAATTCACAGCATTGGGAAGGAAAGGGCAGGTAGGGTGGTGATCATACTGGCAGCTGTGAGCTGTGAACTGTGACCCGTGGGGGTGGGGGTGCTCCGTGAGAACCACAGGATGAAGAGGCAAGTATGGTTATTAAAACCACGCTGTTCAGGCAGCCCTGGTGGCTCAGCGGTTTAGCGCCTCCTTCAGCCCAGGGCGTGATCCTGGAGACCCAGGATTGAATCCCACGTTGGGCTCCCTGTGTGGAGCCTGCTTCTCCCTCTGCCTGTGTCTCTGCCTCTCTCTCTGTCTCTCTCCCCCCCCGTCTCTAATAAATAAATAAAATATTTAAAAAGATAAAAAATAAAACCACACTGTCACAGCCTTCCAGCAACGACAGTGTGCTTGCCATGACTATGCTCCCTGTAACAGGACAAACTATGGGAAAAGTCAAAAGAAATAAGAAATAGAGGGAGATATGAAGGTCTGATCAAGGCAGAGGCAACAGAAAAGATCCACTTAACCCCTTGAAAATGGAAGCTGTTGTCCCTCTGGTGCTTACAGCGCCCAGTGCGTTCTGGGTGCTTGGGGTGCAATCACCAATAATCACCACAGTTTTGCTGACAGCATATAGCTCTACATGACTTGCCCCTCTCCCCAGTCAGCAGGAGGCTTCCTGCATGTCATAATGAGTGAAAATAGTCAGCTGTTATTACACCTAGGAAGCAGGGAGAGAAGCTAGCTAGGAGCCATATACTACTGAGGTGGGAACCTCTTCTGCGCACCTTGCTGTGAGCCTCCTCTGCACACCGTGCTGGTTACATCAGCTGTGCTTCGTGCTCTGCAGCCTTCCTATTTAGACATATGCCCTCAGAAGCATAAGAATTAGCAATTCCTACAACCTAAAGAGAATTATCTGCCGTCTCTTGATGATTCTCAGAAATATGCCAATAGCAATGCGAGTCTATAAATCCACCCAGGTTGGTTCTGACCATGTTGTAGAAGTAATCTCAACTGGCACATCACATGAAAGAACAGATTTGAAAACAGTGGTGTGCACAGCCTGAAGGTTTCAGCTTGGCTAATGTTCTAATCACCTTATGGCACTACTTTGGACTGCAGCAAAAGTACCAAGGAAAATGTCTGAGGTCTGGATTTACCACGTGTGTGTATCTGCATGAATACTCTCACCTCTGAAAAAGAGGTAAAACTTACTCCTAATTATATAACGATGAATTGGGATGCCTGGGTGACACAGCGGTTTAGCACCTGCCTTCGGCCCAGGGAGTGATCCTGGAGTCCTGGGATTGAGTCCCACATCAGGCTCCCTGTGTAGAGCCTGCTTCTCCCTCTGCCTGTGTCTCTGCCTCTCTCTGTGTCTGTGTCTCTCATGAATAAATAAATAAAATCTAAAAAAAAAAAATAACAGTGTATCACTCTCTGTGTACAGTCTTGTTATAAGTCTAGAGGAGACTGGTCACTTGGTATACATAAGGTTGTTGATACGCACACATACAAGTCAGGAGTATTGTGTGTACTTGACACAAGTCGTTGTCTGTTATCCCTTGGTGTATGTGTATGTATATGTGTACAATAACTCATAGGTATGCAAATGACATACACCTGCTCAGTACATGTATGAGCATGGATAAGAACTGTGGAGAAGGATTTGTCAGTTTGTGGACTTTTGTATACACAAAAATCCCCAAGATTTATCTGTGGCATATGTGCTTGTGGGCTTGTACAAGTGTGGAAGCATGCGCACACACCATATGCTGATTTCCACAGTGTCTTCCACAAGGCATGTAGGTTGTCCATGCTGCTTTGGGGAAGCAGTCATTGCTTGTATGGAGAGCCATTTTGTCCCAATCAGCATTTAATGGGAGAGAGTAAAGTCTAATTTAGGAAAACCACAACTATTAAATCAAAACAGCCTCAGCCTTTGATTCTGAGCTAGTAAGTTGTATAAAAATTTCTAAAGCGGGGACATGTGTTATTTTTCACACATTATACTAATGGAAATTTTGACTGGTGTGTTGTAGTGGTTGGGAAGGGGGTTTAGGACCTTTAGTAGACCTTTCATTTGGTATACTTTTCATAAACTATCCATTTAAACTTAAAGGAAATTCAGTGGCTGATCCCAACTGGAAAATCAAACTCCAGTGCAAGCCACTCAGAGATCTCTCTGACTCATGCACTCCTCCAGTGTGCATTGGGGAAAGCTGAATGTCCTGATCTACTTCAAGACGTCAGAAGTGTTGTGAAGCATTTCTTTTCCTCTTGGCTCGAAGTGGGTGAATGTGTTTCACCTTTTGCCCTTTACTCTTTCAAGTGTATTTCAAGTGAACCTTAGAATTGGTTTTTATGTGTATCTAATTCTTTTCCCATTGTCTGGTATTAATTGGGTTTACTTTTGGCCAAAAACAACAGTGCGGTGGTTGGTCTGTCTCTTGTAAAGAGGGGTCCGGGGTCACAGCTCAGTGAGGCCACTTGGCACCCACCATGTTCCTGCTTTTCTGCCCACCCTGTGCAGAAGGTGATCTTTGTATATGTTGCCTCATAGTCATAAGATGGCTGTTGCAGCTTCAGCTCTCGTATCCTGAATCAGGGAAGAACAAAAGCTCTCTCTTAGGAGACTTTGCCTTTTTATTCAGGAAGGGACACTCTCTCCAGAGACTTCCAATGATGGCATCTTTGGCCAGAATCATATCAAATGATCACTTCTACATCTAAAGGAAATAAATTCTTTTTTATTACATATATCACTACCCTGAACAAAATGGGGTTCTGTTAAATAATACTGACAGACAGTTGGCCTCTAAAAATTAATAGTATCAGACCAACCTTTACTATTTTTAGCACATTACAGATACACAACTCACCTGTTAAATCTCAAGAAAATCCTATTGGAGCAAGTCTCAAGAAAGGTAACTGAAATGATCCACAGAAGGGGTTACTACCAACTTCGGATTTTAATCTGGAAGCAAGCACCTAGAATATGGCAAAAGGACAGTGTCCATACAAATCCTATAGTAAAAGGACACAGCCTGGATAAATACACACTGCAAGTCCTATAACACTAGAATGTGGAAATTTGCATGGGCACATTGAAGAATACTTCATACTAATAAGAGAATTTTCAGTACAACACATAACCTATAAAACTTGTTATACCAAATATACTGTAGCTAGTAAATGTAATTAGAGTTAGAAATATTTTCCTATCAGTAGTTGACACCAGTCAGTGCTCAGTCAATAACAGTTATTGGCATCTATTTTGTGCTCACAGTCCATACACAGAGAGTATAGATTATATGAACAGACAACTACAAACAACATGGCAAGCACTAAACTGAGGCATCAGTAAGGATGACATTGGGAAATGGTACAAAACAGCCGGCACTGCTGAGGATTATTGATGAACAAGATTAATCTCATTACTTTGATGATATAACCATTGGGCCTTTTGAAAACTATCCTTTGGTAAGTAACCCTACCATACTCATCTTGTCTACTTCCTTGTAGAATACTCACTTGTCTGGAAGTAGACAAGTGTAGAAGTTTTTATAGTCTTATGTTCTTATATTTAGCTTCAGAACATTTCAGTTAGGGAAGGTAAAGGATGCCTACATTAATAACATGGGAGTAAGTTAACTATAGGACTCAAATTCTTTAGTTATTAGTAAGTAAATCCTTTTCAAGGATCTTTGTGAACAAGGAATCTAAGATGATTCATGCATATGTGGAATAACCTATTCTGAATAATGAACCTGGTTAACAAGACCAAAAGCTTTGGTAGACATGATTTTACCAAAATGGGAGCAATTTTGGGTGCCTGGGTGGCTTAAGCTATTAGAACAGGTGACTCTTGATCTCAGGGTGATGAGTCCAAGGCCCATATTGGGAGTGGAGCCTACTTTCAAAAAAAAAAAAAATTGGGCCCATTATAAAGTGAGTCTCTTACTGTATTTTCATGCTGTTAGTGGGTATTTGAAATCATTATGACAGCTCACTAAATGTTTCCTTTGCATCTTGACTACCATATAGGTACAACTTTGTGTATAATTATTAAAAATAACATAACATGTCCAGGCCATAGCCCAGCCCCCTCTGGCACCGCTGCCAGCCCTGGGTAGTTAAGAGGAGGGCAGGAGAATCTCACCTGCAGGCTCCTCAGCTTTCATGAACCAACGTGTCCAGGGAGTCCTATTCCCAGCAGAGGTTCTAGCACATGTGAAGATCAAATCTTTGCTCATCTTCAAACAACCTTGCACATTTAGATAATTGTGAATATTCCATATGTCAGAAGCTGACTATCTGACCCACATAGAGTATAAAGTATCCTAACTAGGTAAGTAGTACCTGTGTCTTATTCATTTCTCCATCCTAAAACAGAGGAGTTATGTGGTAAATGTTTGCTGAAGCAAAGAAAGAAACGAGGTCTACATCAGAGCCACAGATGGCTCTGGGGCAACCCAGCCTGTAAGCTGACCTTGGTGAAAAAGTCCTGGGGAGCCAGCAGCTACATGGAAACAAGTTGGGAGTCAGAGAAGACAACAAAAGTGTATCACTGTTTCTTCCTTTCCATTTTTATGAAGATCCTGGGTTGACTGCAGGAAACCTAATGTGCTTTGGTGAGGAAGGTGTGGTAATCATGAGAGATGATGCAAGAGTAAAGGTTGTCTTGGGTAGGAACCTACAGTGTTTTCTCCATGCCTCCCCTTCATTCCTTTATAGAGTCACCTATGTACAGTTTTTTAAGATTAGTTAATTCTCCCCCAACTTTATTAATGAATAATTGACAGGTCTGGCTATATGTAAAAAATACAACTTGATGATTTGATAAACAAATACATTGTGGAATGATTGTCAAAATTATTAATATATCCATTGCCTGACATAGTTCACTCTTAGTGTGTGTATGTGTGTGTGGTAAGAATGTTTAAGATCTACCCTCAGCAGCTTCTGAGCTCATGATACCATATTATTAACTATGGTCCCCATGCCTTGCATTAAGTTCTCAAAACTTACTCTTCCAACTGAAAAGTTTGTGCCCTTTGACCTGACCTACATCTTCCTGTTTCCACCTCCCCTAATGCCTGGCAGCCACCATTCTATTCTCTGCTTCAATGAAATTGGCTTTTTTTTCTTTTATATTCCATATATCAGTAATACCATATAGTATTTGTCTCTCTGTGTCTGGCTTATTTCACTTAGTATAATGACCCCCAGATTCATCCATGTTGTCACAAGTGACAGGATTTCCTTCTTTTTTATAGCTGAATAGTATTCCCATATGTATATATGGGGTTACTATATATATCAATCACAATTTCTTTATCCAATTTTCTGTCAAGGACATTTAGGTTGTTTCCATATCTTGGCTACTATGAGTAATGCTGAAACGAATGTGACAGTGGAGATACCTCCTTGAGATACGGATTTTACTTCCTTCAATTATATACCCAGGAGTAGGATAGCTGGATTATGTTAGTTCTATTTTATAATTTTTTGAGAAACCTCCATACTGTTTTCCATAATGGTTGTACCAGCTCACATTTCCACCAACAGTTTATAAGGGTTCCCTTCTCTCCACATTCTTGACAGTGTTTATCTCTTGTTTTTTATTAATACACAT
The DNA here is from genome assembly GCF_905146905.1 of Nyctereutes procyonoides. NCBI lineage: Eukaryota > Metazoa > Chordata > Mammalia > Carnivora > Canidae > Nyctereutes > Nyctereutes procyonoides. Next base: position 75,189,856 of record NW_026575126.1, read on the forward strand.
CCTAACAGCTATGAAGTGATATCATATTGTGGTTTTGATTTGCATTCCTCTGATGATTAGTGATGTTAAGCAACTTTTTATGTACCTGTTGGCCATTTGTATGTTGTCCTATATGTCTGTTCAAGTCCTTTTCCCATTTTGTAATCAGATTATTCGCTTTTTTTACTATTGAGTTGTATGAGTTCTTTAGATATTTTGGATATTAATGCCTAATCAGATATGGTTTGCAAACATTTTCTCTCATTCTTTAGGTTCTGTTTTAAATTTATTATTTTCTTTGCTGTACAGTTTTTTTAGATTGATACAGCCTCATTTATTTTAGCTTTTGTTGTCTTTGCTTTGGTGTCTTATGTAAGAAATCACTGAAAAGACCAATGTCAAGCTTTTTCTTTATGTTTCCTTCTAGAAGTTTTACAGTTTCAGATCTTATATTTAAGAGCTTAATCAATTTTAAGTTAATTTTTGTTAGTGGTAGTACAGAGGCCCAGGTTCTTTCTTTTATATATGGATATCTCAGCTTTCCCAGCACCAGTTATTGAAGTGACTAACCTTTCTCCATTGTGTGTTCTTGACATGCATGTCAAAAATTAGTTGACTATATATGAGTGGGTTTATTTCTGGACTCTATTCTGTTCCACTGATACTATTTTGATTACTGTAGTTATGTAAAATAGTTTGAAATCAGGAAGTGTGATGCTTCCATGTTCTTACTTAAGATGACTTTAGTGTCTCTCATGATTCCATTCAAGTTTTAGGATTGCTTTTTCTATTTCAGTGAAAAATGCCATTGGAATTTTGATGAGCATTGCATTGAATCTATAATCACTTTGAGTTAGGGTGGACGTTTTCATGGTATTTATTCTTCCAATCTGAGAACATGTAATATCTTTCCATTTATTTGTGACTTCTTCAATTTTTTTTATCAATATCATATAGTTTTTAGTATACAGGTCTTTCTTTTGATTTTTTTCTAAGTATTTCGTTGTTTTAATGCTGTTTTAAGTCATATTGCTTTCTTAATTTCTCTTTCAGTTAGTTCATTTCTATACAGAAATGCAACTGATTTTTGTATGTTGATTTTTTTAAATCCTTCAACTTTACCGAATCCATTATTTGTTCAGTTATTTGGTGGAATCTCTACAATTTTCTCTAAATAAAATCATGTCATCTGAGATAATTTTTCTTTTTTTTTTTCCTTTTTCCTTTAGATGCAGTTTTTTTTTTTCTTTTTCATTGCCTTATTGCTCTGGTTAGGCCTTTCAGTACTGTGCTGAATAGGAGTGGTAAGAGGTGGGCATCCTTGTCTTATTCTCAATCTTAGAGGAGAGATTTTAACTTTTCACACTGAGTATGTTGTTAACTGGGGACTTGTCATAGATGGACTTTATTATGTTGAAATACATTCCTTCTATACCTAATGTATTGAGAGTTTTTGTCATGAAAGGGTATTGAATTTTGTTCAGTGTTTTTCTGCATCCATTGAAAAGATCATACGATTTTTATCTTTCATTTCTATTACTGTGATATGTCACATTTATTAATCTGCCTATATCGAACTATCCTTGCATCCCAGAGATAAATCCCACTTGATCATGTTGTATGACATTAAATGTGCCATTGAATTTGATTTAAGTATTTTGTTGAGGATTTTTGCATCCATGTTCATCAAGGATATTGATCCATACTATTCTTTTCTTGAAATGTCTTTGTGAGGATTTGATGTCTGGGTAATACCTGCCTCTTAAAATGAGTTTTCAAGTTTTTGGCAGAGTTTGAAAAGGATTGATACTAATTCCTCTTTAAATATTTGGTAGGACTCACTAGCAAAGTCATATGGCCCCAGGCTTTTACTTGTTGGGAGCTCTTTGGCTACTGATTCAAGTTCCTGGCTCTATATTAGTCTTTTCAGGTTTTCTGTCCCTTCGTGAGTCAGTCTTGGTAATTTGTAGGTTTATAGAAATTTTTCCCTTTCTTCTAGGTTGTCTAATCAGTTGGTATATATATATAATTGTTCATTGTTTACAATATTTTTAGACACATTTTTCTTATATAGTGCTTTTCTTTTTTTTAAGATTTTATTTATTTATTCATGAGAGACACACGGCGGGGGTGGGGGGGGCAGAGGCAAAGACATAGGCAGAGGGAGAAGCAGGCTCCCTGCAGGGGGACTCCAGGATCACGGCCTGGGCCAAAGGCAGGTGCCTAACTGCTGAGCCACCCAGGGATGCCCTTATATAGTGCTTTTCTTTGT